>NC_062978.1:21655871-23109866 GCF_023078275.1 Leguminivora glycinivorella | reverse complement strand
ATAGGTACTACCTGAGTCCGGAGCAGTGTCTAACTTATGAATATACATTCTGTGGTAATTTTGTAAAATAACCAGGCTGATATTACACGTTTTCATCTAAAAATATATATTTTTTCATTCCGGAATTTTCGAGATTACGTGTTTCAGATTCCGAACTGTAATATCGGAAAAATTGTCCGAAATTCCGGAATTTCGAGATTCCGGAATTCCGGAATGCAAGCCCTACCTGCAGCCTGTGGACTCCGGTACACGCAAAGGACGTTTAACGCCTTGCGCGTACAATACAATGACGCGTTCAGGGTGCTTGTTGCGGCTGCCGCGGCATTGCAAGCGCGATCCGGCATGTTCGCGGACACAGCGTGGACGGGTTCCATGCGACGCTGCGCTGGGTGCGCGACAGCCGCCACAGCCTCCTGAGCGTAGTTGCTGAGAGATGGGACAGTGGCCTCATCAAGTACTGAGTCCTCTCTCCACTTATCTTCTAAGTACGGTCAACCAAGGTGGCTTTAAAACGCAAGGGGTGACTTTAGAAATACCAGTTTTAAAGTCATCCTGTAAGTAAATTCTCGATTTTCTATGGTAGATTTACAAGACTATTTATTGATTCTAAAATGAGTTACAAAAACAATTTCAGTAAATAATGAATAATGTTAATTTTAAAGCCGTTCTAATAGCCATCATAGTAACCCCAGAAAATTTTCACTAAAGCCACCCCTGTTAACCGTAGTTTTATGTTTTAGGTTAAGTTCTACTAACAAAATATGGACCTTGTTTGTTCTGAAATAAATGCATTTTTTATTATCTCTTCTGTTATAACCTCTACTCGTAAACTAGTTGGAACCTTCACTTCGGTTAATCTGCGAGCTATCACAGCAACCTGGCAAATTATATCTGGACCTTCTCTGTATGTTGAAAAACAGGTTCTATAACAGGTTGTTGATTCACTAATAGGTGAACCGCGAATGCTAGGGGTCGCCAGCCTGTATGGAAGGCCGGATAGGCGGTAAATTTGTCAGGAAGCTGAAATAGATATACATCTATAGACATGACATCTACAAGCTATTTAGGAAGTTGTCCCGAGTAGTAGGGTAAAAATCGCCTCATTCGGTGACATGCTTAATTCAGTGAAACAACCAAAAAATCGTTCTTTCGGAATAGTGCTTCAAAGCTTTGTATCACCAAATTAGGCGTGTCACCGAATGAGGCGGGAGTTTACTCTACTGTCTCTCTGTGTATTACGAAGACTGAAGACAGTTTATGTAGTAGGTAACTACTATCGCAGTGACCTTTGGTCTTCGTATTTCAAGATAGTCCTCTTCAAGAGCTCAGCTGAGAATCGGGGAAAGTACAAATAATATTTTTTTCATGACCTTATACCGAGCGTCGCCCAAATCGTTCTTACACAAAACCATTTGTTCAAAGCAATCTAATCTACCACAGATCGGTTAACAATTTACTTCCAAAAGTTGAAGAACTCGAGATTTCAAACTTCAGGAGTTTGCTCAAGCTCAAGCTTCCTTAGTCAAGAACACAATTTGCGGACCCTCGTCTTTTGATCGTGTGAATTCTTCCTTCTGTTTCACTAATTAAAATTAATTTTTTCATTAACGTGCATAAGAACTGATTTAGTACTGGACTGACAAAACCCAGCATAAAAAAGCGTACCCACTGAAATGTACGTACGCTGTTTCGCAGCCTGGAAAGTGGTCAAAATCATATTTTCCCTAAATATTTTTTGCGTGTTTTTGTTTTTTATAAAACAAATGACATATTTCTTTATTTTAAAAAATCATGATACAACGTCAATACACATTTTGAAAAAAAAAAAATGTAGGCATCATCAGTGTAGTTATCATAGTATTTAATAGGTGGCGCTAAAAAATCAGTGTAATATTCTTATTATGAAGTATGTAAATCCTATATAAATAATCCTTGACATTACGTGACATTACATTCGCTCAAATTTAATGCAAGTTCAAACTTAGGACAAGTTTAAAACAACTAGGGATCAAATCAAATTATTTTATTGAATATTTTTGAATTGTTCTTTTTCAAGTAGTCACACACTACTATATATAAAATTATAAATTGAAACTATAATTTATTGATTGAAGTTTTAATTAATTTTATATAAATTATGAATTGATTTTTCAATTTACAAGTTTAAAATTTAACTGTTCTGATTTTTTTACTTATTATGAAATGATCTTTGTTTTTGAAACAGCTCTGAACACTGTTTGAGACTCCAATTCAAGTATAATTTTATATACTTCGCATGCAATACATAAACTCACACACACGAGTTCCCAAACGTCCTTAAAGAGTCTATTATGATAGGCAATGTAAATTATACCAGTGCTCGACAGTGTCCCCAGTAGATGTCCCTTTCAATCTTAAGGCATTTTCAATAAATTTTGAAAGCACAGGTGACCCATTCTATTGGGCATTCGCGTGTCGAGCACAGATTATTTTTATACCTTCATGTTATGTACATTCCTAGATTGCGAAAACATATTTGTTGTTTTTTCGCGCCTAGATAACTTAAGCATTTCAACAATACCATCTGTAATGACGATTCTTAATTAGAATTGAAACAATGGTGGATCCAGGGAACAAAAGCTGGACCCGTTTTCTGCAACCCTCATAAATATCGTAATTTCTGGTGAATGGGATGCAAAAGAAAAGATTATCGCTTGGGAGCTGGGTCATTATTGTAAACCATACCATTGTGTTATATATTTGCGGTGGTTTTTTATCAGAATGACTATCGTTGTGTACATTTAAATAATGATCTAAAGTAGGGCATTTTCGCGAGGAATTTTATGATGTTCCTACTCAGATTAGAGAATCTTGGACAAAAAATCAAGGGACAAAAAGAATGGTCTCAAAATGTTCTATTATTTTACCTAAGTACCTACTCCACTAACCGATGTACATAGGATCAGTGTAAAGTGTTTCAAAAAATTGTAACAAAGTAGGAAAATTAAATTTGGGACGCTTTTTTTTTTCACCTAAGTAGGATCGAAAGGGCTCGTGATTCTAGAGGAGCAAAAACATTAAGATTTACCTATTTTAGAAAAAAAAAGTTTTTTGGATTCTTTACCGCGAAAATACCTAGCAGTAACTTGTTGAGATTTTGATCTTATTTTGATATATTGTGATATACACCCGAAGCTAGCTCTCACAATACTAATTAATATTAGTTATCGTTTGTTCTATTTACTACTAAAACATAAATTCTACCGCATTCGAAAAGCCTGTAAGCCATTTACGAATACCAATATGCATCACATCCTCACTAAGTTTATATCAAGGCTATTACAGTTCGGAAACTAAGTTTTGTATTTGGCAGGTTTGGCCTTCCTGTCTAAGGGCATTACTTATCCAAATCTGGAACTAAGTTCCGTAGTTCCGGATTAAGTAGTAATCACACTAACTTAACTATTGTAAAAAAGTTTGTTTAATTGGTCTAAGGGCCATTTGTGACCTTCAGGAAATAGTCAAACAAAGTTTACTCTAAATAAAAAGGCTTCACAGTTTTTTTTAATTATTCCTAGCCCAGAAGATGCCTGTTCAGTGTTCCACCCTAGCTTAGAAGGTTGCCGGATTACATGAGTTCGGAAATATAGCCGCCGGCAAGAGAATTCCTACTCCTTGGCAGTGCGCATAAGAAAGAAGAAGCAACATCACGTGCTCGCTTAAACTGGCATGACAGTTTCGCAACTATGGGAACAAATCAAATTATTTTGAAACGAATATTTTGATTTGTCTTATTTCGATTTTTGTATGACAGTTTGTTGACAAATGTAAGCACTTACAATTTTTTTCCTTAAACGCAAACACAAAATTATACGCAAAATCCTGTAGTTAAGTTGTAGTTTGTAGTGTTAACCCCAGGGTTAACCGTTTGACAATGGGTTAGTTGGCTAAACCCTACACGTATCGCAAAACCGACCGTAAAGAACTTCTATTAACGACAAAACTTTAAAACATTCTAATTGTTTAATTTTTTTGCTATATAGTACCGGGAAGTGCTGAACTTAAAATTAGTTCTAATTTTAATCTTTATGATACATTAAATATTTAATAGAAGTATGGATGCTGTATATGTTAGAAAGGTATTAAAAGTTGCGATGTTGGTACGGAAATGATTTTTTTTACACAGTGCCTTGGTGTAATGTTTTATCTCGTAATTTGTAAATTGGGAAAATAATGAAGTTTCTGCATGACTGTATTCTTTTTATGGGGTGTCCACTGTCCCACCCGCAAACCGGATCGGCCTATTGTCTTCACATCCGAGTGAAAACCCCCTTACCAATTTTGAGCCCCTTGGGGATACCTTGTTTACCTACTTCAAGAGTTGGGTTATTAAGTGTTTGAAAACTATCATTATTCTGAATGACGTAGAATTAATGAGGAAGTTTCAGTTTCAGCACTTGAAATGCAAAGAATTTGATAACTGTACTGAGTTGAGTTTTTGCTAAAATCCAGAATTTTTCGTCTAAGGCAAAAAATTCTTTCCGTGATATATATTCATTTATGTATTATGTTCTTCTGAGAAACAGTTTTATTTTTAGTAATTATAATGCGATCCTTGAAATCTATCTTAACTAAATTAGCATTGGGCGCATTTCTCAAAACTGAGAGTTACAAGTTACAAGATACAGTCTTTTTTCCAACATAATAAATCACATTAGACATAGACAACCACTTGTGAATTGTAAACTTGTAGCTTCGGTGAAATGGGCCCCAGAACGTTCAGTTACCGTTCCGACCGAAGGACGTTACGTTACGTCTATCTTCATCCATTTTTTAATTTTGAGAAAATAACCAGTCTTATGACCATAAAACGCATGTAGGTAAGTAAATAAAATAAAAGTATAGAATTGTTTTCTGTAATAACTTCCTGATCTACAAACAATAAACTGGATTAGTCAATATAATGGGATTGCTCAAAATTTGATTAATGACTATTCAGGCAAATGTAGTACGTATTTCATTTGATGTAACACAGAATTACAGAATTCCATTCCGTCAGCTTTTGGGTCTTTGACTGATCCCCAATAGGATCATTATGGACTAACTTATTCCATCAGACCATCTACTGACCTATACAATTCAAACACCATTAAACCAAGCGAAAGTGGAAATCAAAAGTGCAGTGAAGCGTCTTGGAACCCGTGTCTCACACGAGGAATTGAGTTTCAGTTCCATTTCCAAGTTTTGACCCTATCTTTGCCCGATAGCCTGCGCCTAGATACAGCCTTACTTCAGGAACAGACACCTTCTTCTTCTTATCGTGTCGACGTTCCTTTTTTTTATACAGTAGATGCTCAATAGGTAGCAGTGATAATAGCCCTAGCTGTGGCGTCTCTCAGATCGAACTCCGAGCAGTGATGCACTGAGAGAAAATACAACCAGTTTTCATGTTTGTTCAACAAGTTTTTTGGTTAAAATAGCGCCTACGTGCTCTTTGGTTCAAACAACAAGCTACTTGTCATTTGAATCGGCAATATATTTGAATCAACAAGTCGATTTTATAAAAACAACCTGACACATATTGTTTTAAACATACGTTTGGCTGATTCAAACGGATAAACCGCAACAAGTCGAACTTGTTAAATTCACAATGCAAATTTCTCTCAGTGTGCGGGCATGCGGGCACACCAGCAGGGTTAGCACACCATTGCCGCTAGAGTACGTCGCCGCGAGATAGACTAGCCATCCTTCGTCATTAATACAGTTAGAAGGTGCGCCATACTCTCACGGTGACATGACTCTCGCGGCAATCATGTAACAGGCTTACATTCGAGCATGGTTTGAATAGGAATAGACACAGTTCAGGCTTTTTATATAACATCAGCCACTTCTTCACATTCAGTACCGCTGATCAGATGTCAGATGCTTCGCTACAAATTTCATCTCCTTATCTCCTCGGCTACGGTCGTAGCGCGTAGCTAGATTATTGAACTACTAAACACATGCAGTGCTACCAATGTGTTTAGTATTTAAGTAATCGCTGGGGGCGCACCACTACTACCCAGTGTCTGCGGTTGTCATTCAGGGGAGATGACTTTCGTCAAATCGCTTCTGAATGAGACTAGCCCAGAGCCAGGATATATGACCTACATAAAATGACGATAATGGTGACTGCAAAAATCATGGCATCATCACAGTCTCTGAATTTGTGATATTTGAGGCAAGAGCACCATCTAAATTTATATTTGAGATGTGGCCTCGCTCTGCATTTTCTATCGCATGTATAACGGGGAGTGCTGCTCCGAGGAATTGTTCGGATTAATCCCTACCCGCTTCTTTCCGCCATCGCCCTATGCGACAATATTTCCATCGTCATCATATAGATGGCTGGCAGTCCTCAACTGTGCGTTTCTCCAGAAACTTCCTGCCCGCACAGCTAAACTGTGGAATGAATTGTCGCCTGTGGTATTTCCGGACCGATACGACCTTCAAATCTTCAAGAAAAGAGCGTACACCCATCTTAAGGCCGGCCTAACGCACCTCCAACACCTCTGGTGTTTCGGGTGTCCATGGGCGGCGGTGATCGCTTACCATCAGGTGACCTGTCTGCTCGTTTGCCTCCTATCCCATAAAAAAAAAATCGATGTGATTCTAATGCTGCAAGTGGTAAGTGCAATAATTTAGTCAACAAAATTAATGTCGCAAGAATGCGACGCGATGTTCCTTGTAATTTTTTTTATTATAACTGTAATAAAAACCCTTTTAACTTTTTGTTTTTCCCAAAGAGATCTATTCGGAGCTAGTCAACGGTCCAGCGCTCCGATATTGCTGGGCAAGTTGGACCGCCCCGGATATTGGCGACTGCGACCTCCCAGCGAGACGAGATCGGTTCGAGGCAAGTTTAAGCATTTTAAACTGGGAACTGCCATCAGATTGTTAACCAAGGGAATAAAAACTATATTCATGAGAATATATCTTATTTACATAATATATAAATAATGAATTAAAGGTTATACAGTGTGAATTGTTCAATCAGGGTTTTAACCCCGGCTCGTACCAATGAGTTTTTCGAAACTTATGTGCGAAACGTCATTTGATATTTGCCAGTCGCTTTTCGGTGAAGGAAAACATCGTGAGAAAACCGGCCTAAGACCGGCAATAAGGCCTAGTTACCACCATACGGGTTGAAAGGTCAGATCACATGGCACTAATGCCAAACCTTGGGATTAGTTGTCAAAGCGGACCCCAGGATCTCACGAGCCGCGTCAAATGCCGGGATAACGCAAGGACCGTGTGAATTGTTAAATGGTGTGGTGCTATTCGTCCGAGTTAAATATTCTACTTTTGTTTTTGAATACCAACGTGTACTAAAAAACATGACTGGCATTTTATATTATTATTCTTTGAGCGACCTTTTTTTACAATTTAGGTAAAAGTTGCAAATTTTTAAATAAATTAAATTTACATTTTATTTAACTTTTACACAAAAAAAAATAAGTGGTGTGCTCTCAATTAAAAAGTTAGTTTTGAGAGCATCCTGAAAACATTCGTGAAAATTTGTTTCCTAAATATCATGAAAAATATATCGTATTCTCATCGTAAAAACTGAGTGAACACAAAGTGCACTTAGCTCTCTTTGTTTTATCTCAATCCTATTTCTGTTGCTTTTCTTACTTTGACACATCATGCTGTAGGTAGTTTTGTGAAATATTTTTTTAGCAAAGTAAACTTTACTTACACGAGAAAAAGACGCCATATAAATGAAAAAATAATATTTGCCTCAGAAATGTTTACATAATTTTACTATAGAAAGAGAGAAGAGTAAATAGTTTATTTTATTTCGTTTTAAAAATACACGAAATAAATCACATATTTACCTGTTCCAATTTAATATGTTTTGACTTTAAGCGAACTGAATAAGTAGGTATTACAAGAATAACAAATAGTTCTAATGAAATTCCGCAACATGGTGCATAGTCGTAATTATATTTTTCTACTCCCGTACTGTTATTATTCGACGCGTCGCCAATGAACGCAGGCTGCAGAAAACGAACGAGACTCGACTCTGTGAATGCCAGGCTTTATCTGACATTTTAAGGTTGGCAATAATGTATTTTATACAATATTTAAATTTTCTACGATGCAATGATTGGTTTGTTAAGTTCGATCCTCGTTACGGAGCGAAACATGTCGAGCGATCTTCGACAATGTCACGTGAGTTACCCGATTTTACATGCTTAATACCTATGTCCTTAAAGATTTATACTAAAAAACCGGCCAAGAGCGTGTCGGGCCACGCTCAGTGTAGGGTTCCGTAGTTTTCCGTATTTTCTCAAAACTACTGAACCTATCAAGTTCAAAACAATTTTCCTGGAAAGTCTTTATAAAGTTCTATTTTTGTGATTTTTTTTCATATTTTTTAACATATGGTTCAAAAGTTAGAGGGGGGGGACGCACTTTTTTTCCTTTAGGAGCGATTATTTCCGAAACTGTTAATATTATCAAAAAACGATCTTAGTAAACCCTTATTCATTTTTAAATACCTATCCAACAATATATCACACGTTAGGGTTGGAATGAAAAAAAAAATCAGCCTCCACTTTACATTTAGGGGGGGGGGGTACCCTAATAAAACATGTTTTTGCATTTTTTATTTTTGCACTTTGTTGGCGTGATTGATATACATATTGGTACCAAATTTCAGCTTTCTAGTGCTAACGGTTACTGATATTACCCGCGGACGGACGGACGGACGGACGGACGGACGGACGGACGGACGGACGGACGGACGGACGGACGGACGGACGGACAGACAGACATGGCGAAACTATAAGGGTTCCTAGTTGACTACGGAACCCTAAAAAAACATTCAGTCGAATTGAGAACCTCCTCCTTTTTTGAAGTCGGTTAAAAATAAGGTAAATATACAACAGATTGGTGTTTATAAACCCGCATTGCACGTTAAATAAAACATCAAAAACATCAACATTCATGGTAAGCTCCTGTATGCATTATTAACCACTCTGCATGCGGTATACGGATTTTTAGGGTTCCGTAGTAAACTGCGAACCCTTATACTTTATATCAATCACGCCTATAAAGTTGTACTTAAAATAAAAAGTGGATTTTTTTTTTATTAGGGTACCATCTACGTACAGTTAAGTTACCTATAGGTACGTAAAGTGGGGAGTGTTTTTTTTTTCATTTCGACCCTACTTGTGATATATTGTTAGTTGGGTACTTAAAAATGAATAGGGGTTTACTAAAACCATTTTTGATAATGTTCATAGTTTCGGAAATACTCGCTCCTAAAGTAAAAATAAATGTGCCCCCCCCCCCCATCTATAACTTTTGAACCATGTTCTACAAATATGAAAAAATCACAAAAGTAGAACTTTATAAAGAATTTCTAGGAAAATTATGTTGAACTTGATCGGTTAAACAGTTTTTGCAAAAAAAAAACAAAAACGGAAAACTTGACGACCGGTCTGTCTCAGTAGGTAGTAACCCTGCCTGCTGAGCCGCGGTCCCAGGTTCGAATCCCGGTAAGGGCATTTATTTGTGTGATGAGCACAGATATTTGTTCCTGAGTCATGGATGTTTTCTATGTATATAAGTATGTATTTATCTATTTAAGAATGTATATCGTCGCTTAGCACCCATAGTACAAGCTTTGCTTAGTTTGGGGCTAAGTTGATCTGTGTAAGGTGTCCCCCAATATTTATTATTTATTTATAAGGAACCCTACACTGAGCGTGGCGCGACACGCTCTTGGCCAGTTCTTTTACAAAATTTTTGCCTGCAGTGGTTGAAAGTTGGACAATGTCCTTATCGCGTCATTCCCCCATTCGGCTCGCGGTAACGCTAGTCAGTTGCTGTTCAATGTCAACATCAAATGATTTGTCAGTACCTACAGATGGTGTTTTTTACGTACTAGTGCGAGAAGTGGTTCATTATATGCCAGGTCGAAACTTCGGAGGCTCATCTGTACTGAAAACGTCGTACGACACACGTGCGAAAAGGAAATTCGTAACTCGTGTCGATTTAAAACACTCCCTTCGGTCGTGTTTTAATTTGTCGCCACTCGTTTTGAACTTCCTTTTTTACGCACTCGTATCGTAATTAGGGATGTACCGACTAGTCGGAAAGCCGACTATCCGGCCACAATTGTAGTCGGCGATTAGTCGGCGACTAGTCGGCAAAAAGAGCCGATTAGTCGCCACTTCATTAGTGATATAAAAACAGTACAAAATTAAATTACCAGATGAAAATTATAGTTGTATTATGTAGCTATTAGTAATTCCTTTTTTGTCAAAACAACAAATATCTGTTATCACCACAGAAATAAATTTCCTACCTAGGATTATCGACTTCATAGGCAGGATCCCTACCCAACAAGCCAAGCCGGTTGTTAAAAATGGAAAATGTATATAAATATTGTCATGAACGTTTGAACATCTGTAAAAAATCATGAAAAGCGCGAACGAAGGACCAAATATTACATTCAAAATGTGAATTTATCGAAAATTTGGTTCTGGCCGACTAGCCGACTAGTCGGCCGACTAATCGGCCGCCCAAGCGCCGATTAGTCGGTACTCGGCCTAGTCGGCCAAATCAATAGTCGGTACATCCCTAATCGTAATGTACTATTTCGTGCAGATGCCGTCGTGCATTCGTGCAAACTAAAACGAAGTGGGTACGTAGCCGAATGGCACAAACGCTCACGAAACGCTCACAAAACGAAACGCTCGTAGATATCTATCTCTATCGCTCTTGCGTATTGGCGCGACAGAGCCAGACTACCTTGTTTCGTTTTCGTTTTGCATCGCAGAAATGCCATTTGGGTACAGGGCCTGGTATCGCTACGTTTAACGACTGCAATATAGCCAACGCAACGGGGAACGGTTACAATGTCACTATCAATTGTCCTCAAAAATTGTTCCGTCGCTTTACATTACGCTCGCAGAGTCGAGAGATAGTAAATCTGTCACTCATTTTCTCATTTTCCAATGCAGAAATGTGCATCACAGCAGAGGCCAGGAAAATGAGGATTTTCGGCCATGTGGGTATATTTAAGATAGGGATACGAGGCCGGGAATCCGTTTTCACGCCGAGGCATATTTATATGAAATTGTATATTATAGACTCAATATTATTATGAACAATAATTTACAACAATAAATTGCTCTGATAATTAGGTTAGATTAAGATCATAATATATTTATGTAATGAACTATTCATAAGAGCTTGTAACTAGGCCTACATGAATAAAGATATTTTGAATTGAATTGAATTGAATTGAATTGCATGTAAAGTACTATTGTCCTCGTACTTATAGGTAGCCTTGAGAAAAAGTATTTTCAAAACGGGTATTTTTTTATTGAATGCAATGCTTTATTGCTACGTAGCATTTTCATTGGAACGTTAACATTTAAAAACACAATTTATATAACAAAATTGTAAAAGCAGAATCGGAATCCGTACAGAAAAGTACCCTTCAGCATACGTACAAAATATTTACGTTAAAACCGTAAGTCAAGTTTTCTTTATCTACGCTCGTCGTGAAATATGACCTTTCCGGTCGGGGCTCATTAAGACGGAGAACGTAATAGAACTTGCTGCGTAAAGGTTGATGCACACTTGTAAGTACACTGTTTCATGAATTTTCCATTTTGCTTCGTTCACCCCAATGCTGAAGGTCGTGAATTCCTTATGAGTAAGGAAAGAGTAGTAACTCCATACATCAGCAAGTGCAAGTTATTTGTAGTGACATCTAGCGTCATCCAAGCGTCAGTCACGCGTCAATTAGCGTAAATTATCAGTAGGTACTGCTACTTGTCAATAGATCTCGCGACGAGCAAAAAGTCTAAAGACGAACAAGAACATTTTTGGCAAACGCAACATTGTTGACACATAGTGTTGAGTAGTGGTACTGATAATTTACGCTATTTGACGCGTAATTGACGCTATTTGTCACTACAAATAACTTGCATTTATTCTTCTATGTTATTAATTTAGTTTTGTGAGTCAAACCAAGCAACGTTACGACAACAACGAATTCAATTAAAATGATATGATATAACATAGTAGGGAAGTTATTAGACAAAACAAGCTTTATCTTAATAAGAGTTATAAAGATACATAAGGTAGATTTCGGAATACCATCTAACTGTCACTCAAAAGTGAAAAATTGATTCTTAAATGTGTATATTATGTTTTTGACATCGTACCGTATCATAGAAATAAAAAGTTGCAAATGTAATAAAAAAAATTGCTAGCTCTTTCGTATTGGCGCGACAGAACCAGCTGAGTTTTGATTGCCACGTACAGAATTACATAGGTAGTGCGAAAAGCATTTCCTTCGTATTTTTACGGAAACGTTAGTATGCTTGCTCAGACAGTGCCAGTAGGTACGTCTTGACTAAAATAGCACGACATTTATTTGCATGTGAATATTTAAATGAGCACCAAAAAAAGTTTTGGTACCCCAACCATTGCGACCAAAAAAGTAGTTGAGCACCAAAATAATGTTACTTAAAATTATACAACTGCCACCAGTTTTAGTAAACCGTTTACATTAAATAGTAAAGTAGCACCAAAAATAGTAAATGAGCACCAGATTTTGAGCCCCAAATTAATGCACTTTTGTAACCTAAATAAAAAATGGATTACCAAAAAATATGCATATAGGTATATTACCAAATATAATAACACCAAATTTAGTAGCTCCTCACGATAAACCCCCTGCACACCGCACCTCATGCACAGCGCTTTTGACCAGTCTCATGAGACAGCGAAGCGATCCATAAACAGACGAACTGCTCCTAAAAAGTGGGTTAGGTTAGGTTAGAACTGCGACCAGCATACAAACGAACTGCTACCAAAAAGTGGATTAGGTTAAGTTAGAACTGCGACCCCTACACAGACGAACTGCTACTAAAAAGTGGGTTGGGTTAGGTTAGAACTGCGACCTCTACACAGACGAACTGCTACCAAAAAGTGGGTTAGGTTAGATTAGAACTGCGATCCATACACAGACGAACTGCTACCAAAAAGTGGGTTAGGTTAGGTTAGAACTGTGACCCACACACAGACGGACTGCTACCAAAAAATGGGTTAGGTTAGGTTAGAACTGTGACCCCCACAAAGACAAACTGCTACCAAAAAGTGGGTTAGGTAAGGTTAGAACTGCGACCCCTATACAGACGAACTGCTACCAAGAAGTGGGTAAGGTTAGGTCAGAACTGCGACCCCTACACAGACGAACTGCAACAAAAAGTGGGTTAGGTTAGGTTAGAACTGCGACCCGCACACAGACGAACTGCTACCAAAAAGTGGGTTAGGTTAGGTTAGAACTTCGACCCCCACAAAGACAAACTGCTACCAAAAAATGGGTTAGGTTAGGTTAGAACTGTGACCCCTACACAGACGAACTGCTACCAAAAACTGGGTTAGGTTAGGTTAGAACTGCGACCCCTATACAGACGAACTGCTACCAAGAAGTGGGTTAGGTTTAGGTTAGGTTAGAACTGCGACCCCTACTCAGACGAACTGCTACCAAAAACTGGGTTAGGTTAGGTTAGAACTGGGACCCCTACACAGACGAACTGCTACCAAAAAGTGGGTTAGATTAGAACTGCGACCCCCACACAGACGAACTGCTACCAAAAAGTAGGTTAGGTTAGGTTTGAACTGCGACCCATACACAGACGAACTGCTACCAAAAAGTGGGTTAGGTTAGTTTAGAACTGCGACCCGTATACAGACGAACTGCTACAATAAGTGGGATTGGTTAGGTTAGAACTGCGACCCCCCCCCCCCCCCCCTCCCCCCACACAGACTACTTTTAGGCCAATAGTATTTGAGTATCATTTTGTAATAAAATGCGGTAACAACATTGGTGCTCATTAATTATTTTTGGGTTGACAACGATTATTTTGGGTGTTATGTACTTTAATAGCACGGCAAAATCTTACAATTTTGGTTTCCATTTACATTAAAATGGTGTTTTAATGTTGGTGATCATTTTACAATTTTTGGGTAATTAGTTATTATTTCTTTAACAAAAGTTACAATATTTGGTTATCATTTTTCATTAAATTGGTACACTGATTTTGGTGCTCATTTACTAATTGGTGCTAGAATGGATTTTATTTGGTGTGAAATGTTACTAAATTAGGTGCTCAGTTAAACATAAGCCCTTAGGTACAATATATTCGAATCTCCAAGATTCTACCTATACAGATGTACATGCATTGTACATTGTATATTGGCTTGCTACTAATAGTAATAGAGTTTCGCCATATTACAGAAAACTTACATATAAAGAAACTTATTATAAAATATTACAATATGAGGCTATACAATTATACATCAAAATGATTAACGAATTAGGGATAAACATGTCATATATAGGAATTACAAAAGAAAAAAGAGAATAAAGAGATATATATATATATATATATATATATATATATATATATATATATATATTCGTACGCGTCCATCAAAATACGAAGGAGATTCTTTTCGCAGCTGGCAGTTAAAAACAGTGCCATTCATGTTTCGAAACTGACATGTGAGCGTCAACCTTAAGTTTGAGAATGAAATATAAACCGTGTAAACGTAATGGAGTAATATATCGTTATGGTGAATTAATTCGCAATTATACGAAACGTATGGCTTCCAACCGTCGCGTTGATATTCAGGGATCGCGAAGAAAGTTAATGCTTATTGTGACGAAAACATAACAACTGGGAGACGAAATCTTTTGTAAATTATGTAGGTACAAGAAGTTTGAGGCTAATTTTATGCCTCATGTTATTCGCGATATGCGGTAGCCACATTAATATAAAGATAAGCTATTTTTTTTTCAAATCTGCACCACCCATTGGAGACCAGCTACTTGATTGATTTTGCGCAAATCTGCGTCGCCGATATACTGTACCTTCTGGCTCAATCCGAACATTCGAGATATATTATATATCATTATACATCATACATCATCAATAGTAACTTCAGTTACGATATGGTGGTCCTAACCACGTGGAGAGATCCCCAAGACCAATTTGTATGAAGTTTATGTTGTAATCCGCGCGGAAACTGTATGCTTAATGTGCAAACAACTATATTATAAAACTATACCTTTCCCATCACGGAACAATGGTATTCCGGACCTTTGGGAGGCGTGCGCGGGGCCGAAGCCAACACGTAGAGACCCTTTCGACACTTTAATGAAATGTAAGGGGTACACCGAGCGGATGTTGCCCTTGCCCGTATCATGGGACACACGCAGAGGCAACACCCGCCAGGGTGTAAGGACTATTTGAGAGTTAATGGAATCTAAAATGAACTGGTCTATTTTGATGAAAGTGATGGACTAAATACTGGGCTATGGATAAAAAACCGGACGCCTGCCTAATAAAACGGTATCCAATTTTATTTCCGGCAGACGGTGACTTCGTCCCCACAAGATGGGCCCCCACAAAAAGCGACATCCAAGATGGCTCAAGGGCAACACCGGTGTGAGAACTCAAGGGTGTCGAGAGGTGTACACCGCTTTCTGCCCAATGGCTGTGAAGCCACTGCACCAACTCGCGTCTTATGCAAATTTTCACTTCCACCCCTGGGGTATGTAGCCCTAACGACTCCACTCTGGACGGCCAGCCAAGGCAAGCCAGAGGTAGAGAGTACTGTCCCACCCACCCGCCTTACGGGTAACAGGACTCCCCAGGAGCACTCGGGTACGTGGGGTCGCTGTTCCCCAACAGCTCGCCACAAGCTGCCCTGCGTTGACTGATTGCACTGGTAAAACCAATGGGCGATGGGGTCGTCACATCCCTACGCATCCCTATACCTTATTATTATATGCTCTGAGGTTTTATGTATTGTGAACTTGAAAAGCTACAGTACTGCTGATCGAGCTACGTCATGCTCCAATATTGCAAACGTGCTATGGGTACGAAACAAAGTAACAGCTGCGCTTTCGGCTGCAATACAACATTCGACCTATTTTCGACCTAATCTGTATGCAATACGACTTATAAGTCGTATTTTGTGTCGGCGCTACAATATTGCTGTCGATTTACTTTCTGTCAAGTCGTAAAGTCGGAATTGTTTTCTTGTATTGTGTCGATCATGGTTCGAAATTCTTGATCGCGATTCAAGGAAGGAAGTTTCTACACAAACGTTTTGAAAACTCAATTTAATCGAACGGTATTATTATAATTTTAATTATAAGTATTTTTTAATCATTTATAATCTTGCCCTTATCCCTGTCACTTGGGGTCGGCTCAGCATGTCTTCCTCTTTCACTATATAATTATAGTCTAACAAGATTTTATTTGACCCTGAAAGAGTGTCGCCACAAACCGCCTTCATGTGGCAATAATGTGCGGACTTCATATATAATGGGGACAGCGTGTACTGGTTTCGCGTTAATATTTGTAGAAAAATAAAACATGGTTTTAGAGAATCAAAGTTTAATAAGCAAGGTTTAATACTCGCTACTGGTTTCCGCACTGCCTAAAATCCATTAATCTTGTGCCTTTATCGAAGTCGTCGATGTTTATTTTCTTTTTGCGTGGGACCTTGTTTTGTACTGGTGTCAGTGATGTAACGGCCTCCTAAGGAAAAAAAGCATATTAAGCTAAATCGAAACCAAATAATCAGTACTGGAGAACCGCACTATGAACTCTCAGTACCGGACATGTCATCAACCGATTTCGGAACATTGTTATCGAAATACTTTGAAATCCTTCATCCTTTTTTATTGTAAGTAATTTATCACGTTAAGTATAATTATTTTCACTTTTTAAATATTATTTTGGGCATTTTTGCGATAAAACCGTTAGAAAATTTAAAATATTCACTTCTCGTTTACATCACTAACATTCGATGACTTTCGACGACGGGTGTCAAATGGTAATCCTTGCTAGTAAAAGAAATTAGTTCAGCTGGAAATCCGCAACGTGGCGAGGGTCAAAATAAAAACTTGTCATTCTATATCTATTATATATATCTCTATCACCCGTCATCAAATCATTGACTTGCTTTCGTTTCATGCATCACACAGTCCATCCATCTCTCTCTTCCTCGGTTTTCCTCTCCCGTTACTTCCTTCCACATTCTTAATACTTAGCTTCCTCAGGTCATATGACTTTCATCCCTCGCATTACATGATAGAATTTTAATATACTTTTAAAACATAGCTAGCGTCCACAGTGGACACAGTCAGTGGAGTTTTTAAAACGCTACAGGAGCGAAAATGCTAAAATGGAAAGGAGCCCCCCTTTCAATTTAGGAATTCTAGTTTAATATATTAGTGTTATAAACTAGATTTAGGTATCAAAAAAAAATTGTCCATTAAGAACTCAGGGTTGTCTATTGTTTGCCCGACAGTCATTTAACATAATATTCATATGCCCGAATCTAAATTTCCTGAATTTCATTTGCCCGAATGATTTGTTTACCATAAAAATTGTATGACATACTGGTTATTTATCCGAAAAGACAAATGGTGGAAAGAGAAAGCTGAGGAATTACAGCACAGTGCTGATACTCACCAAACTGGGAAGTTTTTCGAGGGCATACAGGCCATTTTCGGCCCACGGGTCAAGAAAACTGCGCCAATGTACTCAAAAGACAGACAGAACCGAGTTACGGATAAAAATTCCGTATTAAAGCGATGGGCGGAACATTTTAACGATGTTTTGAATCCCTCTGCGCTCAGTGCTGATCTGTCCTACATTAACAAGCTTGAAGAACTGCCAGTCTGTCAACACCTTGATGACCCACCATCCTTTGAGGAACACATAGCGGCAATAAAGCGCCTCAAAAACCAAAAGACTCCTGGAATGGACCAACTTCCGGCTGGATTGTATAAATACAGTGGAAAAACCATTGTTAATAGGCTCTACCAACTAGTTTTAAGAGTGTGGAGTACCGAAAAAGTACCCCAGGACTGGAAGGATGCGGTAATATGTAAGCTGTACAAAGGGAAGGAGATGTCTCCGATTGCAGCTCTTATCGGGGCATATCGCTTCTTTCCAGTGCTGGTAAAATTCTGGCGCACATCATTAACGCACGCCTAAGCCAACTAGCTGAACGACACCTGCCAGAGAGTCAATGTGGATTCCGTCCCAGTAGAGGGACTATTGACGCCATCGCTGTCGTAAGGCAACTCCAAGAAAAAGCCTGGAACAACAACGGCCTCTCTACATGTGCTTTGTCGATTTAGAGAAAGCATTTGATAGAGTTCCACGTGACGCCCTCTGGCTTGTTCTTCAGAAATCTGGCTTTCCTAAGAAGTTCATCAACCTGATTCGCCAATTTCACGTTGGAATGAAAGCACAGGTTCAACACGATAACGAGCTTTCTGAAGAGATCCAGATTTCTAGCGGAGTAAAACAAGGATGTGTCTTGGCACCCACACTCTTTGCCATATACTTTTCAGCAGTCATGAGAGACGCACTCAAGTGTTGCAGCAACCAAATCCAACTTAACGTTAGGACTGGGAAAAGTGTGTTCGACATCTCGAGATTTAGAGCAAAGTCCAGGGTGCGAAGGGTCTCTATTATGGAGATTCTTTACGCTGACGACGTATGCCTCATGTCTGATAGCATGTCGGATCTTCGAAGCTACGTTGACGCTCTACATCTGTCTTGTCAGCGGTTCGGACTCGTCATAAGTGCTTCAAAGACGCAAGTACTTAAGCAACCACAAAGAGGCACTGAAGCTGATCCAGAAACTCTTTATTTAGACGGGAAACCATTAGAAGAGGTATCACGCTTCAAATACCTTGGAAGTACTATCCGACATGACAACACCTTGGCTTCGGAGATACCATTCCGCATCGCTAACGCCGCTGCCAATTTCGGACGACTTGCTAACCGGGTTTGGAAGTCCCACGATCTCAAGCTAGAGACGAAGATTAGTGTTTACAAGGCGCTAATCATCCCAGTCCTTTTGTATGGCTCAGAGACGTGGTGCCTTTACAAATCCGATATAAAAAAGCTGGACACTTGTCTTATCATCTGAGATGTTTAAGACACATCCTAAGAATCAAATGGCAAGATCGAGTTTCGAATTCTGAGGTACTGCGTCGTTCCGGGCTCTATGGTATGGAGGCTCTATTAATGCAGCGGCAGTTACGGTGGTGTGGGCATGTCCTTCGTATGGATGACCGCCGCTTGCCTAAAACTGTATTCTACTCTGAATTGGTGGACGGCAAGCGGAAGCATGGCGGTCAGCATCTGCGATATAAGGATGTGCTCAAACGGCACCTGAACGCTTGCAGCATTGACCCTGAGCGTTGGGAGGAGCTTGCTGCAGATAGGTCATCTTGGCGATCAACAATCTTTAAGAATATCAAAGTATTCGAGGAAAGACGCCTCAATACTTTAGATGCCAAACGCCAGCAACGCAAAGACAGACCGAAGCCCTCCTACGTATATACATACAATACCTCTGGCCAACTCTATTGTAGCACTTGCCAAAGAGTCTTTAAGACGAAGTTCGGCCTGGCCAGCCATATTAGAGCCCATAACAGGCGTAATCCATAGTTGCTGAGGTCGCCATCGCCGAAATCGGTGAGGAGGACTATATATTTATCCGAATATTACCTTCCATACTATTTGTTACTATTTGTTATGCCATGCCATACTATTTGTTAGCCATATTATTAAGTGCAATAATATGGTTTAATATAATATTCAAACGCCATAAGCAATTATTGCCATATTAATTGTTGCCCATATTATTACCTAACCTACTTTCTGATAGCAGTTTCATTTTCCAGGGGTCACAGTTCTAACCTAACCTAACCTACTTTTCAAGCAGTTTCATTTTCCAGGGGTCACAGTTCTAACCTAACCTAACCTACTTTCTGATAGCAGTTTCATTTTCCAAGGGGTCGCAGTTCTAACCTAATCTAATCTACTTTCTGATAGCATTTTCATTTTCCAGGGGTTACAGTTTTAACCTAACCTAACCTACTTTTCAAGCAGTTTCATTTTCCAGGGGGTCACAGTTCTAACCTAGCCTAACCTACTTTCTGATAGCAGTTTCATTTACCAGGGGGTCACACTTCTAACCTAATCTAACCTACTTTCTAATAGCAGTTTTATTTTCCAGGGGGTCACAGTTCTAACCTAACCTATTTTATGATAGCAGATTCATTCTCTAGTACTTCTAGTACTGTCGTCTCTGTGATAATTACGCATTACGATGATTCTGCCAAATGACATTATGGCAATTGACATTTCTGGTCGCTAATTTGGATGACAAATGATGGTATGGAATGTGGTAATTACTGATTTCGATGATTCTGACAAATGACATTATGGAAACTGACTTCATGGGAAACAAAGTTTCTGGCACTTGATTAATATAGTAAACAATGATTATGGCATAAGATGTTATGAGAAACAATATTATGATTGTTGAACAGGGTGGCAAATAAAATTATGGCAAATGAAATTCTGGCAAATGGGGGTATCCCAGAACTCAGTTCAAAAGATATTGCGAAAAAATCTTTAAAATTGAGAAGTTATAATTGATTAAGTTTTGAAGGATTAAATAGTCAAGAGCGACTTATTAATCCTTCAAAACTTAATCAATCGTAACTAAATTTGAGAATCTGAATAACAATGATATAATCTGTGTCGGATCGTTTAGTTTTTTTTTGGCTAATTGTAACCAATTTTAAATACCACACCTTTCTTTACGCCAGAATCAATTACGCCGTGTTTGGTAATTTCTGATGGGCTCTAGCGTCTTTAAAAATAAGAATGACAAAATCAAAACGGTCCGACACAGACAAAAGTAATAATAATATGTGTTGAAAAAAATCATTCTAGCTCTATCTCCAAATACCAGGTAGGAAATAATCGAGAGCGTTTGTATGGAGAATCGACCCCTCCTGTATCGTTTTAATACAAAGTTCAATAGCGTAAATATGTCATGGTATATTTATTGTATGAAAAAAGTATATGATGGAAACCCCCCAAACCTTGTCCCAAACGGTTTACTAAAACTCAAAAATTATTTAACTATTGAATTCTAAAACGTGGTATAAGTACAGAATAGATATTAGGTACCTTTAATCCAATCCCGGGACTTAAATCCCGGATGGAGAAGAAAATATGCTAATTCGAGTGAACTAAGTTGGTTTACCGGCACTACTGCGGGTCCTTTTGTTTTTAGAGACCTCTGGAGGTGGCTATTTCCTTTGATTTTCGGGAAAAGTTATACATGTATTGGTATTCTTTAGAATACATTGAACCGGCTTTTTCTGGGCGAGCTCCATCTTAGGCCACGTCTTCGCCTCGGCTAATAGTAATACTAGTAAGTTCCTACGTGAAACACAAAAAATAGTAGGTACGTGCCTCGCAACTACACAGGCGGGCGCGTGGCGCCCCTCAGCCATTTGTTCATTCGAACGAACGGGGTAGCGTGTATAGGTTAGGTACTTAACGCGCGACCGCAAACGAGTGACGTAGGCCTGGTATTGGGGCGACAGAGCTGCTTGCGTATCGGCCACCACGGAGGGTGAAATATTGTTAATTTTTAGGGTTCCGTACCTCAAAAGGAAAAAACGGAACCCTTATAGGATCACTTTGTTGTCCGTCTGTCCGTCCGTCCGTCCGTCTGTCAAGACCCTTTTTCTCAGGAACGCGTGGAGGTATGAAGCTGAAATTTATATCAATTACTCAGGTCTACTGTCCCTTGAAGCTGTGAAAAAATCAAACTTCTAAGCCAACGCAATCAAAAGATACAGCCGTTTATGCCGCAAATTTTCGACACTTGTAAGGGAATCAAAACCTACAGGGTGCTTCCCGTGAACTCAGAATCTTGAAATTTGGTACGAAGCAACGTCTTATAGCATAGATAAAGGAAAAATTACGAAAACCATAAATTTTTAATTTTGTACGGAACCCTCGGTGCGCGAGTCCGACTCGCACTTGGCCGGTTTTTTATTTAATTTAACGAAAAAAAACTTGTACAAATTGATTCTTAAACGTAAATCAGAAGGTCTGTTTCCTAAGCAGGGGAACCTGTGGTTTAGGATAAACAGTGCCCCTCCCCTTAACTAATATAGATAGATATACAATAAGTCAAGTTGAGAGATTCAATGTAATAACATAGTGAATAGTAAAATAACAATACAATACAATACAAATACTCTTTATTGCACACCTCAATACACGAAACAACAAACTAAGAACTAATGTATAACAAACTAACAATAACTTAAAATTTATAAAAAGAACAACCTAAATATTTTATGATTTTTGCTAGGCCGGCTGAGGCTAACACGGAAAAGAGAATGGGCATTTTGTCGCATTAGTGTATACAGGTGGGACATAGCTCGCTTGAAAGGGCTTAATTGAAGGAATTAATACTACAGTTAAGAGCTTTCAAACAAGATACGTCTAATCCTTATACACGTATGAGACACCGCCCATACAAAAGTGCACATTCCCCTTTATAGTACTTTTATAAAGGTTGAATACAAGATTTATATCTTATACTTTTAAACGAGCAATTCTTGTATATTTATTTATTTATTTATATATATATTTATTTACACTGACGATCTCGGAAACCGCTCTAACGATTTCGCAGAAATTTGTTATGTGGGGGTTTTTGGGGGTGAAAAATCGGTCTAACTTATCCTTAGGTCCCGGAAAACGCGAATTTTCGAGTTTTCATGCGTTTTTCTTCGCGCGCCATCTCGTGTGCAGTAGTTGTACTGTTAAGACAGAATTCTTTCGGTCGATGTAAGTACTATTTATTGCAAACACTAGATGGCGACACAGGTCAAGGCTAAAACGAATAGAAAATACACTATTTGAGTTTTTGTGGCGAAATGCGCGCCATCTCGTGTGCAGTAGTTGTGTTGTTAAGGCTGAGAATTCTTTCGCTCGATGTAGGTACTATTCATTTTTAAACTAGATGGCGACACATGTCAAGGATACGAAACAGAACCGAGCGAAGCTCGGTTGCCCAGATATTTAGTATTTATTAGCCATTTACAAACTTTTACCAAAGCTTGAGGTTAACCCGCCGTCACGCACCACAAACTCGAAGTTCCCACGACCGGGAAAATGCAAATCTGCAAAGCAGATTAAGGGTTAAATTAGCTGAAAGCGGCTTCGACGTTAAAATTATTTTCAGAGACTACTCTTGCATTATTCATTTTACTGGGAATTCGAAATCTTCCACGTTTATTTAACTGTGTAAGTAGTAAGAAAAATATTTTTCTCAAACATGCAATGAAATATTGTCTTTACGTTCCTTAAAATGGGCTGGGAAGTATCGCTTTTTGGGCGCAATAACTCGAGAGGACTGTAAAGGGATTTCATATTATTTTTCAGGCCTAGGCCTGCAAAGTAACTTTTTTTCATAAAATATTGTCCTTTAGAGCATTTTTTTTTATTTCATTGTATGTTTGAGAAAAGCACTATACATGCCTCGGCGTGAAAACGGATTCCCGGCCTCGTATCCCTATCCGGCCTCGCTCGCACGCTCGCTCGGCCGTATATACCCGTACTATAAAATAAATAATTATTAAGACCAGGGGCCCATTTCTCCAAAGGTACAAGCCTTGTATTACAAGTGTGTTTCCATGAAAACCCATACGATTTGACAGTTCGCGCACTTGTAATACAAGGCTTGTACCTTTCGAGAAACGAGCCCCAGGGGCTCATTTCTCGAAACTACACGTTACAATTTACAAGCGGTTGTCAATGTCTAATATGACAAGTTGGAAAGAGACATCCGCTTGTAACTTGTAACTTGTAACTTCAATTTTTTAGAATTGGGCCCGCGGTACCAGACCAGTAAACAATATTTAAAGAAAAAAATAGAATACTGCGTGGAATCCCTCCACGCGGAAGTGCTGTGTACTTAACACAGCAAAAGGGAATGTACAAGTTTCTAATGGGGTGGCAACGCGCATGTGACACTGTTTGAGTTGCAGGCGTCCATAGGTTACGGTGACCGCTTTACATCAGGCGGGCCGTATACTTGTTTGCCACCGACGTAGTATAAAAAAAAAGAAAAAAAGTGAAACTTCATAACATAACCTTAAAAACATTCTGTCAAGTGACTGTCACATTTTTGGCTGTAAGTGTTTTAGGCTGCCGTTTTAAATACTATTTTACAACTTCAAGAATTTCGCTTCAAAAATTGGCCCATTTTTGACATGTTCCTGGCATCAGTCTAGCATTATTTATTTTTCAAAATTCGTTTTGGCAACTGACTGAACGTTAAACGACGTCAATTTGGAAGTCGCACTAGAAGTTCCACTTCAAATTCTGTCACAAAACAACAAAATCACACATTAACTCCGAGGGCGTCATTACAGTCAAATACGTGGTAAGCTTACTAACTGTAGAGACGGACATACGAATACATTTTGTCAAGTTGAAACGAAAATGTTTGCTCGATCGGTTAAATAAACCGATTAAAGTTACATTTGAATTTCCCAACATGGCACCAGGGACAGCCTACGTAACAATCGCTTACGCTTCGTAAGCGTATCGTAGCTAGCTGTCCCCGTCTCTCTTCTGTACAGGGTATGCAATGCTTACGATAGTATATCGTTATCTT
Organism: Leguminivora glycinivorella; assembly: GCF_023078275.1. NCBI lineage: Eukaryota > Metazoa > Arthropoda > Insecta > Lepidoptera > Tortricidae > Leguminivora > Leguminivora glycinivorella. The sequence continues at coordinate 23,085,272 of NC_062978.1, read as the reverse complement.
TATCTCTATCGCTCTTACGTATTGCCGCGACAGAGCCGGACTGTGTTTCGATTGGCGACTAGCGTCAACAATTGTCATATCGCCTAGGCGGCAGTATTGGCGTAGCGTCAGTGATTGTCACTACGCTAGGCCGGCTGTAATCCATTTAGTGCGGCGGTCGTCCGTTCCACTGTGAGCTGACGTGGCAAAAGCATGTAACTTGAAATTGAACAATTTAACAGTAACTTGTACCGTGAATTTACGTTTTAGAACACGTTGCATGATAGATTGTTTATAAACTTTATAACGGGGTTATAAGTGACGAGTTTAATCTATCCTATCATTTATCCAAATGTTTGGATAAATGATACCTATATCTTATATAATGGAGAAAGGAACAGCGCCCCCAAACGGTTATTTACTTATTTATTTAAGTATTTACGTAATATATACTCATAGTATTATATTTTCCGTTTATATATACTCATAGTATTTTACTCATAGTATCGTATACGTTGACATTTTTAAAAACATCAATTTCTTTTTGACACTGAAAAATTCGATCTAGATCTAAATACGTTTTTGTTTATCCATACTATTTTTTATTAAAATTTTCTTATTATATTATTATCCATACTAATATTATAAATGGGAAAGTGTGTGTGTCTGTTTGTTTGTCCGTCTTTCACAGCAAAGCGGAGCGACGAATGGACGAGATTTTTTAAGTGGAGATAGTTGAAGGAATGAAGTGTGACATAGGCTACTTTCTGTTTCTTTGTAACGCGTTGTCCACCTCACTTTTTTGTAAAATGGGTATTTTTTACGCGATTCATACTCAGAATCGCGAGGTCTTTCGATCCTGATGGGAGAAAAAAAATGTCCCAATACTTCCATACATTTTTCAAACCGTCCATTCCGGTACCGCCATATAAAATGTATGAAAAAATGGTAACGGGATGGGAAAAAACTTTGGGACACTTTTTTCTTCTATTGGGATTGAAAGAGCTCGCGATTCTGAGTGGAAATTACATAAAAAATTCCTAATCCAAAAAAAGTGGGGTGGACAACTTTGAAAAAAAATTCCCGTATACCGATATTTTTTAATTTCTGTCTCAGACATTTTTCCATTTAAAGGCATTCGTGACGTATTGTGAAAAACATAACAGCAAGTTTGAACGACAATAGTTCAGGCTCAACTTTTGTAGTTCAAAAGCATAGTTTTGGATCTAATACAAAATTCTGGCCGCATGCCATTGGGATTAAATAGTTTGGTCCAGTGTTATTACAATACTAAAATGTTAATATTGTCTGCGATGCGAAACAAAACGCAATGTTTCTGACATAGTTATTACGTTTATTTTGTGACTGGTATCTGTATTATGTTAAGAATATTGCGTAAGTAATACATCCTAATCTTCAAGAGAATCTTCTCAATGGCAACTTGAATAAATTCCAATTCCAGTTTCTAATATAAGGAAATCTTGAAAATGTTTGGCAACTTGTACCTATGTAGGTACAAGTTGCCAAACATACGAGTATTACCTACGTACCCATGGACCCATTTGACATAGTGTAACAAACTTTGACGAAGCCTGCGTGCGTAGCCGAATGGCACAAACGCTCACGAAACGCTTACGGAACGAAACGCTCGTAGATATCTATCTCTATCGCTCTTGCGTATTGGCGCGACAGAGCCAGACTACCTTTCGCGGCGTTTCCGTTTTAGTTTCGTGTCGCAGAAATGCCATTCGGCTACGGTACCTGTGCTGTGGATATATTTTGTAAAGTGCTGTGTAACATGTTTTGTGAATGCAATCAATTTATTTGGCTTGTACCCATGCATATAATACGGGACTGACGGGAATATATAGGTTTTTTAGGCTTAAAACTAGATGGCGCTGTTTCGCAGCCTGGAAGTGGCCAAAATCATATTTTCCCCAAATATATTTGCGTGTTTTTATTTTTTATAATAACAAAATGACATATTATTTCTTAATTTAATATCATGATCCCATGACAATACACATTTAAAAAAAAATTAATAGGCATCATCAATGTAGTTATAATAGTATAAGTATAGGTGGCGCTAAACACTTGAGGTAGCTACGATTATTTATTAGTATGAAGGTTGTAAATCCTATATAAATTATCCTTGACTTGTACATTGCTATACTCTGTCAAACAAGTCTGTCAGTAAATAAGAACAAAGAAAACTATATGCATCCTTTTATTAAGGGTGCAAGAGAAAAGGATACCTATAGTTTTCTTAGTTCTTATTTACTGACAGACTTGTTTGACAGAGTATAGTTACCATACATACATGTACCTAGGTCCCACACGTGTATGTATAAATATGTTAATATATGATTCCAACATTTGCTCAGCTTATACAAATACATTAATATCAGAATTACGGCCCACTGCGGGAATTAATGAAAAGTAAACACTGTATAGTCCACATTTTGTTGGAAATTAGGCTATTACTGAACCACCTACAACCTCGGCCTTGTAGTCACTTTCCATCAGGTGCGACTGAGGTATGGCAACTGTGTGGCAAGGCCGACGCGGCGTCCGGCTTTGCCATACAGTTGGCCCGACGCTACGCTCGCGAGACGAGATGTGGCGAGGAGAGGGGGGGGTTACGCCCATAATAATAGCCAACTAGAAGCGTCCATCTATAAGTGTATGTGGGTTCAAGAACTTGCGACAGGCTTATTCAATACTAATCGCTCGGCATGACGTATCTCCTAAATCTCCTTCCTCGCTTTAACTGTGACTTTAGCGTAAAAAGCGGTAAATTTTCCCATTATTCTTTTAAAATGCCACAGAAAAGATAAAACGTTCGTAAATCACACCAGAAATCCCCAAGAGGTAAAAATGTCCTGCAAACGCGACTGCTGTATTTGCATGATGCCGTTTTGAGGACGCGATGCGGAATTGCAGTTGTTCTTACTAGATGTGCATATAATAAATAAAATAAAAAGCATTTTATTTCTCGAATATCTGCATGTTCTCTTATAAGCTTAATTTATATTACATACATACATACATATAATCACGCCTGTATCCCATAAAAAGGTAGGCAGAGCACATGAACTACTCAAGTTTCAGTGCCACTCTTGGCAAAAAGGGGTTGAAAAAAATCATAATCGTGACATACTTAGCAATGACAGGTTGCCAGCCCCTCGCCTACGCCACAATTTAACCCATGTCCCACTGTGGGAGTCGACTCGAATTTATATGAATGTAAAAGATATGACTAAATTATTCAAGAACCCCGTTTTCACAGGTGAAGGCCTCTTCCAAAGTCTTCCATGTATCTCGATCTTTGGCCACTTGTATCCAGTTTGGCCCGGCAGTTCTTGTGATGTGCATATTCGACAGCAATACAGTGTACTTTCTTGTCACTAATTTTTGCTGCCAGTTACCTCGTCCAACAAATTTCCCTGGCTGTACAACGGGGCAATGCGGCCAGTGTTACGGCCCAGCCACGACATTGGTCTAAGCGCGGCAGCGGCGAGCGGCAGCCATACGTGCGAATGAAAAGTCCCATCGCTGTGTCTCGCTTCAATGTATGGCCGCCGCTCGCCGCTGTCGCGCTTAGACCAATGTCGTGGCTGAGCCGTTATGGAGACATTTGGGCCAGCTGCGGTCCGGGGTGGCACCAGTAGGAAAGTTATTTAGTGTTTAAGTTTGACAAAGCCTGTTGCGGATTACTTCATTTGTATATATATATATATATTGATGACAAAGCCTGTAGCTGATTTGTTTTATGTCCACTTGACGAAGCCTTCGCTGCTGATCACGAACTATTTTTGTTTAATTATTTATGCTTTAATATTTATCACTCACATAAATACAGATTAATTAATAAAAAGCAGATTCGCAACTATGGGAACAAATCAAATTATTTTTAACAAATATTTTGTTTTGTGATTTTTTTCTTAAATATATGACTCTGTTATTATATAATAATATGATCTTATTTGGATTTTTAAGTGACAGATTTGTTTCTTTGTTCTCGTCTTACTGATTTTAATAAACGAATCAATAAAATATTAAAAGCATATGCCGCGCCGCGTAGAAAGTCTTACAACTTATAATAATTTCTTTGTTTCCAATATTTTTCAAGCACAGTTACTACTAGTAATCTAGTTTCATAAAACCACCGTAGTTCTAAGAAAACAACAAATAAAACACTTATCATTGACAATATTGCCGGAAAGTTACAGAAGCAATCTTGGACTAGGCTAGATTGGAACGACTTACCGCTTCGTGTTTTTAATATCTTGGCAAAGCAAAGGAAAATAAAATCGATGTCATCAAACTTTACCCAGAGAACGGAATATAAGAGGGTGTTTTGTATTTTTATTGCTGCCCTTTTGGTACTTCAAAAACAAATCAGAAGTTTGCATTTTATTCACAAGAGAGCAAAGTAATTTCATTTAAAAAAATAAGTAAAGTAATTTCATACAAATTTTTATATAAGCTCCAAAGCTGTCTGGTAAAATTGACGTTTAAATGTTGATTTTAAATCATAAATGTAAAAAAACATTTTTCACCACACCAACTGGTAAAGGCTTTCTTTGCTATTCAAAAACAGATAGCAAAATTGCATTTTATCCACAAGGGGGCAAAGTAATTTCATACAAATTTTAACTCGATGTCTTAATCTGGCTGCTAGATTTTACCTATAAATGATGAATTTGAATCATAAATATTGAATAAATTGATGGATTTGATTTATTTTGATGTTTTATAGTCAATATTTTGTTCGTGTTAGTGTGGTGAAAAATTTTGTGTTTCACTCGGTGGCAAAGTTTGTTTAACCTTCGTGCCTTGATACCCTCGCAACGCTCAAGATTCCACTTTTTGAACCACTCGCTACGCTCGCGGTTCAATATTGGAATCTTTCGCTTGCTCAGGTATCAATATTGGCACTTGCGGTTAAAAAACTACTTTGCCCCCTTGTAAAACAAATACGAGTAACTATTGTTCATGTTTTACAGTCAACATTTTTTTCGGATGGAACGGGTCGCTATTTTTAAAATATAATACTTCTACATTATTACCTTTTTCGTTTTGCCTAAATTTAAAGTGCGAAATCTAAAACTATGTATAGTGAGCCAATAACTATGGGCATTGGGCATTGGGCAACTAACTGACTATCAAACCGAAAGAACGAAAATAGGAATTCTTACGTGTTTCTTACAACAAAAATTCCCATTAAATTCCTAATATGATAAAAGGTATTTTCTAATTTTACACTGTATTAACGAGTAAGTGAACATGTATTTCTTATCCTCAGAAACTGTTTTTTATATTTAGATATTGTAAATAACGCCGAAAGTATTAATACTAGAGTAAAAGTATAAGAAAATATTCAATTTGAGTTAGTGTTGGTGTCAGATATGAAGACAGGCTTGAATTGCGATCACATTATCAATTATGCAAGAGACACTGCAAGAATACACGATTCCATCGATTTTTAGGTCACTGCATGAATGTAGTGTCTACTAGACGTGAGGCGGGGTGAATAATGACCGAAAGAGAGGGACTTATAGAACTGAATAAATAAATAAATAAATATTATAGGACATGTCTTATGTGTAAGACTGAGGCCCACGGTAAGCTCAAGAAGGCTTGTGTTGTGGGTACTCAGACAACGATATATATAATATATAAATACTTATATACATAGAAAACATCCATGACTCAGGAACAAATATCTGTGCTCCTCACACAAATAAATGCCCTTACCGGGATTCGAACCCGGGACCGCGGCACAGCAGGCAGGGTCACTACCGACTGCGCCAGACCGGTCGTCAAAATGCGAACTGCGAGTGTATAGTAGTAAGAGCCGTGAAATGTATGGGGTTCAATTCAATTCATTACACGACTCTTCTCTTTCCGAACAAACTATCTATGGAGGTAAAACTACGCCCAACCCACTTAGAGCCATTATCATCATCATCGTCCCTTCGTGTGGTGAGGCCTGTGTGGTGACGGGTTAAGAATTTCACCACCCCCTTTCTTCCCGTGGGTGTCGTAGAAGGCGACTATGGGATATGGGTTAAATTGTGGCGTAGGCGAGAGGCTGGCAACCTGTCACTGCAATGTCACAGTTTCGTTTTCTTTCAACCCCTTATTTGCCAAGAGTGGCACTGAAGCTTTAGTAGTTTCATGTGTTTTGCCTACCACTTTATGGGATACAGGCGTGATTGTATGATTGTATGTATCCTCCCTTCGTGTACGCCACTTAGTCCGGTCATAGGCTAATCTCATCGAGAAGGTGCCCCGCAGTTTTTCGAATGTCGTCCACCCAACGAGCCAACGGATGCCATGCGCTTCTTACATCCAACGTACAACATTTTGGTCCACCTGCTATCGCTCTGCCTGGCAATATGCCCCGCCCAATTCCATTTGAGTTTGAATAAAGCCAGTATAATTTAAACCAAATGATTTCATAAATAAAATTTTTCCTTCTCAGTAAATAAATTATAGTAAAAAAAACATACTTTAATAGTAATCAAACTAATAACGTTTTTAATCGTGGTCAAAGTTCATTACAAGGCTATTCTAAGAAATCCTAAAACAGCTATGATACGATGTTCCATTATGAAGTTTCAGTTCATATCTTCCGGCTCCATCATCAGATCAGTTCAACAGCGCCGTATTATTGTATTGTCACCAGAACTACATACAGCTGCCAATTTTCATTACGCCACGATCCTTGGAAGATGGTTAGATTAGTTACTTTAGATTCCATAAGTTCCATAACATAGTTACATACAGGTCGATGTAATAAAATTGTGTTAAAAACAACTTTCAATTTAACGTTAGCCTATCCCGCGAACCATTAATTCAAAACTTGCAAAAAACGGAATTTGTCCTTTATAAATACTACTGGGCAGGACGAGGATATACGAAGTCAGGTTATGAGTAAAATGGTTTGGAACGGGAACCAACGTGCGAAGCATCATTATGGAAAGTGGAACAATCGATCTACGTCCAATGATATTTGCCGACTGAATTACGGAGTGTGTTCCGAGACGGCACAGATTCCTTATGTCGAGGAGATGTGCCGACGGAAAGTTTCCAAAACTCTGAAATTTTCACATAGGAAAACTTCAGAAACTTTCCATACTTTATATGGACGTATGGATGGAATCTTTCCATTTCATAAATTCCCTTTATTTTTCGTGAAAGTTTCGTGAAATTTTCAAGAAATTAAGATTTTTTGGAAAGTTTCCGCAACTTACACATCACTAAGAATAGATACGTCGAACTTAGGTCTGTACAACATTGTCTTTTTTCACTTTGTCATATTAGGCACGGTTATATGTGCGGGATATCTCGTTGTCAACATTGACTTTAAGTTTGAATATTTTTTGTTGTTTTTTTTTTTATTCAAAAAAATTTGACAGTAAAATTGTTGATACTGACATTATCTGATTCATTCAGTAAAGAAAAACCCGAGCAAGCGAAAGATTCCAATATTCAACCTCGAGCTTAGCGAGTGGTTCAAAAAGTGGAATCTTCAGCGTTGCGAGTGCATGAAGGTTAAACAAACTTTTCCACCGAGTGAAACACAAAATTTTTCACCACACCAACATGCACAAAATAGTGACAATATTTATGATTCAAAATCAACATTTAGGTAAAAATTTGTATGAAATTATTTTGCACTCTTGTGGATATAATGCAATGTTGCTATCTGTTTTCGAATAGCAAAGAGTTTACCAATCACTGTGATGAAAAATCAATTACTTTATCAAATCATTTCATGCAAAGATGAGTCTGCATTGTAATTGCAAATTGTTGTATCTGTTATTTACTTAATCTGTGTAGCAAGAATCCAAGAATTCTCAAGAATTTTCGGATGCGATACGACCTAATTTTATTTCAGCTATATAGGTCTATAGTTAAGGGTCCGCATTAAACTCGGCTCGCCATACAAATAATCTCATTTTAATAGATATGAAACTTTTATATGTACATATACAATAGGATAAGGAATAAATATTCCTGTCAGCCTAACGACTTTTATAGTTTAGGTATTCATCACGAAGGCTAAACACGTCTAAATCTTCATACAACCATATATTAAAATATACAAGATCATATCATTCCATACATTAAAATGCGACCGCCTAACGGCTCAGCCACGACATTGGTCTAAGCGCGGCAGCGGCGAGCGGCAGCCATAGTGCGAATGAAAAGTCCCATCGCTGTGTCTCGCTCCAATGTATGGAAGCCGCTCACCGCTGTCGCGCTTAGACCAATGTCGTGGCTGAGCCGTAAGATACGCGCATACACTACACCACACATAGATTTTAATATATGGGATGGTATGATCTACTTATATTTAATTTATGATACAACATAACATTTTTTTTTGTCTATTTTGTTTATTTTATAAGCTGTGAACATTATAATAAAAATTTAGGTAAATATTATCCATTTGTATGGGAAAGTTAGAAGGGTGAATTTCAGGAAAGGTTGTCAGGGCTTCTAAATATACGGATAATAATCTAATAAGGGAAGGAGCGGTGTCTATGTCAATCAATAGCGGAATTTGGAATTCAATCTACTTCTATCGAGTTAGGGTGACAGGAAATGCTTTCTGCTTTATATTATTTATGAACGAAGTGTACACGTTTTTTGATGACTTCGCTCTGGACCGCGTAAAGTGGCGTGCTCTTGTGTTGGAGGCCAAGACTCACTTTGGGTCGTCGCGCCAACAAAGTAAGTAAGTAAGTAGTTATATTGAACGGTATATAAGACTGTGATTACCGTAAGCGCTGCTGGCCTAGTGATAGCGATAAACGCGTGCGACTTTCGACCCGGAGGTCGTAGGTTCAAACCCCGGCTCGTACCAATGAGTTTTTCGGAAATGTGCGAAATGTTATTTGATATTTGCCAGTCGCTTTTCGGTGAAGGAAAACATCGTGAGGAAACCGGACTAATTCCAATAAGGCCTAGTTACCCTTCGGGTTGGAAGGTCAGATGGCAGTCGCTTTCGTAAAACTAGTGCCTACGCCAAATCTTGGGATTAGTTTTCAAAGCGGACCCCAGGCTCCCATGAGCCGTGGCAAATGCCGGGATAACGCAAGGAGGAGGAGGATAGACTGATTACCTTTTTTGTCGACCTCCGGATATTTTAACGCATTTGCATGTAAGTGATGTAAGCATCATGGTCACGGCAACTGAAGATGGCGGGTGGATATAAAAGTTCAGACAACGCGATAAAGGACAGACAGTGCGTGGTCTAACCCTCATTTGTGCGCATAAAACTAGGAACATATTACGCGGACGTCCGCCGTCGCGCGACCGCGGACGCGGATCTAGACAATGAATATTACACTTAACCATGCAAACTATCGGTCGTCGGTCGTGGACGTGGCCTTGAGCGCACGGACGTCCGATCGAAATCTGGCTCGCTGGATGTTTTGGTCAGCCGAAGCCACGTCCCGAAGACCGTGCACACTGATCGGTCGCGGTCGCGCGACCGCGGACGTCCGCGTAGTATGTTCCTAGCTCAAGTTGATTGGAAGCAAGTTTGAAAAGTGTTCTACTCTCCTACAGCAGCTGGGTTCACACTTGTGACATGGCGACGGACTGGACTACGTGGCATCAAACAGGACATGACGCTAAATGTGGACGATCCAGGTTGTGCTGACACGGTCACAATCCATATGTACGACGAAATGTTACAAATTTATACGCATGGTGGCGAACTAGACTGCTGCATGGCGTGGCATGCGCGATTGTTATTCTTCCTTCCAATAATTGCGAGGGACGTAGTGGAAGTGCCGCCAGATGATCCGTTACTCTATCTCCTATATTCATACCTACATGTACATACATAGATAGAAAGTAAAGGCTGCTTAAAATTTAGACAGTAAAAGTTATAAACGAAACGAACGACCCTCCAAATCTGTAAAAAAGATGTGCTGTCTCGCTTTAAGTACCAATTTATCTAAAAATAAGAACCACAAACATAACACAAAAGTTAACTCTGAATTTTATAGGTATCCCCTTAAACGGCTAGTGGGAGTGGGCGTAAAGAAATATCTTCCAACAGTCGCCTCTAGGGACCATAAATTGTACGGTAACCTACTCCGTTCTATGTAATGAAGAAACTTGAAATAAATGCCTTTTCTTAGGTAAAACATGATAATTTTTATACGGTAAGGGGTGATTCATGTTAAACCGGGTTGGGTCCGGGCCGGATTTTCTCCTGCGGTGACAATCGAGGGGTTTTAATGGGTAAACCATGGGTCTCATTAGCGAGGCCGGTCTCTGCGCCTGGGATGTCATGCATAACGCATTTCCTCACTTTAAAAAAATAAAAAAAATTCTATGACAGTGTGGCTGGTGTAGTGATCAGATTATGATACTTATAGGTAAATAAGTGATGGTTCAAAGGGTCACAACCATAAGTGGCAAAGCAATGGGTATGTGCCCTGCTTGGAGAAGTACGATGGTCGATGGTCGTGTGGTGGGATGGTCGATTGTACTCGCCTATAATAGGCTAGTTTCCTACTAGTCAAATCAGCTACTTTTTAAAAACTGTCAAAACGATTTGATACGGAATTACTATGAAATACTGAGGAGTGACGTCACGGTTAATTCATTTACTTTATATCTTTCTCTTTGACTTATTAAATAGAAATTATGTTTAGACATAACTACTGTCCATATTTTTCTTTTAATTATGTGGTGCTTTATTTTGTGCACTGTATTTAATATTTTATTTTAATTATAGGAAACTAAATTTGTTTTTTATCATGCAGAAACGTCTGCGAGCGATACTACATATTTTTAATGGCCCCGGCAAGGTCGCAGGTTCGAGTCCTGCCGGAGGTGTGAATATTTCCATTTTTCCTTTAATTTAAAAATATGTATAGGAAACTAGCCAGTTATAAGTATGCACGTCTATACTTGTCGTCGTCTCGCCTCGTCGATAGTTTTCCCACAATTTAAGATAATAAATATACAGAATGCTCAGTTATGTCGATGTAACTCAGTTGAGGGCTGTTTTTTTTAAGTAAATTAAAACCCGCAACCGTTATTTGCTGAAATTGGAACTTGAGCAGTTTCACGAGGTTTTCCCTCCCCCTTGTGGAACTTCAGGCGTTAGTATACATACATACATATGTTTGTATATAAATAAAAGTGTATAAATCATCACCCTTTCGTTGTGTAAAAGAAATATCTCCCCGCAGAGGCCACAGGGGGCTATAAATTTAACCGTAAACCGCACACTAGCAATGTCTACTTTAATGAAGAAAGCTACAGGATTAATGTTCTTTCTTAGGTACTGTTTCTTAGGTATCTCCCTACATACAAGACCATACTGATCTTCATACCATCCTCCATCCTCCTTGCGTTGTCCCGGCATTTTCCACGGCTAAGGGAGCTTAGGGGTCCGCTTTGACAACATCCCAAGATTCGGCGCAGACACTATAGTTTTTACGAAAGCGACTACCATCTGACCTTCCAACCCGAAGGGTAAACTAGACCGTAATGGAATTTTTCCGGTTTCCTCACGATGTTTTCCTTCGCCGAAAAGCAACTGGCAAATGTCAAATGACATTTCGCACATATGTTCGAAAAACTCATTGCTCATTGGTACGAACCGGGGTTCGAACCCGCGATCGCGCTCTTATAGGTGGCCTAGCCACCAGTGCTTCTTCTAATCTTTATTTACTACAAAACAATGACCGTGACTGTTTTTAAAACAATGTAGTAGTAGTAGTCTTAGTAGTAAACACTATATTGTACAGAACAAACAAAATACATGTACAGTGAATAATTATAAATGTTAACGAACTCATAGTGGTCACCATTACAATATCGTTTGACAGGGCATCAGTAACTGTGGCTTCTGTTAAATTGCTTTGCTTGATAAAATAAATGAACCTCGCCGGTGCTTTGCCTGCAATGTATCAACCTTACTTTTAGCACATCTCGGACACTGGCGATCAAATGTATGAAAGAGGCGCGTTCCTAGCACACATTCTAAGCTCGTGTACGTGAACGCGTACCATGCTTGTATGAGTGAGATATGACAGGTTGACTGTTCGCATTTTTGACAGGCGGTAACTGTGAGGTAACCGAGAGGGGGTGGGCAGCGCTTTCTGCGAGGAGCGGGAGTGGCCATACTGTACGACAGTACTCTTATTTATACTGTGCTTTTAGGTTACTTACCTATCAGGCAAAAAATAAAACTATAATAAATGTATTACAGTGGAAACTGGATAAGTGGAATCGCAAGGGACCGGCTGTTTAGTTTCGCTTATCCAGGTTTTCCATTTATCCAGTTTTCTACTTAACCAGGTTCAAATAAAACGTTTTCTCACTTACAGAGGCTCTCGCTTATAGAAGTTGTCGGTGCTAGTAATGTCGCTTATAGAGGTCAAATGAATATGTATATTTTATTTAATATGCATGTAGATATAAATAAACAAAAAATAGGTTTGTGATCCTGACTTAAAAAAGCAATACTGTAAATAACCTACAATACTGTTATACAAAACAATATTTTTCCTTTGTTTTCTAGTAACTTATACACAAAATCACTCCTAATATTTATTTATGCAAGAGAAACCAGTATGGTTAAATAAATCAATATACCGTTTGTACTTTAATGAAAAAATCTGTTTTTTTTTTTAATTTATCCCGAAGAGATAAATACTTGATTGTGTGCTTAGGCATTGCTTATCCAACAGCACGGTACCGCACCGCAGATAAAACTAAACTGAACGATGTGTAATCTCAGAGATATATAGTTTAAACACAAACCATAATGTTAACGAAATAAACTACCCTCCTTGTGGTGGTTTATTAAAAATACAAATTTTATAACGCCAAGCTTTTCCACTCATAGAGGTTTCGGAGACGACTGCTTCCAGTTGCAGAGGTAAAAATAAGAAACTTACGAAAAAATGGATTCCGCTTATAGAGGTCCCAAAATTCCTCTTATAGAGGTAATTCGGTCCTGAGGGACTGGGACCGCGAATTTGGGTCCACTTAAAGAGGTTTTCCACTTACCCAGGTTCCACTTATCCAGTTTCCACTGTATATATACGTTATACATCCCGACGTTTAGAACCCTTTACAGCGTTCATGGTTAACGAGACGGTGACTCTCACTGTTTTCTTTCATGATCACGAGTAACTATCGCTCCAACCTGAGTAGAGACAATATTGTAAGCAATTGTAAGGCAAATATTTTGAATCCGAATACTTTATGTCGACTTGTGCACGCTGTATCGTAATATTTAAATCGTATCTCACCAAAACAATCTAGGTTAAAGCTGACGGCTATCAGTCACACGTGTGCGCTCGTTATATGTGGAATAAGCGACTAGTTCATAATAAAGACAACGGTTGCTGGAATAGGCAATGAGTTTCTCGGAACTTACGTACGAATTGTCATTTGATATTTGCCAGACGCCTTTCGGTAAAGGAAAACATCGTGAGGAATCAGAGCGAATCCAGTCGCTTTCGTAAAAACTAGTGCCTACTCCAGATCTTGGGGTTAGTTGTCAAAGCGGACCCCAGGCTCTTGTGAGTTGACGCAAGGAGGATGAATGGTATCGGTAATGAGGGCTTAGAGACAAAATAGGTACATGTAATTTTATGGAATGTCAGACATTGACGCTCGTGGTAGCCATTGGATCTAATTGGATTCCATAAAATTTAACATTAAAAAAGTGTTAAAATAATAGCCTTCGGCTTCGCGAATGCTTTTTATTGGTCTGGAAACACAATTGCTGACGAAGAAAGTTTACATGGTCTTTATCGATCGGTGCTGCAACGGTTGCCTCAGCTATCTGTCAAATGGAACAGCACACAGCCAACCATGAAACAAAATCGAGCCCATAATGTATAAAAATTTTTCAACCTTTGAGTGTAACAGAAACATACCTATTATAAAAAGTGTTATAAAAATTGTTGCCGGAGAAGCTAATAACTAACAAAGATCAAAGATCGTGTTCAAAGTGTTGTACTTATTGATTATCAAACTCATTGATTTAGTACATATTAAATAACATTTCTATGGTATCTTTGAAGATTGTAACTTGAATTAAGCCTATACACTGAGAGAAAATACAACCAGTTTTCATGTTCGTTCAACAAGTTTTTTGGTTAAAATAGCGCCTACCTGCTTTTTGGTTCAAACAACAAGCTACTTGTCATTTGAATCGGCAATATATTTGAATCAACAAGTCGATTTTATAAATACAACCTAAAACATATTGTTTTAAACATACGTTTGGCTGATTCAAACGGATAAACCGCAACAAGTCGAATTTGTTAAATTCACAATTGCAAATTTCTCTCAGTGTAGAAAAGGTCATTGAGTAATGATACCCAAACCTTACTATATACATGTCTCTGGTAGAAACATGCAAATGTACACATATCAGTAGGAAACGGCGCCATTATGACGTCATCACGCGTCAGCTGATGTAAATGGGGGTGTTATATCACGGAACAATCATCATCAACGTCGAGCATTTCATTAAGGTAGAAGGATGAAGGTACCTTAAATATCTTTTTTCTACTTGTCGACTGTAATCTGTCAATTAGGCCACCACAGACTAAACTATAAGTGCTAACTTTTCAGTGTTGGATACTCTATGGCAGTTCCGACTCAATTATAATAAGCTCATTATAGTTGACTTTAGTTAACTAATAATTTCAAAAATAGAACTTCATACAATTTCTATACTAATTTGCGATACCTAGCAAATTTTCCTGCATCTGAAACACATTTTTTTTATCTGTCGCGTTATCGGCCAATCAGAGACGGTTATTACAAACAATTGGTTGCTAGGTAATTCGATGTTGATACAACGGTGAACGACTCTATTAACAATAATTTTAACTTGCATGAATGATGATAATATTTCCGTCCATGATGACTCGTAGAAAAAGTATTGTATACAATAGTGATATAATTAAGCTTTTCACTCTCGTACCGTACTATTAGGCCACTCAGCAAGCTTCGTGGCCTAAACATGGTACTCGACTGAAAATCTTTGTATTATATCACGATTGTATAAAATACTATGATAGGATATTTTGCTGAAAGAAGTTGCACAACTTTTTCCTAATAATTAATATTATCTGTCGAACGAAACTAATAAATTTGTTCTATTAAATCTGTTCATAATTTTTCCTTGCAATTTTGCAGCTCACTGTACCAACTAAATGAACTCTTTCACATTAAATTCTAAATCGACTTCATAAGATTTATTCAGCATTAAGTTAGGTAATTTAGGTTAAATAAACCTTAACGTAGATTTTCCCGGAGGCAACTTTACCGCACAAGCCAGTAATTTGCTCTTTCCCGGCGAACAGTCCAGTGGTTACGAAAATCGGGCACGAGGTAGGTATCGAATAAAATACTCTTTTTTTCTACCTAGTTAATTTAAAGTTCTGTTTCTTTAATTAGGTAAGTATTATCCCTGTAAGACCCTAAAACAATTGTTAGGGTTCCGTAGTCAACTAGAAACCCTTATAGTTTCGCCAAGCCTGTCCGTCCGTCCGTTCGTCCGCGGATAAGCTCTGTGACCGTTAGCACTAGAAAGCTGAAATTTGGTACCAATATGTATGTATATAATATATCAATCACGCCGACACAGTGCTAAAATAAAAAGTGGGAAAAAAAAATTTTTTTAGGGTGATTTATTTTTTCAACCCTAACGTGTGATATATTGTTGGATAGGTATTTTAAAATGAATAGAGGTTTACTAAAATCATTTTTTGATAATGCTCATATTTTCGGAAATAATCGATCCTGAAAAAGTAAAAAAAAATGTGAAAAGGGGACTCCCCTTGTCACGTAGCGACACCTAGTGAGTATCTGTGTTACTAACGTGGTATGTATTTTTATGATTTTATTTTTCTTATAAATAAATAATATGTTCTAGTTAAATTAATAAAATTATATTCCTATACTTTCAGTCTATTTTTATAGTTTCAGCATAAAGGTTTTGTTCATTTAGTTTATTCAGAACTTTTTAGCTAGTTACCTCTATGGTGGGGAATTTGAATTTGGATAGAGAAAGAACAAATGAATGGGGAGATGGAAAATTCTGGACGTGAAGAAAAGGCGTTTTCTGATTAAATATGTACAGAAATTAATTTTATAAGATAATAATAATGTTTATTGGCATGGAAAGCATCTCGAGGAAGTTTATAGATGCATAATAAGGAAAAGTTTTAATTTGGTGTTTTGGAAATGCATAGTTCCATCATCGAGGACAGGAGCAATAGGTCCTCAGACTACGCACTGCAGCTGTTGCTGATATGCGTTGGCGTTTCGATGGTTGTGCCGATATCTAATAATTTTAATGCTTGTCTGCTGAAGTACTTTCCGGTAAGTGTTACCATAGTTCAATCTTAAAAGGAGTAGGGAAATTCTTTAGCTTATAAACGTGGTTCTTATTATTTTATTTCTATTGTAGGGGAGGAGAATGTTCATACTTCACTAATGAATCCGGAGCCGGGAACGGAGTGTTTCTTCGGGGACTTCAGAGATAGCAGGTACCTATTGTGTTGGTTTTTATTGGTTTATTGGTTTTTTTAGGTTTGGTTTTACCTTTTGGTTTGTTTCTTTTTACAGTTAAAATCTTAATTTAAATCCTTTCTATTCAAAAGTTAATAACCATAAACTGAATACTTGAAAGCCTATCACATGATTGCACATTTGCCAGATCCAGTTTTAGTTTCAAGTTCTAGGTATAGCATTTAGAGTCACACATTTACTGAGTAATAATTTTTGTTTACAACAATTTGTTTGGTGGTGGTTTAATCTATATATTAGGTTTATCTTAAAATTAGTTTTATCTATGGATGGTGTTACACATAGGATGTGTTTTTCCTAGGTTTTATGATCGAACTGAACTTGATGTAAATAACAGTTTAACGAAACAAATCTTGCTCTACCAAGTTATTGAGTTAGGTTTTATTTAGGGTGTACATAATAAAGAATTTTGTATAAAATACTGGTGTTTCTTTATTCTTTCCCGAACCCTAGGTATTATGTCAACAGCCGGGCATATCTCTTAGATAGGTTGGTGACACCCTAACTTTTGAACCATAAGTTGAAAAAATATGAAAAAAAATCACTTAAATAGAACTTTATAAAGACTTTCTAGGAAAATTGTTTTGAACTTGATAGATTGAATAGTTTTTGAGAAAACTACGGGAAACTACGGAACCCTACACTGAGCGTGGCCCAACACGCTCTTGGCCGGTTTTTTGTGTTAGTGTATAGTTAGTATAGCATATAAATAAGTTGCCATGCGCTTGGCGAGGAACAGACGCCTATGGAGGGACTTAGTCTTCAACAGAATGACATGATGTCACGATCCTCAGCATTGAGGGAACGACTAAAGAAGAAGAAGCCACGCCCTAATAGGGTCCATGTCAAGGACGTAACTCGTGTCAATTTAAAACACGCCACTCGTTTCGAACTTCCTTTTCGGTCTTGTATCGTAATGTACTATTTCTCAAACATACAATGAAATATTGTCTTTACGTTCCTTAAAATGGGCTGGGAAGTATCGCTTTTTGGGCGCAACAACTCGAGAGGACTGTAAAGGGATTTCATATTATTTTTCAGGCCTAGGCCTGCAAAGTAACTTTTTTTTATAAAATATTGTCCTTTAGAGCATTTTTTTTTATTTCATTGTATGTTTGAGAAAAGCACTATACATGCCTCGGCGTGAAAACGGATTCCCGGCCTCGTATCCCTATCCGGCCTCGCTCGCACGCTCGCTCAGCCGTATATACCCACTTGGCCGGAAATCCTCATTTTCCCGGCCTCTGATGTAATGTACTATTGTATAACACGGTCCTTTTAAAATAAAGATTTTTCGCAATGTTTCAACCTCTGCATTCACATTTTGGTTTCGCAAAAATACTTTTTGCAAAGCCAACGACAGTCAAATGTTTGCCGGATGAAACTTCCCCTATAATGGGACAAAGAGCGCTCATTATGGGTAAAACGACTGTTCCGTTTGCCCTTTCAAGTCCCTCCACTACGGAGTCCGTATTTGAAAATAAAAAACCGGCCAAGTGCGAGTCGGGCTCGCGCACAAAGGGTTTCGTAGCAGCAAATATAATAAACCAATAACTTAACCAAAATTACAGTTAAATCAACCTATCTCAAAAACTATAAGAGATACTTTGATCAAACCAAAAATCGTTGAAAGAGTTAATTAGCATGCATCACCTCTATTTTTTTTAGAATTTTATACCCCGTAGTTATAAAAATAGAGGGGGGGGGGACATACTTTTTACGACTTTGAGAGCTGATATCTCAAAAACCGTTCACTTTAAGAAAAATGTTTTTTAGAAAACTTTATATCATTTTAAAAGACCTTTCCATTGATACCCCACACGGGTATGTACATCGAAAAAAAATTTTCATCCCTCAGTTACATGTATGGGGGCCCCACCCCCAATTCCTTTTTTTTACTATTTAGTGTCATAATTTTGTAGCGGTTCATACAACACATATTCCCATCAAATTTCATCACTGTAGTACTTATAGTTTCCGAGTAAATCGGCTGTGACAGACGGACAGACGGACAGACGGACAGACGGACAGACGGACATGACGAAACTATAAGGGTTCCGTTTTTGCCATTTTGGCTACGGAACCCTAAAAATGGAAATAGTTATTTGTTTTACAAGAAGGCAAAGTTCTTTAACGCTCGTGCTGATATTTACTCGAGTAAGCAATAGTTTAATAGTGGAATATTTTACGAGGTCATTCTGTCATTGTTACATTGCGTGAAATACCGCTCACTCAACGCGTAACATTCTGTATCAACGCGACTCACTCATTCCATTCATTCACTAATTCACTCTGTCAGTGACAGAACAGAATGCCCAGAATGGTTTTGAATAGTGGAATGGTTGGTTGGAATGTATGTACACATTTAGATCGAGTGCAAAACGAGTTAATGTTTGTTTTTTTTTTTTCAATAATTTGAACAAATAGCAATGTAAAATATTTAAAACAGTAAAAAGATGGACACAAAAACAATGGTCACTTGACAAAATGTTTTTGAGGTTATGTTAGGAAGTTTCACTTCTTCCGTGCGGAGGGACTGCACGCACTGTTTTTCTTTACCACGACATATTAATAATAATAATGATTGTTTAATTTTTTTTTTATTCAAAGAAAAATTTACAACATTACAGCTTATACTTATTTATATATAGGCTAATGCGCTCTAAAATTGAAAGAGTTAAACTAATATTATAATTAAAATAAAGAAAAAGTATAAGCACACACACACACACAAATAAAACAATACAGCATTATTAAAAAGATAGCTCACAGAAGCGTATAAAACGAGAGCGTAGTTGTCTAATTCTATCATTACACAAATCGCATTCTGGTGCAACGTTTAAAATTTAATTTAAAAGAGCCATTCAAGGAGAGTAGTGCTGGTGCGTCACCGTTCGGACCACGTAGATAATGTAGATATACTTAGGGCCAGTTGCATCAACCACATTTGATAGACACATCATCGTCACGCAGCAGATGTCTATGGAACTTCCCATACAATAAAAATTAACATACGCTTTAACGATGGCAGATGGTTTGATGCAACCGGCCCTTAGTCTCACTTCTGGCCCTAGGCCTCCTCTCGCCGCTGAGAGGGCTATTATAGTTCCCACTCTAAACTAATACGGATTTCTCCGCAACCGGAGGGAATAATTTAAGATATCAAACAAAATCATCCAATCAACATGTCATTAATTACGTAGCATAATACTCAACCTTAACATAAATAAAACTACTCAAAATCTGCACCAGATTACTTTGCCCCACTTGTGAACAAAACTCAACTTTCTCATCAGTTTTTGAACAATCAAGCACTACGAGTACTACGACAGGTGGTACTACAGGATGGTGTTTTTTTACGCACTAGTGCGAGAAGTTGTTCATTTCTTGTCAGGTCGAAGCTTCGCAGGGCCGTCTGTATTGAAAAACGTCGAAAGATACGCGTGCGAAAAGGAAATTCGTAACTCGTGTCGATTTTAACACTCCCTTCGGTCGTGTTTTAATTTATTGCCACTGGTTTCGAACTTCCTTTTTTCCGCACTTGTATCGTAATGTACTATTTCAGTACAGACGGTGTTTTTTTACGCACTAGTGCGAGAAGTGGTTCATTCGATCGAAACTTCGGAGGGGTACCTACTGAAAAACGTTTATACACTTGCGAAAAGTAAATTCATAACTCGTATTTTAATTTATCGTCACTCGTTTCGAACTTCCTTTGTTACGCGCTTGTATCGTAATGTACTATTAATTATATAAATTACCATTGATAACAAATATCAAACACGACACTTGCGACTTTTTATGTTATTTTTTTTTCGTCTTTGATGAAAAATTGATATTTTAGTACAGATTGCTGTACAGTAGGCAAAAGTGCCTTTTATCTCTAACAATGAAGAACTTTGCGTGAAATATGATTCAATAAAGCTCGCACATTTTGTTATAACTACACTAATAGGGGAGGATAGTTAATTAGTTACTGTAAAAAAGTTAGTTCGTAGGTACTTAAAGCTTGACTTTTATTCAAGTTTACTTTTTGGAAACGGAATAACCGTTTGGCGAACTACTGGTAATTTCCTAACTTTATTGGTAACCCTTAGGCTATTTCATATTATCCGATCCGATAGCATATGTAGGGAGAATTTCAAAGGAAAATATCAAAGGTGGCGGCATAAATATTATGGGATATCGGTCCGACATCTAATATCGGATCGGATAATGTGAAAATGCACTTAAGCAGGATTCACATTTAGTTTTTTCGTGCTGAGTTGTGTCGTGACGCATACGCAAGTTTTCATACATTTGATAAAATAATTTATGGCCCATTTAAATTTGACGCCTAAACCTACAGTCAAGTTACAATCGTACAATACAGTGGGCTGCAAAATTGCATGGAGAAATTATGAATGAATACATTGATAAATTTGCCAAGCACTTTTGCAGCTGATAGTACTGTAGGGACGGAAATCATCAGAAGGTTGCGTGTTCGGATCACGTCGGGGTCACCAGTGTAGATGCGGTAGGGTAAATAATATGCACTGAATAACTTGAATGTAGCGCGGTTTATTATTTACTACACATCAATATTATAGAAGGAGAATGGAGATTAATAACATCGAGAAGAAAATTAAATGTATCTATCTGTTTGACGTGGAAAAAAGTCAACAACGGTATCCTAGATACCATAAGAACCGACTGCGCCTGCGGGAGGCTATCTATATAATAAAAAGGTCGGTCTGTCCGCGAGTAATACAATTTAAATGTATACTTAATTTTTGATACATTATTTGTTGTGCCGAATTACTTAACTACGGAAATTTACAAAATACAAACTATGAGGTAAATTCCGACCCCACAGTACATATAATATTTAAATAACACTATATTATAGACTTCGAAACCGTACATTGCAATGCAGAAACACACAACCTTGTCAGCTTCGGTCTTGAACGTGACCTTTATAAAAAGGGTGAGCTCAGCTCGACCCCTGGCTATTAGCATACTCGCTTCCACTGCCTATAATTATAAGAAAACAATAGACTTATGAAAATATGGAGAAAACTGTAAGGAAAGAATTTTATAATATTTTTTCT
Source organism: Leguminivora glycinivorella (assembly GCF_023078275.1). Taxonomy (NCBI): domain Eukaryota; kingdom Metazoa; phylum Arthropoda; class Insecta; order Lepidoptera; family Tortricidae; genus Leguminivora; species Leguminivora glycinivorella. The sequence goes on along the minus strand of NC_062978.1, from coordinate 23,063,598 downwards.
GTAGATCGAAGTTAACATTCAGGGGTAGAGGAAATATCGAGATAGCTTTAGGGCTCTGTTATATTTTTTCTCTTTAAATATGTTACTTGTGTTCAGTGCGTCTAGTGTTAAAGCATAGAATAAGATTTTAACGTTTTACAATAATCGCAAAAATATCAGCCGTATTGCTAAACTATGTTAATGTGTGACTGTGGGATATGGGTTGAATTGTGGCGTAGGCGAGAGGCTGGCAAACTGTCACTGCAATGTCACAATTTGGATTTCTTTCAACCCCTTTTTGCCATGAGTGTCACTGAAACTTAGTATTCATGTGTTCTGTCGACCCCTTTATGGGATACAGGCGTGATTATATGTATGTATGTACGTATATATGTTACCAGCATAGACCGCACATTTAGCGTTTTGGATGTGATAGTGTTTTACAGTAGCTCAAAAATAAATAATAACTGTAACTAGTAACCAAAACTGCTATAGATATTGCAACAGGTAGGTTAAACAGTTCGTAAAGGAAAGGTGTAATTCAGAACATAAAATATTAAGTAAATAAATATTTTGCCTGTGTGGTGACGGGATAAGAATTTCACCACCCACTTTCTTCCCGTGGGTGTCGTAGAAGGCGACTATGGGATATGGGTTAAATTGTGGTGTAGGCGAGAGGCTGGCAACCTGTCACTGCAATGCCACAGTTTCGTTTTCTTTTAACCCCTTATTTGCCAAGAGTGGCCCTGAAGCTTTAGTAGTTTCATGTGCTCTGCCTACCCCTTTATGGGATGCAGGCGTGATAGTATGTATGTATGTATATTTTGTCAAAAAAATCGAGTACAATCTCAATCTACTATCGAAGACTGTACGTCTTTTTTTTTCAGCAATCACCCAATTGTTAACGACACAATTCCTAAAACCCATACCCGTTTATTACTGCAGATACTATCCTGCACCCTGCCTGCTACGCCGCGGTCCCGGGTTCGAATCCCGGTAAGGGCATTTATTTGTGTGATGAGCACTGATATTTGTTTCCTGAGTCATGGATGTTTTCTATGTATATAAGTATTTATATATTATATATATCGTTGCCTGAGTACCCACAACACAAGCCTTCTTGAGCTTACCGTGGGCCTCAGTCAATCTGTGTAAGAATGTCCTATAATATTTATTTATTTATTTATTTACTATCAACTGCAAAACTGCATGGCTAATTTATCAATGAATTCATTTAGCTGAAAAAGTACATGGAGAAATGTGAGTGTGTTTAGTAAAAACGTCCCACTTTGTCAATTGCTATAAAGCCGCTTTGTCAGTTTATTCATTTCAAAATACAAATAAATCTCGCCTTAATGGTAACCGACAAAGTGGGACGTTTTACTAAACACACTCACATTTCTCCATTTACTTTTGCAGCTGATAGTACAAAGGTACAGATAGTGCTAACGACAACAATAGTTCCGTTAAATATAACCAGGTGTAATGAAGTGAAAATAACATTAGATATGGCCTTTAAACCCTAAATATCCCATTTCGTGCCCATTGTGACTATTAAGTACCCCATCTCGCCCTACCTTCCCCTACTCGTGTGACGTCGCATTACCGTGTACAGTTTACTACTAGGCCATTGTACAACCTTTTTTTTAAACCCCCGACGCAAAAACGACTGTCTGTCTGTCTGTCTGTCTGTCTGTCCGTCTGTCCATCTGTCCATCTGTCCGTCTGTCCGTCCGTCCGTCCGTCCGTCGCTCCGTCCGTCCGTCTGTCTGTCTGTCTGTCTGTCTGTCTGTCTGTCTGTTTGTCTGTATGTGTGTGTGTGTCTGTCTGTGGCATCGTAGCTCCCCAAACGGATGAACCGATTTAGATTTCTTTTTTTAGTCTGAAAGCTGAGTTAGTCAGGAGTGTTCTTAGCCATGTTTCATGAAAATCGGTCTACTATGCCGCGGTCGGGGGTTTTTTTAATTTTGTGGTTATTATACTACGTCGGTGACAACAAGCATACGGTCCGCCTGATGGAAAGCGGTCACCGTAACCTGTGTACGCCTGCAACTCAAGGAGTCACATGCGCGTCGCCAACCCATTAGAAACTTGAAACTTGTTGTGTGTTAAGTACACAGCAAAAAGGAGTGTACAAGTTTCAAGGGGGGTTCGGGTTGCCGACGACTCAAAGGACAAATTACTATAAAGTGTAAACATTGCATCAAAGCTGTACCTAGAATGTATCCACTTTGATATTTATTTTTCATAGATAAATTAAAGTTAAAATTTTCTGTAAGCAATACACCGAAACTGTACCTAGCGTAAACTTTACTCAGATAGTTCTACCCACTTAGATTATGTAAGGGAGTCCCCTCTGCCAACAAACTGTCCTGCAGTTTTTTTTTATAGACGAAATAAATTAGTTCCGTACGTAGGTCGATCCGTCACCAGCACACCGCACCCTCATTGAGCTCTGGCAGCCTTACCTTTGCATAGTAAACGTCAATGTGACTTCTATACCAAAGAGAACACGGTGTAAATAAGACAAGGTTCTAGAGTGGCCTAGGATTAATATCGGCAAAGAGGATCGAGTATTATAGAGAGTTACGGTCGAAGTAAAATGTGTAATCACAGTGCATAGACTGCCATCTCTCGACACAGGCTTAAAACTTTTGAACCTCAGTTTTGACAATTTGGCCCATATTCTTAGCTTGATATGTGTTAAAATATCAAATATTAGCGCCATCAAGCCGAGCGTCCCCCAAAGGTGTATCGCCACTTAGGTCACCGTACCTTTTTCTGTACGGTTTTAGGTAAGTTTTTTTCTTAGACTTTATTTGTCTATACGGAGTTACATTTTTTTTTTCAGTATGAATAGGTAGACGTTTGACCACGATCACACCTGATGGTAGGTAATGGGTATCTCATAGGTAAGCGTGATCCACCGTAGACAGCAGCATCATACCTATTTACAGATACATGTCTTTGATATTGGTTAAAGTAACGCCGTGGCTTGCGTGGGCGACGGTCGCGCGATGGTCGCGCGACGGCGATGCAACGCATACAGAATCAAACCTTATCGATATGGAAGTATGAGACGCGACGGTGACGGTCGCGCGACGGCGTTAGTTAGAACAATAGGACCCCTACACTACCCATTATAACAAAGGAAGGGTTCAATGATGAACCACATATCATCTTAATATCTGGTGGGACTATTTAACTATAAAAACAACAGAGAGAAAAACTATTCGTAATAGTAGATTGCGTTACAAGGAAGCAAAATTACATATTTATAGCGTTAGCGTAAATTGGATCCGGAGCGTAGCGAGGGATTCTAAAATAGAATAGTGAGGTTTTCAAGTGTTAATGCCCAAGAAAAATAATCATATTTTTTACACTTTGGAAAGCGGCCTTTTCTTCTCTGGGGCTCCCTCATAGGGAGCAAAGTGTCACTATTATTTTCTATTATTATCAAGAACACATTTTTTATATTTTTGCAGGCTATATTACAGAATACAGATCTTTATTGGTAAAAAGGGAATGTACAAGTTTCTAATGGGGTGGCCCATTAGAAACTTGTACATTCCCTTTTGCTGTGTTAAATAGAGGTACACGGTAAAAAGGAGTGTACAAGTTCCAAGGAGGGTTCGGGTTGCCGACGACTCAAAGGACAATAGACGGAATAAGTCAGTTCCGTAAGTCCTCCCGTCATCAGCACATCGCACCCTTATCTGACAGCCTTACTCACCGGCAGGTACACAACACTATGAGTAGGGTCTAGTGCTATTTCGGCTGCCCTACGCAGAAATCAAGTATCTCAATTTTTTCCAAAAAATGTTTTTTTACATCATTCGATTTATTTTTTCAAAATACATCTTTCAGTATTTTTTTGAAATTTTTATCACTACATAGTATAAAACAAAGTCACTTTTTCTGTCCCTATGTCCCTATGTCCCTTTGTATGCTTAAATCTTTGAAACTACGCAACGGATTTTGATGCGGTTTTTTTTAATAGATAGAGTGATTCAAGAGGAAGGTTTATATGTATAATAACATCCATTAAATAGTGGAGAAGTACTGTTATTTTTGTGGTTTCTAATGTGATGTCTTAAATAATTACATGCGGGTAGATTATATTTATTTGTCTACCCCGAACATTTATATAAATTAATATCGGGTAGTTTTGTGTTGTTTACATGGGGTGACATTTTGCTGGGACGTCAGTCTTCCGCGACCACGGCCAGTGCAACCTGGCCGAAACGTTGGGAAAAAAGGTAAAAATAATGTTAATTAATCGCATTCGACCTGTCTGTATGTGACTTTAAATATGTGTACAAAGCGCGAGAACTTAGTGTTATCTTGATAAGGGATAGGGATAGCGATAGGGATAGCGATAATCGTAAATTCGTAAATAAACTTAAAAATAAACTTATGCTTGAAGCGTATTACACTGTTGACGAATTTTTCAACGACGTGCACTCTTGAACTGGTTCACTATACCAACCATTTTGAATTATAAAATTGAAATGTATCTTCGACAGCATGTTTGCATTAACTATGTAAGTTATAAGTGCCGACTGTAGACACTTAATAACAAAAAATAACAAAGAAGAATGTATTTATATGTAATTTTGTTGACATGTAAAACTATGTTTGATAAAGGAATAAATGAATGAATGAATGAATGAATGATAGGGATAGCGATAGGGATAGCGATGTCACTACATAGTATAAAACAAAGTCGCTTTCTCTGTCCCTATGTCCCTTTGTATGCTTAAATCTTTGAAACTACGCAACGGATTTTGATGCGGTTTTTTTTAATAGATAGAGTGATTCAAGAGGAAGGTTTATATGTATAATAACATCCATTAAATAGTGGAGAAGTACTGTTATTTTTGAGGTTTCTAATGTGATGTCGTAAATAATTACATGCGGGTAGATTATATTTAATTGTCTACCCCGAACATTTATATAAATTAATATCGGGTAGTTTTGTGTTGTTTACATCTCCGGTGACATTTTGCTGGGACGTCAGTCTTCCGCGACCACGGCCAGTGCAACCTGGCCGAAACGTTGGGAAAAAAGGTAAAAATAATGTTAATTAATCGCTTTCGACCTGTATGTGACTTTAAATATGTGTACAAAGCGCGAGAACTTAGTGTTATCTTGATAAGGGATAGGGATAGCGATAGGGATAGCGATAGGGATAGCGATAGCCATAGCGTTAGCGATAGCGATAGCGATAGGGATAGAGATAGGGATACGGATAGGGATACGGATACGGATACGGAAACGGATACGGATAATATGGGTATCGTTAGAGGGATACGGATAATCGGTCGGCGGTCTCTTACAATCAAAGTGCTCTAAGACGATCGTTGTTTGCTTGCTTGAAGATTACGTTTGCGATAAGTATAAGCAAAATGTAAAACATTGTAAGGGATAATAGAAAAAAGTACTTTTTACCCACCGGTCATATAGTGTCGAAATACGGGCTATGTGGGATGTTTATAAAGGTTTCCCCAGCGTATATAGAATTACCTACGCTGTGGTCGATGTGTAATATTTCTACAATCATTGCAAGCAAAAGTATTATGTGCAATCGAAATAATCGCTGATAAATATACCAGAGAAACCTAAGGATCCAAATGAAAATCTTAATGAATACTTTTATTACGCGGGCGAAGCCGCGGGTAAAAGCTAGTAATGTATATTTTTCAAAATACAGAACATTAAAAAATTCAAGTATCTTTTTTTAACGGGGTATTCTACGCTAAAGTCAAGTATCTACCCTATTTCTATCTTGAAATCGAGTATCTTGCGAAAGATACTTGCAATTCATATTAGATGGCTAAGTTACTTGACTTCAGAGTTGAAATATTGATATTGATTGCGAAGTTACTTGACTTCAGCGTAGAAATATTGATATTTATTGATAAGTTACTTGACTTCAGCGTAGAACTATTGATATTGATTGCGAAGTTACTTGACTTCGGCGTCTATCATTTTATGATGATGTCAAAAGCTTGTAATTACTTATACATGTATTAATTTGGGTTTAAGGTAGAAATTGTCTTAGTATTAAAAACAACCAGATGTAAACAGTAAAAGCACGAGGAATTTGTCTTATTTAATATGTAACTTCTTTTATACAAAATTCGAAAATACATATAACGAACATACTTAATAATTATTGCATGTTGGTTAGTTGATCAATAGGCTACTTGCCTCCTAGTCAAATCAGCTTCTTTTTAAGAACTGTCAAAACCAATTTGAACGACTTGCTAATATAGAATTTATATGAAATTTAATTGAGTGACGTCACGGTCAACTCAGTTACTTTATATATTTCTACCTGACTTATTAAGTAGAAATTGGATTTAAAAATAACTGCTGTCCATGTTTTCTCATAATTATCTGATGCTTTATTTCGTGCATGGTATACATTTTATTTTAACTACAGTTCCCTATTATTATAATTAAGGAAGACTATAACTTTTATTATTTTTTTCTGTCTTCGAGTATTTAGGCACCTACCTACTTAATTAATATTGTGCGTTCCACGGGAAATCGCTTTCGACGTTTTTTTTTTTGTTATTTAAATAGTGTCCTACAACGTAAGTAATTGATTAAGTTTAATGAGTATTTTTGAACTCTTCGTGATAAAAAAAAACCGCTTAAACCTATACCTAATCTTAAGACAACTTGCATTCAAACACAACCAGAGCTTCTTTTCCGTGGATTACTCGAATTTTGCATTTATATTAAAACCTAATTTACACAAGCATGACATACACTACATTAAAGGCATCTATCTAAAATGTATACATATACTAGCGGTCCGCTCCGGCTGCGCACGGGGCTATCATAAAAATGGTTATAGTAATTTATCCTTAAAAGATAGACATATGCTATTACGGACTTTTTTGTATGTCTATGAAAGATACAATTTTGCCATACATTGTTTTGATATAGCTCAAACAGTTTGGGCAGCGTTTTCGATTAAAGCTCTCAGCCAGCAGAATTTTGTCCGACTTGATTAGCAAAAATTTACATATTTCAACCAATTCAAACATGATCTCAACAAATTATATACCAAAACCTTTCCCAAGAATCATTCTATTCATTGATGAAAACCGCATGAAAATCCGTTCTGTAGTTTTTGTTTTAGATACAGTTAAAAATAACAAGCCTACCAAAGCTAAATGAAAGCAGTCCAAGATACTTGCTTTCTTGTAGAAAAGCTTTAAAATTTTCTTATCGCATTCTACGCAGAAAGCTGTTTTTGTATTTTAAAATGATTGTGCTTTGAAAAAATAATTATAGTACACTATTAATGATATCTAGTATAATAAAGTTCGTCTGTTTTAAAGGCTATCAATTAATTAATAAGCATGTAAAGAGGAAAAATAAAAAAAAATCGTTTTTTCGCTCTACTGTAAAATTTGACAAAACCCAGATACTTGATTTCTGCTTAGGGCAGCCGATTTGGCTGCGGTCTTCTGTAAGGCGGAGGTACTATATACCCCAGTTGGGCTCTGCTCTAGATGCTTTTGATATCTATCAACGAGGATACTTAGTTACCTAGTTAGATTATGTCCGATAACTACAACGCAATCAAAACAGCATTTTGTTCTGAGAAATAATAAGTAATTGTTATTTTTTAAATGCTTATAATTCTGAAAGAAGGCGAAATCCAGAAAAAAATATATGACATTTCATTTGCTAATATTATGACGAATACGCTGTTAAAATTATTCGGTTTCCTTTCTTACACCGTGTATAACCAAAAGTCCTGAAACGTAGCGCAAAGAAGCTTTTTCACTGACTGAAAGTCTTTACACTTAACTTATCTCTTCCCCTGAAGCTAATGTAGAAAACAAAGGGTCACTCCACACAAGCAATGGAGGGTTAAATGGCGCGAAAGCCTCACACCCCACTGATATATGAAGTCTATAAATATACGAGGACCTACTGGCGAGTGTTTTCACTTCACTAGTTTAAAACAGGCGGTGCATGGGTTTAGTATAAAGCGCTCAGTAAATAAAATTAAAAAATATTACCTATAGGACCTGTTTGAGCCGGAACCCAAACATTAAATAAAACAGCTATAAAATATTACCATTTTTAATGGATTTTCAATACAATGAGTTGAACAGGTTCTAAAGTCACAATTAGCGGAGAGAGATTTTGGTTAGAAAAGAATGGGCGCTGGTGGTGGTGTGTCTTCATTCGACACCCCTACTGGGGTGTGAGTGGCCCCTTCCGCGCTGGGCGCTGTGGGGGCTGTGTCGGGGCGCGCCCCATCCATGTGGGGCGGTCTGACGCCGTCTATGTTTGTGGACGGCTAGGCGATCCGGTGATGGCTAGCCCTACCGCTACCGGCCATTATCCAACCCCGCGACCCCTATCCTGGTGATACCATTTGAGCGGGGCCAGGTCAGAGGCGGGGAGCGGGGCCGCAGTGAAGGCGACCGGCAGCTTGGGCTAGCGTGGGCGTGGTGTTGGAGGGGCGCTGGTGCCGTGCACCTTGCTTTTATAGTGACGCGAAGGGGAAACTGTGGCGCTTCAGTCTTCATTCTTATTGGTCATGCAGGTCGAGGCGCTGGCCGCCGCTCATTGGATCAGCGGGGTGACCGGAGGTTGGCTGTCCTGGACAGTGTTGCCAGTCATGGCGTTAACAGGACCACAGATGTCATATATACCATAGATCAACCAAACGCATCTACTTAGCGTGTCAAATTCAGTAACATCCACTGCATTGTCCGTCTTAAATCGCAGCTTGCAACTTTCAGGCGTCAATTTTTGTAAGTTGGTCTACAAAAACATTAAACTTGCCTCGTTACGTTATGCGATATTTAATTGCAACAACACAAAAATTATGAACAAAAGGCCCTGAGACATATATAAAATCACAGGCAAGTAACAACTTCAGTACAAAATCTGACACGCTCGGGCGCCATACAAATAGATGAACTTGTTTCTTCTGGTGTATAAGACATTTTTTAACAGATTGACTGTCCCACGGTAAGCTCAAGAAGGCTTGTATTGTCGGTACTCAGACAACGATAATATTATACGTTTATAAATAGAAAACATCCATGACTGAGGAAGAAATGTCTTATAATTATGTTGAAAGTAGCCGACCTAGTCGAAAGACGATCGTTGACGATAGAAGCCAATCGTAACGCAGTCTGGTTCTGTCGCGCCAATTCTGAAGAGCGAAAGAGATAGCTACGATAACGATATTATCGCTAACGTTTGTGCATTTGGATAATCAAGGTAATAAATGTGGACACGGGCAAGGTGTCAGATATATAAACATTTATTCCTACACGACCTTATTTCTAAATACACATTAAAGTAGAGTACCTATCAAGGACGATAATTATAACACGGGGCAGACAAAGCCCGTACAAAAAAGCGTTCCCCTGAAATGTATGGACCTTTTAGGCTTAAAACCAGATGGCGCTGTTTCGCAGCCTGGAAGTGGCCAAAATCATATTTTCCCGAAATATTTTTATTTTTTATGAGAACAAATGACATGCTTATTTATTTTAATATCATGATATCACGTCAATACACAATTTTCAAAAAAATAATTTGTAGTTGTAGGCATCACCAGTGTAGTTATGATAGTATTTAATAGGTGGCGCAATCTTAGTGTGAAGATTGTAAATCATTGACACATAATTTCTACGCTCTGTCCGTGTCCATGTTTAATACCTACCTTGACGGTACCCGGGTACGTTTACAGTGTGCCGCGTGTAGTTTTACGAGCAATTATCCCGCACGTTCGTAAACTGCCCCGCAAAGCAGCTCAGCGCGAACTTCTCGCCAATTAATCTACTTACAAAATTGCAACTGAACTTCAACTCGATCTGGCTGATATTGCGAATGCTTGGGCCTCAACCAATTAAGTAGTGGACGTGTTTCGGCTATGATATGATGATGATTATGAAAATGTTTCATGGCCGAGCGATGTTTATGAGAACTGAACAATAGTTCAAGTGTCTAAATGTAAAGGCCGAGCTCCGCAAAGGACCAAAAGCCCGAAGCGTTTGGGGAGATTGGCGCTCATGTGTCTACAGATGTAGTACATAATAGTTTTCCGTCAGATTTACTCGAAAACGCTCGTATTTCTCGTTCATGCGTCACTGTGAAAAACATTTTGTACTTAAATGCGGAGATCCAAAGCGTTAGGCCAAAGGCTACCAGCGTCCGTGAGAACAGTGCTGAAACATTTTTCTCTTGGAAATCGAGGGTTTTTGGCTTATCAGAATACATCACCGGATAGTATGAACTATAAAAGTTACGGAAAATACTTCTATTGCATGGAGACAGTGAACATGGCCGTAACGGTTCCTTATTGGAACCAAAAATCACTTTACATGTCATTTACGCTATTTAGGAACGTTTTCTACAATGAGAAAACTCACGGTATCTGCTTTCTAAGCTATTGTGTGTCAAACTTTCTGCAACCAAGCCATAATAAAAACGCATAGGTACCGCTCCGCATTCCGCAACAAAATTGTAATATTCTTTATGAGGCAAAGCCCACGATTAAGTTGGGAATAAATCTTATGGCAATTACACAGTTCCCGCAAACTAGATCATGCAAATTAAAAGTATAAGGCGCAACTGAGTTACTACTTCCAGGGAATTGTTACTATATCTGGGTCTGATAAGTGAAACGGCCAAGAACAGTATATGCACAGACAGTATAATATGCAGACTAGGCATATGGACAGGGATATAGACCGTGATTAGATTTCCTTTTAAGGGTTCTGTACTCAACTAGGAACCCTTTTAGTTTAACCATGTCTGTCCGTCCGTCCGTCCGTCCGCGGATAATCTCAGTAACCGTTAGCACTAGAAAGCTGAAATTAGGTACCAATTATGTATATCAATCACGCCAACAAAGTGCAAAAATAAAAAATGGAAACAAAATGTTTTATTAGGGTACCCCCCTACATGAAAAGTGGGGGGCTGATATTTTTTTCATTCAACCCAAACGTGTGATATATTGTTGGATAGGTATTTAAAAATGAATAAGGGGTTACTAACATCGTTTTTTGATAATATTAATATTTTCGGAAATAATCGCTCCTAAAGGAAAAGAAAGTACGTCCCCCCTCTAACTTTTGAACCATATGTTTAAAATATATGAAAAAAACACAAAGTAGAACACTATAATCCTCTCAAATTCTTTCACTGTACAAGCTATTCGACTCTGGAATGCACTTCCCCTGACTATAAGACAGGCCCCAAGTAAGTTAATTTTCAAACGCATGCTGCACCAGCATCTGCTGAGTGCGGCACAAGTTAATTAGTTCTCCTTCGCCCATATGCATAATGTTTATAATATATTATTTGTATGTATATTTGTATTTATATTTGTGTATAAGTATACGTGTAATGATATGAATGTATTATTTATGTATTATATTGATTGTATGTAAATAATATTGCTATACTTGTCAATAGTTGTCATGCTTTCTAAATTTATTTTTCTCACTGCACCCACATTCGCGAATTTCTGTTTGGCCCTATGGTTGACTGGTAGAGAATGCCTCAAGGCATTAAGTCCGCCATTTGTACTTTTTTCCAATTGTGCAATAAAGTTTAAATAAATAAATAAATATAAAGACTTTCTAGGAAAATTGTTTTAAACTTGATAGGTTCAGCAGTTTTTGAGAAAAATACGGAAAACTACGGAACCCTACACTGAGCGTGGCCCGACACGCTCTTGGCCGGTTTTTTGACTTTTGTCTAACTCCCAATATTTCGACGCAGTTACATGCGACAAAGAAGGAATATTAAATACCTGTATGCGTAGCTGAATGCACAAACGCTTACGAAACGCTCACGAATCGTGAGCGAATCGTGAAGCTTTTTGGGCGTTCGGCTACGGACACTGCATTTATTACTAACAAAAAATTTATTATCGGTCACTTTAATATTTGCTAAAATGAAAAAATAAGCAGTCCGTGTCCTTGGATCTACGTATTCATTTATCACAATATTTTCTTTGATTCTTCTCGCTTATACGTCTATTTTACTTTACTGCTCATAACTAAATTGTTATACAAAAAGTTTATCTGCAATTAAAATGTACTTTATTCCATAGTAACATAGCCCACAGTTACATAAACTTCCTACTGTAACCTGTTGGTAAGGTCCAAAATATACGATTACGTTCTAATGAGGCGGAAAAGCCCCGTAGACGTATATTTTATTTATGTACTCATGATTGATTACTTTGCCGTTAACTTAGTTTTGTTTACCTCGTAACTTAAGCTTTAGTTATATAACAAATTATTTAGTCACAGAGGGAAGAGACCAATTATAAAACGTAAAAAAAAAAAACAGTGCGTGGGGTCCTTGAAACTTCCTAACATAACCTCAAAAACATCTTGTCAAGTGACCATCACGTTTTTGCGTTTAGTTACGTCCACCTTTTTATTGTTTTAAATATTTTACATTGCTATTTGCTCAAAATGATACTCATTTTGCACTCGATCTAAATATAAAACAAACACATTCCACCATTTAAAACCATGCTGGGCATTCTGTTCTGTCACTGACTGAGTGAATAAGTACATGAATGGAATGAGTGAGTCGCGTTGAGACAGAGTGTTATGCGCTGAGTGAGCGGCATTCCACGCAAAGTAACAATGACTGAGTTTTACGCGCTGTCAGTTGGAAGTCGCATTAGAAGTTTCACTTAAAAAATCACGCTGTTTCTAGAGGTATGATATGAATTCACAATACCGATGGGCATTTCATTTATTCATTAAGAACTTACATGGTGTTTTTAGGGTTCCGTAGTCAACTAGGAACCCTTATAGTTTCGCCATGTCTGTCTGTCCGTCCGTCCGTCCGTCCGTCCATCCGCGGATAATCTCAGTAACCGTTAGCACTAGAAAGCTAAAATTTGGAACCAATATGTATATCAATCACGCCAACAAAGTGCAAAAATAAAAAATGGTTTTTTTTTATTAGGGTACACCCCCCCTACATGTAAAGTGGGGGCTGATATTTTTTTCATTCCAACCCCAACGTGTGATATATTGTTGGATAGGTATTTAAAAATGAATAAGGGTTTACTAAGATCGTTTTTTTATAAGATTAATATTTTCGGAAATAATCGCTCCTAAAGGAAAATAAAGTGCGCCCCCCCCTCTAACTAACTATTTTTTAAACATATGGTTCAAAACCATATGTTTAAAAAATATGAAAAAAATCACAAAAGTAGAATTTTATAAAGACTTTCTAGGAAAATTGTTTTGAACTTGATAGGTTCAGTAGTTTTTGAGAAAAATACGGAAAACTACGGAACCCTACACTGAGCGTGGCCCGACACGCTCTTGGCCGGTTTTTTATATTTATTTTCTTCTCAACTCGAATCTTCTAAGGGCCGCCTACACTTACAAAGAGTTGGACGATAAGTAGTTGTGCGAAGATAGTTCACAAACACTTCTTTCACTCGCTTCAGACGTGTTTTATTGTGTCGCCACTCGTTTCCACGTGGCGATGTAGTGTCGTATAGTAATGTACCATTTTGTATATGAGCACAGATATGACTGTGTGTTTGAGACATGGGTGTATAAGGGTGTATATTTTTTCTGCTGTTGCTTTCTTTTGGGCCTATCTTTCTGTCACTTTTAAATACGACTAATCTACCTCTACAATTTCAAGGTACGAAATGTCGGATAATTCATTCATTTCTTTTCATTTTATTTATTTATTCTACGATTAACATAGGATCATAATTATATTATTAAAATTAAAATTATAATACATCAAATTAATCATATGGTTGAGGTAACTGGTGACTGAAGAGCTGGCGACTTCCTCGCTCAACGTATCAGCATTGGGATACAGCGAGGAAATGTCGCCAGTATCCTTGGTACAATGCCTCAAGGGCCTATTTTAGACATTAGCTAGCTTTTAAGTTTAGTCTTAGTTTCTTATATAATTATGTAAATATGTTCATGTGAATAAAGAGTTTATTAATCATATTAAAATATACTAGAGCTAAATTATAATTATCATACTTAAAACTTAACTTAACTCTGTGCACCAGGGATGTACACGACTACACGTACAGTCGTACAGCGTTTCCTCATTGTAATGTAGAAACAATCTACCCTGGCCTCCGCGAACATCCCCGATGCACTACAAAAACGAGGTAGTACCATTAACACCCCAAAAGGCGTTGTTATACTGAATACAAAGAGCGTTGTATTGTAAGAGTAATTATTTATTAATGCCTTATATTTTGATTTATCTTACTGTTATTTATGATGAAAGTATTAAAGAATATCAATTGACTCATACTAGTCACTGGTTTCCGCCATGTTGGATTGTTATAAAAATGGCGGACATACAGTGACGGTGGCCAGTTCGAGTACAGACGAGTTGTAGTGAAGAAGTCTTGAATTATTTATTGTAAATTGGTTGTTAATATGTTTGTTATAAGCGAATAAAGTAAAGTGATGGTACAAGTAATAGTTTTCATCATCAACCCGGTAATGTCCCCAACAGTATTGTTTTGCATATAGCACGCCCACAGACTAGCAATATGTACATGAGTTCTAAAACAATTTGCACCTTACATTACCGACAGTAATTATATTCACCAAGTAAAGGTGAGCTTATTACGAGCAAGAGGAACTAAATTACATTAAAAATTACATACTCTGCACAGCTTATTCTCAAAACAAAGGTGCGCTTATATTACGAGCGCCGTACATACTCAAATGCACAAAAGCCCACGATAATATCGTTATCGTAGCTACTATTTCTATCGCTCCTCCGTATTGGCGCGACAGAGCCAGACTACGTTTCGATCGGCGTCTAGCATCAACTATTGTAATTTCGACTAGGCCGGCAGAGGTGATCAATCATATCGACATCGACATAAAATATGCATTTACCGCCGTTCCACCTCATTAAATACCCTTCGCGAACTTGTATGCGATTTTAATTACATTGCGGAGTGTTGAGGTAACATACAATTTAGCGATGATCAAATACCGCAATGTAATGAAACTCGTGTGTGAGTTCTCGGGCCGAGTAAGGGAGCCACAAAGTTTGGTAAGCGAACGCAATGTGCTTATGATGACTGTGGTTTCTTTGCTTTCTTCGACAAAATACTCAAGTTCATTTGGAAGTTTGTTGCTCAGGAAAATTGCAAAGTTTCGGAATATTAATTATAATCTCGCTCCGCAAGTTATTTTCTCGGCCGACAGTTTAAAAAATATATGTATACACCGTGTTTTTTTTGTTTTCCGTTAAGTTCGACACGTCAGGATTCATTATCAGGAACCATCGTGTATATCACTTTTAGTTCAAAAATGTTCATCGTTTTCACACAATATGAATTAATTAATTAGTGTGAGAGACCCTTAAGAATTACATTCAAGTTAGTGCCAAGTGATTGACGGCACATGTCAAAACAAATAACATAAGTAATTGGTAAAGGCTTGTGTGGGAACACATGTGCAGTAATTATCTTATTTTTTTTAATAACTCGATAACCGTAAAAGTGATCTAAAGAACCATCCCTTAAAGTTAACGGAATTCAATAAAAACAGGGTGTAGAAACACCTACCTGCACTAAATTACCTATTACAAATTGTCTTCCTGACCCTTATTAAATAATCAGTCGGAGAAACATGTTTTTTTTTATTATTCGTCACGAAAATTAAAAAAAAATAAACATGTTTTTCGGGCTGATTCAAGTTTCTCAATCCACCAAACAAAGCGGCAGCTGACATCCACGAGGGTTTTTTTTTATTAATTTATTATTCGCGATTTAATCCGTTTCCATAGTTTTATTTTATATTGTATGTTGTTAATGATTTATTCACTAAAACCTTGCTAAAACTAAAAAAATAAAAACTAAAACCCTGCTTGTCAAATTCAAAGGACAAAACAAAAACTAATTAAACATAAACAGTCCCCAGGCAAAGTGTCAGAATCAACAGGATGAAGTTGATTCTACCCTCTACCATGAGTATTACAGTTATTTGTTTTACAAGGACACAAAGTTGTTGTTCAAGCGCACATGCCAGTGTGCACGTGGTTTGAAAAGTGAAACTTATGGGTTTCAAGGGACAAAAGTACCTAAAACTAATTGTACGAGGAAAATTCTAACTATATGTCACGAAACTTAATTAAATCCATCAATTTCTCAAATGGTCAATTTCATCAGCCAGCTTAGCTACGTTACGTGAAGTTAAAATTTATATGAAATTACTTTTCACTCTTGTGGATAAAATGAAATTTTCTCGCTTGTTTTTGAAGAATCAAGAAAACTTTTATCAGTTGGTATTTTCACCAAAATACGTTGTTATAGAAAATGTCAAAAAAAATATATATTACTTATTTTCTGGTACTAGTAACTGTAACTGTTGGAAGCGCTGGTAGCCTAGCGGTAAGTGCGTGCGACTTTCGTTCTGGAGGTCGCGGGTTTGAACCCCAGCTCGCACCAATGAGTTTTTCGGAACTTATAAATGTCATGATATTTGCCAGTCGCTTTTCGATGAAGGAAAACATCGTGAGGAAACCGGACTAATTTTATTAAGGTCTAGTTACCCTTCGGGTTGGAAGGTCAGAAGCCAGTCGCTTTCATAAAACTAGTGCCTACGCCAAATATTGGGATTAGTTATCAAAGCGGACCCCAGGCTCCCATGAGCCATGGCAAATGCCAGGATAACGTAAGGAGGATGATGAGTAACTGTTTGAAGACGCAGTTAATTTTTCCATACAATTAATGTTATTTTCCTTGACGCTACACGCTATCGACTTTTCCAAAACGTCAAAATGGTAGAAGCTCCTGTCAACGACATTCAAAGGAAAGTAATTTGAGAATTTTAACAAACCCTTTTCATCTTCCAAGTGTCTGCGACTTGATGTGACAAAATAAGCCTGATTGCGGAGCCATTTTTTCCTGTTTTTATGAAATCCCGTTGATCTTTTTTTAATTTTTTTCTTCGTAACAAGCTTTCTCGGTTGCTTCAAAGAGTTCATGGTAGCCTTTTTTTAACCGACTTCAAAAAAAAGGAGGAGGTTCTCAATTCGACTGAATGTTTTTTTTTTATAAATTTTATATGACTGTGTTTTTAGGGTTCCGTACCAAAAAGGTACAACAGGAACCCTTATGGTGCGACTCTGTCCGTCTGTCTGTCCGTCTGTCACATTGTTAAATATCTCGAGAACTACTTATGCTATCGATATGAAATTTGGAATAGTTATAAACATTGTGAACCTCTACAAGTTGACAGAATTTTTTTTTTTAATTAAGTATAAATGATAGAAAATGGCCAAAATGAAAGGGGGTCAAACTGAAAATTTCAAGTAACTAGGTCAAGTCGGGTATCGTTAGAAAGAGCTCAAACTGTACATATCAAAACTATTTTTTATAATTTTTTGGTTGTGGAAAAAAAAATGTTTTTTGAAGGAAAATGTAAAAAAAAATACCGTTCCCCCCCCTTATCTCCGAAGTTTACCAACATAAATTTATGAAATTTTCACCAAACATGGCTATTATAATGAACATTACATTAAAAATAAAATCGTACACGTATATTGAAAACTTTTTTTTTAATTTATAAAAAACCTTTCAGATTTACATTTTATATTTCAACACCCTTGCAGGTGTTTATTGTACCTGTATTTTTTAACAAAATAACAATGAAATTACCTGCTTTCAAATAGAGGCAAAATGGTTAAAATCGGTTTACGCAATAAACAATTATTCTATAAAAATCATCTTCCATACTAGCTCGCGCGCATTAGTTTACTTAATTTGCCGATAGATGTCGCTGTACGTTGAACGCTCATTTCCTACATCGCGTTTTTCCTGATATAATGAGGTTGGTTCAGGAGCGTCCATGCGACATGTCGTAAGTCGTAAACTATTGAAGTCGAATAGTCTTGATTTTATTTGGACGTTGTCTAACAATAAAATTGTATATTAAAATATTACTTGTTATGTGGGAAATTGAGTCTTGAGGGATTTAGTCAAATCTGTAGAGTTCTATGAATAACATTTTGATGATTCAACTATTGAAAGTTTGTACGGAACCCTCGGTGAGCGAGTCCGACTCGCACTTGACCGGTTTTTTTAAAGTGGCGTCAGATCGCACAAGGTAGGAGCGAATAGCGGAATCTAGTGTCGCAGGCCAAGATCTACTTCGGGTTGCTGAGCCAGTGCAGTGCCTTAGCATTTTTTTGACGAATTGCTATTTGTTTCGAAGTTGTGTGGAAGATTCTACTTTACCGCTTACCACAATGAGGAACAAGGTTTGCTTGTGTATTTATACGAATGATTGGTAAAGCGTCCTTACAGCAAGCGACTGCTTACTATCAGGCGGGTCGTATGCTTGTTTACCACCGTGTAGTCCCAGAGCCATACCCAGTCTATTTCTAGTTGCACGACTGCAGTTACACGTCTGACCTTGGAAACAAATCAAAGAATGATTTGTAGCCAATTGATTTAAATGTTTAAGAATACAGCGCGTAAACGTAATAAGGGCGATAAATGAAACCAGGCATATAACTTAATATTGTTATCATCAATTAAGAGGTGTTTTTGAGTTACTCTTAATTGATTTTTGAAAAATTTCCCAGCAGCAATGTACTGTAAACGTGGTTGCGATGACAATCAATGACAACTATCAACGAGAATTTAACGCGAGTGTGTTAATTTGCATTACGTTGCGGGCCGAATTAATTTGTATGAATAAAATAGTACATTACGATACAAGTGCGTAAAAAAGGAAGTTCGAAACGAGTGGCGATAAATTAAAACACGACCGAAGGGAGTGTTTTAAATCGACACGAGTTACGAATTTCCTTTTTGCACGTGTATCGTACGACGTTTTTCAGTACAGATGAGCCTCCGAAGTTTCGACCTGACATATAATGAACCACTTCTCGAACTAGTGCGTAAAAAAACGACCAGCTGTACTGAAAAAAATATTTCAATTTTAAGTAAAAGTTATCTAATTCCACTTTTTATGTCCCATACTCACCACTGTTAAGAGGTTCGCCCGTATTAGGTTTACACCCTGTATTTGAAACAAATAATTAATTTCTGGTGATGGAGTACCCGTGTCGAGGGTTTAGGAGCATTAACCACGATAGCTAAAGACCTCCGAATCTGACCAGTAAATTAGAATTAAACTACACGATTCCACGTAAAGGTTCTTCTAAACCGTGAAAATTTAATTCCCCTGACCCTTCCACGGACAGTTTACCGGCCCGTGAAATGGTCCCAACATGTGGCATTATTTGGCCTAACGCGTTTATCACACTGATTTTTTGTTACGGGTGTACCGACGAAAACTATTAAAACTTACATACATTTTTTGAAATATTATTTTTTTAGGAAGATTGAAACTCTATTTCAGAATTTAAAATTTGCTATATTTCTTATTAAGCTTTCACGAAATTTTCACAACTTTTACCCATTTAGTCATTTTTTAATATTATGTGTACAAAACGCGAGGATTAAAATTAGTTGTATAATAATCACCAAGTCATTGCGTTCTTCCTGAACTGGCCAAGAAACGGTTTAAATAAAAAGCTTTCAAAAGTTTTTAATCTTTTTCTTGGCAAATTCAAGTCTCGCTACCACTTGAACAAGTAAACAAACAAAACATTGGAAAACATTTTGCTTTTGCGTAGAATCCCTCCGTGTGGAAGAAGTGAAACTTCGTAATATAATCTTAAAAACATTTTTTCAAATGACTATCACGTTTTTGTTACTTGGCACATTCCTAGCATCAGTCTAGCATATTTTCAAAATTCGAGTGGCAGTGGTAATTGTGGATTTTACGTTTTAGACTCGCTACTAACCAGTGTGAAGACTGCCTAAAGGGACTCCAAAGCCCAGTAGTGCTCTAAGACCTTTGTCGGCGTTATCAATTTGACCGTGTAAAACCGATCCCGATCCTTTGATACTCGGATAAACTACTTCAAAAGAAGACTGTAAGTCTATTGATGAAGGAGTGTTTTCGCTCGGCTGGTGATTGAGTTATGTTGCGATGGGTTAGAGAGCTGTGGATTATTTGTCAAGTTTTTGGGATAGCGGTTCCATTAAATAGCGGCCATACAAAATATAGCGGCCGTCTCCATATTTGGTACGGAGATAATGTGACCATGGGCGGGTGTGCGGTAAACTTAGACACTTTAGTCCAAAATAGACTTTGCTTTCCTGTCCGTGGCTTTGGAACGAGCTATGGGGCCTGCTTCTGAAGAAGGCGGCGGGTGGATGTAAAAGTTGCGTATTTTCTTCGCTCACGCCGGCTGCGTTCACTTTCAGCGTTACCACTAGTCGAATTCAAACTCGATGGTACGGTCACGGTGGATGGGTTGGATCACGGTCTATATCCCGGTCAATATAAGTCAAATGAAAATAACTGTGAATCATTCAACACTCTTGTTCCCAAGATTGTCGGTATATAAATACCTAAGTATATAAGAATTGCTCGTTTAAAGGTATTAGATAGATAAGCTTTTTTGCAAAAACATCATTTTTGTCACAAGCCTTTATCGCCGACTGTATCTTTCTTTCAACAGTCATCTACTGCTCTCTGAGACGTTTCTAAAAACCCATTTTACTCGATGGGGATACGACGTTTCATAACAGAGTTCCTATGACCACCTTTCTGCTCCATCATCAGGCCCCGTAGCCGAATGGCATTTCTCCGACGCCAAACGAAAGCGATACGCCGCTGGCTCTGTCGCGCCAATACGCAAGCGCGATAGAGATAGATATCTACTAGCGCTTCGTTTCGTGAGCGTTTCGTGAGCGATTGTGCCATTCGGCTAGCCACCCAGATCAGCTCCATGATACCACAATATTGCATTGTCACGTTATTTACATGTGTGCAAATTGTCAGCTCAATCGGAAATCGGGAAGTTGGTCAAATTCAGCTTCTACGTTTTGACCAAAACTAACATACTAACAAGGCAAGTTGAATAAAAGCTTGTAATAAGAAAGGCGATCGGAACCACACCAACGTGTTCCGGGCTGTTATTGAGAGATACGAGCGTCGAACCAATTACCTGCCCGCCTGTGTCCTAGCAGTCCGAACCATCCTTTGATATAGTTTCAAATGTATCTAAAGAAATTTCGAGGTAGTAAAGTAAAAATTTCTCAGATCACACAGAAGAAGTGACTGTAAAGAAGAAGAGTATAAGGTGTTTGAAATAGTAATTGGCCATTCCGTTAGGCAGACAAAGGAAGATGTTTGAGCCGAGGCCTAAGCAGTAAAAGAAACAGCTTTGAATATTTACCATTGGACCTTAAATGTACAATTGTACAATGATAGCCTCCTGGGTCCTGGTCCTGGTCCAGAATAAAAGAAAGTTCTAAATTCAAAAGCACAAAAATTTGCCAGGGATCCAGGAGAATAGGTTAAGTTCTAGTCGGCGGACACACGTTTGGAGACGGATAAGTTTGATTAGAAAAAAGGGAACGCCGGTGCCTTGTTCCTCGCTTTCATAGGGACGGCAGGGGAAACTGTGGCGCTTCAGTCTTCATTCTTATTGGGCAGGCAGGTCGAAAGACTGGCCGTCGCTCATTGGTCCAGCCTGGGCGTCCGGAGGTTGGCTGTCCTGGACAGTGTTGCCAGTTATGGCGTTAACACAAGATTTAGATAAGATGGATAAGCCAACCTCTATATAGTAGAGTGACCTTTTCCTACTTGAGTAGTGTCGGCCAATAATTGTCTCTCTCACCCAACTACTTATTTTTATGTTACCAAGGATTTGGGTTCCTAAAATTGAAACACGCCTGAGGGCTATTCTATAAAATATGCGTGACCCGTCCGCTCCATTATCATGAACAAAATTTTTGAAATCATTTCCTTTTTCCCGGTCCGATCAACACAATAAATGCGGCCCAGTACATCAAGCTTATCTTTTTCCATTACATCTGAGCCAGGTGAAAATAAATAGGTACCCTAAAATTACTTTATTACGCATTTGAGAGAAATAATTGAAGCTATTTGTCTCTGAAATATCTCGATGGTTGTAGCATTTTATTTTGATTACAGGGAATTTAAAAAAGCGCTGGTAGCATAGCGGTAAGTACATCCGACTTTCGTTCCGGAGGTCGCGGGTTCGAACCCCGGCTCGCACCAATGAGTTTTTCTGAATTAATGCGCGAAATGTCATTTGATATTTTCCAGTCGCTTTCCGGTGAAGGAAAACATCGTGAGGAAACAGAACTAATTCCAATTAGGTCTAGTTTACCCTTCGGGTTGGAAGGTCAGATGGCAGTCGCTTTCGTAAAAATTAGTGCCTACGCCAAATCTTGGGATTAGTTGTCAAAGTAAAGAAAGAAATAAAGAAAGAAAGAAACGTTTATTTGGCGTATAAAAATAAATGAAAACTTAACCTATTACATCTTAATTTAATAACACTTTATACACCAAAATGGTTGCCACTCAGCATTTGCCGATGACTAACTAAGTTAGCCATGGCGCTGGTTTTCAGGGCAACCAAATGAATAAGTTTACTGAATAGAAACATGCAAAAATATTTACAACATGTGGACCCCAGTCTCCCATGAGCAGTGGCAAATGCCGGGATAACGCAAGGAGGATGATGACGATGATGACAGGGAATTTAAAAATGCCTCGGGTATTCATTCATACAGATACTATTTTTTAACAAGCATAAAATATAATTATATGTAGGTACCACTCTTAGGCGGAAAAGTCCTCCGCTACTTATTGATAAGATCTTGTCGGCTCAGGTGGCAGAGAACTGGGATATCGATCCCGGAGCCGTGAGTTCAAGTCCTATTGAAGGCAGTATTTTTACTCATTTATATTTAGATGCGGATCTGTGTCAGCTACGAGCCGATAATTGGCAGGAAGCTACGCAGGATCGGGATAAGTGGCGTGCTTTCATTTTGGAAGCCAAGATCCTCTTTGGATCGCAGAGCCATATTAGTTAGTTAGTTATATTTAGATACTGGGGCCCATTTCTCGAAACATATTAGTCTAATAATATTAGTGTGTCGTCATGACAACCCATACGATTTGACAGTTTGTGGACTAATATTATTAGTCTAATATCGTTCGAGAAATGGGCCCCTGATGATATTCTTGACATTTCCAATTGGCTACGTGCACGACAATTACGCCCACTACCATGTGAACTTGAAGTGGAAAATGTCCAAAAATGACATGTAAACAAACACTATATTTTAACGATTTTTCGTTAATTTTAAATAAATCGAATAACAAGAGCTACTATTTCAAGTGTAATTCAGGTAGATAGATTATAAAGACAAGGATATTAATACCAAAAATCAGTTTCCAAAGCATTACTCACGGTATAAACTTTCAACCCCAGACTACAGAAAGAGTCAATAAATTGGTGCTGGCAGGGCATATAAGGAATCTTGAAGAACATAGGAGTAATGGTACAAGTTTTTCGAGCTAGTGATATGGTATTCGCTTAACCTCCGTCCCGTTAATGCCATATAAAACAAATCTAAACGTAAGTACCTAGTCATGTCCGCGGCCGCAGAAATATCCGACACGGGCCTATTCCCAGGCTAGGCCTGAATCTTTAAGCATAATCTTTTACGGTAGGAAAAATACTAACAGCGTATTGAACAATATTAGGTAAAGAAAGCTTAAATATAATTTATTATAATGTTTTGTTTTGACATGTCACTTACGTTTTCTTTTCACCGTAGCTATCCATTTAGTTCTTTGATCCAATTTCCAGTGTGCTCTAAGAAACGCATAGAACGTGCAATGACTATTTATGCCATTATTTTTACAATTAACAACGAAACAACATTGATACCCCATATGAAACATTACACATTGTATTATATTTTATGAGTTTTGATAGATGACAACCACAATCAGTGTCAATTTTGACCACCGCAAGCACTGCGATCGCTTTGCTTACCCCCTCCATGCACTTCGCACGAAGCCGCAATGCAATTTACACCATAGTTGGGCTACAATTTTGCTACAATGTTGTAGAATGTTTCTTTAAACGTTTTTTCAATTATTTTAAGAACCCATTTTGCGAGGATTAATACTTTAAGTGGTTTTTAACGTTCCCTGAGAGCGTGTTCAAAGTGAGATTGATTACGTAGTTTAATATGGAAAGAGGTTTTACACAGTGATGTTTGTTTATTATTTGAAAAATTACTTTGCCTTTACAACTCTGGTGAATAACCTCGAGGGTGTTAGACAACCTCTCTTGTTACAATTTTATTGATTTTAATGTAATTAGCGCTACGTACAACACTTAGCTCAAGGACTTTTTAAATCGGTAAATTAAAGAGTTTGTTTGTAGGTATGTCACATGCCACAAGACTGATACGTATTAATGTCATTATTGTAATAAATATAAGACCCTACTGTTGTATGTAGATACCTATTTCGAATAAATTATTTCGATTTTTTTGGAAAAAATCGAAAAAAAAAAAAAGTACAGGTAACTAGTATATGTTGAATTATAGAATTTATAGGAATACGAGTGACACCTAATTTGTGAACTAAATATACTTGTAAGCTGTCGGGCCACCGGTGGTGAATAAAACGCGTAAAATATACAGTAATACAATTATGTACACATCACATACAAGAAAAATCAAAGAATATATACAAAAAGCTGGCTATTTACACAAATATTTTACAAAAGTATGTGTAAACGATACGTTTGTGCCTCATTGACAGTTCGAGACAAAAAATCTGGCCATATAAACAAAAGACGCGCGCTGGCAGCGGCATCCGTACCGGCCACTGACTGTCTCGTAATAGTCGCAATGTAGCGTTGAAAACATCGGGTTTTCATTATGTCCCGTTTCTCTTTTTAATACTATGACAAATAATGTTGCGACCAAACCTTTTATCATGAAAGTACCATGCCATTTCCAGGACACAGCTCAAAAGGAAACCCTAAGCTGTGTGAATCCAATTTTGCGCGACTCCATGCAATTATTCGCTTGTAATGACATGTCAACGGAGCCGTGCACATAGTGATGTGCGGCGGGAATATTCCCGTTCTCAAATCGATGGGAATATTTGTGACGTTATCTGGGTAAAGGGGCCTATTGTCGATGGCGCTCACGGAGTTATGAGCGACGTTCGTATACAAATACCACACCGCAGGTCGTAAGCGCCATCGAAAATAAGGTCCCTTTACCAGATAACGTCACATTTTATTCGTGATTATAAGCAAGCCCGTTTAGTGACGGGTAAAGAATGTTACCACCCCCTTTCTTACTGTTCGTGTCATAGAAGTTGACTATGGGTTATACTTATCAGGTTTAGTTGTGGTGTGTGCAATCGGCAACCTGTCACTGTCATAATCAAGTCAGTTTTTTTTATTATCACCTACTAAGAGTAGCACTGAGACTTAGCAGATTCATATACTTTGCCCACCAAATTTGGGAGTCCATAAGTCAGTTTATGTATGTAAGTATGTTTGAACATAAGTTTTGTGTTTTTTAGCACACATTAATTTTATGGCGGTTGTTAAGTTCATGTGACCCATAACTGTCAAATATAGGTTCCACTCATCCAGTTTGAGAGCTCTGGGAACAAGGACTCACAAAAAAAATGTTTCCAGATTTGGTCACATCTCTAGCTGTGTACGAAAAAACAATTTCACATTTTTGTAGGCTGTAACGTACAGAAAGGGGGAAATGATAATAGCGACTGAAAATCGAGACAGAAAAAGTGGACCACTCGGCCTAGTCGAAATGACAGTCGTTGACGTTATACGCCGCTCGAAACGCAGTCTTGCTCTGTCGCACCAATACGGAAGTGCGACAGAGATAACGATATTATCGTAAGCGTTTGTGCATTTGGCTACGTGCCCGGGAATGACGGTCTGCAATTTGGAAAAACGATTAGGGATTTTGTTTAAGCTGGAAATTGCAATTATTGAAACGGATCTTGGACATAGATTAAATAATACAACGTGAAATATGGCACTGAGAATTGAGATTCAAGGTTTTGGAAACTGCCAAATTATGTTACAAAAAAATTTTTGTTTGTAAATACGCCAGGTTCAGACTCGGAGTAAAACTACAGTTGCTTTTACTTGGTAAATAACGTTATTTCTTCCTTCCATATCAGTTAAATGAAATGAAATTATTTATGTCCGGAAATACATTCCATATGTAATTTCAATTGTATTGTAGGTTCAATTGTAATTTTAATTTAATTTATTTTAACATAATAAATAAATTAAATTAAAATTACAATTGAAATTAATAAAACACTTGACGACCGGTCTGGTCTAGCGGGTAGTGACCCTGCCTTCTAAGCCGCGATCCCGGGTTCGAATCCCGGTAAGGGCATTTTATTTGAGTGATGAGCGCAGATATTTGTTCCTGAGTCATGGATCTTTTCTATGTATATATATATGTATTTGTATATCATATCTATTTCGTTGTCTGAGTACCCACAATACAAGCCTTCTTGAGCTTACCGTGGGGCTTGCTTCCACAGATTGACTCTGTGGAAAAATGTCTTATAATATTTATATATTTATTTAAAACAAAATTAATCTGGTAGGACCCGTGGGTTCGGGTCATGACGACCCCGATCCCACAGGCCTGTGATAGGCCGCCAGCGCTCGTGCAGCATTGGAACTATCCTTACGACGCCATTCAATTATGGCAATTGTGGATGAATTTGTTATCTAAACTGTAAGAAAGATTGGGTGTGATGTGTGATACATACAAAGGTCCCGGATGACTGTGATACTTAAATCAATTACAAGGAAGCACGCTGAAAGGTTAGGATAGATGTCGCCACTGCCTCTGGTACGGTGTAACACGTGTTGCCAATCTACAAAAAAACCTTCGAAAACATTTGATATGATTAGACAGGACAGAGAGTGACTTTATACTGACGCCACTTAGCATGATACATGGTCCGTTTGTTTAATTTTTTTTTTTCATGAATAAAATTGTCAGTTTACTTCAATATTGCGCAGCTCGAAACCTAATATCTGATATTCCTTAGTATTATTTAATCTATGTCGCTGTATTTGTTTCCGTATTATATACTGAATTGGATGGATTTATCCAGGCGGACTGATTGCCTATTATTAATATTACACGTGTTTCCTTATTTTTAACCCCCGACGCAAAAACGAAGGGGTGTTATAAGTTTGACGTGTCTGTCTGTCTGTCTGTCCGTCTGTCTGTCTGTCTGTCTGTCTGTCTGTCTGTCTGTCTGTCTGTCTGTTTGTCTGTCTGTCTGTGTGTGTGTCTGTCTGTGGCATCGTAGCTCCCGAACGGATGAACCGATTTTGATTTAGTTTGTTTTGTCTGAAAGCTGAGTTAGTCGGGAGAGTTCTTAGCCATGTTTCATGAAAATCGGTCCACTATGTCGCGGTCGGGGGTTTTTCAAAATTTTAATTTTGTGGTTAGGTTATATTGTAGTAAGTCTCTTCCTCTTCGTTTTCGACTAATGATGAAGTGTTAATTATTGTTAAACCGCAAAATCAAGGCTCGTTAACATGCACAAAAAATGTAATAATAAAGCTTATTCGACTCGAGTCTCTTAAGGCCTTTTTCACATTATCCGATCCGATATCGGATGTAGGACCGATATCCCATACATTTTAGCCGCCATCTTTGATTTTTGCCTTTGAAATCATTCCGATTTCCGATATCGGATCGGATAGTGTGAAAACGCACTAACAGCCACTGGGCAGAAAGCGGGGTACACCTCTCGACACCCTTGAGTTCTCATCTCACACCGGTGTTGTTCCATGACGGGCAAGACATACAAATGTTATTCTAAACCAAAAATATAAAAGTTAATTAACTGAACTACAATTTAATTAACAAAAATGACACGTTGCATATGATAGGTACGTTGCGTGAATTGTTTATTTATTTTTTAGCCTGCGTTAGTGTCCCACTGCGGGCAAAGGCCTCCCCTCTCTTCCTCCACTCCTATTTCCCCACCAGTTGGAATTAAAAATTTCAAGGTCGTCGCACCATCTTCTTTATTATTTAACAAAGTTTTAAAATTCAAATAAAATGTGTTACGTAAATTATATTTCTGTTAAAAACTATTAAAAGCACATTCATAAAATTTATAAGATACAGCGGGCCAAATCTCGACTGAGGGGCAAATGTAACTGGTCCATTTTTTCCATGTTTTACAATGTTTGCATTATTAAATAGCGTTTCCACCGGTTATATATGGTAGGCGTGTTCAGTGGATACATGTAAAACTCAACATCATAATGGAAAAAATGGATTAGTTACAATAAAATTGTCCCCCAGTCGAGATTTGCTAAGCTGTACCTTACCTAAAGATCTGAAGGCAACGTTCCATGTGCTTTGCGAGTTGAAACTTCCCATATTTCACTATAAGTATTATGTATGTATATATGTCGCAGTAAGATAGATAAAGCCGTTATAATAATATAGTTATAACCCTAGGAATATAATTATACGTCGTAACATAGTTAAACGAAAGCGATTAATTGCTATCGTACTAGGAATATAACTATAATACGTTACTAGTTTAGTCATATAGTTATATGACTGGATTCAGTTTAGTGAAATGATTGTAGGCAGGAGTGCGGCGGTGCGGCGGAGGTATAGTTATAACCCTAGGGATATAATTATATGCCGTAACATAACGATGTCACAGAAAAAGTGGCGTAAATTCAATAAATAATTATGCACGAAAACGCAACCGTGACGTGAACAACTGATGCCGAACGACTGCCTTGTGGTAGCGGGTAGCGGGTAAGCCCCCGCCCCCGTCTCCACTGCACCGCTGCACTACACTGCTACAAGTATACTACTGAACTTAATCCTGTAATATAACTATATTACTTAACTAGAGACGTATTATAATTATATTCCTAGACTAAGTTTAATCAAGTGATATAATTATATAACTAAACTAGTAACGTATTATAATTATATTCCTAGTAAGATGGTAAGGAATCGCTTTCGTTTAGCTATGTTACGGCATATAATTATATCCCTAGGGTTATAACTATACCTCCGCCGCACCGCACCGCCGCACTATAAACTAATCCCAAGATGCCGTGGCGAATGACGGGATAACGCAAGGAGGATGATGAATATACATAGGTACACATGTGTAAAATTATGTTGAACGGAGATATAAGTATCTATCTCCTTCGGGAATTTAATGAGAGTTCTAATTACGAACAAAAGCATATTTACTTAACATATATATTCTGCACTAGTGTTGTCTCAAGAATAATTTTATTGTAAAAATAACTTCTGACAGGAATATTCCCTCCTGTCAGAAGTTATTTTTATGGTTTATTTTTTTATATTAGGTAGGTAAATTCTATGTCTATAAATGACAACATTTAATATTTTTGGGTACTACTTTTTATTGTTTGGTTTGAATGAACTCAATAATAAAAGATACACGTATTTTTTTATTTTTCAAAAAAACTGCTATATCAATGCGAAAATCCCTTTTTATTACTACTTCGAGCAGAAAGAGCGTAAGTCACAAACGTCAAGACTCAACTTAATGACGTTACATGTGTTGTTTCATACACCTAAGAAAACGACAAAATCATTCCTAAAATAAAAGTTTTAACAGTCAGCTTAAACAGTCCGAGGTGTCTGACTGTCAAGTGTCACTGTCACCAAATATTATAACCGTTTTACATAACAATAAAACGATTATTATGTGTCGAGAGAAAGCACAGTGTCGCTTTATGAAGATGCAATGTATTTTCTCACCTATTGTCAGATATTTTTGTTCAATTTCTGAACGTTTTTAGCGTTTCTGAATGAACTGTCTGTCACCAGAAGGCGCGCGCGCTTTAGACTTGTCAATGCGTATTTCACCAGGAAGAAACTTCCTGCGACGCTGTGCTTTCTCTCGGCACATAATAATCGTTTTATTGTTATGTAAAACGGTTATATTATGTGCCTTTGGAAAGCACAGCGTCGCTTTATGAAGACGTGTTTGTTATCTGCTGGTGACAATTTCACACGGCATTTGATGATAATGTTAATCACTTCATTAGTTAGAATGAATTTTTCTAGCCCGAAGTAGGATCGTAAAAGAACTTTGTGAATCTGAGAAGCAAAATGCGTTAAATTGACTACGTAACCATAGTGTATCCCGGTCAATATAAGTCTAATAGTGTATCACGTATCACAGAAGCATTTACAGAAGAATGCCTGAGTAAAACTAGATTAAGTAGACGTCATTTGATATTTGGCGCTTTATCCATGTAATTAACACCTTGATGTAAATGGGATGGAGAGATGACATAGGCTACTTTTTGTCTCTTTCTAATCGCCCACTTCCCTTAAATGGGGGGGGGCGGAAGTTTGTATGGAGCATTCTGCAATTTTCGAATTTAACGCGAGCGAAGCCGCGGGCAAAAGCTAGTAGTAGTATATACCTACTTATTTTGATTACTGACTAGGGATGTTACGAATATTTGCATTCGCATTCGCATATGCGAATGATTCGCATTCTTTTAAACATTTGCATTGACATTCGCATTCGCTTCAAACGATGCGAATGTTTTGCGAATGCGAATGTGTGCAAGTCGCAGCTTGTTCCTCGCCCGCGCCGGCCGCTCCAATTGCTACTTGTCGACTGTCGACTCGCGCATGCGCAGATAGGTCAAATTCGTACGGCGTGAAGTTCGTACTCGGCATTTTGACCAATAGTAAGCATTTTAAATTTTTTACCTAGCGGGATGTTGGTGATTGCTTGAGTTTTTATTTGGGTTTTTTATGAAATTCAGCGATATTCGCATTCGCATTCGCACATTCGCATTCTGAATATTCGCATTCGCATTCGCGAATGTGACACATGCGACATTCGTGACATCCCTATTACTGACTCTGTTAGGAGTGGACTTTGAGCGGCGGATTTAATATACGGGTACTACTTAAATTATTTTTGGGAATATTACCAAACAGTACATCACTATTCCCGACGGTTTGTTAGCATTAGGTACATTAGGAACAACTCTACAAATATTTTCTAGACTTTATTCCCTAGATGAAACATACAGCTTTAGCGGTTCTGGCAAGGGACAAGTAAGTGATTATTTCTGTTCAAAAGCTTGTAAGTACATTAACATTTCCATGTAACATATTATGAAAATCAAATAAACCTGTATTTCGAATACTGATGTGCCGACGGAAAGTTTCCAAAATTCTGAAATTTTGACATAGGAAAACTTCGGAAACTTTCCATACTTTGAATAAACAATTGTATATATGGATGGAAACTTTTCATAAATCTAAATTCCCTTTATTTTTTGTGAAAGTTTCGTGATCTTTTCAAGAAATTTAAGATTTTTTTAGGAAAGTTTCCGCAACTTGCACATCACTGTCTAATCCCGAAACGGCGTAGTCCAAGCAATTTTCTATGCATAAATCATCATCCTCCTTGCGTTTTCCCGGCACATTGCCACGGCTCATGGGAGCCTAGGGTCCGCTTTGACAACTAATCCCAAGATTTGGCGTAGGCACTAGTTTTACCAAAGCGACTGCCCTCTGACCTACCCGAAGGGTAACTAGGCCTTATTGGAATTAGCCCGGTTTCCTCACGATGTTTTCCTTCACCGAAAAGCGATTAGCAAAATATCAAATGACATTTCGCACATAAGTTCCGAAAAACTCATTGGTACGAGGCGGGGTTTGAACCCGCGAACACACGCATCACTACATAGTATAAAACAAAGTCGCTTTCTCTGTCCCTATGTCCCTTTGTATGCTTAAATCTTTAAAACTATGCAACGGATTTTGATGCGGTTTTTTTTTATAGATAGAGTGATTGTAGAGGAAGGTTTACATGTAGGTATAGTACTCGTGCGAAGCCGGGGCGGGTCGCTAGTTAAAAATAAATCAACAATTTAGTGCTTCTTTTGTCTGAAACACAGGAACTATCCTAGCTCAGGCATTTGTATAAAACATCTCTTAGGCCCACTTGCACCAACTACTTAACTCAGGGTTAGTGGGCTGTCATCTGTCAAATTCCATATAAAATGGTGGGTTAACCTTCGGGTTAACCCTCCATTTTCGTTGGTGCAAGTGGCCCTTATATGTATAACAATTCTTAGTCTTTAAGAACAATCACTGTACAATTATATTTTTATTAATACATTGTTTGTATTTGTATTAGTATTAAGTATTTATATATTTATTTATAATATATCTGTACACCTAGTATCTTTAAATTCATAGTTCAAGAAGCTGTGTGCTTTGGGGCTCAGTTGATCTGTGTAAGTTTCCCAATATTTATTTATTTAACCAATGCCATTCAATTTTTTGCGTATAACCCTCATTTTTTAACTCGGTTTACTAAGTTAACCCTTAAATGCATGGTGATGTATATATGCATCATGCATTTTTGACTTTATTGACAGCGTGTCAAAATTCGAATAAATATTTATTTTTAAAATCGGGACTTAATCGCGTATAACTACATATTAAACTGACCTCCAACGTTTCAAGGATGGCGTTGTCCCCGTGGTCTCGGAGAAGACTTTTGACGTTGGAGGTCAGTTTAATATGTAGTTATACGCGATAAAGTACCGATTTTAAAAATAATTATGTGTAATAATCGTGAAAGTTTAAATCAGTGTTTTGAATAAATATTTTGTCAAGGTCATGGATCACAATTTTAGCCAACGCCACTTTTCTTACCATCAACTATCAAAATAAGATATATCTTGACCCTTTTTAACCCTCGTATGTATAACCAGGGATACGTGCGCGGGAAGTTCAATCTACATTTAAATGTCAGGGTCACTTTTTCAATTATCAAAGGGCGTGCCAGGATAAGCTAAGTGATTCTGCCCCCGACGAATTTGGGCTTATAATTTTTATGGTTGGTGTGGCTCTACACCAGTAATTAATGCGCAAAATTTGAGCACCCTAAACTTTATAGTATTTGTAAAAAAAAAATTCAAAAATTCATTTTCCTTTGATAACTTTTTTTCTAGCTAACCGATTTTAGTATAATGGCGAAAAAACTAGAGCGGTCTCTAACCTGTATGTAATTAAAAAAAAGTTTAGTCAGCTTTTTTTTATTTTTTGCTATGACACAATGAGAATATTATTATGTCATATAATTATCATGACTCAATGTACAACATATGTAAATTATACTAAAATCGGTTAACTAGAAAAAAGTTATCAAAGGATAATGAATTTTCGTTTTTTTTTTTACATAAACTATAAAGTTTAGGGTGCTCAAATTTTGCACATTAATTACTGGTGTAGAGCCACACCAACCATAAAAATTATAAGCCCAAATTCGTCGGGGGCAGAATCACTTAGCTTATCTTATCCTGGCACGCCCTTTGACAGGCCAGGCCCCGTAGCCGAATGGCATTTCTCCGACGCCAAACGAAAGCGATACGCCGCTGGCTCTGTCGCGCCAATACGCAAGCGCGATAGAGATAGATATCTACTAGCGCTTCGTTTCGTGAGCGTTTCGTAAGCGATTGTGCCATTCGGCTAGCCACCCTGGTACGAGGGGTTAAATACGCTTACTAAATTAGTAAGTCTAGGAATCGCAGATCGTACAGGGTGAAATAAAAAGGACCGTTCAAACTTTGCATAGTGACTTTTCTAGTAGGTTGCAATAAATGAAAAATTATTATTAATTTTAATAGACATTTATTACTTACATTTCTCTGAACCCGTAATGTTATATAATACATGAAATGTCTAATTTTAACAGGGTAACGGCACTTTAGAAAATATATTTCAATGTTTACATTTTGTAATTTTTCATAAGGTCAGTACGGGTAAGTCTGTCATGTTACAGAGAAGTGTGTCTGGCCTTCAAATTTGTCTTGTTTACAACTATTGGTTATTAAGAGTTTATGAATTTACTAGAGAGGTGAAATGTGACAGAGGCAAGTTGTGTCAAAGTTGATTTTTGGGAATGTATTAACTGAGCAATTCCCGAAAAGTTTGTACATTTGGATCACGTCTCCGATTTTGATAAAAATTGGTAGGCTGATGGTAGGTGGATGGTAGTGGTAGACTAGGTTTCCTAAAATGTCCTAGGTAGTTTGTATGAAAACTTCCTGTTTTGTTACCATATTTTTATACATATTCGGTAACAAAAAAGGAAAGTTTCATACAAACAACCTAGGACATTTTGGGAAACCTAGTGGATCTTGCTCAGGATCATGGACTCTATAAGTCTACCTATTATTATCAAAATCGGAGACGTGATTCAAATGTACCAACTTTTCGGGAATTGCTGAACTGTCAGTTAGTGCTAGTAGACTTGAAAGAAAGCTTGAAAGAACCTGCGCGTTGTGATTTTGCTAATATGTAGTTAATAAGTTCCCAAAAATCGACGTCGTCACAACTTTCCTCTGTCACAACTCAATTCGCTCTCCCTACTAAACGCGAGTAGCGAAGTAGCTAGTATCAAATGGATGAACTCGCAAGAAAATTATTACAATGAAATGAGTAAAAAATACCAAAGACAATTAATATCCCCGTATTGACCTTATATAAAAATCAAAGGTTGACTGGAAGAGATCCCATTAAGGGATAAGTCCGCCTACATTGTATATTACTGACTCTGTAACTGTGTCTCTTTTGTTTCCTTTGTGTACAATAAAGCTTATACATACATACATACATACATAAATCCCATAGACATTATCATTTTATTCTTTAAATACAATTTATTTTCATCACTGTAAAAAAAAACACTAAGGGTACTGGGCATCAACCACATTTGACAGACACATCATCGTCACATCGTCTATGGAACTTCCCATACAATAAAATTTAACGAGCGCTTTAACAGTAACAGATGGTTTGTTGCAACCGGCCCTAAAACGGTCTATAGCAACAAGAGTATGATTTAAAATCATCGTTTTTTAGAAAAACAAGGCATTAACATTTAGAAAGTAACAATATTCGCCACTGTATTTACACGCGCAAAGCTCGGGCGGCAAAAATACCGCTCCGTGTAACTTACACGAACGTGACTTTCTGTTAGAAAAGGTTCCTAATTTTTCACATGCGTTTCCAATTCCCATTACAACGAAGCAAGACGTGTTCTGATGGAAATGCCCGTAAGCTTAAGCTTATGTCCATGAAGTAATAGATCCCTTTCCTAATAGTAAGCTACAAATATCTACAACAAGAAACTTATATTATACAGCTTGGAACATTTACAGACAAACAGTATTTACAATTTTTTATACAGTGTGAAGGTTACAACAATGCACAACTTTTGAAAGTAAGTAATAAAAAACAAATTTTACTTTGATATGGATAAAGCTAAGCTTAACAAATGTTTATGTTTTTTCTTGTTATATTGTCTCGTCTAACCCCTAGGCTGAACCAGCAAGGGTTATATTTAGATAACCCTTTACTTCCATGTTTACTTTATTCTTTCCCTTTAGGCTTTAATATAATATTTTGTGTACTGTTTATCTTTATCCTGTATACATATATAACAATATAAAGCCTTAGGTTTGGTATCGTCAAGATAACGTTTTCCTAATTGTTTTTAACCCCCGACGCAATAACGACGGGGTGTTATAAGTTTGACGTGTCTGTCTGTCTGTCTGTCTATCTGTTTGTCTGTCTGTGTGTGTGTCTGTCTGTGGCATCGTAGCTCCCGAACGGATGAACCGATTTAGATTTAGTTTTTTTTGTCTGAAAGCTGAATTAGTCGGGAGTTTTCTTAGACTGTCGCAGTCGGAGGTTTTTTCAAAATTTTAATTTTGTGGTTAGGTTATAGAAGATGTCGTGAAGCTCTTGGAGGTAGTTTTATCCAATATTTACTACTCAATGGTACAAATACAGAACGAGTCAAAGTCTTCGTCCAATAGTCATTGCTCTCAAACTGTCTAATATTAGTTAGTAAGAAAATAAGTAATAGCGAGTGCAGACTAGCGTCAGTATCACTCTCAGCCCCTCCAAGTAGTACGGAGGACTCGCGAGGCCCCCTTGGGGAGTTTTCGCTGAATATTCACATCTCGATGATACAAACATGATTAGTTTTAGTTGGTTTTAGTCCATTATTTACAGATCAACGTTACAAAGACACTAAGTCATAGGGAGTGCAGACTAGTGTCAGTATCTCAGCCCCTCCAAGTAGTATGGTCGGCTCGCGAGGCCCTTCGGAGAGTTTACGTTCAATAGTCACATCTCGATGATACAAACATGATTGTTTTAGTTGGTTTTAGTCTAATATTTACAGATCAACGTAATATAGCCATTAAGTCATAGCGGGTGCAGACTTGCGCTAGTATCTCTCTCAGCCCCTCCAAGTAGTAAGGTCGACTCGCGAGGTCCCCTCGGAGAGGTTTCGTTCAATAGTCACATCTCGATTATACAAACATGATTAGTTTAGTTGGTTTTAGTCCAATATTTACAGATCAACGTAATATAGCCACTGTCATAGCGAGTGCAGACTAGCGCTAGTATCGCTCTCAGCCCCTCCAAGTAGTAAGGTCGACTCGCGAGGCCCCCTAGGAGAGTTTTCGTCCAATAGTCACACCTCGATTATACAAACATGATTAGTTTTAGTTGGTTTTAGTCCAATATTTACAGATCAACGTCACAAAGACACTAAGTCATAGCGAGTGCAGACTAGCGTCAGTGTCGCTCTCAGCCCCTCCAAGTAGTAAGGTCGACTCGCGAGGCCCCCTAGGAGAGTTTTCGTCCAATAGTCACAGCTCAATGGCGGCGGCGCCCTTCCAAGTGACGCCGGCTCGAAGCAGGTGGTACAGCCGAAGCACGCACCAGATGCAGAGGCACTGAAAGAAACAAGGAGTTTGAAAAATCACTTACAAACATTTTTAAGTTGTGGATTAAGGTGGAGATAGTTTTGGGGCCGCGAGAGATTGACTGAAGTTGTGTCTATAAGATAAGATATGATTTATTACTATGATATGATTTATAACTTTTTGAACTCCGTTAGCGCGTTGTAGGATTGGTACACGGCACTTGCCTACAGTACTAGCAGACGTTAAGCGCCATCTGTTAGAATATCGTGGCATGACTTTGGCGGTGACAGGGGAGCCACCACAAAGTGATACTTTTGCCCTGATTGATTTTTAGTAACACTCTAACAAGGTTTTTTGTAAAAAACTGTTTTAAAATACCTATATAAAGACGCGAGCACATGTCGATTCTATATTTTTAAGTATTTTTGTAAACCAAACGATGTAAGTATGTAAAGTGTCCCCCATTATTGCTTACTTTTATTTTCCCTTGACCCAGCCGTCCTGAGTAAGAAGAAGTAATCAAGGGTTAAAGTAATTCTCATAAAAACTTCAAGATAAATTAATTCACGATTAAAATTAACATCTTTATGAAGAACTTCCAACTCTCGGCCAAGTCTGTAATCTAAAGACACTGGTCATTACTTAAAATATTCTCTTTTCTTATTCTCGTAAATGTTTTAATTCGATTTGTTTTTTTACTTGCCAACAGACCTTTCAGAAACTTTGCCGTGGATTAAGATAAGGAATATTTCCTTTCTTGGAACTTCATTAAACCTACTTTTATGACAAAGGATGACAACAGAAACAGGTTTCCCATACAAACGTATCTCCTATTTCCCTATTTTTCCTCTCTCGATAAGAACTTTTGGATCAATAACGTCTGCGTGCGATACTACGTGCAAAAATATATATAATCGTACGTACAATCGTAAGTTTGACTCTTGCCGGAGGTGAATTTTTCTATTTTTTTCTTATATTCATTTTCTTTATTGTTGAAGATATAAAAATTACCTATAACGCAAGTTCTGCGAATAAGATGTCGCTGCAATAATATATGATAATCTGGTCACCAGAGTGGTCTGTGTGTGTAGCCGAATGCACAAACGCTCACGAAACGCTCACGATAAAATCTCTTTCGTAGCTATCTATCTCTATCGCTCTTACGTATTGGCGTGACAGAGGCAGACTACCTTTCTGTGGCATTTCGGTGGCGTTTCGCGTCGCAGAAATGCCATTCGGCTACGGAGCCTGCTGGATGCACGATGCAAATTGAAAAAAGGAAAAGTTAGATTAAATAGTGACCTTGACACTGACAATTAGACTAATACTGACCGAGATATAGACCTTTTTGATTTTTGTCGAGCTCTCGATATTTCAACGCAGTTGCATGCATCATGATCACGGGAAACTGACGAAGGCGGGTGAATGTCAAAGTTTTTTTTTTTTTTTTTTATTGGCTTCCAAATGATTTGCCAGTGTCATGTCGATTTTTTAATTAAATAAATTTTGTTCGAAGTAATAGCTATCAATCCATTTTGATAAATTTAATCAATTCTAAAATTTAGTGGGGTTAGTTAGAGTTAGATGACAACGAAACACAACTACTGGATTAGTAATATTAGACATTGAGAAGAAATAGAAAGCAAAAAAAAATTGTATTAACATGTAATATAACAATAAAAATTAAAATTTTAAGTTATTAAGCTTACAGAAAGAAGTGAGGGCCATAAGGATGTCCCTATCCTTAACATGGATTAACTCCAAAATATGAGTGGGGAAAGAGACTTTGAGTTTTAAAAGATCCTCAAAAAAGCTGTCATGGTTATATAATGGACACGCAAAAAATATGTGATTACGTAGACAGCGATCTACCCTCCTTCGCGTGCGTCGGCTGCGTTCACTTTCAGCGTTACCACTGGTCGCGTTCACACTCGATGGTCTGTCCAAACATACTACACTCACAGTGTCACTACGTTTGCTCAATTATGACTTCACCGGTTTTTCCGGGAAATATCGGGAGCTCGACAAAAATTAAAAAGGTATCCCGGTCAATATAAGTCTAATGAAAATAACCGTGAATCATTCAAAACTCTTAAATGATAATTATAAAAGAAGTAGATACTTAAGTATTAAACAATTTGGATAACTTAATACTAATATTCAGTTAATTTTATAAATTTAATTTTGTTGAATGACTCACCATGGACTCCTATTATCTAAACTGACACCTTTTGTAACTGGTTGTAAATTAAATTTAATTTAAACGATCAAAAGTCTCGACAGAATATAGGTCAATGATTCAACGGAAAAGGTCAAAACACGTTTGAAACCGTTAATTTAGTAATCCGCTTTTAATTCGCTTCTAAGGGTCTCCCCAAATCTATCGACGCGGAATCGTGCAGCGACGACGACGCGTGTCCGTTTTCACATTATCCGATCTGATATCGGATGTCGGAAGGATTTCAATAGAAAAAATCCAAGATGGCGCCTGTGATGTAAGGGATGTCGGTCCGATATCCGATATCGGATCGGATAATGTGAAGACGCACTAATTGTCTTCATACTAATGAGCGATTTTTGGTCGACGAGCTGATTCCATGTCGATAGGTTTTGGGAAACTCTAAGCTAAAAAATAAAATGCTAAAAAACTTACATTTAGAAGAATTCTTGGTATTAAAAAGGATATCTCTGCTTTGCACATAGCGTCGAATTGCTGAAACAAAAGAAAAACAAAGTTTTTTTATCAGACTTCATAATTTCATTTCTACAAAGCAAATGTTGTAATAAAACTTTGAAATGTCTGCAAACTAGAAGATTGTTCTATGTAGGTGGTGTCTGGAGAAAATATCCCACTATTTTGCTTGTCGTTTTTTTTTTTTAATTATATAAAATTGGGCTTACTCTTGGCCACAGACTAGCCAAAGGCAAAGACGTGGCCTACGATGGAGTAAGCTCGCCCAGAAGATGCCTGTTCACCAGATTTGAAGGTATGCAAGTACAGAGTGGCATAAAAGAGTAGATATGACCTACTCATAGTGTTGTGTTCCTGCCGGTGAGTAAGGCTGCCAGAGCTCAACGAGGGTTCGGTGTGCTGGCGACGGAAGGACCTGCGGAACTAATTTATTCCGGTTATTGTCCTTTGAGTCGTCGGCAACCCGAGCCTTCCTTAGAACTTGTACACTCCTTTTTGCTGTGTACTTAACACAGCAAAAGGGAGTGTACAAATTTTTAATGGGTTGGCAACGCGCATGTGACACTCCTTGAGTTACAGGCGTCCATAGGTTACGGTGACCGCTTTCCATCAGGCGGACCGTATGCTTGTTTGCCACCGACATGGTATTAAAACAAATGAACATTTTTTTTATCATAGACGGTGGTGCCCCTATTATTTCATTAGATTTCCATACTTCGTTCTTACATTAATTTAGATTTCCATACTTCGTTGTCCAGTACGTGACAAGTATTGAACAAAAAGTGATTCATCGATATTCTCGGTATTGTTGGATGATAAATAATTATAGTATTGTTTATTAGCCCATATACAATCAGTCACCCAGCCTGTCAGTTGTTCGGCGTTGTTAAATTGTACGTACTTCTAACTGACAGGCCAAAAGAGGATCGAGCACAGAACTTAATTTAGATAGAAGAAACAAATTCATATATTTGTATAGGGGCCGAGCGTGTCAAATTTTGTACTGAAGTTGATTCTTGCCTGTAATTTTAAATATGTCTCAGGCTCTTGATTGTTCATAATTTTTGTGTTGTTGCAATTGAATATCACGTAACG
Organism: Leguminivora glycinivorella; assembly: GCF_023078275.1. Classification (NCBI taxonomy): domain Eukaryota; kingdom Metazoa; phylum Arthropoda; class Insecta; order Lepidoptera; family Tortricidae; genus Leguminivora; species Leguminivora glycinivorella. The sequence continues at coordinate 23,023,070 of NC_062978.1, read as the reverse complement.
AGGCATTTTTTATGTTTTGGTTGACTTCAACTTACAAAAATTGACGCCCGAAAGCTGCAAGCTGCGAGTAAAGACGGACAACTCAGTGGATTTCACTGAGTTCATTTGACACGCTAAGTAGATACGTTTGCTTGATCTATGGTATATATGACATCTGTGGGATCGAGGATACAGAAAGTTACTGTCAAAGTGAATAGACTGCCGTCTCACGAAACAGGCTTAAAACTTTTGAACCTCAGTTTTGACAATTTGCATACCATACCATAACCTTAACTTGATATGTTTTATAACCTAACCACAAAATTAAAATTTTGAAAAAACCCCCGACCGCGACCTAGTGGACCGATTTTCATCAAACATGACTAAGAACACTCCCGACTAACACAGCTTTCAAATAAAAAAAACTAAATCGAAATCGGTTCATCCGTTCAGGAGTTACGATACCACAGACAGACACACACACAGACAGACAAACAGACAGATAGACAGACAGACAGAGAGACAGACAGACAGACAGACAGACAGACAGACAGACAGACAGACAGACAGACAGACACGTCAAACTTATAACACCCCGTCGTTTTTGCGTCGGGGGTTAAATATTATCAAAAATTGATATTAGCTCCATCTAGCCGACAGTCAGCCAAATGTGTAGCGCGCCAGCCATCTAGGCAACTGTACATTTCTCTTGATGATTCTGAGGTACCTAAATTTTTTTAGACTTTTTTTTATTTATATTATTAAATTAAAACGGGACTTAATCGCGTAAAACTTACGTTTTATATTTAACCCGACGTTTTTTATTTATTTTTTTATTTATTTTATTTTTTATTTTTTTAATACTCACTGATTAATATCTTTATTTACATGAACATATTTACATATTTTTCTTTTTATATTTCAATTTTTTTTTTTTCAAAATCATTTATTTGTATACACGGCTTAATATACCTGTTTATAGGCTAAAGTGCTACGTACATCCTCCTTTCGTTATCCCGGCATTTGCCACGGCTCATGGGAGCCTGGGGTCCGCTTTGACAACTAATCCCAAGATTTGGCGTAGGCACTAGTTTTACGAAAGTGACTGCCATCTGACCTTCCAACCCGGAGGGTAACTAGGCCTTATTGGAATTAGTCAGGTTTCCTCACGATGTTTCCTTCACCGAAAAGCGACTGGCAAATATCAAATGACATTTCACACATAAGTTCCGAAAAACTCATTGGTATGAGCCGGGGTTCGAACCCGCGACCTCCGGATCGAAAGTCGCACGCTCTCACCGCTAGGCCACCAGATTCTAAAGCGCTACGTACTGAGTATTGATTGTCAGAGGCCCCTCTAACCTTCGTAAATTTCCTTTTTCATTGAAGCAACATCTACATTCGCCGGTTACATTGCCAGTGACTTTCTGCCGGTTCCACTTAGCTAAAGACAAATTGGTCCTATTACCATAGACAAGCGCACCGCCCCTAGTAGGGCTCGCATTGTTCGGTGACACAGGGAGCGATGTTTCAAGCAGAAACATAAATTAATGAAAATGTTTTTTTTTTTCAAGCAGGCATATGAACGTCAAATAAAGCTACGCCGGCTCTAACCTGTTCTAGCCTCAGCCACGAGAGGATTTCAGTCCCCCCTCAGTTGGAGGGGGTATCCACTATGGGACCGGCAAGAAACTCGGCGGGCCACTTCTTTTCAAAACATTCATCTTATAATTAACATAAATAAATAAATAAATAAATAAATAAATAAATATTATTATAGGACATTCTTACACAGATTGACTCAGGCCCACGGTAAGCTCAAGAAGGCTTGTGTTGTGGGTACCTACTCAGACAACGATATATATAATATACAAATACTTATACATAGAAAATATATAGAAAACATCCATGACTCAGGAACAAATATCTGTGCTCATCACACAAATAAATGCCCTTACCGGGATTCGAACCCGGGACCGCGGCGTAGCAGGCAGGTTCACTACCGACTGCGCCAGACCGTTCGTCACATGCATTAAATAACAAGATACACTTTGTCATACAAAAGTATTCATCATCAATTATTACGAGTTAGTATAAATAAAAAAAATAGTACATTACGATACAAGTGCGTAAAAAAGGAAGTTCGAAACGAGTGGCGATAAATTAAAACACGACCGAAGGGAGTGTTTTAAATCGACACGAGTTACGAATTTCCTTTTCGCACGTGTATCGTACGACGTTTTTCAGTACAGATCGCCTTCCGAAGTTTCGACCTTGCATATAATGAACCACTTCTCGCACTAGTGCGTATAAAAAACACCATCTGTACTGAAAAGTAAATTCGTAACTCGTGTCGATTTAAAACACTCCACTCCAATTTATCGCCACTCGTTTCGAACCTTCTTTTTACGCACTTGTATCGTAATGTAGTATTATGCACGTGTATCGACTCCGAAGTTTCGACCTGACAAATAATCAACCACTTCTCGCACTAGTGCATAAAAAAACACCATCTGTACTGAAGAATATTATTCATGAACTTTTTTACAGTATTTTTTTCATTTGATCACATGTATCTAAGGCAAGTCAAGGCTTTTCTTATGACGTGTAAGCAAAGTGATTGCTGCCATTAGATACCTCATACCCCACATTTATTATCCATGTGTGAACTTTCGAAGCGTTTATCGATCAACAATTTCATACCCTTGGCCCTTGAACAACAACAATTGGGCTTTTGTAACGATAATTTTAGCTCATTAAAACTGTTGATGGATTTGAAAAGTTCATTGTATTTGTTCACCTTTGATTTAGAAGGTCAATAATTTGAACTGAATTTATTTTAATACACGTTTAACGCCGTGGCTTGCGTGGGCGACGGTCGCGCGATGGTCGCGCGACGGCGACGCGACGCATACGAAATCAAACCTTATCGATATGGAAGTATGAGACGCGACGGCGACGGTCGCGCGACGGTCGCACGACCGTCGCCCACGCAAGACACGGCGTGAACACAAAAAGGTCTGATTTCTAATGTTAAGTTTTTGTTAGTGCGCTAATTTTGTTTTCAAAAACAAAAAGTGTGGTCAAATTGATTTTAACACGACTTAGAGATATTTTGTGCGCATCATAAGTACAATTTTAGCTATGTTTATTAGGACGATTTTTGACACTAATGCACCGCCGCGCGCTTGGTGTACATAATCAATAGAATTTTATGAAAATGTTACGCATAAATAAGGAAAAATTTTTTGTGATTTGGGTTCTGTGTTAGCTGTATAATGAAAATGAAAAATATTTATTTCGATAATAAATGTCGGATCGGATGAAACATTCAAGCGTCGATTAAGAAACTTTTTACTGGATAACCCACTGTACAGTATTCAATAAGTGAATTTTTTGACATAACTGCATAATTTATTATACTCACTATCCTATTGTTATCCTGACATTGTCGTGTTTATTTTTATTGATATTACTTGACGATCCTTTTTTGGTGATCATTTCATATTATGTAAATTTAACTTATTTTAATTATATTGATATTATTTTCTATATTTTTTTGACGATCACAATATAAATTCTTATAAATTGACTTAAATGTAATGTGTACTGTAATCATGTTGTGAAATAAATATATCTAATCTAATCTAATCATATTTAGTTATAGGTGGGAGCTTCCTTTTAAGTATAATATATCTTAAGTATATCCACCCTTAAATATTGATTGTTATAAAAATTACACCAATTAATATTATCTAGTAATCGTCTATTGTAGATGTAGCCCGCGGACCCTAGTGGTGTGGAACGCCACCTATCATCTCCTTGTAGCACGTCAGCAAACCTGCTTATTCGTCCCCGTAGATCACGTAAGCTATTGTAGGACGTGTAGCACACGTTACGTGTCTACGTCTACGTGCCGTAGCGATTCTACGTGTATTTGCGTAGCGAACGCCGACGAAGATGCTTTGAACACGTGAGTAAGATATTACTTTGATATATTTCATCTAACAAAAACGCAATTTTGACATCATTATACGATTGATATTTTTTATCGAATCTATAGATCTAACATTTTACACATATTAAACTGCAATCGAGCCGTAGGACCAATTCGAGTATAAAATTAATAATTACTTTGAAGATATTAGGTATGTAGGTATATTAAAAGTGAAACTACTGGAAGTCTGCTTGCCAGTAAGGTACTGTACCTACTATGTGACGCCTCTGCGTAGATATTATTTCACACAATACATAATATGTGAGTGTGTTTAGTAAAACGTCTCACTTTGTCGGTTACCATTAAGGCGAAATTTACTTGTACATACATACATACATACAATCACGCCTGTATCCCATAAAGGGGTAGGCAGAGCACATGAACTAATCAAGTTTCAGTGCCACTCTTGGCATAAAGGGGTTGAAATAAAACGAAATTGTGACATTGCAGTGACAGGTTGCCAGCCTCTCGCCTACGACACAATTTAACCCATTTACTACCCACAATTTACTTGTATCTTTATATAAATAAAGTGACAAAGCGGTTTTATAGCAATCGACAAAGTGGGACTTTTCCCGTGCACATTCACATATATTTATATAACTATTATTATATAACACAAAACTTACATTATTTAGAGTATAGTACTTAGATATATGTATGTATAACGCCAGCGCGAATGAAAACTCACAAATTATTCTAATACAATTGTAATTTAGGTTTCATACACGTGTCTCACCTTCTCGTTCCCGTAAATAACAATTAAAACCCGATTTTCATTCCATATCAAAATTTGTGATTTGGAGTCTGAAAGTTACGGAGGGCAGCAAGTCCTTCCAAACATCAAAACAATACTCAAGTACGCCTAAAGCCCATGTCAGAAATGACAAAGGCACGTCGTTACCCATAGACATAAGAAAAATATAGACCGAGGGATATCGGATAATGAGGGGGCATATCTGCACTCTCATGAAGCGCACCATAATTATACTGAAAAAGACAAATACTACTCTGCTCGATCTTCAATCAGTTGCATGGTACCACTTTTTCTGTCCAATTTTTTGGTGATCACCTGGCTATCAATCATAATATGTGAGTGTGCATGGGAAAACGTCCCACTTTGTCGATTGCTATAAAGCCGCTTTCTCAGTTTATTCATATAAAGATTCAAGTAAATCTCGCCTTACTGGTAACCGACAAAGTGGGACGTTTTACTAAGCACAGTCACATATATGGGTATTATCGTAATGGACAATTCCATAATGACGTCACATAAATAATCTTCCTGAAGATATATATTTAAATAGCCTAGGGAATAAACATAGTTGTAAAAACGCGTTTAAGAAATTTCATATTAAATAACAGGCGTGTGAGGACAGGTGTTACCACCTGCCATATGCTTGTTAAGTAGGTACCTAGATATCTTACTTTATTGAAATTGTAATACGTACCTACATATTATTTATTATGTAACAAATGCACCACATATAGAAACTAAATCTAAGCATAAAACTTAAGAGCTGGCCTAATCCTAGAATAAGCCCTTGGGGCATTATACCAATTACTTACTCAGCGTAACCTATAGGTACCTACTAATTGTCTGTGCAGTTGAGCGGAGTGATGCATTTGCACCACGCATAAACTTCTTACAAGTTTCTGTGGCGCATCTTAGTTCTTAAGATTTTTGTAATTTTCTTTATGATATAAATAAATTAAAAAAAAAAAAAACGACGTCAATGTGTGAAGTCACATATACATGACAGCACCTAGGGGTGTCTACTATCAAAGTACGACGTTACCATCTTTTATCTCTCTCTCTAACTAGGTACAAACGCCACAATCACGCTAGCTCTCTTGATCGCTCTTCCGCATTCGACAGAGCCAGCTGTTGCGTTTTAGCTGCGTAGCCAACGTCACAATGACTTATTAAGTTTCGTATCGCTAGCTACGATACGAAACTTAATAACGATCTCCGTTTAGTGCAAGGCCTGAGACGCTCAAATATTGGGCGTGCAACGGGGTGGGGGGTGCGGCGTGCATGTCAAACAATTGAAGCTGAATACAAGTGTCCTGACTCGACGCTGCATAGATTGTCCACTCAGACGATACAGGAGGGGTCATTTCTCCATACAAACTCTCGACTACTTCCTCCCTGGTTTTTGAAAATAGAGCGATGATTTTTTCAACCCAGATTAACATTTTTGATATTATTATTTTTAAAGACGCTAGAGCCCATCGAAAATTACCAAAAATAGCCTTACTGATTATGGCGCAAAAAAAGGTGTGGTATTCAAAATTGGTGGCAATTTGCCATAAAAACTAAACGGTCCGACACAGATTATTTCATTGTTATTTAGATTCTCAAATTTCGTAACGATTGATTAAGTTTTAAATGAGGAAACAGTCGAGAGCGAAACCTCAATTTTAAACATTTTTTCGCAATATCTTTTAACTGAGTTGTTCTTAATGGACAATTTTTTTTGATAAATCTAGTTAATAATACTGGTATATTAAACTAGAATTCATTTTAGCATTTTCGCTCCTGTAACGTCTTAAGTGCCACATTCACGGTGCGATCCGCTTCGATCAATCTGTTGCGATATATCGTGAACGATCGGTCGTATCGAAAACGCCGCCACACACGAGGCGATCCCCCCCTCCGGCTTCAGACTCAGACAATCTCGACTGGGGAGGCAATGTAACTGGTCCATTTTTTCCATGTATTATAATGTTTAGTGGTTAGTTTAGTAGTTATTACAGTGTATAGAATGTCCACCGGCTATATATACCTATGGTAGGCGTGTTCAGTTGATACATAAATATAGAACTCAACATCATAGTGTAATAAAGGAAAAAATGGATCAGTTACAATTTCCCCCCAGTCGAGATTTGTACCTCCGTGCCTTACCACTTTTCGACCTTATGTGTTTCAAATAGAGTTGAAAAGTGGTAAACCAGTTTCTTGGCTGACCGTATCTTTGTCCTTGAAATGCGGAACAACAATCTTGACCACATACCTCATATAAAAGTTCACTTGAGGTCGATAAGAATAGGTCAAGGGTGCTATTAAGCCACAATATTATGTACTTCAAGGTTACATCACGCTATCGTATGGAATTAATTTTAGTCCCTGTGCTATCTAGTCCATTCTAACATCATCATCATCATCCTCCTTGCGTTATCCCGGCATTTGCCACGGCTCATTGAAGCCTGGGGTCCGCTTTGACAACTAATCCCAAGATTTGGATTAGTTTTACGAAAGCGACTGCCATCTGACCTTCCAACCCGAAGGGTAACTAGACCTTATTGAAATTAGTCTGGTTTCCTCACATTGTTTTCCTTCACCGAAAAGCGACTGGCAAATATCAAATGACATCTCGCACATTACGAAAAACTTATTGGTGCGAGTCGGGGTTCGAACCCGCGACCTCTGGAACGAAAGTCGCACGTAGGTAGGCACTTACCGCTAGGCTACCAGCAGTACCAGCGCTTTTTTAATTCTAACATACAATTATTTTTAAACCACGTCGGTGGCAAACAGGTATACGGTCCGCCTGATGGAAAGCGGACATAAAGAATAGAAGAAATAGAAGATAATATACATATATATGTCGCAGGGAAATGGCCAAAACAGAGATTTCATCAAATCACTAAGGGATATGATCAAATCACGCAGGATGTCAAAATGGCGAATTCATTTTATCATTTCTCTAGAAAATTTCAGTAATTTGACTAAATCCCTGACTCTGTCTAGTGAAATCACAAAATCGACCAATAGACACGCTACATTTTTCATTTCACTAGATTTGTTTAGGGATTTGATAAAATCCCTAAACCACGTCAGTAAGTTGACGAAACGAGCTTATAAAGTCAACTAGTTTTATCATTACGCTAAACAAGTTCAGTGAAAAGACATAATGTTTTAATAAATATGAAAATAATTTAAAATGAAACATTTTTAGCTTTGTTTCTTCACTTATTCTATTTTTTTTTCCTATTTATAGAAAACCAAAAAGTCTTAAAAACGGACTCAATTTTACCATTTCACTAATCCAGTTAAGGATTCAGTCAAATCAAGTGACAAAAACAAGACTCTAAATAAATCTAATTGGATATATTAGATTCTTGGCTTTGTCATTTCACGAAACCAGTTCCAACATTTGATCAAATCACCAGTTGAGACTTTATCATTTCCCTAAATTTGTTTAGGGAAATGTAAAAACTAGTTGACTTTTTGAGTTCGTTTCGTCAACTCACTGTCGTGGTTCAGGGATTTTATCAAATCCCTAAACTAATCTAGTGAAATGACAAAACGTGGCGAGTCTATTGGCCGATTTTGTGATCTCACTAGACAGAGTCAGGGATTTAGTCAAATGACTGAAATTTTCTAGAGAAATGATGAAATGGATTCGCCATTTTGACATCCTGCGTGATTTGATCCAATCCCGTGCCAATCAAGTTGCCAATCCCGTGGGTTAACACTGCTTTTGGGCGTCGTTTTGGTGACGTCCTCAGCTCTCTTATATACAACACGGCCGTAAAATTCCAGAGCGATTTGATTGGTTGTACTGTGCATGTAGCTAAAAGATTACTCTATAACTGGTTGTTATCACTCGACTATAACGAGACTGAGACATTACTCTTGAAAATTGTTTAATATTATCACACATGTAATAAATATAACTAACTAAATTGGAAGAAAATTGCTAAAATGTCAAGCCTACCTGGTTACTTACTACACATATAGTCTAATAGGTAAACTATGTAAATTGAATGTATACCAACTAACATAATTGTAACTTTCTGTAATTTACTGTATCTATCCGTAATATATATTTTCTTTCCTTCATCGTCATTGCATGACATTCAACTTAAGCATCTGGTCTCCCGCGATACAGGCCTAGCCTAGTGCGGGGACTCCTGAGGTATCGGTAAACCAACTAAGCTATGCACGTAGGTAATTGTAAGCTATGTAAGAATGCATCTCATTTGTGTCTTTTTGTGCAATAAACATTTTTCATCTTTTTTATCTTATCTTTTATCTTGATCAAATCCCTTAGAGATTTGATGAAATTTCTGTTTTGGCCATTTCCCTGCGACATATAGATATAGTGATGTGATTACATAAATAAGAAAATAGATATTCCACAAAATAATTTGATGATACTCCGATGTCCTTCGGATACCGCGCATTTTATCCGGGATGCCCAGTTGACTGGCATCTTTCAAATATTTTCATTATTTTGTTTTCGGTATAACTTGAGAAAACGTAATTTTACAACGTAGGTACCTATCGATCTACTTATCTCCCTATTTCAAGATTAAAGTAAAATTATTTTTTTCTGGAGTTTATACCTTTAAAAAATATATTAATCTACATTTTTCCTTGTTTTGGCTTCAGATGTGCTTTGTTAAAATGTGTAGGGGAGATCCGCCATGAAACGGACATTTCTCCCTATTTCAAGATTAAAGTAAAATTATTTTTTTCTGGAGTTTGTACCTTTAAAAAATATATTAATCTACATTTTTCCTTGTTTTGGCTTCAGATGTGCTTTGTTAAAATGTGTAGGGGAGATCCGCCATGAAACGGACATTTATCTTTGAAGCAAGGTGACATGCTGTAGTTAAAAACTTATAGACTAAGAGCCCAAAGCCGCCAGACCTTCCTCAAATTCTCAAGGATGAAACTTTGGGACAATGTAATACAGTTTGTATCGACGTTTAATGTCTGCATATTACCTAGTTCGGCCCGTCGGCCATCTTTTTGCTGTAAGGTTATAGTTTAGGGGTTGCAAAAAAAAACGGTTTGTTTTTTTTAGCTTAAAAAACACATACATACAATCACGCCTGTATCCCGTAAAGGGTTAGGCAGAGCACATGAAACCACTAAAGCTTCAGGGCCACTCTTGGCAAATAAGGGGTTAGATGAAAACGAAACTGTGGCATTGCAGTGAAAGGTTGACAGCCTCTCGCCTACACCACAATTTAACCCATATCCCATAGTCGCCTTCTACGACACCCACGGGAAGAAAGGGGGTGGTGAAATTCTTAACCCGTCATCACACAGGCACTTAAAAAACACATGAAAAAAAAACCGTGAAAAAAAAACAGTTTTTTTTTTCTGAATTATGTTTTTTCTAAAGGTCGAAATTTAAAAATTTTCAGTTGTTAATACTTTAATACGGTTTTTTAGACTGTATGAAATAAATAATTTTTAACATTTACGAAATCTGTAGTTAGTAGTTATCGCTATTTACTGTTGGCAACACCACCGCCTCTCCACGCTCCACGCTGCATCGGGGATTCCCCAATAAATGATTGTATACTGAATTTTATCGAATTAAAATGTACGTTATTGTTACTGAAACGTTACAAATCACGAAAAACCGTACAATTTGTTTATCTGAAGAAAAAAAAACATATTTAGAAAAAAACAGTGATGATAGGTTTTTTCATGTTTTTTTTTTTTTCATTATTCTAAAAAAAACATCTGTTTTTTTTTCTACTTGCAACTCTAACCGAGTAACGTATATTAAACTCATGGTAGCTTAGTAGTAAATAGATCGATGTTAGAGAACCGCCGCTCGCGGCTCCATAATCGTTTTGACATTGACAAGTTCACTAATTACGTTACACTATATTTAATTGGCTGAAGTACTAAACGACAATAATTTGATAATTAACGCTTGAATTGTTGACAGGTTTTTGACTGTTTATTGGAGCTGTCACAGAGATATAGGAAAGGAGGAGATCAGACATGCCTGACGATTTGTATTGAATACACCTGTCGCAAGCTTTTTAACCTACACACAGACACGCTTGTAGATGGACACTCCCACTGGGGTTATTGCGCAATATATGAATATCATTTCCATGCTGTGTCCATTTCTGAACTTATGTGCGAAATGTCATTTGATATTTGCCAGTCGCTTTTCGGTGAAGGAAAACATCGTGAGGAAACCGGACTAATTCCAATAAGGCCTAGTTACCCTCCGGGTTGGAAGGTCAGATGGCAGTCGCTTTCGTAAAAACTGGTGCCTACGCCAAATCTTGGGATTAGTTGTCAAAGCGGACCCCAGGCTCCCATGAGCCGTGGCAAGTGCCGGGATAACGCAAGGAGGATGATGTTTGTGTCCATGCGAACGACCACCGAGTCGTGACATCACGCACGCCGCACGCACACGACAACAGAACTGTATGTTCAATGAGTGAATGAACTACTGTCACACGTCTGCCGGCGGCTTGTCAGCTCTCTACGCTCTCTAGTATTACATGCTCTGAGGTCCGATCAGACAATGCATGTATTTATTTACTTACTCTATTTGTATCCGATAGGTATCGAACAAAAAGGGTTTGGGCGACGTCACTTTTTGAACTAACCGATCTGTCAATGACTGATGACCAGTGCTCGGACAAGTCATCGCAAAACAATCGCAAGACTGCAATAGAACAAAATCAATAGCATTATGTACAATATTATTTAATTATATTTTTCAATGACATTTATTACTGCAACCTAAAATTCACCATACAAACAAAGCTCGGGGTATTCCTCAATCCACTTATTAATTGTATTTATTTGCACCATACTCGTCTTTAAAATATTTAGAAATAACCATAAATAACCATAAATTATAAATTACGATAATATCAGCTTTAAATAATAATAATCTTAAGTCTCAAATATATAATTTATTTAAATCTTTATTCACAGAACGACTACTCTTTTTCTGTCTATACCAATCCAAGGATACACTAGGGGACAAATGTCCCGCGACATGTGTCGGCGACATGTCAAGCGAAGCCGGCCGATTTCGCCTGACATATCTGGCGACATCGCGCGACTTATATCCGCAGCGATGTCTAACGAAGTCGTACGACTTCGCCTGACATATCTGGCGACATCGCGCGACACCCGATGTCACTGCCCACACGTGTCGCGCGATGTTGCCAGACATATAGAGCGAAGTCCGGCAACGTCGCGTTACATCACCCGATGTCACTGGCGACACGTGCCGCGCGATGTCGCCAGGCATGTCGAGCGAAGTCTGACAATGTCGCGCTACTTCACCCGACGTCGCTGGCGACACGTGTCGTGGGACATTTGTCCCCTAGTGTATCCTTGGCTTCATGCAGTAACTATGTGTAGTGTGAACCGTACCCACATGAAACTTTAAGCAAGGCGTCTAACTTCAATTTAACCCTTTGACTGCAGCTAACACAATAATAACTAATAACACAAACGAACGCTAACCGAGTTGTGTTGTTTGTGCACTATACGGATTGTTGCACAATTGATACGACAATAGAAACTACGAGCAATATTATTTTGATACACGTACCGTTTACTGGTACAGTTTAACTTGTTATCTGAAGCTGGTAGATTAAATTTTTCGTTGATGATTATGAATAATACATTTTTACATTTAATTTGGTTGGTTTTTTTGATGTTTTATAGTAAATATATTCCTTGTGTTGGTGTGGTGAAGAATTTTATGTTTTTCTCGGTGTCGATTAAAGCTCTGGTGGCGTAGCGGTAAGATCATGCGGCTTTCAATCCGAAGGGCGCGGGTTCGAACCCCGGCTCGTAGCAGGTCTAGTTACCCTTCGGGTTGGATGGTCAGGTGGTAGTCGCTTTCGTAAAACTAGTGCCTACGCCAAATCTTGGGATTTAGTTGTCAAAGCGGACCCCAGGCTCCCACGAGCCGTGAAGCCGGGATAACGCTAGGAGGATGTCTCAATGACAAACTATAGCGCGAGCCTCGTCTCTAAAATACTTAGGCGTTATCCTAGATGAAAAACTCAATTTTACAGACCATATTCGTACTACGGCGAACCGTATCAGAAAACTGATATACATTTTTAAAAATCTCCGGAATGTCATGGATAAGACTCTGCTCAAATCTACTTACATTGCCCTAGCTCAATCCATTATTATTACCTATTGCATATCAGTGTGGGGTAGCGCAGCTAGTACATATCTAATACTTCTAGAGAGAGCCCAGCGTTCATTACTAAAGGTAATTTTTTCAAAATCGAGAAGATTCGCAACACAATGCTTGCATACAGAAAGTGAGGTCCTTACTGTGCGCCAACTGTTTATATTGCGTAGCTCGACCATAGCACACAAATATGTACTTAATATGCCAAATTATGAACAACTACTGGAAAAGCGCATTTTTACTTTCTCGTTACCTGTACTTAAGACTCACTTTGCAAAAAGATTCGGCTTATACAAACACTTATCGATATATAAAAAGGAAGCCCAAATTAAAGTTAAAATATGGTTAAGCACTTTGAACTATGGTGAAACAGAAAAAATATTAACGTTATAACACACACACATATGGGCGCGCACACACACACATATACACACACAAACACACAAACACACACACACACACATACACACATTACACACACACATTCTTACTTTTAAAAGTAACTTATACCCATCTTTCTAAAGGTTCCTCTCCCTGTCCTATCTAGTTTTGTTAAACATCCTTATTATTAGTATAGTAATAGACACAAAATTTGTAGCATAGTATACTTACTGTCTCTGTAGTAGACTTAGTATTGCTTGCATTAAGTTAATTTACATAACTAAGTTAATTTAGTTTTCTTTAGCGCATAATCATTTTAATTGGCAATTCAGAAAAAGTGACATCCTGCGATTCAAGCATAGCCTTGTGCAGGTGTTACAGGCAACATCTACATTTTAAATAAGTATTTAGCAGTGTTTAACTATAAGTAATACTGTAACATAATTATGTCTAATCATAAGTTTCACTGTATCAATAAACTATTTTCATTTTCATTTTCAACTTTGTTTCACCGCCTTGAATTGAAACCCTCGCAAGTCTCAATAACTTTTGGAACTTCTTATGCAAGGTTAGCGCATCGTTTGACATGAACCTTAATAATGTCTTGTATATACAATAGTTATTTGTTATACAAGGGGGCAAAGTTGTATTTTAACGCCGAGTGTGGAATTGAAAAACGAGCAAGTGAAAGGATTCTATAGTTGAACCACGAGCGAAGCGTGTGGTTCAAGAATAGAATCCTGAACTTGCGAGTTTTTTAACACACGAGAAGTAAAATACATTTGCACCCGAGTGTAACACAAAACTTTTCCCCTCACTATAGCGAGGAAACTACAACGCGAAAAATGCGTTTATCACTGCTTCCAGTAGTTCCACAGGTGTTAAATCATCTTTATTACTAGATTCACCTACTTTTATCAATTTTAAAGCAGTTAATTTGACTTTATTCAAGGTCAAATTACTTTACCCACTAGTGGATAAAATGCGTTTTTACCCGCTGGTATTAAAGGACAAAACACGTGTTTCCGAGCTAGTGAGGGGAAAAGATAATAATATACCTAACTCAACGGAAAAATATAAAAAAAATATGCTCGTTCGGGTGGCACCACACCTTTGGTTGGATAGCGTTTATTTAGGTTAGATATCGAAACTGATTGTATCATTTGTACATATCTAAAATTTTAAAACATATCAGGTTAAGTAAATGGGTCAAATTATCAAAAATAATGTAAAGTTTTAACCTTGTGTATTAATAAGTTACTAACTTAACAGATCCTTCACTTGCCCGCAAAATGACAAATTTATTTAACTAATACTAATGAGTTAAGACTTAGACTACGTAAAACTCAGAAGAATAGTATGTACGTGCCACGCGACTACACAGGCAGCGCGTGACGCCCCTCGGCCACTTGTTCATTCGAATGAACGGCTAGCGTGTAGGTACTTAACGCGCGACCGCGAGCTAGTGACGTAGACCTGCCTGTGTCTAAAGCCGTGGTCTAAAGATGGCACTAAATGCACTGTGACTACAAATATCACTGTGACATAAACATCTATACACGCCTACCTATTCTCTTTGACATATATTTAACTGTAAATACCGTCTGCAGTAGGTAAGCTTCGATTGGTCCTTCGTAGCGAACACAATAATAACAACACTAACCGAGTTGTGCTGAAACAACATACGGAATACTGCACAAATTCTAAAACAGTATAGCTGGCCCATTTAAACGAAACGTTAATTCTTTCGAGGAACGAAACGTTATTTCTTTTTAAAATAACAGTTTCGAAAAACTTGATTACAATTTAATTAGAATAAGTATGATTTTTCATTTCGAAGCACCTATATTACTCTTTCTGGTTATGTTTTGTAACATCATCATTATGGTTTTATACTTTTAAAAATTAACCGGTCTGACCACTAGTATGTGCAATCAAATAGATATATAATAATATATTTTATACTTGTATATTTATTGAAAAAGAACGAAAACGAAATTTTTTCTGACTTCCAAAAAAGAAGGAAATCATAAAATACCATTTTTTGTGTACTTCACAACGTTTTTTATGCGATAACGGTTGTTGCTTAATAACGAAACGTTATATCCTCAAGCTCCCAGCTCTAAGCGATTCACGTTCATTGCTTTCAATTGTGCTGATTTTCTGAAAACATTTTACGTCGAGTTTCAATAGCAACAATATCCTGCACCACAGTTTAAATGTATATTAATAAAGTATTTGAAAGAATTCCTTCTTACGTTCCCACTTTCGAAAATATATTTTTCTTCCGCACTAGAAAGGATCAAAATAACACATTTTACTTTGCTAGAAAGGATCAAATTGACGTCTATTCTGAGATATCGTATCGTGTTTTTTAAATCGTTGACTCTAAGCTGTGATCAAAACGCAATCTGGCTCTGTGACGAGCGATAGAGTATACGAAACGCTTACGAATCCTACGCGATTGTGAGGTTGGCTAGGTATCCTGTTGTGTGAATACAGAAGAACTATAAAGTGACCTAGAGGTATCGACATGACCGTAAGCGATGGTGACCTTGGCTAACTGGCTTGGCTATGTACGAGTAGTAGATATATAATGATATCTACTGGGTGTCCGCTTCGGGAAATCGGGATTCGCTTAATGTTATACCTACTGAGATGTCATATTACCCCCTTTCGTTTTGGCGATACGAGGGTTTTAGGGATACTCGGTATGTAGTGAGAAATGTCGTTGAGAATTGGCCTGTATGGAGCTGCTGCCACCGCTAGTACCCAGGATGAGTATAAAAAATACTAGTAAAATACTTACTCTGTTCACATGATCTCTTAGTATGTTGGAGTAAACCATAGCCATGGCTTCTAATGCCATGAAGGTCATGCAGCCCACCACCCACGGGACCAAGAACGCCACGTTTTCCTGAAAAAAAAAAAAAAAACAAATTAATGACAATTTATACTACGTTACTTAGAGATACCGTAAACAAATAACCATTTCCCATTGCGGTCATATAAAACAAATAACCGTTTTTTTTACCATGCTTACCAAGCGAAAGATTCCAATATTGAGGAATTTGGAGCATTGAGAGGATTTCAAGGCACGTAGGTTGAATAAATTTTGTCAAGTGATTCACAAAATTTACCACACTAACACGAGCATAATATTAACTGTGAAACATCAAGATAAATGAAATCCATTAATTAATTTAACATTTATGATGCAAAATTATCATATAGACGTCAATTTTACCAGCCCACTATGGACATCGGGTAGAAATTTGTATGAAGTTAATCTTATAAGTATTAAATATCTGGGCGACCGAGCTTCGCTCTGTTCTGTTTCGTATCATTGACATGTGTCGCCATCTAGTTCAAAAATGAATAGTACCTACATCGAGCGAAAGAATTCTCAGCCTTAACAACACAACTACTCCACACGAGATGGCGCGCATTTCGCCACAAAAACTCAAATAGTGTATTTTTCTATTCGTTTTAGCCTTGACCTGTGTCGCCATCTAGTGTTTGCAATAAATAGTACTTACATCGACCGAAAGAATTCTGTCTTAACAGTACAACTACTGCACACGAGATGGCGCGCGAAGAAAAACGCATGAAAACTCGAAAATTCGCGTTTTCCGGGACCTAAGGATAAGTTAGACCGATTTTTCACCCCCAAAAACCCCCACATAACAAATTTCAGCGAAATCGTTAGAGCGGTTTCCGAGATCGTCAGTGTAAATAAATATATAAATAAATAAATAAATATACAAGAATTGCTCGTTTAAAAGTATAAGATACGAATCGGATCGGCATCAGACACTCTCACTCGGTTAAGTTTAGTAGTCCTAGACCGGTTACCAGTGAAATGAAATTATAACTTTATTACTATCAATAATAAAAACTGGCCAAGAGCGTGTCGGGCCACGCTCAGTGTAGGGTTCCGTAGTTTTCCGTATTTTTCTCAAAAACTACTAAACCTATGAAGTTCAAAACAATTTTCCTAGAAAGTCTTTATAAAGTTCTACTTTTGTTATTTTTTTCATATTTTTTAAACATATGGTTCAAAAGTTAGAGGGGGGGGGACGCACTTTTTTTTCCTTTAGGAGCGATTATTTCCGAAAATATTAATATTATCAAAAAACGATCTTAGTAAACCCTTATTCATTTTTAAATACCTATCCAACAATATATCACACGTTGGGGTTGGAATGAAAAAAAATATCAGCCCCCACTTTACATGTAGGGGGGGTACCCTAATAAAACATTTTTTTTCCATTTTTTATTTTTGCACTTTGTTGGCGAGATTAATATACATATTGATACCAAATTTCAGCTTTCTAGTGCTAACGGTTACTGAGATTATCCGCGGACGGACGGACGGACGGACGGACGGACAGACAGACATGGCGAAACTATAAGGGTTCCTAGTTGACTACGGAACCCTAAAAATGGTAGTAAAGAGACTAGTTATATGATCTTTTTACAGCCGAAGGCGTGGCAAAATGTTAATGAAATATGTATAACGTGACGTGTTTCGTTAAGTAATTACACTAATGTTGAGGTTGGAAACAAAGGTTAAATTTCACATGAAATACTGACTGAAAGCTCATCGCTAAGCTGATCATATTAGAATAAATTTTATTCAGTACGCTTTAACAATACAATTTATCAAAAATATGTGATGAAAATTTTAAACGTCACTGAAAAGGTTTGCACATCTTATGGGTGCCTTGATGCTAGACTTTTTGGAATATGTAGCGATATTTTGTGATGTGAAATCTGAGTGTAAGGTCAAAGACAGGATGGGACCAACGACGAGATGTAACGAAATGTATGGTAAGTACTAATAAGGTCGTGTAATTCAGGATAACAAGAAAATTTGTCAAATATAAGCCTAAAAACTATGATATTACGAACGAGAACACGAGTCTTAAAACTATATAACCTACGCTGAGAGAAATTTGCATTGTGAATTTAACAAGTTCGACTTGTTGCGGTTTATCCGTTTGAATCAGCCAAACGTATGTGTAAAACAATTTGTGTCAGGTTGTTTTTATAAAATCGACTTGTTGATTCAAATATATTGGCGATTCAAATGACAAGTAGCTTGTTGTTTGAACCAAAGAGCACGTAGGCGCTATTTTAACCAAAAAACTTGTTGAACGAACATGAAAACTGGTTGTATTTTTTCTCAGTGTATCTATATGGTGCAGAGGTTTTATTTTGGAACGATTCCAACTATAATAATTTGTACAGGTCCATCATTATTTTATCTTAATCACTTTCACACTTCCCATTTAAATAACTCTTAATGTAAAATACCCTATAATGGACGGTGATGCCGTTATGGACAAAAAAACACAAATCCTTAAAAATAAGTGTCTAAAATTAGTTTCTAAAAACTGACGGCAATGTACCATAAACTATAGTTGTAGAGCTGTTTCGTTTTGAAGTTTCAATTAATTCGGTTATTTCTGAAAGATTTGGCGACAATATAAAATTCACCAGTTTACTAAAAAAAATAGCAAGACGAATTCTTAGTAATGTTGCTAAGAGAGTTGAGTTCATGTATAAAATAATAAAATAATAATACTCGGTGTAAACTTAAATGGTATAAAACATACTAGTTCGTTGCTCCAAAGATATAAAGAAATAGCGTTATTTTGCGAGTGTCCATTACTGGAACCGAAAAACAGCGTACGTCCTATAATGGACAAGGAACAATTTACAAAACCAAAATTTACAAGAAACAATCCTATGTTAAAATAACCCAAAGTTGGCTTTAAAAGTAAAATTTTAAACTTATTTCACTGTCCATAATGGGGGATTACTGGAGAACTGCCATCCATAATTGGATAAAAAACACCTAGTTTTAATTTGTTAACTATGAAGAAACCAATAGGAGTCTCTATTCTGCAATACGCTTGAAATGTAAAAGAAGGGTAGGACATTAAAGATTTAACACGCTTAGCGGTAGAATTTTTACATTTATTAGTGAAATATCAAAAACAGGCTAAAATTTTTCTTAAACTGTCCATGATTGGGTCCGTTACCTTATTCTTATTCACTTACAAAGTATGAAATTGAAATACCGTAAAAATCGGGTAAATTAGGTAGAGAAAAACTAACCATTACTCGGAAATGATTGTACCGTGGATATAAATGGGCCCATTTTGTGCTAGAAATGTTGTATTCGAAACTAAAATGACTCTTATTTGCCTGTTTTTTACTCGTATTAATTGAATCAAATTCAGTTTTCCGAACGACCGGTTTCGGAGAATCTGTGTGTTGAACCTTTGGTGAAAACCTTTTTACACTTTTGCGAAAGAGTACTTTTATACGCAGGTAAAATTTGGGGCCGTTTCGCAGAATTTTTACCATTTACTGTTCAGTTTAAAACCCAACAAATTTGCCTGTAGTGACATAATCCACGTACAAATATATACCTATTAAAAATGGTTTTAAACAACGCTTTTAAAGCAATTAGGACATCTAAGCGTTGAGTAAGTAAGGGTAATTTAAAACTTTATCTAACCCCCGTGAGACATTTATTGGATCATTATTATACTTGTGTTTGTTAGAGAGACTACTTTTATTAGCCCTTTCATTACTAGTACCAATTACAACAGAGAATAAAATTTATATTCCTTAGTAGATTTAAAATTAACACTTAAGAGGATACGGTAGCGAAAATGCTAAAATAAAATCAACTTGGGAATTTTAGTTAAATATACAAGTGTTATTAACTAGATTAATCGAAAAAAAATTGTCCATTAAGAACAACTCAGTCAAAAGTAATTTCAAAAAAATCTTTAAAATCGAGGTTCCGCTCTCCTCTTTCCTCCTTCAAAACTTAATCAATCGGAACAAAATTTGAGAATCTGAATAACAATGAAATAATCTATGTCGGACCGTTTAGTTTTTTTGGTTAAATGTTACCAATCTTGAGTATCACACCTTTTTTTGCGCCACAATGAAAAAGGCCGTATTAGGAAATTTTTGATTGGCTCTAGAGTCTTTAAAAAGCAGAATATAAAAAAAATCAAAATGGTCCGACACAGATAAAAATAATAACAATCCGTGTTGAAAAACTCATTGCTCTATCTTCAAAAACCAGGGAGGAAATAGTCGAGAGCGTTTGTATGGAGAATTGACCCCTACCGTATTGTCTTAACTGATTGCGAAGTTTTTTGTTTTGAGTTGATATATGTACCTACACCCCAAAGTTGACTTCTATCGACGCCCACGGAAAGAAAGATGAAGTTTATTTTTAACCGACTTCAAAAAAGGAGGAGGTTCTCAATTCGACTGAATGTTTTTTTTTTTTTGTATGTATGTTATTCGATATCTCCGAGAATCGTGGACCGATTTTCAAAATTTATGGGTCCCCGAGATGGTCCCATTGGCACCAAGTCAGGGTCTGATGATGGGATCCTGGAGAAATCGAGGGAACTCTTCAAATGTTATAGGCACATGTAATGTTTTTAGTCTATTTTTCAAAGGTACACCAGTATTTACGTCTGATGGTAATAATTTTATATGGCTGAGCTGATGATGGAAGGTCAACTCCTCAATGGTTAGGAGTTTAAGGATAATTCTTTCACTACTGTACATGTATTCGGACTGATACATATAATATCACTAGGAACTACTAAAAATCAACAAATAAATAAACTTTTTAACAAAAAATAAAACCGCCTTCAAAAATAAGCGCGTTACAAAACACGGAGAAACTAAAAAGCCAAAAATAATAAACCTTTCAATTCAGATTTCTTATCGTATTGCAATAAGCTAAACATCCAAATTATAAACAAATCAATTATTTTTGGAGTCGGTACCAGCCTGTGTATGGTTGGGTAGGGCAAACAGGCAATAGCAAGGCGACAAACAGGTCTGGTACCGACTACAAAAATAATTGATTTGTTTATAATTTGGATGTTTAGCTTATTGCAATACATTATACTCGTAGGCCTGTAATGGGAAGCAATCATTACCGCCTAACGCCTTATGCGTTGCCGACCTTTGAGGGCCATGTCATAGCGCAAGGGAAACACCTCAGGTGGAAGCACATTCCATAACTTGCAACTTTATGTTATTAAATAATCATTTTGACCGATCAAAATGATTACTACTTTTGTCTTGGCATCTTCTGCTACTTGGGCGTACCTATATGTACTAAGATTAAAAGAAAGAAACTAAAACATAAAATGTGCTCTGATTTGGATAAAATGTATCACCAAAGCAAAGCAAGGGTACAATTACTCACACAAAGTTTTTTCGTTACAAAAAGGATCATGTGTACTCGAGGGACTTTCCGAGACAAGTAGCTACTAAATATACACGGACCTCGTGAGCGTTGCGAGAGATTTTAACTACGCATTTCTGAGGGCAAAATAAAGATAACATTATATAAAGCTAATTTCGAAAAAAAAAATTTTAGTGTAATTTTTTTTTTAATGTATTTTTACATAGAAAGTAAATGTTAATAGTAAAACTGGCACTTAAAATAAAAATTTACTTAAAACTTACTCAGTCACTAGTTACTTTTTGATATCTATCAATGAGGATAGTTAGATTATGTCCGAAAACGGCATCATCGCCAATAAAACAGCGTTTTGTTGTGAGAAATAATAATTTAATAAGTAAGTATCAGTAATTGTTATTGTTTTAAATACTTACAACTCTAAAAGTAGGTGAAATCCAGAAAAGTTTATTTTAGTCTTAAAATGTCATATATGCTGTTAAAATCTCTCGCAATGCTGACGAGCACCGCGTAAATATATTTTCAATACGTTCCAATAGCTTATAAGAAGCCAATAAGAATCTATTAAAATAAACTGAACAGAAGATATAAGTTTGAGTTTAGAATTCAAGGTTAGTTTCGTAGATAAATAAATATATAGGTAAATAAATAATTATAGGCAATAGATTAAATAATATTAAGAAGATAGAAGATATTAAATATTAATGTTCAGTAGCATAATTTAATTTTTTACAATTGTATGTACTTATCTCAATAAGTGAAATGTAATATTTCTTTTGAGACAAATAAATATCTTTAAACCGAAGATCATACCATCCCATACATTAAAATGCGACCACCTAATAACGCGCATACACTACACCTCACATAGAATATGGCGCAACAAAGAATGCGTTGTTGCCATCGATTATTTGTAGATTGGCGTTAAGTGTCACTTTCGAGCCATAAATATATATCAAAAGTGACACTTCACGCCGTCTACAAGTATAATCAAAAGCTACAAGACATTTTTTGTGGCGCTATGTGTCGCATTTTAATGAATGTATGGGATGGTAAGATCTTATATTTAATTTATGTTATAGGACATTACTTATATTACACAGATTGACTAACACCACGGTAAGCTTAAGGAAACTTAATTTTTGAAAATAAAAATGAAATATTTATTTTTCAAATAGACAAATTACAATGCGCATATTAACGTCAAATAAAGCTACGCTGGCTTTAACCCTACGCCTCAGCCTCGAGAAGATTTCAATCCCCCTCAGTTGGAGGGGGGTATCCATATCCACTATGGGACTGGCAAGAAACTGGGCGAGCCACTTCTTTTCAAAACATTACATCTTATATAATAATTAACATGCATTAAATAACAAAATACAATTTAAAATGCAAGAGTATTTCATCAAACAATATCAACAGACTAGGTACTCTATCTACCGCCAAGTCGAGCAAAAAGAGGCACGGCCGTACCATCCATCCTCCAGTAGATATTTCATTTGAATACATTATGTTACTTCAAAATTCTACAACAACTCTTTCAGTTTTCGTGCGGTTTGACTGTGGAATAATCTGCCCATTAATATTAGACGTGCAACTTCATTACCCATTTTTAAAAAAATGTTGAAGGATCATTATTTGTCTACTTCATAAACTTTCTGTTTTCCAAGAAATTTCATGTCGTTGAAATGGTCTCCATTGTTATATCTCATATATTGTTGTATTTATTAGTATATGTAGTCTATCATAGTTTTTATATTTGTAGTATATGTATTTTATTATATTGTACATTTAGGTACTAGCCTTCTGTTATTCTTTTTTGCACCACCCGTAAATTTTATTCCGATCGCCACTCGACTATCTGAAGGTTGTCTGTAAGAGACCGCTGTTTTAGCGATAAGACCGCCTGTTGTTACCTACCACGTTGTATCTGTTCTGAATTATGTTTCTTTTTCTTCTGTAGTGTGCAATAAAGTATTTTATTATTATTATCTTTATTTATCTTTCTTCTTAAGTTAGGCTACTTATAATATGATTATAAAAGTAAAATACAAAACCACATACAAAACAATACAAAATATATAAACACATTATAAAAAACCTAACCTAGGGTGCCGCCAGCAGCGGGGCAGGGCCCAAGCTGCCGGTGGTTAGGGCTGCAGAGAGAGGAACCGTCGGACTATCCGCGCTGTGTCCAAGATCACTGCCTTCTGCATCTGGCCCTTGATCCATCCACCTAGCGAGAGTCTCTCGAGATGTTGGTCGAGACTCTTCGCTATGAGACCGTTCGCTGAAACGACTATCGGGACAATGATCGTCGAATCAACATCCCACATGGCGGTTATCTCGTAAGCCAAGTCTAGGTACTTACTGGACTTGTCCTTCTCGGCTTTCACGAGATTCTCATCATGGGGGATGGTGATGTCGACGAGCACGGCCCGGCGTTGCGATCGATCTATTATGACAATGTCAGGCTTATTGGCTACAATAGTCCTGTCAGTGATAATAGATCGATCCCAATAGAGCGTGGCACGACCATTTTCGAGAACTGGCGCAGGTATGTACTTGTAGTACGGTACTTCGCGTTCCACAAGGCCGTATTGAAGAGCAAGCTGCTGGTGAATGATCCTGGCTACGAGATTATGCCTGTGCAAGTACTCACCGTTAGCTAGATGAGAACAACCGGAGATGATATGTCTGAGTGACTCTCCGGGACGGCGGCATGCCCGACAAATGTCGACCGTGCCGTCCTTCAGGATATATTTCCGGTAGTTGTTCGTCATCATAACTTCGTCGGCAATTGCACAGGCAAAACCCTCGGCTTCTCCGAAGAGGTCCCCGAATCGTAACCAGTTCACCGATGCGAGCAGGTCTACATCGGGTCCCGTGAGGGCCTTGTAGAACCGCCCGTGTAACTGCTTGCTCTCCCATACCGCCCTGCGGTCCGCAGTACTTAGTACCACAGGTTTGCGCCAGTTCTCTTTCGCCAAGGAGAGCGGCGTGAGGTTTCCGTCCACTGCCACCACATCACGATGCATCCCGCACTCGTTGTTAAGGAAGTAATTCCTGAGATTGTACACCTCACGGTTGTGGAGATTTTTGGCGTTTAGGAAGCCTCGACCTCCGCACTTCCGTGGGATGTACAATCTCATAACAGACGAGCGCGGGTGTAACATGCGGTGTGTGGTAAGCAGTGAGCGGACCCTCCGGTCCAGGGCGTCCAGCTCAGTCTGGGTCCACCTTAGTATGCCAAAGGAGTATGTGAGTAGAGGCATTACCCAGGCGTTAAAGGCGCGCACTTTGTTGCCTCCTGACAAAAGACTGTTAAGGACTTTTGTGAGCCGACTGAAAAAGCGCTCCTTCACCGACCGTCTAATGCCAACATCCTCAATACCCAACGACTGTGACATACCAAGATACTTATAGGTTTCTGATTCAGAGATAGATCTGAACGACATCGTCTCAGAAAGTTGTAAATTTTCTGAATTTACAACCTCCCCCCGCTGTACATGCATAACCGCACACTTATCGACACCAAACTCCATTCTGATGGCGGTACTGAAAACTTCTGTGGTGTTCAATAGCACCATCAGGTCTTGGGTGTTATTATTATTATTATTTGTATGTCTTACCATATCTCGGGACCATGGGGTCCCGGACTTTTGGGAGGCATGTGTGGGGCCGAAGCCAACATCACAGAGGCCCTTTTAGACACTTTAATCTAAAGGCAAGGGATACACGTGGCGGATACCATCCCCGAGCGCACAATATGATACATCCGGAGATGGTCCCCGCCAGGTGTAAAGACTATTTCAGTGCAGCACTTTTGTGTTGCGATGGGAACTAAGGTCATAGGCTACTGTTGTGCAAGTTGGATGGACTGGATAATGGTCTATGGGGGAGACTATCGGACACCTGCATGACAACTAGTCTCAGATTGTAAAAGACAGGCGGTGACTCGCCAACTCATTGAGTGGGCCCTGCAAAACGGCCGCACGCACGGTGCGACAACAGAGCAACACTTGAAGAGTGGCTGAAAGGTTGTCGAGAGGTGAGACTGCGGTAGCCAGATCCCGGTGATCCGTTCAGCAGGCCGCCGGCGTTATGACATTTTACACTTCCAACCTGGAGCATAGGTCCCGCTCTTGCGAATCCACTCTGGCCGGCCGGTTAAGGCAAGCGCAGAGGCGAGGGCTAGATGGAAGTGCCCTCTGGAATAGGGGTCCGCGGTGTCGCCACTCACCGTCAGCTCGCCACAAGCTGCCCCCGCGGGCTTATTATTATTATTATTATTATCCATCTTATTATTATATCCTTTATTTATTTCTTTTCTTAGATTAGGTTTTTTACAATATGAGTATAAAAGTAAAATAAAATAAAACACTTACAAAACAATATAAAACATATAAACACATTATAAAAAACCTAACCTAGGGTGCCGCCAGCAGCGGGGCAGGGCCCAAGCTGCCGGTGGTTAGGGCTGCAGAGAGAGGAACCGTCGGACTATCCGCGCTGTGTCCAAAATCACCGCCTTCTGCATCTGGCCCTTGATCCAACCACCGAGCGAGAGTCTCTTAAGATGTTGGTCGAGACTCTTCGCTATGAGACCGTTCGCTGAAACGACTATCGGGACAATGATCGTTGAATCAACATCCCACATGGTGGTTATCTCGTGAGCCAAGTCTAGGTACTTACTGGACTTGTCCTTCTCGGCTTTCACGAGATTCTCATCATGGGGGATGGTGATGTCAACGAGCACGGCCCGGCGTTGCGGTCGATCTATTATCACAATGTCAGGCTTATTGGCTACAATAGTCCTGTCAGTGATAATAGATCGATCCCAATAGAGCGTGGCACGGCCATTTTCAAGAACTGGCGCAGGTAAGTACTTGTAGTACGGTACTTCGCGGTCCACAAGGCCGTATTGAAGAGCAAGCTGCTGGTGAATGATCCGGGCTACGAGATTATGCCTGTGCAAGTACTCACCGTTAGCAAGATGAGAACAACCGGAAATGATATGCCTGAGTGATTCTCCGGGACGGCGGCATGCCCGACAAATGTCGACCGTGCCGTCCTTCAGGATATATTTCCGGTAGTTGTTCGTCATCATTACTTCGTCCGCAATTGCACAGGCAAAACCCTCAGTTTCTCCGAAGAGGTCCCCGAATCGTAACCAGTTCACCGATGCGAGCAGGTCTACATCGGGTCCCGTGAGGGCCTTGTAGAACCGCCCGTGTAGCTGCTTGCTCTCCCATACCGCCTTGCGGTCCGCAGTACTTAGTACCACAGGTTTGCGCCAGTTCTCTTTCGCCAAGGAGAGCGGCGTGAGGTTTCCGTCCACTGCCACCACATCACGATGCATCCCACACTCGTTGTTAAGGAAGTAATTCCTGAGATTGTACACCTCACGGTTGTGGAGATTTTTGGCGTTTAGGAAGCCTCGACCTCCGCACTTCCGTGGGATGTACAATCTCATAACAGACGAGCGCGGGTGTAACATACGGTGTGTGGTAAGCAGTGACCGGACCCTCCGATCCAGGGCGTCCAGCTCGGTCTGTGTCCACCTTAGTATGCCAAAGGAGTATGTGAGTAGAGGCATTACCCAGGCGTTAAAGGCGCGCACTTTGTTGCCTCCTGACAAAAGACTGTTAAGGACTTTTGTCAGCCGACTGAAAAAGCGCTCCTTCACCGACCGTCTAATGCCAACATCCTCAATACCCAACGACTGTGACATACCAAGGTACTTATAGGTTTCTGATTCAGAGATAGATCTGAACGACATCGTCTCAGAAAGTTGTAAATTTTCTGAATTTACAACCTCCCCCGCTGTACATGCATGACCGCACACTTATCGACACCAAACTCCATTCTGATGGCGGTACTGAAAACTTCTGTGGTTTTCAGTAGCACCATCAGGTCTTGGGTGTTCGGTGCAAATAGTTTGAGATCGTCCATGTACAGAAGGTGAGAGATGACTTCACCCTCTCTCCGAAGCCGGCAACCTAGCCCAGAATCCTTCAGCAGGGTGCTGAGGGGATTCAGAGCTAGGCAGAACCATAAAGGACTCAGACTATCACCCTGGAATATACCTCGCTCAATCCTTATGAAGTCCTGCGGACCAGGGGGGGCATCCCTACCTCCTGGTTGACGAAGGACTGTGGTCCACTGCCTCATACATGCGGCCAGGAAGGATATTAGAGCTGTATCAAGTTTATACAGCTCCAATATCCGCCTCAGCCATGAGTGAGGCACCGAATCATAGGCCTTCTTATAGTCAATCCAAGCGGCCGAGATGGCCCCCCTGTTCCGCCGAACTTGTTGGCAAATGGTCATGTCTATGAGGAGGAGCTCTTTAGTACCACGGGACCCAACCCTACATCCATTTTGAGCGGTGGCCAAAATGTTGTTTGCGACAATATGCGCGTTAATTTTTGCTCTCAAAATGGATGTAAGGAGCTTGTAGAGTGTAGGCAAGCACGTAATGGGTCTGTAGTTTTTTGCTTCCGTGGTACTACCGGACTTATAGAGCAGGAAGGTAACACCAGTTGTTAGGGAAGGTGGGAGAGAACCAAGCTCAAGGGCTTGTTGGAATTGCGTTGCCAACCGCGAGTGCGAGCATTGAAACCACTTTAGCCAGAAGTTGTGCAAACCGTCCGGTCCAGGACTTTTCCAGTTCTGGGCCGTACGGATGGCACAACTTACGTCTTCGGGGCTGATGGTGATGGCCCCCATAGGCTCAATGTTCTCACATGCACGTTCGACAACGGTCATCCACTCGCCCTCCGTGTGCTCAACGGGCACCGACCAGATGCTACGCCAGAAATCAGACATGGCAGTGGCATCCGGCAGCCGCACGTCAGACACGCGGGGGTCGGCTTCCTCCCACCTTCGGTATACCTTCCTTTGGTCGCTTTGGAAAAGACGATTCTGCTGGAATCGGTCCACTCGCTTTCTGTAGCGGCGAATACGGCTTGCCCATGCATAGACTTTCTGCTTCAGAAAGTCGATGCGCTCTGTGACATTGGCCAAATAGTCGCGGGGTCTGATGTCCGTCCCCGCGAACGCCTGGTTCACAAAGCGCATTACTCGGGGGCGATTGTTACCCCCCCTAAAGCAGATCAGCTTCGCAATGAGAGTCCTAAACGAGCTGATACGACGCTCGATCCGTACTTGCCATGCAGGGACACCTGCGACGGTCCTAGGTGCACGGTCAGCGTCCGGAAACTTGACTCGAGCAACACGGCACGCCGCGATGGCCCCGCAGTACATGATCGAGTGTGTATCATCTAGATCTTTACTAGTCCGTATATATGGCTCTAGCAAAGCATTTAAGGCTCCTATTAGCGCTAGATTGCGTCTATTCATGGGCAGACGTGGTAATTGCGGCCTAGAGTTGTTTGTGGAGCGATACTGCGTAATCGCCTCTTCCAAAGACCTCCTCAGTTGCTCATTGGCAGGCTCACTCACGCTCTGACTCGCGAAGTCCCCGCCGTCGTTACCGGGATCAACCCGCGGCGCCTCCGGTGCCAGGTCGGGTTCGGGCACCGGGTCCGGCGATATGGCGGGCAAATCCCGCCCCGAGGCGGGGTCCGCGCGAGCAGTGAGAGCTTCCTGGCGAAGCCGATCAAGTGTGGCGTCATCCAGTCGCTTTGACCGCTGAATGACGCGCACCTGATCCGATAGACGCTGCTCCGATACGGTGATGGATGGCTCGAGTGCCTGGAACAGAGGTAGCATCCTGGAACGGTACGCGGATAGCCGGGTTCCCCCCTCTGTAGCCCCGTAATAGGCGCGCATGACGTTCTCGTTTATTTGTCGAGTCCACGTCATGCGACGCACTACACCACCGGCAGCGGGAGCCGTGGGCGGGGCAGGATGTCCCGCAGGCCCCAAGCGTGCCGGCAGCGGTGGCCGCCCTCGTCGCGCAGGTGGTCGTGGCGGCGGCGGCGGCGGCCCGCTCTCGTCGCTGGACCCGTCGGTGTCGGGCGCCGTGGCGAACTCGTCGCCCGACGACGATGCGGATGGGGAGCTGGACGAGGCGGGCGGGGATGGTGGGCGTGCGTTTCTTTGTGCCGCTCTGGTGCGTGACCTTGTTAACATTTTCACAATACACTTATCGCCGTTTGACAGTTCATGCTGATATCCGTGTATTTAGTTAATTGTATCGTTGCATGTTTGTTATTGTACATGATTTAATATAGCGTCAGAAATACACAAAAACTGAACCACAAAAACCAAGAACGGCGATAAAAATACTATAAAAATAAATAAAATTGTGAAAATTTATCCAAAGACACGTCCGTCAGTGTCAGCGGTTTTTTTTTTTTTATTTTTTTATTATTATTATTATTTGTATGTCTTACCATATCTCGGGACCATGGGGTCCCGGACTTTTGGGAGGCATGTGTGGGGCCGAAGCCAACATCACAGAGGCCCTTTTAGACACTTTAATCTAAAGGCAAGGGATACACGTGGCGGATACCATCCCCGAGCGCACAATATGATACATCCGGAGATGGTCCCCGCCAGGTGTAAAGACTATTTCAGTGCAGCACTTTTGTGCTGCGATGGGAACTAAGGTCATAGGCTATTGTTGTGCAAGTTGGATGGACTGGATAATGGTCTATGGGGGGAGACTATCGGACACCTGCCATGACAACTAGTCTCAGGATTGTAAAAGACAGGCGGTGACTCGCCAACTCATTGAGTGGGCCCTGCAAAACGGCCGCACGCACGGTGCGACAACAGAGCAACACTTGAAGAGTGGCTGAAAGGTTGTCGAGAGGTGAGACTGCGGTAGCCAGATCCCGGTGATCCGTTCAGCAGGCCGCCGGCGTTATGACATTTTACACTTCCAACCTGGAGCATAGGTCCCGCTCTTGCGAATCCACTCTGGCCGGCCGGTTAAGGCAAGCGCAGAGGCGAGGGCTAGATGGAAGTGCCCTCTGGAATAGGGGTCCGCGGTGTCGCCACTCACCGTCAGCTCGCCACAAGCTGCCCCCGCGTCGCTTATTATTATTATGTTATAGCTTACTAATACGTTGTTTAATCCACTACTATTGATGCTGACTGCACTATCCAAGAGCCTCTATCAGAATTTTTTGACGTTTTATGAATCAATGGCTGTACTTACGTTATTATATCGCTACTTTTGCGACATGTTTCAGGCCATAGGAGGCCCGTCTTCTTTTCCGACATATAGGAGTGCTCGCGGCGGCTACACTCTGTGCACTGCCCGCGCCGCTCGCACGAATAAGAATTAGAATTTAGAATACGTTGTTTGATAGCGTGATCGCCAAAAATATTTATAACTTTTGGTTTTAGTGATCATTTGAGGGCGCTTTTCACTTTCTCCATACAATAAGTATTATTTTTTGTAAAGTTTATGCTTTCGAATATTATGTTCTAAAACGAACGCCGAAAACTCAGATTACGCTAGGCAACTCTATCTCAATTAACAGTACCGTCAACAACACATGAATACACACAGTGCCAAAAATGTGTAGGTATACACACCTTAATGTACAGGCAATAATAGTATTTTATACAATCGTGATATAATACAAAGCTTTTCAGTCGAGTACCATGTTTAGGCCACGAAGCTTGCTGAGTGGCCTAATAGTACGGTACGAGAGTGAAAAGCTTAATTATATCACTATTGTATACAATACTTTTTCTATGAGTCATCATTTTCATCATCAATGGACGAAAAATATCATCATTCAAGTTAAAATTAATGTTAATAGCGTCGTTCACTGTTGTATCAACATCGAATTACCTGGCAATCAATGGTTTGTAACAACGGTCTCTGATTGGTCGATAACGCGATAGAATAAAAAAAAACGTGTTTCAGATGCAGAAAAATTTGCCAGGTATCGCTAATTAGTAAAGAACTTGTATGAAGTTCTATTTTTGAAATTATTATAGTTAACTAAAAGTGAAGTGTAATGAAATATTATAGTTGACTAAGTGTCAAACACTATCCAACACTGAAAAGTCAGCACTTATAGTTTAATCTATGGTGTCCTAATTGACAGATTAAAGTCGACGAGTAGAAGAAGTTCTTTATACATGTTTTTGGCACATTGTAGTCACAGCTCTGTTGTTGACTGTACACTAAAGGTCCATTACCTATCTCCACGGACTAAGTAATTATTTCAATAGGCCGTTTCCCTTAAGACTGGGTATTAAATGTAATTGATTTTTATTGAAGAAACTTGCTAAAGTCTCTGTAACTATGTATTCAACTGAGCCATTAGTTAATGACAACATTTTAACTCACTGCCGTTGGGATTTTCTTCAAATAGTCTACTTATTGTTTATTTACGAGTATATATTATGCTTTAAGATATTATCTTTTTTTCTTTTTAATAATAATGAAAAAGTAGGTGTGAATGCACAGAGTAGTAATAGAACAGAGAGAGTCTCACTGAAGACTGGTTGTGACCCAACAGTGGTGGACGTTTTTTTTTTTTAATTTTATTTTATGGCTTGGTGACCTTTCAAGCCAGCAATGGCAGACGGTTTGCGATGTGCAAACACGATTTAAAATCAAAATAATTATAATTTAGGTCAAAAGAAAATCAATTCTTGACTTAAGTTATCAAAAATTTATTATTTTACTTGAAACTTAGAAATACCTTGTTTTTAACAAATAATAATGACTCAGTGCTCCGTGTGCAAACACTATTTAAAAAAATACTGGTCACACTCTTGTTTTGCAGTTTGTTGGTTTACGATTATGTACGTGATAAAGTATTAATTTACGCATGAAAAGTTGCTCCGTATTTTTTTTCTTTCGATTGTTGTCATTTTTACACAATTTGACAACGTATGTAGGCATATTTTCTTATTTTTCTGGAGATGTTTTCGCCACGGGCGCCTCGATCCGACTGACGGGAGATTAGTGGATGAGGTCATAGACAAAGTTATCAATGTGGATGATGGAATCACAGGTTTTTCTTCGGAGTTATCCTTCCATAGAATTGTAGGTTCATGTGTGAATGAGGGAGTATTAAGTTAGGATAAGGCAATAGGAGCGTCCATCTACTATTTTGTATAGGATCAAGTACCTCTCTCTGCAAACCTAACCACCGGGCAGCTTAAGTACACTATTCTAGGTTTTTTTATAATATTTTTATACGTTTAGTGTTTTGTAAGTGATTTTGTAATTTACTTTTATATTCATATTATAAATAGCCTAGCCTAAGACATACAATAAATAAGGAAAGTTTTCTATGCTCTGTGGTTTTTATGCTTAGGTGGTAACTGGTAGGTAAGTACTTACTTTATAAATCCCGTAGAACAAGATTATGCTGAGCACAATCATGAACATTTGGGTTCCTATAATTGCAAAATACGCTATCTGTACACCTGAAACAATAGAAAATACCAAATTAATATAATTATTACAAATTTGTACTAGAAAAACATTAAATGTAATAATAATATATAGGGTGTATTCTGATAACTGGTCAGGAAGGACAGGTTCCAAATACCGTGCTGCTATGCAAAAACGGTCTTAGAAGACCTTCCCTAGATTTCAGTTACTAAATATTGGTGTTTACAAATTTAAAAAAATACAGGTTGTGACAAAAGGGATATTTTGTTAAAGTTTATGACAATCGATGTCATTCCATTCCAGTAGGGCTAGCACATGATTGTCGATAGGATATGTCTCCGCGAGATAGATGACACGCCATGACAGCCATAGTCAAGGAAAAAAACCTACATACATTAACCGAAACAAGAATGTTGCCAACAATAAAATTTCGATGAACTGCAGTCAATGACGTTATATTTATTTTATTTTATTTACTGTAAGTTTTTTTTCTTAAATTACGTTTACAAAAGTGCCACTATTGTAAACCTCTGGGGTTTATGTAATATTCGAAGAAAACTTTGTTTGTAAAACATGGTGATACCCGTGTCTGCCTGTTTCTGACGTACAATTACTTTCACAATAGACTTAAACTTTGAAGCGGACCGTTTGTAACTCGAGATACCTAATGTAAGGATTCGGATGCCTAAAGGACGCATAAATGTCTCTTTTTTTATTAACTTTACAAATCTTTCATATCGTATCCACATACATACTATGAAATATTAAAAATTCTGCACCGTGTTTCTTTTCTTTTCCGTTAAATTCGACATGTCGTTAGGTTCGTTATCAGGAATCACCCTGTATAACACTTTTAATTAAATTCGCAAAAAAAAAATTCATCGTTTTCATACATAATAAATGAATTAATTAGTGAATTAATTTAGATCCTTAAGAATAATATCCAAGTTAATGTCAAATGATTGACGGCACATGTCAAAACAAATAACATTGGGAAGACTCACATACGTGTTCAGTATTAATTTTTATTTTTTTAATAACTCGATAACCGTAAGAGTAAAGACGCTAGTTTCTTAGAGAAATTAATTGTATTTGATCTAAAGAGTCATCCCTTAATGTTAACGGAATTCAATAAAAACAGGGTGTATAATTAAAACTACATTCCATTTGAATTTTGTCGTTGAAGCACATGCCATTTAAAAAGTAGCAGAAAATTTAAAATATCTCCGAAAGCGTTCGTCAAAAATCCGATGACGAAATGAAAAGCCCTTGGCTATCTTTCAAACGATTTCGCGATAGCTTTACAATGAAGCCGACGCTTCAAAAATTGAAGCACTCTTCTTGCGATGAAAGCGGCTGCAACGTGTTCGAGACAAAAAAACAATAAACCATACAGGGTGGTTTCGACACGGTGTTTTCAGTCAAAGGAAATAGTAAATCCGATGTACTTAGGATATGCTTAGGAAAGTTAACGAGGGCGTGAAAAACAATTATATGCCGTAGTGCAAGTTGTTCGCTAGATGTCACTGTTACCCCCGCAAACTGGCTAATGACTTGTTGTCGTAAAATGTATAAGTATTTTTTTATGTCCAAATTTTTCGCTAGATGTCGCTGTACCAGCTGTAAACTAGCAAACATTCTATGGTTAATTATATGTAATTAAATTGTAAATTTTATAATTTATTATAAATTTTATGTAAATAATATATCATACACATAATCACGCCTGTATCCCATAAAGGGGTAGGTAGATCACATGAACTACTAAGTACTTCAGTGCCACTCTTGGCAAAAAGGGGTTCAACGAGATCCAAATTGTGACATTGCAGTGACAGGTTGCCAGCCTCTCGCCTTCGCCACAATTTAACCCATATCCCACAGTCGACTTCTACGACAACCACGGGAAGAAAGGGGGTGGTGAAATTCTTAATCCGTTACCACACGGGATTGTTGGTTATTCCTTAAGTAAACATTACTAAGTACCTACTTTAATATATTTACATGATTCAACTGAGTATTAGTTTTGATAACTTGAACAGGAGACTTGAACAGGACTGTTTTGAAGTGTACATTAACAGGACGGAAAAAAATATAGCTAAAAATCCGAAGCAGTTCTGGTCATTTATTAAATCGCGGACCGGCACTAATGGTACACCCAGTAGTCTAAAATATGGTGAAATGTTGGTAAATACTGGTTCTGACATATGCGATGCGTTTTCGGATTACTTTCTTGCCAGTTTTTCTGCGTCGAGTGTTAGGGCTTCAGATAAAATTTCTAGCTATTATGAAGATCCCTCTGCCACCATATCTAGCATTGAAGTTAAGCCGGATGAATTGGTCAATATTTTATTAAGACTTGATCCGTCTAAGTCAGCCGGCCCTGACGATTTACCTGCGCAATTCTTAATCAAATGCGCTTACAGTTTGGTGACACCCATTTCGCTGCTATTCCGACGCTCGTTCTTTGAATGTACTGTACCATTCCTGTGGAAACGCGCCTATATCACTCCAGTCCACAAAAAGGGATCTAGGACAGAAATATCCAATTACCGGCCTATTTCAAAATTATGTATTTTGTCCAAAGTAATAGAAAAATTGGTATTTAATCAGGTCTATGAGACTCTCAAGAACTCATTTAGTCCAAACCAGCATGGCTTCCTTCAACGCCGATCGACAGTGTCCAACCTTATTATTTTAAATGATTACGTAACTGAGGCGATGGACGATGGGTATCAGGTGGATGTAATTTACACCGATTACAGTAAGGCATTTGACAGGATCGATCATGCAATCTTATTATCGAAGCTGAGTGCAATGGGAATCAGTGGGGATCTGCTTAGATGGTTTACATCATATATAGAGAATAGATCCCAGGCCGTTGTTTTAAATAACTACATATCCGGCTGGGTAACAGTACCTAGTGGCGTCCCTCAGGGCTCGCTATTGGGCCCTTTGCTATTTAACATCTTTGCAAACGACATCGTCAAATGCTTTATGCATTCGGAAGTATTATGTTTTGCAGACGATATGAAAAACTTCCGAAGGTTAAAGTCTGCTGAAGACTCTATACTGATTCAATCAGATCTCTCGCGGCTGGATGATTATTGTCGAATAAATAAGTAAGATCTGAATCCATCTAAATGTTATTCAATCACGTTTACACGCCAACGCAAACTAATCTCTACCACCTATATGCTTAAGGGTCAAACTTTGAATAAAGTCAATTCCATTAAGGATTTGGGCGTCATACATGACACAAAACTTATGTTCGATATGCACATTGAAAAGATGATTAGTAGTGCTTTGAAAAGCCTAGGGTTTATATTACGGAACTCTGCCTACTTTACTAAAGCAAAGACGCTGAAAATTCTTTACTGCTCACTGGTTAGGAGTAAGCTTGAGTATGCGTCCCAAATCTGGAATCCTTGTTATGCCATTTATATCGACAGAATCGAAAGAATCCAGAAAAAGTTCCTTAAACACCTAAGCTTCAAACTTAAACATCCCTTCGACTCCTCTAATTACCAAAATATATGTAGGAAACACCATCTTATACCATTAGTTAAACGGAGAGAGATTGCCGATATTGCCTACATTCTAAGTATTACCAGTGGATATATTGATTGCCCGGAACTGCTGTCCAAACTCTCATTCAATACCCCCGCCCGATCTAAACGTCACGTTCCCCCATCTCACTCAAGCGTACTTCATCCAATTACAGACAAAATAGTTTTCTCTGTCGTGCTAGTCGTAATCTAAATATTCTATCAAAAAACCTAGACGTTGATGTATTTAATAGCTCCATTCCTTCAGTGAAGCGAAAATTAGCCAATCTATTTTTTAACCCAATCGGAACTTAATTGTATGGAATTTAAGATCAGATTGTCTGCACAAATAACAGGTTTTCGATTTGCCCGGGTTCTTTGTGGAAAATTGTTGTAAGTAGTAGTAGTTTTGTTAGTTTTAGTTAAGCCTTGAGTAGCATATTTCGAGATTTGTGCCATAGTTTTTTTTTTCTTTCCTTTCCTTAATGTCATACTTCACAATAGCTATGTGCGAATTTGCGCGTACATTTTATATATTGTCCATTCAAATTCTATCTGTGAATACCTGTAATTGGCTTTGTGTTATTATTTAAATTAGCACAATGTTATTTATAGCTGTTGGTGTTCCGAAAATAAATAAATAAATAAAATAAATAAGTGTAAGCTAGTTTTCAATATACTTAATAAACAGTTTTTTTAGTATATTTCTTAGTAAACTCACATTATATATTAATCCACCTTTAAAATTGTTAATGTTATGATTTATATACTCAATGAATGGAGCTAAATGAAAAAGTAAAAATATGATTTTTAACTATAACTTCAGAAGTCATCAAGATTTCTCTATTATTTTTTCCAGTTTTTTCCGTTATTCTGTTTAGTCCGTCAGTTAGATCGTCCAAAAATACTGAACACATATTTTTCGCTTTTTCTAATTAATGAAAAAATACAAAGATATAGAGCAAAGTTCCAGAGTGGGGGCTTGTGACGTCACTTCTAAGTAAAAATTGTACCTAGGCGTGACGTCACGCGAAACTTCAACGCAATGTACCGTCGTATTTTTTCGTTTACGAGAAAAAAGAAAAATACGTGTCTAATATGTTCTTTGATAATCTAATTGACGGACTAATTAGTTTTTTAATGGTCTCGCCTATTGTATTTTCCGTGTAACAGCATCGTAACAGATACAATTTCTACATAATTTTAAAACGGGAAGTAATTATCAAAACGCAAACAAGGTTTTACCGCCCTCAAGCCTTTGACGACCCCGCCGCACACAAAAAGACGTAACGGAGAGTCTTTGCTGCGAAACGCGAAGCTACATTTAATGAACTGTATATGTATGAAATATACGCATAAATATGTTACGCCTACATTTACAAACGCAAAACAAATGGGTTTCATTTAAAGAGAAGAATGATTTTCACGATACTGAAAATATTATTTTGTTATCGAAAATATAATTTTAAATTTGAAAAAAAAAGAGTGAGCTATAGCTGAAACCTGCCGATATATGTAAGTTTATATATAGGGTGGCAAAAAATGGGTACTAAAATGCAAAAGCCTACGCGACTATTTACTCAGAAAGCATTTGCTGTATCATTTTTCTGTGGACATATAAAAATTGTAAGAATGTGGACATATACCTAACAAGTGGACATACCTATAACAACAAAATATGGACATATAACAATTGTTATCAATAAAGATTTTCATTTTCATTTCATTTTTCATTTTCTGTCAAATTGTAAGGTACTCTATTCAACTCTTCTTTCACATACAGCCTGGCAAAGAGTAGAAAATAATAGGGTTGTCACCGTCTATGTAAAATGTTTTGCATGTGGCAACTATTGAGTCACTTTTGTATGAGAAAAGTAAGTGTTGCTATAAAAAAAAAAGTTCCATTTCTACTCTTTTTTGCCAAGCTGTAGGTAGGTACTTTCTTCTTACAAGCCGGAACAAAGTTTTTTTGAAGTGAAACTTCTAATGCGACTTCCAACTGGCAGCGTAGTGGAGTAAAAGTAAGGTACTAATAACCGATTGTGGTGCTTGCTGCGTCAAGCCCTACGGTCGGTGTCGCGTCACTAGTTGGCGCGGGTGGAGCTGTCAGAGGATCGTCCGCCATTACCGCGTCGTGCTGTGAATTGTACCAAGCTACGCTCTGTTTTCTAAGTGTTATGTATTAAAACCTGTATTTCATGATGTCTGGTGTTTTCCCCTTTAACAGGTCAGAAGTGAGATCCGTGAACTACACGTGCGATATATTGTAATTGGCGTAAAAGCCGTATTTGCCTACTCATTATTGTTCACGAAAGTAACGCCGGTTCTTGTGAATTTACTATACTTCTGGCACCATTCATCATTGAATACTGAAAACAGATAATCGGTAAAGCCTTGGTAAGGCATATTTTCGAGAAGAAAAGGTTAAGTAAGTTACTGATGATCCAGTACGTGATTGAAGGCCATGTCGTTATACGACTTGGATACAATACAAAAAGGTGGTAGAATTACAGAGTATGGTAAGCTTTATCATGTAGTTTCAATTGTTGGAACGATGTAAAGTCACGTAAGTTATAATTTTATATATGTTGTGACAAGTTCAAGAACTGAATGTTACTGTATGAGATCTTGAATATCATTAAGCAATCAAGGACAACTTGTGAAAGGTTATGTTATACACTTGTTAAAGAAGAGTTTTTACCTATTGCGCATAAGCAGCATTCTTAATTCTTACCTTTATTGACATGGACAGATGTCATTAATAATTTTATTGCCATTGACTCTTAGTCTACTCTTCATAATATTCAAAGAACAGTAATAATAATATTGGACTATGAATGCCAACTATGGCAGCTAGATGACTACAATAACATCATAGTCAGGCACCATAATAATTGCCCTGAATCCTAATCATATAAAATCCATTCATCGGTAACAAGCTCAGAAAATTCTGTAGTTGTGTTGGAAATGCTTATGATATTTTATCAGCTAAGGTTTCTGATTTATTATTGAGCTTTATTAGAACACTGTCTAAATCTAATGGTTTTTACCAATATTACTGGATTCTATAATTTAACTTCAAAAAGTATTGCTTATTAATTACCCCATAAGTTACCATTATGAGAGTTCGGTGATTTAATATTGAGTACTTACCTATTATTGTCACTAAAAATATTTTAAGCACTGAATGGTTGTAAGTAATTAGTTGAGAACTACCTGTGTGGTGTGTGAATATTACTCCTTGGATGTTATTATTGCAATTAATAATATAATGGAATCTTAAATACCTATTTATGCATTACCGGCATTGCTGTCATGGGATATTGAACAGCATGTTTCTCTTTTCACAAAATTGAGAGTGTTGTGTGAAGTGTGGCATTATTAATTATGGAAGCATGTTGGTAATAAATGTAATTTCAGGAAAAGTTGTTGCTTCAATTGTATGTTCACAGAATAAACATGTTATCCTGAGGTTATAATTTACCAGAGAGATGAACAAGATGGATGGGTGTCTGCCAATCTGCACACCCATAATAGAAGCCTAGTTCCTGCATTTTGCAGGAATCATTTTGATTGCACAAATATGTGTAATATTGTTCTGTGTAAATGGAGGTACATAA
The DNA here is from genome assembly GCF_023078275.1 of Leguminivora glycinivorella. Taxonomy (NCBI): domain Eukaryota; kingdom Metazoa; phylum Arthropoda; class Insecta; order Lepidoptera; family Tortricidae; genus Leguminivora; species Leguminivora glycinivorella. Next base: position 22,983,005 of record NC_062978.1, on the reverse strand, counting down.
AATATAGTAAGCGGGACAAAATTGAACATGGTAAGGTCAAATTATATCATATGAGGTTTCACTTTTATGTGATTGATATTCACATATGTAATTTGAAGTAATAAATAGTAGTTCATGGTTAAAATAATGTCAATTTATTACTGATCAAATATAAAACTCACATACAAATTATTATATGAGCCTCTTGGACTTCCCAAGAGATATGAGTGGACATGGACACTGAATAACTAAAATAGAGCTAATGTGTCAATGTTTTAGAAATAAAATAGAACAGGCTAGCATGACCACCAAGGGCCTGTGATGTACAAGTAGAAGGATTGAGGTGATATGTATTGTTAACAAGATCATGTCACTCATGTCATTGATTTATTATACTGTTTTGCTAGAATGTGGCATACGGATATAAAAGAGTGTGTGAGTTGACTTATCCCCACTTTTGTCATCTTTGAGTCAGGTACCAACTGTTAATGTTGACAGTGCTATATCAGGCAGTAATATGAATGAATAAAATAGACAGGGAACATGATTATGTTATGATTTTTGCAGAACATCTAAACCTTAATTGTTGGTCATATGATGTTGTGATGGAAAATTAATATTTCCTTTTAGTATGAGAGCAAAGTCTTGATTAGTGATGAAAATTATTGGGTTATCTATAATCACATTGCCCCAGGGTAGATGATACATCTAAGTTCAGCTTCAAGCGTTCATGAGAGAATCAAGTTAATGAGTGAAGGAAAATAATGTTACTTATTTAATTTTGACAAATTATATTTGTATCTAATTTATGTGAAATGTTATATGTTGTTAGAATTCAAAATAGCTTCACATTGCTCCAGCTGCATGATGGGAGTTGTCACCAAACTGTATGGTGCAAGGAATTATTGGCAGTGAAGTAAATATTTGATGAGAAGCAACTGAAGGTAAAATGTTAATGGTTGCCAAGTTTGATGATACAGCATCAAAGACTGACACAAGTTGAGAATTTTTAACTAAAGTTCTTTGTTTGAATAATTTGAAGTATAAAATTGTCAATGTCATGGGACAAGTGCAACGAATGTACTACTAACTGGTAAAAAGATAAATACACAATAAAATATTGATGTATCAATTTGCATAGAACAATTACATGTCTTGAAATGGAAGTGATTTTTATAGAACAATTGATATCTTGGTATAGCTAAACCATGTTGGAATACCTAGAGTCAACACTGTGAGCACATGTTTAAAAAAAAAAGATATCAATATTCTTGATAGAGTATCTGAATTTGAGTACCTATCTCATGGTCGTTCATCGGGTTGCATAGGTATCAATCTGTTCGAAGCTGTCATCATTATTACACCTATAAAATGCTTCATAGATGAGCACAGGTCTCTCTCCTCGAGATTCATATATATAATTAATTCTAAAGAGACATAGATAAATTACATTTATAATAAAAAAAATAAGGGTTGAACCTTACCTAAATTTGTGCGACTAATCTAAACATAGTATGTTATGACGAACACAGTTATTGCCTAAGAATTGTGGTTACAGAATATACTGGCAGGAGTCTGCTCGCCTATGCGGCGGTGCGAGTCTGCACGCCTGAGCGGCGGTGCCAGTCTGCTCGCCTATGCGGCGGTGCGAGTCTGCACGCCTGAGCGGCGGTGCCAGTCTGCTCGCCTATGCGGCGGTGCGAGTCTGCACGCCTGAGCGGTGGTGCCAGTCTGCTCGCCTATGCGGTGGTGCGAGTCTGTATGCCTACGCGGCGGTGCAAGTTTGCTCGCCTATGTGGCGGTGCGAGTCTGCACGCCTGCGAGGCGGTGCAAGTCTGCTCGCCTATGTGGCGGTGCGAGTCTGCTCGCCTACGAGGCGGTGTGAGTCTGCTCGCCTGCGGAGCAGTGTGACTCTGCACGTACCACGAGCCCATGAGGACAAACGCTTAGCGAGCCTGTGAGATGTATCAGCTTAGCGAGCCATGATACGAATGATTAACAAATCTGTGAGGAGTGTCAGCTTAGCGAGCTATGACACCAATGCTTAGCGAGCCTGTAAGATGTATCAGCTTAGCGAGCTATGATACGAATGATTAACAAACCTGTGAGGAGTGTCAGCTTAGCGAGCTATGACACCAATGCTTAGCGAGCCTGTAAGACGTATCAGCTTAGCGAGCCATGATACGAATGATTAACAAATCTGTGAGGAGTGTCAGCTTAGCGAGCTATGACACCAATGCTTAGCGAGCCTGTAAGATGTATCAGCTTAGCGAGCTATGATACGAATGATTAACAAACCTGTGAGGAGTGTCAGCTTAGCGAGCTATGACACCAATGCTTAGCGAGCCTGTAAGACGTATCAGCTTAGCGAGCTATGATACGAATGATTAACAAACCTGTGAGGAGTGTCAGCTTAGCGAGCTATGACACCAATGCTTAGCGAGCCTGTAAGACGTATCAGCTTAGCGAGCTATGATACGAATGATTAACAAACCTGTGAGGAGTGTCAGCTTAGCGAGCTATGACACCAATGCTTAGCGAGCCTGTAAGATGTATCAGCTTAGCGAGCTATGATACGAATGATTAACAAACCTGTGAGAAGTGTCAGCTTAGCGAGCTATGACACCAATGCTTAACGAGCCATGATACGAATGTTTCTTAGTGAGCCCAATAAATAAAATTATCTTAGAGCCCATGTTAAGTATCAGCTTAAAGAGCTACCCAGGTAGCAAACTGACGTCAGCGACGCACAGGCGACGTCACTTATAGGTCATAATAAGGTCGGTCATTTATTCGTCGAGAGAGGACGTTTTAATGACGTCTATTTGGGGTCAATATCAGGACGTACCTTTTAGTCACAAAATTGACGTTTCAATGACGTCTATTTACGGTCACTATTAGGACGTACCTTTTTGGTCACAAATACGACGTTTTACTGACGTCTGTTTGGGGTCATTATCAGGACGTACCTTTTTGGTCACAAAAACGACGTTCTACTGACGTCTTATTATGGTCACTATTAGGACGTTCCATTTTAGTCACAAAGTTGACGTTCTACTGACGTCTAATTGGGGTCACTATCAGTACGTACCTTTTTGGTCACAAATACGACGTTTTACTGACGTCTCATTGGGGTCACTATCAGGACGTACCTTTTTGGTCACTAATACGACGTTCTACTGACGTCTAATTGGGGTCACTATCAGGACGTACCTTTTTGGTCACAAATATGACGTTTTACTGACGTCTCTTTGGGGTCACTATCAGGACGTGCCTTTTTGGTCACAAATACGACGTTTTACTGACGTCTCATTGGGGTCACTATCAGGACGTACCTTTTTGGTCACAAATACGACGTTTTACTGACGTCTTATTGGGGTCACTATCAGGACGTACCTTTTTGGTCACAAATACGACGTTCTACTGACGTGTAATTGGGGTCACTATCAGGACGTACCTTTTTGGTCACAAATACAACGTTCTACTGACGTCTAATTGGGGTCACTATCAGGACGTACCTTTTTGGTCACAAATATGACGTTTTACTGACATCTCATTAGGGTCACTATCAGGACGTACCTTTTTGGTCACTAATACGACGTTCTACTGACGTCTATTTGGGGTAACTATCAGGACGTACCTTTTTGGTCACAAATACGACGTTCTACTGACGTCTAATTGGGGTCACTATCAGGACGTACCTTTTTGGTCACAAATACGCCGTTTTACTGACGTCTCATTGGGGTCACTATCAGGATGTACCTTTTTGGTCACTAATACGACGTTCTACTGACGTCTAACTGGGGTCACTATCAGGACGTACCTTTTTGGTCACAAATATGACGTTTTACTGACGTCTCTTTGGGGTCACTATCAGGACGTGCCTTTTTGGTCACAAATACGACGTTCTACTGACGTGTGATTGGGGTCACTATCAGGACGTACCTTTTTGGTCACAAATACGCCGTTTTACTGACGTCTCATTGGGGTCACTATCAGGATGTACCTTTTTGGTCACTAATACGACGTTCTACTGACGTCTAATTGGGGTCACTATCAGGACGTACCTTTTTGGTCACAAATATGACGTTTTACTGACGTCTCTTTGGGGTCACTATCAGGACGTGACTTTTTGGTCACAAATACGACGTTCTACTGACGTGTAATTGGGGTCACTATCAGGACGTACCTTTTTGGTCACAAATACGACGTTTCACTGACGTATCTTTGGGATCACTCTCAGGACGTACCTTTTTGGTCACAAATACGCCGTTTTACTGACGTCTCTTTGGGTCACTATCAGGACGTACCTTTTTGGTCATAAATACGACGTTTTACTGACGTCTATTTGCGGTCACTATCAGGACGTACCATTTTAGTCACAAAGTTGACGTTTCACTAACGTCTAATTGGGGTCACTATCAGGACGTACCTGTTTGGTTAGAAACATGGCGTTTCGCTAACGTCTATTTTGGGTCACTACCAGGACGTACCTTTTTGGTCACAAATACGACGTTTTACTGTCGTCTTTTTGGGGTCACTATCAGGATGTACCGTTTTAGTCACAGAACCGAGAGAAAAGAGAAGAGAGATTTGGGCGGCGGTTAAAAATGGACGTTTCACTGACGTCTATTTGGGGTTGCAAATCGACACTATTAACGGTTGCAAACCAGCAATTGAGTGGATAGGCATCCTTTATTTTAGGGTGCTAGTACTAGTGTAAGTCAAACATAGTATTATTAGTCCAAGGATATAAAAATTTCATCCCTTAGAAAGCCGAGCGTAGCGAGGTCTGTTACAAAAAACAAAATATTTTTTTTTAATTGGATCATCTGATTTTGACAAAAAGTATGTCAGTTGAAAGAGATTTATTGATGTAACGCATCGATCTAAACTACCGGAAGTTTAAATCGATGATGTAACTTAAAAAAAATAGAAGAAAAAATCTCACAAAAAAAAAAAAAATAATTAAAAAATGTATATAAACAAAATAAGCCAAATTTGGCAACTTGTATCTTAAAAACTACTGATCCGATTTCGATTCGGTTTTTAGTTTATAATCATGAATTTATTTGTCTTTAATATTAAAAACTTACTTCTCGACATTATTGTACATTATTTCTACCGTTATTTGCAGTTATTCAGTGTGATACGAAAATATAAAATAAAACTATGGAAACGTATTAAATCGCGTATAATGAATTTAGAATACATCCCGACGTTTCGAACTCTTTACAGCGTTCGTGGTCAACGGGTGACTGAAGAAAAATTACAATGTGCAAAAGCTACCCACATACAAGAAATATTAACGAACCATGACCATAAATAATATAGATTTCTAAGGCAGGTTCAAAGACTATTAATAAAGCTAGTTATACAATATTCAGAAAATTACCATTACTATGTTAAAAAATAATTAACCAATTAATCTACACAAAATTGACAAAGAACAAACTGCAAATGTCCAACACCATACAACACAAATGCCTCACAGCCTTCGTCATGCTAGTTCCATTATCAGATGTACTACTGGATCCCAAGCCGGTGGTAAAGTAAAGCCATCTTCTCTATTAAAGTTAGGATATTTCTGGGTATATATCGCTTCTCCTTAGCAAGAACCAGAGGCTTGTCAAACTTTATAGCATGATTGACTTTATCCATGACATGTTCAGAGACTGCAGACCTTTGTCGATGGTGCTTGACATCCGCTATGTATTCCTTCACCCGTGTGGAAATACTTCATTTCGTCTGTCCCACATATGACAGGCCGCACTCACAGTCTAGTCTTTACACTCCCGCATTTTATAGAGGAGTTTGACATTTCACAGGCCTCAGGAATTGGGACATCTTCTTCATAGGCTTGAAATAAGTTTTAATAGAAGCCCGTTTCAAGATGTGGCTGATCCTATCCATGACCCCTCTAACAAAAGGCAGAATAGCAGGCCGGCGCTTGACTGTAGGGATCTTCAAGCGGGCCTTCTGCTTGACACGCGGTATCTTGAGCTCGTTCGCCAACAGCGCCTGCCTGGCATGTCGAAGCTCCGCTGCCAAATGCTGGTCGTCACATATCCTTTGGGCTCTCTGAAACAAAGATTTGCCTACAGTAGCTAGTTGACTGGGATGGTGGTGGGATTTGCCATTTAAGTACCTATCAGTATGAGTAGGTTTTCTATACACAGTGCGACCTAAGCTATTATCAGGATTCCTCAAAATGAGAACATCCAAGAAGGGAAGAGAACACTCTTTTTCCAACTCCATAGTAAATTGTATTTTACTATGGATAGAATTTAAATGGTCTAAGAAAGTTGAAACATTACTTTTAGGAAGTATAGTAAAAGTGTCATCTACGTATCTTTTATATATCTTCAGCTGGACGGCAGCCAATGAGAGCGCTCTCTCCTTGAAATCCTCCATGAAGATGTCGGCGACGAGAATTCACCGTTCCATAGCAAGTAGCCCGATGTGAGGCAATGTTCCACCAACTTGGCGTAGTTCTCAGACATGTTCTGCTCTCTCAACCTCTTTTTGACAATTTCAATGCAGTCTTTGTCGTGTCGTGTCGTGGTTTTCAGGATCTTCGTAGTTGGGTCCCTCTTTAGATGTTTGTATGTTGATGTATCCGCCAAAAGATTCCTTATCTTCTCGTTGTAATCTGAAATATTAAGTACAACGGCCGCATTACCCTTGTCAGCTCGAAGAACAGTTATGTCCGGATCCTCATCCAATTTTTTTAAAGCGACAAATTCATCCCTAGGTAAATTTGTTCTTGGGGAATTCGCTCTCCGTAACAAAGACGAGACATCCTGGCGTATAGCCTCTAACTCTTCCTTGCCTACATTGTTCTTCACCAGACAATCTTCCACACTGACGATAATGTCCTCATAAGAGACCTTTTTCCAGAACCGAAAACTCACACGCAGTGAGTTGTTTATCTCACGGAAGTAAGTTTATCTGATAAATTGACAACTGATCGATTTGACACTGACAGCGACATTCCGTTTACGCTCTGAGACAATCCGTCATCGCTGCGTTTCGTTCTCGATTTTAACTTGTCAAACTTGGTAACTTGTCTCTGCTAGCATTGTTCGAATTTGAGATACGTTTTGTCAAAATCGGACGATACAATAAAAAAATATATTTTTTTCATTTTCATAAAACACCTCGCTACGCTCGGCTTCCTAAAGGATGAAATTTCGATATCCTCGGAAAAAATCGTTTACTTTGATGTCTACTATCACCATGCAAAGCGGCTTGCTTCCATTTCAAAGTGCAGCTTTTTTTCATAACTAGTATGACTATATTCTCTCTGTCTAAATTTGAAATGAGACAGACCTTTCACAAAACTATAGTTAGTTATCTTATACTTTTCCTTTACTCAGACTAATTCATATCATAGTGAATAGCGATTGCAAATCCGCTTATATGTTGGGAAATCCGGATTTTCGGATTATTTGTAGGAAAAATCCGGATTCCGGATTAAATGCGGATTTTTAGGGTTTTTTAGTTACCACCGTAAATAAAGCAAAATTCAAGAGTTTAAGAAGTAAACAGTAAATAAAAAATGAAAAAAATGTTTTATTAGGGAACCTACATGTAAAGTGGGGCTGATATTTTTTTTCATTCCAACCCCAACATGTGATATATTGTTGGATAGGTATTTAAAAATGAATAACGGTTTACTTAGATCGTTTTTTGATAATATTAATATTTTCGGAAATAATCGCTCTTAAATGAAAAAAAAAGTGCGTCCCCCCCCCTCTAACTTTTGAACCATATGTTTAAAAAATATGACAAAAATCACAAAAGTAGAACTTTATAAAGACTTTCTAGGAAAATTATTTTGAACTTGATAGGTTCAGTAGTTTTTGAGAAAAATACGGAAAACTACGAAACCCTACACTGAGCGTGGCCTGACACGCTCTTGGCCGGTTTTTAAACAACAACATAACAACATACAATCACGCCTGTATCCCATAAAGGGGTAGGCAGAGCACATGAAACTACTAAAGCTTCAGTGCCACTCTTGGCAAATAAGGGGTTGAAAGAAAACGAAACTGTGACATTGCAGTGACAGGTTGCCAGCCTCTCGCCTACACCACAATTTAACCCATATCCCATAGTCGCCTTGTACGACACCCACGGGAAGAAAGGGGGTGGTGAAATTCTTAACCCGTCACCACACAGGCAAGCCGGTTTTTACTGATTATATAAGCTACGTACGTGGGCAGTTAATCATTCTATTAACGAGGTAAAGTTTTTTTTTACATTCAGGATTATATACATCCAGTAAACAACGAAATCATAAAAATATTAGCGCGTCAAGTGTAGAGTCAATTCTACGTTCTTAGGCACAGCATTACAACAGAACCAGGAAAATATTGATTTAAGTGGTTAAGAGCGCGGAATTGAATTACGACTTTCACTCAGTTTTAAACTAAATCAGGACTTAAACGAGTAACACTAACACATCGTGTATATTTAGCCTGTCGTTTCCAACGTGAGGAATTGAATTACGACTTTCACTCAGTTTTAAACTAAATCAGGACTTAAACGAGTAACACTAACACATCGTGTATATTTAGCCTGTCGTTTCCAACGTGACAATTTCTCGTATTTTGCCGTTATTTTACTATTGAGACGTCATTTTTGCACAATCTATCTATATTGCTGTAATTAACAATACGCATTGAATAATCGTACATTGTGTATTAAGATTGAGGGCGGAAAGTGAAGCCTTCAGCCGCCCGTGATATACACAACGTTTTTCATCACACTCGCGAAGTAATAACCAAATTTTAAACTATTGTATTGAAATATCTACGCTGACATTTTGAACATTCGTCCGCCATCTTGTAATTTTTGACAGGTCGTGGAAGGTCCCACCCTGGTATTCACTTTACCGCCCCAGGGCGGTAAAATAGTTCATTAAGTATCATAATGTAATAACACCGTTTTCGAGAGAGTGTGATGAAAAGCATATTATAAAATATGTTTTACGACAGTAATAGTGTTTCCGAATATGAAGGCAGCAAGCCATTTAGTATTATTCATTTATCTTATAAATATGCCAATTTAGTCAAATTTCTACATTAACATTGAACAAGTTTTGTTGAGGTCGCAGTTCAAACTTAGCCTAATCGACTTTGACAGCATAATTATAGTATGTATTGAAGTGCATCAGTTCTAACATATAACCAACTTTGATGACAGTGTTGTTATGTGGTTATGATTGTAATTCTACTTAATATAATTCATTAACAATAGGATGTTTGGTTCGTCTACTAATGATATAAGCATTTATTGCAAACCATGGTATACAAAGTGGTTTACATAAGTATTATAGATACCAGGAATCACATTACACCCTGTATTTATGGACATTTTTCGTATACTATTTAAACTTAAATTTGCCTGCATTCTCAAGACATCTGATGACGTGTAAACGGATGTTTTTTTTTATTTACAGTTGCTTATACATTGGATTCCACGTACATAAACACTTGTCTTAGAATAAATTTAAAAGTGGAAAATGTCTGCCTTGGGTGAGACTTGAACTCACATTTTCCACTTTTAAATTTATTCTAAGCTTAGTGGCATCGATTGCAGACGTTTCTGCTAGTAAACATAACTTGTGTCCTTTATTTCGGTTGAAATTGCGACGTAAAAGTAAAAATTCGAAAATCCGGATTTCGGTTTTAAAATCCGGATTTAGAAACGGATCGCAAAATCAGCGAATTATCCGGATTTTCGGACTCCTGATAAATAGATGGTCAAGCAAATCTTGTCGCGAAGGGATAATTATTATCCCTTTGCGCCTACATTTTTCAATTTTTTTGCCTTTTTCTACTGATGCGACCTTATTCTATCAATGGATGCGACATGATGCGACTTAAAAAAAATAACGCGTTTCGTTTCTTGATATCAATTTGTCAATCATTTGTTGTAAATCATTAATAAAGTAAAAAAAAAATTTTAGTCTTTTTAGGTAACTTTGAAGTAATAAGAGTTTTGAATGATTCACGGTTATTTTCATTAGACTTATATTGACCGGGATATAGACCGTGATTACCTTTTTGATTTTTGTCGAGCTCCCGATATTTCGACGCAGTTGCATGCATCATGATCACGGAAAACCCCGATCATGATGCATGCAATGTTTTCCGTGATCATGATGCATGCAACTGCGTCGAAATATCGGGAGCTCGACAAAAATCAAAAAGGTAATCACGGTCTATATCCCGGTCAATATAAGTCTTTGAAGTAATATCTATAAGGTAAATTATTAAAGGTTTTTTAAACAATAACATCAAAATAAACTTAAAAACGCCATTTTTTAAAAAGAAGCTTAGAAAATATATTGGAACGAAACGCATTTTGTTAGTTTGATTTGATTGAAGTAACTATTGAGATTAGAAATATAAGGAGCGAAAGCTTTAGGCTGGGCGCACACGGAGGCGACAGTTGCACGGCGACATTTTTTGTCTCTGTCTTGGACGCAAGTAGTAACGACAGAGACAAAAAATGTCGCCGTGCAACTGTCGCCTCCGTGTGCGCCCAGCCTTAAGTATCAGAAGTGCACATATAAAAGAAAAGATAGTTGGCGCTGCAATCGCTGCTGCATAAGGGTTTGACAATCTCTTTGCCTTCTCGGTAGTGACCCCGCCTACAGAACAAGAGGTCCCGGGTTCAAATCCTGATGAGACCTTTTTAGGGTTCCGTAGTCAACTAGGAACCCTTATAGTTTCGCCATGTCTGTCTGTCTGTCCGTCCGTCCGTCCGTCCGTCCGCGGATAATCTCAGTAACCGTTAGTACTAGAAATCTGAAATTTGGTACCAATATGTATATCAATCACGCCAACAAAGTGCAAAAATAAAAAATGGAAAAAAATGTTTTCTTAGGGTACCCCCCCCCCCCTACATGTAAAGTGGGGGCTGATTTTTTTCATGCCAACCCCAACGTGTGATATATTGTTGGATAGGTATTTAAAAATGAATAAGGGTTTACTACGATCGTTTTTTGATAATATTAATATTTTCGGAAATAATCGCTCTTAAAGGAAAAAAAGTGCGTCCCCCCCCTCTAACTTTTGAACCATATGTTTAAAAAATATGAAAAAAATCACAAAAGTAGAACTTTATAAAGACTTTCTAGGAAAATAGTTTTGCACTTGATCGGTTTAGTAGTTTTTGAGAAAAATAGGGAAAACTACGGAACCCTACACTGAGCGTGGCCCGACACGCTCTTGGCCGGTTTTTTATTTTTTTCTACTATTTTTTTTCTTGAATTATTTTATTTTTTTAATGTCCAAAAATATTTTGTTTTGTTATAACTTTTCGAAATTTCATTCGCAAGGCTTACAACATTACCGAAGAATCTTAAAGGGCTTAAGTTAACATTTCTATGAATAAAACAATAAATAAACACAAATAAAATACAAAAAAGAAAATTAATGCATAAAAAAAAACAAAAAGTAAAAACCGGCCGAGGCCGTGTCGGGCCACGCTCAGTGTAGGGTTCCGTAGTTTTCCGTATTTTTCTCAAAAACTACTGAACCTATCAAGTTCAAAACAATTTTCCTAGAAAGTCTTTATAAAGTTCTATTTTTGTGATTTTTTTCATATTTTTTAAACATATGGTTCAAAAGTTAGAGGGGGGGGACGCACTTTTTTTTCCTTTAAGAGCGATTATTTCCGAAAATATTAATATTATTTAAAAACGATCGTAGTAAACCCTTATTCATTTTTAAATACCTATCCAACAATATATCACACGTTGGGGTTGGAATGAAAAAAATATCAGCCCCCTCTTTACATGTAGGGGGGTTACCCTAATAAAACATTTTTTTCCATTTTTTTATTTTTGCACTTTGTTGGCGTGATTGATATACATATTGGTACCAAATTTCAGCTTTCTAGTGCTAACGGTTACTGAGATTATACGCGGACGGACGGACGGACGGACGGACGGACGGACGGACGGACGGACGGACGGACGGACGGACGGACGGACGGACGACAGACAGACACACATGGCGAAACTATAAGGGTTCCTAGTTGACTACGGAACCCTAAAAAGATCGCTGTCAGAATCGAACCCGAGAACATCTGCGTACGAAGCCAGCGCACTATTACCTTGACTTGCTCAGTCTGACGAAATCAGCCTATAGAAAAGAACGTCTAATGTCATCTCACATCGCTGATCATTGAGCGAGACATGCGCTCCAAGCGGAGAGATTTATAACTGCAATTACAATGCCTCAGCCGGTCATTTTTGCGACTGTTCTACTTCGACAGATTTTCCTCCTTATCTCTACTCTCCCTGGAAGTAACGAAATGTCACTTCAAGTGACACTGTTTTTCCCTCCTTTTTCGTTTGGCGCCTGTTGTGTCCTGTGGTTGTGTCGTACGCGTCCTCCGTGATTGTGCTCTATGTGATTAATAATAACACCTATTCGTTTCATGGAAAAGCGAAAACATGTACTCGGTGATAAAATTTACTGAAAAAGACGGCGGAACCGTATCATTAGTGAACAACCAGTGGTTTACGCCAAGGAGATGCGAATATCAAATTCTACGGACATCACTCGGCAGTTCGTGGTCCCGGCCGCCATCATGCTTTGTACTGCTGCTCCAGCTATCCTCCAGTGCAACTTGAAGGCCTAATCCATGCACACATCGGTGTTTTTTTATATCTATGTAATACACTTGTCATTGGCGAAGGTCCACGAGGCTGCCATATTGAATAGAGAGAAATTCTTTAAGGGCCAGTGATCGAGCCATGCTAATTTGAAATCGCGAGTACCTATTTCGTATAATCGTAAGTATTTTCTCCCATCTTCGAATAAAATTTGTTGTAATACGTTCAGTGCTAATTCTTGTGTCCATTATTTTCAGACATTATTTTCATAAAATGACTTGAGGACCCCTTCCATTGACATGAATGCACGGAACTACAAGCCGGCTTCTTTTCTGCGTTGGGTATGTTTCACATTTGTACGCCCATGATTTTAACCCTCGCCAAGGGTTGGTAAAAGCCTCAGGGTCATTGTTTCTTTTAAAACCTATTTCAGGGTTCTTCGATTTGGAGGTTACGTTCAAAGGTAGCGCGGAGCTGATGCTTCCCGAGCCTGAACCGGTGGACAGGAGGCTGTGGCGACTGGGATGGAAGAGCTTCCATTCCTGTAGCTGCAGCTTCCACCTCCCTAAATTCTGTTACATGTCACCAAGGTCAAGGTCTGCCTCGGCCAAGGCGTGCCTCGTTTTAGTATTTTTAAAAGGAGCCCAGCATAAATTATCATTTTTTAATTAATAAATTTACCCTTTACCCGGTCTTCTAGTACCAGAATCACTGACTCACCCATATGCTCTAAAGTTAGGTATTTGTGTTTGTTTTTAGTAATAGACTGAGCTAGCTATTCTAACGTATAATATTTATTTATTTAAGTTTTATTATTCTACATAAAAGATTTTCCTTTTCGATTATTTGTTTTTTAATCATTATTGATTTTCTTCTGTAGACCCCTTCTGTGTAAAAGCTTCTTCCATAAAAGTTGTAAAAGCTGTTTCCATTTTAAAGAATCCTGCAAAGATTCAAAGTGACCTACTAATTAAATTGGTTGACCGTACAATTTCAGATTATTCCTACTAATGCAAGTCCATCCTATATGTTTACTTAATAACCTTGTTTACTAGGGGATGCATTATTTTGTGTTAATTTATTATTTTTGCATATTGTGTGTATTTTTTTATTTGCATGTACCTAAAGATGACCTAGAGAAAGCAAAAAAAATACTGAAACTGGTTGAGGATACATCAGACTTACAGACTGAAGCCGAAACAGAACCAAGTCTTAAACGTAAAATGCAAAAAAGATATGTTTCTAGCAGCAGTGACGAAGATGAACAGTGAAAAAGAAATAAACAACCACTTCAAGCTGCTGACAATGAAGGAGATTATGGAGGTGGGTTTTATATTCAAAACACCTGCACGGGAAGCATGGTCGCGCGATAGACGATAAAATATCAGGCCGTCCCTATCGCACTTACAAATAGTGTGATAGGGACGGCCTGCTATTTTATCGTCTATCGCGCAACCATGCTTCCCGTGCTGTTATGAATATGTAGTAATTTAGTTGATATTAATGATGTAATTCCGAAGTACCTAATTTCAAAAATTATATGTTATGTTTTGTGCAGATAGTCGTCAAGCTCAGCCAAACATTGCCCAAGAAACCGCTTCAATAGCAGAAAGTAAGTAAATTATAATTAATAAATAATAGATAAACACATATTATACTCTTACCTGGTAAAGTTTAGATTTGGGTAGGGCTTCATAAAAATGCATAACATTTAAAAAGGTAATTGGGCAAGGTAACCTTTGACCTATAATAAAATAGATTCTTCAGGCACGCAAAATACCTGATTAACGGCTTACAAGTGAATAGTCATTTTTGTCAAACCCTGTAATTATACTAATTATAAATTATAATGTATTACATACTAAGGCCAACTTTAGAGTTTAAATAAATTGCTAACCTGGGGGTGTAAATATAATTCATATTAAATTAAATGTTTTTTGCCAACAGGAACCCTCTCATTACTGACTGTAGCAGATGAGCTTCCCATCTTGACAAACAGTGACAACAGACTGCAAGGTAAGATATCCATGTTTATATATTTTAACCCATGCGGCGCTTTAACTTTCATCATCATGTATGTGTGTGTGTGGTGTTCATTACTGTGTTCCCTGCTAGGCTGCTGTAAACAGCAAGGATGATTTTTTGTTGGATTCATCTTTATTTATTAATAGGTAGGTACTAAAAAATTTCCGCTTTTATTTTTATAGTAACAAGCTTTTATATTAGGTCGACCTGTATGTAAATTCCAAGGATCATAGCGTCATAAAATGGTTTTTCTTAGAATTGTCTCGATGAGTATTAGTTGTCTGTCGTAAGAAAAGTGCAGTCATGCAGCGATAAGAGCTTGTACCAAAAATATATTTTTTTGCCAAAAACTTATTATATTTGTATGTTGTCAGATTTGGCAGAAGACGGCGACGGACGGTTAACTCCCTTTGCACGCCAAGTTAGTCCCCGGTGCCGATATGAACAACCGTCGAATATCGGCAGCGACGAGCCAGCAGCAACGCCATCGAGAGTTCAGGGATTAACAGGTAGGTAATATACTATATATGACTATGATACATACATACATACAATCACGCCTGTATCCCATAAAGGGGTAGGCAGAACACATGAAACTACTAAAGCTGCAGTGCCACTCTTGGCAAATAAGGGGTTGAAAGAAAACGAAACTGTGACATTGCAGTGACAGGATGACTATGATGTAGTACTTTTTAGGGTTCCGTAGTCAACTAGGAACCTTTATAGGTTGACTCGTGTTTTAAAAAACTCGCAAGTTCAATTCTCGAACCACTCGCTTCGCTCGTGGTTCAACTATAGAATCCTTTCACTTGCTCGTTTTCCAATTCCACACTCGGCATTAAAATACAACTTTGCCCCCTTGTATAACAAATAACTACTAATACAGTATGATTATTGTTGTTGTGTCAGTTATTGGAAAAATCTTTTTATGAATTAAAAAATAATGGCGTTAGAGCACTTCTGAGAAATAACCCTATGTGGATTTAAGGCTTTGTCCAATGGTATACTGTATACATAGAAACATCTATTACTCAAGAACAAATATCTGTGATAAACGCACAAATATATGCCCTTACCGGGGTTCGACCCCAGAATCTCCTGCTATGTAAGCAGTTGCACTACGAACTAGGCGTAGGCTAGGAGGCCGTCAAATGCTAACAGATAGACTGAGTTCCTTTCGCATTTATAATATTAGAATTGATGACTGAAATGGCGTGCCCATCTCGCGTTGTAGTCCGTTGCTTCTGGAAAGTTATGTATGAAAATGTTGGCATAATTAATGGAAGATTTTTTTTTGATTGGGATATGTACATTACAGGCCGAAGTTATTTTTCATCAACCCTCCCCATCCGCGTCACCCCTCTTCACCCCCTTAAATAGCCGAAAATGCGGTTTTTCACGATTTCTGACAAAACCGTTGTAGATACAGAAAAAGCGTGTAGGAAGAAAGTAATCCTTGATAAATTTACTACAAATCGTTTATTGACACTTTGGTTCTAGCACTTATAGGTTTCGCGTGATCCATCACGAAAGTTGGTCCTTTGCTGCAATTTTCTTCAGTGAATGTTAAGTTTTCTTCCAAATTGCTTACGAAATCTGTTTAATATTACTAAAATATTATAAACTGAAAATGAATTTCAGGGGGAAAAATCACTACCATGGGTGGGACTTGAACTCACGGCTACTGGATTGATACTCCAGGGCTCTACCAACAGCTACCAAAAGCTCATCCCCAGTCATAGATATACTATATAGATCAATGGTACTCTAGCGACTACTACCGTGAAAATATTACGTCTTAAATAGTTACTGGAATTCCAAGAAATATTGGAAATTCCACCCATGGTAGTGATTTTTTCCCCTTAATATTATTTTAGTCATGAGTTACAATATTTTAGTTATATCAAACAAATTTCGACGATTTCGTATGCATTTTGGGCGAAAACTTAACATTTACTAAAGAAAATTGCAGCAAAGGACCAACTTTCGTGACGGATCACGCGTAAACTATAAATGCTAGAACCAAAGTGTTAATGAATGATTTGTAGTAAATTTATTAAGGATTACTTCGTTCCTACGCGCTTTTTCTGTATCTTCAACAGTTTTGTCAGAAATCGAGAAAAACCGCATTTTCGGCACTTTAAGGAAGGGTAGAGGGTGACGCAGAGGAGGGAGGAGTGGGGAGGGTTGATGAAAAATAATTTCGGTCTATAACGTACATATTTCAATTAAAAAAAAACCTTCCATTAATTATGCCGTAATTTTAGCTAATTTCCCCTACTATTGTCTCGGCGAGTGTGTACAGTCGGCATAACATGTATCTATATCGCAGCGGCCAATGTACACGCTCTCAAGTCTTGTTCCGATATATTTGACCACTTTGCACTTACACTGTTTTTATTTTATATTTATTTTTAGGATACCAAACAAAAGTGCTGTAATGTTGACATGTATCAAAACTCAAAATGATCAAATAATAAGTCTGTTAAAACATGCAGGCACATCGAAAGGTAGCCTAAAACCGGAATTCAAATTCCCAATTCAAAATGCCGATGAATTAACTACAACTGAATTATTAATAGAGAAAAAAGAAAATTATGACAATTTGGTAAGTTACAATACCTACAATAACTCTTTATTGAACACCATATAATAAGATTTACAGAAAAAAGATAAATGGAGAATATTTGCACCAATAGGCGGCCTTGTAGCTTCAAAGCTATCTCATTCAGACAGCTTATTACATTCATAGGAAGAAGGAAGGAACATCTTGAAAAAGAGGGTGCAATTTATTTATTTATTTAGTAGTAATACAACATTTGTAAAGCTGAGTTTAGACCAGCAAGTTATTGCTGCAAGTTTTGAGATGCAACTATAGGTAAGAGTGGGTGGCAAAACTGGCAAATATCTGCATCTCTTATAACTTGCACGTCTAAACTCGGCTAAAAAATGTATTTCACATATTGCTATAATCTTCACTCAATTAGTGGTTTGTCAGGATCGTAGTAAATGGAAATCCGTGATATCTGCCTACCCCTCTGGGAAACAGGCGTGATTATATGTATGTATGTACTAAATTAGTCTGACCAACAATAATTTTTATTTGCTATTTTTCAATTATACATTATTTTGTTTGTTACAGGATTCATACATGAGAACTATTGGAGGCAGGGATATTGCGAGCAGTGTCTCGGCTAATGAAATTTTGTTTCACTGACCAGCTGGCTCAACAGTACAACTTTTATGGAAAGAGATCGAACAAAAAGCCTTTCTGCCAACTGCGCCTGCGAGATTGTATCGTGGGTAAGTTGGCTGTTTCATAACTTGTGGTAAATTTTTTTAGGATTTTGGGGTTGGTCCACGTCCCATAGAAAAAGTTGTTCAATATGACCTACCTAATTACCTCGTACAATATGGTTAGTTGTAAAAAAAGCAATCTGTATGCTGGAGAATCTGGAGATGAAGTAAAAACTTATTAGTTTGCATAAATAGTTATATTTTTTTTTATTGCGAGCCTATAGTGTCCCACTGCTGGGCAAAGGACCCGTCCCACTTTTTCCATTGTTCCCTATCTTGAGCAGTCTCTGGCCGTACTTTTAGAAAGGAGTCAAACTCGCCTCGCCACTGTCGGCGGGGTCTGCCGGATCCTTGATTTGAATTATTAGGTTGCCATTCAGTAGTAATGTTATAACATTAACAAATGTATTATATCTTTATCTTTATAGAAGGAGTTGTCACCACTACATCTGGGTCTACAGCTAAAGACGTAGAAGATTCCATTAAAATTTGGCTAAAACATGCCCCCGAAAGATTGAAGAAGATTAATAAACAACAATAAACATGGCAGAGAAAATAAAATATTCGAGAAAAGCCATAGTTGGCCAACGTCAATTATTGAGAAGAGCCAAAGAAGCACAGTTAAATGTAATTTCAAATTTAAAAAAGAGTACTACAACTGTAAGTGCATCCTCTTCCTTAGTTAATTTGCCATGTACTTCATATAATAATTCTCAATCTGAAATTGTATTCCAAGGTTCTTAGTCCGAGTTCTTAACGGCTAATAAGTATGAGAGTACAGTCCCTGCTGGCAGAAAGCATGAAACTTGGCATGTATATAGCTTATAGGTTTATAAGAAAATATGGAAGTAGAAACACGCCGAGGTGTCAATGTTTCCCCTCTTTCCCCCAACTTTTGTATCCCTGATTTCAGTTTTTTAATATTTCCATGAAAACCGTGAAAGCTATCATCACGATGTCTAGGAGAAGTATATTCTTCATAAAATTCTCCACAATATTGTCTTTGGAAGTATAAAGCTAGAACTTATAATTTTCAAACTATGCTCATTTTCCCCTAACGATATTTCTCTTTGGTGCCCTGAACGATAAGCAAGACTAGCGACTTTGCTCTTTTACCTGTGGCGATGTTGCTTCACAAAATTGTTGATTGGGTCAAACTGATCCGATTTTGCTCAATAGTCATGAAATCGCACGTCACTACCCCCCACAAAGACAAGGGGAAAGGGCCGTAATCCTCGGTGAAAACTATGCATTACATCTTTTTGCTCTTAGTGACTAGGGCAAATCGTATATCATTTTCGTGTAATATAAGGACGAGTTAATCATTTCTGAAAAAAATCGTTGCACCTTATCATACAAAAATAACGATGTCCAATGGTCCAGACATCCTGACGTCAGAATGTCTAAATAGTAGGTACTAAATTTTAGTATGTACTAAACATCAAATATCTGTAGTGGTCCAGGGGTCCTGACGCTCACTAAAAATTGATTTTCGCTCATGTCGTCTCGGATATGGATGAATATAGTATCGAGGTATTCAGTATAATGCCCTGAACACAAATATATGAGATGACAAGCGCGAAAGTGGTTGGGGTAGTTGCTGTGACTAAAGTCGACAGTACAAACTTTTTTCTTTTAAACATAACATGTGGGGCCCCCAATGAAAGGTCTTTGAGTAGATCACAAATATATGACATACTGTAACATTTTCAATACTTGGTCTAACAAATTATTAGAATACGTTTAAAAATTGTACAATCCACAGTTACTGCCGAATTTATGACGTCACAGCAACTACTCCCACCACTTTCGCGCTTGTCATCTTATATATTTGTGTTCAGGGCATTACACTGAATACATCGATATCATATTCACCATATCCGAAACAACATGAGCGAAAATCGATTCTTAGAAGATTTCTTTCGCTGGCCGGTCTACTAAAAATATAAAGGGGTGAATCAACTTTTCTTTGCCAGCAAAATTACGCATACTTCGACTACATGTGGTCAGAAAATTTAATTTGTATTTAGTGTAATTAGTTTATACTGCTATATATTATATAGCAGTGACCCAGTGGACATTGCTGTCCCTCACTTTTGTATGAAAAAAGTGTCTCTTCCACTGAGTCACATATAGATTTAATTGTAAATGTTTTTTTTTATTATTCCCTTAATGTAAAATAAAAATAAGGATCTTTATTCACGAATCGATGGAATCAGGCGTTACTTTGCGGAAATCCATGTTAATCGTAAACTAGAACTTTCCTTTGCTAATCCGCGAATAGATAACGTGCAAGTCAATCAGTGCTAACCTGTTATAATTACTTGCGTATTTTTTACATGCAATTAATTTTCCCACCCTCCCACCGCAAAAATAAAAATAAATACGCAAATAAATATAACAACCCACCACCAAAAATACAAAACTCGACACGTGTTTCGCCTCTCTACGAGGCATCCTCAGGAGCTGATGTTGACGGTCCGAAGTCCCGCAACTGACTGATCGTCCCCAGAATGGTCGGCCATATTTATACTTTGTCCACCCCCCTACCAAGCAAGTTAGATGGAAAAATTCGTAATAACGGCGATGACGCAACATTCAACTGCTCATTAAGGATTAACCCCCTATTGTTGTACCTAATTATCTCCAACTGTTCCAGAACCCCCAAACGCAGCCCTTTCTCACATACATGTAAAACATCAAAAGAATGATTCTCTGATACAGTATGGTCACTCTCTATCAAATGCTTTGCAAAATTGGATCTCTCTGGATGGTTGTGCCTGTATGATGCCATATGCTCCTTATACCTAGTAGTGAAATTGCGGCCCGTTTGGCCCACGTACACTTTGTTACAAACATCGCAGCTCAACTTATAAACCCCAGATTTTTTCCCTTTCTCGATCCTATCTTTGCCGTTACAAAGCATGGAGTGCAAAGTGTTATTCGTCCTAAAGGCCACAGGAATTCAGAGGAGGAGGAGGAGAAGTCAGAGGACATTTATAAGATTTTGAAGTCAAACGGCATTCCTGTGGCCTTTAGGACGAATAACACTTTGCACTCCAAGCTTTGTAACGGCAAAGATAGGATCGAGAAAGGGAAAAAATCTGGGGTTTATAAGTTGAGCTGCGATGTTTGTAACAAAGTGTACGTGGGCCAAACGGGCCGCAATTTCACTACTAGGTATAAGGAGCATATGGCATCATACAGGCACAACCATCCAGAGAGATCCAATTATGCAAAGCATTTGATAGAGAGTGACCATACTGTATCAGAGAATCATTCTTTTGATGTTTTACATGTATGTGAGAAAGGGCTGCGTTTGGGGGTTCTGGAACAGTTGGAGATAATTAGGTACAACAATAGGGGGTTAATCCTTAATGAGCAGTTGAATGTTGCGTCATCGCCGTTATTACGAATTTTTCCATCTAACTTGCTTGGTAGGGGGGTGGACAAAGTATAAATATGGCCGACCATTCTGGGGACGATCAGTCAGTTGCGGGACTTCGGACCGTCAACATCAGCTCCTGAGGATGCCTCGTAGAGAGGCGAAACACGTGTCGAGTTTTGTATTTTTGGTGGTGGGTTGTTATATTTATTTGCGTATTTATTTTTATTTTTGCGGTGGGAGGGTGGGAAAATTAATTGCATGTAAAAAATACGCAAGTAATTATAACAGGTTAGCACTGATTGACTTGCACGTTATCTATTCGCGGATTAGCAAAGGAAAGTTCTAGTTTACGATTACTTTGTATGAGTAAATTCGGTTTTTACAGTGTAATAAAAACAAATTTAAAAAGTCATTGGTTTTATTTAGTATCCAAAACAAATCACATTTTTGCTCTTAACATAACTTACTTAACCTTTTGACCGCCAAAGACGGTTATGACTTACGTCGGAAAATCGTGCTGTGGACGCCAACGACGGCTAAGGACGTCAGCTTTGTTAATGTAATAGACACCTACGGGGATTCCGCAAAGTTCAATTGCGCTCAACAAAAAATGCGATAGCGTGACATCAGGGCAACGGCATATTTCTTCGTCGTCTGGTGTTCAAAAGGTTAAAAAGCGGCCGCCCTAATATTTTCGGCCCAGTAACGTCCCTATGAATTCAGTATATGACGTCACTCCGACGTCAGTGGCTGCCCTAATATGTACGTCCGTGTAACGTCCTCATGAACTTAGTATATGACGTCTCTCCAACGTCAGTGGCTGCCCTAATATGTACGGCCTAGTAACGTCCCTATGAAGTCAGTATATGACGTCACTCCAACGTCTTGGCTGCCTTAATATGTACGTCCGTGTAACGTCCTCATGAACTTAGTATATGACGTCTCTCCAACGTCAGTGGCTGCCCTAATATGTACGGCCTAGTAACGTCCCTATGAAGTCAGTATATGACGTCACTCCAACGTCTTGGCTGCCTTAATATGTACGTCCGTGTAACGTCCTCATGAACTTAGTATATGACGTCTCTCCAACGTCAGTAACGTCCCTATGAAGTCAGTATATGACGTCACTCCAACGTCATGGCTGCCTTAATATGTACGTCCGTGTAACGTCCTCATGAACTTAGTATATGACGTCACTCCAACGTCAGTGGCTGCCCTAATGTACGTCCCAGTGACGTCCCCATGAAGTCGGTATATGACGTCTCTCTTAGGTCTGTAAACTGACGTCTTGAGGCTGTGACAAATTGACGTCATCTGCTGGGACCCCCCGACGTCAAGAAATGACGTCTCTTACGTCGAGCAGTACCGTAAACGGACGTCATAAAGACGTATAAATGCTACCTGGGTATGATACCAATGCCTAAAGAGCCCCATAAATACAATTTAATTTAAAGAGATATGAGGTATCAGCTTAAAGAGCTTATGATACAAATGCTTAAAGAGCCCCATATATTTAAATTAGCTTAAAGAGCTATTATACCAATGCTTAAAGAGCGCCCATAAATATAATTTAGTTTAAAGAGATGTGAGGTATCAGCTTAAAGAGCTTATGATACAAATGCTTAAAGAGCCCCATATATTTAAATTAGCTTAAAGAGCCCCATATATAAATTAGCTTAAAGAGCCCCATGTGTAATTTAGCTCAAAGAGCCCATATATTAATTAGCTTAAAGAGCCCCATATATAATTTAGCTTATAGAGCCTATGTGAGGTATCAGCTTAAAGAGCTTATGATACTAATGCTTTGGGAGCCTATGTGACGTATCAGCTTAAAGAGCTTAGGATACAAATTCTTAAAGAGCCCGTGATCTTAATAACTTTAAAGAGATTGTTGTACAAAACTGATTATATAGCAGCTTAAAGAGCACAAGTTCTTTTGCTGGTTGTTTTTGTTTTAATTATGTTTCTTGATGAAATAATAATAGTTGTCTACATGAAGCTTACTCTAAAAGCAGAGTATTATCTACATGATGTTTTCCTTAAGACAGCCGCCATTAGTCTAATGTCGTGATGTTATCCTTTAGACTTTGATATTTGATTTAATAGGAAGTTGTTTTAAATGTCTATGATCCTTTCTTAAAAGTTGTTGGCTGTGAGTGCGATATTCGCCTACATGATGTTTTCCTTTTAGGCCAAACACTTGGCAGTGGATAATATCGCACCAGTTGAAAAAAAAAAAAATACCACACTGTAGTCTTTAAAGGGCCAACAGTAATAAAATCGTAACTCTGATGTGGCCTCAACATTAGGAGATTACTTTCGAAGTGAGAGATGTCAATTGGTATCGTTTTCTTTTGTCTTAGAAGCTATCGGATATGCTGAGCTCCAATCGGCTGTGACACAAGTCTGATGGAACGACTTGGAAGGCGCAGAAGGTGCAGGAGTTCTGTGGTGCTGCTGCTGGTCTTCGTGGGCGAAGAATTCTCATCAGGGAGGCCGAGCTAATAACCGATTGTGGTGCTTGCTGCGTCAAGCCCTACGGTCGGTGTCGCGTCACTAGTTGGCGCGGGTGGAGCTGTCAGAGGATCGTCCGCCATTACCGCGTCGTGCTGTGAATTGTACCAAGCTACGCTCTGTTTTCTAAGTGTTATGTATTAAAACCTGTATTTCATGATGTCTGGTGTTTTCCCCTTTAACAGTACCCTGGACATAATTCAATAACTCGTCCTTTTTGATATTTTATTGGGTATTATTATTAAGCATCAAATAGTAATTATGTACATAGATAAAAAAAAAGACGATCGTATTCATATCTTATAAAAATCATGAGATAAAGTACATTATCCCACTTTTCGCTAACAGCAAAATAGTTAACCGAAAACTTTGTTAGATTAACTTTGTGGTGCACTCAGATGCGATCAGTTATTAGCGATATTACACAGAAAATAAATCTGATTGTGTACTTTTTTTTACCGTTTTCATTTAATGTGAATATCTAGGTAGGTAAAAATGGTGACCATGATATACATATCAATTTGCATTGTATTAAGTATATATAGACATTTAACACCGATCTTAAACATATATTTTTAACGCTTAAATAAACATGAATTTCTCAGTAGGTATAAATTGTAACTGAGATTTTTTTGCTTAAGACCAGGTTTTTGTGTACTATAATCATGATTTTATCAAAATTAATACTGTGAAGGTCGCGCTTAAGAAACTGTAAATGTCAGTAATTTAAAAGGGTGCAAAGTTGTCGTAGAGCGGCTGTCGCGGGGCGGGGGAGCGCGCGGGGCGCGGGCCTGGGAGAGCGCGCCGCGCACCGGCCGCGTCACCGCGGCGGATCGGTTAATAGGTTAGGGACGTAAGGTACCGGCTACACCAGAGCGTCGCGTGTCTCGGGGCGCGCAACGGACGTCCGCGCCACGCCACCTGAGTGTAATTCAAAAATCGTCTCCTCAGTACATTTTGTATAGGAAGGACGTAAGACGCGCCCCAGGCGGCGTGGCGCGCGCCGCGCCGCCTGGGGGCGCGTCTTACGTCTAAAATAAACACAACGCGGACGGGGCGCGGACGCAATCTAAATTACACACAAGAGGTGAAAACACGGCTCGATGCGTCATTATACAGGCTGATTTCGTTGCGGAAACGTCTTCCTCGTCCGATAATGAAGATGCGTTTGCCTTGCTGCAAATTCTCAATATGCAGAGGCACAGGAGATATTGGGTTCACCCTATGCGAAAATTATCCGAACATTACAGATATTTCGAAACCATGGAAAAGTTGCATGAATATCCGGATCTTTTTCGTACAGTTTATAAAATGTCAAATAAAAATGCAAATAATAAACCTTTGAATTCAGATTTCTCCCTCTGCCTGTTTGCCCCACCCAACCATACCCAGGCTGGCCCTGACTCCAAAAATAATTGATTTGTTTATAATTTGTATGTTTAGATTATTGCAATACGATAAGAAATCTGAATTCAAAGGTTTATTATTTTTTGCGTTTTAGTTTCTCCGTGTTTTGTAACGCGCTTATTTTTGAAGGCGGTTTTATATTAAAGAAAAATTTATTTATTTATTGATTTTAGTGGTTCCTATTGATATTATATACGTACAGTAGTGAAAGAATTATCCTTTAACTCCTAACCATTGAGGAGTTGACCTTCCATCATCAGCTCAGCGACATTAAAATTTTTACCATCAATCGTAAATATTGGTGTACCTATTAAAAATACACTAAAAACATTACATGTGCCTATAACATTGGATAAAGAATACGCTTATCCGAAAGAAAACAAAGGTCAAGGATGCCCTAATTTTCTCACTGAGACGAAAATGGGCGTGGGCGGGCCATGTAGCCAGATACACAGATGACAGATGGACCATTAGAGCAATAAAATGGCCTGGACCACTGGGCAAACGTGCTCAAGCCCGTCCGCGCGCCAGGTGGGCAGACGAGATAGTGGCGACAGCAGGACAAGGATGGCTTGTTACAGCCACAGACAGAGACGCATGGAACACTTTGGGGGAGGCTTTTACCCAGAAGGGGTCCACACATAGTTGATTTTTAGTTAATAGTTTGTTTAATAATAAATTTAAGTAAAAAAAAAAAAAAAAAACACATTTTAAAGTTCCTTAATCATGTTTGTTACCAACTGTATATAATTGTGTGTGGAAATAAATAAAGCTTTTTTATTTATTTATTTATTTATTATAACATTGGAAGAGTTCCCTCGATTTCTCCAAGATCCCATCATCAGACCCCGACTTGGTGCCAATAGGACCATCTCGGGGTTATACCCGTTCGATTAAAAAAAATAATTTGAAAATCGGTCCACGATTCTCGGAGATATCGAGTAACATACATACAAAAAAAACCGGCCAAGAGCGTGTCGGTCCACGCTCAGTGTAGGGTTCCGTAGTTTTCCGTATTTTTCTCAAAACAATTTTCCTAGAAAGTCTTTATAAAGTTCTACTTTTTTGATCTTTTTTCATATTTTTTTAAACATAAGGTTCAAAATATAGAGGGGGGGGGGGACGCACTTTTTTTTCCTTTAGGAGCGATTATTTCCGAAAATATTAACACTTTCGAAACCGGGCTCTACGCGGCGCTACGACATTTTCGCTACATACGGGGAAACCCATGTAATCGGCTACGCTTCTACGAGCGGTGTGCCCGACAGTCGGGTTCTTGGTAGCGAAAGTGTTAATATGATCAAAAACCGGCCAAGAGCGTGTCGGGCCACGCTCAGTGTAGGGTTCCGTAGTTTTCAGTATTTTTCTCAAAAACTACTGAACCTATCAAGTTCAAAACAATTTTCCTAGAAAGTCTTTATAAAGTTCTACTTTTGTGATTTTTTTCATATTTTTTAAACATATGGTTCAAAAGTTAGAGGGGGGGGGGACGAACTTTTTTTTTCTTTAGGAGCGATTATTTCCGAAAATATTAATATTATCAAAAAACGATCTTAGTAAACACTTATTCATTTTTAAATACCTATCCAACAATATATCACATGTTGGGGTTAGAATGAAAAAAAATATCAGCCTCCACTTTACATGTAGGGGGGGTACCCTAATAAAACATTTTTTTCCATTTTTTATTTTTGCACTTTGTTGGCGTGATTGATATACATATTGGTACCAAATTTCAGCTTTCTAGTGCTAACGGTTACTGAGATTATCCGCGGACGGACGGACGGACGGACGGACGGACGGACGGACGGACGGACGGACGGACGGACGGACGGACGGACGGACAGACAGACATGGCGAAACTATAAGGGTTCCTAGTTGACTACGGAACCCTAAAAACGATCTTAGTAAAAGTAAACCCTTATTCATTTTTAAATACCTATCCAACAATATATCATACGTTGGGGTTGGAATGAAAAAAAAATCAGCCCCCACTTTACATGTAGGGGGGGGGTACCCTAATAAAACATTTTTTTCCATTTTTTATTTTTGCACTTTGTTGGCGTGATTGATACATTGGTACCAAATTTCAGCTTTCTAGTGCTTACGGTTACTGAGATTATCCGCGGACGGACGGACAGACAGACACAGGGGGAAACTATAAGGATTCCTAGTTGACTACGGAACCCTAAAAAACATTCAGTCGAATTGAGAACCTCCTACTTTTTTTGAAGTCGGTTAAAAAAACAACCTTTATTGCCGGCCGGCAAACGGCTAACCGATTGAAACAGAAACATAAATGAAAAGAGAGGGCGAACGGCGACACCTGCGTGTCGGCGATTTCAAAGGTAAGCGCACGTGCACCCGATCTCGCTACCTACGCCCAGGTGCGGGCGCGGCTTTCGATCTTCGCGCCGTGCAATAGAATTTAATGTCGGCTGCTCGTGTGCGGTCTGTTTGTTTTATAGAGTGGCGGCATTTTCAACATCAAAGGGTGAGCCTATTTTGTGCAAAATTCTGTTATATCAATAACTTCTCACGTCACTAGATTATCGACTTTGAATGTCGAGTATATTTATAGTATCATCACTTTATTTCAGTGTACGAATTTCGTATGTGTTAAAAATCATTGTTCTAGCTTCATAAACCAGGGAGGAAATAATGGAGAGCGTTTATATGTCTTGTTTTGCCTTAATTCAATATCATCACATATTTTTGTTGCTGATAAAATAATACATCCTATATATCAAGGCCTTGTAGCTCGGCGAAAGAATCGTGATCGCGGAGTGCGCCGGCACTGATTATAATTATTTTGTCCAGTTATTATAATAACCTATACAAAAAGTACCGATAGAATAGGTATTCTAATCTATATCTGCATAGAACTATTTAAAACAAACCACAAAAGTTCATAGTTGATCGTTATTGGTACAGTCAGCAACTCAGCTGTGAATACAGATAAAGTGCCAAATATATGTATACACACACCTTAATGTACCAAGTACCAACACTTGTACAGGAAATAAAATACTCTATACATATTTTTGGCACTTTGTCTTGCCAGCTGTGTTGTTGACTGTACACGATCTAAAAAGGAGCCGAACGGTTATTATAATTACGCGGTGACTTGCGTAGTCGGCGGCCGCGCGATACATAGTGCTGTCTCTGTTCAGGCCCCGTAGCCGAATGCCATTTCTCCGACGCGAAACGAAAACGAAACGCAGTCTGGCTCTGTTGCGCCAATACGCAAGAGCGATAGAGATAGATATCTACTATAGCGTTTCGTTTCGTGAGCGTTTGTGCCATTCGGCTACGCACCCTGTTCTCACTACCACGAATTTGAAGAACAATATTGCTGTCTCTCTCAATCTTTAGGCGTCATTCATATATTACGTCATACTAAATGTGACAATCCATGTTAAAGGATTAAAAAAGCGTGACATTGGGGGGCCCAAATAGTAGTCCATAAACCACGTCTTTGACCAACGTGAGTGATATCTCTGTCACTCTTTACGTCTTTTCTAACAGAAATTTAAATAACAATAGTGCTATCTCTGTCACTCTTTACTAACTGAAATTTAAATAACAAAAATGCTATCTCTGTCACTCTTTACTACCAGGAACTTAAATTATTATAGTGATATCTCTATTCTCTGTCACTCTTTACTATCAGGAACTTAAATTGTTATAGTGCTATCTCTGTCACTCTTTACTGTGTGCGGGAAGTGCACATACCACGAGTTTGACTAACATGAGTGCTATCTCTATCACTCTTTACTACCAGGAACTTTAATTATGATAGTGCTATCTCTGTCACTCTTTACTACCAGGAACATAAATTTTATTATTATAGTGCTATCTCTGTCACTCTTTACTACCAGGAACTTAAATGATTATAGTGCTATCTCTGTCACTCTTTACTGTGTGCGGGAAGTGCACATACCACGAGTTTGACTAACATGAGTGCTTATTTAAAAATATTTTAAGCGGGTTACTCACGTATTAAGTCGATATAGCGTTCGACATGTTTCGGCTCAATTTCGAGAGCCTTTCTCAAGAGTAGCGACACCCCGCCTTTACATGTCGAGAGCGCGACGCATACTGCGGGCGCTTGCTCGGTGCGCGCGGCTGCTGAGGACAGGCGCAGGGGGGGTCGGCGGCGCGGGCGACGTCACCGTGGCGAGATCGGAGCTACCCACTATGTTACTTTTGTCAAAAGCAGGATTGCACACAACACTTATTACGTCACTTGTTAAGGGTGCGTCGCTTAACAAGTGACGTAATAAGTGTTGTGTGCAATCCTGCTTTTGACAAAAGTAACATAGTGGGTAGCTCCGATCTCGCCACGGTGACGTCGCCCGCGCCGCCGACCCCCTGCGCCTGTCCTCAGCAGCCGCGCGCACCGAGCAAGCGCCCGCAGTATGCGTCGCGCTCTCGACATGTAAAGTTTTTTCTTACACGACAATGCTCGCCCACACGGGTGTGTCGCTACTCTTGAGAAAGGCTCTCGAAATTGAGCCGAAACATGTCGAACGCTATATCGACTTAATACGTGAGTAACCCGCTTAAAATATTTTTAAATATGTATGAGTCTCACGGGAGTTTTATAGTTAAAACATGAGTGCTATCTCTGTCACTCTTTACTACCAGGAACTTAAATGATTATAGTGCTATCTCTGTCACTCTTTACTTCTAGGAACTTAAATATTTTTTTCGGTTTCGGTTTTGGTCTTGGTTTCGGTGTCGGTTTTGGTGTAGGTTTCGGTGTCGGTTTCGGTTTCGATTTCGGTTTTCGTTTCCATTCCCGTTTCGGTTTCCGTTTTCGTTTTCAGTTTTGTTTTTGTTTAAACTAACAGAACTAAAACTAAAACCAAAACCAAAACCAAACCAGAAACGGGAAACCGAACACGGGAAATTAACCGGATATCGGATACCGTATATCGGATACTGGTTACCGGTTACTGTCTACCGTTTACCGGATACCGGTTACCGTCTACCGGTTACCGGTCACCGTTTACCGGATACCGGTTAACGGTCATTGGTTACTGGTTACCGGTTACCGGTCACCGAATAGCGGAGACCTGTCACCGGTTACCGGTTACCGGTTACCGGATGCCGGTTACCGGATACCGGTTACCGGATACCGGTTACCGGATACCGGTTACCGGATACAGGTTACCGGATACCGGTTACCGGATACCGGTTACCGGATACCGGTTACCGGATACCGGTTACCGGATACCGGTTACCGGATACCGGTTACCGGATACCGGTTACCGGATACCGGTTACCGGATACCGGTTACCGGGTACCGGATACCGGTTACCGGATACCGGATACAGGATACAGGATACCGGATACCGGTTACCGGTTACCGGGTACCAGATACCAGAAACCAGGTTTTGATTTCTGGTTTCTCATGTTACAACGTGTATAGATTAGTCGATACCAAGTCGGACACTTCCGATTAGGCGATTTCGGCTCGCATTGTTACGCAGCATTCGAGTGTTGAGTTTCTCACACATGAGGCCCCCTAATAAAATTTGTACCACTCATATTATTGATTTGACTCTCGCAACACAAACACCTCATGCCCACACAAATACACACAAAATAAAATCATTCACAAACTTCTAATCATTCAAAAACTCAACAGTCACACGCGCTCCTCGCGGTCCTCTAAGAACTCCCTCGCGAGAGTCGACACTTCAAAATGAAGCGACATCGCATCGGCTCATCGTCCACAAATCCGAAAAGATCCACCGATAAATTTGTACCGGAAAGACCTCACCGCGACAATGTCACATTACCCAAATTACTTCAAAAATCCTCTGAAAGTGAAACAGTTCATTAGGTTTACCGTAAGAGTGAGTGAGACAGACACGCACTGTGCTTCAAATTTGCCTCGCCAAAATACGTTACACACGACTCGAAAGAATACAGTCTTAAGCGCCGCAAGCTTTCATACATATTACGTTGTTGTGATCCAAGCATCTCGTCAAGCTCGATAGGTACTATTATTGAGCTAACGACTTGACCAGTTCAACGTGACCTATCGGACTAATTGATTTGTATGACTTTTGTCACTTGTAATAAGGGAGCTCTCTTATACTGGACGGTGAAATATTTGTTATCGAAGCGTTTTGAAAACGCGGCGCCCTTGATATCGCCGAGCAAAACACGTGTTGACGACTCGCCGCCCGTTCCCGCTACTACTATACTAGCTATACCTACTCTGTGCACGACCTTATTCTGCAGGTAATAACGTTCATATTAAAGCGCAAGTAAGAAAAATATCAATTAAGTAATGAATCTTACATATTTGTTGTTTAATTGATTTCGTATAGTACTAAGAATATATTAACGGCAAAATTTACCATTTTTCAATTTAGTTAGGTATTTTTCCTTTCCTAAAATTATCAATATTTAAGATTTTGAACAAGCGCCAAAAGTATTGGTAT
Organism: Leguminivora glycinivorella; assembly: GCF_023078275.1. Taxonomy (NCBI): domain Eukaryota; kingdom Metazoa; phylum Arthropoda; class Insecta; order Lepidoptera; family Tortricidae; genus Leguminivora; species Leguminivora glycinivorella. Next base: position 22,951,297 of record NC_062978.1, on the reverse strand, counting down.
AAGTTTTAATAATTTATCAACACACGTAATATTATATTCATAATAAATTGCAGGATTACGGTTAACAATATTTTCTAGTGAAATACGCCTGAAAATGTGTAACTTACTAAACCTTCTTTATAAATGATAGTTCTGTATGAATTATTTATAAAAATTAGATGTTTTTATATGAAATGCAGGTGTCACAACATAATACAAGCACTTTTTCCGGATTACATTTAATACTTTTTTCTACTCCCGTACTGTTATTCGTGAGTTACAAGGTCGTGCATAGAACTTTAAAACCCTACATAAAAGATGTCAGGACAAGTCTATCTAGTCTATACCCTGAAAACATTTAGTAGCAGTCGCACGATATAGCTGTTTTACAGTTTAGTAAATACATTGCTACCAACTTAACAAACCAATTCGCAGAGTCGAGACTCCTTCGTTTTCTGCTGCGTTCATTGGCGACGCGTCGAATCGCATTCAAATGTATAGAACTCGATTCAACTCGGCTCGATTCGTCTTAGTGGCCAGGCTTCAAAGAACCATACCATAGACAGTTTTATTTTCATGTTTGCACTCAAACTGCATATTCAAAATGGTAGACGGTCCACCTAGATAACTAAGATGACTGAAAGTAGGTATTTGTTGAATTTATAATTTTCTTTCAAAATAAGTGCTTGGTCGTAGAAAAAGTATTGTATGCAACGGTGTTTAACTGAGTCAAAAAATGCTCGTGGCGTCTTTATTAACAATTTTCGGCTTCGCCTCAAATTGTTACCCACGCCACTCACCTTTTTTGACCTCTTTTAACCACCAGTTGCATAAAATACTATAGTTATAAAATCAAAAATTATTCAAAGTTCGTTTTTATTTTTTTTTAAATTGAATCAGAACCCTAATTTGATTAATAATTTGTATTTTAACTATCACTAATGATACTTTATACGACAGAAAAAGAAAATTACGGTTATCGAATTATGTCCAGGTCAAGCTATTTTTCCTGGTCTAGCGGGTAACACTCAGTCATTGATACTTTGCGTGAAATGCCACTCACTCTGCGCGTAACATTCTGTCTCAACGCGACTTCCACATTCCATTCATTCACTTATTTACCCAGTGAGTGACAGAACAGAATGCCCAGAATGGTGGAATGGTTTAATTAGATCGAGTGCAAAATAGGTTTATGTTTGTTTTTCATTAATTTGAGGAAATAGCAATGTAAAATATTTTTTAATACAGTTGCTCAAAAAGTGCCCGTTTTTTGGCTGTTTAGCGTGCGAGAAGTTGTGCGAGAAGTATGCGTTCCATTTTACGACTACATACCGAGCTGTTTTAATATTAGTATATTTTACTAAGACAGAATAAAACTATAAACATACTATTAAGTAATTAACGTTTAAAACACTGATATTTCATATGTAATTGTTTATTTTTAGTCATACTAAACATAATTTATAAAATGGTTTATACTTTGAAACAGTGGCTCGTGGCTCATAATGAGTCGTGTAAACAGAACGTGAAATGGAATGAAACGCGTCGTCTGTCATTTAAAGTAGTGGCGTCTTACCAATGTTACCAACTTAATGCAAGCACGTTCAAAAACCTTAATATGTTACGCCATTTGTCATAATTATTTTATGTTATTTGCAATACTTCGAGGCATAAATGGTCGATTGAATTAAAATGTAGGTATATATTAAACAATCGTCCCAAATCGTAAACGTTTATGTTTTTATGGCACACAATGGATTAAATAAATTGTGTTGGATGGATAGCAAAATCGAAAATATGAACGCAAGTTTAAAAGCTTCAAAGATAGATACGTCAATGTCAATGCGAAAATTGGGAGTTCGGATTGTTTAACGTTTTATTTCGTTGTAGTAGTGTTTTTTCGCAACTGTATTAAAAAACGTCGTTGGTCACACGTGCGAGAATGTCATTCTTCACTTATAACGAAATGTACTATAAAACAGCTCGCCGACTCAGGCCTGCACTCTTACTTTAAAGAGACCGAAGTCGTATTTTCAGAGCTCAAGTAATATTTGTTACAATAAATTTCGTGTTGTGAACGTGATCATTTTAATGAAGATATATACGATACGAAGCTTCATGTGCTCCGTAATTGGCGGGATATGAAATATATCGGCGAAATAAATGTAATTTTAAGTCGAGTTGGAACGTGGATGGTACTTGTTGATTGAGTTTAGAAATTGTTGAATATTAAGGGTTGAAGTACTTTCCTTTACCTATGGTTGGGCCCTTATGCTGTAATTTTATTCATTGTAGTGTTGGTGTAATTAATTTGCAACCTGTCAATTATGAAAGTAATCAGTTGAACATTATGGTATGTATAGTTTAAAGGATTTTGGGTATTTTTATAAAAGAGAAATATTATTATACCACTAACCACAGTCAAGTGCTAGGCTACTTATTATTTATAAGTCAAATAACACTTGAAATTGCATTTTAAAAAGAGTTTTATTACTGAACTGTATTAAAAAAGGGTGTGTTGTTTTTTAAGGTTCGTGTTTATAATTAATTGACTCCACAAGATTTAAGATGGAAATGCCTACATAATGGGGGCAGCAACAAAGTGCTGCATCTATCAAATTGATATTATTATAAATGACACATCAAACACATACTTACCAATTGAATTTAACCTACTAAACTTCAAAGACAGTTCAGTCACTATTCACATTAATTTCCGTAACTTTTCAGATATCGCACTACTTTAAAAAAAAACTGGTATCTTCTTCTGTCAATGAAAAGAAAATTGTAGTAAGTATGTATGGAATGTATATAGACTTACTGCGTTTTAACTTTGAGGAGAAGCATGAGATACGAGATTTTTTCAAAGTAGTGACGATATGTCATCGCGCTATCAGCCGCCGCCGTGCCCTAGCCGAAACGACAATCGTTGACGCTAGACGCCGATCGAAACGCAGTCTGGCTCTGTCGCGCTATCACGAAAGACTCGAAAGAGCGATAGAGATAGCTAGATAACGATATTATCGTAACCTTTATGCGTTTGGCTGCGTACCGTAGTCGCCTTGAAACTTTTTTAATATCCAATTCCAGGTAAGGATCGTATTATATATTCGTGACATGCCCAAATGACATAATTCCACATTTCCACGGCATTCTCGTCACACGTTCGTACACGTATTAAAAAAAGTCGTAACCACCACATACAGCCGTTTTTTTTGGAATCTATTGCACAGTAACACGGCTGAGAATTCATTGAATTTTCAAAGTGTCTGTTATGGCATCTAGTCTAGTAAGTGCAGTCCTCACTGACTTTAATGTTGCCTTAAACGAATACTGGGAATTCTTGCCGAACTTTCATACCATATTTTTTTAGCTCAGAAATGAAAATTTTCACATCAAAGTTAGACAGGCAAACGAGAAAGTAATTGGAAAAAAACGTATGATCAGTGATCAAGTGCATGTATGTGCTTGACTGGCAATCTTCTTTTAATGAACTGTCAACTCGTATCTTAGAATTTATTTTGTTTTTTTATAATAATTTACACTTAAATAGCATAATGATGTTCCAGCTTTCACACACTTGTTTTGTTATTTTAGAGCGCAATTTTCACCAACAAACTGTTCACAGTTCGGAGAATAAATTTGTGTACCCTATGTACTTTTGTTAAGTTTTCTTTTGATATAAATAATTAAAAATAAGTTTTTTTGCAAAATTTCATTTTTGGCTTAAGCTTTCATCGCCGACTGTACCTTTCTTTCAACAGTCATCTACTGCTCTCCGAGACTATTTTAAAAATCCTATACTGATGGGGAAATGACGTTTCATAACAGAGTTCCTATGACCACCTTGCTTCATCATCAGACCAGCTCCATGATACCATAATATTGCATTGTCATGAGATTTACGTGTGTGCAAAATTTCAGCTCAATCGAAAACGGGGAAGTGGGTCAAATTTATCTTCTACGTTTTGACCATTACTAACATCATAGGGATGACGACTACATAAAAAATGGCATTCTGTTTAGTCCGTCAGTTAGATCGTCCAAAAATGCTGAACACATATTTTTCGCTTTTTCTAATTAATGAAAAAAGACAAAGATATAGAGCATCAAAGTTCCGGCGTGGGGGCTTGACTGTGACGTCACGCGAAACTTCAACGCACTGTACCGTCGTCATTTTTCGTTTACGAGAAAAAAGAAAAAATACGTTTCTAAAATTCTTTGATAATCTAACTGAAGGACTAATTAGTCTTTTTTAGTCGTCTCGCCTAATATCCCGCCATCATTTGTTTGCCCTTAGGTATCACCCAGTGATTTTTTTCCGTCCTAAGCAAGTGCTCGGCTATTGCGGATTTGTGTACCTATATGGCGATTTTTAACAGCCGCTATGTGTTCCTTCACCCTCTCTTGAACACTGCGCTTAGTTTGGACACTTCCACAACTCCATTATATCTTGTAGACCCCGGGATTCTGGTACGGGATGGCATCCTTAGAGCTTCGTAAAAGACCTGCACGGATAGCATGGTCGCGCGGTAGACGATAAAATATCAGGCCGTCCCTATCGCACTATTTGTAAGTGCGATAGGAACGACCCAATGTTTTATCATCTATCGCGCGACCATAATTGCCTGCCTGCTACTTGTGCACAGTCGGCGTGTGTACAGTCTTGATGCAATACACAATTGTGGAAGTGTGTATATTGGCCAAACTAAGCGCACCTTTCAAGAGAACGTTTACGAAACATATTATCCTTACAAATTACGATTGCGACGTTGGTAAGATACCCAGTGTGCGTTGCGCTCACGATAATATCTTTCGTAGCTATATATATATATATCTCAGATATCGCTCTTACAAATTGGTGAGACAGAGTCAGACTACATTTCTGCGGCATTTCGGTGGCGTTTCGCGTCGCAAAAATACCATTCGGCTACGGTGCCTGTTTTCAGCGACCTTTATGAAAACATCACAAAGTTCACTCCATTTAGAATCAACAGGTAGAGCCTTTGGCCTCTACTAATAATTAATGTGTGTTGGAGCGCTTTCACATATTTAAAGCGATTTCTCGACAATGGAAGAAAGCTCTTGTACCTATATTTTATCTAATGTTATTTTTATAACTTTTTTCTCGGCTCTTTTACAGTCTTACTGTTGTGTGAGTGAGTGTGATGTAAAGTTCAAAAATGCTATTATTACTTGGCAACAATGAGTAGATTTTTTTTATCCTTTAAAAGGATTATACATTAAGGAGGTACGAGAACATATTATCTTTACGGTACTCATCTAAAAATGATTAATTTATTTTATTTCGGCCAGAATTGTCGTTCAAAATTCAGATACTTGTACTAATAAGTATGTATTCTGTGGTTCAGATTTCACACAAAAATTTTTTCGGGAAATAAAATTAAGATTTAATTTCAAATAATAAAATGGAATTGATTACTTTATGTTTGAAAAAAAAATGGAACAAAAACCTTTTTTAGGGTTCCGTAGTCAACCCTTATAATTTCGCCATGTCTGTCCGTCCGTCCGCCCGCGGATAATCTCAGTGACCGTTAGCACTAGAAAGCTGAAATTTGGTACCAATCGACAAACTGCAAAAAATCAAAAATGAAAAAAATAAAATATCAGGGTACTCGCGCGTAGAGTGGTTCATCATATCAAGTCGAAACGGCACTGAAAAACGTCGTTCGATACAGGTGCGAGTAGAAAATTCGTAACTCGTGTCGATTTAAAACACTCATCGGCCGTGTTCAACTTCCTCTATTCCGTACTTGTATCGTAATGTACCTACTATTCGGTATAAATTCAAAAAATTGTTTATTCAATATGTTTTAACAGGACAGAGGGCCTAGGGGGCTCTAAACAAAACAAAATATATCAATCATACTTGTGGATACAATAGGCTACTTTTCCTCCTAGTCAAATCAGCTTCTTTTTAAGAGTAAGAATTAATATGAAATCGAATTGAGTGACGTCACGGTCAACTGATTTACTTTATATATTTCTATCTGATTTATAATATATAAATTGGTGTTCAAAATAACTTCTGTCCCTTTTTTTCTTATAATTATCTGATGTTTTATTTCGTGCATGGTATAAAATAATTTAATTTAATTACAGTTAAGTTGCCTATTAAAGTCTGTACAGTCAATTGCCTCTTAACTGGTCCTGGTCCATCACACAGCATTTTAAAACGAACAAAGAGACTTGAAACGAAATCGATTCCTAAGAGCGAGAACAAATCTGGCCCCGTTGTTATGGCAACGATATAGCGAGGAAGCGTCAGAATATTATGTGACCTAGTGGTTATTGACCTTGGCTATGACCAACTGTCCCAAGATCAAATTCTGATACAGGGCATTTGTGTGATGAGCGCAGTTTTTTTTTCTATCACATACTCGTACGTCGTGGGTATTTTATAATTATGCATTTCAAATATGCCTAATACTAAAATATTAGATCTTTCGCTTGCTCGGGTTTCAACATTGGCAGTTAAACAACAACTTTGCCCCCTTGTAGAATAAATAACTAGGTGTATATATTATATGTATATTTACGTATGTAAATTGTATTCACAACACAATGCTTACTGTGCTACAGGTGGGACTTGGTTAATTCGTATTATCATATTTACGTAAGTATTCTCAACACCCCGTGTTGAATACAGGATGATTTTGTTACCATGAGACATGTGACAATAAAACCCCCGACCGTGACATAGTGGAACGATTTTCATGAAACATGGGCCATGGCTAAGAACAATCGCGATTAATTCAGCTTTCAAACAAAAAAAAAACAAATCTAAATCGGTTCATCCGTTCGGGAGTAACAATGCCACAGACAGGTACACACACACAAACAGACAAACAAACAGACAGACAAGTCAACCTGCGTCGGGGGTTAAAAAATAAGAAAAACATTCGGCCCATGGAACCCGCAACTTACATTACTCTTGAGCCGATTGCTCGCCTCCAATAGGAAATAAAATGAAAGTCGATCTCAATTTTCTCCTGAGTGTTTGCCTCCTCAACTTCTCAGTAGGCAGTAAATAAGACCAATGCTAATATAAAACGTAATATACTCTTTTCTGCACATCTGAATGTAAGAAAAGAGTGAAACAGAGATAAACGTGCAAGATAAAGGCACTGGTCCCACCGCGAGCTAGTAAGCTATGAGCTATCGGCTATAAAAACGAACAAAAGATAAGCACTCCCCTGCAAATAAAAGAGACACGGCGATGTTTATAGTTGACCGCTGGGCGAGTAACTATAAACATCGCCGTGTCTCTTTTATTTACACTGGACTGGAGTGATTGTCTTTCGTTTTTATAGCCGATAGCTCGTAGCTTACTAGCTCGCGGTACCAGTGCCAAAAAGCGATGTTTTCTACATCTCTAGGTAGTGAAATAACAATATTGAATCAAGGTCTGAACTTTTTTCTCATATGTTACAACCAAATTACGTATTCACATTTTTAAATTAAGTACTTTCATTTTGTTGAACGTGATTATTAAAAAATATTATATTTCTCATGCATTCTGAAATCAATGTGACATCTGATATTAAAATTCATTTCGAATTTTAACCTTGGTAGGTCGATCAGAACTTTGTACGAGTATAATATATTATTAAGCATGACTATGAATATTATAGCGGCAACACCCACTTAAATAACAACTTTATCATTGCAAGGGCGGGTGAGCTACATAATTTATAGCAATAATTATTGTTTCAAATAGAGTTTATCTGGTATAATCTTATAATATAAGGAATACTTCTGAGGTAACAAGTAATAGGTCTGATATGTCATAAGTCACAAACTTGCTGCGTCACTTACTAGTAAATGCGTCTTTTGAAGACATTTTGGAAATGCAACAGGGTATATAACAATAACTTAAACTAGTTATTTTTATCCCATAGCCTAGTATTTAGTCCAGTACTTTCATCAAATAGCCCAGTTCATTTTAGATTCCATTCTCTCAAATAAACTAAATAAATAAATAAATATTGGGGACACCTTACACAGAACAACTTAGCCCCAAACTAAGCAAAGCTTGTACTATGGGTGCTAAGCGACGATATACATACTTAAATAGATAAATACATACTTACATACATAGAAAACATCCATGACTCAGGAACAAATATCTGTCCTTAATGTCTGTCTGTAAATAGTCCTTACACCCTGGCGGTTGTTGCCTCTGCGTGTATCCCATGATACGGGCAAGGGCAAGATCCGCTCGGTGTATCCCTTACATTTCAATAAAGTGTCAAAAGGGCCTCTACGCGTTGGCTTCGGCCCCGCGCACGCCTCCCAAAGGTCCGGAACACCATTGTTCCGTGATGGGAAAGGCATACTTAAACTAGTTAAAAGTTTAGGGATCGGTACAGCTGTAATAAGTTGGCCACTTTAGCTCATAACTCGGGTTCGATTTAGTTTTAACTATCATGTGGCTTTATCGCTATATCATAATCCTGCAAAGGATTTATATAGGAGGTGCAAGCACACATTGTTGGTCAAAGGTGCTCACCCTTCAGAGATAAGATAATTATAGAACAACTAGCTTTTACCCGCGGCTTCGCCCGCGTAATAAAAGTATTCATTAAGATTTTCATTTGGATCCTTAGGTCTCTCTGTAGGTATATTTATCTGAGATTATTTCGATTGCACATAATACTTTTGCTTGCAATGATTGTAGAAATATTACACATCGACCACAGCGTAGGTAATTCTATATACGCTGGGGAAACCTTTATAAACATCCCATATAGCCCGTGTTTCGACACTATAATCGGTGGGTAAAAAGTACTTTTTTCTATTAAAATCCCAAATATTTTTTTTTCCCTTAAAATTTTTTACATTTTGCTTATACTTATCGCAAACGTAATCTTCAAGCAAGCAAACAACGATCGTCTTAGAGCACATTGATTGTAAGAGACCGCCGACCGATTATCCGTATCCCTCTAACGATACCCATATTATCCGTATCCGTATCCGTATCGTTATCGCTGTCGCTATCGCTATCGCTATCGCTATCGCTATCCCTATCCCTATCCCTATCCCTATCCCTATCCCTATCCCTATCCCTATCCCTATCCCTATCCCTATCCCTATCCCTATCCCTATCCCTATCCCTATCCCTATCCCTATCCCTATCCCAATCCCAATCCCTATCCCTATCCCTATCCCTATCCCTATCCGTTATCAAGATGTTCAATGATTTCTTATCAAGTGCTAAAATATAAAGTTTCATGGTTTTATCTTTTAAAATTAAGAAATCCCATACAAACTTTCAACCTCTTTTTCAACCCCTTCATCCCTTTTTTCGAAATAAAAAGTAGCCTATGTTCTGTCTCAGGGTCTAAAGATTGTCTGTTCCAAATTTCATCAAAATCGGTTGCGTGGTTTAAGCGGGAAAGCGTGACAGACAGACAGACAGAGTTACTTTCGCATTTATAATATTAGTATGGAAGTATGGATAGTATGGAAGTATGGATAAATTTCCAAATTGTTTAATTAGAACAGTCTTATAGAATTTCAGCCTCATTATCACTCACATTAAATAACTAACATTATCCATTTCTCATTATCTAACTAAATGTTTGTCAAAGTCTAGAACAGTGTATGGTCTATCAAAATAGCGAGCGAAAGAAGATTGAGCGAAAACAATGTCGTTGAAAATCACTAGCGGCGTATCGCTTTAAAGAGGACCTTGTTTAACACCGTATCGTAGGAAATTCATGAAAGATTCTGTAGCCCATAGTGGAGCCAAATATAACAAGTAAAACCAAATTAGGTACATCTACGTTGGCGACGAGGATAGGTGAATATCGGGCAGTCAAAAGGACCTAATTGGGTTGACCAAATGGACGCCGTCCTGTTGGTCACTCCAAGACATCGTTGGGAGCTCGGCGTCGGCGAAAGCTGCCGCGATACCGCTCAAGACTGAGAAGAGTGGCATTGCTGTTGTGTTGGAGGCCAAGACTCATTTTGGGTTATCGCAAAATCCAAGTAAGTGAGTTTCGTATGAAATACAGAGGGTTAGGGCAAAAGCGCTCTAGTACAAAATATCGAAAAATTTTACTGAATAAACTTACATCAAATAAAATCAGCTTACCTAATAATAGGTGATATTGTGTGGTGTATTTGTACTTTTTATATTAAGTGTATTTTTTAGTTGTAATTCGACATTTAGAGATCTTATACATCTCTAATTAATCGTAGCAGAATTATTATTCTCTTTATTTACTTTGCTTCTTAGATTAGGTTATTTTATAATATGATTATAAAAGTAAAATACAAAACCACATACAAAACAATACAAAATATATAAACACATTATAAAAAACCTAACCTAGGGTGCCGCCAGCAGCGGGGCAGGGCCCAAGCTGCCGGTGGTTAGGGCTGCAGAGAGAGGAACCGTCGGACTATACGCGCCGTGTCCAAGATCACCGCCTTCTGCATCTGGCCCTTGATCCAGCCACCTAGCGAGAGTCTCTTAAGATGGTGATCGAGACTCTTCGCTATGAGACCGTTCGCTGAAACGACTATAGGGACAATGAGAATTATTGTTATGCCCTGTGGCCTATTTGCTCAATAAATTATTTTGATTTTGGAATGTATCCACTGAACACGCCTACCATATACAGTGTCCCACGGCGATGCCACATGGAGGGAAAGTACCTTAAATATCGTAGATAGCATATTTTTCTGAAAGAAGACTTTATTTTATTTTCAAAACTTAGTAAAAGTGCATTCAATTTTTTTTAATTTTTACTATGTGGACTTATACAGGATGTATTTTGATAGCGGGTCAGTAAGGCCGGTATGAGATCCCGTAGTCCTACATGAAAATAGTCTAAAGGGGACCATCGATCAATTTCAAATTGATCAAAAATGGCATTTACAGATTTTGGAAAAAACATACAGGGTGCTGGAAAAAGGGCATTTTTGACAAACTTTTTTTTTTGGTGCATTGTCGTGAGTTGACCCCTAAGCAATTATTGATACTGAATAGGAATGGAATCGATTGGCATCATATAAATACCATGTGGAAAAAAAAATTCATACAAATTGTATGGGAAAAGTTTTTCGTGATTTGTGACTTTTCTAGCTGGAAATTTTTTTTTGGTTCCATACAATCTTTTGATACTGTATAGGAATGGGATCGATTGGCGTCAAAAAAAAAAGTTTGTCAAAAATGCCCTTTTTCTCGCATCCTGTATGTTTTTTCCAAAATCTGTAAATGCTATTTTTCATCAATTTGAAATTGATGGATGGTCCCCTTAGACTATTTTCATGTAGGACTACGGGATCTCATACCGGCCTTACTGACCCGCTATCAAAATACACCCTGTATAAGTCCTCATAGTAAAAATTAAAAAAATAATAATGCACTTTTACTAAGTTTTGAAAATAAAATAAAGTCTTCTTTCAACAAAATATGCTATCTACGATATTTAAGGTACTTTCCCTCCATGTGGCATCGCCGTGGGACACCCTGTATATAACCGGTGGGCACTCTATTTAATAATGCAAACATTGTAAAACATGGAAAAAATGGACAAGTTACATTTGCCCCCAGGCGATATTTTCCCCGCTATACCTTACTTATTTTTGGGAATTAATTACAAATTTCTGTTAAATCTTATTCGTCTTACTTCGGTGTACAGTGTGTCCCTCAGAGGCAGTTCGTTAATGAGAATTCCTGATTACTGGTATCCTCAGGTGCCGATCGAAGAATTTCCTCACATTTCTTTTAAAAGGAAATCTAGTTTAGATTTATTTAAATCATTTAAATTCAGTTTAATATTCTGAAATTTGCAATTCAAAGTTAATAATTTATTGTTTGGACATCAATATAATAAAATAGCCACTGTATGCTTAAATTAAAACTATTTATATACCGATTTATTGTGCCATAAAAATTTAGAACCGTCCCCAATTATACTCATATAGTCCAAAGCTTTCATCTAATGGTCCATAATTAACTGTCTAATTTATTAATTATTAAGTAAAATTGGTACTATACGTACTTATTCCGTTGAGTGAAATACTCTGTTGATTACCAAAATTAAACAAAACCAATTATTTTTCAATCAGTTTTGATTTAAACACCTGAACCATTCCATTAATCTTAAAGCGGTAAATTTTAACAGAAATTGAAATAAATCAATCAACGTGGCTTTCAAAATATTTCATCATTATAATGATGAATTAAACCTTTTATTAAAAGTATTGAATCGTATTCAGAGTTGACAATAGTTATTTGTTATACAAGGGAGCAAAGTTGTATTTTAACCGAGTGTGGAATTGCAACACGAACTAGCGAATGGATTCTAGGGTTGAACTACGAGCGAGCGAATGGATTCTATGGTTGAATCACGAGCGAAGCGAGTGGTTCGAAAATAGAATCATGAGCGAAGCGAGTAGTTCAAAAATAGAATCCTGAGCATAGAGAGTGTTGCAATACACACGAGTTAAAATAACTTTGCATCCCGTGTGTAACACATAACTTTTCACCTCACTAAAGCGAGGAAACACGCAATAAAAACAAGTGGAACATAATTGCACAGAAATAAGTCAATTTGCGTTTACTACAATTCCAAGAAGCACCGACCGCACCACAAAAGTTTCAAATTAAGAATCAAAAAGAAAAATCTATTTGGGTGCGTTCCGTTCCACGCGTTTTGAGATTGCAATGTTACTTAAGGTGCGTTCTGAATAAGTACAATGGAAGAGTCAAAAATACAATTTTTTGTACGATTTCAAGTGTCTTATGGTAAAATCTTGTTATAAAATTGTTTGAATTGTATGTTTTTAGTCGGATACAATTCGATATGAAATTATTTTTACGTTCGCATCACATGACGCGTTAAGACAATTTAAGCACAGGGAGAAAATTGTCCTGTCTGGGACATGCCTTTACAAGAAATTATATTTAAAAAAGTAACTAATGACACGTCCGGATTTCAAATATTCTTTGCACTCTTGTGGATAAAATGCGATTTTGCTATCTGTTTTTAAAGAATAAAAAAGTCCTTTCCGAGGTAGTGAGGTGAAAATTATATTTTTCATTAATTTTCATCAACTATTTTTTATTGTTATGATAAGAATTTACGAATTTCAATCCGGTCGTGGGTTCGAATCCCAGCCGCCAATGAGTTTTTCGGAACTTATGAAGTGAAGGAAAATATCGTGAATAAACCGGACTAGTACCCAATAAGGCCTATTTGCCCTTTGGGTTGGAATGGAAGGTTAGATGGCAGTCGCTAAAATCTAGTTCCTAACTCAAATTCTTGTGGTATGTAAGTTATCAAAGTGGACCCCATGAGCCGTGGAATGCCGGGATAACGCATGGAGGATGATGATTATGATAAGAGACAAGGTTTTGATTTAAACTTTTACGATTTTTACGATTTACGATTTACACATACATTAAAGAAAGTCTGCTCCGAGACCACAATGCCGTCCTTGAATCGTCGTAGGTTGCTTTTAAAAACGCGATTAAGTACCGTTTTAATTTTAAGTAGAGCCAAGATTCTTATGCGTTTGTAACATAACGCTATTTGGTACAGTAATCAACCCAGTATATCGGAACGGGCAATGTGCTCTTCCAATATCAGAGTACACACTTTGACGCTTTGGTAATAGTGTGTACAACTAATTAAATAGAACGCCCTTTCGGAAATTGCCAATAATTAATATAGCCTAATTAATACCATCAACGTAACATGTGTAGTTAATATGTACCAACCCAATAGCTTCGAAATATTTGCGCAAATGAATCACACTGATTGGCAAAATGTAGGTCACAAGAATGATATAAGAGTATTTACCTTGTTTATTTACCTGCATACTATAATGTATCGTTATTTCGTGAGATAGTAAAACAAGACTATATTTTTTGCCGCATTTGAAAGTTTTGCGTTAATGGGAAGTATCCTTTTAATTTTGATTTCTTTGAGAACGTGGGAACATAGGGGAGATTAAGCCAAAACCGTAACAGGGGGTAAAATAGGAAACGACAGTTATGACTATCTAGAACATCATAGATAGTTAAAGATTGGCAAACGGGAAGTATCCTTTTAATTTTGATTTCTTTGAGAACGTGGGAAAATAGAGGAGATTAAGCCAAAACCGTAACAGGAAATAAAATAGGAAACGACAGTTATAACTATCTAGAATATCATAGATCGTTTTTAGGGTTCCGTAGTCAACTAGGAACCATTATAGTTTCGCCATGTCTGTCTGTCCGTCCGTCCGTCCGTCCGTCCGTCCGTCCGTCCGTCCGTCCGACCGTCCGTCCGTCCGTCCGTCCGTCCGTCCGTCCGTCCGTCCGTCCGTCCGTCCGTCCGCGGATAATCTCAGTAACCGTAAGCACTAGAAAGCTGAAATTTGGTACCAATATGTATATCAATCGCGCCAACAAAGTGCAAAAATAAAAAATGGAAAAAATGTTTTATTAGGGTACCCCCCCTACATGTAAAGTGGGGGCTGATATTTTTTTTCATTCTAACCCCAACGTGTGATATATTGTTGGATAGGTATTTGAAAATGAATAAGGGTTTACTAAGATCGTTTTTTGATAGTATTAATATTTTCGGAAATAATCGCTCCTAAAGGAAAAAAGTGCGTGCCCCCCCTCTAACTTTTGAACCATATGTTTAAAAAATATGAAAAAAATCACAAAAGTAGAACTTTATAAAGACTTTCTAGGAAAATTGTTTTGAACTTGATAGGTTCAGTAGTTTTTGAGAAAAATACGGAAAACTACGGAACCCTACACTGAGCGTGGCCAGACACGCTCTTGGCCGGTTTTTTTTTTAATCTTTACATATTTGGGTAAAAGTCATCATAGATAGTTAAAGATTGTCAAACTCTCGTCAAACTCGTTGACAAACTCTTTGGCGATTGTTGTCAAATATCTTGGTCAATTGGCCAAAAAGTTGGGAAAACGATTTCAGCGATGCTTGATATAATTATTCCATGATATCAACTGAATACCAATCTGACGAACTAACACAATATATTTTTATGTAAATGTATTTATAAAGTATGTATTTGTAAATGTATTTGTAAAGGTATTTGGGTTAAAACGTTTAAAAGTTATGGCTAAGATTTTGGTAATAATATTTGTTACTTGAAATAAAAATTTCGAGTTTCGTTATGAGTTTCGAGCGAACATGTTTCGTATTTGTGTGTACAACCGCTAGCTTGGTGCAATAACGCGATATTGCAGACTCAAGGGTGCAAGTAAGTATATTCCCAGTATTCCCACCGCCCTTGCGCTTTTCTAGTATACGCTAGCAATGAAACAAATCGTCGCTGCGCGTGCAAAATTCGCTATGTGATTATTAACGATTTTTCGTTTTCAATGCCATTTTAAACCTTATTTCTAAATACATATATTATGCTCCAAAAACAGCGTCGAGCTCATTTTAGTATTACAGGTTTTATCAAAAGAAGGTATGTGATGCCCATACATTGAATGTTCCTCCTATAATCGCTAACTGCAATAAATCACATAACTACATTATCTTCTTATAACAGCAGTTTTTAAATTGCGCCTGCTATGTGAATTATGACACATAGCTATATTTTCGGAAATATTGTATAAAAAGATGTGTTAGATGTTTGTGCCCGATTTGTACAATCTCATACACAGCGATAATTTTGTACTATTTGTAGAAATCGTGAATGTTTCCAGATCGTGTGTTTTGCGTCACATAGCAGGCTTTTCTTATAAAAATCTAGCCTACTCTCTTAAAACTTGTTTAAATGGTGTAAGGTAGGTGGGTTTGTAGTCAAGTATAACCTCTATAAATGAGACAGAGAGTGTAGTTTCCCTTTTTATTGAGACTATGTCTGAAAGTACTCACTCTGACCGAATAGTTATTTCTTAATATTTGTTAAAAATAAATTAATAGTTTAAAAAACACTATAAAACACGCTTTTATAAATGCACGTAAAAGCCAAAAATAAATTATGGATCGTTCAAGTTGTCTCTATTTGTGAGCTGAAGTTTAAAAACTATGTGCTTTTAATTATAATATTTGATTGTAAAAGCGTGGGGCGCTGGAACAGGAAAGACTTTTTGTATAACTTGCTGCTAAATCAAATTATGCTATGTTACGGGAAGGAGGTTACACAGATTGACGCGCTAACTGGAGTTGCAGCATGACTAGTAGGTTCTACATTAAACAGTCAAATCAATTAAAAGTCAGTGTTCAAAGTAGGTACCAGTTTGTCGAACTCAGACAAAATATGCGCTAGTAGCGAGGAGAGTCGACAGTCACCGACACTTAGAACGCCGCTTTTTTCCGGTAATCAAAGTACAAAAGGGGAAAGTGTCTACAGTGACAGGATTCAGAGTTCTTGTTCGTGGACGAGATATCTTTGGTTCTCTTTGGTAACCCTTAGGCGGCATATGTAAACGTTATGTTCTTATGCAACTTCATTCGCCAGGAAGTTCGGATTAGTATTTGTTTACAAGAAAGTCTTTCCTGTTCTAGCGCCCCACGCTTTTACAATCAAATATTATAATTAAAAGCACATAGTTTTTAAACTTCAGCTCACAAATAGAGACAACTTGAACGATCCATAATTTATTTTTGGCTTTTACGTGCATTTATAAAAGCGTGTTTTATAGTGTTTTTTAAACTATTAATTTATTTTATACTTTTTAGTCATTAATAATGAAATACTTTTAACATTTATACATAAATTTATTTCAAGTAGGCGGATTTTACACGCCATTTGTGGCTTAACGTGTACTTATTGCTAATTGCTACTTAATAATAACTAGCGGCTACCTTCTTATTACGGTATTATCATAAAAATGTTTATACCTAGTAAGTTATCCGTAAAAGATAGACAATATAGACATGTGCCATCGCGGACTTTTTGAAGACATTAGAGAGACATGTATACTTTCGCCATACATTGTTTTGAAGCTCTCAGCTAGTGGGATTTTGTTTGACTCGATTAGAAAATATTGTCACATTTCAACTAATTCAAACAAAATTTAAGTATTTCTTTTTTGCCGAGCCCCCCTTTATTTGCTCTTAAGGGTCACAGGAAAACCATTATCCAACATATTTTAAATACAACGTTGATCTTTCATTTATGCGGGGGGCTTCGCCCCCCGAGCCCCCCTTTGTATGATCTTAAAGGTCACAAGAAAACGCTAACCCAACTTATTTTAAATACTACGTTGATCTTTCTTTTATGCGGGGGGGGCTTCGCCCCCCAAGCCCCCCTTTTCGTTACTCTTAAGGGTCACAAGAAAACCCTAACCCAACTTATTTTAAATACTACGTTGATCTTTCTTTTATGCGGGGGGCTTCGCCCCCCGAGCCCCCCTTTGTTTGCTCTTAAAGGTCACAAGAAAACGCTAACCCAACTTATTTTAAATATAACGTTGATATTCCTTTATGCGGGGGGGCTTCGCCCCCAGAGCCCCCCTTTTCGTTACTCTTAAGGGTCACAAGAAAACCCTAACCCAACTTATTTTAAATACTACGTTGATTTTTCTTTTATGCAGGGGCTTCGCCCCCGAGCCCCCCTTTTCGTTACTCTTAAGGGTCACAAGAAAACCCTAAACCAACTTATTTTAAATACAACGTTGATTTTTCTTTCATGCGGGGGGCTTCGCCCCCTGAGCCCCCCTTTGCTTGCTCTTAAAGGTCACAAGAAAACGCTAAACCAACTTATTTTAAATACAACGTTGATCTTTCTTTTATGAGGGGCTTCGCCCCCGAGCCCCCTTTGTTTACTCTTAAAGGTCACAAGAAAACGCTAACCCAACTTATCTTAAATACTACGTTGGTCTTTCTTTCACAGGGGGCTTCGCCCCCGAGCCCCCTTTGTTTGCTCTTAAAGGTCACAAGAAAACGCTAACCCAACTTATTCTAAATACTACGTTGATCTTTCTTTCATGCGGGGGCTTCACCCCCGAGCCCCCTTTTCTTTACTCTTAAGGATCACAAGAAAACCTTAACCCAACTTATTTTAAATACAACGTTGATCTTTCTTTTATGCGGGGGGCTTCGCCCCCCGAGCCCCCCTTTGTTTGCTCTGAAAGGTCACAAGAAAACGCTAACCCAACTTATTTTAAATACTACGTTAATCTTTCTTTTATTCGGGGGGCTTCGCCCCCCGAGTCCCCCTTTGTTTGCTCTTAAAGGTCACAAGAAAACGCTAATCCAACTTATCTTAAATACTACGTTGATCTTTCTTTCATGCGGGGGGCTTCGCCCCCCGAGCCCCCCTTTGTTTGCTCTTAAAGGTCACAAGAAAACGCTAACCCAACATATTCTAAATACTACGTTGATCTTTCTTTCATGCGGGGGGCTTCGCCCCCCGAGCCCCCCTTTTCTTTACTCTTAAGGATCACAAGAAAACCTTAACCCAACTTATTTTAAATACAACGTTTATCTTTCTTTTATGCGCGGGGCTTCGCCCCCCGAGCCCCCCTTTGTTTGCTCTTAAAGGTCACAAGAAAACGCTAACACAACTTATCTTAAATACTACGTTGATCTTTCTTTCATGCGGGGGGCTTAGCCCCCCGAGCCCCCCTTTTCTTTACTCTTAAGGATCGCAAGAAAACCTTAACCCAACTTATTTTAAATACAACGTTGATCTTTCTTTTATGCGGGGGGCTTCGCCCCCCGAGCCCCCCTTTGTTTGCTCTGAAAGGTCACAAGAAAACGATAACCCAACTTATTTTAAGTACTACGTTAATCTTTCTTTTAGGAGGGGGGCTTCGCCCCCCGAGCCCCCTTTTGTTTGCTCTTAAAGGTCACAAGAAAACGCTTACCCAACTTATTTTAAATACTACGTTGATCTTTCTTTTATGCGGGGGCTTCGCCCCCCGAGCCCCCCTTTTCGTTACTCTTAAGGGTCACAAGAAAACCCTAACCCAACTTATTTTAAATACTACGTTGATCTTTCTTTTATGCGGGGGGCTTGGCCCCCCGAGCCCCCCTTTTCGTTACTCTTAAGGGTCACAAGAAAACCCTAAACCAACTTATTTTAAATACGACGTTGATCTTTCTTTCATGCGGGGGCTTCGCCCCCGAGCCCCCCTTTGTTTGCTCTTAAAGGTCACAAGAAAACGCTAACCCAACTTATTTTAAATACAACGTTGATCTTTCTTTTATGCGGGGGGCTTCGCCCCCCGAGCCCCCCTTTGTTTGCTCTTAAAGGACACAAGAAAACGCTAACCCAACTTATCTTAAATACTACGTTGATCTTTCTTTCATGCGGGGGCTTCGCCCCCCGAGCCCCCCTTTGTTTGCTCTTAAAGGTCACAAGAAAACGCTAACCCAACTTATTCTAAATACTACGTTGATCTTTCTTTCATGCGGGGGGCTTCGCCCCTTTTCTTTACTCTTAAGGATCACAAGAAAATCTTAACCCAACTTATTTTAAATACAACGTTGATCTTTCTTTTATGCGGGGGGCTTGGCCCCCCGAGCCCCCCTTTGTTTGCTCCAAAAGGTCACAAGAAAACGCTAACCCAACTTATTTTAAATACTACGTTAATCTTTCTTTTATGCGGGGGGCTTCGCCCCCCGAGCCCCCCTTTGTTTGCTCTTAAAGGTCACAAGAAAACGCTAACCCAACCTATCTTAAATACTACGTTGATCTTTCTTTCATGCGGGGGGCTTCGCCCCCCGAGCCCCCTTTTCTTTACTCTTAAGGATCACAAGAAAACCTTAACCCAACTTATTTTAAATACAACGTTTATCTTTCTTTTATGCGGGGGCTTCGCCCCCGAGCCCCCTTTGTTTGCTCTTAAAGGTCACAAGAAAACGCTAACCCAACTTATCTTAAATACTACGTTGATCTTTCTTTCATGCGGGGGGCTTCGCCCCCGAGCCCCCTTTGTTTGCTCTTAAAGGTCACAAGAAAACGCTAACCCAACTTATTCTAAATACTACGTTGATCTTTCTTTCATGCGGGGGGCTTAGCCCTCCGAGCCCCCCTTTTCTTTACTCTTAAGGATCTATAGAAAACCTTAACCCAACTTATTTTAAATACAACGTTGATCTTTCTTTTATGCGGGGGGCTTCGCCCCCCGAGCCCCCCTTTGTTTGCTCTGAAAGGTCACAAGAAAACGCTAACCCAACTTATTTTAAATACTACGTTGATATTTCTTTCATGCTTCCCCCTCGAGCCCCCCCCCCCCCCCTTTTGTCTGTTCTCATCTTCCGGCACCATCATCAGGCTTTGAAACCTAATCGTAGTCATAGTTCATTACAAGACTTTTCTAAGAAGCCCAAAAACAGCTATGATACGATGTTCCATCATGTAGTTCCAGTTCATATCTTCCGGCTCCATCATCAGACCTTGAAACCTAATCGTAGTCAAAGTTCATTACAAGACTTTTCTAAGAAGCCCATAAACAGCTATGATACGATGTTCCATCATGTAGTTCCAGCTCATATCTTCCGGCTCCATCATCAGACCTTGAAACCTAATTGTAGTCAAAGTTCATTACAAGACTTTCCTAAGAAGCCCAAAAACAGCTATGATACGATGTTCCATCATGTAATTCCAGTTCATATCTTCCGGCTCCATCATCAGACCTTGAAACCTAATCGTAGTCAAAGTTCATTACAAGACTTTTCTAAGAAACCCAAAAACAGCTATGATACGATGTTCCATCATGTAGTTCCAGTTCATATCTTTCGGGTTCATCATCAGACCTTGAAACCTAATTGTAGTCAAAGTTCATTACAAGACTTTTCTAAGAAACCCAAAAACGGCTATGATACGATGTTCCATCATGTAGTTCCAGTTCATATCTTCCGACTCCATCATCAGATCAGCTCAACAGTACCATATTATTGTATTGTCATCGGAACTACATATAGCTGCCAATTTTCATTACGCTACGACTCCTGGAAGATGGTTAAATTAGCTTCCTTAGATTCCATTACATACATAGTTACATACACGACGACCTAATAAAAGCGTGTTAATAAATCATTTCAAATTGATTTTTAAGATTAACTGTCAGAAATTTATTAGTGTTTAGTATACTGACAAATTTCGTGTAGGGTTCAGTGCGTGTAAACGTATATTACAAACTATCGAAATACGATAAAGTTATGCTAAGTAACTCAAAAAAATAGCAAGTGATTTAACATTGCATTGGTAAGACATCGTTTTGTATGAAATTTTGTGTGATAAGATCTATCTATCCTTTCTGGAAACATTTTAAAATAAATAAATGAAAATAAAATGTTTAATAAATGAAAAAAAGCTGACTTGAGAAATCACACAAAGTTTTGAGTGACAAAGATTGTTTATCGTTTTCGGATCAAAAAAGAAAAATGGAACCCTTATACAATTATGTACTTTCTTGTCAATCCGTTTATCAATTTGTCAATATTCTTTATTTCGGAAAAACCCTATACTCAAGTGTACTGTACCGTTCCTCGAAGCTGTAAAAAAACCTTATTTCTAAGTAAATACAACATAGGTTAATTGAGTTGAAAAAAAATCTACACTCTCAAGGAAGTCAAAATTAATAGGGTACTTCCGGTTGACCTAAACTATGAAATTTGGAAAATAAATCGTATTACACCATACATGATTATTAATATAGTTGTGAGAAAAAAAAATAGTAAAATATACACGTAACCTTCGGTGTTCGAGCCAGACTAGCATTATACAGTTTTTTCAAGTTAAAAAATGTATAATGAAATCTTATTCAATACATAAATGTTTACATAATACCACATTGAGCAACTTTGTAACTGAAATAACCTCCATTCATAAAAATTAATGGAAAAAATATATTATTATAGTTGTAATATATTGGTAGTAATATATTAATTTAATCGAGTTTTTTATTATAGTATTGTGTATTAAGCTTAGTATTAAATCGTGTTTTTTCTGAAATAATTAATTCGAAAATGGATTGCTAAATTACAAATAAACAACAACATAGTTAATTCAAATCATATGATTAAATAACCATGTGACGATAAAGTGCACAAATTGTATTTTGTTCCTTAAGAATAAAATCTAGTTAAGTGATTGTAAGACACATACCGGTTTTTTATGACTCAAATTATAATCGCTATGTAACATATTTATGAAAAAATATTTTTTTAACCTTATAATAACTGAAATAAAATATCAAGTTATTTCTTAATGTATGCAAAAGTGAAAATACTTATGCCATAAAAATATTTATTTATTTATGTTCAATAATTGCCGAAATAAACAGTTTATTGTGTCTCCTGTAAAGTAGGTTAAAAACACATAGCGAAATTTGCACGCGCAGCGACGAAATAAAGATTTAAAAATCGCATTTTTTCCTGAAACTTATTACCTGGACCATTTTTTTTAAAGTTGTCCACCCCACTTTTTGTAGCATGGGTATTTTTTTACGGGATTCATTCTTCGGGGGTCTTTCGATCCTGATAGGAGAAAAAAAATGTCCCGAGATTTCCATAAATTTTTCATACCTTCCATTCCGTTACCGCCACATAAAAAGTATGAAAAAATGGTAACGGAATGGGAAAAAACCTTGGGACACTTTTTTTTCCTATTAGGATTGAAAGAGCTCGCGATATTGAATGGAAACCACATAAAATTTTCCAAATAAAAAAAAAAGTGGGGTGGACAACTTTGAAAAAAAAAACTAAATCAAAATCGGTTCATCCGTTCGAGAGCTACGATGCCACAGACAGACAAACACACAGACAGACAGACAGACAAACAGACAAACAGACAGACAGACATACACACAGACAGACACGTCAAACTTATAACACCCCTTCGTTTTTGCGTCGGGGGTTAAAAAAAATGGCCCACCTAACCTATTTATTACCTACCGAAATTATTATGTTAAATTGCTTATTTACTGCAATAGTTTACACAAATGTTTTAATATCGCAGTTCAAACAATCATACAGCCCGTAGTCACCGTAGACTTTGGACGATTGCAACTCTAGCGGTGACAATTTAGGAACCAGTACACTCCTGTTTTGAAGATACCTGAATGTAGGTACCTATATTATTATGTAGGTACCTATGTATTTATTGTATGGTTTTGTTATAAAATTAAAAATGTGTGTAGGTATTTCTATTTCTTTTATAATCGTTCTAAATCATCCGTCTCGCTCGCTTGTCTTTCAAAAGTATCCAAACTACATACATACAATCACGCCTCCCATGAAGGGGTAGGCAGAGCACATGAAACGATATCCAAACTTAATAGTATTTAAGTTATTTAATGTATGTTACCGCTTTGTCAACCTTCGGAAATAAAATATACAGAGTGGGGCCTGTAACAAAGGCGAAGAATTGAACTGTAGGCTATTCTCCTTATACTGATCAACATTTGTTCAGGGACTTTTAAAAAGTATGAAGTCTTTAAATTTTTAATTTTTCATACAAAATAAATATTAGCTTCAATGTACGCCATTATTGTTGTCATTGACGTTGTCTGTCACACTTTAGACTTAATAGAATTCGCAATACATTACCTCTTAGAAAAAACTTTCAAGGGTGATAAAAATCAAAATACAAGTTATTTTTAAAAGTCGCCGAACAAATGTTGATCAGTATAAGGAGAATAGCCTAGAGTTCAATTCTTCGCCTTTGTTACAGGCCCCACTCTGTAGACGACTAAAATTAAATATACGTCATTCGCAGAATATCATTCCGCTATAAACGTGAACGTATAAAGTAAATTATTAAATAAATCGCGAGTGAGTGTGAAGGAGAAAAATGGCTATATTAAAAGGAAATAACTATCTCCAAATAGGGGCGCCCGAGCTAAGTTCGTGGAAATTTAATACATCCAAGGTGCGTAGCCGAATGGCACAAACGCTCACGAAACGAAACGCTAGTAGATATCTATCTCTATCGCTCTTGCGTATTAGCGCGACAGGGCCAGACTACGTTTCGTTTTCGTTTGGCGTCGGAGAAATGCCATTCGGCTACGGGGCCAGGTAAGGTCGGCTCCATCAAATAACATTTATTATTATTTCCTTCCACAGGAATAGCCCCTTTTTCTTCATAATATGTTTCATGAATACTAAGTGAGTCCTACAATTGCTTCCGCTGATCATCCTGCTGGTGTTATCCCGGCATTTGCCACAACCCACGTCTCATGGAAACCGTACCCTACCCGTACCTAGGGATGTGCAAGTTGCGGAAACTTTCCAAAAAAATCTTAAATTTCATGAAAAATTCTCGGAACTTTCATGAAAACTAAAAGGAATTTAAATTTATGAAATGGAAAGTTTCTATCCATACAATTGTCCATACAAAGTATGGAAAGTTTCCGATGTTTTCCTATGTGAAAATTTCAGAATTTTGGAAACTTTCCATCGGCACATCAGTACCCGTACCCTAGTACGCTTTGACAACTAACCCCGAGGTTTGCTTTTAAGATAAGAGCTAGTTTTTCGAAAGCGACTGCTATCTGACCCGCCAACCCGAAGGGTACAAACTAGGACTTATTGATGATGAAGAATATATGTCTATGTTTTTGCGTTATGACTTTTAAATCGGACAGAACGTTGTGGGTCCCTTATCAGAGCGGCCATAGTCATGACATTGACACATTGTGTTGGTCAAGTCTTGCGCCACTGATGCTTCCCTCGTGATGCGGCGCCATGCAGTTCTTTTCTTGGCAGATTCATCAAGGTTGTGGTTTATGCTGCAGAGCTGCTGAGCGAGAGTTGTGGGTTATGGCATCCATTGCGCTCAATCAAAGGTCTGAATGACCTTTCATTTCCGCTCGCCGCTTACACCTAGTCCGTATCCTACGCAACACGATACCGATTTTGAACATCCACTCTCAATACCCTTAAGAAAACAACGTGTCAGGTACACTGTTTGTTTTCTCTGTCTTTGTCTCCTTGTTTACAGACACAATACTGCGATATTGAGTCGAGAACGTTTTTATGTCTCTGAAGCTTTTAACACGTTATCTACTCGATAGCGTAAACGTGGAAATATACCTATGTCATTTTTAGCCTCCGACACAAAAACGAAAGGATGTTATTAGTTTGATGTGTGTGTCTGTCTGTCTGTTTTTGTCTGTCTGTCTGTCGGTGTGTGTATCTGTCTGTGGCATCGTACCTCCCTAAAGGATTAACCGATTTAGATTTTTTTTTTTGTTTGAAAGTTGAGTTGGTCAGGGGTGTTCTTGGGCATGTTTCCTAAAAATCGGTCTACTATGTCAGGGGTTTTTCCAAAATTTTAATTTTGTGGTTAGGTTATTAGTTCTAATAAATAACCATATGGGAGCACTGTTCACTTTCTCCATACAATGAAAGTCATTTAGTTCATGAAGTCGTTTACGTATCAAAATTTCTTAAAAGTCACACTAAAACAACATAGATATTTAATCTGGCAGTAGGCAATACTGCTATTTCTTCACCCAAACATTCTCATGATCTAATTTTGAAACTATTATTAATTATTAAAATCTGAATACGCCTTAGTACGTACGTACGTACGTACCTAAGTAATTCCTTTACACAAAGGTCACAAGACTATAGACACAACCGATTAATATTTAGCACTACTGAGACAGACCCTTGCTAAGTTGTCAAATGTAAAAATGTCGTCGTTGTGGTTCACACTATAAAATAATTTATAACCCTAAACCACTACGAACTGACTAGGGTCACACCTCGGACACTGGCGATTAAATATATAAAAGAGGCGCGTTCCTAGCACACAGTCTAATATAGCTAAGCTCGTGTAGGTGAACGCGTACTATGCTTGTATGAGTGACATATGACAGGTCGACTGTTCGCGTTTTTGACAGACGGTAACTGTGAGGTAACCGAGAGGGGGTGGGTGGCACTTTCAGCGGCGAGCGGGAGTGGCCATACTGTATGATAATACTGTGCTAGGGTACCTAACGACATATCATGTAGGTATGGTAGGGTACATCAACATCGCTCGCTTACGCTTTGTATAGTTTGTTAGCGTATCGTAGTGGAGCAACAGAGCCAGACTGCGTTCCGATTGACACGTATCGTCAACGACTGTCACTTCAGCTAGGCCGGAAGTAAGCACGAACAAAATGCACAATAAACTGAAATAAATGTCATGTGATGTGAATGTGTAATGGGATTGGGCAGGACATGTCTGCCGAATGCATCCAGATCGGTGGGCCAAATTGGCTACCGACTGGACACCACAGATTAGCCGGGGCAGAGGTAGGCCAAAGAAAAGATGGCGGGATGACCTCGACGCATTTTGCGGCGACTGGCCGGAGCAGGCGGCAAATCGGGATGAGTGGCGGAAGAAAGGGGAGGCCTTTGCCCAGCAGTGGGACACAATTATAGGCTAGGAAAAAAAAAAAAAAATGTCATATACAAAGAAAAAACGACCAAGGCCTCCAAGTGTCCAAAGCTGGATTCGAACCAGCGTCCTCCGTTATCGTGACGGATGCCTCAAACCACTTGGCCATTCGGTTTTTTTTTTCTTTATACACCGTGTTTCACTTAACACTAAAAACCTGAAAACACTTTGTTCAGAATCGAGAGTAGAATCGATTGAGCTATATCTTGATGGGGGTAATATTTTTATTTAAATTAGTATTATTAGTTATTTTTTACGTGCCCATTCTATTGTACTCGTAATACAACATTGTGTATATCGCATTGCTAGAGGTTGTTTACCTTTTTTCAGTATTTAGGGGTATTAATACTGGCCGGTTACTTGGACGATTCTTTTTTCCGCTACTAGTTTGACGTTGTTTGTCAGTTTAATCTTAATGTTTAGAAATAAGTCATAACAAATTGAACTCGTACCTAATTACAACCTTGTCATTTTGAATATTGAGTTTATTTGCTTACTGCGATTACCTGTCCAATTTGAAGTTTACTGTGACAAAGCTTTAAAGTGTTTTACAGTGACATCTTAGCTGTCTATTGGTAAACCTTATGTCGTTGCAGTAACGTCCACAAATAAATAGTCTTATGGTTTATGATGGTAGTTAGCAATTATTTTATTGAGTGTAGAGCTAAAAGTCAAGTAGAGCTGTACAGAAAATTAAAAATTCAATAAAAAAAAAGTAACGATCAGATTAAAAGATGAATACTCTAGATGAGTTTAAAAAAATAAAAATCAGTTGGGGTGTCTGAGGTTTTGAGTGATACCGGAAACACCGTGTATATGACATTTATTTCAGTTTATAGTTAAAACAGTAGTGTGTCTACTAAAATTACAAATAAAATTATTTTCTATGAGGATAATTTAATTTGTTCTAAGAAAATGCACAATATTTGTTTATTTAAGGTAATTAATCAATATTTATTTAAGGTGTCAAACTGATATGAATATTTCTTCAAAGCATTCTTGCCCTGTAAATGTAGTCGGGGCTATACCACACCTCGGACACTGGCGATCAAGTATATTGAAAGAGGCGCAATCCTAGCACACAGTCTTAGCTCGTGTAGGTGAACGCATACTATGCTTGTATGAGTGAAATATGACACGTCGACTGTTCGTGTTTTTGACAGGCGGTAACTGTGAGGTAACCAAGAGGGGCGGGACTTTCAGCGGGGAGCGGGAGTGGCCATACTGTATGATAGTACTCTTTATTATACTGTGGCTATACACTGCATTTTTTCAACATTCACAAAAATATCAATGTTTAGTTACTTGTGAATCAACATACAATTCCATAAAATCAAATATAGGTGCATTGCTGTGTCAATATGCATCTAATTGTATCAAACTGTTTTCAATAATATCCAAGAAATTAAATTAGGACTACTGTATGAAAATATGATTTCACGCGGCCCGTTGGTCTCCGCATATTTGTTGTACAATGTACAACAACAAATTCGTAGCTTACCCATCTCACCGTAAAAAGATTTAAATTATACAAAAACTTGTTACATTTCTCGCTCCGCAAATTATTTTTTCTCGTCCTTAAAGTCTCCGATACATCATCCTCATTTCCATAATCCTGTGATGTATGAGGCGTGAGGGCTGAAATATGTTTTAACGAAACTTTTCTAGCAAAAAATAGGGCTGAAAAGACAATTGAATTAGAGCGGTGTCACAGTATAATAAAGAGTACTATCATACAGTATGGCCACTCCCGCTCCCCGCTGAAAGTCCCGCCCACCCCCTCTTGGTTACCTCACAGTTATCGCCTGTTAAAAACACGAACAGTCGACGTGTCATATTTCACTCATACAAGCATAGTATGCGTTCACCTACACGAGCTAAAACTGTGTGCTAGGATTGCGCCTCTTTCAATATATTTGATCGCCAGTGTCCGAGGTGTGGCGGTGTGTTGGCAGTGGTGAAAATATGTTCGCTTCGAATTTGGCTGCGTCTGGCTTAGTATTGATGCAAGCTAATGGAGGGTTGGCCCAAGTTTTCATCCCTCTAGGTGCATAGGTCACTCACTTCGTAAGCGTTTTATTTATTTATTTTATTTATTTAAGTAAGAAACAAACAGTCTTTTATAGTTGTATATAAACACTTTTTCCCCTCACTAGCTCGGAAACACGTGTTTTGTCCTTTAATACCAGCCGGTAAAAACGCATTTTATCCACTAGTGGGTAAAGTAACTTGACCTTGAATAAAGGCAAATTAACTGCTTTAAAATTTATAAAAGTAGGTGAATCTGGTAATAAAGATGATTTATCACCTGTGGAACTACTGGTAGCAATGGTAAACGCATTTTTTGCGTTGTAGTTTCCTCTCTATAGTGAGGGGAAAAGTTTTGTGTTACACTCGGGTGCAAATGTATTTTACTTCTCGTGTGTTAAAAAACTCGCAAGTTCAGGATTCTATTCTCAAACCACTCGCTTCGCTCGTGGTTCAACTACAGAATCCTTTCACTTGCTCGTTTTTCAATTCCACACTCGGCGTTAAAATACAACTTTGCCCCCTTGTATAACAAATAACTATTAAAACTAGACTTACAGTTTCCTTAAAGAAATTATTTAAACATCGTGTTCAGTAAAAAAATCTACTTACATAACCGTAAACAGAGCTATTTAAACAAAGTATAACAAGATAAACCACTTTTCTTACACAGTTCAATAAAAATATAAGCACTAACGTTTTATATGAGTTCAACACATTTTTCAACATATTTCTTGATTGCGCCGACCTGTAGTTTTCTTTATCCCTATTCTGTAGTGGCGCAACAGAGCTAGACAGCGTTTCGGTCGCAACGTTTGGCACTTCGTTCAGGTTAGAAGAACGGCATGCATAGTGGGTGGTGACCATACTTGCGAATAGCCGATGGTCCTGCCCGAGTTTGAATCCCGGCAAGGTCATTAATTTCAGAACAGCGATAGAGAGATAACTATGAGACATCTCCATGAAATCGCGCGACGGCGGCCATAAGCGGGAAAGAAAGGTATCGCTGTCTCGCTTCCGCCTATAGCCGTGCACTAATTTACCGCCTATAAACACTGTCCAACCAAGCCCATGTTTGTAAAGCTTAAATCCTCTCAAGTCCAACAAAGTTTCCTATGCACATATTGATGTAAGGTGAAGCGTGGTTTACGACCGAACTGCGTCTTGAATTTCAAAACAGCTTCCGCGGGTTTTGAATAAGTAAGTGCAAAGACATACATATATAACTCCGTAAACAGATAAAGCCTAAGAAAAAAACGTACCTCAGTACCATACAGAAAAAGGTACGGTGGCCTAGATGGCATTACACCTTTGGGGTACGCTCAGCTAGATGGCGCTAATATTAATATTTGACATTTTAACACATATCAAGCTAAGAATATGGGCCAAATTGTCAAAACTGAGGTTTAAAAGTTTTAAACCTGTGTCAAGACAAGACACACCTCGGACACTGGCGATTAAATATATGAAAGAGGCGCGTTCCTAGCACACAGTCTAAGCTCGTGTAGGTAAACGATTACTATGCTTGTATGAGTGACATATGACAGGTCGACTGTTCGCGTTTTTGACAGACGGTAACTGTGAGGTAACCGAGAGGGGGTGGGCGGCACTTTCAGCGGGGAGCAGGAGTGGCCATACTGTATGATAATACTCTTTATTATACTGTGGTCAAGAGTTGGCAGTCTATGCACACATTTTACTTCGACAGTAATTCTCTATAATACTCGATCCTATTTGGTAAGTATAAGGACAAACCAACCCCTATAGACATCCATTATATGACGACTATTATTTGCACTGACATAAGCGCGGGCGTTCGCCGTGCCCGTTCAGTTGCGACCAAGTATCAGACCCGAACGCATGTATTTTTCACAATAAAAAAAATTAAAAAGGGTATTTTGATGCCTTAAAGATGTCCACCTGTAGCACAGAATATATAATAGTACAAGTACAGAAGGCCCACTGCTTTGAAGTTCACGAAATGCCGCCTTTTTAAATGCCTACAAAATGATTACAAAGAAACGAGCCGCACGTGCGCAGCGTCGGACGTCAGGGTTGCCTATGGATTAAAAAAAATTAATACTCAAATAAAATGTTATGCTATTATATTCAAGTCTTGGGTACTTTCTAGGTATATATATACAGTATTTATATATTTTTGTTTAAGTCCCAACGTCACAAGCCTGATTGAACGTTTCCGTGGGGCATGAATGACATAATCAATAGTAGATCTGTGTAAGATTGTCCTATTTTATTCATGATGTTTATTTAACTAAGCATTATTAAGCCATTCCACACGCGGATATCGCATATGAACCTTTAAAAAAACTCGCGTCGTATAGTAACAATAGAAAGTGCGAACGTGCGTTCCGTGAGAATGCGAGCCACCCCTGATTAGGCCGCGAACTCGCGGCCGCCCGCATGTACTTGTAGCGCGGCGATGGAATCGCAGAGTGAGCCGCCCCTGCCTGTAGTGTGAAATGGTGTGGAAAGCCAACAAGAAGAGGTTCTCTGTGACCTTCCACTAAGGGCACGCTGGATCTCCTGAGACCATGCGTTTTTAATGTTTTCGACAGCATTAACGTCACGGGACACTTTAGGAAAGAAGGTAATTTTGTATATTTAGAATATAATTTGAATAGTACATTACGATACAAGTGCGTAAAAAAGAACCTTCGAAACGAGTGGCGATAAATTAAAACACGACCGAAGGGAGTGTTTTAAATCGACACGAGTTACGAATTTCCTTTTCGCACGTGTATCGCACGACGTTTTTCAGTACAGATGATCCTCTGAAGTTCCGACCTGGCATATAATGAACCACTTTTGGCACTGGTGCGTAAAAAAAACACTATCTGTACTGAAAAAGTCATATTAAGGGGCTCCACACGGTTTTTATCGATTTTTGACAAGTTTTCAGTTGAAATTCCTAAATTGCACGACAAATAAAATTATAAGACCGAAGGCCTTCGGTTCTTCAATCTTTTATCTCTAGTCGTAAGAGCCATATTCTGAAAAAAAATCTTATTTTATATGAACATGGTCTAAAAATACTTTTTCAGTACAGATGGTCGTTTTTTTACGCACTAGTTCGAGAAGTGGTTCATTATATAACAGGTCGAAACTTCGGAGGCTCATCTGTACTGAAAAACGTCGTTCGATACACGTGCGAAGAGGAAATTCGTAACTCGTGTCGATTTAAAACACTCCCTTCGGTCGTGTTTTAATCTATCGCCACTCGTTTCGAACTTCCTCTTTTTCGCACTTGTATCGAAATGTACTATTATCGAAATTTTATTTTAGTGAAGGGTGTTACATACATGAAATCGACATGTTAAGATTTACTTTTGAGTTTTCTAAAAATTCAAGGGAGATTTTAATTTTAAAATAATTAAAAAAACGTTATGACTAAAAAACAGTTTTTGACCCAGAAATTGTTCAACTTTGATGGCAAATATCACAGAAACAATGAGCTGTGAAGTAATTATGAGATACTATTTTGTTTAAAGACAAGAGAGATATTTTTTTTGGTTGTACGTGAAATCATGGAAACCTCTGATATTAATTTTATTTCTGAATTAATAAAGTAGTACGTTTGGTTACAATATATAAAAATGTCTTCGGAGATACGTTGTGCACTTGATGTGAAAATTATTGGTTTAAAAAATCATAAATATCGATGGATTCAAATCGAAGGTCATTGGCTCAGGGAACACCCTTAGTATAGATGGGGATGAAGTTTGAATTGAGAATTATTTTCACTCTTGTCCGTTAAAAGGTTAAATAGGTACGTACTATCAGCTGCAAAATTGCATGGAGAAATTATGAATAAATTCGTTGATAAATTTTCATGAACTTTTGCAGCTGATAGTACCTGATTCAATCCAGTAGCAGACGAGGGGGATGTCCCACAAAATTCGGTAAAACTAAGCATCCTCGTTTCAAGCAAAATTGCTTTTCTTTAAGCGTTGTATTGTATCGGCAGAGAAAATAGATGTGTCCCTATACAGGGAAATTTATTCGTGGGTTTGGGGCCATAAATCCTTTCAAATCTTATTTAATGGAAATTCTGTATTGGTTGGGTAAAGTTTTGTGAATCCATACTAATATTATAAATAGGAAAGTGTGTGTGTCTGTTTGTTTGTCCGTCCTTCACGGCAAAACGAAGCGACGAATTGACGTGTTTTTTTTTAAGTGGAGATAGTTGAAGGGATGGAACGTGACATAGGCTACTTTTTGTCTCTTTCTAACGCGAGCGAAGCCGCGGGCAAAAGCTAGTTATTAAATAAATATTGTGAATAAAATGTTATTGTCTAGGTACTGGTTTACCCTTACCACAAGTTTGAGACTTAATTATCTTAGTAACTTTTTATCACTCATTTACTCAGTATCTTCTTAAAGGTACTTATTATAAAGCAATCTTTTAGAGAAATGAGCAGCAAGGCCTAGCCGAAGTGACAAGCGTTGGCGCTAAGTGGCGCTCGAAACGAAGTCTGGTTGGCAACCAATAAGGAGATCTAGCTAAGATACGCGTATGAGGCGTAGGTATAAGCTTGTGGCGTTTCCTAGATGCCCTGTTACCTGGTTCAACCTCTAGTTAAAATTTATAATATTAAATAAAATAAATATGTAGTATTTTTAAATTTATATATTTTTTTTTTCGGAATTGAAAAATCTATGGCTGGCTAATCTAAGCGATCGGTTATGAGTTGTGTTGTCTCACTGTCTCAATGTCTGTATTATTTAAATTCTCAATTGTTCTTTTCCCATTTTTAGTGTAATTTCTCCATTCCTTTTTTTTATGTAATATTTGTTCATTCCCATAAATTATGTGTGTATTTATTTAATTATTTGTCTTTCTGGTACCTTAACGTTGTACATGTTGCTGCATTTGTCACCCTCATCTCTTTTTATCCTCTCATTCACTCAAAGGTTAACTAGAAGAAATCCCTCAAAGGGATAAGTTCGCCTTTGTACTGTTCTTTACTGTAGTTACTTTGTTTTTGTTATTAATTGTACAATAAAGAGTTTACTACTACTACTACTTTAATATTATATTCGTGAAAAATCCAGGATGCTAAGATGATAATACAAAAAAAATTTTTTTTATTAATTTATTATTTATTTAACTTTTAATTTATTACAGAAAACACAATACAGAAATCATATTTTAAATTTTCACCAAACTGCAGTTTGAATTGAAGGCGAAAAGAGACTTATTTTTAGAACTTTATTATTAGAACAAAATATTGTTTCGGTTAAGTTCATAAGAGTAAATATTTAACCATCTCAGAATTAATTATAGGTTTTAAACTACAGAGGACAAAGGTAAAAGACAAATGTACAAACTTAACGGGAATTGCACATATTCTGTGCCCCGACGCAAAAACGAAGGGGTGTTATAAGTTTGACGTGTCTGTCTGTCTGTCTGTCTGTCCGTCTGTCCGTCTGTCCGTCTGTCTGTCTGTCTGTCTGTTTATCTATTAGTCTGTCTGTGTGTGTGTCTGTCTGTTGCATCGTAGCTCCCGAACGGATAAACCGATTTAGATTTAGTTTTCTTTGTCTGAGAGCTGAGTTAGTCGGGAGTGTTCTTAGCCATGTTTCATGAAAATCGGTCTACTATGTCGCGGTCGGGGGTTTTTTCAAAATTTTAATTTAGTGGTTAGGTTATGTTTAGTCATTATTTTACTTTTTATATTAAACATGCAGTGTCACTCGTCTAGGCTTGTAAAGTCGCTTAAGTACATTCCTACTTACATATACAAGTAACTTAACTCAAATTGTATTTCAAGAGAAAATAAGAGCAGTATAAAGAAGGACTTTAGGACGGCTTAGGGATATGCAATTAATCATGATAATGGTTTAGAAGATGATAAAAGAGAATACCTAACATTCTAGCATGTTTGAAGTAAGTAACTTGCACGCAAACTCCTAAATCGATCTAGATATTGTACAATAAATCATTGTAACATGTTATCAATCACGTCATCTTTGAATAGACAAATTCAAACAACAGTTTGGTCAAGTGTGAGTCGGATAGACCAATTTAAAATATACATGAAGGGCGCCATTTTCTTAGTACAGTCCAGTGCAAAAATACGTATCGATTTTATCCGCTCAAAAATATGTACCGAGACCTTATTCCGCCGACATAAAGTGTTATGGGACATATTTTTGATAAGTTGTACGCACCCATATTTTTACACTTGACTGTATAAGAGTATTGTCCGTAGCCGAATACGCAAACGCTCACGATAATATCTCTTTCGTAGCTATCTATCTCTATCGCTCTTGCGTATTGGCGCGACAGAGCCAGACTACCTTTCTGCGGCGTTTCGATTTCGTTTCGCGTCGCAGATATGCCATTCGGCGGGGTGTTTCGCACTATGTCCGATCGGAATCCGTGACAATAAGATCCACAGTAGATAGCCGTAGAACTATTTACATTGTACTAATCCCGCCTCACAAACATAGATCCTGAGATGACAATAGAATAGAATAGAATAGAATAGAATAGAATAGAAAGGTGTTTATTTCTCTAGTTAATATGTTTTACAATTATGTCCATCAGGTCGGTTGTGTGTTCGGCCTGTGGGTGTGTCAGCTACTTACAATCTATACTTATGTTCGTCTGGAAGATCTGTATAAGTGTCATGTTGTGTGTGCTGTGTGCTTGTTAGTGTGTGCGTACAGAATAAATTTATATAAATTTAAATGTAGTTTCATGTTGTCCTATCCTACCTTAATACTATTTTTACAACTTATAACTAATTTCCTATAATCTATGGGGACGTGGAGCGGTCGCTCGCTTGCTGAGCTGCCGACTCCTGTCTTTTTTTGGCACATAATTAATTTCTCCTAATCTAGTGTTAGTTAGTAGAGGGTTGTATTGCCCGTGTCTGATGTAGGTGTTACCAGGGGTATCTAGATCCGCAATGTGCATTTCGCGGAATCGGCTCAGCATGTCCTCATTTAAATCTTGTGCGCGGAGATGCCATGGATCCCAGTCGAGCATCTCCCACAGTACTGAAGTATCTAGGCGTTTTGGGAACTGTCCACTAGTCTTAAGTGCCATTCGATATTGACGTTCAATTTTGAGTAGGTTGTTCTTACTGTAGCGTGAGAGTAATTGTACCACGCCATAATCCAGTATTGGGAGTAGACAGGCCTGAATGACAGCGAGTTTCACCGTCAAATCCGTCTTAGCGTGCCAGCCTATAATGGGAGCTAGAGCACCGCGCGCCCGTCGTGCTTTCTGCACTACGTAGTCCGTATGTTTACTCATGGTCATGGTCCTGTCTAGGTGTACACCCAAATATTTTATGCTGTTTTTATATTCAATTACCTCGTGTTTGATGCGAATGGTTCTGCGGTACTTCCGCTTGTGAGTAAACATAGCACACTCGGTTTTCTCTATATTGCACTTTAGTCCCCAACGATGGTAGTAATCGATGACAGCTTCGGTGGCCCAGCCCGCTCGGGTCGTCGCACTGTCTGGTTCGGGAGACCTGTTGAGTATACACAGGTCATCGGCGTATTGAGAAAGCATTAGTCCGCGGATCCGGTTTTGTTCGTCCCAAACGTCATGTACATACATGTTAAAGATTATTGGGCCCAGTATAGAGCCCTGTGGGACTCCGTGTGGCACCGCTTTCTCTTCGCCGTTGGTGGTTCTGAAACGTCCATAGGTTTTTCGACCGCTCAGGTAATTTTCTATCATTTTGATGATGTTATTTGGAACGTTTGCTGTTTGAAGTTTCTTCGTCAGACCCTCGTGGTTTATGGAGTCAAAGGCTTTCGAAAGATCAGTCGATACTAAGGCCACGCTTTCCTGTGCTTCTAGGGCATCCGTTATGAACTTTCCGGTACGAAGTATTTGCGTGCCTGTTCCTCTATTTTTAGTAAAACCATGCTGGAACGGCGGTTGGAGTCTGTCAGTCGTTTGTCGCAGGCGTGAAAGAAGTAAGCGCTCGTACAATTTACCCATGATGTTAAGAAGGGTAATGGGCCGATATGATTTGGCGTCGCGGTGGTTCTTCCCAGCTTTATGCAAGAAGATGCATTCTCCGATTTTCCACCTTTTGGGATAGTACCCTGTCAGTAACAGGTAATCGGCTATAACTTTGTACCGGATGAGAAAGGGGTTGCCTCCGAGTTTCAGAGCATCTGCCTTGATTTTGTCCGGACCTGGGGCCTTCTTATTTTTAAAACGTCTTAGAGCTATCTTAATCTCCTCTGTAGATGTAGCGTCGAGAGGCTGAAAGGGCGTGGTTTTCTCTGTGCTCTTGTCCTTATTATCTATTTCGGCTTCTGTTACGATCGCTGCGTCGACTAAAGTGTCGATAGTCTCTCTCTCACTGTTGCATCCCTGGATGTGGGGGAGTCTTTGAGCTGGTGCTTTCAGGTTGCGTTGGATTCGCCACATCTGAACTCTATTGTGTCGTGGGTCATTTACCATTCTCACCCATTTCTGATCATTATACTCCTGGAGCGCCTGTTTGACCAGGCGTTTCAGACGGTTGTAGGTCGTTCTTTGTTCCATTATTCTGTCCTGGTTAAAGCGTAGTCGCCACGCTTTACTTTTTGCTTTGTTTCTTTCGTCTATTAATTTATTAATCTCATCTGGAAGTTGATCTCGTCTGTTGTACTCATGCAGTGGCGCATACTCATCCAGAGATTCAGTAATAGCATTTTCTAGTTGTTTTATGTATTCCTCGCATTCTGAATCAGATGTGATTTCTTTTGGTAGCTGAGTGGTTTTGAGCCATAAAGTTTGTTGAAATTGTTGTCTGGTTTCTTCGTTACTTGCGATAGTACGGGTGTTTCTTATCATATTTTTCTCTCTATCCACCAATATATTTATATCTAGTAGCCACGGCATGTGGTCTGAGCCAACACATGATATTTGTCGGCATGTTACTGTATCGAAGGCTTCCATTTCGTATGAGATTATTGCTGCATCAAGAATGCCATAGCCCGCACTGTTTGGTCGTGAAGGTAGGCCTGTGTGGTGTATAGTGCAGACGTCAGAGTTACAGAGATCACGGATGAGTATTCCCGCTCCTTCGTCTCTCGTTTGGTTTAGTGCGGTCATTTTGAGATTGAGGTCTCCTATGGTTATGTTCGGGGCTTCGGTAACAATATCTTCTAACTCGTCCTTAAGTGCTGTGGCGTCAATGTGTTCAGATCTGTGCGGTATGTATATTCCTTTTATTTTCAGGTAATCTCCAGTTACGTGATCGTAGGTAAGGTTGATGGCGACGCCTTCGATGAGGCGGTCTTCTGATTCTGTACCTGGAGTGACGTCGGTCTGGCTCCAACGTAAACCTCGCATCACGTAAAGGGCTGTGGTTAGATGCGATGCGATCGAGTGAGTGATCTTGTCATAGTTCGAGAGATTCATGTGGGTTTTGGAAAAGTCCACACGACATTCGTTGACTATGATTATATGTGGCTTGTGGCGATCAGCTAGAGATTTTAACTCGAGAAATTTACCTTTGAGTCCTTGCGCATTTAGGTGCATTATACGCAGCTTGTGATATTGATGTCTGCGATTACTTGTTGAGAATTTTTATGAGAATATCGTGTTGTAGCTGTAACTGGAGTAATACTTGCTTCATAATTGTATGTAGCTCTTGCTCAGGAGGTGTCGTGCCATTGACCTGGTTTGCCATCTGTTCTGGCTGCACTGGGTGCTGATATTTTGGTTGTGCTTGGGGCGCTTGATCAGGCGGTGGTGGAAATTCTAAAGTGGAGGTTATGTTCGCGTACGAGTAGTTTTTCTGACGGTATTTTTGCACTGCATGTGCAGGCATGCACTGAACGCAGGTTCAGCAGCTTCTTTTTGTCTTCTTTCTTTTTCTTCATGTTGTGTGATTTGGCGCTCTATTGCCTTCTGGAACTTCTCGCATTTGGCTTGATTAGCGCCGTGCCCCGGTTTTTTGCATGCTGAGCATATTTCGATCTCGACGCCTTCTTCGTTTGAGGACTTCAGGGTGGGCTGTTTCTGTTCACCGTGGCACGCGGATGTCGCATGCGTGAAAAGAAAACATCTCTTGCATTGTACCACTCTCTTCGGATCGTCTTTATATTCCTGGGGATTTATACTGAAGGCTCCGAAGTACGCATGCTTGGTTGTCTTCATAAGCGTGGCGATTTCTTCGTATGACAGGGAACCGTCAAAGATAAATAAGTGTAAGTTACCTTTGATGGTTCTCATCTTGATTGGTCTTACACCGATACATCTCTCCATTTCTTCAAGGCATGCCTCGTTTGTCTCGTAGTAGATGTTTGTATTGAGCACTACTTTTGTTTGGTGAGTCTGCTGGGCCTTAGGGACACGAGCCACGAAGCGGAGTTTGTCGTCAAGTTTCCTCAGCTCTTCTATGATTATTTTTCTTATATCCGCGGTGTATACGCGTATCGTGATGGTCCTTTTATTTGGAGCCATAACGTGTCTTGCTCCGTGTTCTGTGCTGATCTTTCTTATTTTATTAAGGTATTGTGGATCATTGATTTTTTTGACATCCGTTATAATTATGTCGGGGATGTGAGTGGATGGTGTGATTACTCTCGGTGGTCTCTGGGTTTTTACAGCATTTGTAGTGATTGCGTCTCTTTTTCTTTTCTTGCGTTTCGGTGAGGTAATAGTCACTAAGGCGTTTTTTTCCAAATCATCGTAGTGCTCCTCTTCAGTAGGTAACGAGGAGAAACGGTTATTTATTGTTATACCGGACGGTCGCTGAGAGTCGACGGTTGGGTTGTCGGAGCGTGCCTGAGTCGGCGGCGGGCTTAACTTGGAGTCATCACTTGCCTGCATTGGCGGCGGCCTTAACTTGGAGCCGGAATGCGCCAGCGGCGGACTTAACTTGGTATCGGCGCATAGCGGCGGCCTTAACTTGGTATCGGCGCGTAGCGGCGGCCTTAACTTGGAGTCGGTGCGTATTATCGTCGAGCCGTTCGTGTTGATATTTTTTTCACGTGGGTACGCGGGTACATCGGTGCTGCGCGCGGCGATAGCGGTCGCAGCGCCGGGCGTATGGGTCTTGTTAGTCGATCCACTATATAATGTTTGCCGGCGATTGACAAAGTGGGACCCACTTGTCGCGGGCGTAGTACTTGATTGGGTATCGGGTATTTGTTTATATTCCGATATTACTTTGTTTATTATGCTGCATTCACAGGTTACATTTTCTTCACTTTGAAGTCCCATAATTGGCATGTATTTCACATTTATCTGTTTATGGCATTTACGACAGTCTTTCTTATTTATTTTACAGAAATTAATGTTACACGCGTAGATATTAATTTCATTTACACTGCTCACTAGGTGTCCGTTTAGGATATTAGGTGAGATTTTCAGAAAACACTTAACCGCACTTTTCTTGTTACAAAATTTACAATTTAACTGTTTAATCTTTGTTTGGAGGCCTTGCCACTCGTGGAAATTTTTAATTAAATTAATGTTTTCGCAGTGCCAACAAGCAACGGTGTATTGTCCATCACAATCCGGTATAAGTTCACTTGCACAAGTTAATTTATAGTCACTGTTGTTCTTATCATTCACTTTGTTTGCAGCTATGCTGTCCGTGTCCATTTCACTAGTTTCACTGTTATCGGGAGGGCCCGGGGGCCCTCCCGTAGATCCGACACTCATACGAGCGTAGGTATAACAATATAAAATATTGCGTCTCTCCGGGCAACTGTACGGAGCGCAGAGGATACCGTGCACACGTCCGCTCGCTGCAAGGTCGCGCGCTCTGCGAGATGACAAATCCTTCACAGGTTATTCTGACAAACTATGGAATTCATTGCCACCTTCCCTTCGACAGTGTCAATCGGTCGCATCGCTTAAAGCGAATTTAAAAAAGTTATGGCTTTTGGACTCATCTTAATCTAAAAGATGTTTGCGGTTAGGTAGTTTGTGTATATGTAGGGTAGTCATAAAACTGTATTATGTATATATGATATAATTTCTATACCTATTGCTATAGTTTGTAGGTTAAGTATAGGTTTAGGAAAGTCTACCGTCTTCAATTCTCCCTTAATTGCTCTAAGGTTAACTGGAAGAAATCCTTTAATGGTATAAGTTCGCCTGTTGTACAAATGATGTGTGTGTTATTTTTATTTTTTCCCTGTTATATGTGTTTTTATTTTTTACAATAACGAGTATTACTACTACTACTACTACTAATGTAACTGTAACTAGATCCGAAGAATGACAAAAATAAATCGGATGACGGAGATCGGATCATTTATTCGAATGTAGTTAGTGCGTATACCTAAAAAGAACCTTTCTTTAACCCTTCGACCGTCAAGAACGCCTAAAAACTAGCAACGCCTAAAGATAAGGTTTATATTCGTTATTTACTAGTAGAGGTTTTGGTTTTGGTATAGGCCATATAGGGTATAAATATTAGTTTCAGTTAAGAGTTTTTGATAGTAAACGTATTTTACGGTTTAATTTTTTTAACAGACAATGTCCGTATTACATTATCTGTAATTAGGTATTACAATGTGTACCTATTAAAAATTATAATACCTATTAGTTTCATACTTAGCCGGCCAATGCCATGCCTCTCACATCCAAACCAATCATACCTACGATTGACAATATTTTTATGTTATATTAGTTCTCCAAAATAAGAAAATAACAATTCTCAAAAAAAATCAGATCTCCCAAACCATCCTGAATACTTGAGGCTAAAATATTAAAAGGGCCAGACCAATTGAGTTCTTTCGGTCATCGATCAATCGGGCCTAGAAATTGTGCGAGGAAAATACACAAATTGCGGGCCGCAATCACCTTTGTTGGCCGCTTGTGTACAGCACAGATCATCTGCTTCTAAACTCGTAATATAAGTATTTTGTAGGGGTGTTATTTTTCCTAGAAAGTACTATTTTATTAATTGTGTCGCTTAATTTCAAACCTGTGTAAATCCATTCTGCTTAAAGGTTGAATATATAAAAAATATAATATGATCTGAAAAATATTCAACCTTATAGCAGAATGGATTTACCCAGTTTTCAAGTTAAGCGACACAATTATTTTGTGATGATCACTCTAACTTGGACGCGACTTCCAGCGCAAACTGCAAAGTGCATAACTAGGTAGTAGGTACCTACCCAAGGCAACCAATTTTCGCGAGCCGTGAAAAGATATGAATCATTTCGATTAAATTAACATTCGCTTCCAAACATATTGTGACGTTTAGGCAAAAATAGTGGTGTTGGTGACACTGGTGACCTAGGGCCCATTTCTCGAAGCTACAAGTTACAATTTACATGTGGTAATATGACAAGTTGGAAAGAGACTTCCGCTTGTAACTTGTAACTTTCAGTTTTGAGAAATGGGCCCCTGGTTGTATCGGCCCTAAAAATATTGTCAGCAAATAAGGAATCTATTAGACAGAGTCTGCGGAATTTTTAAAGCTTGTTAAGTCAGCAGCGACGTTTGACGAAAGGAAAAGCCTTTTTGTGTGTGTTTTTAATGGCACGAGGAAAACACGTAAATGATGTAAAATATAAAGGCTCATAGATGCCACACGAACTCGCATGCGATTTATAGCAACATTGCGGACTGTTAAGGTTACGTCTACTAATATTTCACTGGCTCAGTGACCCAAAAAGTCAGAGACACAAGAGATCGCCACTCTGCCCTATCCTGCGCCACTTCACGCCAGTTGGGTATACCGAGTGCGGACAGGTTTTTTAGGGCTTCCTCGCACCAGCGATATCTGGGATGGCGACGCAGACGTTTTCCACCTGGGTGTCCTACATATGCTCTTCTTACACCACGATCCTATCCTATCCTTTCAGAGGTTAAAGACTGTATCGTTAAATATGGATACAACTTTGAGTAGCCGTATTTATTTGCTATTATATTTTTTTCTTATAACAAGACATGGGCTTAATAAGGCACATAATAAGGTACGCATTTTGTCCTAGAAACTCGACGTAAACCATGTGGTTTAGACAGCATTGACTTAATCCTCCCGAGTACCAATTACGATTTCGGACAAATGCTACAAGAAAATTCACAAAGTGCTTACAAGACGACACAATTGCGAAAAAAAATTGTACAGTGCGAACCTCAAGGACACATGATCCACAAAGCAGGATATCTAGACATAGTCTAGCCACTGTTATTTTTAAAAAATAAAGTTCATGATCTGTGTATGGCGGCCATTTAGAGAATATGGCATGGCGCTTACGCTAACTCCGACTTTGATGTCGAATTTAACTATCATACACTGTTTATATCGATCTGGTTTAGGCACTGTTCAAACACCATGAATGTCTATTAGACATTGGCCTAAGCCTAATTTTTTTTATCTATTTCTCTCATCCTGCTTGTATCAAAAATTTACGGCAATCCGGAACGTTACTCAAAAATGCGTTTTTTTAAATTATATAAATTCACCGCATTTATTCTGCAAGTACCCAATTGAACAACCATGAAGAGGACTCTTAAAAAATATATTTTGGCAGCATATTAACCTTTGTTTGTCGAAATCGTACAAAGATTCTTTGAGATATTCTCAAATTAAGCCAGATTAGGGGTTGTCCGAAATTTATTTACTAGACCTTAATGAAAGTACCATAAAGTCCCTAAAATAAAAAAAAATATCAGACCTTCTTATATCAAATAGTACTTACCAATACCTTCAGATCATACTCTCGGACCATAATAATACAAAATTATGCACATGTCAACATTTAGACGAGGTTTGTTTTGTCCCTATAATTAACGATACAGTCCTTACATTACACTAATCAAATACCTAAATGTAATGAAACTTACATGCGACTTCTCGTACCGTGTTGTTCGTGTAAATGGGCCCTCAGATAACTTTACATTACAGTACATTACTAGAGGCCGGGACAAAAGGGGTTGCCGGTCGAAGTCATATAGACGGACGACCGAAGCGAGACCGGATAGGTCTGAGGCGGGTAACCCCATATTTCCCGCCAAGGTTATTTTTGCGCGGTTTAGGAGATAAGTTACACTTACCCCGTCGCTACACTTACCCGTATTGACCTTGCAGCCATTCAAAGTCTTTATTTTCAGTAGACTTATTTATTTCATACCGAGTTTGACATTTTTTTAATGGAACTGTTTCCATGAGCCATTCAATTATAGAAACGGTATTTTTATAGGTTTGGACTGTTTGATTTCATTGAGAATAATACCAAATTTAACTTGTCATAAATAATTATGAACATATTATTAGACGTCGTCGCTGAAAAACACAAAGGTTAATTCTGTCAAAGGAAGTCTTTTGTTCAGGCACCTCCATATTTGACCTTTGAAGATGACCTCATCACTTTCATCTACAATTGAGCGAAATGTAGGTCATTTTGTCACATAAGTCCTTTAGTAGATATCAAACACATAAATACTACCATAATTTGGAAGTTTTTCAAAAATTCGGGGTTGATAAACTAGGCTAATCACATTTTAGTCAAATCAGCTTCTTTTTAATTACTCTCAAAACGAATTTCAACGGTTTGCTAATATGGAATTAAGGGTAATTCCAGGATAGATGCCCTCAGTGGGATAGCTACCTTAATTTAAATTTTTAATAGTAGTAAATAGAGATAATTAAATAAATTTTATAGGACATTCTTACACAGATTGCATGGCTCAGGCCCACGGTAAGCTCAAGAAGGCTTGTGTTGTGGGTACTCAGACAACGATATATATAATATATAAATACTTATATACATAGAAAACATCCATGAATCAGGAACAAATATCTGTGCTCATCACATAAATAAATGCCTTTACCGGGATTCGAACCCGGGACCGCGGCGCAGCAGGCAGGGTCACTACCGACTGCGCCAGACCGGTCGTCAAAAAAAAATATTGAAGAAGAAGCGCTGGACGTCGTGACAGCGGACATGGAAGAGCACAATCTCTCACCTCAGGATGCCGAAAACCGGGTAAAGCGGAGAAGGCTGAGCAGGAAAGCGGACCCTGGCGCTAGGCCGGGAAAACGCTAAGTTGAAGAAGAAGAAGAGTAAATAAAGATATGGGTTCAATTTTTGTGGCCGATGAGCTAGCAGCCACAGTCACTGTAATGTCGCAATTTCGTTTTCTTTCAATTCCTTGGCACTTGCAATTGGCACTGAAACGGTATTATGCTGA
Organism: Leguminivora glycinivorella; assembly: GCF_023078275.1. Classification (NCBI taxonomy): domain Eukaryota; kingdom Metazoa; phylum Arthropoda; class Insecta; order Lepidoptera; family Tortricidae; genus Leguminivora; species Leguminivora glycinivorella. Next base: position 22,906,785 of record NC_062978.1, on the reverse strand, counting down.
GACGGGACCATTTCGTGATAAACTTACCAATCCCTTGTACATTTGAAGTTTTAGTCATACATGGTGTAGGATAAAAATTTTTTTCGCAATATATTTTTTTATCTTTGTATGGAGATTCGACCGATTCGCGCGGCCCGGCTCATACAAAAGTGAAGTTTTTTTTAGCGAAAAAAAAATTTTCTTCTACTTTTTCCTGATAAGAATACGATACTAAGTACGCCCTTAAACGGATCACCGCCATTTTTGTTACACTCTGAATGTTATGCATAATTGTGTTGTTTTTAAGTTTATTACGAGCCCGTGTGGTGACGGGTTAAGAATTTCACCACCCCCTTTCTTCCCGTGGGTGTCGTAGAAGGCGACTGTGGGATATGGGTTAAAGTGTGGCGTAGGCGAGAGGCTGGCAACCTGTCACTGCAATGTCACACTTTCGTTTTCTATCGACCCCTTATTTGCCAAGAGTGGCACTGAAACTTGAGTAGTTTCATGTGTTCTGCCTACCCCTTCATGGGATACAGGCGTGATTGTATGTATGTATGTATGTATGTACGAATAAATATTTTGATTATGATTATGATTATTATGATTACTCACCATAATATACATCGTCCAACTCCTTATACCGTTTGGCATTCACGCCAATCCTCCAGCTATATAACAGCACCACTAGTATTGATATATTCTGAAACAAAGAGATATACCTTTAAAACAAATTACAATTTAAAAAAAAACATGAGAAGAAAAATACAATCGCTTAGAGAAAATGACATATTCCTTGCATTTATCCTATTTGGATTCTCTTTGACTTGTTATTTGCCTATTTTCGTGCCGTACGATTAAATAAACAAATAAATCCTACACTGCTGCACTGAATTAATATGAATTCGTGTCTAGTGACGTCACAGTCAACTCAATTACTTTGTATACCTATTTCTATCCGACTTGGGTTTGAAAATAAGTACTACTTAATGTTTTCTTATCTGATGCTTTATTTCGTGCGTGGTATAAAAAAATATATTTTATTGACCGTCAAAGTCCCAAACTTTATTAAACGAGGAGCTTTAAACGCTCCTCCCTGTTGCCTAAAAGGAAATGTCCACGCCCCCCACCCGTATGATAAGTGGACACATTAGAATAGAATAGAATAGAATAGAAAAGTTTTATTCGTAAACACACACAGACAATAAACAATATTTATGAATGACATAGGAGAATAAAGTGCCACGAAACGGCCTCACGTCAGCATATTGCTGGCGACTTCCAGCGCTGGTCTTCCGGTGAGACCATTAAGTGAGAAAAATCACGGAAGGCAACAGACAAAACTAAAGAAACACAAGGCATAAAGAACAAAATACAAAAATAACGAAACATACAGCATACAATAGTTATAAATAAAACATTGACAATAATAATAATAGATGTGGCAATCGAACCTGCAATAGTCCGGTCGGACACAGGGTGGTTTGACATTAAGCGTTCGCATGTTACTAGCGCCAACGGTCGCTACACAAACTAAATGACAAATGATTGACATTACTGAACTATTTAGTTTTTCACTTCTCCCATGGCCCCGTGGTCCCCTATAATGTTCACACGCTCCCCGTGGGGAGCACGCCCCACACTTTGAAAACCCCTGTCTTCCTTTTTAAACTTATTGCGAGGTCACAGAGCTACTACTGTAGTATAAAGTTTATCCAATAAGTTCGAACACAGTTTCAAACTCTCATTATGAGGCTGCGCTCAACCTCGGTCTTGGAGTAAACTTAGTAACGCTTTAATTTTAAAACTAATAGCCAAATTGCTGTGAAACTTTATATTTACAACAATCTTATTTTATAGCAGATTTTTGTGGTGATACTAATTATAATGCTTTATTCATTTGAGATCTTAAGCCAGCTTAATTATAAGTAAAATATAAAAACACTTACAGAACAGTATAGTATATTTCAATATTTCATACTAAGAATCGTACCTCAATTTTTTGGCGCCACCTATTAAATAGTATCATAACTACACAATTGATGATGCCCACACTTTTTTTTTAATATATGTATTGACGTCATCATCGGCCTTCAAGTCTCTAACAGACTATACAAGCAGTGTCAGGTAGGGCAACAACGTTTTTCATGGCTGTGTAAGCCAATACGGGAGCGGCAAACATGACCACAACCTCTGGCAGGTGTAGTGTACCCGTGCCGAAGTATTGACGTGATATTATGATATTAAAATAAATAAATACACTTGTTCCCATAAAAAATTAAAAGACGCAAAAATATTTGGGGAAAGTATGATTTTGACCACTTCCAGGCTGCGAAACAGCGCCATCTAGTTTTCAGCCTAAAATGCCCATACTTTTCAGTGGTACGCTTTTTTGTATGGGCTTTGTCAGTCCCGTATTAAATCGTTCTTGACATACACACAATATAAAAATCTAGCCCAGGGTGCTGCGGGGCAGGGCCCATGCTGTCGGTACGGCGGTAGTGAACCGATGTATAAACACGCGCCGTGTTCAGGCAGGCAATTATGGTCGCTCGATAAATGATAAAACATCTGGCCGTCCCTATCGCACTTACTAATAGTGCGATAGGGACGGCCAGATGTTTTATCGTCTATCACGTGACCATGCTACCCGTGCTGGATTGTAAGCGCGGTGGAAGTCTTCTTCTGATCCCGCCACATAATACTGCCAAAGCCAAGAAATCCGTCAGTGTGTTGGGGGCTAAATTATTCAACGCATTACCTATCGCAATCAGAAGTGCACCCAGCGACGTCACATTTTCCAACAAACTTAAGACACTAACTTATTCTTATTACTAAATATGGCCTGTACTACTGTAAATAAATTTCTCGAAAAGGTGTCATTGACCCACACACAAATAATGTAAAAAAATGTCCTTAATTTTTTTGTTTATTAGCAATATTAAATCGTATTTTAATGCATTTAACGCCTTTTCTCATGTATTTTTAATGTCTAAAAAACGGAATAAAAATCATTCAGATATACAAAATTACGCGACTAATCATACAACTGCGCTAATTCTCCAGTCAGTAATAATTTTGTATTTATAACATAATCTATTTTCTTTGATTTTACCCGAACAAAATTGCCATAAAGGAATATTACAACTTAAAAATATTCTATAATTGGTCAATGAAAGTTTGTCAAAATTAATAATAATTCACAAAAAATATTCCTTCCATGACATTTCACTTGAAATTTACATAACAATGGCCTCTTGTTACCAGCCTTAATGAGAAAAACATCGTCAAAGTCAAGTCAGGTACCTATTGAAAGAAACAAGACTTTTGAGACTATAAATACATTTGTGGCTAGGAGTTCAAAATACGTTACTCAATAGAGAGAATTTAACGGAAAATGTATTGTCATCAAAAGTAATTATTTATTCATAATAAAGGTGATTTACACGTTATAAAAAAAATACATGTTTAAAAACTTGCGCTTCGCCAGCGTACCAAAGTCATAATATAATTATTTAGGAATACCCCTGTGATGTTTCGAATAAAATAGTCAAACTAATCTTGTTTTCCCATACTAACTTTGGACCCCCAGTTTACCCCCTTAGGAGGTGAATTTTGAAAAAATATTTCTTAGTGCTCCAGTCCAGTACACCTTATAAAGAATCTACGTCCCTTTGGAATTTCTAGGGCCAGTGGTTTCGGCTATGCGTTGATATGTCAGTCAGTCACTTTCTTCCTTTATATATTTAATAAATAAAAAATTCTAAACTCAGTACGAGTACAAATTATCGTACCTACACTTTACCTACAGTTTATGATTATTCATTGCCAGAGACGTAACAATAGACTCTAATTCATAAAATTATTTATACTTTCAAATTAAAGGACCTTTCTGGGAATTAGTCGAGGAAAATTTTGACAAATTATACTAGCATTAACGTTTTTGTTGTCGAAAATATTCTAATACGCCTTATTGTTAAGGACCTGCCGAGGCCTGTCGTAACCGGGAATGTCAGTTTTCGCACGATTTTAGTAGACCTCGGACACAAATAATACGCAAAGGATTTTAGCGGAGAAACTAATTTCTGACGTTATATTTCAAGCTAGACTAGACAAACTAACTGTTGATACTACAATAGCATCTTATAATTGATTTAATAGTTTAAGTACATTTAATATAAAACGATTTAAAAAAACAACTGAACATATTCAAGGAACATATTTTTAAATTAAAGGAAAAATGGTAAAATGCACACCTCCGGCAGGACTCGAACCTGCGACCTATCTCTTTTCCATTTTTCCTTTAATTTAAAAATATGTAATATCGCTCGCAGACGTTTCTGCGTGATAAAAAACAAATATTCATGGAAGTTTGGCTAGAATTAACTGGTTACGTTATACCAACTGGTGCTATTTTAGTTACTACAAATAGTACTTTATGCAACCGGCATTTAAAGGAGATCAAAAAAGACCCGTGCCGTGGGTACTTTTTCTACGACCATGCACTTAGCTATTAATAGTTTTCTAGAATAAATTTCGTGAAATTGTCAGCGCTTGAGCCATCCCTCGCCGGCTTCTCGCGCAGTAACGTTATAACAATGCTTGCCATTGTTGCATAGCCAAACAATTCGTTTTCAATTTTTTCGTTACGACGCGAATGCGCGGGAAGCCGGCGGGGGCAGGATTTGGGGAATTGACTTAAAGATCTATGCACGACCCCGTAAATGACGAATAACAGTTCGGGAGTAGAAAAAAGCACTAACAGTAGACGTATTCGAAAATACGACGGTAAAACATTATGCACTCTGTAAACATCTGCCCGGCCCGCGGCACTGTCCAGTAAAGGGCTCATTTATTCAAACTAAGATCAATCTAAACTGACATAGGTACCATACACTAAAGAAAAAGCGATCAAGCCCACTGGTGGCAAAGCCGTGTCTACAGCTACCGCGGCTGACGTGCTAAACCGTTACACCACCTCGACCGCCCTACTTCGTTCCCTACATCGGTAAGATAAATCTGTTATCAATAGTACTTAGTTCCATTTTCTTAGCTTCTTCATCAATCACTCAATGTTATTAGGCACTCGTCGACAAGTGGTCCACTTGTCGACGAGTTGGAAGGGTATAATTTTCACAAATTATTAGACCAAAATACCGACCTTACTTCCAATTACAGTTAAAATCATCCACAGTGAAAATTACGAATCTTAATTGAATAAAATAAATTCACCTCCCGCATGAGATAACGTAAATTGCGAGAAGCGCTGAAATGATAAAAGAACAATTAAGGCTATAAATTATAATAATTAAGGAGATGAACGAGAGGGATAATACGATAGCACATTTGAAATTCCGAATGACATACCGGTATTTGGACGAGGAAATATAAAGCCAATAAAATGTTGTAACGGATGAGTATTCAGATTTTAAAATGTGATTCGATTCAGTCATTTAACATGCCTTTGCCTCGGCTATTTTATGACCATGCGTAGAGGAGACCGAGGTGAGTGGTGACAGAAGAAAGTTGTGACAACGACAACATCGATTTTCGGAAGCTTTTTTTTTTATTAAATAAACGTATACAGCTTATACAAGTACAGCGTCCCACAAAACAGTTTCCACGGTTTGACTGTGGGATCGTGCAGTCTCTACTCTCTTATATTATAAAATAAACTATTTCTATACGCAATTTATGAGGTAACTACGCAGCTTTTTACCAAATTTAACTTTTTTGGCTTCCTGTCTTCATGTTTCGATCCGTAACGAGGACATGTCGAGCGATCTTCGACAATTTTACGTGAATGACCCGGTTTCACATTGTTTAAATTCATTTAACAAATGCTTGTCAGTTTAACCGCATTTGCTAGACACATCATCGTCACGCAGCAGATGTCTATGAAACTTCCCATACAATAAAATTTAACGAACGCTTTAACGATGGCAGATGGTTTGATGTGTCTGTCTGTCTGTCTGTTTATCTGTCTGTTTGTCTGTCTGTCTGTGGCATCGTAGCTCCCGAACGGATGAACCGATTTAGATTTAGTTTCTTTTGTCTGAAAGCTGAGTTAGTCAGGAGTGTTCTTAGCCATGTTTCATGAAAATCAGTCTACTATGTCGCAGTCGGAGGTTTATTCAACATTCTAATCTTTATAAAAATCTTTCTGTATAATATGAGATGCGAGCAGCGACACAAATTGCTATCATGTTGAAAAAACCTAAATATTAAGCTTATTACGCAGCCACTTTTAATAATGAGATATTTGTGCCTCCGCGTTTCATCATGAGGGTTTTCCGCCTAATTCAGATGCTATCTACAATTTGCGTTTTATTTGAGAGCCCTTCTTTCGACAATAAACGAAATTTATTTGAATTTTATTGTTGATAGTACTTTCTGTGATTTGAAATGGAGTTGAATTGGTTTCCTGTATCCCTAATTTAAGAGGATATGGGTTGAAGACTGAAATACCCACATTATTTTTTAGATATACACTATGTATGCCGTATACGGGCGATAAATTAAACCAGACATAGAATTCATTAGTGTTATCATTTTATCAAGGACTATTTATATAGGACTAGCTTTTGCCCGCGGCTTCACTCGAATAAGAAAGAGACAAAAAGTAGCCTAAGTTACTCTCCATCTCTTCAACTATCTCCATTTAAAAAATCATGTCAATTCGTCACTCCGTTTTGTCGTGAAAGACGGACAAACAAACAGACACACACACTTTTCCATTTATATTATTAGTATAGAGCCCAACTGGGGTAGTACCTCCGCCTTACAGAAGACCGCAGCCAAATAGCACTAGACCCTACTCATAGTGTTGTGTTCCTGCCGGTGAGTAAGGCTGCCAGAGCTCAATGAGGGTGCGGTGTGCTGATGACGGGAGGACTTACGGAACTAACTTGTTCCGTCTATTGTCCTTTGAGTCGTCGGCAACCCGAACCCTCCTTAGAACTTGTACATTCCTTTTTGCTGTGTACTTAACACAGCAAAAGGGAGTGTACAAGTTTCTAATAGGGTGGCAACGCGCTTGTGACACTGTTTGAGTTGCAGGCGTCCATAGGTTACGGTGACCGCTTTACATCAGGCGGACCGTATGCTTGTTTGCCACCGACGTAGTATAAAAAAATATATATATTTTTACATACTTCATACTAAGAATCGGACCTCGATTTTTTAGCGCCACCTATTAAATACTATCATAAATACAGTGATAATGCCTACAACTTTACGTTTTTTTGTATATACGTGATATCATGATTTTAAAATAAAATAAATTAATAGTTTAAAAAACACTATAAAACACGCTTTTATAAATGCACGTAAAAGCCAAAAATAAATTATGGATCGTTCAAGTTGTCTCTATTTGTGAGCTGAAGTTTAAAAACTATGTGCTTTTAATTTGATTGTAAAAGCGTGGGGCGCTGGAACAGGAAAGACTTTTTGTATAACTTGCTGATAAATCAAATTATGCTATGTTACGGGAAGGAGGTTACACAGATTGACGCGCTAACTGGAGTTGCAGCATCACTAGTAGGTTCTACATTAAACAGTCAAATCAATTAAAAGTCAGTGTTCAAAGTAGGTACCAGTTTGTCGAACTCAGACAAAATATGCGCTAGTAGCGAGGAGAGTCGACAGTCACCGACACTTAGAACGCCGCTTTTTTCCGGTTATCAAAGTACAAATGGGGAAAGTGTCTACAGTGACAGGATGCAGAGTTCTTGTTTCTTGTTCGTGGACGAGATATCTTTGGTTCTCTTTGGTAACCCTTAGGCGGCATATGTAAACGTTATGTTCTTATGCAACTTCATTCGCCAGGAAGTTCGGATTAGTATTTGTTTACAAGAAAGTCTTTCCTGTTCCAGCGCCCCACGCTTTTACAATCAAATATTATAATTAAAAGCACATAGTTTTTAAACTTCAGCTCACAAATAGAGACAACTTGAACGATCCATAATTTATTTTTGGCTTTTACGTGCATTTATAAAAGCGTGTTTTATAGTGTTTTTAAACTATTAATTTATTTTATACTTTTTAGTCATTAATAATGAAATACTTTTAACATTTATACATAAATTTATTTCAAGTAGGCGGATTTTACATGCCATTTGTGGCTTAACGTGTACTTATTGCTAATTGCTACTTAATAATAACTAGCGGCTTCCTTCTTATTACGGTATTATCATAAAAATGTTTATACCTAGTAAGTTATCCGTAAAAGATAGACAATATAGACATGTGCCATCGCGGACTTTTTGAAGACATTAGAGAGACATACTTTCGCCATACATTGTTTTGAAGCTCTCAGCTAGTGGGATTTTGTTTGACTCGATTAGAAAATATTGTCACATTTCAACTAATTCAAACAAAATTTAAGTATTTCTTTTTTGCCGAGCCCCCTTTATTTGCTCTTAAGGGTCACAGGAAAACCATTACCCAACTTATTTTAAATACAACGTTGATCTTTCTTTTATGCGGAGGCTTCGCCCCCCGAGCCCCCTTTGTTTGCTCTTAAAGGTCATAAGAAAACGCTAACCCAACTTATCTTAAATACTACGTTGATCTTTCTTTCATGCGGGGGGCTTCGCCCCCCGTGCCCCCCTTTGTTTGCTCTTAAAGGTCACAAGAAAACGCTAACCCAACTTATTCTAAATACTACGTTGATCTTTCTTTCATGCGGGGGGCTTGGCCCCCCGAGCCCCCCTTTGTTTGCTCTGAAAGGTCACAAGAAAACCCTAAACCAACTTATTTTAAATACAACGTTGATCTTTCTTTCATGCGGGGGCTTCGCCCCCGAGCCCCCTTTGTTTGCTCTTAAAGATCACAAGAAAACGCTAACCCAACTTATTTTAAATACAACGTTGATCTTTCTTTTATGCGGGGGCTTCGCCCCCGAGCCCCCTTTGTTTGCTCTTAAAGGTCACAAGAAAACGCTAACCCAACTTATCTTAAATACTACGTTGATCTTTCTTTCATGCGGGGGCTTCGCCCCCGAGCCCCCCTTTGTTTGCTCTGAAAGGTCACAAGAAAACGCTAACCCAACTTATTCTAAATACTACGTTGATCTTTCTTTCATGCGGGGGCTTCGCCCCCGAGCCCCCTTTCTTTACCCTTAAGGATCACAAGAAAACCTTAACCCAACTTATTTTAAATACTACGTTGTTCTTTTTTTCATGCGGGGGCTTCGCCCCCGAGCCCCCCTTTGTTTGCTCTGAAAGGTCACAAGAAAACGCTAACCCAACTTACTTTAAATACTACGTTAATCTTTCTTTTATGCGGGGGCTTCGCCCCCCGAGCCCCCCTTTTCGTTACTCTTAAGGGTAACAGGAAAACCCTAACCCAACTTATTTTAAATACAACGTTTATCTTTCTTTCATGCGGGGGGCTTGACCCCCCGAGCCCCCCTTTGTTTGCTCTGAAAGGTCACAAGAAAACCCTAAACCAACTTATTTTAAATACAACGTTGATCTTTCTTTCATGCGGGGGGCTTCGCCCCCCGAGCCCCCCTTTGTTTGCTCTTAAAGGTCACAAGAAAACGCTAACCCAACTTATTTTAAAAACTACGTTAATATTTCTTTAATGCGGGGGCTTCGCCCCCGAGCCCCCCTTTTCGTTACTCTTAAGGGTAACAAGAAAACCCTAACCCAACTTATTTTAAATACAACGTTTATCTTTCTTTTATGCGGGGGGCTTCGCTCCCCGAGCCCCCCTTTTCTTTACCCTTAAGGATCACAAGAAAACCTTAACCCAACTTATTCTAAATACTACGTTGTTCTTTCTTTCATGCGGGGGACTTCGCCCCCCGAACCCCCCTTTGTTTGCTTTTAAATGTCACAATAAAACGCTAACCCAACTTATCTTAAATACTACGTTGATCTTTCTTTCATGCGGGGGGCTTGGCCCCCCGAGCCCCCCTTTGTTTGCTCTGAAAGGTCACAAGAAAACGCTAACCCAACTTATTTTAAATACTACGTTTATCTTTCTTTTATGGGGGCTTCGCCCCCCGAGCCCCCCTTTGTTTGCTCTTAAAGGTCACAAGAAAACGCTAACCCAACTTATCTTAAATACTACGTTGATCTTTCTTTCATGCGGGGGACTTCGCCCCCCGAACCCCCCTTTGTTTGCTCTTAAAGGTCACAAGAAAACGCTAAACCAACTTATCTTAAATACTACGTTGATCTTTCTTTCATGCGGGGGCTTGGCCCCCGAGCCCCCTTTGTTTGCTCTGAAAAGTCACAAGAAAACCCTGAACCAACTTATTTTAAATACAACGTTGATCTTTCTTTCATGCGGGGGCTTCGCCCCCGAGCCCCCCCTTGTCTTTGCTCTTCAAGGTCACAAGAAAACGCTAACCCAACTTATTTTAAATACTACGTTGTTCTTTCTTTCATGCGGGGGCTTCGCCCCCGAGCCCCCTTTGTTTGCTCTGAAAGGTCACAAGAAAACGCTAACCCAACTTATTTTAAATACTACGTTAATCTTTCTTTTATGCGGGGGGCTTCGCCCCCCGAGCCCCCCTTTTCGTTACTCTTAAGGGTAACAGGAAAACCCTAACCCAACTTATTTTAAATAAAACGTTTATCTTTCTTTTATGCCCGGCTTCGCCCCCCGAGCCCCCCTTTGTTTGCTCTTAAAGGTCACAAGAAAACGCTAACCCAACTAATCTTAAATACTACGTTGATCTTTCTTTCATGCGGGGGCTTCGCCCCCGAGCCCCCTTTGTTTGCTCTTAAAGGTCACAAGAAAACGCTAACCCAACTTATCTTAAATACTACGTTGATCTTTCTTTCATGCGGGGGACTTCGCCCCCCGAGCCCTCCTTTGTTTGCTCTTAAAGGTCACAAGAAAACGCTAACCCAACTTATTTAAATACTACGTTGATCTTTCTTTCATGCGGGGGCTTCGCCCCCGAGCCCCCCTTTCTTTACCTCTTAAGGATCACAAGAAAACCTTAACCCAACTTATTCTAAATACTACGTTGATCTTTTTTCATGCGGGGGCTTCGCCCCCGAGCCCCCTTTGTTTGCTCTGAAAGGTCACAAGAAAACGCTAACCCAACTTATTTTAAATACTACGTTAATCTTTCTTTTATGCGGGGGGCTTCGCCCCCGAGCCCCCCTTTTCGTTACTCTTAAGGGTAACAAGAAAACCCTAACCCAACTTATTTTAAATACAACGTTGATCTTTCTTTCATGCGGGGGGCTTGGCCCCCCGAGCCCCCCTTTGTTTGCTCTGAAAGGTCACAAGAAAACCCTAAACCAACTTATTTTAAATACAACGTTGATCTTTCTTTCATGCGGGGGCTTCGCCCCCCGAGCCCCCCTTTGTTTGCTCTTAAAGGTCACAAGAAAACGCTAACCCAACTTATTTTAAATACTACGTTGATCTTTCTTTAATGCGGGGGCTTCGCCCCCGAGCCCCCCTTTTTTACTCTTAAGGGTCACAAGAAAACCCTAACCCAACTTATTTTAAATACAACGTTGATCTTTCTTTTATGCGGGGGCTTCGCCCCCGAGCCCCCCTTTTCTTGCCTTAAGGATCACAAGAAAACCTTAACCCAACTTATTTAAATACTACGTTGTTCTTTCTTATGCGGGGGCTTCGCCCCCGAAGCCCCCCTTTGTTTGCTCTTAAAGGTCACAAGAAAACGCTAACCCAACTTATTTTAAATACTACGTTGATCTTTCTTTCATGCGGGGGCTTCGCCCCCGAGCCCCCCTTTGTTTGCTCTGAAAGGTCACAAGAAAACGATAACCCAACTTATTTTAAATACTACGTTTATCTTTCTTTTATGCGGGGGGCTTCGCCCCCCGAGCCCCCCTTTGTTTGCTCTTAAAGGTCACAAGAAAACGCTAACCCAACTTATTTTAAATACTACGTTGATCTTTCTTTCATGCGGGGGCTTCGCCCCCGAAGCCCCCTTTGTTTGCTCTTAAAGGTCACAAGAAAACGCTAAACCAACTTATTTAAATACTACGTTGATCTTTCTTTCATGCGGGGGCTTCGCCCCGAGCCCCCCTTTGTTTGCTCTGAAAGGTCACAAGAAAACCCTAACCCAACTTATTTTAAATACAACGTTGATCTTTCTTTCATGCGGGGGCTTCGCCCCCGAGCCCCCCTTTGTTTGCTCTTAAAGGTCACAAGAAAACGCTAACCCAACTTATTTTAAATACTACGTTGATCTTTCTTTCATGCGGGGGCTTCGCCCCCGAGCCCCCTTTTTGTTTGCTCTTAAAGGTCACAAGAAAACGCTAACCCAACTTATTTTAAATACTACGTTGATCTTTCTTTTATGCGGGGGCTTCGCCCCCGAGCCCCCTTTTCGTTACTCTTAAGGGTCACAAGAAAACCCTAACCCAACTTATTTTAAATACAACGTTGATCTTTCTTTTATGCGGGGGCTTCGCCCCCGAGCCCCCCTTTGTTTGCTCTTAAAGGTCACAAGAAAACGCTAACCCAACTTATCTTAAATACTACGTTGATCTTTCTTTCATGCGGGGGCTTCGCCCCCGAGCCCCCCTTTGTTTGCTCTTAAAGGTCACAAGAAAACGCTAACCCAACTTATCTTAAATACTACGTTGATCTTTCTTTCATGCGGGGGCTTCGCCCCCGAGCCCCCCTTTGTTTGCTCTTAAAGGTCACAAGAAAACGCTAACCCAACTTATTCTAAATACTACGTTGATCTTTCTTTCATGCGGGGGCTTCGCCCCCGAGCCCCCCCCCTTTCTTTACTCTTAAGGATCACAAGAAAACCTTAACCCAACTTATTTTAAATACTACGTTGTTCTTTCTTTCATGCGGGGGCTTCGCCCCCGAGCCCCCTTTGTTTGCTCTGAAAGGTCACAAGAAAACGCTAACCCAACTTATTTTAAATACTACGTTGATCTTTCTTTTATGCGGGGGCTTCGCCCCCGAGCCCCCCTTTGTTTGCTCTTAAAGGTCACAAGAAAACGCTAACCCAACTTATTTTAAATACAACGTTTATCTTTCTTTTATGCGGGGGCTTCGCCCCCGAGCCCCCTTTCTTTACTCTTAAGGATCACAAGAAAACCTTAACCCAACTTATTTAAATACTACGTTGATCTTTCTTTCATGCGGGGGCTTCGCCCCCGAGCCCCCCTTTGTTTGCTCTGAAAGGTCACAAGAAAACGCTAACCCAACTTATTTTAAATACTACGTTAATCTTTCTTTCATGCGGGGGCTTCGCCCCCGAGCCCCCTTTTCGTTACTCTTAGGGGTCACAAGAAAACCTTAACCCAACTTATTTTAAATACAACGTTGATCTTTCTTTTATGCGGGGGGCTTCGCCCCCGAGCCCCCCTTTGTTTGCTCTTAAAGGTCACAAGAAAACGCTAACCCAACTTATCTTAAATACTACGTTGATCTTTCTTTCATGCGGGGGCTTCGCCCCCGAGCCCCCCCTTTGTTTGCTCTTAAAGGTCACAAGAAAACGCTAACCCAACTTATTTTAAATACAACGTTGATCTTTCTTTTATGCGGGGGCTTCGCCCCCCGAGCCCCCCTTTGTTTGCTCTTAAAGGTCACAAGAAAACGCTAACCCAACTTATCTTAAATACTACGTTGATCTTTTTTTATGCGGGGGCTTCGCCCCCGAGCCCCCCTTTGTTTGCTCTTAAAGGTCACAAGAAAACCTAACCCAACTTATTTTAAATACAACGTTGATCTTTCTTATGATGCGGGGGCTTCGCCCCCGAGCCCCCTTTGTTTACTCTTAAGGTCACAAGAAAACGCTAACCCAACTTATTTTAAATACTACGTTGATCTTTCTTTCATGCTTCCCCCCTCGAGCCCCCCCCCTTTTTTTCTGTTCTTATCTTCCGGCACCATCATCAGGCCTTGAAACCTAATCGTAGTCATAGTTCATTACAAGACTTTTCTAAGAAGCCCAAAAACAGCTATGATACGATGTTCCATCATGTAGTTCCAGTTCATATCTTCCGGCTCCATCATCAGACCTTGAAACCTAATCGTAGTCAAAGTTCATTACAAGACTTTTCTAAGAAGCCCAAAAACAGCTATGATACTATGTTCCATCATGTAGTTCCAGTTCATATCTTCCGGCTCCATCATCAGACCTTGAAACCTAATCGTAGTCAAAGTTCATTACAAGACTTTTCTAAGAAGCCCAAAAACAGCTATGATACGATGTTCCATCATGTAGTTCCAGTTCATATCTTCCGGCTCCATCATCAGACCCTGAAACCTAATTGTAGTCAAAGTTCATTACAAGACTTTCCTAAGAAGCCCAAAAACAGCTATGATACGATGTTCCATCATGTAGTTCCAGTTCATATCTTCCGGCTCCATCATCAGACCTTGAAACCTAATCGTAGTCAAAGTTCATTACAAGACTTTTCTAAGAAACCCAAAAACAGCTATGATACGATGTTCCATCATGTAGTTCCAGTTCATATCTTTCGGCTTCATCATCAGACCTTGAAACCTAATTGTAGTCAAAGTTCATTACAAGACTTTTCTAAGAAACCCAAAAACGGCTATGATACGATGTTCCATCATGTAGTTCCAGTTCATATCTTCCGACTCCATCATCAGATCAGCTCAACAGTACCATATTATTGTATTGTCATCGGAACTACATATAGCTGCCAATTTTCATTACGCTACGACTCCTGGAAGATGGTTAAATTAGCCTCCGCAGATTCCATTACATAGTTACATACACGATGACCTAATAAAAGCGTGTTAAAAATAAATTAATAGTTTAAAAAACACTATAAAACACGCTTTTATAAATGCACGTAAAAGCCAAAAATAAATTATGGATCGTTCAAGTTGTCTCTATTTGTTAGCTGAAGTTTAAAAACTATGTGCTTTTAATTATAATATTTGATTGTAAAAGCGTGGGGCGCTGGAACAGGAAAGACTTTTTGTATAACTTGCTGATAAATCAAATTATGCTATGTTACGGGAAGGAGGTTACACAGATTGACGCGCTAACTGGAGTTGCAGCATGACTAGTAGGTTCTACATTAAACAGTCAAATCAATTAAAAGTCAGTGTTCAAAGTAGGTACCAGTTTGTCGAACTCAGACAAAATATGCGCTAGTAGCGAGGAGAGTCGACAGTCACCGACACTTAGAACGCCGCTTTTTTCCGGTAATCAAAGTACAAAAGGGGAAAGTGTCTACAGTGACAGGATGCAGAGTTCTTGTTCGTGGACGAGATATCTTTGGTTCTCTTTGGTAACCCTTAGGCGGCATATGTAAACGTTATGTTCTTATGCAACTTCATTCGCCAGGAAGTTCGGATTAGTATTTGTTTACAAGAAAGTCTTTCCTGTTCCAGCGCCCCACGCTTTTACAATCAAATATTATAATTAAAAGCACATAGTTTTTAAACTTCAGCTAACAAATAGAGACAACTTGAACGATCCATAATTTATTTTTGGCTTTTACGTGCATTTATAAAAGCGTGTTTTATAGTGTTTTTTAAACTATTAATTTATTTTATACTTTTTAGTCATTAATAATGAAATACTTTTAACATTTATACATAAATTTATTTCAAGTAGGCGGATTCTACATGCCATTTGTGGCTTAACGTGTACTTATTGCTAATTGCTACTTAATAATAACTAGCGGCTACCTTCTTATTACGGTATTATCATAAAAATGTTTATACCTAGTAAGTTATCCGTAAAAGATAGACAATATAGACATGTGCCATCGCGGACTTTTTGAAGACATTAGAGAGACATACTTTCGCCATACATTGTTTTGAAGCTCTCAGCTAGTGGGATTTTGTTTGACTCGATTAGAAAATATTGTCACATTTCAACTAATTCAAACAAAATTTAAGTATTTATTTTTTGCCGAGCCCCCTTTATTTGCTCTTAAGGGTCACAGGAAAACCATTACCCAACTTATTTTAAATACAACGTTGATCTTTCTTTCATGCGGGGGCTTCGCCCCCGAGCCCCCTTTGTTTGCTCTTAAAGGTCACAAGAAAACGCTAACCCAACTTATTTTAAATACTACGTTGATCTTTCTTTTATGCGGGGGGCTTCGCCCCCGAGCCCCCCTTTTTTGCTCTTAAGGTCACAAGAAAACCCTAAACCAACTTATTTTAAATACTACGTTGATCTTTCTTTCATGCGGGGGCTTCGCCCCCGAGCCCCCCCCCTTTGTTTGCTCTTAAAGGTCACAAGAAAACCCTAACCCAACTTATTTTAAATACAACGTTGATCTTTCTTTTATGCGGGGGCTTCGCCCCCGAGCCCCCCTTTGTTTGCTCTTAAAGGTCACAAGAAAACGCTAACCCAACTTATTTTAAATACAACGTTGATCTTTTTTTTATGCGGGGGCTTCGCCCCCGAGCCCCCCTTTTCGTTACTCTTAAGGGTAACAAGAAAACCCTAACCCAACTTATTTTAAATACAACGTTTATCTTTCTTTTATGCGGGGGGCTTCGCCCCCCGAGCCCCCCTTTGTTTGCTCTTAAAGGTCACAAGGAAACGCTAACCCAACTTATCTTAAATACTTTTGTTTGCTCTTAAAGGTCACAAGAAAACGCTAACCCAACTTATTCTAAATACTACGTTGATCTTTCTTTCATGCGGGGGGCTTCGCCCCCCGAGCCCCCTTTCTTTACTCTTAAGGATCACAAGAAAACCTTAACCCAACTTATTTTAAATACAACGTTGATCTTTCTTTTATGCGGGGGGCTTCGCCCCCCGAGCCCCCCTTTGTTTGCTCTGAAAGGTCACAAGAAAACGCTAACCCAACTTATTTTAAATACTACGTTAATCTTTCTTTTATGCGGGGGCTTCGCCCCCGAGCCCCCTTTTCGTTACTCTTAAGGGTAACAAGAAAACCCTAACCCAACTTATTTTAAATACAACGTTATCTTTCTTTTATGCGGGGGCTTCGCCCCCGAGCCCCCTTTGTTTGCTCTTAAAGGTCACAAGAAAACGCTAACCCAACTTATTTAAATACTACGTTGATCTTTCTTTCATGCGGGGGCTTCGCCCCCGAGCCCCCTTTGTTTGCTCTTAAAGGTCACAAGAAAACGCTAACCCAACTTATTCTAAATACTACGTTGATCTTTCTTTCATGCGGGGGCTTCGCCCCCGAGCCCCCCTTTGTTTGCTCTGAAAGGTCACAAGAAAACCCTAAACCCAACTTATTTTAAATACAACGTTGATCTTTCTTTCATGCGGGGGCTTCGCCCCCGAGCCCCCTTTGTTTGCTCTTAAAGGTCACAAGAAAACGCTAACCCAACTTATTTTAAATACAACGTTGATCTTTCTTTTATGCGGGGGCTTCGCCCCCGAGCCCCCTTTTTTTACTCTTAAAGGTAACAAGAAAACCCTAACCCAACTTATTTTAAATACAACGTTGATCTTTCTTTTATGCGGGGGCTTCGCCCCCGAGCCCCCTTTGTTTGCTCTTAAAGGTCACAAGGTAACCCAACTTATCTTAAATACTTTTGTTTGCTCTTAAAGGTCACAAGAAAACGCTAACCCAACTTATTCTAAATACTACGTTGATCTTTCTTTCATGCGGGGGCTTCGCCCCCGAGCCCCCCTTTGTTTGCCTTAAGGATCACAAGAAAACCTTAACCCAACTTATTTTAAATACAACGTTTATCTTTCTTTTATGCGGGGGCTTCGCCCCCGAGCCCCCCTTTGTTTGCTCTTAAAGGTCACAAGAAAACGCTAACCCAACTTATCTTAAATACTACGTTGATCTTTCTTTCATGCGGGGGCTTCGCCCCCGAGCCCCCCTTTGTTTGCTCTTAAAGGTCACAAGAAAACGCTAACCCAACTTATTTTAAATACTACGTTAATCTTTCTTTTATGCGGGGGCTTCGCCCCCGAGCCCCCCTTTTCGTTACTCTTAAGGGTAACAAGAAAACCCTAACCCAACTTATTTTAAATACAACGTTTATCTTTCTTTTATGCGGGGGCTTCGCCCCCCGAGCCCCCCTTTGTTTGCTCTTAAAGGTCACAAGAAAACGGTAACCCAACTTATTTTAAATACAACGTTTATCTTTCTTTTATGCGGGGGCTTCGCCCCCGAGCCCCCTTTGTTTGCTCTTAAAGGTCACAAGAAACGCTAACCCAACTTATCTTAAATACTTTTGTTTGCTCTTAAAGGTCACAAGAAAACGCTAACCCAACTTATTCTAAATACTACGTTGATCTTTCTTTCATGCGGGGGGCTTCGCCCTCCGAGCCCCCCTTTTCTTTACTCTTAAGGATCACAACAAAACTTAACCCAACTTATTTTAAATACAACGTTGATCTTTCTTTTATGCGGGGGCTTCGCCCCCCGAGCCCCCCTTTGTTTGCTCTGAAAGGTCGCAAGAAAACGCTAACCCAACTTATTTTAAATACTACGTTAATCTTTCTTTTATGCGGGGGGCTTCGCCCCCCGAGCTCCCCTTTTCGTTACTCTTAAGGGTAACAAGAAAACTCTAACCCAACTTATTTTAAATACAACGTTTATCTTTCTTTTATGCGGGGGGCTTCGCCCCCCGAGCCCCCCTTTGTTTGCTCTTAAAGGTCACAAGAAAACGCTAACCCAACTTATCTTCAATACTACGTCGATCTTTCTACGTTGATCATGCGGGGGCTTCGCCCCCGAGCCCCCTTTGTTTGCTCTTAAAGGTCACAAGAAAACGCTAACCCAACTTATTTTAAATACTACGTTGATCTTTCTTTCATGCGGGGGCTTCGCCCCCGAGCCCCCCTTTGTTTGCTCTTAAAGGTCACAAGAAAACCCTAACCCAACTTATTTTAAATACAACGTTGATCTTTCTTTATGCGGGGGCTTCGCCCCCGAGCCCCCCTTTGTTTGCTCTTAAAGGTCACAAGAAAACGCTAACCCAACTTATTTTAAATACTACGTTAATCTTTCTTTTATGCGGGGGCTTCGCCCCCGAGCCCCCCTTTTCGTTACTCTTAAGGGTAACAAGAAAACCCTAACCCAACTTATTTTAAATACAACGTTTATCTTTCTTTTATGCGGGGGCTTCGCCCCCCGAGCCCCCCTTTGGTTGCTCTTAAAGGTCACAAGGAAACGCTAACTCAACTTATCTTAAATACTTTTGTTTGCTCTTAAAGGTCACAAGAAAACGCTAACCCAACTTATTCTAAATACTACGTTGATCTTTCTTTCATGCGGGGGCTTCGCCCCCCGAGCCCCCCTTTTCTTTACTCTTAAGGATCACAAGAAAACCTTAACCAAACTTATTTTAAATACAACGTTTATCTTTCTTTTATCCCCCCTTTGTTTGCTCTTAAAGGTCACAAGAAAACGCTAACCCAACTTATCTTAAATACTACGTTGATCTTTCTTTCATGCGGGGGGCTTCGCCCCCCGAGCCCCCCTTTGTTTGCTCTGAAAGGTCACAAGAAAACGCTAACCCAACTTATTTTAAATACTACGTTAATCTTTCTTTTATGCGGGGGCTTCGCCCCCGAGCCCCCTTTTCGTTACTCTTAAGGGTAACAAGAAAACCCTAACCCAACTTATTTTAAATACAACGTTTATCTTTCTTTTATGCGGGGGCTTCGCCCCCGAGCCCCCCTTTGTTTGCTCTTAAAGGTCACAAGAAAACGCTAACCCAACTTATTCTAAATACTACGTTGATTTTTCTTTCATGCGGGGGCTTCGCCCCCGAGCCCCCTTTGTTTGCTCTGAAAGGTCACAAGAAAACCCTAAATCAACTTATTTTAAATACAAAGTTGATCTTTCTTTCATGCGGGGGCTTCGCCCCCGAGCCCCCTTTGTTTGCTCTTAAAGGTCACAAGAAAACGCTAACCCAACTTATTTTAAATACAACGTTGATCTTTCTTTTATGCGGGGGCTTCGCCCCCCGAGCCCCCCTTTGTTTGCTCTTAAAGGTCACAAGAAAACGCTAACCCAACTTATTCTAAGTACTACGTTGATCTTTCTTTCATACGGGGGGCTTCGCCCCCCGAGCCCCCCTTTGTTTGCTCTGAAAGGTCACAAGAAAACGCTAACCCAATTTATTTTAAATACTACGTTGATCATTCTTTTATGCGGGGGCTTCGCCCCCCGAGCCCCCCTTTGTTTGCTCTTAAAGGTCACAAGAAAACGCTAACCCAACTTATTCTAAATACTACGTTGATCTTTCTTTCATGCGGGGGGCTTCGCCCCCCGAGCCCCCCTTTTCTTTACTCTTAAGGATCACAAGAAAACCTTAACCCAACTTATTTTAAATACAACGTTAATCTTTCTTTTATGCGGGGGGCCATCATCAGGCCTTGAAACCTAATCGTAGTCATAGTTCATTACAAGACTTTTCTAAGAAGCCCAAAAACAGCTATGATACGATGTTCCATCATGTAGTTCCAGTTCATATCTTCCGGCTCCATCATCAGACCTTGAAACCTAATCGTAGTCAAAGTTCATTACAAGACTTTTCTAAGAAGCCCAAAAACAGCTATGATACGATGTTCCATCATGTAGTTCCAGTTCATATCTTCCGGCTCCATCATAAGACCTTGTAACCTAATCGTAGTCAAAGTTCATTACAAGACTTTTCTAAGAAGCCCAAAAACAGCTATGATACGATGTTCCATCATGTAGTTCCAGTTCATATCTTCCGGCTCCATCATCAGACCTTGAAACCTAATTGTAGTCAAAGTTCATTACAAGACTTTCCTAAGAAGCCCAAAAACAGCTATGATACGATGTTCCATCATGTAGTTCCAGTTCATATCTTCCGGCTCCATCATCAGACCTTGAAACCTAATCGTAGTCAAAGTTCATTACAAGACTTTTCTAAGAAACCCAAAAACAGCTATGATACGATGTTCCATCATGTAGTTCCAGTTCATATCTTTCGGCTTCATCATCAGACCTTGAAACCTAATTGTAGTCAAAGTTCATTACAAGACTTTTCTAAGAAACCCAAAAACGGCTATGATACGATGTTCCATCATGTAGTTCCAGTTCATATCTTCCGACTCCATCATCAGATCAGCTCAACAGTACCATATTATTGTATTGTCATCGGAACTACATATAGCTGCCAATTTTCATTACGCTACGACTCCTGGAAGATGGTTAAATTAGCTTCCTTAGATTCCATTACATACATAGTTACATACACGACGACCTAATAAAAGCGTGTTAATATGTCATTTGTTATATAACACTTTAAGTTCTCGCGCTTTGTACACGGGAGTCTTCCGCGACCACGGCCAGTGCAACCTGGCCGAAACGTTGGGAAAAAAGGTAAAAATAATGTTAATTAATCGCGTTCGACCTGTGTGTGACTTTAAATATGTCATTTGTTCTTATAAAAAATAAAAACACGCAAAAATGTTTAGGGAATATATGACTTTGGTCACTTTCAGGCTGCGAAAGAGCGCCATCATTTAATTTAAGCCTAAAAGGCACATTTCCGAGGTACGCTTTTTAGGGTTCCGTAGTCAACTAGGAACCCTTATAGTTTCGCCATGTCTGTCTGTCCGTCCGTCCGTCCGTCCGTCCGTTCGTCCGCGGATAATCTCAGTAACCGTAAGCAGTAGAAAGCTGAAATTTGGTACTAATATATATATCAATCACGCCAACAAAGTGCAAAAATGAAAAATGGAAAAAAATGTTTTATTAGGGAACCCCCCCCCCCCCCCCACCTACATGTAAAGTGGGGGCTGATTTTTTTTTCATTCCAACCTCAAAGTATGATATATTGTTGGATAGGTATTTAAAAATGAATAAGGGTTTACTAAGATCGTTTTCTGATAATGTTAATGTTTTCGGAAATAATCGCTCCTAAAGGAAAAAAAAGTGCGTCCCCCCCCTCTAACTTTTGAACCATAATATGTTTAAAAAATATGAAAAAAATCACAAAAGTAGAACTTTATAAAGACTTTCTAGGAAAATTGTTTTGAACTTGATAGGTTCAGTAGTTTTTGAGAAAAATACGGGAAACTACGGAACCCTACACTGAGCGTGACCCGACACGCTCTTGGCCGGTTTTTTTGTATGGGCTTTGTCAGTCTAGTATTAAATCGTTCCTGGTGTTATCAATATTACCAAAGAGGTGTTTTAAGACACTCTTAATTTTCACCCCATATTTTTTTTTTTTTCAGCAGAAATGTACCTACTGTAAACATGGTTGAGATGACAGATATTGACATTGCATGCTTTTAAAAGTAACTGCCTGTGTTTGGATTTGGCATTAAATTTTAATTCTACTTAAAAGTTATCTAATTGTCTACATTTCTTACGTCCTATACAAACCACCGTTAAGAGATTTGCTCGTATTATATTTACACACTGCATATTGTAAGTATATAATATTATAATTACATACATAAATACATATAATCACGCCTGTACCCCATAGTGAACTACTGACTTCCAGGACCACTCTTGGCAAATAGAGGCTGAAAGAAAACCGAATTGTGACATTGCAGTGACAGGTTGCCAGCCTCTCGCCTACACCACAATTCAACCCATATCCCACAGTCGACTTCTACGACACCCACGGGAAGAAACGGGGTGGTGAAATTCTTAACCCGTCACCACACGGGATATATTATTATTCTGGTATTTAATACGATTTTTGCTCTCTAAAATAAACAAAAAAGGAAACTAATGTTATATACTAATTTTAATATACCATATAATAACTATGTACCTAAATCAATTGTGACGTGTAATATGTAACAATATTATAAATAAATGAGTATGAGTATGAGTATGAGTATCAAAATGACGGTCATTACTACTCGTATCGAAACTCAATTTTATTACTAGTGCCATTACCCCACATTGCGAATTTCAATATGGGCGTGAACTTATTTCAACGCAAATCACCATATATTATTATTGAATAGTAATTACATCAACGTATTCATGCATATATTTGCATAGTAAGCAGAGATTTTAGTAATTACAATATCTGACAGGTGTATTACCTATGTAATAATACATTTTGAAACAAGTGTGCTATGTTGGTCATTACTTCTGGCCTTAACACACGCGATTTACAGCGAGTACGAATAGGTATGTCGTGACCCCATAACGAATTCGCCGAGGGAGATTTCGTCGCGAGCGCGCAACGAATACGCTGCGTACTCGGATGAAATCGCTGCGATCTGCGTCTTGGACAGTCAGTTACATAATGGTTAGCTTTAATAGCGGAAAAGAATTGTTTGGGAGAGATATGGGAGAATTGATTTCTTTTACAGATGTTGCAGATTGCAGATGTTGCTGCTTGATGAAGAACCTTGAGCAAGCTTGAGATATTAATTGTTCAAAACCGAATAATAGGTACTGCATTAGTCGTATCACAAGAACATTTAAACATGCCATGCAGACTATGGATTTATATCATTTATACACCAACTATCGAGGTATTGGCGGCGCCCTTGATAAGCTGGTCATCAGAAACCACATCTAGTGAGTCCTCATACTTTTGAATCTGCTATCAGATTTCTTATACTTGAAGTAAATGTCACTTACTTTTTTTGTTAGCTTCGTTTTCCGTTTCGAATATTAACAAAACTCTTAAAATACCCGTCTACCAGGAAACATTCGATCTACAAAACGGAATGTTCTTTACGAACTCAACAGGGTACTTAGCCGAATGGCACAAACGTTCACGAAACGCTCACGAAACGAAACGCTCGTAGATATCTATCTATATCGCTCTTGCATATTGGCGCGACAGAGCCAGACTACCTTTCGCGGTGTTTCGTTTTCGTTTCGCGTCGTAGAAATGCCATTCGGCTACGGGGCCAGATATCAAATAAAACATTGTAGCGGCGTTTAATTGGTGAGGCTACTTACATTTGTCCAGAGGCGCTTGTGGGGCCACGTGGAAACACTTTGGGAAAATCCTCACACTAAAACGATTGTCACATATAAACGGAAGCTTAGGTCACTGGTCGGAATATCACTTAAAATGTCAATTTTCACGTTTATGTCGCGCCGGTGCACCGATAACTATTTTTTAATTCGTATTAACGGGAGCGCAGATCATGGCGCTCGCACGGTCGAAGAGAGAGTTTTTTTTTATATATCCGCCAGGTGGCGTGGTGGGGCACCGGAAAGTCGCTTTGGGACTTCTGTAATTGCCAGCTCCAAAAAACTGTGCTACATATACATGGAAACAAGTTTTCTTTCTCAAAATTGTGTTGCCTTGTATGTATGAAAATGAAATAACTATTTAACTATATCAAGAAAAGAAATTAAAAACTAAAAATCTCTGTTCCTCGACGGAACATGCCGCTCACCTTAAAAGACACGGAGTGACTTTTAAAAGAAAATAAAAAAGGAAACCATACGAAAGTATACCAAAATATTTTATGAAACTTATATTTAACTTAACATTAAGAGTCGTAACGATTGTATAAGTTTATTCTAAAGGTAAGGGACAGACCTTCACAACAGGTCGTTTGAACAACGTGTTCCCGCTTTTCAATGTTACGACGCGAATAACTTGATCGCTGCCCGGATGGACAGCATGAACGCGCGCGAGTTTCCACTGCAGCGGCGGCAGGTGGTCGTCGCATACCACAACAACAGTACCTTCACGAACGGCGGGACCGCGGTCTTGCAGCCACTTTGTACTTTGTTGCAGTTGATGGAGATATTCACGACTCCATCGACGCCAGAAATGCTGGACAGCTTGCTGTATCCAGCGCCAACGTGTAAGACGATTAGGGTTCTCGTCTATCAGAGAAACGTCCGGTAGGGCCGTTAAGGGCTCACCGATTAAGAAATGGGCCGGCGTAAGAGGTAAAGGATCCGCGGAGTCCGAACTTAGAACGCAGAGCGGACGACTGTTTAATACAGCTTCGATTTGACACGTCAAAGTGTGCATACAATCATATGTTTGCGTTTGTGTACCTATTACGCGATGTAAATGAGTTTTGAAACTCTTAACAGCTGCTTCAAATAATCCACCGAAATGACTAGCATAAGGTGGTTGAAAATGCCAAGTTAATCCTTGTTTTAAAGTTTGTTGATTAAGGGCACTCATGACCGAATCATTACGTAAAAAAGTATATAACTCTTGAAGGTAATTATTACAACCAACAAAGTTACGTCCGCAATCGGTATATATATCCGTACAATATCCTCGACGGGACGTGAAACGTCGCAACGCAGCTAAAAAACCTTCCGTGGAAAGTTCGGAAACTAACTCAAGATGTACAGCTTTAACGCTCATACATACGAAAACTGCAACGTAACATTTTATTATTTTTGCATTACGAACCTTATTAGCGCGTACGTAGAATGGCCCACAAAAGTCACAAGACGTTTTACTAAACACACGTGCGGGGCGTAGCCGAACCGAGGGTAACATTCCTATGCGCGGCTGGCAGCGAGTCGGTCGAGCGCGGAAGCATTTGATACAACGATGTACGCGGAGGCGAACAATATCACGACCAGAGATAATCCAGTATCGCTGTAAGAGCGAGTTTTGCACGCACTGCGAACCGGCATGTAGTTCCTTTATATGCGCATCGTCAATGATAAGATTTGTAAGAGGATGTCTTTTAGGTAAAATCAATTGATGTTTTGATTCAAAAGGTAAAAGTGATTTGTGAATACGTCCGCCGACGCGTAACAAACCATCCCTATCTATAATGGGCGTGAGACGCCGCAAACGAATTGACGGAAGTTTATTTGACGAAATCCTCTTAATGTCGTCTTCGAACACTTTTTGTTGTGTAATCAATATTAGTCGATTTAATGCAAAATTGTACTCTGGTACGGTGACGTACTTTGGGAATGTTTGTTTATGTTTCCTGCATTTATTGTAGAAACGAAATATGACTGCCGTGACGCGAACTAATTTACCTAGCGACGAAAATCGCGTTATAAGAGTGTCGTCGTCCGGGGAAGGAGGCAATGTGGACACACATGCATAACTAAGACTTGCCGAGTCATGTGTATTGCGTTTTTCCTCGTTCGTGTTTACCACCGGTTTTGGTATAGGCCAGGAGTCGCGACTTTGTTGGAGCCATGTAGGACCATGGAACCACAAGTCATTTTGTACGAGCGCGGCGGGGAGCAGACCGCGAGACGCCGGGTCAGCGCTGTTATCAGCTGACGGGACGTGACGCCAACAGCGCGCCGGGACACGGGACAAAATCTCACTAGTGCGGTTCGAGACAAACGTTTTCCATTCGTGCGGGGGTGACTGAAGCCACGCGAGCACGACGGAACTGTCAGACCATGCGTACACTTGATCGGGGTGAATGTGACCACCGTAAAGATGCATAACTCTTTCAATTAATTTTGATAGGATTACACAACCCATCAATTCCATTCTAGGTATAGTAAGGCATACCCGAAGAGGTGCAACGCGACTTTTAGCCATGACTAAATAGGTTTGAACTCGCCCGGTGTTGTCCGTCAGACGTATATAAACACATGCTGCGTATGCAATTTTGCTTGCGTCGGCAAATCCGTGAATTTCGATTGAATCGAAGTCGTCAGTATTGAAAATATGACGAGGAAAAGAAATTTGCGATAGGAGCGGTAGCTCGTTAATAAAACTCGTCCATGAGTTAATAATATCGATAGGGGGTTCTGAGTCCCAGGAAATTTTGGCTAACCATAGCAATTGAATTAAATGTTTGGCAAACAATGTCACCGGAGATAATAACCCGAGGGGGTCGTAAATTTTTGCAATTTCGGAAAGAATCGCCCGCTTTGTACAGGCCTGCGAAGAACTTTGAACTTTGAAACTAAATGCGTCAGATCTTGGATTCCATTGAAGTCCAAGGACCTTGACCCCTTTGTCATTTTCCATTTCGGCAAAATGAACATTTTCGCGCCGCTCACCATGAAACTCTGTCGGTCGCGTGGCAGCGAGAATGGCTGGCGAGTTACTTTGCCACTTTCGCAATTCGAACCCGGCCGTGGCACAAATACCTATCAGCTCCTGCTGCAGATTGAGGGCTTCGGCTAAGGTATCTGCGCCGGTCACCACATCGTCGACGAACACGTCATTTAGGAGGACTGGCGAGGCGAGCGGGAAACGCTCGGCTTCGTCATGCGCGAGCTGTTTAATTGTGCGCAAGGCGAGATAAGGGGAACTACTGATACCAAAAGTAACGGTACGCAGCCTATAATCGCGCAGAGGTTCCTCTGGCGACTTGCGCCACAGGATGCGCTGAAAGTCCCTATCACTCTCACGTACAAGAATATTCCGATACATTTGTTTAATATCAGAACAAAATGCAACTTTATGTACTCGAAATTTAAGAAGTACATCTACTATGTCTAAGTGTAACTTAGGCCCTTTTAGCAACGCATCATTGAGCGCGTAGCCACTCGTTGTGCGACAACCAGCATCATAGACAACACGAGTTCGGGTAGTGTCGGAAATCTTCGACACCGAGTGGTGCGGGATGTAATAACTCGCGCCAGCGGGGGGGTTATCGTCCGCGAGCTCCATGTGGTTAAGATCCACATACTCCTGGAGGCACGCGTGATACTCCGCCTTCAGCTGGGGGTTTCGTTCTAGACGGTATTCCAGTTTGTGGAAACGTGCTAGAGCAATTTGCCGAGACTCGCCGAGGGGCGGTGCATCGGGCTTGAATGGCAGAGCAACTATGTATCGCCCTGTCTCATCGCGCGTATGCGTCCTTTGGAAAAGGGATTCGCATAGCTTTTCTTCGGGAGTGTAACTCCGCATCTCTGGAACTGACTCCAGCTCCCAAAACTTCTCGAGATTGTCGTTGTCGAACGACGTAAAACAAGTATGGCGTGGAGTCGAAATATTAGAAGTAAAGTTGACTTTACCCCCTAGTAAATAACCAAATACACTATTGATTGCTGTGGGTGTGCCAGGTTTACCCCTGACTATACCCTCGCGAATGACATCCATGAAAATGTCCTCGCCAAGTATCATGTCAACCGGCTGAGGTTTATGAAATTCAGGGTCGGCTAGAGCGAGCCCTTGCAAATGAGGCCATTCCCCGTACGGTGCTAGTGGTACACTAGGCATTTGACGGGTTAATTTTGACAAAATAGTAGCCTCCAAAGGAATACTTGGACTTTGTTTGCCCTTGGGCGAAATTGAGCACACGAAGGTACCCCTAGGGTTGAGCGGTAAATCACCGACACCTACCAACGGCTCGCTGACATTTCGTCGCGGTAAATTTAATCGTTGCATACACGATTCAGTAATAAGAGCTGCTTGTGAGCCCCCGTCTAACATACAACGAATTGTAGCAATTTTATTACCTTCGTAATAAAGGTCAACCAACGCAGTTGACAGTAACACCGTATGAGGCTCACTACCTAAACCTAGATTATTTTGATTCACGCCGTGAACAGCTGATGGGCTCGGGACAGCGCCCGCGCCGGGCTGCGACTGCTCCGTTAGAGCGAGCGAGACGGCAACTAGTTCCGCGGCTTCATTGTTCGCCGGGAAGGGTCGCGTACGCGTAAGGTCCGAATCTAAATGAATTAAGGTGTGGTGCTTCTTATTGCACTTACGACACTTAAAACTTGATTTACAATTACGTAAGTCATGTCCGGAACATAAACAATTATAACAAATGTTATTTGTTTGAACAAATGTGAATCTATCTTTAGTAGACAAATTTAAAAATTCTAAACATTTGTGAAGTGAATGGAAGCCTTTGCACTTCACGCAAGATCGAACCTTATTCGTATCGACATACGGTCGAGTTTGGTCTGACGTATTCGTAATTAAAACCCGTTTAGGTGTAATTTGATTTGAATTTAAATTATTTTTATTTGTTGTACTTAAGGAATTATTTTTTGTGGACTGTATATGGGAAACTGTAATCATCTGTTCCGCCGTAAGTTCGCGCTCTAAGAATGTTATTAAGGTTTGGACTTTAGGTATTTCACTTGGGTTGGTTAAAGAACGTTCATATTCTTTTCGCGTATTAACGGGAATTTTACGTAATAATAAATTTAACAGAACGAAGTCCCATTCTTTAACCGGAAACTCCAAATATAAAGTGCTTTAATATTTTCGTGGTAAACATTAAGCAAATTTCGCATAGCAACAACTGATGAGCGCGCGGAACAAGAATCGATATCGAATAATTTATCTAGATGTTGTGACGCAATAATGCGTTTGTTGTCATAACGGGATTTTAGAACATCGATCGCAATTGAATAATTACTTTCCGTTATGGGAATTGATTTAATTAAATTAAATGGTTCGTTTTTAACCGAAAGTAGTAAATACCTAAACTTTTCCGCGTCAGTGTAGGCATTGTTGTTGTGGACCAACGATTGAAATAAGTCGAAAAAGGCGGGCCAGCCAGTAGTTTCACCGTGAAATTCAGGAAGCGACAATTTAGGCAAGTTTCGACGGTCGTTCATAAACGTGTCGTGTTGGCTAGGCACAGGAATGCGGCTCGCTCGCCGCTTTTCTACATCTACCTCCTTTAGGTTATTTAAATGCGTAACTATCGCGTAATATAAATCGTTGAAATCATTTCGAATCTTAATGTTGGCTTCTTTGTTGAAGCTATTAGACTTAATTAATGCCTTTTCGATCTTAGTTTGAATTTTGGTAAACTTTCGCTGGTGCGCTGTTAAATCGGAAGTTCTTGAACGAAATTGTTCTATATTCGTTGCTGCGAACTGTAATGTTCGTTTTAATTCGTCGAGAATTAGATCTCGCTCGAATAAATCTTGTGTCATACACGATGTGTCGGTTTCGACACCGTCTGTAGGATTCGGTACCATTTTGCCGTGAGCAAAGATGGCGGAAATTACAATGAAAAATTGAACTACAAACGTATGTAATTGGAATGATGGGTACGTAATACCGCAAAATACACGGGCAACACAACGTGAGAAAGAAAAATCCGGATCGAACGGATCAAAAAACTATATGTAGCGGCGTTTAATTGGTGAGGCTACTTACATTTGTCCAGAGGCGCTTGTGGGGCCACGTGGAAACACTTTGGGAAAATCCTCACACTAAAACGATTGTCACATATAAACGGAAGCTTAGGTCACTGGTCGGAATATCACTTAAAATGTCAATTTTCACGTTTATGTCGCGCCGGTGCACCGATAACTATTTTTTAATTCGTATTAACGGGAGCGCAGATCATGGCGCTCGCACGGTCGAAGAGAGAGTTTTTTTTTATATATCCGCCAGGTGGCGTGGTGGGGCACCGGAAAGTCGCTTTGGGACTTCTGTAATTGCCAGCTCCAAAAAACTGTGCTACATATACATGGAAACAAGTTTTCTTTCTCAAAATTGTGTTGCCTTGTATGTATGAAAATGAAATAACTATTTAACTATATCAAGAAAAGAAATTAAAAACTAAAAATCTCTGTTCCTCGACGGAACAAACATCAATATGTAAAACGCATCAAATTTCTACTTTTTGATCAATCTCCAATTTTCCCATTGAATCCAAAATTGATTGGAACGCGAACGTGGAGCCTCCCGACTCCAGCGAATTTTTTTCAAATACCTAGTTTGCCTTCGTAACCACAAAGTGATCCAGGCCCCGTAGCCAAGTGGCATTTCTGAAACGCCAATACAGACTATAGCTTTCGCCAGGCTAACGAAAATCTACCTCTATGCCTACCTAACGTTATATTTAAATATGACCAACAGGACAGTACATTTGGTCAACCCAAGTACGCCCTTGGCACAGTATAATAAAGAGTACTATCGTACAGTATGGCCACTCCCGCTCCTCGCTAAAAGTGCCGCCCACCCCCTCTCGGTTACCTTACAGTTACCGCCTGTCAAAAACGCGAACAGTCAACCTGTCATATTTCACTCCTACAAGCATAGTACGTGTTCACCTACACGAGCTTAGACTGTGTGCTAGGAATGCGCCTCTTTCATATATTTGATCGCCAGTGTCCGAGGTGTGCCCTTGGTGATAAGTGGACCCGCCTATTACGTGTACGTTTTATAGGTTATCAGGGCTCGTAAAATTGGCACGTCGTGGTCATTGTCACAAGTTTGCGGGAGGGCCTTTTTATTGCATATTTACGAGCGGAACGCTCTTAATGAGCTTTCAAGTTTCAAGTAGCGTTTTAATCTATGTATACGACCCCTGTTTGGGGTTGCCATCTTTAAAATTTGGTAACCAGGACAAAACTCGCCAAAACCCCGGATTTTAAAGCCCAAAACTCGGATAAGTCAACCGGTTTCTTTTAATATAGTCAGTGTTATAAAAAACAGTAAAAAATGTCTTGGTTTACATTTGAAAACCCATTACCTTTTTAAACCCGGACTAAAACTGAAACCCCACTCGGACGCTCCCTCTATACTAGGACTGATGGCTACCCTGCCCCCTGTTCGACATGCAAAAGTGTAGGTACCTACCGTTGACTTTACTTAGGTACCTACGCACAAATTGTGAAATCAAACCAATTACCTGTCAATTGTCTATAGTG
This sequence comes from Leguminivora glycinivorella, assembly GCF_023078275.1. Classification (NCBI taxonomy): domain Eukaryota; kingdom Metazoa; phylum Arthropoda; class Insecta; order Lepidoptera; family Tortricidae; genus Leguminivora; species Leguminivora glycinivorella. The sequence goes on along the minus strand of NC_062978.1, from coordinate 22,875,394 downwards.
CTAACACACAACCGAACCGCAACGCGACCTGAAAATTTACTTTCCCACGGAAAATATACATACAATTTCGCCTGTACAAAGCTCATGAAACTACTCAAGTTTCAGTGCCACTCTTGGCAATTGAGGGGTTGAAAGAAAACGAAATTGCGACATAGAAACATTTTTTCCGCGATTTCTAGTTTGGTCCTATAAAAAGTGCTCATGAAATATTTTAAGTACTTACTCACTAAATGAACACATTTTAAACACTGGATTTCACTCTGTACTAATTTGGATCTATTAACCCTTTACCGCATATGGTTCCAAATTTGGAACGTAATGTTATTTTCCTCGTAAATCAATTGAAATGTCATTTGTTTTGTTCAACTTCTACCGGGTATAAAGTATGCATATTACGGAACATTTTCTGTACTCGTTATGACTTCTATCTAGTTAGTGGTCCATGAAACGTTTTCATTTCTACCGACGTTCGGCAATTTTTAGTTGCAAGTGCGATCTACAACTTTGATATACGATTTTCGTGATTGTATTCAGTGTAATAAATATATTTTAAGTAGTAATTATTAAAACAATGGATGCCGCATGATTTTATGGTAAAACGCATAAGTATTTATATTTAAATTACTATGTATGATGTCGTTAAAGTATGTTCCTAAAATGGAACACTATGCGTTATAGGTAAAATAGATTAGACTAATGTGGAACTGTATGCATTAGTGGTTTTTTTGTGAGTTTGACAAATATGGAACTTCATGCAGTCAGTGTTTCGTACATATATTATTTTATTTAAAGTATTTTAAAATAAGATAAAAAATAGTCTATTTCCAAAAAAAATCAACAATTTAAAATTTACAGTTTAGGTATCGTATTACAAACATTGTAGCCTGAAATCGCATATATATTGCCACAAATGCAGATGTTATTTTTGCCTAAACAAAGACCGCAATTGTTTCCAGATTTTTCACGTAAAATTATTGACGACATTGTTTTTCATGTAAAAAGTTTATTTTTATATTGTCTTCAAGTGCTTTGGTTTTCTTTTTCACGCGAAATTATTAAAAGTAAAAAACGTTTTTTGAAACTGTATTTTTTTTGTCATCTTCGTTCCCATACATATTACCGCATACTGTTCCAAATTAGACCAGGGACACGGCGTAGCCATTGATGCATATAATTCCTAATCTGGAACTCGTGGTTTTTTACTAATATTTATAATTAGGTTGAATTTAGATTTTTTTCATATTTTTTATTTTATTACGTTTATGTTATTTTATCACATATATTTAATTCGTAGAGATTAAAAAATCCATGCGGTAAAGGGTTAATCTATACAGGGTGTAAACCTAATACGGGCGAACTTCTTAACGGTGGTGAGTATAGGACGTATAAAATGTAATTAGATAACTTTTACTTAAAATTAAAATATTTTTTTTATCCATACAAATTAATTCGGCCCGCAACGTAATGCAAACACACTCCCGTTAAACGCTCGTTGACAGTTGTCATTGATTGTCATCGCAACCACGTTTACAGTACATTGCTGCTGAGATTTTTTGCAAAAATTCATTATGGGGTGAAAATTAAGAGTAAATCAAAAACACCTCTTAATTAATGATAACAATATTGAATTATACGCCTGGTTTCATTTATCGCCCTTATTACGTTTACGCGCTGTATAGACCTACCTATAAATTAACTGCAAAATACAATCTTCAAATACCTTTGAACTAAGGTGCGCTCCAATTCTCGAAGGCGGGAAATCATCCCGGTACCTCAAATACCTAACGCTCGGAATGTACATAATAAATGGCTGCCCAGATACGACATCTAGCGATAACCGTTTGACTTGCCTACCTTAATTAATACGTCTATGTACGCTTATCGAATGCTGACGGCGCAGGAAATTTATGTTCCTTTACTTTATGGGATACGAGAATAGTACATGCCTATATATGTATTATTATTTACTGAACGGTGTATTATTTACTCTGTGGTAATTGCTCGGGTAGATTTTATCCGGAACCCAATTTAATTACAATTTTGTTAAAGTATACCTCCCGAGTCCCGAAGTAGAACGAGTTAGGGTGGTTCCTATATCAAGAATCATTCTTTAAAATACCTATTCAAAAAACGGTGGAAATTTGTAAGCATCAACGAATGAAATTTAGTACTGAGATTTTTGTAGCGGGAAAGAACATAGGATAGTTTTATCCCAGAAAGGAAGGTATATAGGTTTGTATTTGACTTAAGAGACTAAACTTAAACCACACCTCGGACACTGGCGATCAAATATGTGAAAGAGGGGCGTTCCAAGTACACAGTCTAAGCTCGTGTATGTGAACGCGTACTATGCTTGTATCAGTGAAATATAACAGGTCGACTGTTTGGTGTTTGCGTTCTTGACAGGCGATAACTGTGAGGTAACCGAGAGGGGGTGAGCCGCACTTTCAGCGAGGAGCGAGTGTGGCCATACTGTACGATAGTACTCTTTATTATACTGTGCTTAAACAGTTATCGTGGACCATAACAAATATGGTAACTAATGCGGACTTAGTTTGTAAGAATGTCCTTTAATACCTATATATTTGACCGAGCGAAATACCACGTAGCGTAACCAATCAAGTCAACACGTGGCGTCCACTATAAGCTCAAATGAAATTAGTTTTCCAAAGGCTAGCCTCGAAAGGTGTGAAAAGGTTTACTAGAGCAAGCTATTGAATGTGTAGTTGAATGGAAGTCTATACGTTTGGTTTAGTTTCCATTCAGCATCGGCACTAAAGGAGAATGGGCATTTTGTCCCATTAATGTATACAGATGGGACATGGCTCGTTTGAAAGAGCTTATTAGGTAATAGCATTATTTTGTTGTATGACACCAACTTTGGATCACTTGCAGGGACTGAGTTATTTAAAAAAGTATGGCGCATAATAATCTATTGTTTTACAAAATTGGGTACACTTTGTTTACAATTTGGGAATTACTTTAGGGGTAAAAAATTGGAAAACTGACGAAGTTTTGCACGAAGAGACAACTAAATACCTATGTGCGAATGTCACCATCCTCCGACAAGGAATGAAGAACTTTGGAACAGATAACCTGGAACCGAGGGACAGGAATGGAAATGGTCAAGAAGCTCCTGAATTAAAACAAAACATTACAAAAGATTACAATGGGTCGAAGTGTATCCGTAAAAACCTGCACAGACATAAGATAAGATGAGATAGTTTTAGAGAAGATGTTCAAAATCAAAGTCATTTCTGTTCCCTTCATACCTACCTACTGACTATTCATTCCGATATCGTTTTGTATGGTGCCATTCATTTTTGGAAAAGCTCCAATATTCGTTCTATTCCCAAATTTTCGAGGAATCCAATATCGGTTTTTGTTTCAGTTAAATTATTTTAGGAAATATTGCTCCGGAATTCAAAAGCTCTTTCTTTTGTTTTTTATAAATCCCTTGGCATTTGTGCAATTACATTGGCATTTTTATCATCATCCCAATTTTAACATTTTCCTGGCAGTGGAAATTAAAATTACTGACATTGCTTACAATAAATGGACCAACATTATCGATACTTATTCAACGGATAGGATTAATTTTACAAGATTCAAAGTTTTTTAATAAACTTGCACAAATAACTTGTTAAAAATATTTGACACTTCTTTTGTGGATGGTTTTCAAATATATTAAAGGAAGTTAAGTAAGAAACATCTCACACATCAGTTTTTTGATAAAACTTTAGATCTGAGACTTAATTACTCCAGTTACTGCTCTAGAGTTTAATATTTTTCGTCAACGGAGCTTTAAAGCGACAACTACTTCGTTTACAACTGCGCAACAAAAGGCAGAACATTGTTGATTGAAAATGAAAAATTAAATGAAAAATAAAATATTTATTTCAAACACCGGGTATCCATATTTAAACAAAACAATTTAAAAAAAATCTTACGCTAATGTTAGTAGAAAGCATAATGCTCATTGGTTCGAACATGCATTGACATCCAATGAGTAATAAGAAAGCTATCAACCCTTCCTGCAATCACCCTCAGGAGAGTGTTGGTCCCTTACATATTAATACCTATACATTTACCTACATACAAGTTCTCAGTTCTCACAAAGGTAATAACCGTTTAATTTAAACTACCGTTACTCGCGAAAGCTATTAAACTCATTCATGCATGGATTTCAATTGCCACGCCCGGAATACGCGTTCAGAGATAAAATCAAATAGGTAAGTACAAAGTGTGCCCACACAGGTGTATATCTTAATAGAACACGCTTGTATCACGCCCTTGCCAGAATGAAAGACTTTGGTGCAGGGGGCCGATTTTTGAGTCTCACGGCGTTCGAATTCAGAAAATTGTCACTGAAAATAATAGGCAATTCACCGTTTTCAACCGGTATTTTAGTGACAGTGAGACTCAAAAATCGGCCCCCAGGTTATTTGGAACCACAGGGTACGTAGCCTAATGCACAAACGCTTACGATAATATCTTTTTCGTAGCTATGTTCCGTATTGGCGCGACAGGGACAGACTGCGTTTCGATCGGCGTCTAGGGTTAACGGTTGTCATTGTGTTTTAAATACCTATTGTTTTTTAGGGTTCCGTACCTCAAAAGGTGTTTTGTGATCTTTCAAAAGCCTTTGATTGTGTGGATCATGGAACGCTCATTTTGAAATTAGAACATTATGGTTTGTCTATAAATGCCCTAAACTTTATGTCTTCTTACCTTAGCAATAGAACACAAACAGTAGTTGTTAACAAAACTCGCTCTAGCGGGACTGTTGTCCAATTAGGAGTGCCACAAGGCTCAATTTTAGGTCCATTCCTGTTTTTGGTTTATATAAATGATTTGCCATGTATAGTAAAAAACTTTTGTGAAATAGTACTTTTTGCTGATGATACATCACTGCTTTTTAATGTTGACCGAAAATCTACGGATTACAATGTAATTAATAGCACGTTAGCTGATGTACTGCAGTGGTTTACTGTCAACAATTTACTTCTTAATTCTAAGAAAACCAAATGTATTCGATTCTCTCTGCCGAATGTTAAACCAATCGATACAAAAATACTTTTGAATGATGAATGCTTAGAGATGGTAGATACAACACTGTTCCTTGGCTTAACATTGGACAAAAATCTACAATGGAGTCCTCATATAAGGAAACTAGCAAGCAAATTAAGTTCAGCCGCATACGCCGTTAGGAGAATCAGGCAACTGACTAATGTTGAGACAGCTCGCCTAGTGTATCATAGTTATTTTCACAGTGTAATGTCATACGGTATTCTGGTTTGGGGCAAAGCAGCTGACATACAGACTATCTTTGTATTACAAAAGAGAGCCATTCGTTCTATTTACAACTTAGGAACACGTGAATCAGTAAGAGAACTCTTCAAAGAAATTAATATCTTAACTGTAGCTTCCCAATACATTTATGATAGTATAATTTATGTTGTTAAGAATTTAGACTGTTTCACTAAGAATTCTGATATCCATAATTATAACACTAGAAACAAAAATAAGCTTGCCATAAAGAAGTTTCGTGTCCGTAAAGTACAGAAGTCATTTGTTGGGCAATGCATTCATTTTTATAATAAGTTACCTGACACTGCTTTGAGATTACCCCTCCCAGCTCTTAAGAACTACTTAAAAAAATCATTGATGTTAAAGGCTTATTACAGAGTCGAGGACTATTTGACAGACAAACATGCATGGCCCGAACCAGAAACTACAAAAAACGAATAGCAATTAAAATAATTGTATTATGTATAGAGGACACAGTTCAGATAAGAAAGCACATCAAATATTTTATATTTTATGTTGTGTAGGTAAATTACATATTTAATAATATTGAGATTCATATTATCTTTTTCTTCTGTGACAATTTCATATGTTTTCTCTGAAGAAGAACGACGTATTATTAAGCAATAATATAATTTATTGAAATTAATTGCCATAGAGTACCTAGTCTGTTAATATTCTTTGATGAATACTTTTGCATGTTAAATTGTATCTTGTTATTTAATGCATGTTAGTTATAAGATGTAATGTTTTGAAAAGAAGTTGCCCGCCGAGTTTCTTGCCGGTCCCATAGTGGATACCCCCCTCCCAACTGAGGGGGGACTGAAATCTTCTCGAGGCTGAGGCGTAGGGTTAGAGCCGGCGTAGCTTTATTTGACGTTCATATGCGCATTGTAATATGCCTACTTGAAAAATAAATATTTCATTTTCATTTCATTTTCATTTTCATTTTCAAAGGAAAAAACGGAACCCTTATAGGATCACTTTGTTGTCCGTCTGTCCGTCCGTCCGTCCGTCTGTCAAGACCCTTTTTCTCAGGAACGCGTGGAGGTATGAAGCTGAAATTTATATCAATTACTCAGGTCTACTGTCCCTTGAAGCTGTGAAAAAATCAAACTTCTAAGCCAACGCAATCAAAAGATACAGCCGTTTATGCCGCAAATTTTCGACACTTGCAAGGGAATCAAAACCTACAGGGTGCTTCCCGTGAACTCAGAATCTTGAAATTTGGTACGAAGCAACGTCTTATAGCATAGATAAAGGAAAAATTACGAAAACCATAAATTTTTAGTTACATCACATAATATATTTTTTTTAAATAATTTTAACCTTACTACCCATTTCCTCATAAGGTTTGTACGGAACCCTCGGTGCGCGAGTCCGACTCGCACTTGGCCGGTTTTTTTTTTCATAAACGTTACAGATTCTGTCCTATTTTTGGGGGAATTCTACAATTAATACACAGGAATTAAACTACGCCATGTCTGTGACAGTGCCACTTCTCTTTCGCATTTTGCCAATAATCATTTTAGAGTTTCGATCTCTCAACATTAGTCTTCAACGTACAAGGGGGCAATCTCGACTTTTAATCTTGGTTCAGGCACTGGTTCTACCGCGAGCTAGTAAGCTATGATCTATCGGCTATAAAAACGAACAAAAGATAATCACACCCGTGCAAATAAAAGAGACACGGCGATATTGATAGCTCACCTCTGGGCGAGTAACTATAAAGATCGCGGTGTCTCTTTTATTTGCACGGGAGTGATTATCTTTTGTTCGTTTTATAGCCGATAGCTCATAGTTTACTAGCTCGCGGTGGGACCAGTGCCTCAAGCCTCAAGTAAGAACAGCATTGTACAACAACACTTACGGCTTCGTCCCAAATGTCATGGTCGACTTTTCCCAGCCCGGCAAAAGGGGAAAGTATGGGAAAACCCCAGACAATAAATTTACACAAAATGAGTCTTAAAACTTTGGCGGATCGTCCGCCACGACAAAGATCAAAAAAGTACTTAAGGTGCACTACGATTTCCTCAAGATTTCAGGTCTCTAATTGGGTGGAAAGAAAACGGTTAGATTGTGACACACAGTTTTATTGTCTAATGGACACAAAGCAAGTTATAGCCAGTAAATCATTATTCTAAGCTTAAGCTAGCACCTTAATATGTATTGCCAGACGGTAGAGCTGGGCCGTGCAATAGTTCAATTCTAAATGATTTACAAGCGTTCCTAAGTTCTGTTAGTCCCTAGTTATCAGTGCCAACATAGATAATAGGAATTCTTCTTAACTAAACTAAGTAATCTTGCCTTCCATGAAGAAAGAAAATGACACCAACCTTCAAGCCAGAAGTTACCGCTAATACAATGTGTAAGCCCTCCTTCTGCGAGCTGAAGCTGGTCGCCCCAGGTGCTGTGACACAATGAAGCACAACCGCAACCGACGCATCAGCAAGTTGAGAGCACCTTCTTCGCCTGGAGTAGGCCTAAACACAGTTTTAGTTGTAGTTTTAGTTCCCAGTCAGCTGAAAAGGAAAACAAGACATCATTAGAAAAGTGAATGTGGTCTAACCTATTAAATGTGGACAATTACTATTCTGATTTCCTTACCAGCTGGAACTTGAGAGAGCTCATTTTCTCAGCTCTGACGACCCTTCCCTCCACATAGTCCACCAGAAGACTGGAAATAGACACACGTGGTCAAATTAAACTGAGGCAAGGAACAATAATGTGATCAACCTAATACACCCATAATATTCTACTTACAATTCATGGTGGGAAAATATTCCTCCAGAATGCCCTTAGGCTACACAAGGATTGACCGCTAGCACTCCATCAATCTGATCACTTTTTGGATCGAAGATGAAACTCGATAAATAAAAGCAGGCACTGGAGGCCTGAACAGGACCGGAGACAGCTAGCAAGTGCAGGAAATGATCTCAGGAGCCCTAACGACCTTGAGAGGCTTGGGGATAACATCTAAAATGACCACCTCAGCAGTCCTCTGCGGAAATAAATTTCAACCAACTGAAAATCCTAGTGCACAAAATTCCATATAATTTCCCAACAATTAAGTGACTATTTTCTGATTTATTAATTACATTTAAATTGTAAATTCTAAATAATTAATAATTGTGAAAATCGTGCATATTTGTATTCTGGCAACACCCTTTGTTGACAGCTGATTCTGATTGGATAATCGAACTGTCATCCAGTATCGATCCAGTTGCTAGATCACATAAAGACCTTGCTATGCGCAAAAAGTAATTACGTTCGGGACAAATTTAAAACTGCCGTTGTTAAATTGTTAAGCTAAAATGTGCAATGTCACAATATGTCTGTGCTGTACCTACATCTAGACGCCAAGGCATGTACAAATATCGCGAGGGCCGAGTCGCTCAAGCTTAAACTTGAAATTTCCGGCGCGCTAGTATGTGCCACTCGAGAATTTTTGACGAAATTACTGTGGTGTGGTGTGAAGAAGTATGTTTAATGGATGATTTTAAGGTACATTTTTTTATGCGATAGGAGGCAAACAAAGAAGGTAAGCGATCACTGACGCCCATGGACACCCGAAACACCGGAAGTTAATAACAAGGTTAAGCGTAAGCCAAACGACAATAATTACTAGCTTGTATTGACTGATTCAGTTACAATAATAATTAAATACCTGGAATTGAAATACCTGACTTCGTTTGTTGATATTTAATTATTAGAATGTTATAATTATTGAAAATACTCCCGTGTAGATCTTATAACAGAAGGACTAAAGGGAACTACGACTTAAGTGTTAACCAACTTAATGGAATTAGAAATAGAACTAAACTTCCGAACTGCTGAATCTGCGGTCCGAAGTTTAAAAGTTTAGGTTCTATTTAATCTCAATTAGTGGTTTTGAGTTGCGATATCTACATCTGATGTAAGATCTTGATCTAAGATAGGGATGCACTCGGGAAACTGGGCTAGAATGATGATTAAGGGGGCCAATGGAATACCATAGATGAGCAGTTTTTGTTACCAGATTTTTATACATTTTTTAGTAACAAAAAACCGGCCAAGATCGTGTCGGGCCACGCTCCGTATAGGTTTCCGTAGTTTTCCGTATTTTTCTCAAAAACTACTGAACCTGTCAATTTCAAAACAATTTTCCTAGAAAGTCTTTATAAAGTTCTACTTTTGTGGTTTTTTTCATATTTTTTAAACATAATTATGGTTCAAAAGTTAGAGGGGGACACACTTTTTTTTCCTTTAGGAGCGATTATTTCCGAAAATATTAATATTATCAAAAAACTATTTTTAACCGACTTCAAAAAAGGAGGAGGTTCTCAATTCGACTGAATTTTTTTTTTTATTTTTTTTTATTTTTTTTTGTACGTATGTTACTCGATATCTCCGAGAATCGTGGACCGATTTTCAAAATTTTTTTTTTGATCGAACCGGTATTACCCCGAGATGGTCCCATTGGCACCAAGTCAGGGTCTGATGATGGGATCCTGGAGAAATCGAGGGAACTCTTCAAATGTTATAGGCACATGTAATGTTTTTAGTCTATTTTGCAAAGGTACACCAGTATTTACGTCTGATGGTAATAATTTTATGTGGCTGAGCTGATGATGGAAGGTCAACTCCTCAATGGTTAGGAGTTAAAGGATAATTCTTTCACTACTGTACATGTATTCGGACTGATACATATAATATAGTGATATTAAACCACTAAAAATCAACAAATAAATAAACTTTTTAACAAAAAATAAAACCGCCTTCAAAAATAAGCGCGTTACAAAACACGGAGAAACTAAAAAGCCAAAAATAATAAACCTTTCAATTCAGATTTCTTATCATATTGCAATAAGCTAAACATCCAAATTATAAACAAATCAATTATTTTTGGAGTCGGTACCAGCCTGTGTATGGTTGGGTGGGGCAAACAGGCAATAGCAAGGCGACGAATAGGTCTGGTACCGACTACAAAAATAATTGATTTGTTTATAATTTGGATGTTTAGCTTATTGCAATATGATAAGAAATCTGAATTGAAAGGTTTATTATTTTTGGCTTTTTAGTTTCTCCGTGTTTTGTAACGCGCTTATTTTTGAAGGCGGTTTTATTTTTTGTTAAAAAGTTTATTTTAATAAACCCTTATTCATTTTTAAATACCTATCCAACAATATATCACACTTTATTTTACCACTTTGTCGGCGTGATTGATATACAATTATACATATTGGTACCAAATTTCAGCTTTCTAGTGCTAACGGTTACTGAGATTATCCGCAGACAGACGGACGGACGAACGGACGGACAGACAGACATGGCGAAACTATAAGAGTTCCTAGTTGACAACGGAACCCTAAAAAAGGAAAGTTTCATACAAACTACCCAGGACATTTTCTAGTGGATCTTGCTCAGCATCATGGACTTTCTCAGCCTACCAATTTTGGTCAAAATCGGAGACGTGATCCAAATGTACAAAATTTTCGGGAATTGCTGAGATGGTGAAAGCCAGGGTGCAGGCAGTTTTTGGTCTGTCCGATGAGATGCCGGTATACCGTGGGCGTATTTTACTCGAAATTCTGAAATACCAGTGGCTTGAGAGTCGAGCAGAAAAAACGATGTTTTTACCCCGCAATGAGACATTACATAATCAACTATTCTCTTTAGAGTGGTCTGGATTAGAGGTACATTACAGGGAGTGAAGTAAGAAATGTTTCAGTTATCATTTGATAAAACGAGATCTGAGGATTACATTATTTCAACATTTTTTCCTCGTCAACGGAGCGATTTCTGGTCTAGTGCACCGTGTCGAAACTTGACGCTTTCAGCAAAATATGTTTTTTTTATAGGTGATTGAGTACTATCAGCTGCAAAAGTGCATGGCAAATTTATCAATGAATTCATTCATAAGTTCTTCATGCAATTTTGCAGCTCACTGTACCCGTTACATTTAGAAGAGGCCTTTTGCCCGGGAGAACACTACATAAGCACACCTCAATATATGAAAGAAACGCGAAACAGTCTAAGCTCGTGTAAGCGAAGGCGTACCTTGACAAACGGTAACTGTTAGGTAACCGAGAGCGGGTGGGTGGCACTTTCAGCGTGGAGGCCATACTGTAGGATAGTACTCTTTATTATATTGTGACATAAAGACTAGTAAAGAACTTACCAAAGTATAGAGTGCGCTCGCATACGCTGCATGCTTGATGTGCAGCGTGCGGCAGCAGGGCAACGATGTGTCCTGCTCTGTCGCAGTCCACGCCTTCATCTGAGAAAGAGACAGATATAGTTTCAAAAGAAGTCTTCAAGAACGAACACATAAAGAGGCAGATTTAATGAGCACATTTTACGGTAAACTGAAATAAATGTCATATACAAAGAAAAAATGACCAAGGCCTCCAAGTGTCCAATGCTACAAGTGTCAATTGCAGTGTCAGTGTAGGGGCTTTGGTCGTTTTTTCTTTGTATATGACATTTATTTCAGTTTATAGTTAATTATTAGTGTGTCTACTAAAAAAACACAAATTAAAATATTTCCTATGAAAATAATTTAATTTGTTCTTAGAACATTTTACGGTTTTGATACACCTTCATCGTGTTTTTTCACCGTGTGGTGACGGACTGACGGATTAAGAATTTTACCACCCTTTCCCGTGGGAGTCATAGAAGTCGACTGTGGGATATGGATTAAGCTCCTCATACACTGGACTAGAATGCGAGTGCATACTCTGTGGTGTGGTGGCCACTTACACATATAAATGAGTGTGTAGGTGGCTATACCAAGGCACATATAACTGAGTGTGTAAGGTGGCTATTACCAAGACACATATAACTGAGTGTGTAGGTGGCTATTACCAAGGCACATATAACTGAGTGTGTAGGTGGCTATACCAAGGCACATATAACTGAGTGTGTAGGTGGCTATTACCAAGGCACATATAACTGAGTGTGTAGGTGGCTATTACCAAGGCACATATAACTGAGTGTGTAGGTGGCTATTACCAAGGCACATATAACTGAGTGTGTAGGTGGCTATTACCAAGGCACATATAACTGAGTGTGTAGGTGGCTATACCAAGGCACATATAACCGAGTGTGTAGGTGGCTATTACCAAGGCACATATAACTGAGTGTGTAGGTGGCTATTACCAAGACACTCAGTTTTCACTCCAGTACCTACATTATGTTTTTTTTTTAAGATTAACTTAATTAGAATAAGTATGTGACAAATCAAATTATTTTCTTAAATATTACAACACACATCGGAAACATCGTAATTTCAATCAAAATGAAGGGCAAGGGATTTCATCTTCGTGAAATCCAGTGATTGGCAAGTGTAAACGTGAGAAAACTTCCCGTCTCATACCATCGGATGTCGTGAGTGTTGTATGTAGGCAGAGTGGCAACCCTAGCGTAAAAGTGACTGATGACAATCAAGTGCGGGTAGTTCGAAAAACTCGTACAGCTAGAAGATGTTGATACAACTCCCAGCCAGTCTACCCGTGACCACGGACGTAATGTCATGTCCGAAACGTCGGGTTAAATATAAAACGTAAGTTTTACGCGATTAAGTCCCGTTTTAATTTAATAATATGAGTGAAGATCGTGTTAGTTTAAATCAATATAAAAGAGTAAAACGTTTGAAAAGCACATAAGACCAGAAACGCTGTCAAATTTTGCGTTAAATCAACAAAATGTGAAGTGACATTGAAAAAGGACCCATCACTTCCACCTTATCCACATCTCGTATTCTTCCCGTTTAACAATTTTAATTCGACCTTTTTAAGCCCATGTGTAAAAACCCCCTGTCAACCGTGTAGAGTAAATGTAAATCCGTCAGAGAGAGGGTCGATTGCTGCGAGCGTTATTTACATCGCTTGCAGGGGTATGGGGCATTTAGTGATACCACGTAGGTAAAGTGTGAATTAATGCGTGTGGCAGAAGGCCACACTCTCTGAGCATCTAATAATAGAGAGAGCAAGCTGGTCCCACCGCGAGCTAGTAAGCTATGAGCTCTGCTATCGGCTATAAAAACGAACAAAAGATAAGCACCCCCGTGCAAATAAAACAGACACGGCGTTTCTGATAGCTCACCGCTGAGCGAGTAACTATAAACATCGCCGTGTCTCTTTGTGGGAGTGATTACCTTTTGTTCGTTTTTATAGCCGATAGCTCATAGCTGACTAGCTCGCGGTGCGACCAGTGCCTAACTCATTGAGCTAACAGTTGTCGTTGTGTGCGTGCGGGATGACACGAGTGATATACGTAACTGGCCCCATAGCCGAATGGCATTTCTACGACGCGAAACGAAAACGAAACGCCGCGAAAGGTATTCTGGCTCTGTCGCGTCAATACGCAAGAGCGATAGAGATAGATATCTACGAGCGTTCGTCAGCGTTTGTGCCATTCGGCTACGCACCTTGGTCGCTGGCATGTACACCTACACAGACATGGAAATGATGCGCGTGTATTGCGTAGCAGAAGCGTCCATGGAGCGGGCTCACAACACCTGTAAGCTTATAATAGTTATTGAATCCGATTTCGCATCAGGTTTTGTGACACAAATTGTTAGCAATATTCAAATTGCAGAACATTCTCATAATATCCGCAAATTACCTACCTATTGGAAACTTTCAATGTCAAAATTCTTATGCAAGTTGCCATTGAGAACATTCTCTTCATGATTAGGATGCATTAAGGCACAGCGGGATAGTTTCGACTGGGGGAAACTGATCAATTTTTTTCCATGTTTTGCATTTTTTTTTTGGTCGGAGGATTGGGAATTTAGAGATATATCCTCTATTTTATCCACAAGAATTGAACGCCGGGGATATCCCGAGGAGGGGACATCCCGGGGAGTAGGACATCCCGGGGAGCATTATTAATTAGAATGTCCACTGGTTATATTATATGACACGCGTGTTCAGTGGATAAATAAATAAATAAATAAATATTATAGGACATTCTTACGCAGATTGACTGAGGCCCACGGTAAGCTCAAGAAGGCTTGTGTTGTGGGTACTTACACAACGATATATATAATATATAAATACTTATATACATAGAAAACATCCATGACTCAGGAACAAATATATGTGCTCATCACATAAATAAATGCCCTTACCGGGATTCGAACCCGGGACCGCGGGGTACATGTGAAACTCATCTAAATAGTGTAATAATAGAAAAAATGGAACTGTTACAATTGCCGAGCAGTCGAGATTTGCCCCGTTGGCTGAGTTTACACCTGCAAGTTATTGCTGCAAGTTTTGAAACAGAGGTATATGCAAGAAAGAGATGCAGATATTTGCCACTCACTCTTACCGATAGTTGCGTTCGCAAAACTTGCAGCAATAACTTGCTGGTGTAAACCAAAGAATATAATACACACGTATAAACTCAGCTGTATCTTACGTGATGTTCTCAACAGTTGATGATCGTTGATGGGCGGGCGTGTGGTCTAGTGGTAAAGACGTTAGCCGCGTAAGCTGAAGACCCGGGTTCGTTTTTCGGCTCGGCTACAAGTGGGCCTTGCCGTTTTTTCTTTCGTGTATGATATCTATTTCAATTTATAGTTGATGATCGCTTCATATGATGTTTGAGTTACACACTGGCGTTTGTTACCAAACTCATCTAATGCCATTGAAATTGGCTCTAAAAATTGGCAATAAATGTGCAAAGAACAAAATTAAGAACTTTCCATAGGAACATACGCAATTTAAGGAACTTCTTCGGTCCATTGCTAGTCGCATAATAATAAGTCCAATTTGACCTTGCGTTCATGTTATCAATGAGAACTAGAGGTCCCTAAGAGTGTATCGAATAAATCCCTCTAAATTGCTCCCTATATCCCGACGACCGCTCCGAGTTTTTAATAGGGGATATTCGCCATATATGTATTAAGTACATATTTTTAAACAAGGAATAGTACATTATGATACAAGTACGGAAAAGAGGTTCGAAACGAGTGGCGATAAATTAAAACACGAACGAAGGAAGAGTTTTTAACCCCCGACGCAAAAACGATGGGGTGTTATAAATTTGACGTGTCTGTCTGTCTGTCTGTCTATCCGTCTGTTTGTCTGTTTGTCTGTCTGTCTGTTTGTCTGTCTGTCTGTGTGTGTGTCTGCCTGTGGCATCGTAGCTCCCGAACGGATGAACCGATTTCGATTTAGTTTTTTTTGTTTGAAAACTGAGTTAGTCGGGAGTCTTAGCCATGTTTCATGAAAATCGGTCCACTATGTCGCACCACAACATTAAAATTTTGAAAAAACCCCCGACCGCGACATAGTGGACCGATGTTCATGAAACATGGCACTCCCGACGACTAAGAACACTCCCGACTAACTCAGCTTTCAAACAAAAAAAACTAAATCGAAATCGGTTCATCCGTTCGGGAGCTACGATGCCACAGACAGACACACACACAGACAGACAGGCAGACAGACAGACACGTCAAACTTATAACACCCCGTCGTTTTTGCGTCGGGGGTTAAAAATGAAGGTTACGCAGACGCTAGCAAATTTGTATCAAACTCGTGACAAGGCTACAGAGGGCTACTTAATAAAAATTCAATACCCCGAATTAGGGGTCACAAAACCGGTTTTACCGAAACCGAAAAAACCGGAAAACCCGGGTTTGGCGGCCGATTTTCAAAACCGGCTTTCAAATTAGGGAAACCGGTTTTTCGAGTTTTTCGGTTTTAGACTTGTACATATATAAATCGTTGAGTTGGTCATCTACATCAATCTATCCTCTCAATCCAATCCTGAATTAAGATCGTGGATGTATGAAACTGACAGTTGATAGCTGTCATCTATCGACTGTCAGTTTCATACATTTACGAACGATGAAGAATTGAAGATCTTAATTCAGACTCTGAATAAGATAATATGTGGCCGCACGTAGATTAGATAGCAATTTTTTGAAGACAATATATGTATTAGACAGATCTTTATTGTATTTAATGTATTTATTATCAATATTTTAATATTTATACAAATATAGCATAAAATTATTTCAATATTTTTTTGGGTCCTTATCTCAGGAAAAATCTTAACACCGCGTTGTATGTACGATTTGTTTGTGCCCTGTACAGCAACATCTAGCGTGTAATTGGGTAAATCAGGTAAATGTATTAAAATATAATTATTTAATACATTCGCGTTATGATTTAATTAGTTCAAACCGGACGTTTCGAAACCTTTTCAGGCCTACTACCGCGAAGCACTTCGACCGTCTGTTTGTCTGTCCTGTCTACCTCTCTATCACTCTATGCGAGCGATAAAGAGGCAGATAGACGAACGAACGATCAAATCAAAGTACTTCACGGTAGTAGGCCAGTTTCGGTGTTCACGGGCAACTGACACAGAAACATGCCCATTTTAATCAGTTTACTGAATTTGGACTTAACTTAGTTTAGTATTGTTTTACATCATGTTTTATAATTTTACCATGACTTCTAGTGTTTTTGTTAAAATCAAGTTTTTATTTCAATACAATTCGGACCCATTAACGTCAATCACTCTGTTTTGACACATTGACAATTTGAAGATGATTTGATTTCTGTGATCAAAGTGGAGATGGCTCTGTATGAGAACGAAGGTGTCAAGGGCAAGTACCTTTTACAAGTGTGCAACACTTTGTTAAATGTTCCTCCCACGAGCGTAGAGTGTGAGAGAGTGTTTTCGTCAGCAGGTTTATTATGCCATCATCTGAGAACCTCGCTGAGTGATGATACTTTAGACGTTCTCTTGATGCTACGATCTCAATATACATCTCCCAAGAAAAATTGAGATTTTTAAAATCTTATAACTTTCTTGGGAATATAATAACTTTCTTGATCTCTAATTTAGAAATAATGATTACTGATCTCAATTAATATTCTTTAAAGTTTAACATTACGTTTTGTTTCTATTCTATGGTTACTTTACTGGGTAACAAATCTGCAAATTCTGCAATGCAGTATTATTTCCAGAAGAGGAATGTTTTGTTTTTACAGTGTTTATTTCGTTGCTAGACTTGATAAGTTCTTATTAGATTCATAAGAAATGCCTTGTATGTCGTTAAATGAATCTCTATTAAAGTTTGAACTTATAATTTGCAGTTTTCTTACATTTTATATGTAAAACCGAAAAATCACCGAAAAAACCGGAAAACCGGTTTTGCTGCTATACGAAAACCGTAAACCCGGTTTTAGAAAATACTTACGGTTTTGTGACCCCTACCGCGAATTATAATAATTCAATATTCTCCTTCTTTATTATCAAAGGACGTGATCAATCTAGTTACAAAAATAAATATACACTTACCTAAGGTCCTTTTTGGATCACGAAAATTCAACCTTTTTACAACTGACTGTCCCTTTTTAAGTAGCCTCTCATGATTGGAGAAATAAAATCCTTTGTAAATATATAAAACTTTTTCCTATTTTGTTCTAGAAATATTGAAAGGTTTTACAGATTTGAAGATGTTTACAGTGTTATTTTTAAACAAGAGGTTATTATAAAAACAACGAAAAAAAAAATAGATATACAATTTCAACGGACGTCGACTTTGTAACTAGTGATGTGCCGGGGGAATGGGAATATTCCCACCAGGAATATTCCTTGGAATATTCTCTCTGGCATCACAAGTTCGTATTTTGAGACAAATCATATCCATTCAGACAATAATTATACTACACCGACATCCAAATCCAAAAGTTTTGTTTAACGAAACATCATTTGACACTGACATATCGGTATGGTACCGCTGTGAAAACATTTTTCGAATACGGCGATACGTTAGGCTCCCAAATGGAACAGTAGCATTACCATGAGTTGCTATCGAAAACTTACATTACGTTACTACGCTCGCTAGCGTCTAAACGCGATTCGAATAGATTTCTCAACCCCTACAAAATGTTAGTCGCTAGCGAGCTAAGTAAAATACCTATCCAAAAGTAATCGCTACCGTTGAACTCATACTACCGGCGGTGTGCCGATTTTTAACCCCCGACGCAAAAACGACGGGGTGTTATAAGTTTGACGTGTCTGTCTGTCTGTCTGTGTGTGTGTGTCTGTCTGTGGCATCGTATCTCCTGAACGGATGAACCGATTTAGATTTAGTTTTTTTTTGTCTGAAATCTGAGTTAATCGGGAGTGTTCTTAGCCATGTTTCATGAAAATCGGTCTACTATGTCGCAGTCGGGGGTTTTTCAAAATTTTATTTTTTTACTTCCATGAGTGACCGCCGACGGCGCTGTACTATTCTCCATAGAAATCATTTACGCAAACGCTAGCGAGTAACGTCAGCGTAAACTCATGGTAATGATACAGGCTTATTCCTAATGTCAACACACCTAAAAGTTTGTTATGTTCAGTGGATTAAATTCATTACATCTGTACGTAAAAAGCAAAGTTGGATATCAAAGTCTAACTTTTGTAATACGTCTAAAATAAACGAAGGGAAAGGTTAAATTATTATATTTTAGAGGACGTTTGAAGATTATGAGTATGTACCTACACACCACACACTGGGAAAGGAATGAATCATCTGCCTTTTTCCAGTTCTCGCTATTGAAAGGGTTGAAATAAAACGTAAAGCCGAATGGCACAAACGCTCAGGAATCGAAACGCTCGTAAACATCTATCTCTATCGCTCATGCGTATTGCCGCGACAGAGCCAGACTAACCTTTCGCGGCGTTTCGTTTTCGTTTCGCGTCGCAGAAATGCCGTTCGGCTACGGCACCTGACCAGAAATATATGACTACTGTCAGTAGAGCACTGTTATTCTGATGTATGGGGTGACAGTTCAGTTTAGTTATTAATAGCCTACATGGTGTCCCACTGCTGGGCAAAGGCCTCCCCCATGGATCTCCATCCGTCACGGTCTTAAGCAATCTCCGGCCAGTCGCTAAGATATGCGTCCAGGTCATCCCGCCATCTCCGCCTAGGTCTGCCAGATCCTCGCCCGTCTTGCGGCACCCAGACTGTGGCAATTTTTGCCCACCTCTGTGGGTGCAGTTCAGTTTAGTATGAAGAAAAATTAAAATTTTGAAAAAACCCCCGACCGCGACATAGTGGACCGATTTTCATGAAACATGGCTAAGAACACTCCCGACTAACTCAGCTTTCAAACAAAAAAAACTAAATCGAAATCGGTTCATCCGTTCGGGAGCTACGATGCCACAGACAGACACACACACAGACAGACAGACAAACAGACAGACAGACAGACACGTCAAACTTATAACACCCCGTCGTTTTTGCGTCGGGGGTTAAAAATGGTTCTTATGAAATTCCGCAACATGGCGAGTAGTTATATATTTCTGATCAGGTGCCGTAGCCGAATTTCTGCGACGCGGAACGAAAACGAAACGCCACGAAAGGTAGTCTGGCTCTGTCGCGCCAATACGCAAGAGCGATAGAGATATATATCTACGAGCGTTTCAAGAGCGTCTGTGCCATTCGGCTACGTACACAGGCTTTATTTAATTGTGATATTATAGGGACAGGATGCCAGATGGGTGCGCCAAAGTTCATATAAAATTGTTATATAGATTATTGGTAGTCCGAAAATGTTTCTCATACAATTTTACATTATAATGATCATTATTTATAACAATTTTATGTTAATAACTATCGTAACTTCGAAGGACTTATGTTCATAATGTCATTCATCATAAATACGTTTTATACTAATGTTTATGTTTATATACTTATTGATCATAACGATTGCGAGTAATATAATTTATCGTTATATTATTGTTAACAGAACAGACATCACATGTGACAGTCCAGTTAGGTGCGACGACGAGCGTAGCGAGGAGGAGCGTGTTAGGTTGACCGTGAGCGAACCAGAAACGAATTTTTAATGTAAATTGTAAATGTCACTGTAAAATCTTCAAGCGCGCTTCTATAAATGGCACAAGTTTTTCATAGAACTTCCCCAAAACTTTTTAAATAATTTTATGATGAATGATTTTCTTAAACACAAAATTATGAATGTTATTAAATATTTGTATAGAATTTATGATTAAAAAATTTCGACTAAATGATTATTATGAACAGTGATAGTAGTACTATTGATAATAATGAAACAAAATTATGATAAGTAAAATTATGAGAAATGATCATTCGGAGCACAAATCGGTATAAACAATAATTTTATAACAAATAATTTTATATGAGCCAATATGGACCCATGCCAGATCATTGCCCACACAACAGTTGAATCCCACAGTCAACTTCTACGACACCCACGGGAGGAAAGGGGGTGATGAATATCTTAACCTGTCACCACACGAGTTGTGAAAAAGAGTAACATAATTTGGAGCTCATTTTGTACTTTTAGTGCATTTTAACATTCCGATGCGATGTCGAATGTAAGACCGAAATTATACTTTGCTTTTGTACGTATTTGCGAACAGCTGTCTAATCAAGATCAGAATTTGAAAGTTCAAAAAGCTAGCAAGAAAAGTGAAGCAAAAAACTTCTTTTCAGGTCGAGTGAAGCGTTTTGGAGCTCGGCCTAGTCTGTAATTAGCGCCTCCACAAGTCTACAGACCACTTTACCGTAGACAGAGCATCCAGCCAGCGTGTTACGCTTCCAATTTTATCACTAATATACGTGGATAAACACATCTGTCACTCTCACACTGACATACTTGCCAAAGCGTGACAGATAGATAAGTGATAAAAATAGAAGCATGATACGCCGGCTGCTCCGGCTATAGAGTAGGTATTTGTTGAATTTATAATTTTCTTTCTAAGTAAGTAAGTGCTTGGTCGTAGAAAAAGTATTGTATGCAACAGTGTTTAACTGAGTCAAAAAAATGCTTGTGGCGTCTTTATTAACAATTTTCGGCTTCTCCTCTAATTGTTACCCACGCCACTCACCTTTTTTGACCTCTTTTAACCACCAGTTGCATAAAATACTATTTCGCAATATCTTTTAACTGAGTTGTTACTATTATATTTACCTAAAATTCCAAATTTAAAGGGGGGTCCTTTCCATTTTAGCATTTTCGCTCCTGTAACGTCTTAGGCACCGGCCACATCAGAGCGTCGCGTGTCTCGGGGCGCGCAACGGACGTCGGCGCCACGCCACCTGAGTGTAATTCAAAAAGCGTCTCCTCAGTACATTTTGTATAGGAAGGACGTAAGGCGCGCCGCCAAGCGGCGCGGCGCGCGCCACGCCGCCGCCACGCCACCTGGGGCGCGTATTACGTCCTTCCTATACAAAATGTACTGAGGAGACGTTTTCATATTCATATTCATTTATTCATGCTTTCACATAAGTATACATAAAAATGGGTACACGTTTTTTGAATTACACTGAGGCGGCGTGGCGCGGACGTCCGTTGCGCGCCCCGAGACACGCGACGCTCTGGTGTGGCCGGTCACTTAAATGTACCAAACGGAATCTGTGTGAGGTGATCAATGGCGCCTCTACACCTGCTTTGACAAACTTGGTCGCTTTCCGCTCTCTTAAAGTCCCATTTCACACCAATTAAGGAAAATGAACGCTTTGATGTCATCCCGCGGACTCGTGTGGGCGTCCGTCTATCTGTCAATGTGTGCGTTAACGATATGTGAATGACGCTTTTTAGGGTTCCGTAGTCAACTAGGAACCCTTATAGTTTCGCCATGTCTGTCCGTCTGTCCGTCCGTCCGTCCGCGGATAATCTCAGTAACCGTAAGCACTAGAAAGCTGAAATTTGGTACAAGTATGTATATCAATCACGCCAACAAAGTGCAAAAATAAAAAATGGAAAAAAATGTTTTATTAGGGTACCCCCCGTACATATAAAGTGGGGGCTGATTTGTTTTTTCATTTCAACCCCAACTTGTGATATATTGTTGGATAGGTATTTAAAAATGAATAAGGGTTTACTAAGATCGTTTTTTGATAATATTTATATTTTCGGAAATAATCGCTCCTAAAGGAAAAAAAAGTGCGTCCCCCCCCTCTAACTTTTGAACCATATGTTTAAAAAATATGAAAAAAATCACAAAAGTAGAACGTTATAAACACTTTCTAGGAAAATTGTTTTTAACTATCAAGTTGAACCTATCACCTACCACTGAACCTATCAAGGTTCAGTAGTTTTTGAGAAAAATACGGAAAACTACGGAACCCTACACTGAGCGTGGCCCGACACGCTTTTAGCCGGTTTTTACATACATACATAAACAGTAATGATGAAATGACGGTTGATAAAGATGTGAAGAGGAAGACCATGCTGCGTCGACCCCAAGTGACGGGGATAAGAGAAAGCGAATGATCATGACATAAACGACCCTCGTGTAGTGACACGTTATGAATTTAAGGGGTTTATCTTTATCTTCCCGTAGATGTCTTAAAAGTCTACTGTGGACAATGGGTTCCATTGTGTGTTGGCGTGGTGAAAAATTTTGTATTTCACTCGGTGGCAAAGTGTGTTTAATCTTCGTGCCATGAAACTCTCGCAACGCTCAAGATTCCACTTTTTGAAACACTCGCTCGCAGTTAAATAATGGAATCTTTCGCTTGCTCGGGTATCAATATTTGCACGTACAGTACGAACTTTGCCCTCTTGTAAAACAAATAACTATTTTTGAGACTCGTTGCGTAGTTGACGTCTGTTATTCGATAGCTTCAACGTCACGCAAAATTATATTCATTGCCAAAAACTCGCGGCGAAGGCTGTCAATACGATTAAAGTACACGCCAAGGCTGATTTAAGTACACGTGGTGTTGTCTTATTGAGAATTCCGGAAAATTACACGTTTTGTTTCTTATGCGTTCATTAGGGGTCAATATAGTGTATGTACAGTAGAACATTTTTTTTTTTCAATTTCAGAAAAATTTAATACAAGTAGGTACATGAACATTTCAGAAAATAATTTCTTAGTTCTTAACCCCCGACGCAAAGACACCGGGGTGTTATATGTTTGACGTGACTGCCTGTGTCTCTGTGTGTGTCTGTCCGATTTAAATTTAGTTTTTTTTTTCGTTTTGAAGCTTAATTAGTCGGGAGTGTTCCTTAGCTTCTTAGTCATGTTTGATGGAAATCGGTCAACTATGTCGGTTTTTTTTAATAAGTATAAGAATTCTACTGATAGATGCATTGTGAAGCTGCCAAGGATTGATTATAAAAACTGTTTTTACAAAACTGTTGATCTAATCTTTATTATTCGTATTATTTAGTTTTCAAACATTAATCATTTCAGAATTAAAACGCCTACGTAAGTAAACAAAATACCTTGTCAAATTAAAATTGTTTGTACTGTTTCAGTCAAATTAGAGTTCGGGACGAATTCGCCGAAATTATAAAGTTACAAGTAAATATTTTGAGAAGTCGCGTCCTTGGCTGAGGTAAGTAAACACGTTAATGGTATTGGCAGGGTGCAAAGCGGGTGGAGGGGGTAGCTAAAACGATCACAGCGCTCACTACGGCCAAAATTGACATCTTAGTCGCTGACTTGCGCTGTCAAATCCATATTGCAGTAAACATTTTCAAGTCGTTTTTGAGATAAATTTAATACGGGCCCAGTAAAATTTGTTATGGTGAATTGTAATAACTCCAAGAAAAGTAGCGACTAAATTCTAGCTATTTCCAAGACCGTGGTGGAAACGAAACCACCGTTTAAGTGAATAGTTGCCGTAAGAAGAAAAGTGTCGTCCAATCTCTGAAGTTTTACTTAAAGTGCGTAATCATTTGATACAAGTATTGAATTGAATTTACGGTGAATTTGTAGTGCAAATTTTATTGGAGGTAGAAAAGCCGACGTGGAAGCCAATCCCAGTTATGTTCGAAAATCATTTTATTTGTTTCCTCATCTGTGCTCCTGTTTACAAATCGAAACGGATTGACGAAAATGCGTAAATATCGAGGTTTCAATGCAATGGGAAGAAGGAGCACGAGAACAATAGAAGCAGAAGCAGTCCATCCAATGAAGGCTTATCACATTTTAAATAAAATTCCTGAGAACTTATTTCATCGCATTCATTGTATTTGATGTGATATCTGTTAAACCTCCAATATTTTCAAGTAAATGAACAAGTTTTTGTAATGTATATTATAATTAAACGTTATTATAGCTGGTTTGTTTTTATTTTACAATAAACCCTGTACCCTAATAATACCTACATTTAGCCTATGAAAATGACAGGATAGCAGTGAATTGATCAACTATTTCAAAAGCCAATGATTTATTTATACTTTATTGCACATAGGTACAAATGGTGGAATAATGTCTTCAATCTGTAGAAAATGCCCAGCTAGCACCAATTTATTGCCTTTATTCATCGTCTCAGGTTGGAAAATTATTTCGAAGCGATGGCACGAAACCCCGTTTTAGTCACCAGTTTGTTAATTTCTCACTGAAAAAAAACGATTTTAATGTTATTGGCGATAATGTTGTAACCACCATCGTCTAAAATTGTCTAATGTAGTAAAATAGCACAAGATTTCATTAATTTTTTCACAATGTTTACATGCTTCTCGCTTGGCAGCGGTTACAATATTGTCACTGTCACGTGGCGTTGTCGTCGCGCACGGTCCCAATCTAAATGTGTTTGTTAAAATTGTTTAACTACTCTACTTTGGCAAACTGATAGGTGTGTAAATAATGATATTATTTATAGATGTAGGAAGGAAGGAAGAAGACATACCTTTTTTTTTTATATACTACGTCGGTGGCAAACAAGCATACGGCCCGCCTGATGTAAAGCGGTCACCGTAACCTATGGACGCCTGCAACTCAAACAGTGTCACATGCGCGTTGCCACCCCATTAGAAACTTGTACATTCCCTTTTTCTGTGATAAGTACTCAGCAAAAAGGAGTGTCACAAGCTCTAAGGAGGGTTCGGGTTGCCGACGACTCCAAAGGACAATAGACGGAACAAGTTAGTTCCGTAAGTCCTCCTGTCATCAGCACACCGCACCCTCGTTGAGCTCTGGCAGCCTTACTCACCGACAGGAACACAACACTATGAGTAGGGTCTAGTGCTATTTGGCTGCGGTCTTCTGTAAGGCGGCCTACCTGGCGTTTTTATTGAATAAGCCTGTCGGAAGTTCTTGAACCCACACAAAGCATATGTGAGGAGTTATATTTGTGCTAAATAGTGTATGAATGAATGAATGAATGAATTATTTATTTGCATGTGAATATTGGGTTTACATTAATAGGTGTTAGGTACAATATTTTATATTCGAATCTCCAAGATTCTACCTATACAGGTGTACAATGCACTGTATATTGGCTTGGCTCGCTACTAATAGTAATAGAGTTTCACCATACTACAGAAAACTTACATATAAAGAGACTTATTATAAAATGTTACAATATGAGGCTATACAATTATACATCAAAATTATTTACAAATTAGGGATAAACATGTCATAGGAATTACAAAACAAAAAAAAAGGGCTGGACTATATATGGACTAATAATTAAAAATGCGAAAATAATGTCATACACATAAAAATTTAAGTTAAAATTAAGATTGAAATTTATAATTTAAAAAATCTGTATTAAGTATTATGGACTTAAATAGGTATCATTGGTATGGAACTGTGAAATAAAGTCAGTCTTTACGCAATACTCAAGGTTTACAATTGTATACACAACAATTGTATGTTTAATCATGAGCTAACAACTGTGACATGTTCGCCGGCGGTTTGTTCCCCCTCTAACTAACTATTTTGGCTCAGTGATTCAAAGTGAACCTTGGCCTCCGAAACGAGAGATCGCCACCTGCCCCGATCCTGCGCAGCCTCTTGCCAGTCACTGACTTGAAGCCGATGCAGATCCGCCACCACACTGTCCTCCCAGCGATACCTGGGTCGACCCGCCGGACGGCCACCAGCCGGCCGACCCAAGAACGCTCTCTTGACAGCTCGATCGTTTCCCATTCTAAGTAAGTGACCGAACTGTCGCAGTCTGTGGGTTTTCGTTTTGCCGATGATATTGATTTGTCCCCTCTCTAGTGTTATTAAATTTGTGCTCTGAGATTTAAGCCGGGAATCGAACCCGGGTCTTCACCAGACCCGGGGTCGGTTCTGTCACCGCCATCATCGGTGGAATTGGTCGCTTTTTCTCTCGTGTATTGTATCTATTTCAGTTTGTAACTCAAGACACTTGTAAGATGCTGGAATATGCCAAAAACTAACCAGTTTTATGAAAATAATATCTACTAACTGAAATTGTTGCCATTAGAACATTTTCATCATAAAATGAGCAAAAGATTTCAAGTGTCAATCAAGTTATTTTAACGATTTTATCACATTTTTAAAGCCCCTGAGGCTCGTTGGTTTATAAAGGGCCTTTGAGAAAAAGAAATGAAAAATTCTGCGCGTGAAATATTTGGGACACAGACGTGATCAGCACATTTTGACAATTTTAAGTTCATAATAATCATAATCATCTGTAATTTTACTAGTGGCACAGTGCGCCTGCCGTGTTTTATAACCCCCGACGTAAAAACGACGGGGTGCTATAAGTTTGACGTGTCTGTCTGTCTGTGGCATCGTAGCTTGCGAACGGATGAACCGAGGCAATAATAATACAATCTCGTGGTAAATATGTGTATCTACTTTTATGGCTGGTCAATATTGCTATCCAGCTATCCAGCGGGGCAACGAGCAAGACCTGGTCCAAATTTTCTATTTATAAGTTTGATTGTAGGTAAGTCTTAATTTAAGTGTCTATTGTATTGTTTGTATGTTGATTTTAAAATAAAAACTTCCTTTTTGTGGTATTTTTGTTGTTCTTTCTGTTTTAAATTATTCTGCGCATATTAAAACCGTTCTGAATGAATTCTATGACTTAATTTTTAATAACTTTTTCCAGGCTATTGGGCTTTAATCCGTTAAGATTTTTAATTTTTCGTTTTTTTTTTATTTACCAAACTGTTTTGCAATGATATTCAAGCAAAAGTACAATTACGGCCTAGCCACGACAATGGTCTAAGGCGGCGAGCGGGGCGGCTGGGCTGCGCGGGAAACGCGCGCGGGCGCTAGCCATGCCACGTACTTTTAGAAGCGGCGGCAGGGCTAGGAGCGGCCAGAACGTTTTCATATTTAAAAACGTTTTTTACTGTCGAATATGATTCTAAAGTGCATAAGAATGCTTTAATTAGTCAATTACGTCTTATACAAGAGAATATGTGTGATGACTAAGTACATGGAATTTATTTTATGGCTAGTTAAATGATACTTAATATAAATAAACACTTAGAAAAAAATTAACAGTAAATACGAATAAATACTATACAAAAATATGTTTGAAAACATTATTACATACTACATACGCGAAAGTACAATTCAATTTTCATTAAATAAAGGTTTCGGGTTCAAGACGCTCATAATAAAAACAAAATATTTTGTTTCGCGCGGAATCGCTAGCCCCATCTAGCCGCCTAGGCCGGTCGCGCCGCTGTAATGTCGTGGCGGTGCCCGCGCGGCGCGCTACAGTTGTTTGAGTCGCGCGCCGCTCCCGCGGGTAGGCCCGTAAAAACCTGCGCGCGATTTCGAACAGCGGCAAGGTCGTGGCATGCCTCGCGCGCGCTGCGTTTTTGTTCTTGTGACTTACCGCTTGCCGCTGCCGCAAGACGCCTTAGACCATTGTCGTGGCTAGGCCGTTAAGAAAGCACTTACATAATTTCATATTAAACATTTCGATGCCATTCTTTTAAATTTTGACAACCGGTCTGGCCTAGCGCGTAGTGACCCTGCCTGCTACGCCGCGGTCCCCCGGGTTCGAATCCCGGTAAGAGCATTTATTTGTCTGATGCGCACAGATATTTGTTCCCGATCCATGGATGTTTTCTATGTATAATAAGTATTTGTATATTATAATTATATATCGTTGTCTGAGTACCTGTGCAACACAAGCCTTCTTGAGCTTACCGTGGGACTCAGTCAATCTGTGTAACAATGTCCTATAATATTTATTTATTATTAGTATTATTGTTTAGAGACAGCAGTTTTTTTTTACTTCTAGATGCCAATGGAGCAGACCTTTAATTGCAACAATTACGCTGTTCTATTTTTCTAGAATACTAGAAAACTAGTACCTAAACGCGAGTCATGACACGGTTTGCTTCTACGAAGCATTTTCGCTACATACCAAGAAAATTAATGCTATCCCCCTACGACGTACGACGACGTACGATACAACCGTCGTAGCACAGCAGTAAACGTGTTAACACATTCACCGCCAGAAACTTTTTTTTATACCTGTTTTTTAACCCCCGACGCAAAAACGAAGGGGTGTTATAAGTTTGACGTGTCTGTCTGTCTGTCTGTCTGTGTGTCTGTCTGTGGCATCGTAGCTCCCGAACGGATGAACCGATTAAGATTTAGTTTTTTTTGTCTGAAAGCTGAGTTAGTCGGGAGTGTTCTTAGCCATGTTTCATGAAAATCGGTCTGCTATGATGCAGTCGGGGTTTTTTTTTTGTGGTTATTATTGAATTCCGTTAACTTTTAGGGAAGGTTCTTTAGATTAATTACAATTAATTTCTCTAAGAAACAAGCGTCTTAACTTTTACGGTTATCGAGTTATTAAAAAAATTAAAATAATTACTGAACACGTGTGTGACAGCCTTTACCAATTCCTAATGTTCATACATCGGGGTTTTGGGAGCGGGAATGAATTTGTGTATTTATAACTCTGTTTATAGTAACTTGAATTACTGAAATATAGATTAAACTATGTATCTGGCTCCAAATGTACCTAGAAATGTTATAGTAATGTCTGTTGTTCATCGTTTTCACCCTTTTTGGGCTAGTGTAAATCATTCCCGCTCCCAAAACCCCGATGTATGCTAATGTTATTTGTTTTGACATGTGCCGTCAATCACTTGACACTAGCGAGAATGTAATTCTTAAGGGCCTCTCACACTAAGACATTCACTTATTATGTATAAAAAGGATGAAAAATTTTTTTTGGCTAATTTTTTTAAAAGTGATATACGGGGTGGTTCCAAATAGCGAACCCAACGACGTGTCGAATTTAACGGAAAACAAAAAAACCACAGTTTATAGAAAACTGAACACTTTCGCTACCAAGAACCCGACTGTCGGGTACACCGCTCGTAGAAGCGTAGCCGATTACATGGGTTTCCCCGTATGTAGCGAAAATGTCGTAGCGCCGCGTAGAGCCCGGTTTCGAAAGTGTTAAATAATTTGTCCACTATCTCACCTATGGAAAGTGCCTATACAGTCTAGGAAGCATGTTTACCCAAAAATGTCTACTGTTACTTTTTATGCGTAATTCTTTTGTTTAGATCTTTCCTTTACACGATTTTGCGTGTTATCGGTTACGTTCGTAGCGCGTAGCACGCGCGGGCACTCAATGTGTCAATTCAATCCTTTACTGATTGCGACATGTTCCTTGTCAATTTGCCTTGCCTCTACGAAGCTTTGTTTGTAAGGTTCCGAGAAATCCCTGTTGCCGGCTACGCTTTGTAGCTCTCAGCGGTGGATTTTTATTTTTTTACTAACATTTTATTTTATTGTAGTATATCTATTACCTAAACGAATAGTGTCACCCTTTTCAAGACAGTAATGTTACCAACTTTAATAGGTATATTCTCATTATTAAGATTAATCGGAGCCGTGTCGGCTAGTGAAAAATTATTCATTATTTATTCCTAATCATCCCTAAAAGACTAAAGGTACGGCCGTGCCTCTTTTTGCTCGACTTGGCGGGGGCACTGCCGTGCCCCCAGATACAGTTACGTAAAAAATGCGTCGCTGTCTCACTATCACTTACAACTTAGTCAATAACCTTAAAACACAGTACCTTTTTCGGCAAACACCTCAAAGTCCGAACATGGCATACTAGTGAAAAGTTTCGATAAGTCACATGCGGCGGCGGGCGCGCGTCCTCTCAGCGCGGCATTCGGCGGAAGACTGCCGCGAGGGCGAAGAGAACTAACTACGACGTATAGCCCGTGCCAATTGTGAAGACGCGTGGTTTGAACCATATTGTATGGAATCAGGCGTCACTTTGCGGAAATCATCTTATTGTCATGCTTGAATGAAACGTTCGAAGAATTCGAACTAACTACTACGTATAAATAAACCGTGCCATTCATGAAGACGTGTGGTCTGGTACATATTCGATGGAATCAGGCGTCACTTTGCGGAAATCATGCTCATCATAATATTTTTATTGTCATGCTTGGAAGACTTAGGGCCGTTCGAAGAGTTCAAACTTACTACGACGTATAGACTGGGCCATTCGTGAAGATGTGTGGTTTAGTACATATTCTATGGCATCAGGGTGCGTAGCCGAATGGCACAAACGCTCACGAAACGCTCACGAAACGAAACGCTCGTAGATACCTATCTCTATCGCTCTTGCGAATTGGCGCGACAGAGCCAGACTACCTTTCGCGGCGTTTCGTTTTCGTTTCGCGTCGGAGAAATGCCATTCGGCTACGGCACCCTGGCGTCACTTTGCGAAAATCATCTTATTGTCATGCTTGAATGAAACGTTCGAAGAGTTCGAACTAATTTCATACCACGTATTAAAGACATGTCATTCATGAAATCGCGTAGCTTGGTCCGTATTCGATG
Organism: Leguminivora glycinivorella; assembly: GCF_023078275.1. Lineage (NCBI taxonomy): Eukaryota > Metazoa > Arthropoda > Insecta > Lepidoptera > Tortricidae > Leguminivora > Leguminivora glycinivorella. The sequence goes on along the minus strand of NC_062978.1, from coordinate 22,844,539 downwards.
TAATCAGGCGTAAATTTGCGAAAATCTTATTGTCATGCTTGGAAGACTTAGGGCCGTTCGGAGAAGTTCGAACTAACTTGATTGCGGGGCATGCGGGCGGGGGTCACTGGTTTGAAAAATAGGCTGGCGCTCTATTCCCGCCAGTGCTGGCAGCCAGCGCTGGCTTCTAGTGACGCCGTGGCTTGCGTGGGCGACAGTCGCGCGATGGTCGCGCGACGGCATACGAAATCAAACCTTATCGATATGGAAGTAGACGATGCGATGAGACGCGACGGCGACGGTCGCGCGACCGTCGCCCACGCACACAGAGAACCTCCTATAGAGTGGCAGTCTTGTATATTTGGTTCGCGATACGAGTCACCAGTGTTTGGGGTGCGAGGAGCGGGCGGGGAATGTGTTAAGCGCGCTGTGATTGGCCGTTTCAAGGACGGCGGGCAGTCGCGCCAGATGAAAAGGGACAGAAGTATGACTGTCCCTCTACTGACGCGTAAGTGGCCAATGTAAGTTGACCTATGCCGGCTCTGAATAAATTATAAATATGACTTATTTGTGGAATGTAATGCCGTCTGTTTTTAAATTTGAGCTTCTTGTTACCTTTCCACACCATTTCACACTACAGGTGGACATCTTTAAGGCATCAAAATACCCTTTTCCAATTTTTTAGTGCGAAAAACACGCGCTGCTTTCGGGTCTGTTACTTGGTCGATACTGATCGGGCACGGCGAGTGCCCGCGCTTATATCAGTGCAAATACTAGGAAGGCTGGCCACCGCGAGTCGTCTTGTAATAGATGTCTATAGGGGTTGGTCTGTGCCCACGCAAGACACGGCGTGAGACTGGCAGCCAGCACTGGCTTCGTCTAAACCTAGCTTTAAATGACATAAATAATATTATTTCATTCTGATACCTACATACCTACGTTATCTGTGTTGGTATATGTGATATCCGCGTTCGAATTGGCTTAGCACTTTTTTTTTTTTTTATTTAAAGGTAACATACATTTTACATTTTTAACTTGCAAATCCGATTACTGTTTTGTTTTTAGCGAAGTTTCAGATTAATGAGCGCTGCTAGTGCAGATGAACTAGAATAATTGAACAACATTTTTTGCCCTGTGTGTACTTTTTATAACATTTGCCCTTGGTTAAATTGCGTAATATAAAAAGTAATTTAACTAAGTATGCAGTTTAATAACAACGAGCATTGCATATCTTGTACTTAATTTATTTTTCCCAGCGGGAATCACGAGGGTCTTCGAGCCGTGTTATTTCATAATGTATTGTTGTAGATTTTTTTATTTAAATTGTGTTAATAGGTATTTACTACATAAATATAGTAAATACCTATTAACACATTCACTCCCAGTGACCTGACAATCGTTGACACTAGAGATGGGCCGAGTATTCGGCATATTCGGCAAGTTTTTAATTTTTCGTATTCGGCCGAATTATTCGGTTGCATTGCCGAATATTTACCGAATAAACAAAGTAAATAATTAATGAAGATCTTACGTATTCCATTGGATAATAAGCTCCTATTTTAATAGTTTTTTTAAGGAATTGCTAAAAAAAGAGAAACCTATGCGTCAAAATATAAATACAATTATTTTTTTTAAAGTTTAAAAAAACGTAGTTTATGAGTTGAGATGAGAAGAATTCAGAGTTGTTTTAACTAAGTTTTAGTTATCCACTAAATCATAAAAACATAGTTGTAGTAGCAAGTTAAAAGGGGGGCTCCTTTCCATAGTTTCCAGTAGTTTATCGCACCCCTTGCCTCACTGGTCATCAATGTTTGTCGAAGAGGAAAATGGGGTATAACTACTTTCTATTAAGACGATACAGGAGGGGTAAATTTTCTACACAAACGCTCTCGACTATTTCCTTCCTGGTTTTTGAAGATAGAGCAATGATTTTTTCAACACAGATTATTATTATTTTTATCTGTGTCGGACCATTTTGATTTTTTTGATATTTTTATTTTTAAAGACGCTAGAGCCCATCAAGCATTTCCAAAATCGACCTTATTGATTATGATTTTGGCGCAAAAAAAGGTGTAGTATTCAAAATTGGTAACAATTATCCAAAAAAAAACTTAACGGTCCGACACAGATTAAATTAAATATTTCATTGTTATTGAGATTCTCAAATTTCATTACGATTGATTAAGTTATGAAGGAGGAAACAGTTGAGAGCGGAACCTCGATTTAAAAAAAAATTCGCAATATCTTTTAACTGAGTTGTTCTGAATGGACAATTTTTTTTCGATAAATCTAGTTAAAAACACTAGTATATTTAACTAAAACTCCCAAATTGAAAGGAGCCCTCCTTTCCATTTTAATATTTTCGCTCCGGGGGGCGATTTTTGAGTCTCACGGCGTTCGAATTCAGAACATTGTCACTGAAAATAATAGGCAATTCACCGTTTTCAACCGGTATTTTAGTGACAGTGAGACTCAAAAATCGGCCCCCTGTAGCGTCTTAAAGTGGTTTGGTAGTGTCTTTCCTCTTCAGGCCCCGTAGCCGAATGGCATTTCTCCGACGCCAAACGAAAACGAAACGTAATCCGGCTCTGTCGCGCCAATACGCAAGAGCGATAGGGATAGATATCTACTAGCGTTTCGTTTCGTGAGCGTTTGTGCCATTCGGCTACGCACCCTGGGGTCGTAATCACACAAGGGTATAGTTTGACAGGTGCGGCGAACCTTCGACGTGGATGTGGGTCGACAAAAACGTCTTCGCCTTAATTTGATGGACATTCTAAGGAAACACTTTGACCTTATTGGAAGTTTTGCATCAAAGCGAAATCCGCTGGTATATACACAGTGTTTTTTTTTTGTGTTTTCCGGTATATTCGACACGCAGTTAGGTTCATCATAGGGTGGTTCCTGCACCCTGTATATCGCTTTTTTTTAAATTCGAAAAATGTTTTTTTTTGTTTCCATACATAATAAATGGATTAATTAGTGTGAGAGGACCTTAATCATAACATTAAAGTCATGTCATTGTTAAGTGTTTGACGGCACATGTCAAAACAAATAACATTAGGAAGTGCTAAGGGATGCCACACACGTGTTCAGTATTTTTTTTAATAATTCGATAACCGCAAGTTTTAGGCCGATTTCACATTATCCGATCCGATATCGGATGTCGGAAGAATTTCAATAGAAAAAACCCAAGATGGAGCCTGTAATGTATGGGATATCAGTCCGACGTCCGATATCGGATGTGAAAACGCACTTAAGAGGCTAATAGTTTCTTATAAATGAGCCTACAAGAATAACTCCTACTTCAGAAACATGCATTGATAATCTGCTGACAAACTCCCACAAATATACATCTAGAGTAATGAATTTAGGAATTTCAGATCACACAGGTCAACTCATTGAATTACCAACGAATTATAGTTATAACCAAAAGTACTGGTTTGTTGAAAGACGAAGAATTGACTATCACCTTGACATATTTAAGAAATATATTGCTCAAATTAACTTCGAGGAAATTTATAAAGAAACAGATCCAAACGCAGCCTACAGACTTTTTGCTGAAGTGTTTTCGCTGGTTTTTAATCTCTGTATCCCACTAGAAATAACTAAAGTAACGTATGTGAAAAAGCCTAACTGGAAATCGAAAGGTATATTAAAATCCAGCAAAACTAAAAGAAAGTTACACGTCACCAATCAGAAAACAAAGAATAATAGACTCACTCTGTTAAAGTACAAAAAATACTCTAAGATATTAAGAAATGCTATTAGAAAATCTAAAATTATATCAAACGATAGATACATTTCGAATAGCACAAATAAGCAGAAAGCTACATGGGGCTTAATAAAATTAAATACATGTTCCACGAATTCTATACCGAATACGTTAACGGAAATAGAAAAAGACGGGAAAATAGTAAAAAACCCCCAGGACATAGCGCAAGCATTTAATAAACATTATACAACACAAAATATATTAAATACATTTGACCCCAAAGAATATAAATATAAATCGAACTGTATCCCACATAGTATTTTTTTAGCTCCGGCTGATCGTAACGAAATAAAAAACATTGTAACCTCTTTAAAAAATAAAAAGTCCTCGGGTTATGATCATTTACCAACTCAAGTAATTAAGTCATGTATAGATTATATTTCAGACCCCCTTACGCACATTGTAAATCTAATGCTTGAAACTGGGATATTCCCCGATGACCTTAAGAAAGCGATAATAAGACCACTTTTTAAAAAAGGAGACAAAACCAATATGAGCAACTATAGACCAATAGCTTTATTACCTAGTTTTTCCAAGATTTTTGAAAAGGTGATACACATTAGATTAACTAAATTTTTGAATCAAAATAAAATACTGAACTCGTGCCAATTTGGTTTTCAAAGGGGAAAATCTACCACGACAGCTATTTTCGAAACGTTAAAGCTGGTCTGGGAGAGTGTAAATAGGAAAAACATTTGTGCTTCTCTTTTGATCGACATGTCAAAAGCTTTTGACTGTGTAAGCTTTGACATCATTCTAAAACAGTTAGAACATATTGGAATAAGAGGGATTGCTCTTCAACTATTTAATACTTATCTGTCCAACAGAGAGCAAGCTGTAGAAATTGTGACTTTTAATTCTGACACAAAAGCTGTTGTACATGTACAGTCATCTTTTGAAAAAGTTCATTTTGGTATTCCCCAAGGTAGTATCCTCGGACCACTCCTGTTTTTAATCTACCTCAATGAACTTCCAAACATAGTTGACGTACCATGTACCCTATATGCAGATGATGTTACTTTATTGTTCACAAATGAAAATACCTCTGAAAGCATGCAAGAACATATAAGTAGGGTGTTAAAGACTATATTAAATTGGCTAAATAGCCTCAACCTTCATGTTAACCTAGAAAAGACTAAGCTTATACAATTTAGAAATTATAAAGCTGCGCCAGAATCTGTTATAGTGTCAAATTCAAATGTAACAATAGATGACGTAAGCCATGTTCGTTTTCTCGGTGTTGAAATAGATACGCATTTGAACTGGAAGGCGCATATAAATGAGATCAACAAAAAGATTTCTAGCAGATGTTATGCTTTATCAATATTATCAGAAACCTGTTCCGAAAACATAGTTATCAGTGCATATTATGGAACAGTGTACCCACTATTAACGTATGGAGTAATTTTTTGGGGCAGTTCTGTTGATGTTGATAAAACATTTATACTGCAGAAAAGATGCTTAAAAACTATGTTTAGAATGTACATAGATGATTCGCTCCGTGATGTGTTTAAGGAAAAGCGCTTTCTGACACTTACCGGAATTTATATATTAGAATTGTGCCTATTTGTAAAGAATCATCCGGAATATTTCACAAAGCGTTCATGCAAAGAAAATGTTAGATCACAATATAAATACAATATGGTACTTCCGAGAGCCAGTACCTCCATTTATAGAAAAAGTACTCTCATATCTGCCATAAATGTATTTAATCATTTGCCTAATGATATAAAAAGTCTCGAAGGAAATATTTTTAAAAGATCTTTAAAAAACTTTTTATTAGAGAAAGTTTTCTATAATTTAAAAGAATTTTATAATTATGTAAACCTAAATTAAAATTTAGTATAGGATATAAGTTAAAAATTTAGTTTAAGTCAAATACATTGTATGCCCGAAAAGGGTAAAACTGTTGATACTCTCACTGAAAAATGTACCTTGTGTTACTTCCTGTACCTACACAGTTTAAACAATAAATATTTCTGATTCTGATTCTGATTCTGATTGTATTTGAACTAAAGAATCTTCCCTTAAAGTTAACGGAATTCAATAAAAACAGGGTGTATATGTAGTTCATAACGTTGTTGCCTGTTGGCAAGTTTTTATTACATACATCTCAGGTAACATCGCAGAAGTAACCACAAAATTTAAATTTTGAAAAACCCACGAGTCCCGACTCATTGGACCGATTTGCATCAAACATGTCGACGCTGGAAAGGCTAATTGACTAACAGACCATTTTTGGGCATATTGAGTTATATACATCATTGGAATCAGCGATTTTTTTTGTGTCTAACGAGCCGGGTTTCAAAACGATCTGAAGACTTTTTTGGCTTGTTAGCAATTTGGAAAAAGGCAATTTACTAAAAACATTTTCTCTAACAAGCCACTTTTTTGACAAATTCTTGAGATACTGGCTATATCGATACCTCTGGGTTCAATTGGCGTAAAGGACATTTTGGCGAAAATGAGTTATATATACAGTTTTGTTCAGAATTTCAAGCGCTATCGATCTGTGTAGTTAAAATTTCGATATCTCTTAAAAAGTTGCCTTTACGACCAAGATTTTCTACTATGGACTTGCAAAAATAGCTTTTCTGAAGGGGCGTAAATATCAAGTCATTAATTATAAATTATTTGTGTCGTAAAGTAAATCTACAAATAAAAATATAGTCGTATGTCACCTTGATATATATTGTTGCCCTTTAAGCCCTTACTTTTTAAGGATCACTTTCTATAGTAGTGTGGTAAAGTTGGGCGTAAAGGACAAGTTTTTTTGTGTTCTTCGTCCTTTACGACCAGCACTAAAAATATTTTATCCGCAACTGTAATCGATATCTTTGGGTTCAATTGTCGTAAAGGACATATAATGCAGGTTTCCAAGAGAAAGATAAACCCACTTTTTTTTGTTTTTTTGACCTATATTTGTGCCGTGTATAAGAAAAATATGCAGATTACGAGTATCTTTAACCTAGTGTAGCAACCGTAGTGATAAACTAAACGATTTAGAAGATAGATGGTTGTAAAGGACACGTCAAAATGCTATAACGTCCTTTACACCCATGATTTGATAGGGTCGTAAATGACAGTCTTAGATGATTTTTATACAAAGTCGGGGCGTAATTGTAACCGAAATGGTACTACAAATGTTGTGCTAAGTTTACAATTAAAAACTGAAAAATGTATCAAAACGTACTTAATATGGCATAGAATAGCTACATTAGTTTAATGCAGTGTATTATTTATCTAAGCTATCTTAGCAACAAAAAAGAACAAGACTATTTTATATCCAGTTTTTTAATAAAGAAACAATATTTGCTTAAAAACTATCTAATACTTTGGCAACAAATTCAAAGTTATTTTTTTAGTATTCGCCGCTGTCTGAATAGTCAGTAGGTTACGCATTCAGCCTTTAATTCTAGCAGGGAAACGCTTTCGTAGTATTATTATACTGCGGCGAGATGTAGGTAATAAAAAAAACACTATGGTAATCAGGGTACGTACCCAAATGCACAAACGCTCACGATAATATCTATTTCGTAGCTATATATCTTTATCGCTTTTGCGTATTGCACCAGACTGCATTTTTGTCGGCGTCTGGCGTCGCCGATTGCCATTCAGCTACGCCGGCAGTAAACTTTAACAGTAGACTATACTAACATTTAGTGCGACAATAACAGGTGCGTTTCGCTAGCGAATGAGCGTTAGCGTTTAGTGACTTGGCTATGTACCCAGGCACTTAAAGCATTGACTATAATATTTCTAGGATTGAACTCATAATTAAGATTATTCTTATTTAACAGGTTTTAGACTAAATAACAATCTCCTGTTTTAAAATTATCAAAAATATGAATCAACATAGTAGGTAGTCTTGACTACAGTTACTATTATTTATTAGTTGGTCACAGTTTGTATACGTGTCCTAACTTGCGTTTATAAATAGGTACTTAACTCTTTAGTTATTCTTAGAACTTCTTTCTACTTTAGACTTAAAATTACTGTCGTATTAATATAGTCTACTGTTCACAGTTGCTGATTAAAGTTTACGTGATTACCATTAGTGTTTTTATATTTACTTAAACTACGAAAGCGTTTCCCTGCTAGAATTAAATACTGAATGCGTAACTTATTGAGACAGCGGCGAGTACTAAAATAATAACTTTCCAAAATATTAGATAGTTTTTAAGCAAATGTTGTTTCTTTATTGCAAAACTGGATATAAAATAGTCTTGTTCTTTGTCTTTGCTAAATATTTAGATAAATATACACTGTAACACTATTGTGGCTATTCTATGCCATATTAACTACGTTTTGATACATTTTTCAAGTTTCTCAATTGTAAACTAAGCTAAAAACAGTTGCCATTTGTACCATTCCGGTTACATTTACGCCCCGAATTTGTATAAAAATCATCTAAGACCGTCATTTACGACCCTATCAACTCTAATTGTTCAAAAAAATCGTGGGTGTAAAGGACGTTCATAGCATTTTGACGTGTCCTTTACAACCATCTAACTTCTAAACCGTTTAGATTATCACTACGGTTGCTACACTAGGTTAAGGATACTAAAAATCTACATATTTTTCTATATACGTCACAAATATAGGTCAAAAAACAAAAAAGATATAAACATTTTTCTAAAAAAAAGTTGTTTTTTGCTTCTCCTGAAAACCTGCATTTTGTCCTTTACGCCAATTGAACCCAAAGGTATCGAATTATGTTAAAGCCAAAAACACTTGTTTGGATGTTAGTCAATTACGTTTAGTGTAATTTTATATGTTTTAGTTTATAAGGCATTTTACCGGAATCAAAAAATGTTATGATTATACGTTAACCATTTTTCTAGAACCGCGGTAGTAAAGAACTGCTCGTTAGCCGTTTAACCAGAACCGCGGCAGTCAAAAACTGCACGTTAGTCGTTTATCCCAACCGGCGAAATAGTGGCTTAGGTGGTTTACATAAACACTTTTCTAATTTTATATTTTTTTAATAAATAATTTGAATGTATGACACAATGCTGTTTTTTTAAGTGAAATTGTTGTATTATGTTTCAAAAGTGCATAAATACACTTACAATATTTTGCACAAATAAGTTTAACTTAATTAAAGATTCTTTCATGACAAATACAATAGTTTTCAGTATGACAGTTTCTAAAAACAGGTGTTAGTTTTTGGTGAAGTGCCTTTTAAGCTGTTATACCAGTGTTTCATAATGTTAGCTAGTGGCTGTTATGCATTTTCTTCGATTCTACTTTTGTTTGAAACGTCTTATTATATTTAAAAATATTTTAAGCGGGTTACTCACGTATTAAGTCGATATAGCGTTCGACATGTTTCGGTTCAATTTCGAGAACCTTTCTCAAGAGTAGCGACACCCCGCCTTTACATGTCGAGAGCGCGACGCATACTGCGGGCGCTTGCTCGGTGCGCGCGGCCGCTGAGGACAGGCGCAGGGGGGGTCGGCGGCGCGGGCGACGTCACCGTGGCGAGATCGGAGCTACCCACTATGTTACTTTTGTCAAAAGCAGGATTGCACACAACACTTATTACGTCACTTGTTAAGGGTGCGTTTACACTGGGGACCGACGTAGTGCCTAGAACTGTTTTCCAACTAGGTGGCACCGACCAACCACTGTCACGATTGAAATTAGGATGACGACTAATTTCTATAGCTTCCCGTATTTTCCGCTGAACGAAGAACTTTTCTCGCGCCAGTACGGTTCTGTCACCGCAGAGCTGTGGGTGTCCCGGCCCTTCATACTACGTATGTGTTCAGAAAGCCTTGTCGAGATGTTCCGGCCGGTCTCTCCAATGTATGACTTCCCACAGGAACACGGGATCCTGTACACCCCGGGAACATTTAAGGGCTCCTTGTCTTTTGGCGAACGCATCCATAAGGTTAATTATAATCCTACGGCGAGAGTGACGGCCAAAGTTAATAAGCTATTGCAGAATTTACCAGATAAATGTATGGCAACACGACTGCGTCCACATAACCCTACGTCGCCTAAAATTTATGGTTTGCCTAAAATTCATAAGCCTGATTGGCCACTAAGGCCGATAGTGAGTCAGATTGACTCGCCCACTTATAAGCTTGCCCGTCATATGTCGTCGATATTACAGGACTTCACGGGCAAGACCGCGAGTTACATACGAGATTCGAGGCACTTCATTAATTTGCTGAGGGATATTCAACTGTGTGAAGACGAACTTATGGTGAGCTTTGACGTAACATCATTGTTCACGAACGTACCAGTGGATGAGACTATTAAGATAATATCAGACCTTTTGGCTGCTACTGATTTACCTACTGTGTACTTGAACGCTATTGAGTTGTGTCTGAAATCTGGATATCTGATGTGGCATGGTGACTATTATCTTCAGGTTGATGGAGTGGCCATGGGTTCGCCGATAGCTCCCGTTGCTGCCAACATTTTTATGGAATGGCTAGAGGAAAAGTTATTAAATAGCTCGCCAATAGCACCAAAATGTTGGTGGCGGTATGTAGATGACGTGTTTGCGATTGTCTCAAGGGATTGCCTACATGATTTCACAGCATACATCAACACCTTGCACGCTAAAGTCGAGTTCACGGTGGAGAGGGAGTTAGATGGGAAGTTGCCCTTTCTGGATGTATTGGTCATGCGAGATCCCAGGGGACGGTTACATACTACAGTGTATCGAAAACCAACTCACACTGACAGATACCTAAGGGCAGATTCACACCACCACCCGTCTCACTTGTCGTCTGTACCGAGAACATTGATCAACCGCGCCTTGAGTTTGTGTGATCCTCAGCACGTAAACCGGGAATTGAGTCATGTTAGGGGTGTTTTGGAAAGTAACGGTTACAACTGGAGGCATAGTAATCGAATTGCGAATGCATCCGCGCGACCACGACCACCGGCGGTGGAAAGGCTGCCCTTATACTTGCCGTAAATGAAAATGAAAATGAAAATGAAATATTTATTTTTCAAGTAGGCATATTACAATGCGCATATGAACGTCAAATAAAGCTACATACATCAAGGGAGTGACGGATAAGATCGGACACTTGTTACGCCGAAGATATAGCATCAAGACGATTTTCCGTCCTCACACGCAGCTCAGGAAATGGATGCGTTCGCCAAAAGACAAGGAGCCCTTAAATGTTCCCGGGGTGTACAGGATCCCGTGTTCCTGTGGGAAGTCATACATTGGAGAGACCGGCCGGAACATCTCGACAAGGCTTTCTGAACACATACGTAGTATGAAGGGCCGGGACACCCACAGCTCTGCGGTGACAGAACCGTACTGGCGCGAGAAAAGTTCTTCGTTCAGCGGAAAATACGGGAAGCTATAGAAATTAGTCGTCATCCTAATTTCAATCGTGACAGTGGTTGGTCGGTGCCACCTAGTTGGAAAACAGTTCTAGGCACTACGTCGGTCCCCAGTGTAAACGCACCCTTAACAAGTGACGTAATAAGTGTTGTGTGCAATCCTGCTTTTGACAAAAGTAACATAGTGGGTAGCTCCGATCTCGCCACGGTGACGTCGCCCGCGCCGCCGACCCCCCCTGCGCCTGTCCTCAGCAGCCGCGCGCACCGAGCAAGCGCCCGCAGTATGCGTCGCGCTCTCGACATGTAAAGGCGGGGTGTCGCTACTCTTGAGAAAGGTTCTCGAAATTGAACCGAAACATGTCGAACGCTATATCGACTTAATACGTGAGTAACCCGCTTAAAATATTTTTAAATATGTATGAGTCTCACGGGAGTTTTATAGTCTTATTATATGTTCTTTTGGGGTGGGGTTTTAAAGCTAATAGTTGCATAAGTTAAGTATCCGTTCCCTAAGATACTATGAATATGGTGGTTAGAACTTTATCCTGGCTTTGAAAAAATGACAATTGTCTAACGTGCACTTTATTTCGTAAATACGTACATATATCGGAATACAATCATATTGATCAAATAAACAACACAAAGACCTCTAACTTCGTAGTACGTCGTTTTATTGTATAATAGATAAATAAAAAGTTATGATTTTTTTTCCAAAAAAAAAAGTTTATTTTGGCTCTCCTGTAAAGTTTGCAAAATGCACGTTAGTCAATTAGCCTTTCCAGCGTCGATTAAGCTAAGATCACTCAGACCACAGAACTTAATTTAGATAGAAGAAACAAATTCATATATTTGTATAGGGGCCGAGCGTGTCAAATTTTGTACTGACGTTGATTCTTGCCTGTAATTTTAAATATGTTTCAGGCTCTTGATTGTTCATAATTTTTGTGTTGTTGCAATTGAATATCACGTAACGAGGCATTTTTTATGTTTTGGTTGACTTCAACTTACAAAAATTGACGCCCGAAAGCTGCAAGCTGCGAGTAAAGACGGACAACTCATGAGTTCATTTGACACGCTAAGTAGATACGTTTGCTTGATCTATGGTATATATGACATCTGTGACTCAGACTAACTAATTCAGTTTTTAAGCAAAATAAACTCAATTGTAACCGGGGCTCGGGCGTAGGGAGAGTAGTAAAACGAACCGGGATAGTAAGTTCGTATCTTTATTTAAATTAACGAGATAACTAGATACACCGGGTACTAAGTGAAGGTTCGGGAACCGTACGCAACACTCAGTGGTAAGATCTAAACTAGAGAGCCGGGAAACCGTCTACACTAGAGATCAGCTGAAGATCGAATGACGAACAAAATCGCCGTCCCTACTTATGGATTCTATGTTGCACAGTCGTTAGCGGCATCTATCTAGTCGTCAGCGCCATCTCTCGGTGTCTTTATATTCGCGATGTGCGTTTCTAAGGTGAAGTTCCGCTACTCAGCACAGGATGGCGCTAGTGGTATTATGTTAGTGGTGTTACACAATCTAAATTGGTTCATCCGTTCGGGAGCTACGATGCCACAGACAGACAAACAGACACGTCAAACTTATAACACCCCTCGTTTTTACGTCGGGGGTTAAAACTAATTTAGTACGGGTTAGCACATTGTTACATTTGTTACTGACGAAAACTCAATGAAAGAAACTCCAGTGCCTAGATGCCGTATAGATGTCGCTATAAGCCGTAAGGCGTTTAAAAATTGAGGGAAGGCACTGAAAGATTCGTACACGTCCAGCAGGCCTCCGTGGCTCAGTTGGTCAGAGCTGCAAGACCGGCAATCTTGCAGGTTCGACTCCTGACGGAGGTGTGAACTTTTCCATTTATCCTTTAATTTAAAAATGTGTCAAAATAAATTACCTCTTATTCAGTGTATTACGTGGCGCAAATTTGATTTCATAAGCCTGTGAATTAATGAAAGTCAGCATAAAATCAGCCGTGATGAATCCACAATGCTATAATGAAACAAAAACATTGATATTCATATCAATGGTAATCCAATCCCTCGTTAGTCGTGCATTCATAAAGAGTGTTTCTGCTTAAATATTTTTTTTTTTTAACTACGTCGGTGGCAAGCAAGCATACGGCCCGCCTGATGTAAAGCGGACACCGTAACCTGTGGACACCTGCAACTCAAACAGTGTCACATGCGCGTTGCCACCCCATTAGAAACTTGTACACTTTTGCTGTGTTAAGTACACAGCAAAAAGGAGTGTACAAGTTCTAAGGAGGGTTCGGGTTGCCAACGACGCAAAGGACAACAGACGGAACAAGTTAGTTCCGTAAGTCCTCCTGTCGTCAGCACACCACACCCTCGTTGAGCCCTGGCAGCCTTACTCACCGGCAGGAACACAACACTATGAGTAGGGTCTAGTGCTATTTGGCTGCGGTCTTCTGTAAGGCGGAGGTACTACCCCAGTTGGGCTCTACTCTAGATTCGAGCGAGACGATATCCGCTGTGCTGTGCCCTACCACACAAAGCAGAATATCATTCGCTATGCCCTACCTCCTACCGTATCCGAATAATATTAATATTGTACCTATATATAATCATAATCATAATATTTTATTTGTAAAACCAATTTACACGTCAATAATACATAATTAGTAATTAACTACAATACAATATAAATGTATGATAATTAGAAGTTACAAATTTATTTTCACGCTGGACGTATCATGCCTTATATGCTATGAATTCATTATAGCTATAAAATGACTGCTGGATAAGCCACTGCTTTAGGCGGAATTTAAAGCTGCTCAAGCTTGGAGCATCTATATCTATAATGTTTTTTGGCAACGTATTGTAGACGGTGGGACCCATGACATGAGTGAGTTTAGATGACTTGGTCAACTTCCGGCTTACACCCATAATTTTATCGGCGTTTCGCGTTCCGTAAGAGTTGGATAGGATTGCTATATATAGGATTGCATATTTACAGTACTCTTATTTTGCCATTAAACATATATTTTGAACCAAGATTTGACTTATACTGACCGGTATGTAGACATTGTAGACAGTGATTACAGTGTACGCGCCTGTAAACGTAAAATAAATTAAATAAAAAAAGTTTTTTAAGTTAAAGCTTTTATTTTGTCCCCAAAATGAACCAAAAAGTAGAAAATAATTTTAATAAGTTACTAATATTTTAGAGTCCCATGTTTGAAGACTGGTTGTAATGTACTCTTCTGGAGTCGTATTCTAAACACCACTTTTTGACACTATGTCAGTGGATTAAGTACTAATGGGAAGCTTATCGCGGCCTAAAATAAAAGCGTGGGGCGCGACATAAACAATTATACATAATCGTTGAAAATTATAAAGTTATAGGTAACTTTTTCTCCTCTATGCCTTGGAAAGCTTCACATTGCATTATAATTATTATATGTTTAACTTAGTTTTTCGCAATATTTTGGAATACTAACGCCCCACGCTTTTATTTTAGTCCGCGATAAGCTTCCCATTAGTACTTAATCCACTGACATAGTGTCAAAAAGTGGTGTTTAGAATACGACTCCAGAAGAGTACATTACAACCAGTCTTCAAACATGGGACTCTAAAATATTAGTAACTTATTAAAATTATTTTCTACTTTTTGGTTCATTTTGGGGACGAAATAAAAGCTTTAACTTAAAAAACTTTTTTTATTTAATTTATTTTCTAGCTTTTAGTTGTCTAAGGTAGAAATGAAATACTTTTGTGGGCGCCCCAGAACGAAAATGATCGCGAGCGAAGCGAGCGCGAATTTTTTTCCATAAGTATCACGTAATCTGAACTGTAAGATCGAAGCGATTGCAAAAATATTTACATTCTTTGAGCGATCTGATATAAGAAGTTTGATTTACAGCACCCCAGAATGAAACTGACCACAAGCGAAGTGAGAGCGTAATTTGTTCTAGAATTATCACGTAATCTGAACGATAAGATCGAAGCGATTACGAAAATGTTCACACTGTTTGAGCGATCTGATATAAGAAGCTATTTACAGGACACTAGAATGAAAACAACCGCGAGCGAAGCGAGCGCGAACTTTTTTTCATAATTCTTGATTTTTCTCTTTACGTATGAAAGTGCCTTTGGCGCCCAGCTTTTGACTGGAGGTTGGGCTTTGCTTGTCTCTTTTAGTATGAGAAATCTTTCGGCCCGGCTTCCGTCTTGTAATTGCGCACGTCGGGCTTCGCCTGACTCTTTAACTATGAAATCGCTTTCGTAGCCCGGCTCTAGACTAGACAGTATAGGTCGAGCTTTGCTCGACTCTTAAATCTCTTAAGTTACGAGGGCTCCTTCGTCGCCCGGTTTAGGACCGGGTGCATCGGGCTTCGCCCGAATCTTTAAGTACGAGGGCGCCTTCGGCGCCCGGTTTAGGGCCGCGTGCATCAGGCTTCGCCCGACTCTTTAAGTACGAGGGCACCTTCGGCGCCCGGTTTAGGACCGCGTGCGTCGGGCTTCGCCCGACTATTTAAGAATGAGTTTAGGACTACGTACGTCGGGCTTCGTCCGACTCTTTAAGTATGAGGAGGCGCCCGGTTTAGGACATTTTGTTCCCACGAGTATCATACTTTTTAAACCGTCAACCCTCCTATGGAAGGGCAAGGGCTTCGTTACAACAGGGTGCGCCCCGGTTCCCTGAGGTGGTTCGTTCGCAACAATATACTATTTAACACCCTATTGCCATTCAGTTCATCAGCACGGCCTCACCTTCACTTGGGTGCTTTTCATATCGCCGCTTATTTCTGGTTGGACCTTACTTGCGCCTGACGGAAATTCGAGTCCGGGTTTGATTTCGGAGTTTTCCTTCTCCTAGACAGGTTGCAGACCAATGCTATCGACGCCTATCTCACCGATCTTTACAAAACTTCGTAACTACGAGAGAGTTCTTGAGAACTTCATCTTTAGATCCTGAATATCACGTAACACAAGAGTGCTTGCTAAGATAATTCAAACGAGTCCAAACTCGACGTTTTTATCTTGTTTAGTTCAGGAGTTCCTATGGCCACCTTCCGACTCCACCTTGAGACCCTGGCTGTCATGTAACACAAGAGTGCTTGTTAAGACTATTCAAACAAATCCAAACTCGAATGTTTTATCTTGTTTACTTTAGTAGTTCCTATGGCCACCTTCCGACTCCATCTTGAGACCCTGGCTGTCATGTAGCACAAGAGTGCTTGTTAAGACTATTCCAGCGAGTCCAAACTCGACGGTTTTATCTTGTTTACTTTAGTAGTTCCTATGGCCACCTTCCGACTCCATCTTGAGACCCTGGCCACCATGTAGCACAAGAGTGCTTGTCACGACTATTCCAACGAGATGCGCGCCATATTCGTGAACGGGTGCTGTTTGTGAAGACCGGTCTGTTTCAGCTAATAGGGGCTATGCTATTCTATGTAACATTAATTTTGAATGAGATTACGTTGAGGCACTCTGTTCGGTCCTTGTTTGTTTATTTTTCTTTCTGACTCTTGGAGACCATATACATCTCCAAGGAAAAAAGTAGATTAAGTATACATATATTTTTTTTTTTTCCTTTGCTTAAGACAACAAGAGTCTTTTACAACTCTAAAGTTATTTTAGTTATTCGGTTTTTTTCTTCATGTATAATTTTTTTAGATGTACTTTGACACTTAGAGACTCTATACATCTCTAACATCTCTTATTAATAATCATAATAGCTTTGTACTTTGTATAATTTCTTGTGTTAATATTTTTTTTTATGAATACTTTTGCTTATTAAATTGTATCTTGTTTTTTTTTAATGCATGTTAAATATAAGATGTAATGTTTTGAAAAGAAGTGGCCCGCCGAGTTTCTTGCCGGTCCCATAGTGGATACCCTCCTCCAACTGAGGGGGGACTGAAATCTTCTCGAGGCTGAGGCGTAGGGTTAGAGCCGGCGTAGTTTTATTTGACGTTCATAAGCGCATTGTAATATGCCTACTTGGAAAATAAATATTTCATTTCATTTCATTTCATTTCATTTCATTTCATTTCATCTTGAGACCCTGGCCACCATGTAGCACAAGAGTGCTTGTCACGACTATTCCAACGAGTCCAAACTCGACGGTTTTATCTTGTTTACTTTAGTAGTTCCTATGGCCACCTTCCGACTCCATCTTGAGACCCTGGCCACCATGTAGCACAAGAGTGCTTGTCACGACTATTCCAACGAGTCCAAACTCGATGGTTTTCTTGTTTAGTTTAGTAGTTCCTATGGCCACCTTCCGACTCCATCTTAAGACCCTGGCTGTCATGTAGCACAAGAGTGCTTGTCAAGACTATTCAAATGACACAGTAATTACACTCATATCAAATTTTATCGAAACCGGTTAAATAGAAATGGTCAGTTATTTATACAGCTGACTGTACTTATCATAACGATTCATTGACATCCAATATACATAATTATGTATGCAAAACTTCAGCTCAATTTGAATTCGGGAAGTTGGTCAAACTTAGATCTAAAGTTTTGTTTCGAAATCGGTTAGGTAGAAATGGTTGATTCATTTTATCGCTGACTGTACTTTTTTTTCCACGAGCAACAAATACTCATCGAGACGTTTTTTAAAAACCCCAAACATAGTACGTTTACGCTATTTTATCACAGAGTACTCATAAGCATCTCCAGTCTCCATCATCAGATCAGCTTCAAGTCACCATAATATTGCATTGTCATCGGGTTTTGATATGTGTGCAAAGTTTCAGCTTAATCAGAAATCGGGAAGTGGGTCAAATTTAGCTTCTACGTTTTGATGGACACTAACATACTAACAAGTGAAGTAGAATAAAAGCTTTTAATAAAAATAATAGAGGGTGGATGTTTAAAATAACGCATGCTCTAGCGGAGTTGTCAAAATCAATGCAAACTGGACTTAGCTCTCACTAGGCATTTTAGATAAATAAATAGGGCAAAGTACTTTTCCAGGTGACACTGGTGACACAAACATATCGTGCGACATGTAGTCGCCCAGTTATTATCCCTAATTTTTTTCGGAATGGTAATTTATTTCGAATTTTCCCCAACCTGGGGAGCCATGGGGAGCTCTCTAGTAAGAGGAGAGATATTGTAACAGGTTCCATATGCAGAATGAAACCTTTTACAGCATTTGATGTTCGGTGACTGGCAGTAGTCCCCGATTTGATTCCATACTGAATTATTATTACGAGTAGGGGAAGGTTGCGATCATTGGACCAGCGCTTTGATTGGACCACTTCAATATTTCAAAATCTAATCGTGCTAGATGGAATTCAGCAAGGTAACATCGTGACCTTAGGCCTCACTTTGGGCCACCCCGTAACCTCAGTCGCGCCTCGCTTCCCGACTACTTTTTTGATGCAATTAAACACATAAAAAATCATTATTTTGCTACAAAATCGTTATTTTTGTATGAAAAGGTTCAACGATTTTTTCAGAAATGATTAACTCGTCCCTACATTACACGAAAATGATATACGATTTGCCCTAGTCGCTAAGAGCAAGAAGAAGTATTGCATAGTTTTCACCGAGGGAACTGGCCCTTTCCCCTTCTCTTTGTGGGGAATAGTCACGTGCGATATCATAACTAATAAGCTAAATCGGATTAGTTTGACCCAAGGAACAATGTTGCGAAGCAGCATCACCACAGGCAAAAGAGCAAAGTCGCTGTTCTTACTTATCTTACTGGCCACCAAACGCAATTATTGCAAATCGAAAATGAGGATAGTTTGAAAATTATAAGTTCTATATTTCCAACGACAATATTGTAGAGAATTTTATGAAAAATATACTTCTCCTAGACATTATTATTGTAGCTTTTACGGTTTTCATTAAAATGTTTAAAAACTGAAAAGAGGGATATGAAAATGAGAGGAAAGAGGGGAAACATTGACACCTCGGCGTGTTTCTACTTCTATTTTTTCTTATAAACCTATAAGGTATATCATGCCAAGTTTCATGCTTTCTGCCAGCAGGGATTATACATTCATACTAATTCGCCGTTTCCGCCCGCACTATACAGGAAAGTTCCCCATTCCAATTAAACTGAAAATTACACTGAGAAAAAATACAACCAGTTTTCATGTTCGTTCAACAAGTTTTTTGGTTAAAATAGCGCCTACGTGCTCTTTGGTTCAAACAACAAGCTACTTGTCATTTGAATCGGCAATATATTTGAATCAACAAGTCGATTTTATAAAAACAACCTGATACATATTGTTTTAAACATACGTTTGGCTGATTCAAACGGATAAACCGCAACAAGTCGAACTTGTTAAATTCACAATGCAAATTTCTCTCAGTGTATACACTCTGGTTTAAATTGTTTGAAATCATTCGACTAGTAATAATGGATTGTTTGAGTTTGAAGTTTAATTTAACGTTATTTGACCTCCACCTACGTATACCCCTGTAAAGTCGGTTCATCTTTACTTGTCCTATCATGTAAACAAACGAAACGTCAAATATGATCAAAGTGATTGGAAATGTCGATAAAATGATGTATTAACGATAATTTGTAAATAAACGCTGCTAACGTCATCAGAGGATTTTCAATTTTACGTCACACAATATCTATGTATAAACCAACATTTAATTATGTAGGTTTCGTCACATTTGCAACAATCCTATGGAAAAGGCTAGTACAGTTTTCATTTTATAGTACCTAACATTAACATTAATTAATACAACAAAAAATATACTGATACTAAAATATTGATGTAAATTATTGGTAGGAAATTAAACGTAAAGAAGTCGATTAATAAATCTGATAAAATTATTGTAATTAATATCAACGCATTTTTTCCAAGCTATACAAACTCAAACGTTAATATCGATCGTTCATAACGATAAGTTGTCATCCCAACATTATGACTCATAGACAATCTAGACTTCGTAATGTCAGGAGTTTTTGATGTCATCCGTTCGTAATTACAATTATTGATGAAAATCGTTTTAGAAATGATATTTTTCAGTGGTTTTTTGATTGATTTCAATACTTTGTGAGTTTATTTAAGTGTATAATAACATTTTTAGTGATGGTTAATGTGCAATTCCAGAGAAAAGTGAGATAATGTTTTCCAGCAGTGTTTGTATACATGATTGGACAAGTAAGGTTGAACTGAGTGTATAGGTACCGAGTGTAAGCTGTAGGCACTTTTCAAACTGTCCAACATTTTGTTCAGCGGCATTTAGGTAGTAGCCTAAGAACGGTGCCATATTTTTGAAAATAATTCTACAACAGTAGTTTTTTTTCATATACAGCGTTTAATCGCAATTTAAAAAACCTATATTTTCGAATCCACCAATAGTTTGGAATGGAAGATATTAAAAAAAACTACGCCCAAAAAATAAGCGTTTTCTTTCAGCAAAATACCTCACAGTAATTTAATGGTGGACACATGTAAAAAAAAATCAGTTTTAAGGTTTACAACCCGAAGCCACCTAAATATATGACGGGAAATAAGACTTTTTTTAATGATATAGAATTTTTGAATTTTTTCTTACGTGCTCTAGAGCAAATATAACAACAGATATTTTTAAGCAGAAATGAATAGCACATAATATTTCAGATATTTAGCATATAAAAACCACCAATATATTTATATGGAAATAAAAAATCTAAATATTTGACCGGGCAAATTAGGAACAGATAATAGTACGAGGTTGACTTTTACTGTCCCTATTTAACAATATTAACAGCATGATAATCCACCCAATAAGTTTGACCTTTATTTAATACTTTAATTTAATAATATATTTACATTTTTTGCGTGGTTTGGTTTGGACCTTAGTGTCTTACATTTAGGAATCCATATGGCAAACCACCACGCCAGTGGAGCTGGGCCGAGAGTAGGTGATGAGCCGTGTCGCATGCTTTTTATTCTGTTCTTCTATTACACATTAACGTAAATGAGGAAGCACACTTGACATTTTACCCCGCCAGGCGGCGCCTATGCAAGAGTCTAGGCATGTCACTGTCATTCATATGTGAGAGAGAGAGAAAAAAACATAATTATCAGCTTCTCGCTCTCACGTCTCACGGACTAATAGGGTGGCGCCATCTGTCGTATCCTTTGAGTGTTCCTCCTCATTATATGCCTATTTCTACATAAGTAATATTTTAGGTAGATTAAAAACAGACGTTTCCCACCGATAATAAAGTCCAAAGTAATTTAAAAAATTACATATTTATTTTAGGCATGCGATTTGACAGTCGTCGAAAAGAGTATATACTTGTCAGTACATACATCTATCTCACGTTTTTCTCTTCTACCATTTGACAGATCTCCGTCATCTTGTGAAATGTATTCTTCCATTCTTCAGAATCGTTGAAGCAACGCTTGTGACAAACACGCGAAAGCTATGCAAAGTCTAATTTCGACCCATATGTCACGGCCAGGTATAGCCCCGGCGATTATCGTTAGACTTACAAGCCACAGGTCACGGGTTCAAATCTCAGTCGTCGCATACGTAGGTCGTAGATATTCCAGCGTTTTTAATTCATTTTTTTATGTTTTATTTATATTATAAGTTGATAAGTACAAGCTACTGCAATGACATTAAATACAAGGACGCACAATTCATAACAAAAATGTTTTAAAAATCTGGGTCTAAATTGCATTTATAACATTCTTGTTGATGCTAATAACGTTAACTTCTTATCTGCTTAGGAAAAAAATCGTTCATGCCATAACCAACTTAGTGTATAAAGACCTAGGTATCAAAATTGCAAATGGAACTGCGACACACTAAAAACTCTGTATCAAAATACCTTTTGTCATAATATGCTCAAATGACTTAAATGTCAAAATGAATTGCGAACGAATATTGAACGAATGGAGCCGCTACCAATATATAATAAGTATGTAGGTATTAGATATTTCCAATTTATTCCATAAATAGAAATACCTAAAAAAGGCCGCAATTTTACTTCTTCATTACATAAACTTTAAAAATACCCTACTGTATCATCTTTATCTTGGTCACTTGTACTACGTTTATTACAATAAATGTATGTAATGTATGTATGTGTAAATTTCCTGACATGTCATATCTTGTTGTCACAAAGAAAAAATTACAGGGCTTCCAAGAATCTCGAGCTGGAAGGATACAAATTAAAATATTTTCTATGAAAATAATTAAATTCGACAGCAGACAACCCAAAGGTTAATCGGATTTATTTATTATAGGCATTTGTTTTAAATTAAATACCAGTGGCTCTGATCTGATAGTGGGATATTCTTTAAAATTTATTTTCAAAAGGAGATTTAATGTTGGTAATGCCATTCAAATAATATTAGAAGTGTCTACGCGAGTGTCCGAATTTAATTATAGGACAGCACATATTGAAAGTACTGTAATATGGGTACAGAAGTCTGCCTATTGAAATATAAAATACATAGCAAAAAGTACAGAAAGAACCTACTACTTTTCGACTTTTTATTTACACTACATACCGACCATACAACATACAACTGACTCTAATTAATCTTGGTTTTCAAAAGGGTAAAATGTAGACCTAAGTGCGTTTTCGCATTATCCGATCCGATATCGGATGTCGGACCGATATCCCATACATTACAGGCGGAATCTTGGATTCATCTATTGATATCCTTCCGACATCCGTTATCGGATCGGATAATGTGAAAACGGTCTAATAGCGACTCAATTAGTTTTTGTTCCTTGACGGTCATTAATTTGAACTAATAAAATTATTTATTTAAATCTATACAATTACAACGAGTATTATAATGTATTATACATTCATTTTGTAATGTAATCCAACGAAATAACTTATAGAAATATATTCTACCCTTTTTGCTTGTTTTCCGATTACTATTTAGGCAATTTTTCATTGAGTCATACCATGGACCATATTGAAAATAGGGACTGAGCTCACACTTTTTTTGCCATAATAAATTGAACTTTATCACCGGTGCAGAAAAACGTTCTTATTAGGATAGTAAAAGTGTATCCACATGAGAGGGTCAAAGTTGGGGCTGGTGTCCCTCTCGCACGTGTGACCAGTGTTAAAGAGATTACTATAGTAGTAGTGTTTTTACCTGTATGATAACTAAATTATTAAAGGCGAGGCGCATGTGGCGAGGTGGCCTAGGGGTGATGGCGTTTGGCCCGGATTGCTAAAAGACGCCGGTTCGAATCCGGCCTTCACCACTGGTGGTGCTCGTCATTTTTTCTTTAATATATGACATCTTATTTTCGATTTTTAAATTAATAAACTTCTTAAATGATTTTTGTATTATATCGAGGCAAGGATATTAATACCTTGTAGCAAATTGGTAAGTCATTATTATGAAGCCATAAAACCAAAGATTTGCGCAATTAAAAAAAACCTTTAATTTCGGTATTAGTAGATTTGGTAGTAACTTTGAATATTGACTGGTATCGCCAAATAATGACAGTGATGACGTCATTCAAATAATTTTGACAGTGGCAATAAGTGCGAGAGGGACACCAGCCCCAACTTTACCCTCTCATGTGGACACACTTTTTGGCCTAACAACTCAATCTAGCTTAATAATATATAAATCTATGAGTCATACCGGACAACTGTCACTGTACATTTGTAATCCTTATTACAAGGGCATAACGTCTAGCGATGGTTAGCTAAGGCAGAGTATTGCGGTTGCGGGGAGAAACGATGTTGAACCTTAGGTTACCTTCAATCAATACTAATACTGAAATACAGTTTTCGACCTTATTGCATTACATGTGTCTAATAACATTTTAAAATGGCAGGGAATTAAATATCTTGACTGTACCTAAATTACTCACAGCATTAAATAAAATGTTATATACAACAAAAAAAAACAATATTTTAAATAAAGGGGGTAAAAAGGCGGTAAAAGAAAAATAAAATAAAAATAAAAACCAAAAAAAGTTCATTTCGACTGCCGGGGATCGAACCCACGACATCAGGACCGTCCGTCATTTTAGGGTCCCCCCACATCTAGCGTCTCGCGAACGTCGTCGCCTCTCCAACGCCGGCGCGGCGACGACGCCGCGCTCCCGCAGCGCCGACGCGACGTTGCGGCGCCTCTCGAACGTCGACGTCACAGTGGCGTCCGCGCGGCGTTGACGCCGCGCCAACGCCGCGCCCGCGCAGCGCCGCCGCGATGCCAGCGGCTACCAACGTCCAGCTAGGGCTTCCAATACCGGGATCCCAGTATCTCGGGATTTTTGGGGTAGATTTCAAAACCGATATTTAATTTTGTAATCGGAATCCCGGTATTTTTAGTAACTAACAAATTATGGCAAATAAACGTAAACTACTAATCAAAAACCTTAAATTTCTGCATCATGACGGTCGCTAGACGCGTAAATATTGCTTATGGCTCTCGTTTCTTCGACACATTCTCTGTTTAGTGTTTTTACAATATTTCTATGAAATGACAGTTTTTCCGATGAAGAGGAAGCAATACGTCAAACGTAGTTGATACAACACAGGCCACAGACCCTCTGTAAACAAGTTGATGCACCTACATTATAGAAATAACTTTTCAAAAAATTGGTTAAGGCATACGAACTAACGTATAAGCTACTTTTGATTTACTGCCACTGACGTCGAGGAGGCGCGGCGCTAACGCGGCGTCGACGCCGCGCGGACGTCACTGCGACGTCGACGTTCGAGAGGCGCCGCAACGTCGCGTCGGCGCTGCGGAAGCGCGGCGTCGACGCCGCGCGGGCGTTGGAGAGGCGACGACGTTCGCGAGACGCTAGATGTGGGGGGACCCCTATGTTACGCTAGTACAACCTGAGTTATTTAAGCGACAGTAGTGGCGACGAAATATATTATTATACCATGATGTAATGAAAATGCGGTTGAACACATGAGTCACTTTTGAAATAATGCAGGAAATTACATCGTCAATGGTAGAGAGTTTGTAGGTAAGAAGAATATGAAAATAATAATTTCAGTACGTACGTATGTGGTTTTAGCGCTTCTTGGCGAGCATTTAAAGGTGGATTAATTTTTATTCTTCTTTATTATGATCCTAACGAAAAGTCTGTTCCAATTTTTTTGCTTATGTAATTTTTGCCGTGAATGTTATTCCGAGCTAGTAAAATATTGAACATCCGTCTTGTTTTTGGGGTGGTTTCAGTTTTCATAGTGTTTCAACACATAATGTATATACAAAACAACCATAACTTCACTTGTCCTTTTATTGCTTGTGTCATAACTGATTTAATTAGTCCGCTTTTTGCTACTACGAAGTATCATTCACAAAAATAGGTGGTTTCTTAATGTGTTATAAAGGTCATAAATTAAAGTAGTCGAATTTAAAACAAAAGTCCTGATTCCATTTTCGCCTGATTTTTAGTGAATTAAAATATTTTTTATTTTATTTTATTATACGTTTTTTGTCACAAATTTTGGTGGCTTAACTAAAAAAACTATTTCAAATTACCAAACTTAATTTTTGGTGACATAAAAAGTACTGTTATAGAATTAAGTTATTTTCCCAGTAGTAGCAAGACCGGATGGTTCCTAGGCTATAGGTATCTTTTATTTTGCATTGAGAGATATTATCCTTTATTCGTCTTTAATCTTAAGGTGGTTTTCCACCGGCAGGGCATGAATGGGCAGAGCGGGGAGGGAATTGAAATTTGTATGGCATCGATTCTCGCCCAGCGCATTTCCAGCGGCGTTTGGCGACGCAGAAATGCCATTCGGTACGGGGCCTGGTCAGCCTTTATTTGTAGGTAATGCTGGAAAGAGTGACTGTCCTCTGGTGAAGTCTCAGCTGAGGTTAAACAAGGCAGGCCAGCGATTCAAAGTCGCGAATCGAGTCTCTTTCTTTGCCCAATTTATGTAGTAGGTATTTAAGAAATTTCTCAAAAGTGTTTTTATCTCAATTTAAACTTTCAAGTTTACTTGCGAAGTTTACTTATCGGGTAAACTTCGCAAGTAAACTTGAAAGTTTAAATTTGAGTTTTAATCGGATGGTAACCAGAACTCGGCTCGCGGCGCCGAAAGTTCCAATTTCCGACACCAACCGACCTGCCGAAATGACGATCGTCGGCGCTAGTCGCCGATCGAAACGCAGTCTGTCTCTGTCACGCCAATACGGAAAAGTGATAGAGATAGCTAGCTGCAATAACGATATTATCGTAAGCGTGTGTGCGTTGACTACGTAACCAGAGAGGGTGTCTTTTTTAGGATTCCGTAGTCAACTAGGAACCCTTATAGTTTCGCCATGTCTGTCTGTCCGTCCGTCCGTCCGTCCGTCCGTCCGTCCGTCCGTCCGTCCGTCCGTCCGTCCGTCCGTCCGTCCGTCCGTCCGTCCGTCCGTCCGTCCGTCCGCGGATAATCTCAGTAACCGTTAGCACTAGAAAGCTGAAATTTGGTACCAATATGTATATCAATCACGCCAACAGAGTGCAAAAATAAAAAATGGAAAATAATGTTTTATTAGGGTACCCCCCCTACATGTAAAGTGGGGGCTGATATTTTTTTTTCATTCCAACCCCAGCATGTGATATACTGTTGGATAGGTATTTAAAAATGAATAAGGGTTTACTAAGATCGTTTTTTGATAATATTAATATTTTCGGAAATAATCGCTCCTAAAGGAAAAAAAAGTGCGTCCCCCCCCCCCCTCTAACTTTTGAACCATATGTTTAAAAAATATGAAAAAAATCACAAAAGTAGAACTTTATAAAGACTTTCTAGGAAAATTATTTTGAACTTGATAGGTTCAGTAGTTTTTGAGAAAAATACGGAAAACTACGGAACCCTACACTGAGCGTGGCCTGACACGCTCTTGGCCGGTTTTGTCCGATAACGTTGATAGTGGAAATTAGAAACTTATCGAATAAATCAAACTCTAAAGAGTTCGTATAAAAAAGAGAGAAGAAAGACAGAAACCGTGTCTATATGTATCGAATACTACACATTTTGGGGCCCACTTTCACGGGTAAGGGTCAACTTTCAACCCGAGGCGCTAAACGAAGTTTCCATTTACTAGAGAGTTGTTAAGGTGCTGCGGGATAATTCCGACTGTTCAGTTGATACATGTGGAACTCAACTTAATAGTGTAATAATGGAAAAAAATTATCAGTTTTAATTGCCCCATTTGCACCCCATTCGATATTTGCCCCACTATACCTTACCTATTGATGTTATGTCACAAATATCTGTAACTTAGGCCTGACTGTATGAAATGCCTTTCCTGCAACGTGATATTTTTAAGCCTATTTTTAACCCCCGACGCAAAAACGACGGGGTGATATAAGTTTGACGTGTCTGTATGTCTGTCTGTCTGTCCGTCTGTCTGTCTGTCTGTCTGTCAGTCTGTGTGTGTGTCTGTTTGTGGCATCGTAGCTCCCGAACGGATGAACCGATTAAGATTCAGTTTTTTGTCTGAAAGCTGAGTTAGGTGGGAGTGTTCTTAACCATGTTTCATGAAAATCGGTCTACTATGTCGCAGTCGGGGGTTCTTTCAAAATTTTATTTTTTTCTTATAACGAAAGTAATGACAAAATTTCATACCATGTTTGACAAAAACATTATTTTCCGTTAACCCGCTCATCTCACCCGCCCCGTACCAACCAGTGGACGCCTAAACAAACTCAATATCGCCAACAGTCAACAAAGTCGAAGTCGTCAAACACAGCGCCACAAGAACTTTTTAATTTGCCAGTTCGATATTGGCGGTATTGAAATACGAGACTATTAGTGGCAGGAAATTGTGTTCTTTCCATTCCTAAGGCTTCAGACACACCGAGCGATCCCCACTAGGAAGTTCTCTTTGATAGTTCCTGCAAGTCGCAATCGTATAAAGTTACTTATACGTTTTTAGAAATAGTCCTCATCCTCCTTGCGTTATCCCGGCATTTTGCCACGGCTCATGGGAGCCTGGGGTTCGCTTTGACAACTAATCCCAAGATTTGGCGTAGGCACTAGTTTTACGAAAGCGACTGCCATCTGACCTTCCAACCCGAAGGGTAACTAGACCTTATTGGAATTAGTCCGGTTTCCTCACGATGTTTTCCTTCACCGAAAAGCGACTTGGCAAATATCAAATGTCATTTCGCACATAAGTGAAAAACTCATTGGTGCGAGCCGGGGTTCGAACCCGCGACCTCCAGAACGAAAGTCGCGCGCACTTACCGCTAGGCTACCAGCGCTTACGTTTTTAGAAATAGTAATAAGTTTAAGTTTAAAGTAGGCATTTTATTTACACTAATACAAACTTTTAATGGTCAAAATAATCTAATACTACTGATACTCATTTATTTGTAACGCCATTTTACACGTCAAGATTTGATTTAAAAAAATAATATTCATGCAACAATAATACTTAGAAAATAAATAGACAGAAGATTTAAATTACAAAAAGTTAGGCAATATTCACATAAAAAATTAACAAAAATATTTTTCTAATTAGGTAATAAAAAAATTGTCATAAGTGTAGAACGGGTGCTCGACCAGCCAATTTTTTAAGCAATACTTAAAGTTCGACACTCTAGGTACTTCAACCACATATTGCGGCAATTTATTATAGACGGCAGGGTCCATCACATCAATCACATGTGTTAACTTGTTGGATTTCGCCAATATACGGTCGATACCTACTAACTTTCCGGCATTTAGAGTGTTGTACTTGGAACACATGTTGTTAGTGTTTTCACAGAATATATACAAGTACAGAAGGCTCACTCCTTTGATGTTCACAAAATACCGCCATTCGAAATTATTACCTTCATTAACAAACGGACCGTACGCGAGCAGCCAACATTGCATTTTATTTCGCCGCGCGAAGGTCGTCGCCAATGAATGGGCCGCGAACTCGCGGCCGCTGACATGTACTTGTAGCGCGGCGATAGAATCGCGGAGTCAGCCACCCCTGGTTTTGTATGCTTCAAAGTTCTCTCTTACATAAATGGCTACCCGCATGATAACTATTGCAAGCAGTCTCAGGATTCTTATTTTTTAAAGAGTTCTTTGGCCGGGATGTCTACAGGTACCTGAGTACCGATCCTGGTAGCTCGTTTCTTAAAGCGAAAGACCCTCTTCCATTCAGCACAACGTCCCCAGAGCTCCACACCGTACTGTATTAATGAATGGACAGTGGCGAAATAGGATGTCCAGGCTACTTCTGGAGCCACAGACTTTGCAACTCGACCTAAGGCAAAGCACGCACTGCCCAGACTATCACACAGTTAAACTACTTGCTGGTCCCATTTTAAGCCGTGATCTGTAGTCGTGGATGCCTGATCTATAGTCCCGTCTGGCAGAAAGCATGAAACTTGGCATGTATATAGCTTATAGGATTATAAGAAAAAATTGAAGTAGAAACACGCCGAGGTGTCAATGTTTCCCCTCCTCCCCACTTTTGTATCCCTGTTTTCAGTTTTTTTATATTTCCATGAAAACCGTAAAAGCTACAACAATAACGTCTAAGAGAAGTATATTTTCTATAAAATTCTCTACAATACTGTCTTTGGAAGTATATAGCTAGAACTTATAATTTTCAAACTATGCTCATTTTACCTTTGCCATATTTGTGTTTGGTGACCAGTAGCTGGATAAGTAAGGCCAGCGACTTTGGACTTTTGCCTGTGGCGATGCTGCTTGGCAAAATTGTTCCTTGGGTCAAACTGATCCGATTTATCCCAATAGTCATGAAATCGCACGTGACTACTCCCCACAAAGAGAAGGGGAAGGGGCCGGTTCCCTCGATGAAATCTATGCAATACTTCTTCTTGCTCTTAGCGACTAGGGCAAATCGTATATCATTTCCGTATAATGTAGGGACGTGTTAATCGTTTCTGAAAAAATCGTTGTACCTTTTCATACAAAAATAACGATTTTATAACAAAATAATGTTTTTTTTATGTATTTAATTGTAACAGCCTATGGGCATTATGGGCCCTAGTCGCTAAGAGCAAGAAGAAGTATTGCATAGAATTCATCGAGGGAACCGGCCCCTTACCCTTCTCTTTGTAGGGAGTAGTCACGTGCGATTTCATGACTATTGGGATAAATCGGATCAGTTTGACCCAAGGAACAATTTTGCCAAGCAGCATCGCCACAGGCAAAAGTGCAAAGTCGCTGGCCTTACTTATCCTACTGGTCACCAAACACGAATATGGCAAAGGGAAAATGAGCATAGTTTGAAAATTATAAGTTCTAGCTATATACTTCCAAAGACAGTATTGTAGAGAATTTTATAGAGAATATACTTCTCTTAGACGTTATTGTTGTAGCTTTTACGGTTTTCATGGAAATATAAAAAAACTGAAAACAGGCATACAAAAGTGGGGAGAAGGAGGGGAAACATTGACACCTCGGCGTGTTTCTACTTCAATTTTTTCTTATAACCCTATAAGCTATATACATGCCAAGTTTCATGCTTTCTGCCAGACGGGACTATATATTCATACTAATGCTCTGTTAACGCTCCGCACTATTCAAGTATTTTCCCATTAATATGAACTATCAACGGCGTGGTCATGCGGCCCGAAAGATTAAAATGCACAAAGTGAGTCTTTTTGAGATTTAAAGCTAAGCCATTCCATGCGAACCATTGACGCCGTGGCTTGCGTGGGCGACGGTTGCGCGATGGTCGCGCGACGGTGATGCGACGCATACGAAATCAAACCTTATCGATATGGAAGTAGACGATGCGATGAGACGCGACGGCGGGTTATATAATGTCTTTGGCTTGAAGTATAGGTACTCTAATGAGCATTATTGTATTTAGCGCCATCTCTCGGCAAAATTTACTAAGTAATTTACGCGACTTGAGACTTGTGTGAACCTTTAGGCATGGAAAGTCACATGAAAAGTTGTCGAAACTAATAATAGATGACGCTGCATTTGAATATATTGACTGATAACTCTACTAAATTGAATATAATCTAAGGTAGAGCAGAGTCTCAAGAAATCAAGCGACACATGGCCATCACTCGGTCCGCAATGGAGAAACTCTCCAAGGTCTGGAGAGACCGTGACATCACAAGGGCAACGAAAACTCGTCTCGTAAGATCTCTCGTTTTCCCAGTGTTTCTCTACGGGGCTGAAACATGGACAGTAAGAGAGAGTGAACGAAAACGCATTGACGCTTTGGAAATGTGGTGCTGGAGAAGAATGCTCCGGATATCGTGGACCCAGCGGCGCACTAATGTGTCTATTCTTCAGGAGCTCAAAGTCAAACAAAGACTGTCAGATGTCGTTCACTCTCGCACCCTTAGCTATTTCGGTCACGTTACACGTAGGGAAGACTCCGCCATAGAGAGACTTGTTGTTCAGGGAAGAGTGGGCGGTACAAGACCCAGACTGCGCCCCTCAATGCGATAGACAGACCAAGTGAGGGCTCTCACCGGGTCACCCTTAAATCTCTGCGCGCGGAACGCTGCAAATAGAGCAATATGGCGGGAAACCATTAAAAAGGCAGCACAACGACCCCAATGACCACGACTACTCTGACAAGAGTATACGACTAAGAAGAAGAGCAGAGTCTAACTGGGGAAGTACCTCCGCTTTACAAAAGACTGCGGTCAAATAGGACTAGACCTTACTCATTGTTGTGTTCCTGCCGGTGAGTAAGGCAGCCAGAGCTCAACGAGGGAGGACCTACGGAACTAATTAGGACAATAGATTGTCCTTTGAGTCGTCGGCACCCAGGCCCCTTCTAAGTACAGGTTTGTACAAGTTTCTAATGAGTCGGCAACGCACATGTGCCACTCCTTGAGTGGCAGGCGTCCATAGGTTACAGTGACCGCTTTCCATCAGGCAGACCGTATGCCTGTTTCCCACCTACGTGGTACAAAAAAAACTGTCGACGAATTCACCTTAAACATTAAAAACTAAGTCAAAATCGATTGATTCGTTCGGGACCTATGATGCCACAGACAGACATGTCAAGCGTCAAACCTTAAATTATTATAAAACACTCCGTCGTTTTTGCGTTGGTGGTTAAAAACAAGAAACTTCCTTCAAAACTATAATAAAACACAACTTTCTATGAAAATTGGTCAAGTGCGAGTCGGATTTCGACATTTCCATACAAACAGGTCATGAGCGCCTGACGAAATGTAATGGCAACGTACACTAAATTTCGTACTTAGATTTCGCGTATATTTCGGAAACGATAAGAGATAGAGCAAAATGGACTTCTGATTTTGGTTGTCGGTGGCACAATTTTTTTGTTTTCGTATATATACACCTTTTTTTGGACCTATGTGGGCAATATTATGGTCAGTGAAGTTCTAAATGGTCTTAAGCGCCTCCTTTTTAGTAGGAACTTAAGTCATTTTGGAAAATGATTTTTTTTTAACAATTTCTATAACAAACGAAACAGAAATTAATTTCTTTATACCTGTCCAACGCGATTACAACATTTTAAGACGTTTAGTAACTACTTGCAGCGGCAGTGAGTGAAATTCGTAATCTGGGTTTTTTTCTCTTAAGTCCGACTTACGCTTGACTGTAGATTTCTAATAGGTTTTCCTGTAATCTACAGGTAGAGGGCTATCTCGTGTATTTTTTTGAAAATTTTACGCTAAGTAATTTCGGAGATAAGGGGGGGGAATGGTCATTTTTTGCGTATTTTCTTAAATTACTTCTAAATTACCAAAATAAAAAAAATATACTTCAAATGCTTATAAAATTATTTTTCATTTGATATATAACACAATATAGTTTTAATAACTTTGATTTTTAATTTTCAATGTTACCCCCCAAAAGTGGCCCCTGTGATTAAATTTCATTTAATTAAATTACATGTCCGTCTTTGGGCCACAGGTTTACATATGTGTGCCAAATTTCAAGTAAATCGGTCCAGTACTTTCGGAGAAATCGGCTGTGACAGAGGGACAGACAGACACGCGAGTGATCCTATAAGGGTTCCGTTTTTCCTCTTTGAGGTACGGAACTCTAAAAAAGTGGGGTGGACAACTTTGAAAAAATGGCCCATTGACGCGACAGAGCGTGACTGCATTTCTGTCGGCATCTGATGGCGTCGACGATTTCCATTCGGCTATGCCAGCAGGGTATTATAGCCAACGTTACAATCGCTTCTGCAGTGGCCTTCAGCTATTTAGGCCGGCAGTTACAGAATGCATGAGGCGAGAGACGTGTTTAGAAGAGCCGGTATCTTAACTTAAATAACAGTAGGTACCTAATCATTGTCCCATCTTCTGTTTGAATTTGGATTGTCTGAGAAGTTTTTGCCCGGGCTAGCAGCTAGTTCTAAAAGCAGGCATTTCTACTGAAACATAATATTTTCCACAATAATTCACGTAAATTGTTT
Source organism: Leguminivora glycinivorella (assembly GCF_023078275.1). Classification (NCBI taxonomy): domain Eukaryota; kingdom Metazoa; phylum Arthropoda; class Insecta; order Lepidoptera; family Tortricidae; genus Leguminivora; species Leguminivora glycinivorella. The sequence continues at coordinate 22,811,161 of NC_062978.1, read as the reverse complement.
GACAGCTAACGTTTCGCTTTCATACGAGAAGTGAAAGAAAATTGAATAATGGAAATCAAACGTCAAAGGCAATTCAGTCGTTAATAGAAATTGACTTCAATGATGTAATTTGATTTTTGTTAGGTAGTTAATATGTAGTAAATAAATAGGGGAAAATTTTGAAGGAAAATATGATATGGGCGGTAGGTATTAATGGTTCTGTCCGTAGTAATATATGTCAATAATAAAGGTATTTTAGCATTCGTATTATTAATTTTATTTGACTGTGTGGTGACGGGTTAAGAATTTCACCACCCCCTTTCTTCCCGTGGGTGTCGTAGAAGGCGACTATGGGATATGGGTTAGATTGTGGCGTAGGCGAGAGGCTGGCAACCTGTAACTGCAATGCCACAGTTTCGTTTTCTTTCAACCCCTTATTTGCCAAGAGTGGCACTGAAGCTTTAGTAGTTTCATGTGCTCTGCCTACCCCTTTATGGGACACAGGCATGATTGTATGTATGTATGTATGTATTATTAATAATATTACTCGCAACTATGGAACAAATCAAATTATTTGATTAAATATTTTTTTATTTGTTTTTTCAAAGGCGCCCAGCCTTATCAGAGATATCATACACTAGAGAATTTCGTCGGGTACCACTGCGGGCGGGTGGTGTTTTGGTAAGGACATTAGCCGCGTAAGCTGAAGACCCGGGTTCGAATCCCGGCTCGGCCGCCACTGGGCCTTGTCGTTTTTTTCTTTCGTGTATGATATCTGTCTCAGTTTATAATATTACTCGCATTGTATTACTCAAATCATGATAAATAAATTATAAATAAATAAATTATAATTTATCCTTTAGATTGAATACGTCCGCAGTTCCAAATTATTTGAAGATTGATTGGACTAAAATTGTTACAAACGTACGCTCAATCCTCATCTATTCAAGAATACATTTAATGTACAGTCACGGACTTTAATTGTTGCTCCACTTCTAGCTCATTTTATACTGGAACGTCATAGCTTAATTATGAGATGTCCAGTATAAAATGAGCTAGAAGCGGATCAACAATTAAAGTCCGTGACCGTACAATACAGGATGTTTATTTCCAATCATTTACGAGGTATACATTTATGGAATAGAAATGAATAGAATATGATTTATTCACTGCACTTGCACTGAGACTTAGGGTAGTTTCATATGCTCTGCCTACCCTTTTATGGGATACAGGCGTGATTGTATGTATATTTGTATGGATGATTTATTCGTAAGCAAAAAAAAAAAACAATTTTTAATACCGACATAAAATAACAAAGTGACACGAAATGGCCTCACCTCAGCATATTGTTAGCGACTTCCAGCTTCCAGCACTATACTGTAGCGAGTTCAGTTTGACGTGTCTGTCTGTCTGTCTGTCTGTCTATCTGTCTGTCTGTCTGTCTGTCTGTCTGTCTGTCTGTCTGTCTGTCTGTTTGTCTGTGTGTGTGTCTGTCTGTGGCATCGTAGCTCGCGAACGGATGAACCGATTTCGATTTAGTTTTTTTCATTTGAAAGCTGTGTTAGTCGGGAGTGTTCTTAGCCATGTTTCATGAAAATCGGTCCACTAGGTCGCGGTCGGGGGTTTTTTCAAAATTTTATTGCTAAAGTATAACAAAGTTGCACAAACGTGCTTCACATATTGCCGCGTTGCAAACTTCATAAATAAATTACCTTATTCGCCGTTCAGCGGGTGAATTTAAACAAGGGTTAAAAGTAGGTATAAACTTTTAACCCTTGTTTAAATTCACCCGCTGAACGGCGTTTATAAAAACATTTTCTAATAAAATTTAGTATGAGGTTTACGCCCTAAAACTTATTTGGTTCTAGATATAGTCACATCCATACTTATATTAGAAATACGAAAACGGGGTACGTATCACAATGTCTAAAGTTAAAAAACCTAACGTTAAATGACCTACGTTCAAAATACCTAAAATCAAAATACATAATGGTGTTTCGACCGAAATTCAAAATACCTAAAGTTTAAAAAGGTGCATATTATAATGTCTAAAATAAAAAAACTAACGTGAAATGACCTACGTTCAAAATACCTAAAATTAAAAAAACGAACGTTAAATGACCTAGGTTCAAAATACCTAAAATCGAAATACCTAATGATCAAATCCGAAAAGCAAAAATGTCTAATAAAAGGGGCTTAAATAACCCTTGAATCGTCGACAGACAATTAATCGAATATTATTTCAAAGACAACGTTTCTAATAATTTCATTTCATCGAGAGTTCATATCATAGAATGATCGATAGGTACAAGTCAAATTAAACCGTGGACTTTTACTTCGTAGATAACTTATTCCGAGTATACTTTATATCGTGGTATTTTGTTTTGAGTTTTTTCATTTCATTTTGTTTTACATTAAATAAAATTTATTACGCGTAATATTATTTCAATTGTGTAATTGTGTATACCTAAGTATTTCAATTGTTAATTTTTCTAAAATTTTACAATTTGCAAATTATTTGTTTTTATGTTTGGTCACAACTAACGTAACCTTCTTCTAACCAAACCTAAACCTATTTTAAAGGTCGTGCGTTGATGTGTAGGGTCGCAGTTCTAACCTAACCTAAACCTACTCTGTAAGCCGTTCTTTTCTGTGTGATCGCAGTTCTAACCTAACCTAAACCTACTCTGTAAACTGTTTGTTTTTGTGTGTGGTCACAGTACTAACCTAACCTAAACCTAATCTGTAAACTGTTTTTGCGCGTGGTCACAGTTCTAACCTAACCTAGACCTACTTTAAAAGCCGTTCGTTGTTGTGTAAGGGCGGAGTTCTAACCTAACCTAAACCTACTCTAATATAGGATTTAAACCAATCGGGTTCCCTCTATTTGGCATACCTTTAATTGTCCGAAACGATTTTCGCATAACAGACTTCGCATAATCGATTTTCGACGAATGTTAATTTGGCAGAAAACTTATTTGGCATAATATAAAATAATACTAATATTACTTTGTATGAAAATGAGTTTATGTAATACTTTTTACGCCGATTGTTTTTTATGAATAACATTGATTTTAAAATTGTATTTTGAATATTTCTTAAAATCAGAATAACCACCCATACTAAATGCAGTCAGGAGAGTCGGTTAGGTTAGGTTAGAACTGCGACCTCAAGAAATACAATATTTTGTTAAGAATGCACGAATGTCGGTTAGGTTAGGTTAGAACTGCAACATCAATATAGTATTATTAGCTATGATAAAAATTCTGCGTGATAAATTTTATGTCGACTAAACAATGTTATGCATAAAAACCACGACGAAAAACCTTTATGCACAACATATATTCGAACAAACAAAAATATGCCTAGATAAATTATGCGCAACTATACTATGCTTAAAATTAATACTTCAATATGTTACCCTCTTTTACGCTAGCGGAACCTACCCTACTACTTCGGTATTTTGACCGGTTAATCATTTTAGGTATTTATACCATAGGGTATTTCAAATATTGGTGTATAAAATTTAGGTTAAATAGTTTTTGGTATTTCAAACATTAGGTATTTAGTCCAAAAGGTATTTTAAATTTCGGTGATTCGTGCGTAGGTGTAACTTGCTTAGGTATTTAAAATCATTAGGTATTTTGATTTTAGGTATTTTGAACGTAGGTCATTTAACGTTAGGTTTTTAAATTTTAGACATTGTGATACGTACCCACGAAAACGTTCTAGTAAATTATACCTTAAAAAAATTTGAAAAAACCCCCGACCGCGACATAGTAGACCGATTTTCATGAAACATGGCTAAGAACACTCCCGACTAACTCAGCTTTCAGACAAAAAAAACTAAATCTAAATCGGTTCATCCGTTCGGGAGCTACGATGCCACAGACAGACACACACAGACAGACAGACACGTAAAAATTCCACCCGAAAGTGAGATAATTAAGGCAGTGCCTGAAAAATTGTTAAATGCATTTTGCACAGAATTACTTTTGCCTTTATTTTTTTATCAAGCGCTATATCAGGCGAAAGCTGCTTTCCATATTAAAGAAACTCGGCAAAAGTTACGTCAATCACAGGCTCAGTCGGTAGTGACCCTGCCTGCGAAGCCGCGGTCCTAGGTTCGAATCCCGGTGAGGGTATTTATTTGTGTTTGGAGCACAGATATTCGTTCCTGAGTCATGGATGTTTTCTATGTATAAGTAGGTATGTATATCGTCGCTTAGCACCCATAGTACAAGCTTTGCTTAGTTTGCGGCTAAGTTGATCTGTGTAAGGTGTCACCAATATTTATTTATTTATACAGAGATTCAATTATGTTTTTGCAAATTGCCAATATTCTAAAATTCTTCTGTCATCCGATCCATATCGTGTTAATATCATATTTGACATACCTACATTAATATTCGAATCGCGCCGCCTGGTACATAAACAATATGTAGCACTTAATGGTTGAGGATATATTGGATTTTCCCTTTCCTTTATCGTATTGATGATAGACATAATAATTTATTATTTTCTTGTTTTCTTGTGGTAAATTGAATCTAACGACGGAGTGTATTATTACCTCGTCTATTTTGATTTATTGTTATGAAGAAAATAATGTTTTGTTCTGATAAAAAGGCGACCACTTTTGTGGTTTTGTGTTTACAATGCTTTAGGTAAACATGTTTTCATATTCATTTAGAATTGAGAAGTCTTAGAAAACAAATTAAAATTACTTAAATCAATCTGGTACAGTTTTGTGAAAATTCTTACGCCGTTATTCATAAACGTACACTAAAGTTATCAAGCCGATAAAGTTCGTCTGTCCCTTTCCGACGTATTAGTGTGATAGAAAGGGGACAAAGGAACTTTATCGGCTTGATAACTTTAGTGAACGTTTACGAATAAGGGTACCCCCTTATATAATATACAATTTTCCCAATTCTTGACATAACTGAGTACACAAAATTTTCAATAAGTATGTGACTCGTGACGTGACTTATACGTGACAACTTTTAGTAACGTCATTTGTAAGAAATATTTTACATATCAACAGCTTTTCGTCTCAAGCTGATCCCAAACGTTGAATCTGATTTTAAAGGCTGGCGTCTACTAGGCTCGCCGAATCGAATCTCAAAAATTCGCCTTTTAAAGTACATTTACTATGTATAAATTCGATTTAACGCGTCGTCGATAGACGCAGTTTCATAGTAAATGTAGAAGGCGAATTATTGAGATTCTATACGGTAAGCCTAGTTTACGCCAGGTATGTGTCAAATTAAGTTGGGGCTACAGAGCACAGAATCGACGGATTAACAAAAGCCCGCGTATAATGAAGTGTCGGATATCGTAAACATGTATCGAAATGGATATCCACTCACCGCATCTGAAATCCATCAACTACGTCTGTTTAACGAAGCCCAACTAACATGATACTGGGTTAATTCATATCCAGAGATCGGACAGTTGGGCGTTATTTGTTTGTATGACGTTTTCGGGAGGAATAATGAACCTTATGTTGTAATAATGACGCCCAGTTGTCCGATCTCTGGCTCCATAGCCGAATGGCATTTCTTCGATGCGAAACGCCACCGAAATGCCGCAGAAATGTAGTCTGACTCTGTCGCGTAGATATTATCGTGAGCGTTTGTACATTCGGCTACGCACAATGTAATCATATCTAAAGACTGGCCGACCTAGCTGAAATGAAAGTCGTTGACGCTAGACGCCGACCGAAACGCAGTCTGGCTCCGTCGCGCCAATACGAAAGAGCGATAGAGATAGATTGAGCATTAGATAGACTACGTACCTTGGACACCAAATGTCTTAGTAACCAAATCTATCTTAGAAACATGGTAGAAAATAATAGTTATTTGTTATACAAGGGGGCAAAGTTGTATTTTAACGCCGAGTGTGGAATTGAAGAACGAGCAAGTGAAAGGATTCTATAGTTGAACCACGAGCGAAGTGAGTGGTTCGAGAATAGAATCCTGAACTTGCGAGTTTTTTAACACACGAGAAGTAAAATACATTTGCACCCGAGTGTAACACAAAACTTTTCCCCTCACTATAGCGAGGAAACTACTACGCAAACAAATGCGTTTATCACTGCTTCCAGTAGGTAGTTCCACAAATCCACAGGTGGTAAATCATCTTAATTACTAGATTCACCTACTTTTATCAATTTTAAAGCAGTTAATTTGACTTTATTCAAGGTCAAATTACTTTACCCACTAGTGGATAAAATGCGTTTTTACCCGCTGGTATTAAATGACAAAACACGTGTTTCCGAGCTAGTGAGGGGAAAAATAACATATTTTCCACCTTGGGCGTTAACACATCCCTCAATACCTACCTAAGGATTCTATTTTAGAATCCTTTGGTTCGTTCAGGTTTCAAAGTACGCCCTCGCCGTAAATATGTTGTCTTCTGTCTCTCTTGTGACAGGACTCTGTCCCTGTCTATAGTACCTACCGATAATTTAAAAACAACTGTAGTTTTTTACTTTGATCCTTATTTCGATGAAATATTTCACGTAAAAGCATTAAAGTTCCGATCGGGCCGTAAAGCTTTCCGCGAAAAGTAGTTTTGAGGTAAAGTCCTACTTAAAAGTTGTTACCAATGCGCTTGAAAAACTCTTAACACCTAAATACTACCGTAAGTATTTTACTTTTCAGCGCGAACTTTTTAAGAGCCGCAGAAAAGTTTTGTTCGATTTGTGGCATTTTGGCTAGCTGGTATTATTTTTCGTTCCCTTAGAAGCTTCTTTTGGATAAAAAAACCTTTTTGATATAGGAGGGAAGGAGATCGGTGATACACAAAGCACACACTCTTGAAATTGTACATAGATGGTCGATCCTATTATAAGCGCTGGTAGCCTAGTGGTAAGAGCGTGCGACTTTCGATCCGGAGGTCGCGGGTTCAAACCCCAGCTCGTACCAATGAGTTTTTCGGAACATTTGTGCGAAATGTCATTTGATATTTTCCAGTCGCTTTTCGGTGAAGGAAAACATCGTGAGGAAACCGAACTAATTTCAATAAGGCCTAGTCTTGGCCCTTCGGGTTGGAAGGTGAGATGGCAGTCAAATCTTGGGATCTTGGGATTAGTTGTCAAAGCGGACCCCAGGCTCCCATGAGCCGTGGCAAATGCCGGGATAACGCAAGGAGGATGATGGTCGATCCTATTATGCAATACATATCGTCACTACTTTTAAAAAAACTTGTATCTTCGTCTGTCAATGAAAAGAAAATTGTAGTAAGTATGTATGGAATGCATATAGACTTACTGCGTTTTAACTTTGAGGAACAGCGTGAGATGCGAGATTTTTTAAAAGTAGTGACGATATGCGCATCATTTCCATGCCTGTGTGCATGCGAACGACCAGCGAGTAGTGTCATCACGCACACCAATCAAGAGGATCGAGTATTATAGAGAGTTACTCTCAAAGTAAAATGTGTAATCACAGTGCATAGACTGCCATCTCTCGACACAAGCTTAAAACTTTTGAACCTCAGTTTTAACAATTTGGCCCATATTGTTAGCTTGATAGGTATGTGTAAAAATGTCAAATATTAATATTAGCGCCATCTAGCCGAGCGTTCCCCAAAGGTGTAACGCCATCTAGGCCACCGTACCTTTTTCTCTAGGGCTTTGAGGTACGTTTTTTTTCTTACTTTATCCGTCTATACGGAGTTAGATGTGTCTTTGCGCACACACGCGACGTCAACAGTATGCTCAATGAGCTAACGCGCTCCCGCTCTCTAGTATCGTATGCTCTGAGGAAAACATCTACTTAATTTAAATATAATTTCTTTGGTTGAAGTTAAATAAAAGTTTGTAACAATAACAACAGTATTCGAATACGCCGAGTCACACCTCGCGTGCCCCAATGTCCCTATTTTTTCCAAAACTGTTCCAATTACCTTAATTGGTATCACGGAATGCTTTTATCGCCTCTCTGTAGTCCTTTTACTAAATGTGGATAAATGCTTCGAATAATCGAAATGGATTCCGAGGTAATTTAGCAATTCTTTTGATCTATATTGACTTTTATAACTTTAATTCTTTTTAATTCCTTATTACGGCCGGTTGCATCAAACCGTCTGTCACCGTTAAAGCGTTCGTTAAATTTCTTTAACCACAAATTTTATTGTATGGGAAGTTCCATAGACATCTGCTGCGTGGCGATGATGTGTCTGTCAAATGTGGTTGATGCAACTGGCCCTTAGTAAAGGTAAAATTATAGCAGAGATGTAACAGAGCTCTGCTTCTGCTTCCGTTTCTGCGGAACTTCCGTTTTTTTTTACACATCCGCTTCTGTTCCGGTTCTGTTAGTTTTCAAACGGAAGTTACAGCGGATGTCGGAACCTAGCGCGACGGATGGGACATGAGCGGCGTACATCAAAGACCAACAGGTCTATACCTGCTGCGATACTAAACATCAATCGCTTCATTCCATTGCGCGCCAATATTTATCCTGTCCACCTAGTTCTACAGCGAGTGAACAACTATTCAGTGGTGCAGGGCTTATCTACGATCCCCTTAGAAGCAAACTGCCGGGAGATAAAGCTGCTAAGTTTTTGTTTATTAAATACAGTTTACTTCTTTTAGAATCACTCCATTAAATTTAAAAAAATAATTGTGTGCTAACAATTACACATAAATATAACTTTTTCTGGTTAGTTTTGGATTGTATTATACTACCTACGAGTAAGTTTTCTTTTCGTTTCTAAAACCTTTTACGGTATAATAAAGGTTTAAAAGGATTCTTATGTGATTTTTAGTGAGTAAACAACTAAACATCTTAAAGTTCAAGGTGATTTAAATTTTTGGATTGTAATGATATACTTAAGATAGAATATCAGATAACTTTTCTATTCGTTTTTAAAATCTAAGTGGGCCTAAAGGCTGATTACAAACTGCTGATGTGCTGATTACAGGCTGAACAGTAAACACCTAATCGTTCTAGGTAATTTAATTAGTTTTGATTTATGTTATACCTATGTGGTATTTTTTCTTTTCGTTTCAGATTCAGATTCAGATTCAATAATTTATACAATGGTAAACACAGTTAATATACATAAGTATTATTACGTTTTTAACATCTATAATTTCCGCTTCTGGTTCCGGTTCCGCTTCTGCTTCCGTTAAACTAAATTCAAAACTTCTGCTTCCGCTTTCGGTTCCGTTAAAAACACATCCGTTACATCCCTGAATTACAGCATTGGCTCGTAATAAAGGTTGTTCATTAGTATGATGATTATCTGGGACTACAAAATTGATGATTATCTGGGAGATACTACACCATGGCCGACTATCCAGGCTCAAAATCTGTCATAGTTTTGCTAGCAGTGTCCCGGGGAGACATTGTGTCATGCTTAAGGCGCTGTTGCCACTGGCTGTTCAAATTATTGTTCCTTATTTATTGTATAATTATAATTTTGTATATATTGACTTGTTGAGTACATACTAGTTATGTATTCTGTAGAATTAGTTGGAGATTGCTAGCTTAACAGTCTCCTGACGTGAAATTTGTATTTCATACGCATTTTTATTTCTAGTACTTTGACACTTGGAGAGCCTTTACACCTCCAAATTTTTATTTTTTATTATATCCCATTAATTATAATTGACTGTGGGGACCTTTTACATCTCCCAAGATCTTGTTTCAGTTAAGTCAATTTAAGCTATGTAACATACAAGCACGGAATATTGTGTCTTACATCTAGGTATACGGTATTGACTTATTATTTGAATATTTAATACAGCCCGGACAGCTTGAACATGTCATGCTCGCTTAAAAGTCTTTGCTTACGGTGGCGTCGTTGATCGGGTCGCCACCTTCCCGAATATAGGTTGAGGGAGGCGATGGCTGAGATACGCGCCATACTCGTGAACGGGTGCTCTTTGTGAAGACCGGTCTGTTTCAGCTAATAGGGGCTATAACTATTAGATTGTAACATTAATTTTTATTACATTGAGGCACTCTGTTCGGTCCTTGTTTGTTTATTTTCTTTCTGACTCTTGGAGACCATATACATCTCCAAGGAAAAAAGTAGATTAAGTATATCTATTTTTTTTTCTTTAGTTGTGACATCAAGAGTCTTTTACAACTCTAAAGTTATTTTAGTTATCTTTTATTTGTATCAGTTCGTTTTTTTTTTTGTTTTCATCATGTATATTTTTCTTTTCTTTGATGTACTTTAACACTTAGAGACTATACATCTCTAAAATCTCTTATTAATCATAGTAGCTTTGTACTTTGTATAATTTATTGAAATGAATTTCCATAGAGTAGGTACCTAGTCTGTTAATTTAATATTTCTTTTTTTTTGATGAATACTTTTGCTGATTAAATTGTATCTCGTTTTTTAATGCATGTTAATTATAAGATGTAATGTTTTGAAAAGAAGTGGCCCGCCGAGTTTCTTGCCGGTCCCATAGTGAATACCCCCCTCCAACTGAGGGGGGACTGAAATCTTCTCGAGGCTGAGGCGTAGGGTTAGAGCCGGCGTAGCTTTATTTGACGTTCATAAGCGCATTGTAATATGCCTACTTGGAAAATAAATATTTCATTTCATTTCATTTCATGACCTCAAAAGACACTATGTAAAGTGTTTTTTTTGAAAAGGCAGCAAACGAGCAGACGAGCCGGCTGATGGGAAGCAGTCATCGCCGCCCATGGACATAAGCAACATCAGGGGAGCTACTTATGAGTTGCCGACCTTTGAGAACCCTAAATACCTGCTTCTTGAAGAACCCCATATCATAGCACAAGGGAAACACCTCAGAAGATAGTATTGGCTAGTATTTACAAAATCACCCTGTATAGGTATGCATATTGGGCAAACAATAAACAGCCAAGACCAAGCAAGGGGGCTGATGATGATCATAGAAATCAGGCAGGCATTATGGTCGCGCGATAAATGATAAAACATCAGGCCGTCCCTATCGCACTATTAGTAAGTGCGATAGGGATGGCACGGTGTTTTATCATTTATCACGCGACCATGATTGCCCTGCAGTAATACAAATAAAGCTTACTATCGTAATTACAGTGACACACATTACTATTGTCACAAACTCGGGCTTCGTCGTCTAAAACGCCAACATTTCACAACGAGCCCACTGTGTCGGGGTTTTTTTCCAAAATTTTAGGCGTTATTATTCAGCTTTGAAACAAAAAACTCGGTTCGTCCGTTCGGGAGCTACGATGCCACAGACAGACATACAGACAGACACTTCAAGCTTATAACACCTCATAGTTTTTGCGTCGGGGGTTAAAAACTCATAATAGAGCCTCTGAGTTATAAAAAAAAAAAAAATCTTCCAAAAGACCAATAAAAAGGTAGATATAAAATACAAGTATATTATAAAGCGGCAAAAGCCTGTTTGCCGCCATCTTCTGCTCTGATGAACCGAGAATAAACGAGATTACTCGAGCAATCGCGAGTGAAAATTCTTACGTCAACCATTACATACTGGGATCTTGAGCGTTGCGAGGATGTGGAACGCAACATTTTCCACCAACAAAAAGAAAATGTCAAAGGTAACATAAATGTAGAATATTTATTAATTATCTTCTAAAAGTCATTTATATCAGCCAATACGCCAATATGGAAACAACTAAAATTTTTCACTTAATCATTTTTTACCGCACCAACAGGTAAAGGCACTCTTGACCCTTCAAACACTAACGACAAAGTTGCATTTTATCCACAAGTGCAAAGTCTTTTCTTACTTTTAACTTGATGCCCGAAGTTGTTCAATGATGATTTGATGCAGTGGTGGGCAAACTTTTTCCATTGCGGCCCAAAATTTTAAGGCATTTTAGAGGAGGGCGAGATTAACACCAAAAAAATATATATTCTTCAGTGCTGGAAATATCTCACACTATTTTGAACTTTTGAAGGACCCGCGGCGGGCCGGATAAAATCCTTTCGCGGGCCAAAGGTGGCCCGCGAAAGGATTTTATCCCAGGATTTTACCCTACCTATTCGATTTAGTTTGATGAACCTGTGTCGTAAATACAGTTAATATTTTCTTCGTGTTTGTGTAGTAATTTTTTGTATATTTCACTCGGTGGCAATATTATAGTACCTATGCGATTTAGGTATAATCTACCTCTCTCTGAGCTCAACATTCCCTGGTCGTCTCATACAACTCTTGCCACTCAGCGAGCAAAGCCGTGAATCTACATTATCTTTTACTTAGCACCAACGAACCCGACCTATGCCTTTTATATTTAACTAAAGCTAGGCAATTTTAAGGAATAAAAAAGACGGACTAAAATAAAGAAGGGAAATTTTTATGGTCTTATGTGGATTACGATTTTACTGTAGGATTTTAGAAGAGAAATCTGAAAGTAGCAGCCCGCGTATTAACGCGTCCAAAGGACAAAACTAGAGATGGACCGAATACGGACTTTGCCGAATACCTACGAACATTTGGCCGAAAATTCGGTTCAGCTGTTACCGAACCGAACATTCGGCCGAATATTCGGTTAAGCCATATTTTTAATCCTTTTCTAACGTTGGGGAAATGCATTTACGCATGCCATCCGGTCCGGGGGACCAGGGGCGATGACGGACTAACCAGAATAGGACTACCGTCTAAAACCACCAACGAATTCCGTCTCCGCCTTGGGTGGAGTGTCGCAGGGTCACTATAAGCACCACCACCATTCCACCATCCTGGCTTAGAGTTAAAAACGTTTCAATGATTGGTAATGGGTACACATTTATCTTACCAAGGCTATTATTGTGCGTATAATTTAGTGCATAAGAATATTTTGGTTATTGTTTCTTCAGATACGTTATTTTACCTTTTTTACAAAATTGTTGTATTTCATATTTTAATGCGTTTTAACTCCCTTTGGTAGTTCCTTGGAATACTGAAATAGTATGTAATTATCCGATGAATTACGAAACAACTTACGCTATTTATTTACTTTGTGTATTCGGTAAATGTTCGGCAATGTAATCGAACTATTCGGCCGAATACGAACATTGAAAAACTTGCCGAATTTGCCGAATACCGAATATTTACCGAATATTCGACCCATCCCTAGATAAACCCCTAAGCCGATGGTCTTGGGTTCGGATCTGGTAAGGATATTTATTTGTATACCTTCAATTTTCGTGAGACATATTCAAATAATTATTCAATAGATGTTTCGAATGATTCACGGTAATTTTCATTAGACTTATATTGACCGGGATATAAACCGTGATGAGCTCCCGATATTTCGACGCAGTTGCATGTATCATGATCACGAAGTTTTCTCTCAGTCTATTTAATGGATGTATTAACGTTAATATGTTAACGTTAACATGAATGCTCGCAGCGGCTAGATTCCATGCACTGCCAACGCCACTCGCCTCTCAGCTCGTGTAAGTACACATGTACATGCGTATATTTAAATATTTGGCATTTATTTATGTAACGAACGCTTAAAAAATCTTGAGTTGCGGTCCCGCGGTGAATAGGTAAGGTATCAACATCAATGACATACTTGCTTACCATAATTTTTAAATATTCCTCCAAGTAATATTTCATTCGTCTGAACGACTCATTCGATCAGCCTTCTATTCCCTTTAGATTTCATGGAACTCAGATTATATCCAAGATCTTAATATGAAAACGACATCACCCACTCAAGGGAAATAAGGTAACGAGGACATGAGAAATATTATTGAAATACTTTTTATAAAGATTAGTAGGCAAAGAGAAGGTATAGAGGCTTATTATCAAACACATTTGGTAGTACAATTATTGGCTTATGTTGACAAGGATCTACATTTTAGAACCTCCGCCTCGACTAACAATTAAATACATTGTCATTGCCTGTGTGGTGACGGGTTAAGAATTTCACCACCCCCTTTCTTCCCGTGGGTGTCGTAGAAGGCGACTATGGGATACGGGTTAAATTGTGGCGTAGGCGAGAGGCTGGCAACCTGTCACTGCAATGTCACAGTTTCGTTTTCTTTCAACCCCTCATTTGCCAAGAGTGGCACTGAAGCATTAGTAGTTTCATGTGTTCTGCCTACCCCTTTATGGGATACAGGCGTGATTGTATGTTGTTGTATGTTATCTGAGACATTTCTTACTATACTGACTATAATAGTAGTATGTACTCATCATCCTCCTTGCGTTATCCCGGCATTTGCCACGGCTCATGGGAGCCTGGGGTCCGCTTTGACAACTAATCCCAAGATTTGGCGTTGACACTAGTTTTTACGAAAGCGACTGACCATCTGACCTTCCAACCCGAAGGGTAAACTAGACCTTATTGGACCGGTTTCCTCACGATGTTATCCTTCACCGAAAGGCGACTGGCAAATATCAAATGACATTTCGCACATAAATTCTGAAAAACTCAGTGGCGCGAGCCGGGGTTCGAGCCCGCGACCTCCGGAACGAAAGTCACACGTTACCAGCGCTTCGATAGTAGTATGTACTATTATTCATATTTTGCGCAATCGTATTGGCTACTATCTTTGTTTTAAAAGTAACCATCGCGCCTTTGCTAGTAAAAATAGAATCAATTACCTCAATATTTCCTCTTCATAGAACAGTTTCCTTTTTATCAAGAAGGCAATAAGCGATAACAGAATTTAAGGCTTTTATCGGAAGGCGCCCGAAAACTCCCCTTTTCGTGTCGCTCTAAAAATATTTTTATACCGCCTATGACTACGACATTGGAGATCAAATCGGGAGTATCGACGATAAAAGAAAATGGGTTAATCAAATGATAAGAATTTGTTATAAATATTTCATGAAACAAATTTTAACCTTTAACCGTTATTTGTGTAGTTTGTGTAGTGTGTGTTTAACATTTTTTTATTGTTTGGGGCTTACTCTTGGCCACAGACTAGCCAAAGGCAAATACGTGGCCTACGATGGAGTGAGCTCGCCCAGAAGATGCCTGTTCACCCTAGATTTGAAGGTGACACTGATGACATATGTACTTATGACGACATGTTGTTTAGTAACCGCGCACACCAATCATGAGTTATCACTTAATGATTGGCTGCTGCTAGGTATTTCAATAGCTATAATTTCTACCGCTACTCGTTCAAAAGTCAAAACACAACATTCATAATAAGCAAGTTATTCTTAATCCAAGAAGTTAAAATTTTCCTCTTAAGCAGCTCTTGTTTAAAATGAAAATTAAAAAATAATAATCACTGATTCCAAGCTACTTAGTACGAAATTGTTTTATTTAGAAACGTGAATGTAATACCATACTGAATATAAATAATCATAATTAAATCAATTTATTTTAATACGTCTTTAGTATCACAATTTTATCATCTCTTCAATTTACTGTACCTATTCTCGTGGAATATCATCAGATATATCAGCAATAATATACGCCACCGCAGTCCAGAACGCCGCACACAAATCTAACTCATCAGGATCTTCTACGTTCATCGTATCTCCTTCAGTATGGTGAAACCAGAAGTACTTCTCATTGGCGTTGTGTAAACCAGCTCCAGGAACACCCGTTTTGATTATAACCGCTATATCTGAGCCAGGACTATCATCTTCAACTAGTTCTGAAGCTCCAATAGATTCAAAAAGCTTCAAAATTTCGCCAATAATGCATCTGGCTTTCTGACTGCCAGATACAGCCAAACCAAGTGGAGCAAATGTTCCCTCGTCCGATTCCATTATAAAGTTTATATTGTCGCTCTCATTCCTATGCTTCTTTTCATAAGCGTATGCACCAACCAGACCAGGTTCTTCTGCGGTCCAGAATATCGATCTTATTGTTCTTTTAGGTCTTAAGTTTAGCCGTTTTAGAATAACAGGTGCCGCCCAACTAACAAATAAACCACCGCCATCATCCATAGCACCCTGGCCGACATCCCAACTATCTATATGACCAGAAACAATTACTAATTTCTCTGGAAGAACAGTGCCTTTAAGATCAACTAATGTATTTCTTGATGTTTTAGTATCAAGTGTAGATTGCATTCTGATATTCAATTTGACTTTTACATCACGATCGACTAATCTTCTTATCAAATCAGCATCTTCGAGAGTGATAGCTGCCGTTGGAATTTTGTTTACATCATCACCATACACTTGTGATCCAGTGTGAGGAGAATTAATGGAAAATTGCGTTATCGATCTAACCAATGATGCGACAGCACCTTTGGCAGCTGCTTTGGTAGCACTTTGACTTCTGTAAACTACAGTTTCACCATACGTTGTAAATTCTGGATCGAATAGTACTATTTTGCCAGTGACTTCATCATTTGTTGCATTCTCAAGCTCATCAAAATCGTTGAACACGATGACCTCGGCTGTGATTCCTTCTGGTGGCGTGCTCACACTTGGCCCCAAGCCTAGGAGTGCGATGTTTTTCACTCGTGGTTCTAACATTGTTATGTTTTCTTCTCCTCGAACCCAATGGGGCACCTGAAAGTAGGTATAAAGAATGTTCACATTATTTCATGCTTGTAAAAACTTAGACTACCCATTTTATGTGGTAGATACTAAAGTATCCATTTTATTAATACTAGTGTATTTTAGTTATTTGTTATACAAGGGGGCAAAGTTGTATTTTAACGCCGAGTGTAGAATTGAAAAACGAGCAAGTGATAGGATTCTATAGTTGAACCACGAGCGAAGCGAGTGGTTCGAGAATAGAATCCTGAACTTGCGAGTTTTTTAACACACGAGAAGTAAAATACATTTGCACCGAGTGTAACACACAACTTTTCCCCTCACTATAGCGAGGAAACTACAATGCAAAAAATGCATTTATCACTGCTTCCAGTAGTTTCACAGGTGGTAAATCATCTTTATTACTAGATTCACCTACTTTTATTAATTTTAAAGCAGTTAATTTGACTTTATTCAAGGTCAAATTACTTTACCCACTAGTAGATAAAATGCGTTTTTACCCGCTGGTATTAAAGGACGTGTTTCCGAGCTAGTGAGGGGAAAAATCATTTATTCTCAATGAAGGTAATTATGTAGGTAAATATATCTGTTTTAAAGATGACATTTACCTCTACTTCCTCAGTGGTGATATCTTTTAAATCTTCATCTCTAGCCAGTTGTATCATATAATCGATGGACTTCTCCAAAACTTCGGACCCTGACGGCCGAGCGCCGAACGTGTCGACGAACTTTGCGAGTCTGCAATGATAAATTAGGGTCAGAAACTTCGTTTGACTTAAGGTTATGCGTTTTTACTGGTGACCGGTATGGATCAGTCGGTAGTGACCCTGCCTGCTAAGCCGCGGACCTGGGTTCGAATCCCGGTAAGGGCATTTATTTGTGTGATGAGCACAGATATTTGTTCCTGAGTCATGGATGTTTTCTATGTATATAAGTATGTATTTATCTATTTAAGTATGTACGAGTATATCGTCGCCTAGCACCCATAGTACAAGCTTTGCTTAGTTTGGGGCTAAGTTGATCTGTGTAAGGTGTCACCAATATTTATAATATTTATTTTATTTATTTATTTTATAACGTAAAATAAACCAACACTAAAACATAATTAGGTACAGTGAGCTGCAAAATTGCATGAAGAAATTATGAATAAATTTGTGCCATGCACTTTTGCAGCTGATAGTACATTATATTATATACCTACGTCGTAAAAACACGACCTCCGAACACATTTTTACCGTTAAGTATACATATATTTAGACATAATATTATATTAGACCTTTTTATGTCTACCGCTTTTCATTCAATCAACTTAATCTGAGATAAAGAAGCTTGTCAGAAAAATAAGGTTCTTTCCCGGTTAGGACTGATTCCGAAACTAGGAAATCTTTTTCTCACATTTTGTTATTTACGTGATTGATTTGCGTCACTAAGATAAAAAAAAATAATCGGAAAAAGATTTTTTTCCTGGTTAGAACACGATGCCGAGAATAGGTACAATTTTTTCACATAATTATGTAGGTATAACGTTAGTGTAGTTACGAGTATTAAGAATTTCTACTCACTCGTCGAATGTTTTGCCCTTAAACTCGCCATTTATCACATAATTCAATATCTCGTCCCTCACTTCTCCATAAGAAGCGATTTCGTGTATCAATTCTTCGCCTAACAATGACTGGCAAACACTTTCTTTTGATAAAACCCTTGCCTGGCTTGCAGTTATACAGAGGGTTAGAAATATTATGAGACCCATGGCTATCTGTTTGTGCTAAGACTCTGAGGTGCTGCGATAGGGATATCTGCTTTTGTAGTTTGGTTTATCGGTCTTAATCTTAAGTAGTATTCATTATACTTGCAGAGTCAGGGTGTGACATCAATTTTATTACAGTAAAACTTTTGTTGATAATTAATAGACCGAGATGAATTGGATTGGATCGACCCAAGTTGAATGATTCGAAATGTTACAGTGACGCAAACAAAAATATCTGAACAAGCTTTTATGATCATAATATTAGAGTGGTGTACAGATATTTCTGTTTTCGCTTAATAGTCTAGATATGTATATCTAAACATGACTGTAGGATTTATTAATAAATCCATTTTGTTTACGTCACTGTGTGCCTATGTCTATAATCGTATGAATTCATGCAATCAGAGGCGGGTCACTCCGCGATGCCATCGCCGCGCTACAAGTACATGTCGGCGGCCGCGAGTTCGCGGCCCATTCAGTGGCGACCTTCACGCGGCGCAATAAAATTCAATGTCGGCTGCTCGCGTGCGGTCTGTTTGTTAATGTGGGTAAGAATTTAGAATGGCGGCATTTTGGGATCCTCAAAGGAGTGAGCCTTCTGAACATGAGCATGAAACAACGCACCAGCAAAAGTATCTGACATACTGAATAACTTTTCTAAATATAAAAGTTCAATTATATTTTCTATGAATTAGATTATACACAATCTCTTTTTGCTTAGAGGTTAAAGAATGGTAGGTAATTCTAAGGCATTATTTGATCCCCTACCTTTATGCTGACTGTATCTATCACTAGATATGAAACTGTACAGAATCTAACTTGAAAATTGTTGATTTTTTACCCCCGACGCAAAAACGAAGGGGTGTTATAAGTTTGACGTGTCTGTCTGTATGTTTGTCTGTCTGTCTGTCTGTATGTCTGTTTGTCTGTCTGTCTGTGTGTGTGTCTGTCTGTGGCATCGTAGCTCCCGAACCGATTTAGATTTAGTTTTTTTTGTCTGAAAGCTGAGTTAGTCGCGAGTGTTTTTAGCCGTGTTTCATGAAAATCGGTCTACTATGTCGCGGTCGGGGTTTTTTTTTCAAAATTTTAATTTTGTGGTTATAATATTATTATTTACTGGTGTATGTGAGTATTTACGTCGCGATCCAATGCTGATACGAAAATCTTATCGCTGAACAGAACTATCAGTGGCTAAGTTATCATAGTATCATCTAATTTTGATCCAGGGCACTTGAACGTTCTTTTATAGATAATGTCATAAAAACCATGTCAAGTATTGAGGATTAGTTTCCTATCTAAAGTGTGTAAATTTAACACGTGTAAGCGATAATGCAAGTAAGTAAAATTACCTATATAAATATTTATACTGGGGAAACTTCATACAACCCACATAGCCAGTATCTCGACGCTATGGTCGGTAGGGTAAAAAGTACTTACTTGCATTATCGCTTACATTTTTTTCCATTTTGCTTATACTTATTGCAAACGTAAACATATAAAAGGCAAGCAAACAACGATCTTCTTACAGCACATTGAATGTAATAGTTATTACGGATGCAGGATACTCGCCGATGCCTACTTACTAATACCTTCCCACAGAGCCACCTGCAGTTTACACTGCCTAGATATCGATTGCCGACCGATTATTCCGACCCCAATCCCTATTCTTATCCCCGTCCCTATCTCTATCTTTGTCCCCGTCCCTATCTCTATCTTTGTCCCCGTCCCCGTTCCCGTCCCGTCTCTGTTCCCCCGTCCCTCCCCTATCCCTATCCCCGCACCCGTCCCCTATTTTTATACCTATTTCTATCCCTATCCCTATCCCCATCCCCATCCCCATCCCCATCCCCATCCCCATCCCCATCCCCATCCCCATCCCCATCCCCATCCCCATCCCCATCCCCAATTTCTTTTCCACCTCATTAGATTTTTAAATCGTTGTATTTATCGTGATCACAGCGACCCGATAAACCATAAAAACGATACCCATATTGTGTTTTTGACTTTACCCCCTTTGCACCCCTTTAGGGGTCAAATTTTCAAAAAACCTGAAACATGTATTTATAGTCAAACTAATCTTGTTTCCCCATACAAACTTTGAACCCCCATTTCACCCTTTTAAGAGGAGAATTTTGAAAAATCCTTTCTTAGTGCTCCTCTACGCCATATAAGGAACCTATGTGCCAAATTTGAAATCTCTAGGACCAGCGGTTTCGGCTGTGTGTTGATATATCAATCAGTCAGTCAATATCTTCTTTTATATATTTAAAACCCCATTGCACCACAACAGGGGAGAAGGTATTTCACTTCCGCCTCGTTAGATTTTAAAAACGTTGTATTTATCGCAATCAGCGACCCGATAAACCATAAAAACGATACCCATATTGATTTTTTGACTTTATCACCCCCTTTTCACCCTTTTAGGGGTTAAATTTTCAAAAAACCTGAAACACGTATTCAGTCATATGTCTTAAGGAATCTTCCTGTGAAGTTTCGAATAAAATAGTCAAACTAATCTTGTTTCCCCATTCAAACTTTGAACTCCCATTTGACCCCCTTAGGAGGTGAATTTTGGAAAATCCTTTCTTAGTGCTCCTCTACACCATATAAGGAACCTACGTGTCAAATTTGAAATCTCTAGGACCAGCGGTTTCGGCTGTGTGTTGATATGTCAGTCAGTCATTCAATATCTTCTTTTATATATTTTTTTGATATTTAAACCCCATTGCACCACAACAGGGGAGAAAGTATTTCACTTCCGCCTCGTTAGATTTTAAAAACGTTGTATTTATCGTGATCAGCGACCCGATAAACCATAAAAACGATACCCATATTGATTTTTTGACTTTATCACCCCCCTTTTCACCCTTTTAGGGGTTAAATTTTCAAAAAACCTGAAACACGTATTCAGTCATATGTCTTAAGGAATCTTCCTGTGAAGTTTCGAATAAAATAGTCAAACTAATCTTGGTTCCCCATACAAACTTTTAACCCCCATTTGACCCCCTTGGGAGGTGAATTTTGAAAAATCCTTTCTTAGTGCTCCTCTACACTATATAAGGAATCTACGTGCCAAATTTGAAATCTCTAGAACCAGCGGTTTCGGCTGTGCGTTGATATGTCAGTCAGTCAGTCAGTCAGTCAGTCAGTCAGTCAGTCAGTCAGCTTCTTCTTTTATATATTTAGAAGATATAAATTTAAATAGATATCATACACGAAAGAAAAAACGACAGAGCCCACTGGTGGCCGAGCCGGGAATCGAACCCGGGTCTTCAGCTTACGCGGCTAACGTCCTCACCACTAGACCTCCCGCCCGCCGTTTTTTCTTTCGTGTATGATATCTATTTAAATTTATAAAGTTTTTTATCTAAATGGTAGGAACATTAAAAGCCTTATTAGTAACATAATTGTATCAATTACAAACTATTTAAAAAAATTAAACTTAACATTTTCTGCATTAAAAATATGGCACTACCGAATATTCGGCCGAATGTTCGGTTCGGTAAGCGCTGAACCGAATGTTCGGCCGAATATTCGTATTCGTCAAAGTCCGTATTCGGCCCATCTCTAGTCCTAAGTGGGCATGGGACATAAAAAATTTAATTAGATAGGTAACATTTACTTAGAATTGAAATTAAAGATTTCATCCATACAAAATTCGGTCCACGATGAAGTCAAACACACTCGCGTTAAACGCCATAACCATATAAACCATATTTACAGTTACATTACTGCTGAGAAAATTTCAAAAATGAATTATCAGATGAAAATTAAGAGTGCTAAACTTAACTGTAACTTAAAAACACAAATTAATTCATGATAACGCTAATAAAGTATACGTCTGGTTTAGTTTATCGCCGGTAAAAGGCTCACAGACTGTATGTAGGTAAGTGAGGCAAACAAGCAGACGGATCGCCCGATGAAAGAGATCACCACCGCCCATGGACACCTACACTTCTGGCTCACCTCGGACACTGGCGATTAAATATATGAAAGAGGCGCGTTCCTAAGCACACAGTCTAAGCTCGTGTAGGTGAACGCATACTGTGCTTGTATGAGTGAAATATGACAGGTCGACTGTTCGCGTTTTTGATAGGCGGTAACTGTGAGGTAACCGAGAGGGGTGGGCGGCACTTTCAGCGGGGAGCGGGAGTGGCCATACTGTACGATAGTATTCTTTATTATACTGTGCTTCTGGTGTTATACAATTTTTTACTTTACAATTTTTTTGCAATGAGTCGTTAGTTAAAAAATTATTTAAAAAAAATTATGTCCGATAACGACATCATCGCCGCCAAAACAGCGCTTTATTCTGAAAGTAGGCGAAATATCCAGAAAAGTTAATATGACATTTTAATCTAATATGATGAGGAATACGCTGTTAAAATTATTTGGTTTCCTCATGTTACACCGTGTATAATAATCTGTATACGGCTTTATTGTACAGTTAGAGTACTAATCAATATCAAATATCTTACTGAACAACAAAGGCTCCATCAATCTGAGAACTTGAATAGGTACGAAGCCGTAACTAATCAAATAATTTCCAATGTCGGTCGTACCCGAAACCTTACGACTTTTCATTGGCTCACAATACTACTAGGTATTCTTAGATATTTCTATGAAAAAAAAATCTCTATTCTTTATGATATTTCTTTTGATAGATCTAACTCTATACGCAATGAAAATTGTGCAAACAGCGATATTAGTTGCGAAACCAGAAATGAATTAAGATGTTACCTAGTTATACTCTCACTCAACATTCTATATATTTTTTACATGTAAAATGCTAAAATGGTGCAATAATAGTTACATTACGATACAAGTGCGTAAAAAAGGAAGTCCGAAACGAGTGGCGATAAATTAAAACACGACTGAAGGGAGTGTTTTAAATCGACACGAGTTACGAATTTTCTTTTCGCACGTGTATCGTACGACGTTTTTAAGTACAGATGAGCCTCCGAAGTTTCGACCTGGCATATAATGAACCACTTCTCGCACTAGTGCGTAAAAAAAACACCATCTGTACTGAAAAGAATATTTACTTACATAATAACGGAATTATTCTCGGTTTAGTGTACCTACATCAGCACATGATTGGCGCGAGAGTTTGTCGCTGCGAGATAGACTACCCGTCCTTATGTCATTAATAATACGATTAGAAGAAGACATGTCGCGCCAATCTTGTGCTAAGGGTGCAGCACATATTAAATACTTACTCGTCATAAGTTTTCCCCTTAAACGGCCCAGTCCTAACATAATCCACGATATCTTGCACCACAGAGTCATAAGACTGTATCTCCGCCGCGATCGCCGCGTTGTCACACGATTTCAACTCCACATAACTCTTTTTCCTCTTAGCACTGTGCACTTGAGCGATAAGGAACAGAAAGTATAAATATTTTGTAAACATTGTTTATCAGCGCGTCTGGTGTGGTATAACGTTGCACTGTGAATGGGCGTTGTGTCATTGGTCGTAATGGTCACGTCATGACACAATAAGTGTTATGTTTAGTGTTTAGGCTATTGGCATACGCACGGAATAAATAATAGTAACGTAAACGTACCAATGCTCGACATAACATGTTAATGCCCAATAGATGACACCCTTCAGGCGCACTGTCGAAGTTAAGGTTATTACTTATGGTCAAAAATTGTGTTCCAAGGAATTCTTCTCATTGGTCACCTACTTTTTGCTAAAATTTCGAGATAATCCCATGAGATTTAGTCTCTGAAGCCTTTGTAATAAATTATTTTGGCTTGTTGAACCAAAAAACACAAGATTTCCCATCATTAAAAAAGGGTCAAGTGCGAGTCATACTAACTCCTAAAGTTTCGCTCCGAATCATATGAAATATTCGCCTAAATATCGAATATATTGGGTACCTACATCAAAGTTGCTGAAAAGGCCGAATACCAAATAGTTTCCTATTATTTGGAATCCCGATTTTTATCTCAATATATTTTTATTTTTTATAGAAATAATTCACAGCGAACCCGCAAAACGATTTCTCAGAAAAAAGGATGTTAATTAAATTTAATATAATGTTAACAATTTTTACGACGCCTAAACAAACAATCCGAAAGCAAATTTAATAATACAAGATGTAATTAATCATGAAAACGCCGAGCTTTTAGACCAAAATGGTATTGAAAATGACAGTGTTAATTTGATGGACAAAAACAATAAGGAAGCTGGTTAATTGGCAATTTATAAAAGTTATTTAGGTTCTTCAGGTTATTTTCGGTGAAGGAAAACATCGTGAGGAAACCGGACTAATTCCAATAAGGCCAGTTATCCTTCGGGTTGGAAGGTCAGATGGCAGTCGCTTTCGTAAAAACTAGTGCCTACGCCTAATCTTGGGATTATGTGTCAAAGCGGACCCCAGGCTACCATGAGCCGTGGCAAATGCCGGGATAACGCAAGGCCGATGATGATTTAGGTTCTTCAGAAAGGGTAAAATAAATGTGGTGTAAAATTTCCTTTGCAATGACCATAAGAATCCTCTGACACAAATTATGCCCCTTTGGGCGGATAATTACATATTCGTACCATTTGCAATAGAAACTAGGCTTGTGCCGTCTCGTTCGTTGATCGGAGCGCTCCGATCTCATTCAATCGCTCCCTCGAACTAGTTCGCTCTTTTAGGTCTTTTGCTCATTTAGTTCAGCCAGACCAGCGACCACTGCGGTCGGAAAGATCAGAACGAATGGGACCGAATCCCGGGGGTTAATAGTTAGTTTATTTGTAAATATTTATTTTTAAGTTCCATTTACTTAAATTTTCTTATTTGTCTTGCACAAATATATATTATCTTATCTAAGTTTGTGTTGCCAGCTGATAAATTTAAAGTAACCATTCCTTATTATAATGTCAAGCAAATCTAGTCACTTAAAAAATTAAAATTTTGAAAAAATCCCCGACCGCAACATAGTAGACCGATTTACATGAAACATGGCTAAGAACACTTTTGATTAACTTAGCTTTCAGACAAAAAAACTAAATCTAAATCGGTTCATCCGTTCGGGAGCTACGATGCCACAGACACACACACACACACACACAGACAGACAGACAGACAGACAGACAGATAGACACCTCTTCGTTTTTGCGTCGGGGGTTAAAAAGAGGCGGCAAATTTCAAAAATGTAGGGCTCTCACAAGATTTCCTTGCCCGTCTTTAATAGTTTTCTTTTGCCCTTTACTAATCTGTTTTCTTTTTTTTTTTGCAACACATTCAAGATTTTAACGTAACACAACCTTTAAACACGAAACAAAGTCCTCTTGCAACAGACAATGGCTCACACAAAGCGATATGGTAAGCGTCCGCACAATAGCGGCATTTAAAGTTGATTGAGGCATTCAGATGCGTCAAAGAGCGAGTGAATGGAACGAACTGTGCACATCCGGCGCGATTCATGTGGGGCAGAGAAGTTGCTACGTGGAATATTGACAATATTGTGTTGTCAATTGTGATAGTACTTAGTCCAGGGCGAACTATTATAATATTTGTATATTTACTGAATGTTCTATCTGAAAACCTAGCTCTTACACATCTTAGATGCATTATTCTAATATGACAGATGGTTGTCTTTAAAAATTGACTTGGCACTGACTTCAAACATATGAATTTGTAACGCATAATACCGGTTTTAAAATGGTTTTATATTTTATTCTCCACTTAACTACCCTGTTTTCTTTATTTGCAACACGTTTAACCTTTAAAACATGAAACAATGGCACACACAAAGCGAAATGGTAAGCGTCCGCACAATAGCGCCATTTAAAGTTGATTAAGGCATTCAGATGCGTCAAAGAGCGAGTGAATGGAACGAACTGTGCACATCCGGCGCGATTCATGTGGGGCGCTGTTTTATTTAACAAGCGAGCTGAGCGAAGCGAAGCACCTATGTGGAATAGTGACAATGTTATGTTGTCAATGAGGAGACACACTCACAGGTTATGATGACAGATGGCGCCACCTTATTAGTCCATTGCACAGATAAAGAATTTCGTACGTGAGAGCGAAAAGATGATATATTTTCCCTCTCACACACATATGAATTTCCCATTACTAATCTGTTTTCTTTAATTCCATCACATTCAAGATTTAACGTAACACAACCTTTAAACACAAAACAAAGTCCTCTTGCAACAGACAATGGCACACACAAAGCGATATGGTAAGCGTCCGCACAATAGCGCCATTTAAAGTTGATTGAGGCATTTAGATGCGTCAAAGAGCGAGTGAATGGAACGAACTGTGCACATCCGGCGCGATTCATGTGGGACAGAGAAGTTGCTACGTGGAATATTGACAATATTGTGTTGTCAATTGTGATAGTACTTAGTCCAGGGCGAACTATTATAATATTTGTATATTTACTGAATGTTCTATCTGAAAACCTAGCTCTTACACATTTAGATGCATTATTCTAATATGGCAGATGGTTGTCTTTAAAAATTGACTTGGCACTGACTTCAAACATATGAATTTGTAACGCATAATACCGGTTTTAAAAGGGTTTAATATTTTATTCTCCACTTAACCACAGTATAATAAAGAGTACTATCATACAGTATGGCCAGTCCCGCTCCTCGCTGAAAGTGCCGCCCACCCCCTCTCGGTTACCTGACAGTTCCCGCCTGTCAAAAACGCGAACAATCGACCTGTCATATCTCACTCATACAAGCATGGTACGCGTTCACCTACACGAACTTAGAATGTGAGCTAGGAACGCGCCTCTTTCATAGATTTGATCGCCAGTGTCCGAGGTGTGACTTAACTGCCCTGTTTTCTTTATTTGCGAGATGTTCAAAATTTAACCTAACACAACCTTTAAACACGAAACAAAGTCCTCTTGCAACAGACAATGGCTCACACAAAGCGATATGGTAAGCGTCCGCACAATAGCGCCATTTAAAGTTGATTGAGGCATTCAGATGCGTCAAAGAGCGAGTGAATGGAACGAACTGTGCACATCCGGCGCGATTCATGTGGGGCGCTGTTTTATTTAACGAGCGAGCTGAGCGAAGCGAAGCACCTATGTGGAATAGTGATAATGTTATGTTGTCAATGAGGAGACACACTCACAGGTTATGATGACAGATGGCGCCACTTTATTAGTCCATTGCACAGATAAAGAATTTCGTACGTGAGACCGAAAAGATGATATATTTTCCCTCTCACACACATATGAATTTCCCATTACTAATCTGTTTTCTTTAATTCCATCACATTCAAGATTTAACGTAACACAACCTTTAAACACGAAACAAAGTCCTCATTGCAACAGACAATGGCTCACACAAAGCGATATGGTAAGCGTCCGCACAATAACGCCATTTAAAGTTGATTGAGGCATTCAGATGCGTCAAAGAGCGAGTGAATGGAACGAACTGTGCACATCCGGCGCGATTCATGTGGGGCGCTGTTTTATTTAACGAGCGAGCTGAGCGAAGCGAAGCACCTATGTGGAATAGTGATTGTAGTGAATGAAAGAGGTATTCATAGCAACTGATTTATTATCATTCTACCCGCCAGTACATAAATGTATATCTTGGTATGAATACCCACACAACATCTTTCTTCTTATAAAAATAAGCCTTAAGTACATGCATTAAGATAAGATACAATATTGCCTATGAGTATTCAAAATAGAAGTAAACTTTACATATGTATAAAGTTAACTCATTAATATTAGAATATTACATAATATTATTTTAATTGCCACACAGGTAATATAGTTACAGTTTTTAGAATGAATAATTGTTATGATGATATTACACCAATCAGCCTTGATGTTACGAATTAGGTATATATTAATAATACAATTGTGGTGCTGTATTACATTAACGTAGTACATTAACGTAACATATAAGAATGACCTTATTAAATATTATGGTATTTTTAAGCACATTTTATCATCTGTTTTTTTTTTTTTACATGCATAGAATTTATCAACTGCAGCTGACCACATTATAAGTACTTATAGTTAACTTAAATAGTATCTAAATTAATACATGACTTCATGACACGTAACTTTATTATTATATAATTTATAATATGCATATTCCCCTTTTTTTTTACAGTTATTTTATTTTGATTACCTATGCATATCAGTGATTGATAGAAACATCTGGGAAACTTTTTCTTTGGCCCAAGATAAACACAGGTATTTTATTACATCCATTTTTTTATATTAATGCGTGCCTTAATAGCTGCCTGTCTCGGTTCGCGTGGTTTTTCCGTATGTGGTAGCGGAACTGGCTCGGGATCATGAGCTATACCAGCACTGCCAGCTCCAGCGGGAGACGACCAGTCACTGTCGGCACTCGACAGGGCTTCGTCATCGCTCGGCAGCTTATCAGCAACGTTGCCATCATTCACCGGCGAACATCGCTCAAGTTTTATTAAATGACGCCTGTTCCTCCTGATTCGCTTATCGGAGCGATCAGTCACAAAATAGGAACGAGGCTGATCAGCTCGCGACTCGACACGGGCTTGCCTCCTGCGCTGCCCGTCCACCACCAGCACTGGGTCGCCCGGCTGGAGCTCCGGCAGTGCTCGTGATCGTTGGTCGTAGTGCTGCTTGCTAGATTGTTGTTTACGTACCATACTCTCATAGTCACGACTGTTATCTCGGCTCGGTCGAAGTTTACTCACGTGGGACGGTAACCTTGTGTTGAGTGTGCGTCCCATTAGTAATTGAGATGGCGAACTTAAGTTGTCGCGGGGTGTAGCTCGGAAATTTAAAAGTCCTAAATAAAAGTCGGTGCCTGAATTTATAGATTTTATAAGAATGTCCTTAACCGTACGTACGCTTTTCTCACTTCGACCGTTTGACTGTGAATAGTAGGGAGAGGTCGTTATATGGTCAAACTCCCATTCTTTTTTGAAACTCGCGAACTCTTTCGAAGCATATGCGGGTCCGTTATCCGTCACTAATACCCAAGGAATACCGTGTCTAGCAAACTGCTCTTTCATGGCTTCTACGACCGCCCTACTTCCTATATTTTTGATTTGACTCACTTCGATAAAATTAGAAAAATAATCGACTAGTATCAGAAAATATTTTGAGCCATATTGGAAAATGTCGGATCCTACTTTTATCCACGGTAAATCAGGTATATCATGCGGCAACATGGGTTCGCGCTGAGGCCTCGGCGCGCGCGCGGCGCATGCCCCACAGCGGCGGACGCGGCGCTCCACATCGCTACTCATTCCCGGCCAGTACATGACGTCACGCGCATGCCGCTTACAGCGATCGATGCCCATGTGTCCGTCGTGAACGCGATTTATCATTTCCGTTCTGAGTTTTTTCGGAATATATACTAAATTGTCCTTGAAAATTATACCATCTACATATTCTAAACTATCTCGAAAGGACCAATGTCCTCGAACTTTTTCATTGACTTCATACTTACAGCGCGGCCAACCTGAATGTATATAATTAATTATTAACAGACATTCTTCATCCGCTGCCGTCTCCTCTCTGATTGTACGCAACTTACTGTCACTGAATGTAACATTTTCCAACAAGAAACATGATTGGTCGTTTATTTCCTCGGATACCTTGTCACTAATGTTGTCTGGAAGGGGTGCTCGAGATAACGTGTCTGCCACAAACATATATTTACCTGGCTTATACACGACCTTGAAATCATAACCTTGGATGCGAAGCATCATCCTCTGCAATCGCGCTGGCACAGAATCTAAAGGTTTAGAAAACAATGCCTCCAGAGGTTTGTGATCTGTCTCGATTGTGACGTCACCATGAGCGTACACGTATTGGTGGAAACGCTCTAGTCCGAAGACTATTGGCCAGAAGCTCCTTTTCAATTTGTGCATACCTAGTCTGCGCATCTGTCAGTGTGGCAGACGCATATTCGATGGGCCGGCCCGCTTGCAGTATCACCGCGCCCAGCGCGTGCTGACTAGCGTCCACCGAGACGAGCACGGGAGCGCGCGGCGCGTACAGGGCCAGCACGGGCGCGCCGCTCACCAGCGCCCGCAGCCGTCCCGCGGCCGCCTCATGCTCCGGCTCCCAGCACCATTCCGTGTCCTTTTTCAATAAAGCTCGCAAAGGTGACGCTACCTCTGAGTAGTTAGGTATAAATTTGGATAAATAATTCACCATACCCTGGATGGCTGAGATGCGCGCCATATTCGTGAACGGGTGCTGTTTGTGAAGACCGGTCTGTTTCAGCTAATAGGGGCTATGCTATTCTATGTAACATTAATTTTGAATGAGATTACGTTGAGGCACTCTGTTCGGTCCTTGTTTGTTTATTTTTCTTTCTGACTCTTGGAGACCATATACATCTCCAAGGAAAAAAGTAGATTAAGTATACATATATTTTTTTTTTCCTTTGCTTAAGACAAGAGTCTTTTACAACTCTAAAGTTATTTTAGTTATTCGGTTTTTTTCTTCATGTATAATTTTTTTAGATGTACTTTGACACTTAGAGACTCTATACATCTCTAACATCTCTTATTAATAATCATAATAGCTTTGTACTTTGTATAATTTCTTGTGTTAATATTTTTTTTTTATGAATACTTTTGCTTATTAAATTGTATCTTGTTTTTTTTTTTAATGCATGTTAAATATAAGATGTAATGTTTTGAAAAGAAGTGGCCCGCCGAGTTTCTTGCCGGTCCCATAGTGGATACCCTCCTCCAACTGGGGGGGGACTGAAATCTTCTCGAGGCTGAGGCGTAGGGTTAGAGCCGGCGTAGTTTTATTTGACGTTCATAAGCGCATTGTAATATGCCTACTTGGAAAATAAATATTTCATTTCATTTCATTTCATTACCTAAAAACCTTTCCAGAGATGCTCGATCATGCGGAGAAGGCATCTTCTCGATAGCCTTAACTTTCTCAGAGTCCACGCGCATACCCTCATGACTAAACGTGTGACCTAGATAAGTAATTTGCTGCACCCTAAATTCACACTTTTGTTTATTAAATTTAATACCTACCTCGCGCGATCTTTCCAGTAACGACTTTAATCTGGCATCATGTTCCTCCAAGGTACGCCCCCAGCATATAATATCGTCGACGAATGACTCGACGCCCTCCAAATCCTCCAAAATTTGACGTACCCTAGAATGGAATACCTCAGACGCACAGTTTATACCATATGGTAAACGTAAGAACTGGTACCTACCGAATGGCGTTCCAAAAGTACATAGGTCGGCACTGGCGTCATCTATTTGTACCATCCAAAAACCTGAACGAGCATCAAGCTTGCTAAAATATCGCGCCCCCTGCAACTTCGTAGCAATTTCGCCGATCGCGGGGAGGGGTAGCGAGCGCGGCGTACAACGCGGTTAAGCGGCCGCGGGTCGAGGCACACGCGGATACTGCCGTCTTTTTTCGCAGCTACCACGATCGCATTGACCCACGGTGTGGGATGGGACACTTTTCTAATGACCCCCATTTTAACCATACGATCTAACTCACTCTGTAGTTTGTCACGCACACCCATAGGTATCTTGCGAACCGGACAGACTGTCGGCTGCGCCCCTTCATCAATACTGATGTTATACTGACCCGGCAACTTTCCCAGGCCATGAAAAAGATCCTCATAATCGTCTAAGGTAAGTGAATATATGCGTTTAACTAGGCCTAAGTCCTCACAAGCATATTTGCCTAGAACGCTTCTCCTATCACCCTGAGCAATAACAAACCGCAACGGATATAAACGTCCTTTATATAACCAATTAATAATACAAGAACCAAGCATAGGTACATAATTTCCGCAATATGATTCGGCCTTAACATCATCGGGTTTTATAATAGCACTATCTAGACCCAATTTTTTTAAATTTTTAATTGAAAGAACGTTGAAATCCGAGCCGGTATCTAGCTTAAAAGTCTCAGCCCTACGATTATCGCTAAGAAATAAAGTCTCATACCATTTTTTGCGGTCCTTATGATAGTCAGAAACCATATCGACTCCGTCGATGAAATACAGTTCGTCGTCACCGTAACTATCTTCCTCCTCGATTTGATACACTTTATTCTGTCCTTTAAATGGGCACTTTACCTTAAAATGACCTACGCCACTACACAATAAACACTTTGCACCTCTTGCCGGACATCGCACACCTCCGTCGCAGTAGGTACTCGCGCAGGCGGCGCAGGAGCGATCCACCGCGGCCGCGCCCGTGCCGCCGTAGCCCCCGCGGGCCGCCGCGCCGCCGCCGCCGCCGCGCCGTCCGCCGCGCCCGCGCCAGCGCTGCGGCTGCGGACGCCTACCGCGGCCACCCCCAGAAAACTGCCCTGAGGTTCCATATACCACATCCACCGCCGATGATGATGATGCTACGACGTCCTTGCTGGACCCTTCAATTTGACGTTTCTCTTCGTGTGACATCTCATTCGCTTGAGCGATCTTTACCGCCTTTTCCAAAGTTAGCTCCTCTGCTCTAAGCAAGCGGTCGCGTACTTTGCCACTGGCCACACCGCATACGATGCGATCACGCATTAGGCTCTCCTCGAGGTCTTTGAACTCGCACTGCTGGGCAAGTATTTTCAACGCCGTTACGTACTCGTCTATAGATTCACCGCTTTCCTGGTTTCTAGAGAAAAACTTGAATCGTGCCATAGTTTCATTCTGTTTGGTTCCAAAGTGACCATTAAACTTGTCTACTAAGGTTTGCAAGTCATCGCGGTTCTCATCCTTTGTGAATTTGAAGGTCAAGTACACATTATAGCCGTCCGAGCCTATTAGGTTTACCAGCAAACTGGCTTGCACATCACTAGCCTCCTTGTAGACACCCGAAGCCTTCAGGAATACTTTGAACTGCGTGTACCACCGGCGCCATGCCTCGGCGCGCGCGGCCGGCCCACCCTCCAGGCACAACTCGGGCGGAGGCCGCGCATGCTCCATATTGTACACAAACACTATTTATCACTAGTACACACTCCTAAACTGCACGAAACTCGCCTACTTGCCCGAAATATCTTTAATATTAATTAAATACGGCACCGCTGTCACCATGTAGTGAATGAAAGAGGTATTCATAGCAACTGATTTATTATCATTCTACCCGCCAGTACATAAATGTATATCTTGGTATGAATACCCACACAACAGTGATAATGTTATGTTGTCAATGAGGAGACACACTCACAGGTTATGATGACAGATGGCGCCACCTTATTAGTCCATTGCACAGATAAAGAATTTCGTACGTGAGAGCGGGAAGATGATATATTTTATTTTCCCTCTCACACACATATGAATTTCCCATTACTAATCTGTTTTCTTTAATTCCATCACATTCAAGATTTAACGTAACACAACCTTTAAACACGAAACAAAGTCCTCTTGCAACAGACAATGGCACACACAAAGCGATATGGTAAGCGTCCGCACAATAGCGCCATTTAAAGTTGATTGAGGCATTCAGATGCGTCAAAGAGCGAGTGAATGGAAGGAACTGTGCACATCCGGCGCGATTCATGTGGGGCAGAGAAGTTGCTACGTGGAATATTGACAATATTGTGTTGTCAATTGTGATAGTACTTAGTCCAGGGCGAACTATTATAATATTTGTATATTTACTGAATGTTCTATCTGAAAACCTAGCTCTTACACATCTTAGATGCATTATTCTAATATGGCAGATGGTTGTCTTTAAAAATTGACTTGGCACTGACTTCAAACATATGAATTTGTAACGCATAATACCGGTTTTAAAAGGGTTTAATATTTTATTCTCCACTTAACCACAGTATAATAAAGAGTACTATCGTACAGTATGGCCAGTCCCGCTCCTCGCTGAAAGTGCCGCCCACCCCCTCTCGGTTACCTGACAGTTCCCGCCTGTCATAAACGCGAACAATCGACCTGTCATATCTCACTCATACAAGCATGGTACGCGTTCACCTACACGAACTTAGAATGTGAGCTAGGAACGCACCTCTTTCATAGATTTGATCGCCAGTGTCCGAGGTGTGACTTAACTGCCCTGTTTTCTTTATTTGCGAGATGTTCAAAATTTAACCTAACACAACCTTTAAAACACGAAACAAAGTCCTCATTGCAACAGACAATGGCTCACACAAAGCGATATGGTAAGCGTCCGCTCAATAGCGCCATTTAAAGTTGATTGAGGCATTCAGATGCGTCAAAGAGCGAGTGAATGGAACGAACTGTGCACATTCGGCGCGATTCATGTGGGGCGCTGTTTTATTTAACGAGCGAGCTGAGCGAAGCGAAGCACCTATGTGGAATAGTGATAATGTTATGTTGTCAATGAGGAGACACACTCACAGGTTATGATGACAGATGGCGCCACTTTATTAGTCCATTGCACAGATAAAGAATTTCGTACGTGAGAGCGAGAAGATGATATATTTTCCCTCTCACACACATATGAATTTCCCATTACTAATCTGTTTTCTTTAATTCCATCACATTCAAGATTTAACGTAACACAACCTTTAAACACGAAACAAAGTCCTCTTGCAACAGACAATGGCTCACACAAAGCGAAATGGTAAGCGTCCGCACAATAGCGCCATTTAAAGTATGCGCCATGTAAGTAAACCACCTCGTGTTTAGGCTCGTTGGGTTCGTCTCAACAAGACCTTTGACAAGAGGTGGTACTCAGGGTCTGATGATGGAGCCATGGTGGTCACCAGTACCAATGAACCATATGACTATACCACTTCGTGTTTGGGGTCATTGGGTTCGTCTCAACAATACCTTTGACAGGAGGTGGTACTCAGGGTCTGATGATGGAGCCAGATGGTGGTCACCAGTACCAATGAACCATATGACTAAACGACTTCGTGTATAGGCTCAATGGGATCGTCTCAATAAGATCTTTGACAAGAGGTGGTACTCAGGGTCTGATAATGGAGCCAGATGGTGGTCACCAGTACCGATGAACCATGGAACTAAACCAATTCGTGTTTAGGCTCATTGGAATCGTCTCAATAAGATCTTTGACAAGAGGTGGTACTCAGGGTCTGATGATGGAGACAGATGGTGGTCACCAGTACCAATGAACCATGGAACTGAACCACTTCGTGTGTAGGCTCGTTGGACTCGTCTCAACAAGACCTTTGACAAGAGGTGGTACTCAGGGTCTGATGATGGAGACAGATGGTGGTCACCAGTACCAGTGAACCATGTAAGTAAACCACCTCGTGTTTAGGCTCGTTGGGTTCGTCTCAACAAGACCTTTGACAAGAGGTGGTACTCAGGGTCTGATGATGGAGCCAGATGGTGGTCACCAGTACCAATGAACCATATGACTATACCACTTCGTGTTTGGGGTCATAGGGTTCGTCTCAACAATACCTTTGACAGGAGGTGGTACTCAGGGTCTGATGATGGAGCCAGATGGTGGTCACCAGTACCAATGAACCATATGACTAAACCACTTCATGTATAGGCTCAATGGGATCGTCTCAATAAGATCTTTGACAAGAGGTAGTACTCAGGGTCTGATAATGGAGCCAGATGGTGGTCACCAAAAAATCAACTCGCATATGTGAATAACATAAAAAAACACGAAGTGGTTAGTCATATGGTTCATTGGTATTGGTGACCACCATCTGGCTCCGTCATCAGACCCTAACTAAGTACCACCTTTTATCAAAGGTCTTGTTGAGACGAACCCAACGAGCATAAACACGAAGTCGTTTAGTCACATGGTTCATTAGTACCTGGTGACCACCATCTGGCTCCATCATCAGACCCTGAGTACCACCTTGAAGTAATTAGAATTGTATTTGACATATTTTATCATCATATTAATATATACTTTTTCAGTACAGATGGTGTTTTTTTTACGCACTAGTACGAGAAGTGGTTCATTATATAACAGGTTGAAACTTCGGAGGCTCACCTGTACTGAAAAACGTCGTATGATGCACGTGCAAAAAGGAAATTCGTAACTCGTGTCGATTTAAAACACTCCCTTCGGTCGTGTTTTAATTTATCGCCACTCGTTTCGAACTTCCTTTTTTACGCACTTGTATCGTAATGTACTATTTCAGTACAGATGGTGTTTTTTTTACGCACTAGTGCGAGAAGTGGTTCATTATATGCCAGTTCAGTTCAATGGAGGTTCTTCGTAATAGTACCTAGTCTAAGAATTTGCAAAAGTTTTGGCAATGTGCAAGTTCCTTGAAGTTACTTATACTCACTGTTTATTATAAGAATCATATCCTGACTTTATTTTGTCACTCCAGAATTTATGAACATTAAATATTGTTGGTTCCTATAATCACTCCATTGGTACAAGTAAAATTAACTTACCCTTCTGGGTATTTTCCAAGAAACTCCTAAAAGCCTGGATTTCTTCCCTAGACTTAGCCAAAGGAGGCGAGGCCAAAGCCAGCCCTACTCAGCAAACGACAGCAAGTACTCGCAACATATCGTCTACATACAGATTATTATGTTCCCTGGACTGTATACATATGTTTACTTATCATTATCAAAGACCGACGTATCTTTAGATAAATATACTAATTAATTAGGGTTTGGCACTTTTTTTTGCACACACCGGGTTTTTCATAAATACATATGCAGATATAGAGTAACCTTTGCGAGATAGGACACTAGTTTGCTAATGAGCGTTTACCTGAAGCTCAGAATATGTAGAGAAGTAGTTTCACGTACTTTGAATGCATATTTTATACTAACAACAGCCTCATCATAATTATCATCATCATCATTTCTTTTAGCCATTAAATGCCCACTGCTAAGCATGGGCCTTGGTGGACGCCACTTATTCCGGTCCTGGGCTAGTCTCATCCAGAGGATAACCCGCAGTTTTTCGAATGTCTTCAACACAAGGAGCCAATGGATGCCGGCGGAGAGCCAACGGATCCAATCCATCTGAACGTATTGTATTAGGTATCTAATAGGGTAGAATTGGGTATTTAGTACATGAACTACAAAAACAAATTGGGATATCATTATTGGGTAGCCGAATTAATGAGTTTCTAATTACAAGGCTTTTACTATAATTTTCTTATTCTTTTATTATTGTTATTGTAGCTTATCATATCAAGCGAATACACATTCAACCAGTAAGATTGTTGATTCAGCAATAGCAAATAATACTAAGGCCAATTACTCTTGCTGGCTTTCATTTAGTTACTGTAGTTTTTCTTAACCGATACTGGATATTTTTATACAGACTGAGAAAAGGTTAACGCTGACTTTTAATAATTATGCTTATAATATGATTGGGATACTTTTTTTTTTGTTCTTCTTTTCATGTGAGTAAAGTTAACTGTAAAATAACACAACACAGGTTTTTTTTTAATACTGATCTCATAATGCATGTATGTTTGTAGGTATGTTATAATGTTCGCCCTTTATCGTATCTTAAAAGCTCTATAGGTATTACTGTAAAACGTTACACTAATAATAATTTTTTTAACCTATCAAAGTTTCAAAAGAACGCAATAATTTGATTTGCGACTGATTATTATAGTAAAATTTACTTGTTAACTGGTAAACAAGGTAGGGTAGGTTGCAAAGCAACTGTTTACATCGAGCTCGTAATTATAAGCGTTTAAAAATACAAGAAGTGAGTTAAAGTGCTACAAAAGTGATTTTTAAGACAGAAACAAGTAAATAGCAGTGAAAACATTGAATAACAGTGCCGTATACGATGGAAGGAACTTAAATTATACTAAAACTGTGCAATACAAACATTGGACTGAAACGTTTTAGACAAACTGTTCAGTGAAAAAACGAATGCTAATTAGTGCGAATTTTCTATTTTGAAGCTATATTGAACTCTGAAAACTATAGTGATAAACGTGATCAAGCTAAAAAGCCAAACAATCTATTTTGCTATCAATTTCATCATTCCACAAACTACCGCAATACTGTATTGATTATAGCGCCATCTGCCCAGCCTTGCACGTATTAGAACGAGTGGCAGACGAACACGGGACACAGATCTTCTAATACTGTCATTGAACCAAATACGGAAGTAGTTTACACGCAGACGACTAGAGGGCGCTAATATCAATCATATAGATCTAACTCTGATACCAAAACATAGAGGGCGTGAAAATAAATAATTACAATGGAGGAAATAAAAAGTATGCTGAAAAGTATTCAAGGCGAATTGAGCTTACACAAAAAAGAAATACAAGACGTCAAAGACAGTATAAACGAAAATTTAAATAGAAAATTTGATCAACTTCAAAAACACAACGACGAGATGGAACGCAGGCTGGAAATTCAAGAAACCCGCTTAAATAATATCGAAAAATATATAAGGCGGAACAATCTTGTGTTTTTCGGCGTGGCAGAAAAAGAGCGCTACTATGAAGACCTGGAATCAAATATACTACAGATTATAAATACAATTTTGGATGTTCCTTGCGAAAAAATTGAGCTTTCCGCTGTTCGCAGAATAGGGAAAAAAGGAGAAAAAATAAGACCTGTTATAGCATCCATGACCACCTTGGGGAAGAAAATCCAAATACTACGAAATAAAAAAAACCTGGAAAGTCACGGAATGTACATAAAGGAAGATTTTCCGCAAAATATATTAGAAAAACGCAAAGAGCTCGTCCAAGAACTTATCAAAGAAAAAGAAAATGGAAAAAATGTAGTTTTAAAATACGATAAACTTATATACCTACAAGATGATAAAAATAAAAATATGGGGAAAAAACAAAACTCGAAAAGAAATCTTAGCGAGTCACCAGAAACAGATGCCAAGAACTCTTCAAGCAAGCAAATCAGTAAAAAGAACCGAACAGACGCAACCATAAAAAGGTTTGTAATACAAAAACCAAGGGAAGAACGAAACAACTTACAACCACAGACAAACATCGCTACAGTGCAAGCTGGAGAATTTCAAACAGAAGTTGACTATGGCGAACCCCCCTCAGCATGAGACAACGCGGCCTCCCCACTAACACCAACATCGCGCGAACAAGAAAAAGTAACACATAGCAACAAGTCCTCAGGTATCCTGGTCAGTCTGGGGACTAATAAAGACCATTACCCCCCAACGAAAACAAAATCAGCAGAAAAAATACACATTTGGACGTTTAACGTCCGTACCCTTATGAGCAATCATAGATTACAAGAACTAGAGCTCAGTCTAGAAAATCACAAATGGCACGTAATTGGACTGAGTGAGATAAGAAGAAAAGGAGAAAATTTAATAGAACTGAAGTCCGGAAACTTATTGTACTACTATGGAATACACAAAGGAAGACATGGAGTTGGATTCTTAATAAATAAAGAAATCAGAGCTTACGTGACCAAAATATCCTACACTTCAGCTAGAGTTATAAGTTTAGATATGAAAATAAAAAGTAATACCTATACCTTTATACAAGTCTATGCTCCTACTAGTAACGCTTCTGACCTGGAGGTAGAATCATTCATACAAGATATAGAATCAACTTACTGGAAAAGCAAGTCTAAAAACAAATTTGTTATGGGAGACTTTAACAGTCATATAGGTAATAGAATACCTGGAGAAGAAGATACGGTAGGCCCATATAACTACGGTAACAGGAACTACAGAGGTGAAGGCTTAGTAAGTCTAGCACGGACACTTAATCTGAAAATTGGCAACACATTCTACAAAAACCGAGTAAATCGAAGATGGACGTGGGAACACCCTAACCAACTTAATAAAGCCCAGATAGACTTCATCCTTATACCAAATAAAACGAACATCTTTAATATATCAGTAATAAGAAATTTGAAGTTTAGTTCTGATCACAGACCCGTAGAAATGATCTTGGGTAATGTACAAAGAAGACTTAACACAGGAAATAAACTGACAAAAATCACAAAACACTCTGCAACCCAAGTAAACGAGGTTACCAGCAAGCTTCTGAAATGCCTACAATTGAAAGACTCAGACTCAGTTCAGAATAAATACAATAAACTAGAAAAAACGATACACGAAGCTACGAAAGAAATATGTACAGGGTCACAAAAAGGACAGAAATATAAATACTCGGACGAGACAAATAGATTTATAGAACTAAAGCTGCAATTAAGACAAAAACAAAACAAAACTAGAGCAGAAAAAAATAGATTAAAGGCTATTAATAAACGAATAAGAAAACTAATTAAAAGAGACCTAGAACATCAAAAGATGGAAGAAATAGAGAATGTACTAACCAACGTATGTGGAATTAAAAAGGCTGAAAAAATCGTGTCTATTGGAAAGGAGCTAATACCGAACCTAACAAATCCGACAGGCAATACAGAGAGCAGAAAAGACATAGTTACTACAGCAACCAAGTTTTTCAAACAACTATATTCTGCAAAAAACTTGGACTACAGCATATATAACAGAAACTTATGTGAAGCACCGAAACCGTTCCTTGTCGATGAAATTTCTTCAGCCATCGTGAAATTGAAATCTGAAAAGGCAATAGGTCCGGACGGAATAAGCAACGAGTTATTAAAATATTCAAGTTACGAACTACACAAAGCTATTTCGTCGATTTTTAATGAAATATTAGAAGAAGAAATTACTCCCGAGCAATGGAACATCTCAAAAATTACTTTACTGCATAAAAAGGGAAACAAGGACAATTTGGATAACTACAGACCGATCAGCATATCATCCTGTATGTACAAACTTTTTATGACAATATTAAGACGAAGAATAGAAAGATCTTTAGAAGAACAACAACCAGTGGAACAAGCTGGATTTAGATCCTCATTCAGCACAATTGACCACCTCCACAGCTTAAACCAAATTATAGAGAAGTGTATAGAATACAATCGCAGTATATATATAGCATTTATAGATTTCTCTAAGGCCTTTGATTCCCTGGATCACACATTCCTCTTTAAGACCCTAGAAAGCCAAAATATAGAAAAAAAGTATATAAACATATTAAAATACATTTACCGAAATAGTAAGGCATCTATTAGAACTGATAAGCAGGGAGATTCGTTTGCACTGCAAAAAGGCGTCAAACAAGGCGATCCTATCTCACCAATACTATTTAACGCCAGTCTGGAAGAGATATTTAGAAACCTACATTGGAAAAAAAGAGGCCTAAAAATAAACGGGAAATTCCTAAGTAATCTAAGATTTGCTGACGACGTTATTATATTTGCAAATGACCCCGCATCACTGGAAACGATGATGACAGAATTTAAGGAGGCATGCAAAGAAGCAGGTCTAGAGATGAACCAGAACAAATGTAAAATTATGACTAATGGACCAGAGACGCCTATTAAGCTTGGACAAGAAGAGATGCAATATGTAGAAAACTTTACTTATCTTGGACAACTGGTTTCATTTAACGACAGGCAAGATAAGGAGATAGAGAACAGGATAAGTAAAGCCTGGAAAAAGTACTGGGCATTAAAATTTATCATGAAAAGCGACCTATCCTTAAAAATAAAACGAACAACCTTCAATACTGCTATCCTCCCAACACTGACATATGGAGCTCAAACATGGAGCTTGACAAAAGAACAAGCGGAAAAACTAAGGGTATGCCAGAGAGCGATGGAAAGGTCGATGCTCAAAATTACCAGACAAGATAGGATGCGAAACACAGCCATAAGGAAAAAACAGGCATAGAAGATGTTATACACGCAGCCAAAAAAATTAAATGGGCATGGGCAGGTCATGTGTGTAGAATGCCAAACGATAGATGGGCAAAAGTTACGACAGAGTGGCTGCCCAGATATAGTAAAAGGAAAAACTACAGACCTAAACTTAGATGGAGAGACGACCTGAAAAGCCACGACAAATACTGGTGGAGATCGGCTCTAGACAGGAAAGAATGGGAACGTTTGGGGGAGGCCTTTGCGCGAAAAGCGCCATGCAATTAATTAATTTATTTATTTATTAAGTATGTAATCAATTCATTAATTTATTATCCTTTAGAAATTAATTAGTAAACAATAATTCGCAAATCAATTAGTATAAATAATTATTTCATGAGCAGTCTGTTATCGCGATATTATTATTCAATTGAAATATGTTTAAAGTAGGTAAATGCATGTTACCGATCAAATGTAAAAAAAAAAAAACAATGTATCTACACATCTAATGTAATCTATAGTTGCATGAAATAAAAGGCTATTATTATTATTATTTATTATTATTATTAAACAAGTTGATTTCTAAGCCTTTAAACCGTTGGTTTATTATTCGTGATGCAAAATACCATCGTACTTGTCATATTATGGTGAAAACATGCAAAAAAAGTCACTATTTCGGTAGTTTTAGTCCTCAAGGCCAATCCGGCCGGATCTGGCCGGATCCGCCGAATTGGGGCCGAAATCCGGCCGGATCCGGCCGGATTGGGAATCAGACCGGATTGCAATCCCTAGTTACGTCACATCTCGGACACTGGCGATCAAATATATGAAAGAGGCGCGTTCCTAGCACACAGTCTAAGCTCGTGTAGGTGAACGCGTACCATGCTTGTATGAGTGAGATGTGACAGGTCGACTGTTCGCGTTTTTGACAGGCGGTAACTGTGAGGTAACCGAAAGGGGGTGGGTGGCACTTTTAGCGGGGAGCGGGAGTGGCCATACTGTACGATAGTACTCTTTATTATACTGTGGTTACGTCGTCGCCCAAATCTAATGTTTAATTTATATTCTTTTTTGTAATATTTATCGTTTATGTCTTGTTTTGTATTTTGTAGTTTCACAGTGCCTTAGTGTAAACTGTAATGCTGTGTTACTTTTCTAATTAAAATAAATAAATAAAATAGTAGTAACCCTCCCGGGCTCGAATTCCGATAAGGGCATTTTATTTGTGTAATATGCACATTGGATGCTTTCTATGTACTTAAGTGTTTGTATATTACTAGCTTTTTGTCTGCGGCTTCGCGGGTAGAAGAGTAATCTGTGGTAATTTTGTTTAATTTATTTAGCCTTTTGCAGCATACTCGTATTCCGTATTCACCTACTACAGAGTCCACAAATAGGGATGACGATTACATGAAAAATGGCATTCTGTTTAGTCCGTCAGTAACTAAATACTGTAGTAGCAAAATACTGAACACATATTTTTCGCTTTTTATAATTAATGAAAAAATACAAAGATATAGAGCTTCAAAGTTCTGCAGTGGGGACTTGTAATGTGACGTCACTTCTAAGTAAAAATTGTACCTATGCGTGACGTCACGCGAAACTTCAACGCACTGTATCGTCGTCATTTTTCGTTTACGAGAAAAAAGAAAAAATACATACATGCATACATACAATCACGCCTGTTTCTCCTAAAGGGGTAGGCAGAGCACATGAAACTGCTAAAGTTACAGTGCCCCTCTTGGCAAATAAGGCTGAAAGAAAACGAAACTAAGATAAGATAAGATACATTTATTGATAAAAATTTACATTTTTTACCAATGAATGTAAATGTGACATTGCAGTGACAGGTTGCCAGCCTCTCGCCTACGCCACAATTTATCCCATACCATAAAGAAAAAATACGTGTCTAAAATTTTTTGATCTAACCGACCTATCTAACCTCGCCTATTATTTGATTCTGCGCCTTCAATCACCGTCAATAAAGTGTCATGAATAACGGAAGCTTGCTCAATGTTAGGAGCGAGGGTTAAAAATTTCACCACCCCTTTCCTTC
Organism: Leguminivora glycinivorella; assembly: GCF_023078275.1. Classification (NCBI taxonomy): domain Eukaryota; kingdom Metazoa; phylum Arthropoda; class Insecta; order Lepidoptera; family Tortricidae; genus Leguminivora; species Leguminivora glycinivorella. The sequence goes on along the minus strand of NC_062978.1, from coordinate 22,767,432 downwards.
TAGTGGGTGTCAAAAAGTCTGGCTGGCAACCTGTCTATGTACTATTTATTTTCTTTCAACCCTTTTATTGTCTTGAGTTGCACTGAAACTTACAGATTCCTGTGCTCTGCCAACCCCGTTTGAGAATAGAGACGTGAGTGAGTGTTTTTATACATATAAGTTTAGTCTTCAACGGTGAACATTTGGAAAAATGGAATACGTGTGGTGACATCGTTTTCGTAAAAGTTATCACCTGATAGTGACGAGCTTTGCTTACTTTCTAGTTTCTACTCTGTTTCTGCTTTTATTTATTCCCATAACCTGCATGCGTACGGTTAGCTGAATGCACATAAGTACGCGCACGAAACGCTCACGAAACGAATCGCTCGTAGATATCTATCTCCATCGCTCTTGCGTTTTGGTGTCACCTTTCGCGGCGTTTCGTTTTCGTTTCGCGTCATAGAAGTGCCATTCGGCTACGGGGCCATCAGGCCCAGCCTCAGGCTCAGGATCACCTGATACCTACTGCTATCTACTGTTTATAGACTTGTTGGTTCGGTAAAGGGATTTAAAATACAAATTATAACAAAAATAGTGTAGAAGTCTGTGTTCTAAATTCAGAAGTTTTGTCAACCTAGTTCAGGAATTGGTGCTTAAACTGGATACATTACGAGTTTGCAACCCACAGTTGCAAGTTGGGTTTCAGTTAAAGAAAAAAACGTAAATAGGTACACGTGAAATGAAAAGGAATCAAGGAGAAAAAAAAAAGACAATTCAATTTTTTTTAAGTTTAACAAAACTTTATTAGAATCCGGAATATAGATGTAGACGTTATACCCGCGATATTTTGAGACAGGTCATATCTCTTTCATCCTACGTTAATGACATAGAAAGTATAAATAAGATTATGTTTAGTCCCATGCGCCGGGGCAGTTGTAGTGGCGGTTGACGCGGATCCAGTCCATGTCGGTGATGTACTCACGTTGACCCATCACACCCTCGTGGTCCTACAAAACAATAAAAGTACATTACTTCAATGACCAATAAACTTGCTGGATTATGAGTCTCAGTTGCGGGTAACTCAGTTTCCGTGATCATGATGCACGTCATGCATGATGATGCTCGTCAACGTGCAACTGATAACCCTTGAGTTGCAGGCGTCCATAGGTTACGGTGAAAGCTTTCCATCAGGCAGACCGTATGGTTGTTTGCCACCGAAGTGGTATTAAAAAAATATCGGGAAATACTCGTATATCGGTATAGTGAAACTAACCGTGAAATTAATAATTCAAAACTGTTATTGCTCGATTTGCTGTTAAAAGCAGAAAAGTGTCATTTTATTCAAATTAACTTCTTCTTTAAATCCTGTTATTCTCTTGTTTCGAATCATATTCCTTCGTTGACTCCGGTAATTTGAAGAATATGCCTAACTAATATCAGGTAATAACTAGGGATGTAGCGAGAGGGGGGTAAACCCAAACAAAGAAGGATGGATCTTGTAAAAGAGGATATCAGAAAGAGGGGAGTGCTAAGATGACGAAAGATAGAAAGGCATGAAAGAGGAAAACGAGTTGTACCGATCCCATATAACGTAGGATAAGGGTAGGAAGAAGAAAAATAAGTAGTAGGTAACTATCCTATCAAAATTACAAAATCGAGTTTTTACCTGGAGAGCTACAATGGTAGGAAGACCGTTGATGGAGAACCCATAGGCATTGTATTGCAGGCAGCTCACGTAGTCATAGGGCAATCCGTAGTTGGACACGATGTCGGAACCATGGATGTTGAAGTTGTGCTCCATGCCTGAAATAGTGCTTGTAAGTAATACTCGTACACTGAACACAAATAAGATTTCAAGAATTATGAACCGAAAAATCTAAAACCCGTTCTGTGTCATGCCGAGTTCAAAAGTCCTCGTCATATCACTAGTAACAGCGGTGCTTTTTTTTGACGCAGTAGTAATGCAGTTACACTTGAAGTGTGGTCATCTAAACTACCCAGGTATTTTAGATCGATGATTGTGGTACTCGCTGTTGCTTTACCTTCTCTTAGTGATATAGGTAAAACTTTTCCCATACAATAAACTCACTCAGGTTTTGCTTTCTTTGCCGTTCATGACCGCGCATCCGCATTAGGTAATTTCACGTCAGGTCCTCATGGTAGGAATGAGACAGCAGTATTAAATGAGACAAGAGATAATGGCACTTACCAGGTTGGATGTTCTCAAAGGCGATTCTGACGTAGTCATCTCTGTCATGGGTAGAGTGCATATGGAAGAATCCGAGGATGTGCAACCACTCGTGCACGATGGTGGCGTGGCGGAAGCAGCCGACTCCAGGGGTGTTGCGGGCCAGGTTGTAGGTGTGGGCGCCTTTGGGCTCCCAGTAGCCGAGATGGGCGTAACAACCGTCGGGGTCACCCTGGGGAGACAAGAAATTTCGGTAAACACAAAATAGAACGTTTTAGAATAAATCCACACTATGTTGGCGACAATATTTACAGCCTCGCTGGGGAAATTATTATTTTAAACATTTACTTCGACGAAATTATGACGTTTACTTAACCCTTGCTCAGACGCCTATCAAAATCGGCGCTATCGTATCTTGGCTTGACTGTAAAAATTATTGTTTTTCTAGTCTTAACGGTTCCCTTAAACAGTCGATTGCCCAGAAAGCAGCGGTGGAGAACTTGCGTCAAACTGAGGCGCACCTATACAGACCAAAGGTTGCTTAGTAGCTTATTACTAAACTTTACTTTTTTTTTACTTATCCTATTGAAAGTGTCCCACTGCTGGGCAAAGACCCCTTGGTTATCCATGACTCCCGATTCTCGGTTTCCTTCGGCTAGTGTCCAGGAAGGCGTCATGGTCGTCCCGCCATCTTTGCCTATGCCTAGGCCTGCCCACGCTTTATCATCGGCATCAACTTGTTGGCTATGTTAGTTAGGATAGGTACATTCTATAGACGTGGCCGGCCTAGTCCCATTTAAGCCTAGCGGTTTTTTTGCCAACATCAGCAATGAGAGTCTTGGAGCGCAGCGTGGTGTTACGACGCGATCGGTCCTTCTAACACCTAGAATGCTGCGCTCCAGAGCGCGGTGGCGAACCTTCAGTTTAGACTTCTGCTTCTCTATAGGTTAGGACAGGTAGAATAGTTACAGGCGTTATCGACACGATCTTCGACTTCTTCATCTTGCCTTTTGCAAAGAGACTACTCGTAATTGGCTCGCGTAAATGAATTCGTCGACGTATTAGTATAGTTGGCCCGTCTACCTCGACCATACGCTGTCATTCAAGCTATGTGGCTGAACACTTACAGTCAAACTGACGTAAGCGGTGTCGCTCGGCTCACGGTAGCGGAACTTGATGCAAGTGTGACGCTCAATGTCTGCGATACCCTCTTCGATGGCCGCTGACTGCAGGGGTCCTGGAAAAGCCAAGTTTAGTATTTGAATCGGAAAATTCACCCCAAGCATATAGATATAGTAGAAGCCATCTCAGCCAAACCATAAATACTTCCAGCGCCCAACGGTTAGACTTACTTTATCTGGTAGGAGGGCAATCAAATACCATGTGACAAATTGTCTGTTCCCGAACTCCATTCGATTATGACATTGACCAATAATTTGGCTGAATCATACACAAATATTTACGGATTAGCGTCATACTAAAAGATAAACTGTATAAAGTAGGTAATAGGCTTATCTTGATATTAAATACATGAACTTATGTGATTCATAATTGAGCCCATAATTATATATATTCTACTGCTGGGTACATAATGCTGCTGGGGATAAGATGGCTAAGGGCTGCAGTCCCCATGCTAGTCTTACAGACTTGTGATGTGTTGTTGGAAGAATCATAACACAGAATACTCACCAAATTCTCCCTCAACGAATTCCCAAATCACAGTGTTGTTCGGCCACTTGGTATCAGGCCAGGTGTACGCGTTACGGCCCATGGCATACTCTTGCACCATAGCCTCGATCTGCCAGTCGTCTAGCACGATGTCGCCTTCGAACTTGCCGCTGTTCTCCTCCGGGTTGCCTAATAGGGGGGAGACCCCGTTAATGGGGGAGGTCTTGCGGGATAGACCAGCATTCTCTGTGAATTAATACATAGTAATTACATTTTGGACAGTTGAAGAAGAAGACCTGCCAACTGCTGATGCTGTTGTTATTAGTGGTTTGAGCCACCGTACAAGGTCTGTCCCTAGAGAAAACTAGGATTAAGGGAAGCAGGAAAAAGAGGACTTATACTCGTAATTGATATGTCCGGAATATAAATATTAGGAGTACCTAGGTATGCGAGAAGTCGGGACGCTTTGGCATAATAGGTATAAATGTGGTTATTTGTGTGTAGATTAGCCCTTTTTGAAAACTCCTAAAGAAATATAAGAGGTTTCAAATGAGCTGGCCACCCTTGGAGTTACTTGCGAGTTAGTGATGTTCTTTAGGTACACGACGCCCTGTAAGGCCACACAATATTCTTAAAGCTATCTTATTACAATGAACCCGTCTAATGAATTTATCTATTACAATTTTATTTTATATTTGAAATTTATTTATATATTGGGAAGCACATCGTGACTTTATTTTCACTTCAGAATTTTAAAAACATCACACTGTTGTTTGACCACACTGTGTCATCACTATATTGGCACAAATGACATTAACACTTACCCTTCTGGGTATTTTCCAAGAAACTCCTAAAAGCCTGGATTTCCTCCCTAGACTTAGCTAAAGGGGGGGAGGCCAAGGCCACCCCTAAGCAGCAAACGACTGCATATAATCGCTGCATTTCGTCTACATACAGCTTATTTTGTTTCATGGACTATATATAATCTTTACTTATCATTATCAAACCCTGTGTATCTTTAGATAAATTTACTAATTAATTAACGTTTGACACTTCTTCGCACATTCCGGGTTTTTCGTAAATACATATATGCAGTCATAGAGTAACCTTTGCGACGATAGGACACTAGTTTGCGAACGATCGCTTACCCGAATATTAGACTTTGACTATGTAGTATGTAGAGGAGAAGTTTCACGTACTTACGTAAGGAGCAAGTACTTTAATAGCATACTTAAAAACAGTCTATACTTGCTTATACTCGCTCGCAACGCTTATCGTCTCTTTGCTTTACTTTAGATTCGTTCAGAACCCGCATTTATAAATGGGATGCTTTTGAAAATACCTAATTACTTATGTTCACAAAAATGCTTCGTTTTACTATTTTTACACGACTGCCCCAAAAAAGAGTGTATTGTTTTCAGCGTTCATGTTTGTAAGTATGTAAGTATGTATGTATGTGAGTTTCTTTGTTCCACCATAACTTCTGAATGCCTTAACCGATTTAAATGAATGATGTATCATTGGAATCCTTACGTCACCCCAATGAACATAGGATATGTGACGTCACTTAAAATTCAACATGGCGGGCGTATTACGTCATAATGCGCAAACTTTCGAAAAAAAATTTTTGCAAACCTATCGAGTGGGGTATCAAAATGAAGAGCTTTTAAAGGCGATTAATAATATATACACATTATATGCGTTTATGTCTTGTTTTGAGAGATTAAGAGTTTTCAAAATATAAACAAATATTATTGAATGAGACATTAAAATGAAGACTTTAGATAGAGGATAATAGAAAATATAGGTATCCGGAATAACAATAGGTGTTATTCGGGGACCTAATAGTTAATAGACTATGAATCGCGCGAATAGGGTTGAAAACGTTCAAACTTAATCTAGGTACATCTACGTCTGTTTATTAGGCAATACGATCATAAAGATACCAAAAGAAATCTGCGTCGACTTACAGATCAAAGCAGGTGCCCGACTGATTTTCCGAGAAAAAATACAATCGTTTTCGGCAGACCCACAGCGGTTCGCCGACGGCTTCTTTGGCCGAATAACAATTAGAAGAATCTCATTACGCATAGTATAATATTCATCTGTAGTTGTAGATCATTTGGCATTAGGTACTGGTAGTTTTCTGGGACTCGCGTATAATTTGTTGTATGGATTCAAGAAGCTACTACTTACCTTTAATTTTTCTAAAAAGTTTCTAAATATCTGAGAGTTCTATACCTATTCAAAGCCATTTATTCCGAGCCTGAGATAGCATATTGACCAATTTCATGCGGCCGAAGGCCGGAAGGCGCCCTCATACTTAGAGTCGTGCGAAGCCCGACGCACGCGGTCCAAGACCGGGCGCCGACGGCGCCCTCATACTTAGAATCAGGCGACGCCCGACTAGTAATGTGGAAATTGCAGAACATCCCAAAAAACGGAAACATTCTTGAGAATGTTCGCCGAACATTCCTGCAACATGAAATTTATTGTTTAAACGAGAGAATATACCTGAAATAAATTTTAAATGGGCATAATATAAAACTATATGTTATTATACATATAATATTGTCTATTACAGTTATAACTGTAAATCTGTAATAGATAAATCTATTTTGTTGATAAGTGATAAGTTACCAATAAGTTGCTTAAATTCTCACTATACTTCAGGGAACATTTCGACTTTCAGACTTCACAGCAGGGAGAATAGAGGTACCTCTAATCTCCATACTTCACAGTTTTAGTCCAGACTTTTTTAAATTAGGTACCGAACGATGATTTCTTGATGCCTGTCTTTGGTCATGTCAAAAAATAAATTAAAAAAAAACAAAAAGATCGCTGTCAGGATCGAACCTGAGAACATCAGCATACGAAGCCAGCGTACTACCACGGGACTACGTCTTGACTTGCTGAGTCCGACGAAATCATGGTATAAACTACGAAGTTACTAAGTATTCTGATAAATTCTCGTTCTCGAGAACATTCTCAGAAGGGACCGACAATTCTCATGAGGAAAGTTCTGCAACTTTGGAAACTTCTCGTCCGTGCATTGCTACGCCCGACGCACGCGGTCCATGGCCGGACGCCGAAGGCACCCTCATACATAGAGTCGGGCGAAGCCCGTCGCACTCGGTTGAAGGCCGGGCGCCCAAGGCGCCCCCATACGTAGAGTCGGGCGAAGCCCGACGCACGCGGTTGAAGGCCGGGCGCCCAAGGCGCCCTCATATATAGAGTCGGGCGAAGCCCGACGCACTCGGTTGAAGGCCGGGCGCCCAAGGCTCATACATAGAGTCGGATGAAGCCCGATGCACTCGGTTGAAGGACGGGCGCCCAAGGCTCATACGTAGAGTCGGACGAAGCCCGACGCACTCGGTTGAAGGCCGGGCGCCCAAGGCTCATACATAGAGTCGGATGAAGCCCGATGCACTCGGTTGAAGGACGGGCGCCCAAGGCTCATACGTAGAGTCGGACGAAGCCCGACGCACTCGGTTGAAGGCCGCGCGACCAAGCCGCCCTCATACATAGAGTCGGGCGAAGCCCGACGCACGTGGTTGAAGGCCCTCATAGTTAGAGTCGAGTGAGGTCATGTACGCGGTCCAACGCCGGGCCAGGGCTGCGTCACTACTATTCTGCTGAGTTTTACGTGGTAACTAGGTATTAGTTAAATAAAGCGTAAGTATTTGTAGTTTTGCGGGCAAGTGAAGGATCTGTTTGTGTGGGAATGCAGAGAAAGAGTGTTGTTGTTACGGTGTGCCTTTCTCTCTGTCCTCCGTAGCCGATTTATGGCTATGCAATAGGTATGTTGTCAGTGCTTAAAGCACAGAACAAAAGTACAAGCGTCTAAAAGAGAATGCCGTTAAATAAAGTTACCTACACCCTTTCATGCTAAAATATCAAGAGCCAACACTATGACCTAAATAAAATAATTATGGTTCGTTTGTGTAGTCACTAAAATGTAAGAAATAAAATAAATAATTAAAAAATTAAAAACACGACTGCGGTTTTAAAGCGAACTGAAAAGATGAAAATAATCTTTAGATATGCTGGTCAGTTAACTTGATTAATATAAATTAGAATAATGAGTGTTTAGTCAGGTACATAAATAAGCTAAAGAAAAAGTTAATGCTCATGGAGGATATCGTGACCGTACCTAGATATTTTATTTCGATTGCAGTCGGGGGACCTTCTTGTCAGGTTTTTGTCCATTGTCCCCCGACTGCAATCGAAATAAAATATCTAGGTACGGTCACGATATCCTCCATGAGCATTAACTTTTTCTTTAGCTTATTTATGTACCTGACTAAACACTCATTATTCTAATTTATATTAATCAAGTTAACTGACCAGCATATCTAAAGATTATTTTCATCTTTTCAGTTCGCTTTAAAACCGCAGTCGTGTTTTTAATTTTTTAATTATTTATTTTATTTCTGTTATACTAATACTTAAGGCGCTATTGACACTGATTCCATTCGATTAAACTGTTTTTGTCGCTCGAATTATACGCAGCCTCCATAGTGAGCGTCCAATCGCTGTATCCATACAGTTAGTCATGGTGCATGGTGGGTTATAGTGGTGTCTTTCTTTAGGCCTTGTGTAATGCCAGGGGCGTTTCTTTCGTACATCCGGGGCGGCCTCGCATGTATGGCAACACTCTCATATTAATATCAATCTGATGTATGTACTTATGACGTTTCGATAGTATATGCTGATCTCAGGGTTAAACAAGTATATAGGTATTTAATGTTCACTTTGTATCTTGCATGCTTTGTTGCATGTTAATTATACGATGTAATGTCAAAATATTACGAAAAGTGGCCCGCCAAGTTTCTTGCCGGTCCCATAGTGGATACCCCCCTCCCAACTGAGGGGGACTGAAATCTTCTCGAGGCTGAGGCGTAGGGTTAGAGCCGGCGTAGCTTTATTTGACGTACATAAGCGTATTGTAATATGCCTACTTGAAAAATAAATATTTCTTTTTCATTTTAAATTAAATTAAATTAAGTATCATTTAGATTAGATTAGATTAGATTTCTTTATTTCATGATAAAAATTACACTATAAATTTGCTACATGTCAAAATTATGTTTGTCACAGCATGACGGCTGCGGATGTTGGAATGTCAAGATATAGTCTATGGAAATAGTCTATGCTTGAGTGTGTTTGACTGCGATACAGTGTCTGTTATTTATATGACCCGAACAGCTGTTAAATGGATTAGTTCCTGGCTGGTTAAGATGACATTAATGACAGCCGTGGTGAGTTGGCATCCTGAGAGGAACGGTCAGTTAGATTTGAATTGGAAAGTATCGCAGTCAACTGCACTGCATTCTTTAAGATATTTTGGTATATTTCTTTAATGAGGCTCTAATCTAAGCCTCCAACATCAGAAGTGGTCGTTAAAAGGCGGAGGCAAAGCACCACGATCTGCGAGACCTCTCCTTGGACCTGTTCCCACAGAATCATTTAAAAATAAGTTGTTTCATGCACGGACCATTGTGCATATCTTGGTAATGGTAAGGCTACATCTAGATGTACGGATCAGCTATTTTATGAACATACATCCGGTGAGTTCTAGCATGCTTGCATGTTTTATATAAAGAATATTAATTGACTGAGTTCCATTTTCCATCTTCTTGGTGGTTACCACGGTGGTGAAGGATACCAGAGGCTTCCTAAAAATGTGCATGTGATGACAAGCAGGTACATACGAAATTCGGCTGTTTATTGTCCCAAAGGTGAAACTCTTACGATAGGGATTTTATTTTCCATGAATTCCGATAATTTAGTACATTATAGACCTATGATAGACCTATTATAGTTAAAAAGGTTACGAACCTTTTCCTTCATGTACCTACATCATGACAAATCATGATTACAAACATAGTTGCCTGGCAACTGTTATGTTGGTAAACAACTGTCAAAACATAGATGTTATATTTTAAATAGAAAAGTTAACTAATTAAGATTTTAATTACAGTTCAGGTATGATCCATGACATTACAAACTGTGTTCGTGCTTACATCTAAAACTTGTCATGCTCGGATGAAAATTAACATTACAGGTGAACCTATTTGAGCGTAGTGTCCTCCGGCAGCCCGGGCCTTCACGGGATTCACCTGGATGTATATCAGACAGACACGACCCACGAACACCAGCAAACGTATGAGCGCACGTAGACCTGTCCGTCTTCTTGAGGTGTAATTAAGGGAAGGTTTCGTTCTACTTTAACGTGTATTTAGGGGTACACTGACGACAGCTTTGCAGGAAGTTGCGGCAAGAATCTTTGATTATATTAATAAATCACAAAATTCTCACCGATATTTCGCCGTAAACTATGCATAGAACTATGCTTACAACAATGGTTGCCATTTCGTGAGCTTCGCTTCATGTGCAGCAACAAAATACTATTGCTATTGATTTCTACATTAAGGCATAAGTAAATTTAGTTTTTCCCACGATACTAGCGCAACCCTCAACAGTAAAGTCTATGCAAGCCTCGCTTGGTTACTTGCTTGCTCATACTACTCGCGTGAATATGGTTTCGCGCTGACTTTAACACATCACGATTATCGACACCATTTTGAAGTATGTATGAATTTATTTACGTTCAAAATTAACCCTTTAACCATTTTGACGTTTGATTTACTCATTCGATTTTAAACTGTATTTTTCATAGTAGAGATGTGTTTGCGCAGCGCTCACGACTGACACTTCGGCTAAGCTCGCAGCACATTTAAGATGTTTTTTTTGTAGTATGTGATTTTATTGCAATTTATAGCAAAAGAGCGTAAAGTCAGGTGCAGTAAAGCAGTTTACTGCTTAGGTTGTAACGAATTCAAATATGTGAAAAACAAAGGTTCACAAATTCTTTCTTCAATAATCGTACCAAAATCAGCCAATGTACTAATTCCGATCGAATTAAAAGAGCGCATTATTCTCATTATTTTTCATACTAGCGTCGTAGTCGCTCACCGCGTTTAATACAGTTTCACACAATAAATATTCTTGCCAAAATATTGGCTGCGTGTTAACTAAAACATTTTTGCTATCAAAAAGTCACCAACATGAAAACGGCTCACCAAATCTGTCAGGTGCAATGCATCGTCACCGTCAGCAGGACAGGAGCGTTCCTTCAACCAAGTCTCCACACCAACACCAACCGGACACGAAGTTAAACAGTTTAAGCGGCGTGCAGCATGCAGCTAAAGCAATAGTAGCGGCAGCAGATCTTCTTAGATCTTCTGTTTGCCATAGCAACTGTCCTGGAATTGTGTTTATATCGCATGAATACTAAGCAGTAATTTGTTTTCTATGGATGTGTGTTACGGCGCACCTACAGCAGAATTTTGACCACGTCTCAACAATCTTAAAAATATCAAAGTGCAAATAATATTGGTCGGAAAACAAACTAGGTAGTTAATATTTTCATGGCGTTGACTTCAACCTCGTACTTAGATACTGCATGATTTTAAACCTCGCTTATTCTTCACTTAACAATAACATTACTTTGAAAATTCCATTTCAACAACGTTTTTCTGGTACCTACTGGCCAATGGGACAGATTCAAGCCTCTGAACTCTTTAATCAGCAGCGGCAAGATATTTGACATCATATGTAAAATATAAACACATCTCTACTATGAAAAATACAGTTTAAAATCGAATGAGTAAATCAAACGTCAAAATGGTTAAAGGGTTAATTTTGAACGTAAATAAATTCATACATACTTCAAAATGGTGTCGATAATCGTGATGTGTTAAAGTCAGCGCGAAACCATATTCACGCGAGTAGTATGAGCAAGCAAGTAACCAAGCGAGGCTTGCATAGACTTTACTGTTGAGGGTTGCGCTAGTATCGTGGGAAAAACTAAATTTACTTATGCCTTAATGTAGAAATCAATAGCAATAGTATTTTGTTGCTGCACATGAAGCGAAGCTCACGAAATGGCAACCATTGTTGTAAGCATAGTTCTATGCATAGTTTACGGCGAAATATCGGTGAGAATTTTGTGATTTATTAATATAATCAAAGATTCTTGCCGCAACTTCCTGCAAAGCTGTCGTCAGTGTACCCCTAAATACACGTTAAAGTAGAACGAAACCTTCCCTTAATTACACCTCAAGAAGACGGACAGGTCTACGTGCGCTCATACGTTTGCTGGTGTTCGTGGGTCGTGTCTGTCTGATATACATCCAGGTGAATCCCGTGAAGGCCCGGGCTGCCGGAGGACACTACGCTCAAATAGGTTCACCTGTAATGTTAATTTTCATCCGAGCATGACAAGTTTTAGATGTAAGCACGAACACAGTTTGTAATGTCATGGATCATACCTGAACTGTAATTAAAATCTTAATTAGTTAACTTTTCTATTTAAAATATAACATCTATGTTTTGACAGTTGTTTACCAACATAACAGTTGCCAGGCAACTATGTTTGTAATCATGATTTGTCATGATGTAGGTACATGAAGGAAAAGGTTCGTAACCTTTTTAACTATAATAGGTCTATCATAGGTCTATAATGTACTAAATTATCGGAATTCATGGAAAATAAAATCCCTATCGTAAGAGTTTCACCTTTGGGACAATAAACAGCCGAATTTCGTATGTACCTGCTTGTCATCACATGCACATTTTTAGGAAGCCTCTGGTATCCTTCACCACCGTGGTAACCACCAAGAAGATGGAAAATGGAACTCAGTCAATTAATATTCTTTATATAAAACATGCAAGCATGCTAGAACTCACCGGATGTATGTTCATAAAATAGCTGATCCGTACATCTAGATGTAGCCTTACCATTACCAAGATATGCACAATGGTCCGTGCATGAAACAACTTATTTTTAAATGATTCTGTGGGAACAGGTCCAAGGGAGAGGTCTCGCAGATCGTGGTGCTTTGCCTCCGCCTTTTAACGACCACTTCTGATGTTGGAGGCTTAGATTAGAGCCTCATTAAAGAAATATACCAAAATATCTTAAAGAATGCAGTGCAGTTGACTGCGATACTTTCCAATTCAAATCTAACTGACCGTTCCTCTCAGGATGCCAACTCACCACGGCTGTCATTAATGTCATCTTAACCAGCCAGGAACTAATCCATTTAACAGCTGTTCGGGTCATATAAATAACAGACACTGTATCGCAGTCAAACACACTCAAGCATAGACTATTTCCATAGACTATATCTTGACATTCCAACATCCGCAGCCGTCATGCTGTGACAAACATAATTTTGACATGTAGCAAATTTATAGTGTAATTTTTATCATGAAATAAAGAAATCTAATCTAATCTAATCTAAATGATACTTAATTTAATTTAATTTAAAATGAAAAAGAAATATTTATTTTTCAAGTAGGCATATTACAATACGCTTATGTACGTCAAATAAAGCTACGCCGGCTCTAACCCTACGCCTCAGCCTCGAGAAGATTTCAGTCCCCCCTCAGTTGGGAGGGGGGTATCCACTATGGGACCGGCAAGAAACTTGGCGGGCCACTTTTCGTAATATTTTGACATTACATCGTATAATTAACATGCAACAAAGCATGCAAGATACAAAGTGAACATTAAATACCTATATACTTGTTTAACCCTGAGATCAGCATATACTATCGAAACGTCATAAGTACATACATCAGATTGATATTAATATGAGAGTGTTGCCATACATGCGAGGCCGCCCCGGATGTACGAAAGAAACGCCCCTGGCATTACACAAGGCCTAAAGAAAGACACCACTATAACCCACCATGCACCATGACTAACTGTATGGATACAGCGATTGGACGCTCACTATGGAGGCTGCGTATAATTCGAGCGACAAAAACAGTTTAATCGAATGGAATCAGTGTCAATAGCGCCTTAAGTATTAGTATAACAGAAATAAAATAAATAATTAAAAAATTAAAAACACGACTGCGGTTTTAAAGCGAACTGAAAAGATGAAAATAATCTTTAGATATGCTGGTCAGTTAACTTGATTAATATAAATTAGAATAATGAGTGTTTAGTCAGGTACATAAATAAGCTAAAGAAAAAGTTAATGCTCATGGAGGATATCGTGACCGTACCTAGATATTTTATTTCGATTGCAGTCGGGGGACAATGGACAAAAACCTGACAAGAAGGTCCCCCGACTGCAATCGAAATAAAATATCTAGGTACGGTCACGATATCCTCCATGAGCATTAACTTTTTCTTTAGCTTATTTATGTACCTGACTAAACACTCATTATTCTAATTTATATTAATCAAGTTAACTGACCAGCATATCTAAAGATTATTTTCATCTTTTCAGTTCGCTTTAAAACCGCAGTCGTGTTTTTAATTTTTTAATTATTTATTTTATTTCTTACATTTTAGTGACTACACAAACGAACCATAATTATTTTATTTAGGTCATAGTGTTGGCTCTTGATATTTTAGCATGAAAGGGTGTAGGTAACTTTATTTAACGGCATTCTCTTTTAGACGCTTGTACTTTTGTTCTGTGCTTTAAGCACTGACAACATACCTATTGCATAGCCATAAATCGGCTACGGAGGACAGAGAGAAAGGCACACCGTAACAACAACACTCTTTCTCTGCATTCCCACACAAACAGATCCTTCACTTGCCCGCAAAACTACAAATACTTACGCTTTATTTAACTAATACCTAGTTACCACGTAAAACTCAGCAGAATAGTAGTGACGCAGCCCTGGCCCGGCGTTGGACCGCGTACATGACCTCACTCGACTCTAACTATGAGGGCCTTCAACCACGTGCGTCGGGCTTCGCCCGACTCTATGTATGAGGGCGGCTTGGTCGCGCGGCCTTCAACCGAGTGCGTCGGGCTTCGTCCGACTCTACGTATGAGCCTTGGGCGCCCGTCCTTCAACCGAGTGCATCGGGCTTCATCCGACTCTATGTATGAGCCTTGGGCGCCCGGCCTTCAACCGAGTGCGTCGGGCTTCGTCCGACTCTACGTATGAGCCTTGGGCGCCCGTCCTTCAACCGAGTGCATCGGGCTTCATCCGACTCTATGTATGAGCCTTGGGCGCCCGGCCTTCAACCGAGTGCGTCGGGCTTCGCCCGACTCTATATATGAGGGCGCCTTGGGCGCCCGGCCTTCAACCGCGTGCGTCGGGCTTCGCCCGACTCTACGTATGGGGGCGCCTTGGGCGCCCGGCCTTCAACCGAGTGCGACGGGCTTCGCCCGACTCTATGTATGAGGGTGCCTTCGGCGTCCGGCCATGGACCGCGTGCGTCGGGCGTAGCAATGCACGGACGAGAAGTTTCCAAAGTTGCAGAACTTTCCTCATGAGAATTGTCGGTCCCTTCTGAGAATGTTCTCGAGAACGAGAATTTATCAGAATACTTAGTAACTTCGTAGTTTATACCATGATTTCGTCGGACTCAGCAAGTCAAGACGTAGTCCCGTGGTAGTACGCTGGCTTCGTATGCTGATGTTCTCAGGTTCGATCCTGACAGCGATCTTTTTTTTTTTTTTAATTTATTTTTTGACATGACCAAAGACAGGCATCAAGAAATCATCGTTCGGTACCTAATTTAAAAAAGTCTGGACTAAAACTGTGAAGTATGGAGATTAGAGGTACCTCTATTCTCCCTGCTGTGAAGTCTGAAAGTCGAAATGTTCCCTGAAGTATAGTGAGAATTTAAGCAACTTATTGGTAACTTATCACTTATCAACAAAATAGATTTATCTATTACAGATTTACAGTTATAACTGTAATAGACAATATTATATGTATAATAACATATAGTTTTATATTATGCCCATTTAAAATTTATTTCAGGTATATTCTCTCGTTTAAACAATAAATTTCATGTTGCAGGAATGTTCGGCGAACATTCTCAAGAATGTTTCCGTTTTTTGGGATGTTCTGCAATTTCCACATTACTAGTCGGGCGTCGCCTGATTCTAAGTATGAGGGCGCCGTCGGCGCCCGGTCTTGGACCGCGTGCGTCGGGCTTCGCACGACTCTAAGTATGAGGGCGCCTTCCGGCCTTCGGCCGCATGAAATTGGTCAATATGCTATCTCAGGCTCGGAATAAATGGCTTTGAATAGGTATAGAACTCTCAGATATTTAGAAACTTTTTAGAAAAATTAAAGGTAAGTAGTAGCTTCTTGAATCCATACAACAAATTATACGCGAGTCCCAGAAAACTACTAATTATTCCGCGTAACTGATGTTATTTACAAACGTTCCATCTATTGAACATCCGACCCTGGTATTGCTGAGCTCCTCGATCAGCCGATTGACATACAGGCTGAAGAGTCTAGGCGATGTTAGCCCGCCCTGCCTGACCCCACACTCCAGCCTATACTCATCGGATAGCGAGCCCGCCCACTTCACAACATTAGTTTGGTGACCGTACCAAAACCTGAGAAGTTCAACCAGCTCTCCGGGTAGAGACGTCTCTTCATACAGCTTTTGCCAGAGTATACTATAGGTGCTGTGTTCTAGACGTAGGTTTCTAAAGAAAACTCCAGATTTATAGAACACTGATGTGCTACGTTTAATGCTCGGACACAGACTGACATGGGTTACAACTACCCTCTATATGAAAACATAACAATTCCTCCACCAATAGTAAAGAAAGCTTAAAATTAAAATTAAAATATGACCTATCTAAGCATACTAATACATTAGAAAGGTTACACACTAACAAACATAGGCAGCAGTAGGTATTTATCTGTACACTGGGTTAGGATTGCGAGTGGCACGGATATTACGACGATCTGCATGCGTCATAGGGTCTAAGGGAGTCTCGGTACCCTCCGCCTCACCGTCTAGAAAAACATCATTCTGGGCCACCGATGTGGCAGCAGGCGGGACTATGGAGTCGGGGGGTACACCTTCCCGTGGTATCAGCGACTGGCAAGGCTCATCTAAATTATTTCCACTTTCAACTAAACTTGAGTCAGAGGTCTGGCCTTCAATCGCTGGAGGTGACACTGCATCATGACTTGGAGATAACGACTCGTTGATTGTTATTTCCAGGTCAGATGAAATATCTTGGGTATCACTAGTAGTACCTACGCTATTATTACCTTTATACAACAGTAACTGATCTACATGTTTCTTAACTAATATATTTAAATCTATTATACGAACTAAGTACATTTTATTACCTATAAGTTTTTGTATACAACCTTTTTTCCATACGTGCTTATTTCCGTTACTAAATATATGTTTAACTAACACCTGATCTCCTTCCACAAAACACACCTTGCGCCGCCCTCCATAGTTCTTAGTTTGTGAGATCTGTTTAAAACAAACATTTTGGTTAGCTTCGGATGATAACGACATGTTAGGTGATTGTGAGTGTGATGAGTCATAGTTGTTGTCTAGCGACGCGTTATCGCGATGCAACAGATCGAGACGACAGCGGAGCGAGCGCCCAAGCATCAGCTGTGCGGGCGAAAAACCGGTTGTGCAATGAACGGAGTTTCTTATATTAAATAACAGCTGATGTATTCGCCTGGAGACAGGCTCCGTGTTGCTATTCGCCATTATTATTTTTATACCTCTTTTCAAAAAACCAATACTATTTTCTACTTGGCCGTTCGACTGCGGATGGTAGGGGGGGCTAGTCAAATGTTTTATGCCGTTTGCTACGCAGTAAACTTCCATTTCTTTCGAACAAAAATTCGCTGCGTTATCGGATACTAAAACCTGCATTAATCCAAATCTACTATTTACTTCTACCAACCTATCAATGATCGCTTTTGTTTCCGTTGATTTCATTAGAAAACATTCGACCCATTTAGAGTGTGCATCAATGATTGCCAAAAATTTCGTTCCTTCAACTGAAAACATGTCCATATGCACACGACTCCAAGGTCGTTTAGGGTAAGGCCACACGGCAAGCGGTGCGCGCGGCGGGGTCTTACGCATTGCGTTACAAATACTACAAGAACCTATCTTTTGTTCTATGTGTTTGTCAATATCGGGCCACCACATTCGTGATCGGGCTTCGGTCTTTGTTTTGACGACGCCGAAATGTGAACTATGTAACTCGTCTAACATTTTTTCGCGAAGCTCCCGTGGAATTATTAATTTGTGACCCCTTAGAATGCACCCATTTTCGACATGAAGCTCAAACCTACATTTAAAGTACGGTTTCAAAGTTTCATTTTTTATTTTGCGCGGCCACCCATTTATGACGTACCGTTTAACCTCATTGAGATTACTATCAGCTGTGGTCGCCTCTCTTACCTCTGATAACGTAATCGGCCTGAGCATGTTATCCGTAAAGTAATTAACGTATAAGCACGTATCTACGAGCTCACTATCACATTGTTCAACCCTTGATGAATAACTGGATATCGAGCGCGAAAGAAAATCCGCGATGTTTTGTTCGCTTTTTATATACTCAATATTAAAATTGTAACTTGATAAAAACAATGCGTATCGCTGTAAACGATTTGCAGCCATTTCCGGTATGCCCTTTTTATCGCCAAAAATAGTAATAAGTGGTTTATGATCCGTTCGTAAGACAAATGGCACGTCACGGCCATACAAGTAGTGATGGAATTTTTTTACCGCAAACACTAAGCTCGCAGCCTCCTTTTGTATTTGAGCGTAATTACACTCTGCTTTTGAAAGTGACCGTGAAGCGTAAGCCACTACGCGCTCCTCGCCAGAGGGCTGCGTCTGTGATAAGACCGCCCCGAGGCCGGCGGGCCCTGCGTCAGCTGTCACTATCGTCACTAACTCGGGGTTGTAGTGCGCGAGAACCCTTTCGGAACCCATCTCCTCCTTAATACTTTTAAACGCTTTTCCTTGTTCTTCCCCCCACTCCCACTTTACGTCATTTTTTAAAAGTGAATACAAAGGCTTTAAAACGCTGGAAGTGTTAGGCACAAAACATCTGTAATAATTGACTAAGCCCAGGAAAGACTTAAGTTCTGTAACATTCTTTGGAGGCGTACACTTTAAAATGGCTTCAACTTTCTTTGGTGACTTATGCAATCCGTGTTTATCAATGATGAAACCGAGATATTCGACTGATTTTTTAAATAGATCACACTTCTCGCGTTTTAATCGTAACCCGGCATCCTCTAACCTACTTAAAACCTGTTCTAGCCTTTTTATATGAATATCGCGGTTTTCTCCGGTCACCAATATATCGTCAATAAATATACAAACGCCGTCTATGTCACCTAGTACGCTTTCAAGCGTCTGTTGAAAAATATAAGGCGCGTTCGTGAGTCCAAACACTAAACGGTTATAGCGAAATAAACCCTTATGCGTATTTATGCAAGTTAAGTTACGCGACTCGTCCAATTCCAGCTGATTGTACGCCCTAGACAGGTCAAGTTTTGAGAACTCTTCCCCTCCATATAGCTTAGCAAACAAATCCTCAATACGTGGAACCGGATAGTTATCAACATATAACGCCTTATTTAACGTAACCGAATAGTCCCCACAGATCCTAATATTTCCGTCGGCGCGCAACACGGGCACTATCGGCGTAGCGACATCGGCGTGGTCTACTTTCTCAAGGATCCCCAAATCTACTAAACGCTGAATCTCAGCTTCTATTTTACCTTTTAATGGCAATGGCACAGGGCGAGGCTTGAAAAACTTCAATGGCATGTCCGGTTTAACCTTAAGAGTGACTTTATATTTATTAAAACACCCCAGTTCGTCTGTGAATAACTTAGAATATTTAGTCATGATTTTAGAGCCTAAGTCATCTCCTACTATATTGTTAACGTTTTGTCTACAAATTTGTAAACGAAATGCTCTAAAAAAATCGCGCCCCAATAAAGTAGGTCGATCCTCGCTCTCCACACAAACATAGAACATAACCTGGTTAGTTTCCCCATCGTAGGTGACGGGTAAGCTAACGGTACCCTTAAGTGCCAGCTTACTTTTATTATAGCACCTTAATACGAGCTTCGGCGACTTTAACTCATATTCTGAGAAATACCTATCGTAGATGTCGTGGGGCATTAGTGACACTGCGCTCCCACAGTCAATCTCGCAACTAATAGGCTCGCTCGCTATCGTAACGATCTGTACCATCGGTTCACCATAAACTGTAACAATACTGTAAACACTCTCACCTTGAATGATATCGTCATCCTCCTCTGCTACAAAATAATTCCTTCGCACTTTGGTTTTACACATTCGCTTTAAATGTCCTTTTTGTTTACACTTTTGACATGTATAGTTAATAAAACGACACTGATCCTTTGTATGATTTTTATAGCCGCAAACTTCACAACTTTCCAAGTTACTACGAGGGTTACGTTGCGCGCGCGACGTGTTGACGGCAAACACTGGAGTTTCGGGTACCGCGGGTTGTGTTTTTTGCAACGCTATTCGCGCGCACCGCACACTTTGCGCTAATTCTAATGCCTTGCTAAACGTTAAAGTGTCAACGCTCTCGGCAAATAACTTTTCTTTTTCTTTTACATTTTCCAACCCTAAGACAAACCTGTCGCGTAATACACTGTCCAACTCCGTTTTAAAACCACAGTACTGGGCCAGGCTACGCACTCGTGCGGCCCAATCTGGCAACTCTTCACCCGGTCGCTGTTCAGCCTTATAAAAAGTGTAGCGTTCAGCAAATGTACTCTTCTTTGGCGTAAAATGCGTATCCAGATGTTGTAACAAAACCTTGTATTCTACGCTGTCAACTTCCTTTGGCGCCACTAAGTCTCGAAGAATGCGGTAGGTATCTTCCGATAAGGCCGACAATAACACGGCACGGCGTTTCACTTCTGACTTGTCTGTTGTTTCCGTAATATCATTAACAGTGCAGAATTGAAACAATCTGCTCCTGAAGATACTCCATTCGTGAATCCGATGGTCAAAATTGAGACTGCCGCCGAACATTACATTTGCACTTGATGTAGTCATTTTTTCCAACCAATTAATTGAAAAAAACGTTCTCTGCACACGTAGATATCGATCTCGTCGCCAATTGCTGTGTTCTAGACGTAGGTTTCTAAAGAAAACTCCAGATTTATAGAACACTGATGTGCTACGTTTAATGCTCGGACACAGACTGACATGGGTTACAACTACCCTCTATATGAAAACATAACAATAGGACACCAGATCGAAGGCCTTCGAGAGGTCAAGAAAACACGCAAAAACTGGTGTTTTCCTGTCCGTGTAGTATCGGACAGTGTGCTTAAGACATAGGACTGCTGTCTCAGTGGATAAGCCCGTGCGAAACCCGAATTGTGCATCATGAAGAACTGTATGCTTTTCCAACTGCTTGTCCAGCACACTGTCCAATACCTTTGCTACAATGGTAGCCAACGAAATGGGCCTATAGTTTTTAATATCCGCGGTGTCTCCTGTGCGATTTTTTATGATTGGTACCACCACAGTCCTCATCATATCACTAGATATATAAGTATGGCTGACACAGAAGGTGAAGAGCATGGCGAGAACTCTAGGTAAGTGTACCCCTGCATGCTGCAGGTGCTCTATGCTGAGGGAGTCGTACCCTGGTGACTTTCCTCGCGTCATGTTCTTCACCACCGATGCCACCTCCTCCGCTGTAATTCTCACTAAAGGCCCCGAAGGTACACAGCTTGTCGGAAAAGATACTTGATCATTCACAGGAGATTCAACCTTAAAATGTTTTTTAAATAAATCGGCTATCTTATTAGGCTCGCTAACACCCTCAATACTCACTGGAAGGCCCGCCCTAGGCTTCAATTTATTGGTATGCTTCCAGAAATTTTTAAAATGGTTATTAGAATGGTGTGTAGCTATGATGTCCATTTTTATTTGCTCTGCATTGTTCTGACACCATTTCAATTTTTCTCTGAAAGCTTTCCGAGTTTCCACCATGTTCACATAGGCAACCCCGGAACGTGGCTTTCCACTCATGACCCAGTTTTGAAACCCAAGCCGAGCCTGCGCGTGAACTTGACGCACATGTTTGTTCCATCCCACCACGTGACGCTTTTTATTAGGGTTCCGTAGTCACTAGGAACCCTTATAGTTTCGCCATGTCTGTCTGTCCGTCCGTCCGTCCGTCCGTCCGTCCGTCCGTCCGTCCGTCCGTCCGCGGATAATCTCAGTAACCGTTAGCACTAGAAAGCTGAAATTTAGTACCAACATGTATATCAATTACGCTGACAAAGTGCAAAAATAAAAAATGGAAAAAAATGTTTTATTAGGGTACCCCCCCCTACATGTAAAGTAGGGGCTGATTTTTTTTTAATTCCAACCCCAACGTGTAATATATTGTTGGATAGGTATTTAAAAATGAATAAGGGTTTACTAAGATCGTTTTTTGATAATATTAATATTTTAGGAAATAATCGCTCCTAAAGGGAAAAAAAGTGCGTCCCCCCCCTCCCTCTAACTTTTGAACCATATGGTTAAAAAATATGAAAAAAATCACAAAAGTAGAACTTTATAAAGACTTTCTAGGAAAATTGTTTTGAACTTCATAGGTTCAGTAGTTTTTGAGAAAAATACGGAAAACTACGGAACCCTACACTGAGCGTGGCCCGACACGCGCTTGGCCGGTTTTTATTGGAACTCTTGTCAACAAAACTGAAACTGGCAGCCCCCTCCAAAATATTAATTACATTTGCGTATAATTTGTCAATATATAACCTATGCTCAATATTAGTACATTTTCTGTCACTACATTCGGTAAATTCAATTGGAAAATCAATATATTTTAATTTATCATTGCAATAATTTTGATATAATGTTAATTGTGCTGAGTCACGGTCTCCCCGGGTCCATATTGGCTCATATAAAATGATTTATTATAAAATTATTGTTTATACCGATTTGTGCTCCGAATGATCATTTCTCATAATTTTACTTATCATAATTTTGTTTCATTATTATCAATAGTACTACTATCACTGTTCATAATAATCATTTAGCCGAAAATTTTCAATCATAAATTTTATACAAATATTTAATAACATTCATAATTTTGTGTTTAAGAAAATCGTTCATCATAAAATTATTTAAAAAGTTTTGGGGAAGTTCTATGAAAAGCTTGTGCCATTTATAGAAGCGCGCTTGGAGCAGTTGGAGCTTTTACAGTGACATATAGAATTTGCATTAAAAAGTCGTTTCTGGTTTGCTCACGGTCAACCTAACACGCTCCTCCTCGCTACGCTCGTCGTCGCACCTAACTGGATTGTCACATGTGATTTTTGTTCTGTTAACAATAATATAACGATAAATTATATTACTCGCAATCGTTATGATCAATAAGTATATAAACATTAACATTAGTATAAAATGTATTTATGATGAATGACATTATGAACAATAGTTATTAACATAAAATTGTTATAAATAATGATCATTATAATGTAAAATTGTATGAGAAACATTTTCGGACTACCAATAATCTATATACCAATTTTATATGAACTTTGGCGCACCCGGTCTCCCCATATAATTCTATTACATAATTTATCATTTATCACATTTATTACTATTATTTCTAATTAAATTTAAATTACAAACTAATTCTAATGGATGATGGTCCGACCAGTACACGTCATAATGTATATTTACACTGCGTATTATCCTCCGTGCCGCTTCAGACACAACACAGTGATCCAGCCAGCTTTTAGCGCCATTAATATCACTAACGTAGGTGTAATTATCTGAGGTCACTCCTAGAATGTCTATGTCCGCACATTGCCATCGAACCTCCTCGCAAAAATCTAGTAACTCCTTACCGAATCGCCTGCCAGGGTGAGCGTTGAAGTCCCCTAAAATGAAGACGTCATCTATCTGGTACTCTTCCACTATTGCAGCGATTTCACCCAGGCATTCCGTAAATTCAGTAAGAGTTTCAGCTGAGTCGACGGGCATGTAAACCGAGAATACTAAGAACGCACGTTCCGATAACACTATTTTTACCGCAGCGACTCGCGCACTTTTGCATTGCACAACAGATACCGATGTAAACAAACATTTACGCCACAATAACGCCACGCCGCCGTACGGCCTACCGCGTAAGATTCCAGCTCCCGTATCCACCGCCGACTTCCCGGTGTACTCGAACTCGTCGTCAATGGATCCTAGAAACGGTATATCCTCGGGGAGCAGCCAGTGCTCCTGTATGGCTACTAGGTCCGCCGAGCGGCATAACTGTCTTACACATTCAACGGAACGAGTAATAGACCTACAATTAAAGCTTACAAATTTAATGTTATCGTTTCCTCTTTTAAGACCTTGATCCATTAAAATTATTATTACTTATATTTATCCTGTCATGCGCTTTTCCAGTGCTATTGTTATGGTTATACACATCTCTATTGAAATAAACAAACCGCCGAAACCGTATTCCCTCTGGCCACAAGCGATCGTCCAAGAACAAGGATAGTTTGGTGTGTGGTACAAATATTTTATAATTATGCGTCATAGCGTTTTTGTTTTTGGGTATTTATTTTCTTGAGGTCCACGACCACCCCTGTTTCCTCCTGAATATATTCAATAATGTCATCACCTGTGGTTTGCTTGTCAACTTTGTTTATAAATAACAACACACACACTTACACTACACACACTACACACTACACACTACACACTACACTTTGTTCTACGGCTTTAAACTTTCCATGTAGCTTAACCGCCGCTTTACCTTCAGATACTATCAAGCGACTTTTCCTTGTTTTTTTTTACGACTTTTGTCCACTTCTCCTTACAATTAGATGTAAGCTCATTTTTCTCGCTACACACATCAGCATTTAATATTTCCGCCTCCGCTTGTAGCTCGGGCCGCACGCCATCTGCAGGTGCTGATTCTCGCTCCTCCTCGCACGGCGCAACTTGCCTGTGCGCATTATCGGTTGTTGCCGTCTCTTTCAGTCCGCGCGCATCTAATTGTCGCTCAGGTGTATGGGAGTTCCGTTGGAGTGAAGGAGATATTATTCCACTAGTTGATGCGTCAGGCCCGCGCTCGGGCTTATCAGTTGTTTGCTTGTTGCCGTTCGGCGTGCTGCTGCTACCCGCTGTCATGTGCTCCGTAAACGGGGGTAGGCCGTATGGACCACTATTTAAATAAAAACTGTCCTTTATACCGCCACCACCCCGTTTTCGGTTTACATTTAAATCGTAGTTATTCATAAGTGAGCCTTGTTTTAAATTAAACACTTCGGTTCTAATGTCGTTCAGCTACTGTTCTGTTACAAAAGTGGTCTTTATGCTACTAATCTCATTTTTAAGTATCATTATATCTTTTAATAGCCTAGTACAATCAATATGATCGAATGTCAGTGGTGGCAAACGGTGCAAGTCTCTGGCCACAAATGTTGGCAGCTCATCGGGATCTGTTTTTCTAAATATCGAAATCACGTCGTTGATTTTATCATTACGTTGACCCTTCTGTACAATTGGTTCACTGGCCTTCCCCATTGTAATGATTATTAGGATTAATATCTTATCAAATATTCTAACTATGCATTAAATATGGTCTGTATCAAGTTTAGGTTATCATGACTGATCATATAAATCAGGGTCATTTATCGATAACATGTTTTAAAGTAATAGAAACTTATCCATAAATACGTATTAGGGTTATACCAAAGATAATATGATACCGTATAAAATGAGAGAAAAATATACCTACCACGGAATCATCAAGAAAAAAATATGTCGTCACTCGATCCTTTGGGTTGATAGACGTTTGGTTGACTATAACGATAGGTATTTAGCAATTTTAAAACGTAACAGTTAAGGCATATGGGTCAAATAGTTAGAACTGATATTCTAAATCCCATGTCGAGAGATCTGATGGTAATGTGACTACACCTATAGTATCCAATCTCTTTGTGTGTCACACTGAAAGGGTAGGACAGATGGCACCACTCCGAAGTGTAGAAAAAAACATTGAAAAGTTTATGTAATTTGACATAGATGGCTGGTCTTAGTGCAAGAAATAAAAATATCAATGATGAAAAATTTAAATTGAATACAAACATCTCTGGTGATAAATGATTTGGGATTACAATGACGATTTTCCTTAAGCGGATATAATGCATGTTGTATTTCCTTAAATTGAATCATTGTGGTAAATATATCTGACGTTAGTTCATATTCATTATTAATTCGAGAGAATATTGTAAAATACACTTCGATAATAACTTCACAGTGACAGTTTGTGTAAAACCCCATTCGGTAAAAGAGTTCTGTGTTATAATCATCGAACCAACACTGTAAATAATGTATGTGTAAGTATTTTTGAAGTTAATCATTAACACTAGTATTTCTTATAAACTGACAAAGATACCATAGGTACACTAAAGCGGCGGTCGAGGTGGTGTAGCGGTTTATCACGTCAGCCGCGTTAGCTGGAGACCCGGGTTCGATTCCCGGCTTCGCTACCAATGGGCTTGATCGCTTTTTCTTTAGGTATCTATTTCAGTTTATAATTTTTATATAGTAGTGTTACTACTTAAAATAATAGTAATAATTTGATTTGTTGCCTACATCGCTAGTATTTCTGTTTTGTATTATTTTTGGTTTGTGCAAATTAAGCCCAAATAATGAAGATATATCAACTTAAGTACTATTGAGTAGAAAGTGCACAGTGGGTTCAATTGTGTTGTGGGCGATGGTCTGTCTAGCATTCGTGTCAACGCAACATCACCGTTTTTGTTCAACCCCTTGTTTACTAAAGACTGGTTACTAAGAATGTCACTGAAACCTGAGAAGTTTAATTTGCCCTGACTACACCCCTTATTGGGTGTAAGCGAGAGCTTATGTTTACTTGCAATCAAAATGTTTGCTTTTGGGTTACAGATTAAAATTACGCGTTAATAAAACAATGCGAATGCATTTGCAACCCCTAAACCAAAAAGTGTCTATTTACTATCTGTCGTAAAATAAGTACATATTTTCAGACACGTTAAAAATGCTCCATAGACAGATCATCATTTTGTGGATGTTTGTAACCAACTCACTAACGAATGGATTTCCGGACACATCGACGATCTCACCAAAAACAACACGAGAACCTGGACTAATAACAGTTACTGAGTTGCCAGTACCTTTGATGGATGCCAGTACTATAAATACTACGATGGACTTTATTAAAACAATGACAGACAATACTACGAATGATTCTGCAACTACAGACACGCCTACATTGCTAACAAGCACCACTGAGAATAGCAGTGAAACTACAATTCCTAGCCCTTTATCCAAAAACAATACAAATTTAACTAGAGAAAATACAGAAGCTTCTACTGTAACGTTAAATCTCAGTACAATGAGAACTACAGAAGAGTTTGCCTCCAATTTGACTTGTTCCAATGCTGCGTACTGCGACCTATATTCTACTTCTACTGCGGATACAAAAATATCTCCATCTATAGAATACACTACAGATACTGGAATAGGATCAACTTTGGCTACAGGATACATTTCTACCACAGAGATTGAGGAGGTAATACCAACTACAGACGGCATAATTGGTATTAAAACTTCGCCAACAATGACTACAGATCCTAGTACCATAAAAACTAATAGAATACCTACTCCAGATATCAGTACTAAAGACCTACAAACACACTATGTAACTGGTTCTACAGATGCTACGGGTTTAACTTAGGTCTAGGTTTAAAGAATATTTTTATTACTCATAAGAATTTTACAATTCACTTAAATGAGTACTATATACAAATAATTTATCTTGATGATTACAAATGTTTAATTTGTTATAACAATAAAGTGCAAATTTATAATCTAAACTTAAAACTAAATAGACATTTGCGTTTATAATTGCGGGTACATAGAGATTTTATTTCGCCCGCGGCACTTCTTCTTAGTCAGTTACCATGCGCAGAATCATTATGCTTCGCGAGCGCAGGCGTGAGCTCTCAGATAACCAGAGCCGCAGGACGCGGATGCGTTACGATTACGCCAATCGGGAATATGGTAAATGCGAACACAGGCGCGCGCCCGCGCTCCGCAAGCGATCAGAATATTACTATAGCGATAACAAGTATAACAACTAAGTCAAAACACAGCTTAAAAACAGCGGATGCACTTATAAATAAACATGCTGTATTCTGTAATTCTATGTTTGCATTATATGTTTCAGTGCATATTTTAAATCATAATTTAAAATAAGCTATTTTAGTCAATAGCCCACTTTTCAATATTTTATTAATATTGAGGCATAGTTATTAAATTATATATATTATAGATTATAGTAATTAATATTATCGAGCCGTTTAAAATTTATAATTTGACATTTTAATTATAGTACATTTATGTTATTACTTATGTATTTGTAGTAGTTAGATTTATTATGTTTATTTTTTTGTATTAAAGCTATTTAAGACATGCTGCTTAAGTTATTTTTTAAAAGTTGTATTAGATGTAGCATTCTTTATGGTATCCGGTAGCTTATTATATAAATTGGCACCTTCATAGAGTAAGCTATTTTTTCCGTAATTAGTGCGGGGGGTCCGGAGTATTAGGTTGTTAGCGTTTCTTAATTTCATTTTTTGGACATTGTGTTTCTTAGTAAATGTTATTTGTATATGAAGGTCCTTACGCATAATTTTACGAATTAGAAGACAAGTGTAATATATATAGGTCTGAGTGATATTCATTATTTTGGTCTCTTTATAGATTTGAGATGTAGGTATTAAATGGTTGTATTTAAATAGAACTTTTACTAACTTGTTCTGTGACCTCTGTATACTGTTTATATATGTAGCTGCAGCTGAGCCCCATATTTCGATAAGGTAGTCTATATGGGGTTTTACCAGAGAGTTATAGATTGTATAGCAAATTTGTTTCGGAAGACATCGGGCTATGCCACGTAAAGCTCCAGTCAGTGAGGTTATTTTAGTTCGAATTTTTTCAACGTGGGTTTTCCAAGTAAGTTGCTTATCAAGTATAATTGTTTTTAGGAGCAAATATTATATAATTTGTTTTGTTAACATTAATGGTAAGTAGATTCGTTTGGAACCAGCTATTTAATGTATTTAAATCAGACTGTGCTTCGTTAATCAAATCCTGAATAGAATGGCCAAAATAGAAAAGACTGGTGTCGTCAGTATATAAGGTTATATCACCCCTAAGGCCAATTTCGTGAATGTTGTTTATGTATACAAGGAAAAGCAATGGTCCTAAAATTGACCCTTGAGGGACGCCACATGTTACTGGTAAGGGTTTGCTTTCACTCTGACCAATTTTTACTATTTGTTTCCGATTTGAGAGGTAAGACTCGAACATTTTATAGGCGGTGCCTTTGACACCTATGTCTGACAGTTTTTGGAGGAGTATTTTATGGCTAACGGTGTCAAAGGCTTTTTTTAAATCAATAAAAATCTCTAGCGCTACTTTCTTTTGGTCTATTGCAACCTTAATCTTTGTGACTAAATCTACCGTTGCTGTAAGACTGTTTGATTGAGGCCGGAAACCGTACTGTTTATCATACAGGAAATTTATTGACTCAAGGTAACTTTCAAAACGGCATCGAATTATAGACAGAATTCAGTTACCGTGGGCCTCAGTCAATCTGTGTAAGAATGTCCTATAATATTTATATAGGTAGTCAAAAATGCTGAGATCACGTCACAAAGAAGAAGATATATATAACAAATATTACGTCAAACATTAATAAAATTCTGCATCTGCATCCATCATAAAATCGTGTTCGCACAAATTCTACACACTTGTGCTCAGCGTTTTTGACTACCTAATCTACCTATATAGGAAGGGGGGACTAGGGTATCCAAGGTAGAACCCAGCAAGGTTTTCTAGCCCTATGCAGCGATGACATAAAACGGAAGGGATGACTTTTCTGTACGAATTCCTGAAATCGTAGCTAGCTTTCACCGTCGCTATAGCTCAGATGTAGTGGCGCGACCGATGGGCGCGGCAGAACCAGCAGGTTTAGCACAGGATTGCCGCGGGAGTATGTCGCCGCGAAATAGACTATCCGTCCTTATGTCATTGATACAGTTAGAAGAAGACATGTAGTCTATCTCGCGGCGACATTCTCTCGCGGCAATCATATGCTAGGCCTACAGGTGCCGTAGCCGAATGACATTTATGCGTCGCGGAACGAAAACGAAACGCCACGAAAGGTACTGGCTCTGTCAATACGCAAGAGCGATAGAAATAGATTATCTATCTAAAATGGAGTTGGGCGGGACATGTTGCTAGGCAGAGCTGAGTGATGTTAGGTGGACTAAAATGTTAACGGAATGGTGGCCGCTTACAGATGTAAGAAGCGCTTGGCATCCGTTAGCTCGATGGGTGGACGACATCCGGAAAATTGCGGGTCACAACTGGATGGGACTAGCTCAGGACCGGGATACATGGCGTACTAGAAGAGAGGTCTATGCTCAGCAGTGGGCGATAAAGGGCTGACATGATGATGATGATCTACGAGCGTTTCGTTTCGTAAGCGTTTGTGCCATTCGGCTACGTACGTTTCGGTCGCCACGTAGCGTCAACGATGCCTCTTCGGCTGGGTCTTTTCTGGATTTTTTATACTACGTCGGTGGCAAACAAGCATACGGTCCGCCTGATGGAAAGCGGTCACTGTAACCTATGGACGCCTGCAACTCAAGGAGTGTCACATTCGCGTTGCCAACCCATTAGAAACTCTGAGGAGGTTCAAGGAAGTTTAAGCTCTAAGGAGGGTTCGGGATGCCGACGACTCAAAGGACATGAGACGGAACAAATTAGTTCCGTAGGTCCTTCCGTCACCAGCACACCGCACCCTCGATGAGCTCTGACAGCCTTACTCACCGTTAGAACACAACACTATGAGTATGGTCTAGTGTTATTTAGTTGCGGTCTCCTGTAAGGCGGAGGTCCCCAGTTGTTGTTGTTGGATACTTCCCCAGTTGGGCTCTGCTCTAGATTCGAGAAGAATCTAGAATTAGAATTTAGAAGAATTCTCTGAAACGAGAACATCCTCATCGGTACATCACTAGATCCACCCAAACCCTTACTTCTATTATCTAAGTATTTCTATTATCTTCGTACTTGAGTGTAAGTTTGAATTGGTCGACCCGCTATCGTACTTCATCCTGTGAATAATCGTTATTCCTAACATTTTCATATCTCACTT
This sequence comes from Leguminivora glycinivorella, assembly GCF_023078275.1. Taxonomy (NCBI): domain Eukaryota; kingdom Metazoa; phylum Arthropoda; class Insecta; order Lepidoptera; family Tortricidae; genus Leguminivora; species Leguminivora glycinivorella. Next base: position 22,736,514 of record NC_062978.1, on the reverse strand, counting down.
TACGTTAGCAAAAAACTTTTTCAATATTCTTCCATCGCGCTTCTTCGAGATGATTAATAGCAAACGATTGAGACACTTTTAATAAAACTTGTAAGATAATTTTACAAGTACCTATCACTAAGGGCCACTTGCACCAACGAAAATGGAGGGTTAACCCCCCACTTAATATGGAATTTGACAGATGACAGCCCACTAACCCTCAGTTAAGTGGTTAAATGAGATGTGTAAATGTGACTTAGTTTAATAAACGTTTCAGTTCGTCAGCAGCTTTGTCAGTTAAGTAATTCATAAAATATCTCGTCTTTATTCCAAGCGACAAAGTGGGTCGTTTTACTAAAAACTATCAAAAATGACTTCGATGCTCCGTAAGTTCAGACAATATGAACCAACAGAGGGTTGTGGTGTATGTGTATCTATAGATATATATGTCATGTATCATCCATGTATTGAGTAGTCTGTAAGTTGAGTTTGAACAATAAACACATGTAATCGAGCTCCGTATTTTATTGTTATTCCGCCAACCGTACATGGCGACCCTTGGCAGTCGCCACGCGCCGCGCGTGTTTGCCTAATAAGTCAGTGATCAGACCAAATATGTGCGTCGCGAGTGATTCGAAACCGAGACTGTTTGCGGCCTTACTAGAACAGACAGTATTCCAGCCGATAATTTGCATAATCGCAGTCCAACCGTTAGCAGGAAAAGTTTTAGTGTCTAATAACACCAGTGCAACGAAAATTCCAAATGGGTTCTTCAACTTCCACTGAGAAAAAGAAGAAGTGATAATCGCTCAAACTGCAGCAGGGGGCAGCAACAATGTCGACTTGCAACAATTGAAATTTCATGCCTCCACCACCAACATCATCAGCCATTATATTATTCATTGTTTTGCTGACGTTACTTTACGGAATATATAAAATATACCATAAGTGCCACAAGAAGTGGATTCAACGAGAAATCAACCATCACGTCATGTTCAGAAGATCGTTTAGAAGGGATAAGCGGCCAGCAGACGACGACGTCTAGTGCAGGAGGAAATGCAGGAGCAGTGTTAAACAACGGTGTCGTAATAGTGAGTGTTAAATTCACGTAAGAAAAAAAAAACAGTGTGCTACATAGTGCAATGTGTCCTAGTTATAGTATGTAATGGTGGAAGAACTTTCTAGTGTCTTCGACAGTTTAAAAAAACTTAAAGACAATACACAAAAATTAGCAAAAATTAAAAGAACTCCTAATGTGTTGCAAAATACCTTGTTAAAAGCTACTCAAATGTATACACAATACCTAAAGTGTTCAGAGACATTAGATGCAGATATATCAAAAAATCTTATTAAGGGTAGTGACATAATTCCTATTAAAGAAATTTGTATTCGAATAGAAAACTTGTACGTACAGTTACAAGAATTTTGTACGGCACAGGGCATTGAAAGCAAAAACACCATGGAAAAGTTTAACCTTAAAACGGCGGTGTCTTTATTGCCTGAAATAACGAGCGATGAAGACAGCGTCAAGAAATTGATTGACGCCATAGAATTGTACAGTGACATGATTGACTCGGACAGTCAACCGAATTTAATAAAATTTATTTTAAAACTAGGTTGACAGAAAGCGCAAAATTACGCCTATCATCTTCTTATACGTCCTGTAAAAACCTGATAGACGACCTAAAATTGCATTTATTAACAAAAAAATCCCCTACCGCGCTTCACGCTCAACTAATTCAAGATAAACAAGGCACTAGCACTATCGATGAGTATGGTAAAAGATTAGAAAAACTTTTCGTAGACTTAACGATATCGCAGGCCGACGGTGACAAAAAAGCATTCGACGTGTTAAAACCGATTAATGAAAAATTAGCAATTAGAAATTTCACTGACGGCCTGAGATCACGTAACTTAAGCATTATATTAACAGCGCGTGACTACAAATCCTTAAAGGACGTCATAAGAGCTGCTAAAGACGAAGAACTTTCTTCAAGGGAGCAGCAGTCGCAAGAGGAGATGTTTACGGGATCCCGAGGAAGACCCTCAGGTGAGTATAACACCCGTCCATTTACAGGCCGAGGCAGGAACACATGGTACAACCAAAGTAGTAGGGGTCAACACGCCTACTCACACGCAACTCGAAATGATTCGACTGCGACTTATAGTACGGGCAGCCGCGGGCGCCCGCTCTATCGAGGACACATGCACCGGGGTAATCGTTACTCGCGTAGCATGTATCGAGGTAATTACAACTACAACCGCCCGAGTGTAAATTACATTGAAAACCAAAATTTACCCAATTCAAGCGAGACTACAAATAATCCGGCAACACAGGAAAATGAATCAGAGTTTTTTCGTGCATAACATATTTTCATGTGATAGTAGTGACTACATAGAATTACCGGCAATGACGTAACATGTTCTTGGCTATTAGATACGGGCTCATCATTATGCGCTATAAGCCTTGAAACTGTAATTGAGCTTAGCATTCCGATTACTAAAAGTAGCATTCCCGTAAATGGCCTCGGGGGACGTCTCGATACCGAAGGATATGTTTACATTAGCTTCATTATAAATGGTGCGGAATTTGAACACAAGTTTCACGTCATAAAAGATTGGCCATGTTGGACGAATGCATTGATAGGTAGAGATTTTTTTTTTAAATATTATTGCTTCATAGATTATTACGACGATATGTTCTCATTATTTAACCATGACTTAAATAAGATTATTACGTTACCAATATGTACAAGACAACCGGATGACAATGATAACTTATTCATACCGCCGCGATGCGAAAAAATAATATTTATAAGGACAAATTTCGAAGAAGATTGTATAGTAACTCCGAAACAAATAGGTAAAGGGATTTTTACTGCAGGAAGTATTAGTCCGCCTATTAATGGGAAAATTCCCATACAAATACTTAACACCCGGGAAGATGGCGTGACCTTAACGAACTTAAATCCGGAATTGACTACTTTAAACAACTACAATATTTGTAACTTTGAAAAATGCGACAATATAGACAGTGAACGTGTTCGAAAAATGCTGTCGTTTTTAAATTTGTCTCATTTAAATACAGAGGAAAGACGCTCAATACAAAATATTTGCGCAAAATACTCTGACGTATTCCATTTACCAGGAGATAAGTTGTCGACCACAAACATTTATCAACCTAATTGTAAGGTGATGTTTAATGAAACAACGACATGTCGGAAGTGTTCTTTATTGTATAGGTTCGTCTCACTCGCACATTCATGCTTTATACATATGTTGTCTCATTCATTCTACCTGGGTTATTACCTATCTAACGGTCGTATTATGGTTCGATCCGAATATCGACTTTTGCCCTTACATGCCCTTTGAAATTTAAATTGAAAATGATATTTATATTGTTTTTATTTTAAATTTCACATCTTATTCCTTACATGCCATTATTTCAAAATTGCAACAAACTATAACATTACTAAAAAAAAATACTATTTACTTTAAGTTACATTAATTTATTTTAGGGCGGGCCTGAAACTGAAACTACTTTACATTACAATGTCATGACTACTGTTGATATTTCTGAGACTTATTACTGTTACATTTGTTATTTAAACTTCTATTATTGAGATTCATGTTACACTTCTTGTTGTAATAATCATCAGTATATACATAATGTACTTTAATTCAAAACATACTACATTATAAATCAACTTTCAAGCAAATTATATACAGCACTCTTTTATTTTTTTTTTGACTTTTTATGTTTTGTGAAGCAATGTACAGCGTTAATCATTATTCTATTTCTAGTTATTATTTACAATTATTTATTTTAACTTATTCTACTTTTCATGCAATAGTTCATCACCTGTATATACAAATTTGAGAGAACTCTTAATGTACATAGATTTAAATATTACAAATACATCTCAGTCATTGGCTAGGAATTTTATGATTTATTCGGCACTAGGTTAAGTTCAGTGTGTACTATTTACAGTTTATTTCATGCAAAATTATATAATTTACAACAATTTGTTTTTTTTTATTTATTTACCTCCTCAAGTTTTACTTATTAGTCAACAGAAGCTTATCCTACTATACACGCCTATATACACTTAAAACTAGTTATGTACATATTTATAGCAAATTCTTTTTATTTACACTTTCTGGCGCTACGCAACTATCTTTTCATTCCCTTCTTTTTTTTTTTACATACTTTAAACAGATTTACTTTAAAAAAAAAATTTATGTTTACTTAACGTTTTACAGTAAATTTTGAGCAAATTTTAAATTATAGTTAAAAAAAAAAAAATTGATATCTAAGACCCTCTGGTACATAGATTGTATACTATCATGAAATATAAGTGAAGCAAATAAATATAGTTATATTGTCAAATCCGGTTATTAATCATACTTGTCTGGTTTCTCAGTGATGCGTCCTCTACTGGTTACATATTGTCTTCGGGCTCCACTTTGGCTGGTCATTCCATACTCCCTGGTATTTGTCACGTCCGTGGTTTGAGGATCCTCCTGTTGCTGGTCGCTGCTGGAGTTTACATCCTCATTGTCATCATTGTCATCATTATTGTACTGGTTGCTACATACATGGTCATCAATTGGGTTATCTGAAAAAGCTGAAAAAGAATCTAAAGCGGGAGGTGGTTTCAAAGGTTTCAAAAATTGTACATGTACTATCTTCTTCTTTGAGGGTTGTGTGACATCCTGTATTTCATAACATACTGATCCAACTTGTCTGATTATCTTGAATGGTCCCTTGTACTTTGGTGTCAATTTATGATCTTGCTGCTGAGGCCATTCATATAAAACATATTCACCTTCCTTGAAGTTATGGTCTAGTTTTCTGAGATCAAATCTGATTTTATTCTTGTAATGTTTTTCTTCTATATTTTTGTGTGCTATGGTTCTTGCATCTGATAATAAATCTAACTGATGTGTCTGGTCCATATTGTTTTGAATTGTGCCAATGTGAATTTCATTTGGTGGTATTCTAGGGTGATATCCATGTAGTAAATAAAATAGTAGATATACTCTGAACTTCTGTGTAATAGCCCAATGCACTGCCGTTACTTCGAGTTCATTAATATGGTATCTGGTTTCTGTATCCTTCAATGATCTACTTGCGTATTCAATTACTTTTTTCTGTCCATTTTGAATTTGAAGTAAACATGACCCTATTCCACTGTATGAACTGTCTGTTTCCACTATCGTTTCTTCTGCATCATGTCTAAAATCCTGTCCGCAGCGCCATGTAAGGTGATGTTTAATGAAACAACGACATGTCGGAAGTGTTCTTTATTGTATAGGTTCGTCTCACTCGCACATTCATGCTTTATACATATGTTGTCTCATTCATTCTACCTGGGTTATTACCTATCTAACGGTCGTATTATGGTTCGATCCGAATATCGACTTTTGCCCTTACACTGAAACCAGACTCCGTTCCTGTTTATGTGAAACCCTATCGGTTGCCACAAATTCATAGGGATGAAATAGAAAAAAAAATTAAAGAAATGTTGGCAGACGACATTATCGAACCATCCAATAGTGAGTGGTCTAGCCCAGTTCTCCTAGTTCCAAAAAAATCTAACTCTGACGTAAAAAAATGGCGATTAGTTATAGATTTTAGAAAACTAAACAATCAGATCGTTGATGACAAATTTCCGCTTCCTAATATAACGGACATTTTAGACTCGCTTTCAGGAGCGATGTATTTCTCACATCTTGACCTAAGCCAAGGTTATTATCAATTAAATTTAGATCCAAATAGTAGAAAACTAACAGCATTCACTACACACTCAGGGCATTACCAGCTAACTAGATTACCCCAAGGTCTGAAAACAAGCCCTAATTGTTTTTCCAGGGCCATGACAATTGCAATGGCGGGTTTGCATCATGAAAAATGTCTTGTGTACCTTGATGACCTAATTTGTTACGGCCGAAACCTACAAACCCACAATAAAAATCTTATAGACATATTATCTCGACTTAGGCAAGTTAATCTAAAATTAAATCCTAATAAATGCAACTTTTAAAGAAAGAATTATTATATTTAGGGCATATAGTGTCATCAGACGGTGTCAAACCTGATCCAGAAAAAACAAAAGCTATTGATAACTATTCAACTCCAGGAAATATAGATGACGTTCGTAGATTTGTTGCATTCGCAAACTACTACAGAAAATTCATACCCTCTTTTGCAGAAATTACTTTACCATTAACAAAACTATGCCGGAAAAATGTACCATTTGTTTGGACAAATGACTGCAATGCAGCCTTTAATGAAATAAAAAAAAAATTAGCAAATCCACTTCAATGCCCAAACTTTGACGAAAATAACACATTTATTTTGAAAACTGATGCTAGTGGTTATGTGTTGGGTGCGATTCTGAGTAACGGCGATAATAGACCCGTAGCTTATGCCAGTCGCACTCTGAATAAAGCGGAAATCAACTACTCTACTATAGATAAAGAACTTTTGGCGATTGTCTGGTCAATAAAATACTTTAGACCATACCTGTATGGTAAGAAATTTAAAATCGAAACAGATCACAAACCACTAATATATTTATTTAATATGTCTAATCCAAATAGTCGCCAAATGAAATTCCGTTTAGTACTGGAAGATTACGATTTTGACGTCGAATATGTCAAAGGGACAAACAATGTCGCAGCCGATGCATTATCTCGTATAAGAATCAGTAGTGACGAATTAAAAGCAATGCATGAAAACATCATAGCAGTTCTAACTAGGGCTCAACGAAGGAAACATGAAAATATGTTACAACCACAAAATAAATCTCCTGACAGTCAAGTAGTTATAACACCCCAACCCCGAGTGGTAGACATGTTAAAAGTACCAAATAATTACACAGAACTCTTGCTAAATCTACATGACAAAGACATCAATAATTTGCAACATTATGTCACAAAAGAGAGCGAAGACTTCGCATTTTTGGAAACGAAGTCTATAATTTACGTCAAACCATCATCCCGATCGTATTGCGCACGAGCTGCCTTTGCGAGGGCGTTGAGTTTGTTTTGTACAAATATAAATGTAAATAACTTGTATGTTATAAAGAATGACAATAATAAAGAAAAAGTAGAAGAGTTAACGCGTGCCATTAATAAATTACCAACGTGGACCGGCCCACGGTTACATATTTTAAGAGGAATAAAAAGGATTACCGATACAGACACAATCCGTGTCATACTAAATGACTACCACATGCTGCCAACTAGTGGCCATGCTGGCATTAGGCGCATGTTAAACAATATTAAAAGACTGTATTTCTGGAACGGCATGGAAAAAGATGTCATAAATTTCGTGAAAAAGTGCGATTCATGTCAGAGACAGAAACACAGTAAGTATATACGAGAACCAATGTCAATAACTGACACAGGTAAGTCAGCTTTTAGTAGAATATTTTTAGATTTAGTTGGCCCGTTAATTAAGGATGACAATGGTTATAATTATATATTAACATTACAATGCGACCTCACAAAGTATGTCGAAGCCTATCCCCTAACAACTAAAGAAACGGTGGCGGTTGCTACTGCATTTGTAAACAACTTCATTCTACGCTACGGCATACCTAGTGAGATCGTTACCGATCGAGGGACGGAATTTATTTCAGCTACCATGCAAGAAGTGTGCAAACTCTTAAAAATTACACACTTAACCTCAACCGCTTATCATCATCAAACTATAGGTGCGTTAGAAAATAGTCATAAAACTCTAATTTCCTTTTTACGTATTCAAACAAACAACGCGCCCCAAAATTGGAGTACATGGTTACCTTATTGGTCTTTTGCTTTCAATACCACTGTACACAGTGAAACTAAATATAGCCCATTTGAACTTGTTTTTGGCAAATTATGTAGTATACCGACACATCTAACAGATACTTTAGACCCATTATATAACCATAACGATTACCCATGCGAATTAAAATATAGGATTCAAAAGTCGCAATTAGATGCTAAGACAAATCTTTGTAAAAGTAAAGAGGTAAGAAAATACAGATACGACACTGATGTAAACACTGTAAAATATGCAGAAGGCGATTTAATTTTGGTAAAAAATGAAGCTCGCGCCAATAAATTGGACCCTTTATATTTAGGCCCATATAAGGTAGTTAAGGATATACAACCAAATGTAATCATTTTAGATAATAAAAATAAGCAAAATATATTGCACAAAAATAGGACTAAGCCATATGTTTCCTAAAAAAAAAAAACACACACACTCTCTATTATGTTTTTTTTTTAATGAAGAGGGGGCGTGTGGTGTATGTGTATCTATAGATATATATGTCATGTATCATCCATGTATTGAGTAGTCTGTAAGTTGAGTTTGAACAATAAACACATGTAATCGAGCTCCGTATTTTATTGTTATTCCGCCAACCGTACAGGGTTACCCACACCTAGGGTTCGAACCAAAACCCTCTACTATCGCGGTAGGTGCCTAAGCCATGTCGGTCATAACGTAGCTAGCTGACATCGAATTGTTCCAAGTAAGTACGGATGTTTACCATGTAACTGGCATCAAAACACAAGTCAATATTTATTATTAGATCTACATATAAGTAAATATTCAATTTGGTGTGATTCCTGTAATTCTGTCACGTTCCCATACTGAACGGTGTGAAAAAAATTTGACAGAACGTGACCGGCATTCAAGAGGTACCCGTGTGTAATAATCATAGATCGTCACTCGATAGACATTGCATATTAACCTCCGAAAAAGGGATCGGAAACCTATATCTATAAGTACTCAAATAAAAAGGCTAATTTTTTCGTTCTTTAATAATATAGTGTATGTTACCTGTAAATAAATAAAAAAAAATTAAAAAAATCGATAAAAGCCTCCCCCCCATGGATCTCCATCCGTCACGGTCTTGAGCAATCTTTAATAATTAGGTACTTTATTTTTAATGGGACGATAAGGTAATTCATTTTTATTATCTAATTATAGATAATTCAAATATACATAAAAAGTAAAAATCATTCAAAATATTTTTCAAAAGTTACATTTAAAAAGTTTAATATTTAAAAAGATACCGGTACGGATCCCTACCCCTAACACCATCAGACACACAAAACTGCTAGTGTTATTTGACTATATGGTACAATGTCTTGAATAATAGCTAGAAAATCCTTAGCGCAATCGTCAGTCAGATTTGAAATATTTGAATTGGAAAGTGTCAGTTAGCGTCACAACATTATTCAAAAAATATTTTTTGAAGAAATCGACGGAACCAGTTGCGTTTCACCTACTTGTTCCATGCTCCATCTAGTGGTAATCATCTCTGGTGTGGTACAATGTAAGTGAACTGTATACATACACGGTCTTTCTTTTCAGGGATTTTCTTTGATTTTCTTCGATAATCCTCTGAGCGTGGCTGTGTTACGAAAACTTCAAAGGGAAAGTCTGAGGAAATAACACAGGTGGATGAAATGCATCCGAGAAACTGGCTTCACTACTGTACATTATTTTAGGGTGCAGTAAGTACAGTCAGCAGCGTTTTTGGATCATCGTAGACCTTTATAAGCTCTTTCTAGTTACGTCATTGATTCGGAATAATTATAATGTAGCATTTTTCGGTCAACACGAATATAAATCTAAATCCTTAAAACCATCAAGAAAAGAGCACACCCATCTTAAAGGCCGGCAACACACTTCCAACACTTCTGGTGTTTCGGGTGTCCATGCCCATGCAGTGATCGCTTACCATCAGGCGACCTGTCGGCTCGTTTGCCTCCTATCTCATAAAAAAATACACCTAACGCCCTGATACGAATTTTGACATAAATCAGAACCTCTTAATACGATAAGAATCGGATAAGTCCGTGCCACAAATGACGTGTTGACATATCGTATCCATTTGTGATATTGAACACATTTTTACGAATCAGGCAGTTAATTATTTTTGAATAAATATGTTTCCGAACAGAATATTTGTAGTTTTACCGTATACTAGCTAGCTAGCTACCATATACTATCTTTAGATAAGTTCTTTCGTTCCGGAGGTCGCGGGTTCGAACCCCGGCTCGCACTAATGAGTTTTTCGAAACTTATGTGCGAAATGACATTTGATATTTGCCAGTCACTTTTCGGTAAAGGAAAACATCGTGAGGAAACCGGACTAATGCCAATAAGGTCTAGCTACCCTTCGGGTTGGAAGGTCAGATGGCAGTCGCTTTCGTAAAACTAGTGCCTACGCCAAATCTTGGGATAGTTGTCAAAGCGGACCCCAGGCTCCCATGAGCCGTGGCAAATGCCGGGATAACGCAAGGAGGATGAGGATGACTATCTTTAGATGGGTCATTCCGCGGCAAGAGTAACATGAGTCACGAATTTATGGCATGTTCCATTTATTCACGATGCAAGTGCAATTTATTTAGTCACCTTACCTAGTACCTAGATCCTTTAATTTGCAGCTGTAGTTCAAATAAACACTCAATGAAGTCGTGACTCACGTTACTTTTACGTGGATTCACCCAGATATTTAAAAATCTAGTTATTACAATTTCATATTTTACGTCACAGTATCAGTTACACTGAAAATTAAACCTAGCATATATTATATTTCTCTTTGGACAGAAAATCCAGAGAACTCAGTTTATTACGTACATTCCAGACTCGTTATATGAGTACCAGTTAACTTTGGTAATTAGCATGGCTTCCGTGTCACAAAGTTGCTGAAATATCTCATTTCATTTTAATTAAGCTCGTTAAACATTTCGCGTCATTATGAAACTATGTTTCTAGGAAATGTTATGATTATTTTAATTATAATTATGTGTGTGGGACCCACGGAACACCGTAGAGGGTGCAGGCCGGGGTTCAGGCGGACCGAAGAAGTTTAGTTTTATTTCTTTCATAATGATAAATTACATTGTCATAATAGATCGATCGCAACGCCGGGCCGTGCTCGTCGACATCACCATCCCCCATGATGAGAATCTCGTGAAAGCCGAGAAGGACAAGTCCAGTAAGTATCTAGACTTGGCTTACGAGATAACCGCCATGTGGGATGTTGATTCGACGATCATTGTCCCGATAGTCGTTTCAGCGAACGGTCTCATAGCGAAGAGTCTCGACCAACATCTCGAGAGATTCTCGCTAGGTGGTTGGATCAAGGGTCAGATGCAGAAGGCGGTGATCTTGGACACGGCGCGGATAGTCCGACGGTTCCTCTCTCTGCAGCCCTAACCACCGGCAGCTTGGGCCCTGCCCCGCTGCCGGCGGCACCCTAGGTTAGGTTTTTTATAATGTGTTTATATATTTTGTATTGTTTTGTATGTGGTTTTGTATTTTACTTTTATAATCATATTATAAAACAGCCTAATCTAAGAGAAAAGATAAATAAAGGAAATAATAATTACATTATAAATTATGCTATGTTAACCTATATGAATTCACATTATGATCGTCAATATAATTATTTCACATGCATTCATTCAATTGTATAATGTCAATAATAATAATCAAAACAAAAAGAGTTAAAATAAAAACGAAAACTATCAATTTACTCGATCAACTGCATTTACAGATAGTCAAACTAAAAAAATAAATACATAATGGAATACATTTCAAATGAAAAAATCTAATAGGTAGGTATAGATATCTCATAATGATCGTCATATTAAAACTAAGAGCATTAATTAAGAAAATCATATAACTAATCATTCACTGAATATAACGGATTATTCAATAAAAAGTAAGAGATGGCGGGATGACTTGGACGCATTCTATCCACGCTGGCAGGATCACGCACGTGACAGGGTTGAGTGGAAGAAGCGAGGGGAGGCCCTTTGCCCAGCAGTGGGATACTACAATAGGCTATTAAAAAAAAGTGTAGTTTTTAAGGTTGCCCGTAGTCACACCGCGGTCAATTGCGATGGAAAAGTGTGTGTCTGTTTTTTTGTACGTCTTTCTGATTATTGATTTTTTAAGTGGAGATAGCTGAAGGGACGGAGAGTGACATAGGCTACTTTTTGTTTCCTTCTAACCCCCCACTTCCTTAAATGGGGGGTGGAAATTTGTATGGAGCATTCCGCAATATTCAAATTCAAGGCGAGCGAAGCCGCGGGCAAAAGCTAATAAGAAATAAGTAAATAAAATTGAGTTTTCTCAAACATGCAATGAAATATTGTCTTTACGTTCCTTAAAATGGGCTGGGAAGTATCGCTTTTTGGGCGCAACAACTCGAGAGGACTGTAAAGGGATTTCATATTATTTTTTAGGCCTAGGCCTGCAAAGTAACTTTTTTTTATAAAATATTGTCCTTTAGAGCATTTTTTTTTATTTCATTGTATGTTTGAGAAAAGCACTATACATGCCTCGGCGTGAAAACGGATTCCCGGCCTCGTATCCCTATCCGGCCTCGCTCGCACGCTCGCTCGGCCGTATATACCCACTTGGCCGGAAATCCTCATTTTCCCAGCCTCTGATGTAATGTACTATTATTGTTCGTGTTAGAGACCCACACCCGCACCATAACATGTACTATTGTCCATATCCAATAACTAAACAAACTCGTTAATTAAATACTTAGTTTATAACTAATCTACATAATGACTGACCCCGGGAGTTGAATCGTCAACGAACGATAACCAATGTGATAATAACTAGTATCTAGTGATGTGCCGCAGCAGGAATGTTCCTGGAAATATGTTTTATTTTATTTTATTTTATTTATTCAGGACATTACTCAAAATTTTTTTTTTTAAGTAGTAACACTACTATATATAAATTATAAACTGAAATAGATACCATACACTAAATAAAAAGCGATCAAGCCCAATGGTGGCGAAGCCGGGAATCGAACCCGGGTCTCCAGCTAACGCGGCTGACGTGCTAAACCGCTACACAGTGGGATTGATAGCTTTTTCTTCAGTGTATGGTATTTATAGAATGAGTGGCAATCATCTGCATCTCTTAACTAATATACCTTTGTCTCAAAACTTGCGGGAATAATTTGCACGTGTAAATTCAGCTTAACGATAGATCGTATATTCTCAGGGGCGTGAAATATTGATTAAAGTATTCCGTGGCACATCACTAATCGCAAATAATTAACATATTATCTATGTAGTACCCGGCAAACTCTGGTCAAATGTTGACCGAAATGTACAGATCAGTGTTTTTCCTTGTTTTTGCTTTAGTAATAGCAGACGCTGCCATTATAAATAGATATGATGAAAGTGAATGCAACTTAGATCCTCAAATAGTACACGATATAGCATCTTATAAAAATGTGACACAAATTATTATGGAAGAGATAAAGAATAAAGGATTGGGAGAGAGAATGTTTGAGCAGTAAGTTTGGTGCTTCGTAAATTTTATTGTTTATATCGTTCGTAAAAATGCTCGCTATGATTCGTAGTGGCATACCTACTCTTAAATGTGCGTGTCATTGTGCAAATCCGTAGTTTACCCGAACGATGATGAAAAGTCGATAGTGATATAATATAACTCATATGTTATGTTTGTATAATTCTGTGTATATTACACGCTCTATAACCAAAACAGATTTTTGGATTTCAGAATCTCAATAAAAACTTAAAGGCACCGTCAAACACAACTGCATCTTCAATACTATATTTCGGTCTTTTGTGCATGTATATTGTATATTACATCTCTCCATAGATGGAGGTTATCTCGTACCCCCAATGTTGGAGCATATAAGTATAATACGAGTGATCGAGTTGTTTTAATGTGAAATGTACTGCTCTCAACTTACCTCTAATTTTTACCTAAATGTCCTTCTGCGCTGATTTTTTAATGTTTACTAATTGAAATTAAATTGGAAAATTCTGCCAGCTTCAACCTTTTAAATTAACATTTTACATTCAAGGTATACTTTTATTGACGCCGTAAAATATTTAACTCCCAAGAACGTCGGAATTTAAGACGCTATGAAACTCAATCGTTCATCTAATGGCTCGTTATATCAAATAGCACTCGATTTTGAGTCGATGGGATTATAAATTTAATATCTCCAGTGATTTTGTGCTTGAAAGTTTAGGAAAACAAGAGGGATTACAATAGGCTCAAGGAGGAAATTGTTCGAAACTGTAATTACGTAAATTAAGATTCAAACTAAGATGTTTAACAACTGTCACAAGAGATGTCGCTGTACTAAGAGTGGTAAACTGTACATCGCGCTTACGATAACGATAGTCTTATTAGGAATACATTCCTAAGGGTTTGGGATATTTTATAATATATTAGCTTTATTTGTGGTTATTTCATAATAAATCCTTTACTAAACCGTTTGGCCGTTTTTAAGGAAGTACGAAAAATACAGAAATTTAATGTGCCATATTTAAACTTAAGTAATTAAAGAACTAGATTACCATAATACAAACAAGCTTCGCGCTATCATAACTAAGATAAGCCTACAAATAAAGTTGTGATTGTTCCAGATTCGTATCATTTTTGGACAAATTCGGTGCCCGTCCGTCCGGAACAGAGACACTGGAGAAAGCCATAGACCACATGATTAATCTTACAAGAGCACATGGAGTCACTGATGTTACTACTGAACAAGTAGACGTAGGTATTAAATATTTTTTCGAAGGTATTAAATAATTGTCGAATCACTTTCTATCAAGCACAAAACGCCTGGGGAGTTGGGGTCGATAGCATAGATTTTAAAGTGGAGAATTTAATGTAGCTGAGATTCTAACTTACAGGTGCTTACAGCCACAGGTTTGTTATCCAATGCTGTACTATATGAGCCGTGGGCCAACTGGTTGATAATTCATAGCCGACTAATATTACAATGAGGGCAAATTAAGCAATAAAAACATTAATGAAGTAAAACGTCCACTTAGTTTTAAAAAGCACTTTTGCTTAAATATTATCGTTTCTGCTTGATAAAAAAATGTATAATTAATTTGTACATTTTTCGTAATCTAATACGTAATTAAGTCTTATTTATATTTCGTAGTCTAATATAATATTTGCTTATATTATTACAGGCCCCACACTGGGTTCGTGGACATGAGTCAGTATCCATGATTTCACCTCGTGAAAAGAATATCGCAGTAATTGGCCTCGGAAGCAGCGTAAGCACTCCTAAGGAAGGAATCACTGCAGAGGCAATCGTCGTTAAGAATTTCAAAGAACTCGATGAAAAGACCAATGACGATATTAAAGGGAAAATAGTTGTTTACGATGTACCATACGTGGTGTATTGGGAAACTGTACAGTATAGATCACATGGAGCTTCTAAAGCAGCTGCCAAAGGAGCTGTGGCGTCACTTATTCGTTCAGTTACTCCTTTCTCTATATATTCTCCTCATACTGGTGCTCAATATTATGACGATAAAGTACCAAAAATCCCAGCAGCAGCAATCACTCATGAAGATGCAGATTTGTTATCCAGACTACAAATACAAGGCGAAAAGATTGTTTTGAAAATTCAAATGGCCAGCACATTTGATATGAAAAAGTCGCGGAATACTATTATAGACGTAAAAGGCAAAGAGGATCCTGATAAATTAGTGATTGTCTCTGGACACATTGATAGCTGGGATGTGGGACAAGGAGCTATGGATGACGGAGGTGGTATGATCATCAGTTGGCTAGCTCCAATAGCTTTGCACCACTTAAATCTAAGGCCTAAAAGAACTTTGCGTGCTATTTTATGGACAGCTGAAGAACCTGGTCTTGTTGGTGCTCAAGCATACATAAATAAACATATTAATGAGCTCGACAAAATAGATTTTGTCATGGAATCAGATGAAGGTACATTTAAGCCTCGCGGTTTGACAGTAGCTGGATCTAAAGAGGCTCAATGTTTAATAGCAGAAGTACTCAAATTGTTTTCTCCGATAGACAAATTAAAGGAAAACGACTACCTCGCTAACACTTCTCTTAAAAATGAAGGCCAACTAAGAGCAGTTTTCTCTTAGTTGACGTTAAGTTAATCACTACAATTACGATCTTATACAATTCAAATAAAGCTGATTACTAAAACAATAAAGGAATGTATGATTGAACTAATAACTTAGGTGTTTTGTTATTCCTAACCAATGAACACCTTGAATCAATTATTAACTTGTTAGGCAAAACTATGTAACATAGGTTGATTCAATCCTGAACTAGTTCATTAAAACAGATAAGTATGTTAATAGTTCTGAACATTTTTATAGTAAATTTGATTATTTTATCTTTGTTGATTCAAATAAGATTAGGTATTTGAAACAACTAAACATAGGTAGATTCAATCCTGATCGAATTCATTAAAACAGATAAGTATGTTAATGGTTTTAAACATTTTCATAGTTGATTTGATTATTTTGTCTGTTGGTTCAAATAAGATTAGGTATTTGAAACAACTAAACGTGTAGGTACATTCAATCCTGAACTAATTCATTAAAACAAATAAGTATGTTAATGGTTTTAAGCATTTTCATGCTTAATTTGATTATTTTGTCTTTGTTGATTCAAATAAGACTTGGTATTTGACATAAACTAAATCTAGGTTGCTTCAATCCTCAACTAATTCTTTAAGACAGATAAGTATGTCAATAGTTCTAGACATATAAAATTTTGAAACAACGAAGATACATTTCTCAATCCCATTATGATCAAATTGTTGTATCAATTACGAAATGAATTGAGTTCTACTAAGAATGAATTGTTAAATCTATTATCATAATAAACAAATTAAATAATTGGTAATCTGATCAATCAAGTGAATAGTAGGGGTAAGCGTTTGTACATCCGCCTTCCGCCCGCGCCCCTCCCGCAGCGCGTGCGAGTGTTGCCAACTCGGAATAAAATATACCAGATCTGGGATATTTTCACGGCTCTTTCATCGAAAATTTTTATTTAGCATTGGGCACATATTTTTACATATTTGGTCTAAGGCATCAACTTGAAAGCAACCATATTTGTCATCGCCATATGGTATTCAATTTTATTATGAATTTTCGTGTGTGGCGGACGTCGATGTAATATAACAATTTTCAAAATAAATGGAAGGGTGAGTTATTTACGGATTGCCATGCTGATCCTATTAAGCTAACCATGCTTTTCATATTTGATAGCCCACTATGAAAGTGTTGTCAGAATCGTTAAAGTTATTTAATAATCGCAATAACGCTTGCACACTGTTATCAAAAACGCTGCAGCGTTAGCATAGCCGGACTCGATATGGGTTCAGTTTTGTATTCTTCATGAGTATCCAAGTCAGGAACGGATCCACCCCTTCCCAGAAAAAATGCTATAATTGGCTCAGCTCAGACGCAGTGCCGGATAAAGCAGCGCAGAGCCTGTAGCAAGTTCTATCTAGAAGCCCTAAAGGGTGAAGCCACACTAGAGCAATTTCGGTTACGCTATATATATACGCGTGATCACGTGACTCGGCGTGGCGCGTGAGGCTTCATCTTAAAGTGCAAGGATTTTAAGCATATAATTATATAGGTACATGTTAAGGCAGAAAATTCAAGCATTCCAAGGCTTAGATTGCTTTAGTATATTTATTTAATTTGTCCTAATTTGCGAGGAAATGAGGAGAAATAATCAATAAATTATGACTTATAATATACATACATACATACATACAATCACGCCTGTATCCCATGAAGGGGTAGCACATGAATCTACTCGTTTCAGTGCCACTCTTGGCAAATAAGGGATTGAAAGAAAACGAAACTGTGACATTGCAGTGACAGGTTGCCAGCCTCTCGCCTACGCCACAATTTAACCCATAGGTATCCCACAGTCGCCTTCTACGACACCCACGGGAAGAAAGGGGGTTGTGAAATTCTTAACCCGTCACCACACGGGCAACATATAATATATTACTTACAATATATTGACACTGGGGCTAATATATATTTTTATTGACTTATAATATAGTTTTCAGTACAGATGTTGCGTTTTTTACGCACTAGTGTGAAAAGTGATTCATTTCTTGTCAGGTCGAAACTTCGGAGGACCATCTGTACTGAAAAACGTCGTACCATACACGTGCGAAAAGGAAATTCGTAACTCGTGTTGATTTAGAACACTCCCTTCTGTTGTGTTTTAATTTATTGCCACTCGTTTCGAACTTCCACCTTTTCGCACTTGTATCGTAATGTACTATTACATAATTATGGTATGTATTGTAAAACGTTGTACGATACATGTACGAATAGAATAAGTATTATAGGTAATTCACTACTCCTGTCGATTTAAAAAACTCTCTTCGTTCGTGTTTTAATCACAACTCGTTTCAAATTTCCCATTTTTCGCACTTGTATCGTAATTTACTATTGATTACTTTACTATTGATTACTATCTATTAGTTAAAATAAAAATTCCATCAAATATATTGCTAAAAAACAACAGACTCGTAACCAAATAACAAAGGTGAATTTTACTGCACATTAGGTATCATTTGACGGCATTTCAATTTTAGATAGGTACTGAATTATTTTTAATCATTTATGAATTATTTTTAATCATTTATTTTAAGTACCTTTATGCCTTTAATTCGAGGTAGACTCATTTAAAAAAAAATGTTAACGTATTTTAGACATCTTCTATACATTAGCCTAGCGTTTTTCAAAATCGGAGTTGGCAACACTGACGCCGAAGTGATTTGTCAACGCGTCTTGTGTTAATTTTTTTGCGGTTATCTATCACATCACAGATCTAACAACTTACAAGTTCAATGGAGTAAGTGATCGAATCTTTAAAAACATGGGAGTTGGAGAACTTAATACGAAAATTCACCAGTAAGTACAATGTATTTTTTTCATTATTTAGTCAAGTTGCTAATGACACGAGGCCAATAGCTTGCTGGGCTGCGGCCCCGGCCGATAATGGATGCAATCTCGTAATAATACACATTTAAATTTCTTGTCTATAAAATACACATTTAAGTTGGCTCAATTTTCGTTGAACGTCCGGCATGTGCTGTTCGCGGCGCGAGCCGATTTAGACTTGGTATGGTAACTATAGTTCCGTCAAAATGAGAGAGACCGGAATTATTTTTGCCAGGGAGAGAATTGCGAGGGGATCTTTAGCCCGAGTCAAAATCGGGCGCAATCGCCCGTTTGAGTGAGTTTTGATAGTGATTCTGTTGTGTATTTTCTTATAGTTGGATAGTTTCTAACAAAGCGTTGCATATTTTCCAGCCCCGGAATCGGACGCTAATAAAACCATGTTCCGATGGTAATAGGCGACGCCCAGCGTGCCCGGGTGTTGAAATAAGTGCAAAACTGCTCTCCGCTCGCCTTTTGTCCACCAACGGTAAATTGTACATTCTTTAAAAACCTTGTCAAATTGTCACTTAGGTTATGTGTAATTCCAAATTAGCAGTAGGTCGTTTCACAGAACGCGTTGACGTTCGGAATTCGAATTCCGGGGCAATTCCCCTGTCCTACGGGCGATCCAAATCTCACGGACGCCGTCTTTGGAATTTTACTTAAAGACTGGTATACACATTTCAGGGTTCACGCCGCGTCGCCTAATCCTCGCGCCGGTCGCCAGCATTCCCCGCTGTGTTCCGGTAACCTACAGGCGGCAAGCTGACGCTGCCGTCATCCACACGACACCATCTCTGAGGCGGCTGACGTGGCAGTCGTGGTGGTCTGAGGCGGCTGACGTAGCACGTTTGAGGTTAGACCTTTCCAATCACTCTTATCTACATCATCGAACCGGCATAATTATGGTTCTGGCACCCTCCGTGTTACTATACCTTTTATTTTAATATCCGCCGTACACCGTTTCTACCCGTAGTTTTAACTCAAGAGTTCGCTGATCCACGTTTGTTCCCTTAAATAATTTAAAACCTTAGTCTCATGTTCAAGTGTAGCTAGCCCTCGGCTCTGTAAACTTAGTAAATTAGAGAGTAATTTCATAATATAAGGCAAGGCTCAGTGGAGTCCTTTGTAATAGATTAATTAACAGAGAAATAATTACCTTTTGCCCTTAAGAGTTGTTTCAATTTTAAATCTTGTCTGCTAGCATAATGGCCCCCAATTATAAGCAGATATTGTAGCAATATTGAAAAATATTAACTTTGAGTTAAAAAAAGATGTAATACGGTTCCTCTAGGGCCAAATATTTTTCCACGCTGTTCATAATTTTGTAGTATGGTATGTGATATTAATTGTATCATTCATTTCCAGACCCTGATGGATTTTTCTGAGTTTAACATAAGCACAGACCTAATAGTTATAGAAACTTCAGAAAAGGAAAACTTGTCCTCGGAAAAGGAAAATGTGCCATCTGCAATTGCTGAGAAGAAAGCAGAGCCCAGTTATAATTCCAGGGTAAGCAGTTTCTAACAGACTTCTTTACCTAGAAGGAGGAGGTTCTGTATTTTATTGTAAAAAACATTATAAGAATTACAATTCAATAAATGAATACTGCATAGGCAGACCAACATACCAGAGAGAGATTTTATTCCAACCATTTTTGAAGTAACATACTCATCTTATCACAATAATATTTTTAATATAACTGCATTGTTAGGCAAGATACCGGGCTGGCCTAGCGAGTAGTGACTAAGTGACCGTCCCTACTAAGCCGCAGTTCTGGGTTCGAATCCCGGTAAGGACATTTATTTGTGTGATGAGCACAGGTATGTTCCTGAGAATCCTGAGTCATGGATGTTTTTTATTTATATAATTATTTGTTTATTAATTATATCGTTGTCTGAGTACCCACATCACAAGCCTTCTTGAGCTTACTGTGGGACCCAGTCAATCTGTGTAAGAATGTCCTATTACATTAATTAATTTATTTATTATTATGATACATTATACTGTGAGTGTATAGGTTATGACTGTAATTAATTGTATTATAATTATATTAATTAAAGAGGCAAATGAAAAGTAAAGTTTCTAAATATTTTTCAGATTGTGGAAAAGTCATTGGACTCTGCATCACTATTTTTAAAATATTCTGCTCTCAAAAAACCACAAGGATATTCTTTGGTAAATATAATAACATTAACTAGCTAAGTCACTTTTTACTATGTAACTTTAAAATAATTATTATATGTATAACTGAATACTGCATTCGTTTCTTTTTACTTTTTGTTTTTAATTGTTTGTTTTATCATTCCAGCGGCTTAACGACTTCAAAAGCACATGAAATTTACTAGGACAATTTGTTTATAAATTTTCCATCAATGAAAATAAATCTTCAGGAACAGCTGAAATACAAAAAGTCGAACTTACTGCACTTACCAATTGTAAGTATATGATAAAATTGATAAAGCAGATGTTGTCTATGTTAAAATAGTTAGTTTCACCACACCGACTGGCAAAGGCTCTCTTTAGTCTTCAAAAACAGATAGCAAAACTGCATTTTGTCCACAAGAGTGCAAAGAAATTTCATACAAATTTTAACTGGATGTCTCAAGCTTGATAGATTTGATTTAGTTAGATGTTTTACAGTTAATATTTTGTTTGTGTCGGTGTAGTGTAAAATTTTGTATTTCACTCGGTGGCAAAGTTTGTTTAACCTTCGTGGCTCGTTTCAGTTGCCCCACTGTTCACTTACCCGCATTGATCTTTCCTTATATTATATCGTTTGTAATAATATTTTACTAACTAGTCCCATTTTTATAGCGCCCTATGAGGAAACAACGAATATAGCCGGATTTCTCACCATTCCATTTTTGCTGAACACTGCGGCAGTCCGCCAAAAGAAGAAGCGAGGTTCCGGTGCAAGTCAAAATTGGAAGCCCAGTAAAATGGAAGTAAGGGAAGGTTTCATAAAGCATATCCGCTCTAGTGTAGAAATTAGCCAGACCATCGAACTTCGCATAGCCACACTTCAAAAAATAGGATTGTCATGCCAGCCATACATAATTGTTGTGGGTGAGTCTCTTGAAAAAATCGAATCATTTCTAGTTGTTGTCAGCAGATCGATAATCTATGAAAGACAGTCCATTATGAACGCAGTAGATACGTGCTACAAAATATATAATACAATGAAAATATAATACATTGTACTTACTGGTGAACTCTGGTATTAAGACGATACAGGAGTGATCTATTCTCCATACAAACGCTCTCGACTATTTCCTCCTGGTTTTTCAAGATACAGCAATGATTTTTTTCAAGACAGATTATAATAATTTTTATCTGTGTCGGACCGTTTTGATTTTTTGAGATTCTTATTTTTAAAGACGCTAGAGCCCATCGAAAATTTTCAAAAACGGTGTTATTGATTATGGCGTAAAAAAGGTGTGGTATTCAAAATTGGTAACAATTAGCCACAAAAACTGAACGGTCCGACACTGATTATTTCATTGTTATTCAGATTCTCAAATTTAGTTACGATTGACTTAATTTTGAAGGGGGAAACAGTCGAGAGCGGAACCTCGATTTTAAAGATTTTTTTCGCAATATTTTTTAACTGAGTTCTTAATGGACATTTTTTTTCGATAAATCTAGTTAATAACACTTGTATATTAAATTTGAATTCCCAAATTGAAAGGGGGCTCCTTTCCATTTTAGCATTTTCGCTCCTGTAGCGTCTTAAGTTCTCCAACTCCCATGTTTTTAAAATTTCGATTTCTTCCTCCATTGAACTTGTAAGTTGTTAGGTTAGCTGTGATGTGATAACCGCCGCAAGAAAAAACTATTTATTCTAAGTAGGTAGTAGTAGTAGGTGCCAAGTATATTATGAATAAATGTCATTTTTTTATAACTTTTGTTTTATTTATGGCGTTATTCATAAACGCATCACCAGCCTGAATTAGATATGAATCGTTTTATGTTATCTGTCAAGTTAACGTATGTATTTGTAAATAGGTATAAAACATAATTTGTCTAATTCAGTCCCGTGGTGTTTTATGACAATTATCAATAAGGGGTTGTTGTCTTAGTAAATGAGACAAAGTAAGTCATAGTACAATTGAACATGAATGATAGTACTGAACAAGCTTCTCAGTTGAAATGTATAACAAAACAAAGATTCAAATTGAACAATATCATAGTTCACTCTCACAAAGTGTGTATATCGATGTAATCATGTCCTTAATTGAACTTATTTGGTTTTAATGGTTACTACAGTAATGCCTCATGTTAATATTGACCTACATCTTGGTTGAATCGATTAAACAATTCATGTTCAAATAGAAAAATATCTTAGTTCAGTCTCACAAGGTGCGTAAGTAGATGTAATCATGTTCTTAGTTGAACTTATTCGGATTAAATAGTTAATACAGTAATGCTTCATGTTAATATTGACAGATGTCTTAGTTGAATTGATTAAACAATTAATATTCAAATTGACCAATATCTTAGTTCAGACTCACAAGGTTCGTAAGTAGATGTAATCATGTTCTTAGTTGAATTTATTTAGGTCAAATAATTAATACAATCATTCTCCATGTTAATATTGAGCAACGTCATAGTTGAACTAACTGGTTTGCGTTAGTTGATACAGTTACGTATCATGATAATAATTATCAAGTGCTTAGTTGAACTTACTAAGGTAATTTAGTTCGCCTAATTATTTTTCATGTAATTATTGAACAAGATCTTAATTGTCTCAGTTACGTTGCAAAAGTAAGAGCAATCAAAATTACCTTATTCCATTTGTCTAAGATCTTATCAGGCTCGTATGGAATCAAGATGCTTGACTACGACGATCAAAATATTGATAGGAGCAAACAAATTTTTTTAGAGTGTATTTAATATTAAACACTTCAATAGCCGCTATTGGGTCTACTGGACCCAGGTCATTATTATGAAGGCTAACATGATTATATCATATGCGCCGCCACAGATTCAAAAGTCACGCCGATCTCAAAATTTCAGACTTACGGTGCTGCTACACGGGCAACACAATTACCAGCAATTCACATACCATAGCCGCGTTTGTTTAATACGCACCAACTAACTATAGAGCAAACGCGGCAATGGTATGTGAATTGCTGGCAATTGTGTTGCCCGTGTAACAGCACCTTGAGTCACTGATCCCACCAAAAGCGAGAAAGCGATGAACTATCGGCGATAGAAAAGAACCAAAGAGAGTCGCTTCCGTGTAAATAAAAGTACCTAAACTTGAAATGCTCCAATAACCCTTGAGAAAGATAACTAAAGGTTTACTTATTCATTTTATTATTCAAGTCAGTCAATTTGTTTCACAATCACAATCCTGCACTAACTAAAGTTTCTGTTTAATCCAATGGTTGACTGGTAGAGAATGCCTTAAGGCATTAAGTCCGCCATTTGTACAATTTTATGTCGTGCAATAAAGTTTAAATAAATAATAAATAAATACATTTGTGTATGAAGTCCTGTAATATATTTATTTCCTTATTACTTATTTGATGTGTTACTTTACTTCATAATTACATCTTAAGAGCGTTATAACATTTCGGCGTCGGGCGAAATTAGGTATTTTACCCGCCGCGCGAGCCCAATATGCCGACCCTTTCTAGCACGTCTTATCACTCGCTCGCACTACAATAATGGACAAAACAATCTTGATCCTTTCTATGGAATTTTGATAACAACCACAATCTACTATCTCGATATAAACTTTTGGTTTCTAATAAACATTATTTTGTACGAAAATACGAGAATATAGCGCGAAAGAATATCAATTATGTTAAAATTTGTTTAAAAAATTAAAGTAATAATTATAAAAGTAGACCCCATCCCAAATATTTGCTTTTGTTATATGATAAGTATTAAAGTATATATTAATATGATGATAAAATAAGACAAATACAATTCTAATTACTTCAAGGTGGTGCTCAGGGTCTGATGATGGAGCCAGATGGTGGTCACCAATACTAATGAACAATATGACTATACAACTTCGTGGTTTACATGTCATTCTAGCATTTTCACTTTCACATTTCAAGTGCATATACCACGAGTATAGGTTTTCGGGTGTGCTGATTTAAAAATTAATGACCGATTTGGAATCTGACATTGCTGAGTGTCACTTTGACACAAAAGTCGTCATGGGTGTCGTAAAATAGGTTTTAGGGGGTGCTGATTCCAAAATTAATGACCAATGTGGAATCTGACATTGCTGACTGTCACTTTGACGCAAAAGTCGTCATGGGTGTCGTCAAATAGGTTTGCGGGGGTGCTGATTCCAAAATTAATGAACAATGTGGAATCTGACATTGCTGACTGTCACTTTGACACAAAAGTCGTCATGGGTGTCGTAAAATTGGTTTTAGGGGTGCTGATTCCAAAATTAATGACCAATGTGGAATCTAACATTGCTGACTGCCACTTTGACACAAAAGTCATCATGGGTGTCGTAAAATAGGTTTTAGGGGGTGCTGATTCCAAAAATAATGACCAATGTGGAATCTAACATTGCTGACTGTCACTTTGACACAAAAGTCGTCATGGGTGTCGTCAAATAGGTTTCCGGAGGTGCTGATTTGAAAATTAATGACCGATTTGGAATCTTGACATTGCTGACTGTCACTTTGACACAAAAGTCGTCATGGGTGTCGTCAAAAAGGTTTCCGGGGTGCTGATTCCAAAATTAACGACTATTTTGGAATCTCACAGTGCTAATTGTCATTTTGACACAAAAGGAATCATGGGTGTAGTCAAATAGTTTTTAGGGGTACTGATTCCAAAATTAATGAAATGATTTAAAAAGTAATGACCGATTTGGAACCTGACATTGCACAGTACCCCTGGAAACCTATTTGATGACACCCATAACGACTTTTATGTCAAAGTGACAGTCAGCAATGTCAGATTCCAAATTGATCATTAATATTGAGATCAGTACCCATGAAAACCTATTTGAAGACACCCATGATCACTTTTGTGTCAAAGTGACAGTCAACAGTGTCAGATTCCAAATTGGTCATTAGTTTTCAAACACCTCCGGATACCTATTTGACGACACCCATGACGACTTTTGTGTCAAAGTGACAGTCAGTAATGTCAGATTCCAAATTGGTCACTAATTTTGGAATCAGCACCCCCTAAAACCTATTTTACGACACCCATGACGACTTTTGTGTCAAAGTGACAGTCAGCAATGTCAGATTAAACATTGGTCATTAATTTTGGAATCAGCACCTCCTAAAACCTATTTTACGACACCCATGACGACTTTTGTGTCAAAGTGACAGTCAGCAATGTCAGATTCCACATTGGTCATTAATTTTGGAATCAGCACCCCCTAAAACCTATTTTACGACACCCATGACGACTTTTGTGTCAAAGTGACAGTCAGCAATGTCAGATTCCAAATTGGTCATTCATTTTGTAATCAGCACCCCCTAAAACCTATTTTACGACACCCATGACGACTTTTGTGTCAGAGTGACAATCAGCAATGTCAGATTGAACATTGGTCATTAATTTTGGAATCAGCACTCCCTAAAACCTATTTTACGACACCCATGACGACTTTTGTGTCAAAGTGACAGTCAGCAATGTCAGATTCCACATTGGTCATTAATTTTGGAATCAGCACCCCCTAAAACCTATTTTCCAACACCCATGATGACTTTTGTATCAAAGTGACAGTCAGCAATCTGAGGTACTACATATTCGTAATCTGAAAGTAATCAAGTCAATAATTTCAGTTATTTTGAATCGACTATGATTCCGAATTATTGGTAATAGTAATTATTGTATAGATGATTAGTGATTCCTTTACATGTAATGGTAATTTACCGTTTCACTTGATTACATTACAAGTAATCTGACACCCAGTAGTATCAGATTACAAAGTAAAATCAAGTAATCGTGTAATCCGGAATCGATTACGATTTCCCCATCTCTGGGTTTAGTTATATGGTTCATTGGTACTGGTGACCACCATCTGGCTCCATCATCAGACCCTGAGTACCACCTCTTGTCAAAGGTCTTGTTGAGACGAACCCAACGAGCCTAAACACGAAGTCGTTTACTTACATGGTTCACTGGTACTGGTGACCACCTTCTGGCTCCATCATCAGATCCCGAGTACCATCTTGATGTGTCTTATCATCTTGACCGTATTGTAATTTTCACATTTTTATCATCACAATGTTGTAATACTTTAACATTCAAACATAACAAACTATTACAAAAGCAAATATTTACGGATCTAGGATCAAATTCGTTGGTCGCTGTTTACACACACACAATGCGAGGATAGCCCGTGTATAAACAAGGCGTCCGACCCACACAACGATAAATATTCTCGACGTTTGCGATGAAAACTCGGAGACCAAAGCGACATACGTCTTACCTCCTCGAGCTCCGGCGCGGCACTGAAATCGCAGGCGTCCGTCGCCGGTAAAATAGCGACAGGAAGGCTAGTTTTCAAAAAATTGGCAAAAAATCATGATAAAATATTATAACGACAAATGGATTACAGCAGTTTAAGCACATTGTGCAGATTATTTATATACTAAAATAACTTCGATAACATGTAGATTTTCGGAGAAATGATCACTTGTTTCGATGTATTTTCAAGACAAAATTGAGTTCGTTTTACTTTCAATTTCTCAATTTCAAAGGATTAAATGATAAATATTGTTTAATGGGCCTAAAGTACAAGATATTAGGAATTTAAATTTACCGCATTTATGAGAGTGAGCTTATCAAATTGTACATAATAAGAGCTCCGAAATCTGTGCTTCGCGCGGTTTTTCCTAAACGAGCATCAGAAAAAAAATCATTACTAATTGAAAACGCTTTTTCATCCATATGTTTTTTAATGAACCGACAGTTAATTAAATTTTCTAACTGAAACAAGTACTTTAACTGTCTTTTAGTATGAGTAAAGTGTACAATTTTGCCGATAAATATTGTACATTTTACAATATATCGCCTTTTTTTGTCATAGCGCTCTTAAAACGAAATGGTAGGTAAGTTCTGAATAATGAGATTTAAAAATATACACACAACTTTTCCTCTGTTCTGTCATTTAACTTTTCGCTATTTTTTTTCTATTTCCTTCACGCCGCGCCGACGCTGGCAGCGTTTTTTCTACGGCGTAGACCTCTAGTGCATTCTGAATACGAACGGTACCGGAATTCCCACACGGCACCCCGAGGCACGCTCGTTGCGATAATATTGCACATGCCATACGGACGCCGAACTATGTCTAAGAAGTCGATTCGAACTTTGACACCCTAGCCCCGGTTGTCACATTTCCACGGCACATCTGCAAGCGGCCAAAAAATGAAAGAAAGTCAAATATAGGGGTCTAAGCGCCGAATACAATTTCGTACCATTTGGCGTTAAGGCCCTTGGCCCGTGGGGTCCGAACGCCTTCAATTTATGGAATTATCGAAAAAACTGACGGAGGTCAGTGGTGACCGTAGGGCTGGCAGCTTCCTCGGCCAAAGAATAGCCTATATATACAACGAGGAAATGCTGCCAGTGTCTACGGCACCATGCCTAAGGAATTTACCTAGTTTTTCATATTTTTAGTTGAAGTAGTTAGGCATTTATTTTTAGATTAAGGTTACATAATTATTACATAAGGAAACTAAGACTAAACTAACTTAACTAACTTAAAGTTGTCTGGTAGAGATCGCTTACAGACCGCCTGTTGCTATACCTATGTTTAATGTCTGCTATTTGTAATCTGTTATCCTTGTGGTGCAATAAAGAATATTTACTTACTTACTTACTTTACTTACTAAACTAAAAGCTAGCTAATATGCCCTTGTACCAAGGATGCTGGCGACCTTTCCTCTCTGTATCGCAACGCATACGTTATGCGAGGAGGTCGCCAGCTCTTCGCTAACTAGGTACGTAACTACCTAGGTTGTGAATATGGAAATTTTATGGCAATATTTCCCATTTCAGTAACAACCAAAATACACGCAGTAAAAAGCTGAGTCAACTCCCAAAATGGAGATATTTCGAAACAAATATTTACGAACTCTAAAATAAAATGCATTGTCTTCGTAACAAAGGCATGATATTTATTTTCAGTAAAAATGTAAAAATGCCGCCATTTTGTCATCTCACCGAACCTTTGTCTTGCCAATCACCTGCTAACCGTATTGTTTCGGTATTTTTGAAATCTTCAGTTCAAAAAGAGAAGCTAAACTAGATATGTGGCTACCATGAATTGAGGACGTAATTCGATAACGTTATTCAATAGATCACGAATAGCGTATGTAAGTAATGTCTAGCAGTAGTATTAATCACTATTGTGTTTATTTAGCCGAAAATACATAAGGTACAGCGGGGCAAATCCCGACTGGGTGGCAATTGTAACTGAACCACTTTTTTCCATTTGCCCCACAGTCGAAATTATCCCGCTGTGCCTTTATTATTCATGTAGATTCACCGAATTCTAGATGTTGGCATTGCATCGGGAGATAATCGCTGCACTAGGCCTTCCATCAGGCCGTCCCTATCGCACTATTCGTAAGTGCGATAGAGATGACCTAATGTTATATCATTTATCGCGCAGCCATGCTCGCCTGGAAGTCACAGAGAATCACGCTGAGATGTAAATAATTTTTATAGAAGAAAAACTTACTCCCTTGGATGAAACTATACCTCACGTCTTCTGAATGACCTGCCATCATGACAATAATTGTTCAACATTTAAATTTAGTCCAAGCTCAGGCACATCTCGAACACTGATGATCAAATAATAAAAGAAGCGCGTTCCTAGCACACATTTTAAGCTCGTGTAGGTGAACGCGTACCGTGCTTGTATGAGTGAGATAAGACAGGTCGACTGTTCGCGTTTTTGACAGGCGGTAACTGTAAGGTAACCGAGAGCATTCTCAGCGGGGAGCGGGAGTGGCCATACTGTACGATAGTAAATAAATAAATAAAACTATAGTGCCTACCTAATTCTTAGCATGTAATAATTAAATGTACTCTATATGGTAAGTGTAAGTCCTCTCCCCAAGATTTATGAAGGCTTTACCTTCCTTAACTGGCCGCATAAATCAGTCAGAGGGAGTAATGGAGATTTATCGACAATAACACGAAATTTTCCGTTTCCTAGGAAAATAAAAGTAATGATGACTAACTGCCCTCTTCGAACAATTTCTCAGTAAGATGTCACTGCGATATGATACCGATCCATCATTATATTTAAAAAGATTTGGAAAGCTATCAAGAACGAAAACCTTTTTATTGAACGTTTCTTGATTTCAAACGTTCAAATGTTATTTTGTCAATCATGGTATGAAATATTGGTGTTTTGTGCCTTATGCCGCGAAGTATGACGTTTCAGGTGCGGCTAGGACAAGAGGTCGATATTGGAATTTCATACATTTCTTGCAGGCCTAGGCCGGCAAAGTCCTCTTTTTAGGGTTCCGTCCGTCCGTCCGTCCGTCCGTCCGTCCGTCCGTCCGTCCGTCCGCGGATAATCTCAGTAACCGTTAGCACTAGAAAGCTGAAATTTGGTACCAATATGTATATTAATCACGCCAACAAAGTGCAAAAATAAAAAATGGAAAAAAATGTTTTATTAGGGTACCCCCCCTACATGTAAAGCATATTCATATTCATATTTTCATCATATCATATTTTTTTTCATTCCAACCCCAACGTGTGATATTTGTTGGATAGGTATTTAAAAATGAATAAGGGTTTACTAAGATCGTTTTTTGATAATATTAATATTTTCGGAAATAATCGCTCCTAAAGGAAAAAAAAGTGCGTCCCCCCCCTCTAACTTTTGAACCATGTGTTTAAAAAATATGAAAAAAATCACAAAAGTAGAACTTTATAAGGACTTTCTAGGAAAATTGTTTTGAACTTGATAGGTTCAGTAGTTTTTGAGAAAAATACGGAAAACTACGAAACCCTACACTGAGCGTGGCCCGACACGCTCTTGGCCGGTTTTTAAGTTCCAGTCACTGATATTTGTGACATAACATCTAGGTACACATTTAGCCATTAATAAATACTATAAGGGGTTTGCAGACGTGCCGACTTCAACTGGTACAAGGCCTCGGCAATATTTGATTTTTGGTGCGATTAGATATTATAGTATTATGATATGGATGTAGATGAAAACATAAAATCTCATGGTAGCGGCTCTATTTCTCATTGTAGAGGCTCTCTCCTCTGCAAGCACAATCCAAAGTCCCTGTAGAGCGGTCTACTCCAGTGATACGATAATGTACAGGCAATTACGTAGAGTGGCTGCGATCCCCGACGTTGATGTATGGAGGAAAAAGGAGGAAAGCGGTGGAAAAACTTAACTATGTACCGGTTTTTATTTAATAAAGTAAGTTTTGAATCGATAAACTGATTATTTTTTGTATTTTTTTTCCACAATGTTGTATAATTCCATTTATTCAGAGACCATATTCTCAAATCCGCAACGCAGGCTTCGTCAGCTGAATACAAATTCCGTTTTTTGTAATTGGCATAGGTGTCGCAGTCGGATTATATACCTAATTTGTATACATTACGGCGGCGTATCAAATAATTATGTATCCGCAAATACCGGGACAAACAAAGCCCATACAAAAAATCGTACACTTGAAATGCAGGCCTTTTAGGCTTCAAACTAGATGGCTCTGTTTCGCAGCCTGGAAGTGGCCAAAATCATATTTTCTCCAAATAATTTTGCGTGTTTTTATTTTTTACACCCGACGCAAAAACGACAAGTTCGACGTGTCTGTCTGTGTGTGTGTCTGTCTGTCTGTCTGTCTGTCTGTCTGTCTGTCTGTCTGTCTGTCTGTCTGTCTGTCTGTCTGTCTGTCTGTCTGTCTGTCTGTTTGTCTGTGTGTGTCTGTCTGTGGCATCGTAGCTCCTGAACGGATGAACCGATTTGGATTTAGTTTTTTTGTCTGAAAGCTGAGTAAGTCGGGATGTTCTTAGCCATGTTTCATGAAAATCGGTCTACTATGTCGCGGTCGGGGGTTTTTTCGGAATTTTAATTTTGTGGTTAGGTTATTATAACAACAAATGACATACTTCTTTCGTCAATACACATTATGACAAAAATTTTGTAGGCATCATGTAGTTATGATAGTATTTAATAGGTGGTAACGTACAATGTAAAAAAATTCAGGTACGATTCTTAGTATGAAGATTGCAAATCCTATAAATAAATCATGTTTGGTATCCGCATTACAAAACAGAGACGTTTTATAATACGACGGTTCTACAGTAGGTAGGTAGCCGGTTTTCCACTGCGAATTGCGATACGTTTTTCGAGATTTTGAAAGAAACTGCACTGCACCATGGCATGAAAAAATGTACTTTTTCTCGCATCCAATATTGTTAAATTAAATCGAGAGAAAGTTTTTATAATACCGTTTTCGCGATATACGAGATCTGACCCTTTAGCACAACTTCCCTTGTCGCGCGCGACTCCATACATCAAGCGAAACTTCAAGTATGGACTTGCGCGCGACAAGGCAAGTTGTGCTAGAGGGCTATAGATAAATATTGCGCCACGGGTGTTGAAAATGGGAATCAAAGTGTTAAAGAGGCGGCTAATGGTTCCCGTAACGCGTAACGTACCATAAAACGTAACGTAAGTTTTTTGCTTATAGTGTAGTTACCAGTGGCGGAGCTTCGATACAACTCGATTCCCAACGCGTTCCCTAAAATTCTCTAGTATCTGTAGAAGTCCATACAAAACAGATGCCAAAAACCCCTCCGGCTTTACCAACGAAAATTTTCACGCCCCGCCACTGGTGGTTACACTATTTATATTTGACACTTTTTTTATGTGTATAAATGGATTTGAATAATTCATCTAATCAATCATACGTTTTGATTTTTGAGTCAATCAAAACACTTTACTGGTGCAAAGTTACCCATGGTGAAGGAAAGCAGCCCCGTTTTACAGTATTCTAGAACGAGAGTGTTTGATACACTCATGGTAGCAACTCTGATGGTTACTCAGCAAAAGTTCACGTAACACAGTTCAGTTCAGTCACGTTCATTAACCAAAACATTAAGTAGGTACTTACTCAATTGTTTTGTTTCCCAACATAGGCTGGCTCTTGGTCCGATAAAAGCAGGGGCAAATCAACACCCCGGAGCTACTAATAAAATCCCTTTTACCGAGGTTGTAATCTATCACGGCAGTGATGACTAGTGATGGGATTGTGACTACGATAAAAATTAATATTTTGATGGCAAATAATACGGGTCAAGGAAGGTAGCAATACAGAGTACGGCAGCTTGAAACATCAGAGTATGACCAATGCACAGTTGCACACGTGCCTACATTTTATAGCTGTAAAAGAAGGTACTGCAAATTATTGTCCACATCATCCTCCTTGCGTTATCCCGGCATTCGCCACGAATCATGGGATCCTGCGGTCCGCTTTGATAACTGAAAGCAAAAGAAAGTACGGTGTGAAATATAAGTGTAAGAGGTATACTGAGGTGACGACCGGTCTGGCGCAGTCGGTAGTGACCCTGCCTGCTACGCCGCGGTCCCGGGTTCGAATCTCGGTAAGGGCATTTATTAAAGTGATGAGCACAGATATTTGTTCCTGAGTCATGGATGTTTTCTATGTATATAAGTATTTGTATATTATATATATCGTTGTCTGAGTACCCACAACACAAGCCTTCTTGAGCTTACCGTTGGCCTCAGTCAATCTGTGTAAGAATGTCCTATAATAGTTATTTATTTATTTATTTATTTTATACTCTTGTTTTGATTTTAAAATGTGTTTGTTCGAAGAAAATCATTTTCAGCAGTAATGCAACAATAAGTTATGCATACCTCTTGAGAGAAAATTCAGATTATACGCATTTAGGGCCAAATTGACGTATCAGATTTCAACGACACACGGTGGACCTATGATCGTCAGACATAAGACATGATCGTCAGATGTGGTGTGGATGTGGTGACAACGTTTTTAAGCGACAAACAGGACCACAACTAGACATTATATTGATCGGAATATAGGTACCTCTGCAGACCAAATTACTCTGTTTTTTAACCCCCGACGCAAAAACGACGGGGTGTTATAAGTTTAAGTTTGACGATTTAATATTGTCTTCGGTTACCGCGATAGTTACTCATGAAATAAAACTATGGAAACGGATTAAATCGCGTATAATGAATTTAAAATACATCCCGACGTACGACCGTACGACGACGACGTACGTCGTTGACGATTTAGTTTTTTTTTTGTTTGAAATGAAAGCTGAGTTAGTCGGGAGTGTTCTTAGCCATGTTTCATGAAAGACGGTCCACTATGTCGAGGGTTTTTCGAAATTTTAATTTTGCGGTTAGGTTATTGTCGAGCTTGAAATGTTTCCACTGAGTCGGCACATCACTAGTCCTGATTGTAATTACGTTAAGAAAGTCACACGTGGGCACCGAGAGCCCGTGTGCTTTATCACGTATAATGGACGGTGATCGCGGCTAATGTACGTGGTAAAGGTTTTTTCCGAAACTTACGCACAATTCTTAATTGTATTTTCTTATTGTACTTAGTTCATTCACATAGATTGTAGTGAATTTGTCTTTGCTGGAATCAAGTGGTTCCTTATTGATAGTGCTCTCACACTGGGCTGTTCAATGTTATATAACATGGTCTGACGATACAGCGCGCCCTCGCGCCATCGCGCTGGCCCTGCACGGGTAGCATGGTCGCGCGATAGACGATAAAATATCAGGCCGTCCCTATCGCACTATTAGTAAGTGCGATAGGAACGGCCAGATGTTTTATCATTTATCGCGCGACCATAATTGCCTGCCTAGTGACACCATGTTGTTATGTATAACATTTATAGCAGCCAGTGTGGGAGCACCATAAGAATTAAACCAGCTTGGTGGTGTCAGGATACGTAACTCGATAGCGAAGACGTCACAGAAAATGTATGGAGAAAATGAACTATGACCTGTAACTGGTACAAAAACGACACTCGCCACATGAAGAAGGAAGCTCTGACTTCGAATCTCGGTAAATGCATAACGTAGGCACACGTCGGACACTAATACATATCTCATTATACACCTTATTGTGTAATATTATCATCAATTCAATTTACGAACTTGTCTCTAAATGGTCCTTAATGCGTTTTCACATTATCCGATCCGATATCGGATGTCGGACCGATATCCCATACATTACAGGCGCCATCTTGGATTTTTTCTATTGAAATCCTTCCGACATCCGATATCGGATCGGATAATGTGAAAACGCACTCTCAGTCTCGTATTGCCAGCATTAAGGAAATGTTTTTGCTGAGATTTACTCTACTTTGTTCTGAAAAACAAATGCCATTTATTTTCCACATAATTATTACCGAGAAAAAGAAGTTTTTTTAAGAAAATAGCATCGTTAGAGCCATATATTGCCGTGAACAAGTGATTGGCAGTGAGAAATGAACTCGCGTCTCGAGGTTACCTTCGTGTTTTTTCCCATGAATGAAATACGATAAAAAAACTTTCCTACAAGGAAGTGACTTTAAAAATGCGTTTTTACTTTTATTTTATTCTTTTCCTATAAATACATAAACAACTGGACAAAAACGAAGATTTGCACCGCTGCCACATCTCGGACACTGGCGAACAAATATATGAAAGAGGTGCGTTCCTATAGCACACAGTCTAAGCTCGTGCAGGTGAACGCGTAGTATGCTTGTATGAGTGAAATATGACTGTTCGCGTTTTTGCCAGGCGGTAAATGTGAGGTAACCGAGAGGGGGTGGGCGGCACTTTCAGCGGGGAGCGGGAGTGACCATACTGTACGATAGTACTCTTTATTATTCTGTATCGCTGCTAGCGGAAACAACCGAAACTACGACTAATTTTTTAAGTCACACAGACACACTTTAGAGGTATATTACTATTTAAAAATAACCGATTATTCATTTCATTACTTATTACACATAAATATCGCATAAAGTATTTTAGTGAATCGTTTAAAGCAAGCAAGGTCACTAATTTTTATACAAAAGCGAACGAACAAGTTTCGGATTGGTCGACAGAAAAATGGCCTCAACATCAAGTCCATTATCATTACGTAACTAGGGCATAAAGCGACCCATATCATCCGAAGCTATAGAGGATAACATGGGGCACTTATGTCCGAGTACTTTTCACTTCGATTGCAATAAGTAAAATATACTTTAGGTTGTGTTTTTATACTTTTTCTTCCGGCAGAATTGGCTGGAGATTGAAAGTTATTACTTATATATATTTACTAAGTTATTAGGCGCCGTAATATATAGTTGTGTAGAGTACCTACTTGCAAGCTTGCACGCGTCTAAAATGATAATTTAAATTCGTTTTGTTATTTGACATTGGGCGTACGAATTTAATACAATACTAGTTACAACGCCATCAGATCTGTGAAGCGTGAAATTGTCTTATGTCATTTTGCCTAAATATTTTTCTTTGGCGGACTACCGATAGTTGTAGTTTACATTCATAAAGCTAGATGGAGCTCTATTGCTCCGCGGATCGCATTTCGGCGCTTCTATGTGAGCGTGCTTGCGGGGGCTGAGGTAATTGACAAGTTGCGTGGCCTATGAGCTGTCAGTCGCTCCGTTAGTAGCCCCTTAACGAACATAAGAAATGAAACACAATTTATACCTAATGTCTGTAAATGGCACTAATATTTTTCAAAATCTCTGTTTTAACTAACCTAACTACAAAATTAAAATTTTGAAAAAACCCCCGACCGCGACATAGTAGACCGATTTTGATGAAACATGGCTAAGAACACTCCCGACTAACTCAGCTTTCAGACAAAAAAAAATCTAAATCGGTTCATCCGTTCGGGAGCTACGATGCCACAGACAGACACACACACAGACAGACAGACAAACAGACATACATACAGACAGACAGACCGACAGACAGACACGTCAAACTTATAACACCCCGTCGTTGCGTCGGGGGTTATAAAACAAAAGCAGCCCATTTAGATAAGGGCACGCGGAGCCAAAATTTCAATTTCATAAACAAATGAAAATGTGAAGCAAGTCTTTGTTACCAGCCTTTTGTTGGAGAGGTTATCTTCTGAGAGGTGATACAAAACGAATATAAATGGGAACACTGGTGAGATTAAAATAATGTAAAATTTT
The DNA here is from genome assembly GCF_023078275.1 of Leguminivora glycinivorella. NCBI lineage: Eukaryota > Metazoa > Arthropoda > Insecta > Lepidoptera > Tortricidae > Leguminivora > Leguminivora glycinivorella. Next base: position 22,699,554 of record NC_062978.1, on the reverse strand, counting down.
GTCCCGCGGGAGGTGTAAAGGAGACGCGTAAACCCAGGATATTAGAAGGGATAAAAAATACAGGACGACTATATTAAATTAAATTTATTTAATAAAATAAAATAAAAATTAAATTTTTAAATGAAGTATGCACAATATGCACAGTATGCAATATGGTATTTCGAGGGTTTTTTTTAAATCTTTTATGTTATAGAGGCTTCCGTACACTGTGACGATACCAGCCTCATAGGAGATTTCACAAGTGGACCTAACACTCAGATCTTAGTGCGATATATTTTTTTAAATACGTAAATATTTTCTCAGCCTCTTTTGACAAAGGCTGTGAAGTGAAAGCCAGATATTTAGGGATAAGGCACTATCTAACATATCACCTAAAATGTTTCTCCGCTCAACTAGACATCCGGTGCATTCTATAAATATGTGGACTAAGTCTTCTAATTTTGTTGCAATACTCACAGAGGTTTGTATCCTTTTTCTTCATGAGGTGATAAAATTTATTACATGATATATGTCCCAAACGCAGGCACTGCACATGTTACCATCTCCCTAGTGAGTCTAGCACCATCAAACCAGTTGTGTGATTCAACCTAATAATTAACAGTATCTTTGTCTTTATCTTTATTTCAATTAATAATTAAGCTTCAATTTGGCATTCCCGTCGCGACAGGCTTTCAAGGTAAAAGAAAAGTGTCTTCATCTTGTCACGTATTATATTAGGTATGATTCGTTCCTGTTTCCTGTTTACATGTCTTTGATGGAAATAAGTCACGTTCCGGGCTCCATGTTTTAATGTGTAGGATTAATTAAAGGAAATTAACTTCATTTGTTACTTTAGCTCTTGCCTGCGTGAAATTAGTAATTTTGATAGCGCCTGACGAAAATTAAAGGCAATAATATTTTAATTCAATTCAGTTTCAGTCTATTCGATAACACACATACGCACTTTCGCATTATTACGAGTAGTAATACTAGTATTTAGGAACATTTACCGCTAGGTATCTTAGAGGAACATACGAACAGTAACAGAACACAGAAACAGTAATTATTTTACTTGTGCCATGCGCGGATCCATTTCATGACCCCCATGACCCCCCCCTGGAGCCTAAGTTGGCCATACAAATAGACCACGTGACCCCCCCCTGGACACGAAGCTGGATCCGCGCTTGACTTGTGCAAGTTCAGTAAGCGTGGCATTAGCACATTAGCCGGAAAATTCAGTTTAGCCAGTAATATATATATTTTTTTTTTAATACTACGTCGGTGGCAAACAAACATACGGTCCGCCTGATGGAAAGCGGTCACCGTAACCTATGGACGCCTGCAACTCAAAGAGTGTCACATGCGCGTTGCCACCCCATTAGAAACTTGTACACTCCCCTTTGCTGTGTTAAGTATAAGTACACAGCAAGATTCAATATAAGAAGATCATACCATCCGATACATTAAAATGCGACCGCTTAAGAACGCGCATACACTACACCACACAGATGGCGCTACAAAAAATATGTCTTGTAGCTTTCGATTATACTTGTAGATTGCGTTGCGTCACTTTTGACAGATTTATGACTCGAAAGTGACACTTAATGCCAATCCACAAATAATCGATGGCAACAAGGCATTTTTGTGGCGCCATCTATGTGTGGTGTAGTGTATGCGCGTTCTTAGGCGGTCGCATTTTAATGTATGAGATGGTATGATCTTTTTATATTTAATCTATGGTTTAGCGCATCGTGCCAAAAGTTGACATTTACTACACGAAAGAGAGAAAAAAGATTCGCTAATAAATTCAAGTAGACCTTGCTCCACGATGACCATAAAATAAATTTTGTGGAAGGACTTTCAAGGTACGTTATCTAAATTGTTACTTATACGGCACGTTATCTTCTAGCCAAACTATTCACAAAGACTTTTTTTAGCTTTGGCTTCTATATTCTGACCCCTATGCTTAACAAACTCTGCAGATACAGTGTAGGGTGAGTTAGGGTTATTGTTGTTGAATTAATTAAGTTAGGTTTTTTTTTAAGTATTGATAACAATTTATTTCTTCAATACATATTAGAAAAAAAAAACACAAAACAAAGACATATATACCTAACTTAAACTAAACAATTTAATATACTTCTTATACACAACTTAAAACTACACAAATTAATATATATTTACAAATAGAAAATGCTCCCCAGATCCTCCTCGGAGGTGATGGTGCCCAGTAGGCTGGCAGCGTTGCCTTTTTGAATGGCCAAACTTATTCGCTGGCCAAAGTAGCTGCCAGCCCTCTGCCGGCGTATCATGCTTCCAATTTTATCACTTATCCACGTGGATAAGACATCTGTCACTCTCACACTGACATACTTGCCAAAGCGTGACGGATACTTTATCCACGTGGATAAGTGATAAAATTGGAAGCATAATTCACCGGCTGGTCACTGGATACGTCAACCAAGCGTTGCGATATTTCTTTCATTATATTTTTAGCGCTTGGCCCCCACGGCCCAAGAGTTTCTACTCCAAAAGGCGCAAATATGTACCCGTCACTAAGGGCGGAGTATTTGCGCCTTTTGATTGCTTCTGCAGTTGTCGCCGCAGCTCCAGCATTGGACGAGGTCGCATGGAGGTGGGACGGCGCCAGCGTATCAACGCATGTCGCGTCCCATCAGTTAGGTTTAGTTTTGGTTTTAATTGGTACGAATCGTCTCAGATGATTCATTGGTCTTCGCCGTTAATCTGTTAAATATAAGCCTCCGTTTCTATTATTCACAGCGGCTGCTCTTGTCTTCACAGCACGCGCAGTCAGTAAAGTCACAGTGCATTTAGTTAAAAAGCAGCTATCGTGATTGCTATCACGTTGAGGGTTATTGTAACAATTTGCAGTGTGCAGGTATCTTTTTTTGGAGATGATAAAACGTATGTGTTACCTCCGAAAGGGCTTTATATGAATTTTTGACAATTTAAAAGTGCTTATTGTAAGCCTATTTGAATAAAGAATATTTTGATTGATTGATTGATTGAACCTTATTACTATCACGATCGATAGTTGCTTTGTGAAAATTGGGCCATTTTTTTTTCAAATTTGTCTATCTCATTTTTTGTAACATGGGTATTTTTTACGTGATTCATACTCATAATCGCGATGTCTTTCGATCCTGATAGGAAAAAAAATGTCCCAAGATTTCCACACATTTTTCAAACCTTCCATTCCGTTACCGCCATACAAAATGTATGAAAAAATGGTAACGGAATGGAAAAAACATTGGGACACTTTTTTTCTCCTATTAGAATTGAAAGAGGTCGCTATTCTGCGTGGAAACCAAAAAAAAAGTGGGGTGGACAACTTTGAACATAACTTTTTAACAAAAAATAAAACCGCCTTCAAAAAAAGCGTGTTACAAAACACGGAGAAACTAAAAAGCCAAAAATAATAAACCTTCGAATTCAGATTTCTTATCGGATTACAATAATCTAAACATCCAAATTATAAACAAATCAATTATTTTTGTAGTCGGTACCAGACCTGTTCGTCGCCTTGCTATTACCTGTTTGCCCCACCCAACCATACGCAGGCTGGCCCCGACTCCAAAAATAATTGATTTGTTTATAATTTGGATGTTTAGATTATTGTAATCCGATAAGAAATCTGAATTCGAAGGTTTATTATTTTTGGCTTTTTAGTTTCTCCGTGTTTTGTAACACGCTTTTTTTGAAGGCGGTTTTATTTTTTGTTAAAAAGTTAATTTATTTGTTGATTTTTAGTGGTTCCTAGTGATATTATATGTATCAGTCCGAATATATGTACAGTAGTGAAAGAATTATCCTTTAACTCCTAACCATTGAGGAGTTGACCTTCCATCATCAGCTCAGCCACATAAAATTATTACCATCAGGCGTAAATACTGGTGTACCTTTGAAAAATACACTAATAACATTACATGTGCCTATAACATTTGAAGAGTTCCCTCGATTTCTCCAAGATCCCATCATCAGACCCCGACTTGGTGTCAATGGGACGATCTCGGGGTTATACCCGTTCGATCAAAAAAAAAATTTGAAAATCGGTCCACGATTCTCGGAGATATCGAGTAACATACATACAAAAAAAAATAAAAAAAAAATTCAGTCGAATTGAGAGCCTCCTCCTTTTTTGAAGTCGGTTAAAAATACTGTCCCGTTTGATTTCAAATCGAAAGTTCAGCTAACTGTTGAGGATTGGACCCCGCTCTGGGACTTTCCTGATGCAAAGGTATCCATCGTAGTTCAGCGCGGCAATGCGGCAAGTAGGAAGTTAGGAACGCACCTCTCGTATATTTGATCGCCAGTGTCCGAGGTGTGGTATTATCGTAAGCGGTTGTGCATTTGGTGGTTAGATTAACAAAAGACGTTAGCATATGTACATCGGTGTTAACACTGTCAGTGACTCGTGGCAAGGGTAGTGCGCCCTGACCCTGCCCTACAATTAGTCAACGTCTGGCTGTCTGTCTGTCAGTACTAATCCCGTATCCAATCTCCTGACTGAGTGGAAAATGTTTCCTGTTTCCCTTATCAGTTCGCAACATGCAACACATTTTGTAGCTTCGTTCGTAAACGAAACTTTTATAATAGTTATTTGTTTTACAAGGGGCAAAGTTTTTTAATATTGCTATCTACCCGCGCAAGCGAAAGATTCCAATATGGAACCACGAGCGTAGCGAGCTACTGGCTATCAGACTTATATCTATTATCTTTTCGGGCATATTTTATCTAAATTCATGATTAATAAATACTAAACTAGAACATACCAGGCTCATTCACGACTATGTAATCAAGAAACGTTCTGTAGCCGTACTGAGGGTCTACCGCGAACACCTAACCTCTAAAATCGCGGTCATCTTTCTCTTTTACTCCCGTTAATGTGTACTAAGAGTGACAGAGACCGCTAGTAGCCCTCTAAAGTCGTACTTTCATACGAAATTCAACTCTGTTCCGTTGCTATGAAAGCGCATAAATTATATAAACTCGCAGTCAAGGTTGTTCTAAAATCAGTCTCGCTTTGAGTGTTTGATATAACTGTTGCTACATACTAGTATCGCGATGTATCTCTAAGAGAGATAGCGTGCCTATAAAAAAACTTATATTTTATAGTGTGTGTTTTGTTTTGTGGATTTTTTTAATTCAAATATGCAGATGACAAAGTTACGCGGTGTTGTGAATTTGGTAGCGGTGAATAAAACCTTTCTAAGGTAAAGCTATGTAAATATTGTTAATTATTCCGCCTAGTTTTGGTCTAACATCGATTTCTTTATATTTACATCACTGTTTACGATAAGACCGGTTTTTTGACGGTGTTGTTTTTATATTACGCCCATTTGTATCTACATATTTCACTTAATTTATTAAGGGTCACTTGCACCACCGAAAATGGAGGGTTAACCTGAGGTTTTTATATGGAATTTGACAGTTGACAGCCCACTAACCTTGTGTTAAGCGGGTGGTACAAGTGGCCCTTTTAAATACATATTTACTACGTTTGATTTGTGTTTTTTTGACATATTTGTTATTTGTTGGTTTCAATTAAACAAATGAAATTATTTTTAATATATTGACAGTTTATATTTGTACATACCTATAACACAATAGCATAAACATAATAATAACATAAACAATGAATGAACGAGTTCATTCGCCTCAGGCGTCCTTTTACATCAGGAAAATTAATGAGTTGATGGACTTTTTCGTTCCTTTAAAAGGCTGACTGAAACATATACTTTAGGTCTGTGTTTTACTTTTTGATTTATTACCGTAACAAGTCGTTAACAAATCCGCGTTTTTTTTTTCAGATGCTCTACCTCTATGACCAAAGAAAACACCGAAGCAGTCCAGAATGTAAAATCATTTGAAGAAATCCCTGGTCCTCCGTCGCTTCCTTTTCTGGGCTCCATACTCAGTTTTCTACCTGGAGGTACATTCTTTCCCATTATTTATCTCTTCTTTCACTCTTTCCATTTTTCCAAATATATTTTTGTTCATTTTCGTACCTACTTTCACACTACACTACACTTATAGACGTTTCGTGAGACATATTCATAGTTATTTGTTTCATAAGGGGGCAAAGTTGTTGTTTACTCTCAAATCTTATTTATTTCCTTAGCGTATAATTATTTAAAAAAAATAGTACGTGGACTCCCTCCACGTGGAAGTACCTAGTGAAACTTTGATGTGTTGTTTTTCAAAATTCAAGTTGGTAACACAGCGTTGGACGTTTAACGCGTTAAACGTTTAACGCTGTCAGTTGGAAGTCTCACTCCAAAAAACATGGCGCTAGTGTCGCATTGCTCGTGAATCTATGACATGCAATATAATATAAATACCGCAAAATTAACATTGCTTCAACTTACCTCTGTTTCAACCCACCTTATTCTCTACCTGTAACTTGTTCATCAGGCAAACTATCAGGACTCAAAGGCATCCAGCTAAATGACAAGATGTACCAACTATACGGACCTATAGTGAAGGCGGGAGTGTTTATGGGATCACCTCCTATGATCATGCTGTTCGATGCTGATGCCACTGAACAAGTAAGATCGCGGCTAATGTGTTCTCTTTTTTATTTTGGAAAGTTTTTTTTATATATATATAATATAGATACTGTATATACTTTATATACAATATCGATACTGTATATTGTATTGTACAGTATCTTTCTTTCAATATACGAGACCAACCTATTTACATCATACTTTTTTAACGTTGCTGCTTTAATTTTGATGGCCGTACAATTATAAAATCTGTTGAAATACTCTCTCATACTTTTCATAGACAACCATATTTTCATCCTGTAAGTGACTAGTCGGTTACCTAATTTTTCCCTTCCTGCATCGTTCCGTAATGTATCTATTGCATTTTGATTTTGACAGACTCAATAGACTATTTAACTCATTCTTCATCTCTTAGATAATTTGCCACCACCTCTCCCTATCTTTCGATAAATATAAGACCCCAAGTGACTCGACTCTAGGCTGTTTAGATTTAACCCGTAGTACTTCTTTGCATCTGAATTATAATCCTACACCTCCATTCCAGATCCTCCGCTCAGAAAACACAATGCCAATAAGACTTGGTTTCGCTTCTCTGGAATACTATCGCAAGAATCACAACAAGACGTATGATCCTAAACGACAGACTGGGCTGATAACTGAGTAAAATATTCTGTATACATATTATTATTATTATTACCACTTAGTTTTCTGTTTTTTATTAAATAGTCTTTCGAGGCTAACTCTGCACCGACTTCATAAGGTACGGTCACGGACTTTAATTGTTGATCCACTTCTAGCTCATTTTATACTGGAACGTCATAGTCATAGCTTAACTATGCTTAACTATGAGGTGACTGTACAGCGCGGAAATCAACATGACAGTTAAGGGAAAATTTTAAATGGAGACTTCTCAGAGGGAAAAAGTTGTTTTAATACTTTTAATACATAATTAACGCAAAATCAACGTCTCAGCATCAAGCTCAGCATCGCTTCGATGTAATTCTAGCTTTAAAATTAGCTTCCCAAGATCGTTATTGTAAAGTGTCCTTAACTTCATTTCAGTCACGGTGAAAGTTGGAAAGATTTTCGATCAAAAGTGAACCCCATAATGATGCAGCCAAAGACCATTAAACTGTATAAGGATGTTCTGGACGAAGTTGCCAATGATATGGTTGCAAAGTAAGACGTTAACACTGACCTTATTACTTACTATCTATAGAAAAAATGGAGTCTCATAAGTCATAAGTATTAAAACAATTATATGTCACAATATTCTAAAGAATTCTTCAAATTATATGTCCAAGGGCGTATTTAAGACGGGCTGGCTACGTTCGCGTTTTTATTTACATTCTATAATCCTTAGACATTATTTATCAACGTGCTTGAATACTTCAAGGAAACAGCAATTCTACCTTGACCTTTAATTTGAATAGAATAGAAAAGAATAGAAAAACGTTTATTGCAGAAACCATCATACAGCACAACATACATTTGAAAAAAGAAAAAAAGAGATCTTATGAACTAAATACTTAAAACTATATTGCTTATTATTATACAACAAAAGGTGCTCATGCTGCAGATAGAGGCCACAAAAGTACCACTCAGCATATGCTCCAGCATATAATGCTACAGCGCTGGTCTTCCGTGAAGCCCAGGAAGTAAGAAGTCAAGCTTTTTTATTCTCCGTTTCTGTTTCTAGATTGCGGACAGACAGAGATGAAAACAACATGATAACAAAGAACATTGACTTTGAGATGAACCTGTGGGCACTGGAATCTATCGGAGTCGTCGCACTAGGTTCCAGACTAAATTGCTTTAACCCGAAACTACCAGCTGATTCCCCAGTGAGAAAACTAATCAAAAATGTACATGCTGTCTTCCAAGTCATGAGTGAGCTTGACTTTGCACCAAGCCCTTGGAGATACTTTGCAACACCAGCGTTTAACAATGCAATGAAAGTTTATGAAGAACAAGAAACGTAACAAAACAGTTTTTTTACTGGATAAAGACATAATTTTCTTTTCATGTAGATATTATTTAATGTCATCAAAACTCATTGGAACCCCGGCTCGCACCAATGAGATTTTCACTTATGTGCGAAATGTCATTTGATATTTTCCAGTCGCTTTTCGGTGAAGGAAAACATCGTGAAGAAACCGGACTAATTCCAATAAAGTCTAGTTACCCTTCGGGTTGGAAGGTCAGATGGCAGTCGCTTTCGTGCCTACGCCAAATCTTGGAATTAGTTGTCAAAGCGGACCCCAGGCCCCCATGAGCCGTGGCAAATGCCGGGATAACGCAAGGAGGATGATGATGATGATTATTTAATGTCATCTTCTCCTTAAACATGTCTCTGAGTGAGGCCTGAAAGTATTATAGGAAATCTATGGTTTTTTTAGAAGACTCAGTGGGTTCCGAATGTGGGAGGTTTTTGTGAGGCCATTGTCAGACCAATCAACTTTGAGAACCACTGATTTATTGTTTTTCACGTTTTGCCTTTATTCAGCAATAATGCTGATTAAACAGCCAATCTTAGAAACACATAAGTTTGAAAATATCACAACATCTGACTTTCATCTCATCAGGGGACTAATATTAAATGTTACTATTTTGTAGTTTATCAAAATTCTTCATCGATCAAGCAATGAAAAATATGGAAAAATCAGAAAAGAAGAATGTCCCTTCCAACTCAGAAAAGCCAGTTTTGGAGAAGCTCCTTGAGATCGATGTGCGAATAGCGCATATCATGGCATCTGATATGCTGATGGCTGGAGTTGATACGGTAATACATATACATTTCAATGCATACAAAAAAGATCGAGTATATTATATATGATCACAGTCAGACTTTTGACCCTGAATTTTAACGCATATCAAACTACCAAAACTTTGATAGTTTTGGTAGTTTGATATGCGTTAAAATTGCCAAATATAATATTAGAGCCATTTAGCCCTGTATCAATCAAAATTTTTGCGCCATCTAGACGACCATAATTACGTTTCTTGATGGTTCCAAGGTACGTTTTTTCTTAAACGTCATCTGTTTGTGTCTGTGTATGTGTTACTGACATAAATCCTAATGTGATCCTAATTAAGTATATCAGCTAGATTCGGATACATATACATATTAACTTTAACGCGACAATGCTCCACCAAAATCACCCGTATTTCACGATGTCTGGTCCCGATTAAATCTTGGTGATAAATGTAGTTTACCTACCTTACCTTTTGTCTTTGGGCCACTTTAGGCGAATAAGCCAAAAATTGAATACAGATGATGCCTTTAATTAGTGACTTTCTCTTTTGTTTATGTCATTTATTTAAATTTTCCATTCTTCTTCTTCAACTTTTTGATAATTTAACTTCTGTAGGTACTCTAGAAGTAAGAGATTATTTGAATTGTAAATTAGTCTTTAACAACTGTTCTTTAATCTGACTTTTTCAGGCCGCAAACACAGTATTAGCTACATTTTACCTTCTCGCTAAGAACCCTGAAAAACAAAAGAAGCTCAGAGAAGAAGTATTAGCCAAGGATGGTCGGAATGCTTACTTAAGGGCTTGCATCAAGGAATCTATGCGAATGCTACCTGTAGTAAACGGGAATGTGAGGTTGACTACTAAAGAATACGACTTGCTGGGGTACAGGATACCAAAAGACGTAAGTTTATGGTTTAAATGCACATCTTGTCGATCCAAGTATGCAAGTCCATGCACTTGTTTAGATTTTTCAGATTCTGATTCAGACTCTGTAAGACCGACAATGAAATTATAACGTACTGGTTGTCAACTTAGCTTGATATGACTAGTTAATATTTTCTTCTTCTTCTTACCCTTACCCCACGTTATGTGGGGTACAACTTGCATATCACTCCTCTTCCATATCTTATCTATCTATCGTCATCTCAATACCCACTTCTTTTTTTCACACGCTGCATCATCCTTGTTTGGGTTTACCCCTCCCTCTCCATTCATCTCTAATATAAGTATATGAGATTTGCCTAAGTATATGAGATTCATCCCTCCTCATTACATGACCGTACCACGCCAACCTGCCATTCCTCATCTTTTCCGTTATAGGCGTAACTTTCAAACTTCCCTAATATACTCTAATAATATCATTCACGACAAATAATCAATTTTTGCCATAATATATTTCCAGGTCATGATAGTACTCTGCCACCAGTACATGGCAAACATGAAGGAGCACTACCCAAGACCAGACGAGTTCATTCCAGAGAGATGGCTGACTGACAAGGAGGACCCTCTTTACTATGGCAACACGCATCCCTTCGTCAACATCCCGTTTGGCTACGGTGTGAGGATGTGCATAGGTAAGCGTCTTTCTTTTTTGACACTTTTTTTAAATGTGTAATTTTTGATAAATTGTATTTTATATTATATTTAGTCAGAAAGTCAGAAGCACTAAGCTTTTTCAATCCTAAAAGGTAAAAGAATTGTCCCATACGATATTTTCTTATTTCGTTACCATTTTCAAAAGAGGTAACAAAAATGTATGGAAATTCAGCAACACTTTTTGTTTCCTATTGAGCTAGAAAGTGCTCGTGATTCTGAGTACAATTGACCTGAAAATTCCCTAATAATTTTTAAGAAAATAAAACCGCCGCCTTTGAGGTTCGGGTGAAAGCTACTTGCGAATGTTGGATTATGTAGAAATGTGTAGGTATTTTTTGAAACTGCTTTTAATACTTTAATTATTTAATGGCAACAAAAATCAACATACGTATACCGTTAAGGTTTGAGGAGTTTCCTCAATTCCTCATGAATCCGATTATAAGAAATCGAAGCTTGACAAAATTTGACTTGAAAAGTCAATATGCTTAAAAAATATAACTAAATAAATGTTACTGTTCTGAACTTAAATGCATGCTGTTCTAATAAAAATACCAAAGTCACTATAAGTGTGCCGTTCAGATTTGAGGAGTTCGGTTCTGACCATCATCTGCAGTTCCACTGCACCAAATGTCACTATTCTGGGCGTAAGTGCATGCTGTTCTTATAAAAATACCAGTCACTATAAGCGTGCCGTTCAGATTTGAGGAGTTCCGTTCTGACCATCATCAGGAGTTCCACTGCACCAAATGTCACTGTTCTGGACGTAATTGCATGTTGTTCTTATAAAAATACCAAAGTCACTATAAGCGTCCCGTTCAGATTTGAGGAGTTCCGTTCTGACCATCATCAGCAGTTCCACTGCACCAAATGTCACTGTTCCGTACGTAAATGCATGCTGTTCCTTTAAAAACACAAAAATCGCCATATGTATGCCTTTCAGATTTGAGGAGTTCCCTCGATTTCTCCAGGATCCCATCATCAGAACTGGGTTCTGAGAAAAATCTGTATGCATATACATTCAATCAAAAAAAAAATTTTCAAAATCGGTCCAGGAACGACGGAGATATCGAGGAACAAACATTAAGAAAAAAAAAATACAGACGAATAGAGACCCACCTTCTTTTGAGAGATTTGAGGCGGCGGTTAAAAATATAAAGAAATGGCAAAAAAAGAATCGCTCAGATAAATAACACCTGCACCACTTCTGGTGTTGCGGGTGTCCATGGGCGGCAGTGATCGCTTACCATCAGGCGACCTGTCTCCTCGTTTGCCTCCTATCCCATAAAAAAAATTGATTTTCATTTTCTGTCTTTGACTTTTATCGCACTTCCCATTGAAATGGACAGTGCATACTGCCAAACACAAAAAAAACTGCAAAACATGCACGATTCAGTGGCATCGCCTGAGAAATGTGAATACTCGTTTACTTACTGCGCGTATATGCTTATTCTTAAGTGACTGATAACTTGATAAGACTTTAGCAGTGACCGATAATCTTGTTACTTAAGGATATTTTATTATCTTTCGATAACTATCATACAAACGGACAGTTGTTTATAATTTTCTGCTTTGTTTGCCTATGTGTTTATCTTTGAATTCCAATTATTATCTCTCAATGTCAAAAGTGAGATTTATTTAATACTAGCTTCTGCCCGCGGCTTCTCTCGCGTTAGAAAGAGACAAAAAGTAGCCTATGTCACTCTCCATCCCTTCAACTACCTCCACCTAAAAAATCACGTCGCTTCGTCGCTCCGTTTTGCCGTGAAAGACGGACAAACAAACAGACACACACACTTTCCCATTTACTTATAATATTAGTATGGATAGTATGGATAAAACTTCACTAGTGATCAATATTTTATTAACGACCGGTGGAATGGGCTTAATGGGAAATACTTAACTATTCACCGATTTATTAAACGATGGAAATATTACGAAAATTCTGCGCAAAGGGCGCTGCTAGCATTTTTTTGAACATGGGCCATTGCCACACTTGTAATTTCGCACTTAAGACGGTACGGGAGCGAAAATGCTAAAATGGAAAGGAGTCCCCCTTTCAATTTAGGAATACTAGTGTTATTAACTAGATTTATCGAAAAAAAATGTCCATTAAGAACAACTCAGTTAAAAGATATTGCGAAAAAATCTTTAAAATCGAGGTTCCGCTCTCGACTGTTTCCTCCTTCAAAACTTATTTAAACGGAACGAAATTTGAGAATCTGAATAACAATGAAATAATCTGTGTCGGACCGTTTAGATTTTTTGGCTAATTGTTACCGATCTTGAATATCACACCTTTTTTTGACCCATTTTGAAAAAGGTCGTTTTTAGAAATTTTTGATTGGCTCTAGCGTCTTTTACAATAAAAATAGCAAAAAAATCAAAACGGTCCGACACAGATAAAAATAATAATAATCTGTGTTGAAAAAATCATTGCTCTATCTTCAAAAACCAGGGAGGAAATAGTCGAGAGCGTTTGTATGGAGAATTGACCTGTATCGTATCGTCTTAATTCAGTGTGTCAGGGAAGTACCACCTCGAATGGGGCTCGCAGTGATTCCCTCTATAAACAGACGGCTTTGTTGCAGCAATATTATAGCAAAAACGTCTTAAAAACTGTTTACAACAACGCTTATATGTGTAAAAGTTAATCTACGGAGTCTACGGTTTATAAAAGTGATAGTAATGCACTTTGGAAGCAAAATATTGCCGTAATATTGTCCTACCTAACTAGTGAGCTCATTACCTAACTAGTACGGTAATATAGCGTCATATGTACTGTAATAGTACATTACGATACAAGTGCGAAAAAAAGGAAGATCGAAACGAATGGCGATAAATTAAAACACGACCGAAGGGAGTGTTTTAAATTGACACGAGTTACGAATTTCCTTTTCGCATGTGAATCGTACGACGTTTTTCAGTACAGATGGCCCTTCGAAGTTTCGACCAGGTGGGTTACCATGACGTGCTAAAGCCGTTCAGTTTAGGTTGAGAGAGAGGGACGGAGCTATGTAACTGCTATAGCTGTGTCCCTTTCTCTCAACCTAAACTGAACGTCTTTAGTACGTCATGGTAACCCCCCTGATATAATGAACCAGTTCTCGCACTAGTGCGTAAAAACACCATCTGTGCTGAAAATCTAATTATTCTAATATTCCTTTTTTTTCAGGTCGCCGCATCGCAGAACTAGAAATGCAAACGTTTGTTTCTAAAGTAGTGGAAAACTTTGACATTGGCTGGACGGGCGGGCCCATCAACATCACGGCCAATGCTCTCAACTATATTACAGGACCTTTCCATTTTGTATTTAAAGACTTGTAGACAAATTAAATGAGATTTTTGCAAAAAATAATATTGATTAATACTGACTGATTAGGTGCGACCGCTGCTTAAAAACCGGCGACGGTACGGAATCGCAGTGACGCATCGTATCCGTACCATTTTTACCTCAAGCTCCACAGACCGCTGCTCAAAATACGCAGTCGGTACGGAATCTCAGTGACGAATCGTATCCGTACCGTTTTTACCGCATGCTCCCCACACCGCTGCTCAAAATACGCAGACGGTACGGAAACGCAGTGACTTTCGTATGGGGCACGTCGTGCGTTTCCGTACCATCGCCGTTTTTTAAGCAGGGGTGTGGTCGCACCTAAACTTTCACGACGTTTAACCTTTTCGTTTCGACGCTGTCATACTTGAGTATCAATATTAGCATGCGATGCGTGGTTAAACACCTTCCTCCTGTTCCTGTCCTCTTGTAAAACAAATAAAATATAAATATCATATTGCCACGGTTTGGATGCCGCAAGACGGGCAAGGCAGATTCAGCGGCTGACCTAGACTGGCCAGAGATTGCTCAAGATCGTGACGGACGGAGATCCATGGGTGAAGCCTTTACCCAGCAGTGGGATACTATGTAGGCTATTAATAAATAAATAAGTGTCAATCCAGAAAGGAAAATTAGTACAACGTTTGTATTCAATGCCAGTTATTGGGTGGGCGTAGGGTTGTAAATAGAAACAAAACCAAATGTTTTTTTTTCAGAATTATGAAAAAAAACATAAAAAAAAACCGAGCACCTTGGTTTTTTTTCTAAATATGGTTTTTTTTCAGATGAAAAAATAATACGACAATAACGGTTTTTCGTGAGTTGTAACGTGTTTCAATAACAATAACGTACATTTTAATTCAGTATGCAAACGTTTATTGGGGAATCCCCGATGCGGCGTGTAGCGTGGAGAGGCGGTGGTGTTGCCAACAGTAAATAGTGATAACTACAAACTACAGATTTCGTAAATGTTACTTTTATAAGACCAGAAATTAAAGTTATTTGATTAAATTCGTTTAATAGTTAACATTAAGTCTAAAAAACCGTATAAAAGTATTAACTACTTTGCAAATTTTGAGATTTCGTACTCTAGAAAAAAAACATACTCCAGAAAAAAAACTGTTTTTTTTCACGGTTTTTTTTTCATGTTTTTTTTCAAGCCAGAAAAAAAACCGTTTTTTTACAACCCTAGGTGGGCGTCGTCTTTCATCTTAATCCCATCATCAGTAATAAGATCCACCTCAAACGGAATGCTCAATTAATCAGATCACGTGTACTAATGCCATTAATTAGCTTTGTGCGGCATGGCTGCGGAACAGCGATTTGCAAATCGATTGATTTTCCATATCTGTGTCAACTGGAGATAGGCATTATTAGTGATGTGCAAGTTGCGGAAACTATCGAAAAAACTCTTAGATTTCTTGAAAAATTCACGACACTTTCACGAAAAATAAAGGGAATTTAAAATGAAAATAGAAAGTTTCCACCCAAACAATTTTCCATACAAAGTATGGAAAGTTTCCGAAGTTTTCCTATGTGAAAATTTCAGAATTTTGGAAACTTTCCGTCGGCACATCAGTAGGTATTATACAGCGTGCATCAACATTTTAGTATATGTATAGGGATATACTAAAATGTTGATTAATAGGATTATATCAGTCCCCGTGTGGTGACGGGTTAAGAATTTCACCAACCCCTTTCTATCTGTGGGTGTCGTAGAAGTCGACTGTGGGATATGGGTTAAATTGTGACGTAAGCGAGAGGCTGGCAACCTGTCACTGCAACGTCACAATTTTCGTTTTCTTTAAACCCTTTCTGGCTCTGTCACGCCCATACGCAAGAGCGATAGAGATAGATATCTACAAGCGTTTCGTTTCGTGAGCGTCTGTGCATTCGGCTACGCACGCTGGTGGTGCGTTACGGACACCTGTCACACTGAGAGAAAATACAACCAGTTTTCATGTTCGTTCAACAAGTTTTTTGGTTAAAATAGCGCCTACGTGCTCTTTGGTTCAAACAACAAGCTACTTGTCATTTGAATCGGCAATATATTTGAATCAACAAGTGTGAGAGAAATTTGCATTGTGAATTTAACAAGTTCGACTTGTTGCGGTTTATCCGTTTGAATCAGCCCAACGTATGTTTAGAACAATATGTGTCAGGTTGTTTTTATAAAATCGACTTGTTGATTCAAATATATTGCCGATTTAAATGACAAGTAGCTTGTTGTTTGAACCAAAGAGCACGCAGGCGCTATTTTAACCAAAAAACTTGTTGAACGAACATGAAAACTGGTTGTATTTTTTCTCAGTGCAGTGCACGAACTTTGTGCGGTTTTCATAAGTAACTCTAGCAGTCCCCGGAGCAGTCCCTTAATTACTTATGTTATTCACCTACCGAATTACCTCAAACCTATACCTAGCTGAAGTATAAATAAAATAAATAAATATTATAGGACATTCTCACACAGATTGACTGAGGCCCACAGTAAGCTCAAGAAGGCTTGCGTTGTGGGTACTCGGACAACGATATATATAATATATAATAACTTATATACATAGATAAATTAATAGTTTAAAAAACACTATAAAACACGCTTTTATAAATGCACGTAAAAGCCAAAAATAAATTATGGATCGTTCAAGTTGTCTCTATTTGTGAGCTGATGTTTAAAAACTATGTGCTTTTAATTATAATATTTGATTGTAAAAGCGTGGGGCGCTGGAACAGGAAATACTTTTTGTATAACTTGCTGATAAATCAAATTATGCTATGTTACGGGAAGGAGGTTACACAGATTGACGCGCTAACTGGAGTTGCAGCATGACTAGTAGGTTCTACATTAAACAGTCAAATCAATAAAAAGTCAGTGTTCAAAGTAGGTACCAGTTTGTCGAACTCAGACAAAATATGCGCTAGTAGCGAGGAGAGTCGACAGTCACCGACACTTAGAACGCCGCTTTTTTCCGGTATTCAAAGTACAAAAGGGGAAAGTGTCTACAGTGACAGGATGCAGAGTTCTTGTTCGTGGACGAGATATCTTTGGTTCTCTTTGGTAACCCTTAGGCGGCATATGTAAACGTTATGTTCTTATGCAACTTCATTCGCCAGGAAGTTCGGATTAGTATTTGTTTACAAGAAAGTCTTTCCTGTTCCAGCGCCCCACGCTTTTACAATCAAATATTATAATTAAAAGCACATAGTTTTTAAACATCAGCTCACAAATAGAGACAACTTGAACGATCCATAATTTATTTTTGGCTTTTACGTGCATTTATAAAAGCGTGTTTTATAGTGTTTTTTAAACTATTAATTTATTTTATACTTTTTAGTCATTAATAATGAAATACTTTTAACATTTATTTATAAATTTATTTCAAGTAGTCGGATTTTACATGCCATTTGTGGCTTAACGTGTACTTATTGCTAATTGCTACTTAATAATAACTAGCGGCTACCTTCTTATTACGGTATTATCATAAAAATGTTTATACCTAGTAAGTTATCCGTTAAAGATAGACAATATAGACATGTGCCATCGCGGACTTTTTGAAGACATTAGAGAGACATACTTTCGCCATACATTGTTTTGAAGCTCTCAGCTAGTGGGATTTTGTTTGACTCGATTAGAAAATATTGTCACATTTCAACTAATTCAAACAAAATTTAAGTATTTCTTTTTTGCCGAGCCCCCTTTATTTGCTCTTAAGGGTCACAAAAAACCCATTACCCAACTTATTTTAAATACAACGTTGATCTTTCTTTTATGCGGGGGCTTCGCCCCCGAGCCCCCTTTTCGTTACTCTTAAGGGTCACAAGAAAACCCTAACCCAACTTATTTTAAATACTACGTTGATCTTTCTTTTATGCGGGGGCTTCGCCCCCGAGCCCTCCTTTTCGTTACTCTTAAGGGTCACAAGAAAACCCTAAATCAACTAATTCTAAATACAACTTTGATCTTTCTTTCATGCGGGGGCTTCGCCCCCGAGCTCCCCTTTGTTTGCTCTTAAAGGTCACAAGAAAACGCTAACCCAACTTATTTTAAATACAACGTTGATCTTTCTTTTATGCGGGGGCTTCGCCCCACGAGCCCCCTTTGTTTGCTCTTAAAGGTCACAAGAAAACGCTAACCCAACTTATCTTAAATACTACGTTGATCTTTCTTTTATGCGGGGGCTTCGCCCCCGAGCCCCCTTTTCGTTACTCTTAAGGGTCACAAGAAAACCTTTTTTTTTTTTTGATGACCCAGGGGAATCCATTATGGATCCCACTGGCCCGGGAGAAGCCAGTGGGTATGTCCGACTCACACGGACTAAACCCCCTGGGGCGTTCCGCCGCTCGCTGTTTGGACGGGGTTTCGGGCACTCGGTTGTAGGCCTCCGATACCCCGTCAGCGTTGCCCTTGCGGGGCCTTCTCGAAGGCTGCTTAGGCAGCTTACTGCGCTGAAGGCCCTCGGAACACGGGAGGGCCTTCCAGCTCGGAACCTCGTTTAGGCGGGTGATGGGACTCCCGATCCATCACCCGCAGGTTCCATGGGCGCCAGAAGAGTTCCGGCGCCCGGCGGTGGACATGGTCTTTGGTTCCACCGCTAACCAAGTCGGCCGCAAAGGATAGGGAGAACGGCGCACCGTAATACCGGCACTCCTCTTCCCTTGCGGCCCCACCAATGCCGCTACAGCGGAGCGGCCCCGCCAAGGTCGCAGAGGGTAGGGAGAGTGGCGCACCGCTATACCATCACGCCTCTCCCCCTGCGATCCCACCTCGGCCGCCGAGGACAGGGAGAACGGCTCACCGCAATACCGACACTCCTCTTCCTCGACGGTCCTCCGCCAATGCGTCACAAGCGGGCTTATGAAGCCCACTTGGAGCATCCTCCTCGGGCCAGCTCGCCCAGCAACAAGCCGGCCCTGGTTGCCTCTTCGCTTCACCGTGGGTGACCAAGCCACGGTTACTAAGCCCCTCCACCACGACAAGGTGAGCAACCTGCGGGGGTCACAAGAAAACCCTAACCCAACTTATTTTAAATACTACGTTGATCTATCTTTTATGCGGGGGGCTTCGCCCCCCGAGCCCCCCTTTTCGTTACTCTTAAGGGTCACAAGAAAACCCTAAACCAACTTATTTTAAATACAACGTTGATTTTTCTTTCATGCGGGGGCTTCGCCCCCCGAGCCCCCCTTTGTTTGCTCTTAAAGGTCACAAGAAAACGCTAACCCAACTTATTTTAAATACAACGTTGATATTTCATTTATGCGGGGGGCTTCGCCCCCCGATCCCCCCTTTGTTTGCTCTTAAAGGTCACAAGAAAACGCTAACCCAACTTATTTTAAATACTACGTTAATCTTTCTTTTATGCGGGGGGCTTCGCCCCCCGAGCCCCCTTTTCGTAACTCTTAAGGGTAAAACAAGAAAACCCTAACCCAACTTATTTTAAATAAAACGTTTATCTTTCTTTTATGAGGGGGGCTTCGCCCCCCGAGCCCCCCTTTGTTTGCTCTTAAAGGTCACAAGAAAACGCTAACCCAACTTATCTTAAATACTACGTTGATCTTTCTTTCATGCGGGGGCTTCGCCCCCGAGCCCCCTTTTCGTTACTCTTAAGGGTCACAAGAAAACCCTAACCCAACTTATTTTAAATACTACGTTGATCTTTCTTTTATGCGGGGGCTTCGCCCCCGAGCCCCCTTTTCGTTACTCTTAAGGGTCACAAGAAAACCCTAAACCAACTTATTTTAAATACAACGTTGATCTTTCTTTCATGCGGGGGGCTTCGCCCCCCGAGCCCCCCTTTGTTTGCTCTTAAAGGTCACAAGAAAACGCTTACCCAACTTATCTTAAATACTACGTTGATCTTCCTTTTATGCGGGGGCTTCGCCCCCGAGCCCCCTTTTCGTTACTCTTAAGGGTCACAAGAAAACCCTTAACCAACTTATTTTAAATACAACGTTGATCTTTCTGTCATGCGGGGGCTTCGCCCCCGAGCCCCTTTTGTTTGCTCTTAAAGGTCACAAGAAAACGCTAACCCAACTTATTTTAAATACAACGTTGATCTTTCTTTTATGCGGGGGCTTCGCCCCCGAGCCCCCTTTGTTTGCACTTAAAGGTCACAAGAAAACGCTAACCCAACTTATTTTAAATACTACGTTAATCTTTCTTTTATGCGGGGGCTTCGCCCCCGAGCCCCCTTTTCGTTCCTCTTAAGGGTAAAACAAGAAAACCCTAACCCAACTTACTTTAAATACAACGTTTATCTTTCTTTTATGCGGGGGGCTTCGCCCCCCGAGCCCCCCTTTGTTTGCTCTTAAAGGTCACAAGAAAACGCTAACCCAACTTATTTTAAATACAACGTTGATCTTTCTTTTATGCGGGGGGCTTCGCCCCCCGAGCCCCCCTTTCTTTGCTCTTAAAGGTCACAAGAAAACGCTAACCCAACTTATCTTGAATACTACGTTAATCTTTCTTTTATGCGGGGGGCTTCGCCCCTCGAGCCCCCCTTTTCGTTACTCTTAAGGGTCACAAGAAAACCCTAACCCAACTTATTTTAAATACTACGTTGATCTTTCTTTTATGCGGGGGGCTTCGCCCCCCGAGCCCCCCTTTTCGTTACTCTTAAGGGTCACAAGAAAACCCTAAACCAACTTATTTTAAATACAACGTTGATCTTTCTTTCATGCGGGGGGCTTCGCCCCCCGAGCCCCCCTTTGTTTGCTCTTAAAGGTCACAAGAAAACGCTTACCCAACTTATCTTAAATACTACGTTGATCTTCCTTTTATGCGGGGGGCTTCGCCCCCCGAGCCCCCCTTTTCGTTACTCTTAAGGGTCACAAGAAAACCCTTAACCAACTTATTTTAAATACAACGTTGATCTTTCTGTCATGCGGGGGGCTTCGCCCCCCGAGCCCCCTTTTGTTTGCTCTTAAAGGTCACAAGAAAACGCTAACCCAACTTATTTTAAATACAACGTTGATCTTTCTTTTATGCGGGGGGCTTCGCCCCCCGAGCCCCCCTTTGTTTGCACTTAAAGGTCACAAGAAAACGCTAACCCAACTTATTTTAAATACTACGTTAATCTTTCTTTTATGCGGGGGGCTTCGCCCCCCGAGCCCCCCTTTTCGTTCCTCTTAAGGGTAAAACAAGAAAACCCTAACCCAACTTACTTTAAATACAACGTTTATCTTTCTTTTATGCGGGGGCTTCGCCCCCGAGCCCCTTTGTTTGCTCTTAAAGGTCACAAGAAAACGCTAACCCAACTTATTTTAAATACAACGTTGATCTTTCTTTTATGCGGGGGCTTCGCCCCCGAGCCCCCTTTCTTTGCTCTTAAAGGTCACAAGAAAACGCTAACCCAACTTATCTTGAATACTACGTTAATCTTTCTTTTATGCGGGGGCTTCGCCCTCGAGCCCCCCTTTTCGTTACTCTTAAGGGTCACAAGAAAACCCTAACCCAACTTATTTTAAATACTACGTTGATCTTTCTTTTATGCGGGGGCTTCGCCCCCGAGCCCCCTTTTCGTTACTCTTAAGGGTCACAAGAAAACCCTAAACCAACTTATTTTAAATACAACGTTGATCTTTCTTTCATGCGGGGGCTTCGCCCCCGAGCCCCCTTTGTTTGCTCTTAAAGGTCACAAGAAAACGCTTACCCAACTTATCTTAAATACTACGTTGATCTTCCTTTTATGCGGGGGGCTTCGCCCCCCGAGCCCCCCTTTTCGTTACTCTTAAGGGTCACAAGAAAACCCTTAACCAACTTATTTTAAATACAACGTTGATCTTTCTGTCATGCGGGGGCTTCGCCCCCGAGCCCCCTTTGTTTGCTCTTAAAGGTCACAAGAAAACGCTAACCCAACTTATTTTAAATACAACGTTGATCTTTCTTTTATGCGGGGGCTTCGCCCCCGAGCCCCCTTTGTTTGCACTTAAAGGTCACAAGAAAACGCTAACCCAACTTATTTTAAATACTACGTTAATCTTTCTTTTATGCGGGGGCTTCGCCCCCGAGCCCCCTTTTCGTTCCTCTTAAGGGTAAAACAAGAAAACCCTAACCCAACTTACTTTAAATACAACGTTTATCTTTCTTTTATGCGGGGGCTTCGCCCCCCGAGCCCCCCTTTGTTTGCTCTTAAAGGTCACAAGAAAACGCTAACCCAACTTATTTTAAATACAACGTTGATCTTTCTTTTATGCGGGGGCTTCGCCCCCCGAGCCCCCTTTCTTTGCTCTTAAAGGTCACAAGAAAACGCTAACCCAACTTATCTTGAATACTACGTTAATCTTTCTTTTATGCGGGGGGCTTCGCCCCTCGAGCCCCCTTTTTCGTTACTCTTAAGGGTAACAAGAAAACCCTAACCCAACTTATTTTAAATACAACGTTTATCTTTCTTTTATGCGGGGGGCTTCGCCCCCGAGCCCCCTTTGTTTGCTCTTAAAGGTCACAAGAAAACGCTAACCCAACTTATCTTAAATACTACGTTGATCTTTCTTTCATGCGGGGGCTTCGCCCCCGAGCCCCCTTTGTTTGCTCTTAAAGGTCACAAGAAAACGCTAACCCAACTTATTTTAAATACTACGTTGATCTTTCTTTCATGCTTCCCCCTCGAGCCCCCCCCCTTTTTCTGTTCTTATCTTCCGGCACCATCATCAGGTCTTGAAACCTAATCGTAGTCATAGTTCATTACAAGACTTTTCTAAGAAGCCCAAAAACAGCTATGATACGATATTCCATCATGTAGTTCCAGTTCATATCTTCCGGCTCCATCATCAGACCTTGAAACCTAATCGTAGTCAAAGTTCATTACAAGACTTTTCTAAGAAGCCCAAAAACAGCTGTGATACGATGTTCCATCATGTAGTTCCAGTTCATATTTTCCGGCTCCATCATCAGACCTTGAAACCTAATCGTAGTCAAAGTTCATTACAAGACTTTTCTAAGAAGCCCAGAAACAGCTATGATACGATGTTCCATCATGTAGTTCCAGCTCATATCTTCCGGCTCCATCATCAGAACTTGAAACCTAATTGTAGTCAAAGTTCATTACAAGACTTTCCTAAGAAGCCCAAAAACAGCTATGATACGATGTTCCATCATGTAGTTCCAGTTCATATCTTCCGGCTCCATCATCAGACCTTGAAACCTAATCGTAGTCAAAGTTCATTACAAGACTTTTCTAAGAAACCCAAAAACAGCTGTGATACGATGTTCCATCATGTAGTTCCAGTTCATATCTTTCGGCTTCATCATCAGACCTTGAAACCTAATTGTAGTCAAAGTTCATTGCAAGACTTTTCTAAGAAACCCAAAAACGGCTATGATACGATGTTCCATCATGTAGTTCCAGTTCATATCTTCCGACTCCATCATCAGATCAGCTCAACAGTACCATATTATTGTATTGTCATCGGAACTACATATAGCTGCCAATTTTCATTACGCTACGACTCCTGGAAGATGGTTAAATTAGCTTCCTCAGATTCCATTACATACATAGTTACATACACGACGACCTAATAAAAGCGTGTTAAAAACATCCATGACTCAGGAACAAATATCTGTGCTCATCACACAAATAAATGCCCTTACCGGATTCGAACCCGGGACCGCGGCGTAGCAGGCAGGGTCTCTATACCAACTGCGCCAGACCGGTAAGTATGTTTGTTATAAGAACGAATACAATAGGTTTATCATCAACATCATCCTCCTTGCCTTATTCCGGCATTTGCCACGACTCATGGGAGCCTGGGGTCCGCTTTGACAACTAATCCAAAGATTTGGCGTAGGCGCTAGTTTTACGAAAGCGACTGCCATCTGACCTTTAAACCAAATGGGAACTAGACCTTATTGAGAGTTTCCTCACGATCTTTTCCTTCACCGAAAAGCGACTGGCAAATATCAAACAACATTTCGCTCACTGGTACGAGCCGGGGTTCGATTCGAACCCCGCAACCTCCGGATTAAAAGTCGCACTTTCTTTCCGCTAGGCTATCAGCGCTTTTTTAATATAATAATTATGTAAACTACCAATGTACCAATTAGTAAGTAACTTAGTAAACATTTTAAGAAGATTTTTTAGTTTACTTAGCTAGAGTTACCGCCCCTAGCACTTCTGTAATATTCAAAAAAAAAATCTTAATGATAGTGAATACGTATGTATATAAATACCTATAGACCAAAAAGGTGATCTAAAAACCCTAAAAAGCCAATAAATCGCCTCGCTGAAATGTCGTCTGATTGGCAAGTCCAATTAGACCGATTACAGATAGCACTAATTCGGGAGCCGAGGAGAAATACGGATTTAAGGATGCCCGGCAAGTTTGGTACGCCTTATTTTAAAACTACGAGTTGTCCCTAAATGAGACTTTTCACATCTAATTGGGATCCAACCTCTACCATAGGAATAATTTTCATAATTTTTCTTCATATTCTTAGTCATATTATCACTAGTCAAAAAATTAAACGTTAGAAATTGTAGTTCCGATTTTTGAAAGTCATAATTATTGTTTGTCATAAGTCATAAAATGTATTACCCATAATAATCAAAGTCCATAATGTTGAAGGAAATAAACTTATTCGGAATAATTGTTCTAAGGACTTTATCACAAGTCATAATGATTAATAACCATGTGTTTCTTCACTAATAGCATTCAATGGGATCTCTATTGTTTCCCATAAAAAAATTATGTAATGTTTTTTTCGTATGCATTTTCGTACTTAAGTTGTAATTTTAGATTTAGATTTAGATTAATTTAGCTTACTAACTTGGCCAGTATTTATTAAATTTTCATGGCACCTATTAAACCAATTGGTGTCGCCAAGGAGCCGACGTCGACGACTTCTATAAACGAACCTACACGAGGCAAGGGGTTACTTTTTGAAACAATTTTGTTCCGCCAATAAGTCGACGGAACCCCGCTACGCAGGCCTCCTATTTCCGCTCTAAGGGACAAAAGGAAACTAACGAACCTACACGAGGAAAAGGGTTAATTTTAAAACAATTTTGTTCCACCAATGAGTCGACGGAGCCCCGCTACTCGGGGCTCCTATTTCCGCTCTAAGGGATCAAAGGAAACTAACTAACCTACCTGAGGAATAGGGTTACTTTTTGTTTGGAAGTCATAAATAGTATTTTATGTCTAAAAATTTTCGTGTAATTATATGTATGTGTGGTATTCTAATAAATGGCGGTGTACTGGCAACACTCAGTTGCTGTCAAGATGGCACCAAGTGTGTGAGGTCGGAGAATGCCGTACAGAGAAATAGTTGTTTTATTTATTACAGAACTCCTCCTTTTGATATAATATATTAAAAGAGGACAGTACAGTATGTCTGAAAGATAATATACTTTAGGAATTTTAGACATTAAATCTATATGCGGAACAATCATTAGGGCGTTAAACTATATGCCTTATAATATTTCTGAATAATTATTGATATGCTTTAAAAATTATACACATCAACTTTATGACTTTTAAGGTTATGGCATCCAATATGATGGGTTGTTACTGTTAGAACCATTAAGCGTTATTCGTAACAAAAATTATGACTAGTGATGTTTTGTCCACAAAATATATGAATAACAACTTCTGACTAACGAAATTCTGAACAATAAGTTTTTGGGAAAGAAAGGGATCCCCGTTTCTTCGCACGGTGTATAATGAACCACTTCTCGCACTAGTGCGTTAAAAAAACACCATCAGGCCCCGTAGCCGAATGGCATTTCTCCGACGCCAAACGAAAGCGATACGCCGCTAGCTCTGTCGCGCCAATACGCAAGCGCGATAGAGATAGATATCTACTAGCGCTTCGTTTCGTGAGCGTTTCGTGAGCGATTGTGCCATTCGGCTAGCCACCCTGTACAGAAAAGGGTATTATAAGTTTTCCTTTTTTAAAGACGCGAGGAAAATGGTAGATAAAACACAAGATTATGTGTTATAATATAAATAAGAAGTGAGACAAAGAAGCTTACATAAGCAGCGGACACGTTCTTATGGCTCTAGAAATAAGATTGTGTCAGATATTTCTGCGGCCTTCGTGTGCGATATTATTACCGGTTACTGTACATTAAGTACAACAGTAGTTAGGTGTACAAAGCTTCTATTTCTTCATACCCCCCCTCGCCCCTCTCCCCTTCCCCCTCCGACCGCAACACACACACCCTGAAGTTGGCAACTGTCATTGTTTGACGAGGGCCGGCGCGACATGTCGTCTGATATTAATATTACCAATTAAGTGTTGTCCACAGACATACTTTACTCATTTCATAGACCACCTAGACTACACAAGAATAGCGCAAGTCGACGAAATCTACCCTCACCCGGGCACCTTAAATGACGTCCTAAAGAGGAGTAGAGGTGTATACTCTGTGTTTTAGGTAGGTTTAAAAACATAAAAAAATAATATGTACATTTTCAGGTATTTAGAATATTTAGTTACAACATTTGTTGGTTAACTAACCAAATACAAAATCAAGTGGATCTGTCAATGAGCGACCTGTCTGTAACATCCTTATTTGGTCTTGTAATATTTTCATTACCCTTCATCCTCTTTGCGTTGTCCCGGCATTTGCCACGGCTCATGGGAGCCTGGGGTCCGCTTTGACAACTAATCCCAAGATTTGGCATAGGCGCTAGTTTTTACGAAAGCGACTGCCATCTGACCTTCCAACCCGAAGTAACCACTAGTTCCAACTAGTCCTTATTGGAATTAGTCCGGTTTCCTCACGATGTTTTCCTTCACCGAAAAGCGACTGGCAAATATCAAATAACATTTCGCACATAAATTCCGAAAAACTCATTGTTGCGAGCCGGGGTTCGAACCCGCGACCTCCGGAACGAAAGTCGCACTTACCTTACTTATTTTCATTACCCTTAAAGTGGCTTAAGGAGCCTTTCGAGGGTAGATGTCGTTTAAATTTATTTAAATACCTATACAGACTCATCACATCACATATCAGTCACATTGCTTTGTGCAGTAGGGCCCAAAAAAAGTGGATATATAATACCAGTATTTTTTGTTCAATTTGTTCGTTCGTTTTTTTTTTTTTAATCGGACAATCTGATAAGTTGTCGTTACGTAAAATGTACGATTCAACTTAAATAAAAATCATTCAGTAATTAAAAATGTTGGTCTGTTCTGTTTCGGGATTTAAAAATACAAGTTATGAGCCCTGTTTGAAATTAAGAAAGTCACAATCGAGGTCACTACAACACTTCACATAAAAATCAATCCAATGCGACACATGTCCAGACATTTCAAGCTAAATTCGATATTTCCTAAAAACAAACATTATTTAATTTATTAGGGTCAAATAAGAATACTCGTACATGTACAAAAATTACACTTCCAACCTTAAAATAAAACAGTACTTAACACTACTCCCATGCGAAAATTCACCCGCAACGCAGGCTTCGTCAGGTGGCCACAAATCCAAATCAACAACATGCTTCGTCAAACAAACCAATGATGATATCCGCAACAGGCTTCGTCATATATAAAATAATAACTTTAAGCTAAATGAAACCGTCCCGAATCGTACCTGGTTCAAATGTCCCCATCACACCGGCAGCGTTACCACGCTGAATAGCCAATGAGATCTGTTGGACCAGGTACGATCCGGACCGAGGGTCACATCCCTTGTCCCTTAGCCGCCGGCCCAAATCCCTTATAAACTCCTTCGCCTCCAGAGCCCAAGATCCCGCAGTTTCGACTGCGACTGGCACAAAGTCGTACATTGATTCCAGGGCAGAGTATTTGGCATGCTTCATTTTGGCCGCATACTCCGCGGCTGACCCTGCAGACCTTAACCGTAAGGTTCAAGTGGGACGGCGCAAAGGTGCTGACGCATGTCGCGTCCCATAAGAGACACCGACCCTTCTGCCATGGAACCAATGTCAGACCGTCAGGCCTCTTTCCATCCGTCTTTCCTAAAATAATGTTGAGAAGTATAAGTATAAATATTGGGGGACACCTTACGTACACACATAAAGTTAAGAAGATAAAAAAACCAAGGAAAACTTATAAAATATAATAAATAATGTATTGCATATCGAATAAATGGGTGATCTACTTCAATAAAATATATGTCTGTTGAACCCAACCCTCGTGTTATTTTCAGTGTAATATGTGTCTAAACAAGTTTTGTTTTCAACTTAATCAAGCGACAAGCAAGTTAGAATTTAATGAAAGCAGAATACCTTTGTTTCACAGTCGACTTGTCTTTTTGTTTTAGTTTAGAGGAACTCGTTCTAAGCAGTGATGTGCCGTGTTAGGCAATATTCCCCGTTACTACGCTGACAATATTGCCGGTAATATGGCTTGGGATATTGACTCTTTCTTTCTGTATTAGTGCTGAAAAATTATGTTCTTCCATATAAGCTACCAATACTTACCTCATAGTCCTCATACAACACCGGTTCTCCGGTAGCCGTTAATAACGTAGGTATTACAGTCTTGTGGCAGATGCCTAGAAGCTAGAGTGCTTATTTTTTAGACCCATTAATGGCTAGCAAACCAGTGGCGTGATTTCAAGTCTCAAAATATAAATATTTCCACTTTTCGTTTATTTCGAACCATCTATAATCATCCCACGCCGATCAAGTTAATTGACCAAAGCGTTAACTGCGAGTAATAATATGTCCGCATATTATATTCTGTTCTACAGATCCTATACTTTATAGTATTTTATGCAACTGGTGGTTAAAAGAGGTCAAAAAAGGCGAGTGGCGTGGGTAACAATTTGAGGCGAAGCCGAAAATTGTTAATAAAGACGCCACGAGCATTTTTTGACTCAGTTAAACACCGTTGCATACAATACTTTTTCTACGACCAAGCACTTACTTTGAAAGAAAATTATAAATTCAATAAATACCTACTTTCAGTCATCTTAGTTATCTAGTGGACCACCTACCATTTCGAATATGCAGTTTGAGTGCAAACATGAAAATAAAATTGTCTATGGTACATGGTTCTTTGAAGCCTGGCCACTAAGACGAATCGAGTCGAGTTGAATCGAGTTCTCATACATTTGAATGCGATTCGACGCGTCGCCAATGATCGCAGCAGAAAACGAACGAGTCTCGACTCTGCGAATGCCAGGCTTTATCTGACATTCTAAGGTTGGCAACAATGTACCTATTTCATACAATATTTTAATTTTCTACGATGAAGTGAATGGTTTGTTAAGTTGGTAGCAATGTATTTACTGAACTGTAACAGCTATATCGTGCTACTGCTACTAAATGTTTTTAGGGTATAGACTAGATAGACTTGTCCTGACATCTTTTATGTAGGGTTTTAAAGTACTATGCACGACCTTGTAAGTCACGAATAACAGTACGAGAGTAGAAAAATTATTTTTCCCCTCACTAACTCGGAAACACGTGTTTTGTCCTTCAATACCAGCGGGTAAAAACGCATTTTATCCATTAGTGGATAAAGTAATTTGACCTTGAATATAGTCATTTTTAGGGTTCCGTAGTCAACTAGGAACCCTTATAGTTTCGCCATGTCTGTCTGTCCGTCCGTCCGTCCGTCCGTCCGTCCGTCCGTCCGTCCGCGGATAATCTCAGTAACCGTAAGCACTACAAAGCTGAAATTTGGTACCAATATGTATATCAATCACGCCAACAAAGTGCAAAAATAAAAAATGGAAAAAAATGTTTTATTAGGGTACCCCCCCTACATGTAAAGTGGGGGCTGATATTTTTTTTTCATTCCAACCCCAACGTGTGATATATTGTTGGATAGGTATTTAAAAATGAATAAGGGTTTACTAAGATCGTTTTTTGATAATATTAATATTTTCAGAAATAATCGCTCCTAAAGAAAAAAAAAGTGCGTCCCCCCCCTCTAACTTTTGAACCATATGTTTAAAAAATATGAAAAAAATCACAAAAGTAGAACTTTATAAAGACTTTCTAGGAAAATTGTTTTGAACTTGATAGGTTCAGTAGTTTTTGAGAAAAACTAACTGAAAACTACGGAACCCTACACTGAGCGTGGCCCGACACGCTCTTGGCCGGTTTTTTTAATCTAGTGATGACGATGATTTACCACCTGTGGAACTACTGGAGTTCCACAGGTGGTAAATCATCGTCATCACTAGATTCACTCACTTTTATCAATTTTAAAGCAGAAAAACCGGCCAAGAGCGTGTCGGGCCACGCTCAGTGTAGGGTTCCGTAGTTTTCCGTATTTTTCCCAAAAACTACTGAACCTATCAAGTTCAAAATAATTTTCCTAGAAAGTCTTTATAAAGTTCTACATTTGTGATTTTTTTCATATTTTTTAAACATATGGTTCAAAAGTTAGAGGGGGGGGGACGCACTTTTTTTTCCTTTAGGAGCGATTATTTCCGAAAATATTAATAATATCAAAAAACGATCTTAGAAAACCCTTATTCATTTTTAAATACCTATCCAACGATATATCACACGTTGGGGTTAGAATGAAAAAAAAAATCAGCCCCCACTTTACATGTAGGGGGTACCCTAATAAAAAAATTTTTTCCATTTTTTATTTTTGCACTTTGTTGGCGTGATTGATATACATATTGGTACCAAATTTCAGCTTTCTAGTGCTAACGGTTACTGAGATTATCCGCGGACGGACGGACGGACGGACGGACGGACGGACGGACGGACAGACAGACATGGCGAAACTATAAGGGTTCCTAGTTGACTACGGAACCCTAAAAATGACTATATTCAAGGTCAAATTACTTTATCCACTAATGGATAAAATGCGCTTTTTGCGTTGTACTTTCCTCGCTATAGTGAGGGGAAAAGTTTTGTGTTACACTCGGGTGCAAATGTATTTTACTTCTCATATGTTAAAAAACTCGCAAGTTCAGGATCCTATTCTCGAACCACTCGCTTCGCTCGTGTTTCAAATGTACAATCCTTTCACTTGCTCGTTTTTCAATTCCACACTCGGCGTTAAAATACAACTTTGCCCCCTTGTATAACAAATAACTATTACCATGGATTCTTGAAATGAGGATTAAAACGATTACCTACAATTAGGACTATGGCGCCTTAGACAATTGTGCAGGCATTATTATTCACTATGATAATGA
Source organism: Leguminivora glycinivorella (assembly GCF_023078275.1). Lineage (NCBI taxonomy): Eukaryota > Metazoa > Arthropoda > Insecta > Lepidoptera > Tortricidae > Leguminivora > Leguminivora glycinivorella. Next base: position 22,668,286 of record NC_062978.1, on the reverse strand, counting down.
CTTCACGAAACTAGTGATTTTAATTTTTACAGAAATGACGTCTACTCCCAGAGCCACTAGTGTTCCAAATTATTTCTAGTTTGAACAATTTCAGCAACATTACCGCTTTCTTAAATACCGCTAAGTAGTTAGCAATATTTCCTGAAACAAGCGCCGTCGTCCCACCACTAATCTTATCTTTGATAACACTTGAGATTATCCCTCTAAAGTCGTTCTATATTAAATCGGGGCGGAAACTTCCTAAAATTACCATGACAAAACGCCTGTTTTGTACCAGGTCACAATGGGTTATTTTCGAAGGGATCGAGAGTACACCAATCGCTTGCCGAGCCGAGGCGACTCCTTGTGATCTTGAAAATGGTTTCATAGAAGATTTTTTTATTTATTTTACCTTGCTATCTTATACATTTGTATTCCTATTTTATAATCAATTAATTGAACTCGTTAGTACATATTAAAACTAATAAAAAAAGGAAATGGTACCTATTCAATTTTGGTATTGTCAAAAAATCTCAGGAATTGAAACCTAAACAACCTTTCATTCTAGTTTTTCTTAAAATTATGGATAAATTGTACATATACTAATCCTAAATTACCTAAATAAATCGATTTCGAAAAGAGAGCTTACTTATAGCTAGGTACATACTTATATTATTTAATCATCTTTGGGGTACATTCGTACAGCTGCATCCACTTCTTCTTTAGTCAGGTCCTCATCACCCCACCCCCAAACATTGTGCGAGCCATCTCCAGTACGTCTAACACGTCTCCGAATGACGTCATCAGAGATGGTCTTCAAGTCATAAGCCCAGCCGATTCTCGCAAAGAAGTCTATAAAAGCTGTAGTCAGCATAAAAGAACCTCGGCTAAGTTCTGACGTCTTATAATCCCAAGGGAAAGCGTGATGGTAGTTATGGTAGTTTTCTCCAAGTAATATTGGAGTGAGGAAACCAAAATCCGTAGCCAGCATTATCTTTGTCGTAAGGCTTGTACCCCCATTTGTGATGGACGGAGTTGATTAGTCCAACGGCGTTCAGTACGAAGAGGTGGCGGAATAACACGGGCACAAGGATGGCGTTTAACCAGGTCTCGTTCCAAAAGTGAATCGGGATTATGGGCAGGGTGAGCCAAATAGCCGTGACCAAGATTACGTAATACCTGCAACAATTTAAACAATTAATTGACCAATGATTTGAATGATGATTGAAGATAAATTTGCTAAAGTAAAACTGTGACTGCAAGCCAATTTGGCGCGCACACCGCACAGGGCATCCACATATTTCACTCCATTCCCGAGAAACATTTTCAATGAGTGCGCCCGATGGTATACATAGTCCTGCGGCGCTGGCTATATTTTGGGCCCTAAGTTAAAAAAATATTAAAGTCGATTTTGTTTTCGTTTATAAATACATTGATAACATATAAATTTAACATTTCGTTTTGGGTCACATTCCTAAGGTGCTTTTTTAGTAATTTGGTAATTTGTGGTTATAATTTTTAATTTGACCTAATGTGGTAAAAAAAATATTCGAGAGAAAAAATGTAACTGTATTGCATTTAGAATGATATTTTTAGCGTGTATACGTAGTTTGGGTCAATTTACTCGAGTGCTATATGACAATTTGTCATACCTAGCGAAACAGACACAAAAAAATATTCATGTTTAAAAAAATAAGAAACGTCGCATTGCCTCCTTTAAATATATCAATAAACTGAAATTGTGTTTTCCTACTCCAGTGCTTGATAAAATTTGCGATAATTTAGCAAAAATAGGTTTTTACCATTCCAAAAAAATATTAAAGTTACTAGAGTTCTTATCTTATTAACTAAAAAGACAAGATAAATAAGATACGTGAATTTGGGTAAGTTTAATAGAATGCTTCGAAAAATAATACGGTATTAATATTTGCGTTCGATCTAGTCAAGCGAGCGCAGTGACGCGGGTAGTGTAGGTATTATGATACCGACCGCGCGGCCGTGGCGCGGCAGCGGGGAAGGGCAATGACCTCTCTCGACATTCGACAAACCGCATGTTGTGTACAAAACGCCAAAATTTATTTCAACTGTGCGCATCACGCTATTTAATGCTAAGCCTGAAAGGGTTGTATTTAAAAAGACTACTAGAGTAACAATTTTAACTTAATATACCTATTTTCCACATGCGTCAGTAAATAATTTAATTTATAAATAATAAATTTAGTATACATCGTGGAATCTACTACTACTACTGCCAAATTACCTGCGATTTATCATCTAAGTACTTTAGACTTATATTTAAGCGTGTCACTCACTATGCAGGTAGCTGAGCGCTTATCTTTCAATATGAATCCACATACATAAAATATATATAATTCAATGAGCTAACACACGCGCCGCCGATTATTCATATTTTATTTTGAAGTACATGTGGGGATCGACGTTGGTACGAGATCATATTATATCGTAAAATGGTGAGGAATTTATATGTAGAAAATACAGGATTATAAAGCAAAATACAGGATGTACTTTTTATAACCGGCAATATTTAACGTGGTGAAGTCATATAACTGATATCGAATACAAAACACTAAACGCCCAATGGACTTGCCTCGCGTGACGTCACGTAGTGTTTTTAGGGTTCCGTAGTCAACTAGGAACCCTTATAGTTTCGCCATGTCTGTCTGTCCGTCCGTCCGTCCGTCCGTCCGTCCGTCCGCGGATAATCTCAGTAACCGTAAGCACTAGAAAACTCAAATTTGGTACCAATATGTATATCAATCACGCCAACAAAGTGCAAAAATAAAAAATGGAAAAAAATGTTTTGTTAGGGTACCCCCCCTACATGTAAAGTGGGGGCTGATATTTTTTTTCATTCCAACCCCAACGTGTGATATATTGTTGGATAGGTATTTAAAAATGAATAAGGGTTTACTAAGATCGTTTTTTGATAATATTAATATTTTCGGAAATAATCGCTCCTAAAGGAAAAAAAAGTGCGTCCCCCCCCCCTCTAACTTTTGAACCATATGTTAAAAAATATGAAAAAAAAAATTTATAAAGACTTTCTAGGAAAATTGTTTTGAACTTGATAGGTTCAGTAGTTTTTGAGAAAAATACGAAAAACTACGGAACCCTACACTGAGCGTGGCCCGACACGCTCTTGGCCGGTTTTTTAGATAAAAATTAAACGAAATCTTTCCTCAAATTACTATTAAGCCAATCTTATCCTATCCTACCTGTCGTTAAAACAAAGATGAAATAAAATAACTTAATTCTTTGCATGTTAATTTGGTTAAATATAACTTATATATTTTCTTTAAGAATATCATATACTTTTAAATGAGCAATTCTTGTATATTCATTTATTTATCAATTCTATATTCTATTCTATTTTTCTATATAATATAAAGCTGCAACCCGACTGACATTTTTCCAAAAATAGCCAGGAGATTTTGCAGGTGGCAGTATTTGGTGTGGCTGTGGTAGTATAGAGGTTGATCTTGCGACCCCGGAAAAATCCGACCGTCGGTCTACCGGTTCCGGGTAAAAAAATGTTGAACGGTCTGGCTAAACGGCAGGAGATAGCCGGGGGGTGCTCGACCAAAATGTTATAGAGGACCCTGGGCAGTTTTTGACGCCGCCATTTTTTTTTTTTCAAAATGGCCGACTTTTTTTAAGATTTTTCAAGTTTGTCGTAGAGTGCTCAAATTTTTGTTGTAGAATCTCCAAGAGGCCTTGATTGGAATGAAATAAAAAAATTGAAAAATACTACAAATGTGAGAAAACTGGTCACTTTTGTTTTGTATGGCAACTTTTAAACGGTAAGAGATAGCCGGGGCTGCTCGACCAAATGTCATACAGGGTTTTAAGTAGAAAAAAGTTTCATTAAAAAAATCAATATGGCTGACTTTTTTTTTGAAAAATTTCAAAATGGTCCTAGCGCGCTGAGATTTGTCACACGGGTGGACGGCCACCCGAAGATTAGCTTCGCTGAAATTTGTTATGTAGGGGTTCTCGGGGTTGAAAAATCGATCTAGCGTAGCCTTAGGTCCCGGAAAACGGCGAATTATGGAGTTTTAATGAGTTTTTCTTTCGCGTTAGTAAACGTTAAATATGGTCGTTAATTTCGCCCCGCGCACATCGGCTGCGCTTAGCTCAGTTGTACGAGGTCGGTCTAATGTTCGCAGACAGATTGCAGGTGTCAGGGTTTCGAATCCCGGCCAGAAATTAAGTTTTAATTTTTTGTTTCGTTTTTTTGTTTTTTCTTGTATTTATAAGTTTTTTTTTCTAAAGACGTGATATAATAAGATAGAACCGAGCGAAGCTCGGTCGTCCAGATGTTTTAGGATATTATTTATTGATTGGCTGCAAGAAATGCCTAGGAGTATTGGCCGAACGGTAATTAACAAAAATTACACAGTCAAAAGGTTAATTGTCATTAACCATTAAAAATTAATGAACGCCAATTGTCATTAAAGTTAATGTATTTCGAAAAATAACAAACAAATTATCATCGTAATTAAAGAAATCGTCACGGTGAGTTCGTGGGTGAGCAGTATCCAAGATAGAGCTGACACTGAGCTGACACTGGCTCGGCTGTACCTAGTAGAACTCAGGTTTGGTACAATATAGAGATTATATAAAGACACGCTGTTTTGGTACGACTCATCATGATAAGCGCTTGGGAAAGTAGTACCTAAGCTTTAGCTCATGCTGAACCCTGAGTCCTGTTAGCGTAGCCAGCGTTTTTGGGTATCTCTTTATGATATCACTGCATAATTTGTTTTGTTGATTTTTACGCTGGGCGACGTTTGCTCTTAACGCGGTTGTACAAAATGGCCGAGGCGATGCCAGTCACGGACGTCTGAAAACTGTCACGACTTCGAAACTAGTCTCCAAAGTACTATATAAAAAGTTTTCACAAAACAACAGTTAAAGCTTTTGAAATGGTTGATACTGTAGGTATCTCGAAAATAATAGATACATCATCTCCTTATTGAGGAATTATACTATGAAATAATAAAATCATCCCCTATCAAAAATAAACACGCCAGTGTTAAAGCCTGTTAAAGGTATGGCAAAAACCATTGTTTTGAACTATGATTTTAATATATATCCATAATTTTAAACAGGCCTATCACAGCTCTCGTTAAATATTACTTAGATACGAGAGACTAATACGATTGGTCGGCCGAAGGCAAGACAACTCATTGTGATTCGCTGAGACGCTGCTGCAAAATAATACAAATAGATAAACCTTTTCATTAAACTTAACTATCTTATAATTTAATCTGGGGGCACGGCAGTACCCCCGCCAAGTCGAGCACGAAGCCAACACTGCCGTACCATCCTTTACTGGAACCATTTCGCCGCATTTTCAGGCCCCTATTTGAGAACCTCTGGATAAGACCGGAACGCAGAAATTTTCGTCGTCTAGTAAGCTATAATAACATACTTAAAACTCAAAATTGCAAGTCTGTACGTCGCAACACGGGTGGATAGCCGCCCCAAGATTAGTATACAAAAAGAAAATTTCTAAAAATTCAAAATGGCTGCCTTTGAACGCCAATTGAAATTTGTATGGAGGTTTTTTTTAATCGCCATACCTACGTAACGGTAGGAAAAAGGTTAAAGTGCTTGAACTAATGTTGTACAGTTATCTTAGGTCCATCGAATGGCATTTACAAAATTTCAAAATGGCCGACTTTGAATTATTTTTTTTTATCTTCGGTCCGAGCGCGGTAAAATTTGGCACGTGGTAAAAACGGGGGCCAAAAATAGGAATGAGAATTTTTTTTTTAGAAAAGTCAAAAACGGCGGCGAGAGGGGACAAAGTCTCCGAGATCTGTATGACATTTGGTCGAGCACCCCCGGCTATCTCTTACGATTTAAAAGTTGCCATACAAAACAAAAGTAGCCAGTTTTCTCACATTTGTCGCATTTTTCAATTTTTTTTTATTTAATTCTAATCAAGGCTACTTGGAGATTCTACGACCAAAATTAGAGTGCTCTACGACAAACTTGAAAAATCGTCTAAAAAAGACGGTCATTTTGAAAAAAAAAATGGCAGCGTCAAAAACAACCCAGGGTCTTCTATGACATTTGGTCGAACACCCCTTGGCTATCTCCCGCCGTTTGGTCAGGCCGTCCAACATTTTTTTACCTGGAACAGGTAGACCGACGGTCAGATTTTGACAGGGTTGCAGGACAAACCTCTATACGGCCATACCAAACACTGCCACCGGCGGAACCTCCTTCTGGCTGTTTTTTGATAAATGTCAGTCGTGTTGCAGCTTTATCGCTAGCGTTAGAAAGAGACAAAAAGTAGCCTATGTCACTCTCCATCCTTTCAACTATCTCCACTTTAAAAAATCACGTCAATTCGTCGCTCCGTTTTTCCGTGAAAGACGGAGAAACAAACAGACATACTTTCGCATTTATAATATTAGTATGGATAGATAAATGTAAATAAAAAAAATACATACGTATTTTGATTACCATTTTTCTAAGGTAGGGTTAAATTCGAAACCAATTGAGGTAATGTCGAAAATCTGTAAAAAGGATACTAATGCCATATAATGAGAATAATTACAATAATGGCTACCGCAGTCTCACCACCTGTGTTTGCACACACGCGCGCGCACACAGACACACGCGGCGGGGGACTTTGTTTTATAAGGTGTACAGATATATTATGCCGCCGTGCGCTTCGTGTCCATTATAAATGAAAATTAAGGAAAATATAGGAAATAATATTCAAGTTACAATTTATTGTTTTTGGGTTTTGTATCCATTTGCATCCATAAATATTTCCCGTCATAAAAATTACACCCTGTATTGTGGAACTAAAAACTGAAATCAATAGTTACAATAATATAATCACGGTGTATGAATAGGAGCGCCGGATCGAATTAGGTACTTCAATATCGGGACAAAAGGTTCTGGAGTTTCGAGGATTTCGTAGGGAAATGTAAAATAATAGTGCATTAGGGTAATTCCGAAAGTCGTCTAATTACGAAAGTCACATAAAAATCACCATTATTTCCATCATATCAAGATTCCCTCTTCGGAATTACCAGAGCATTTTTGTCATTCGGAATTACCCTAATGCACCATAATAAAAATTTACGATAGTTTAGCTAGTTTACTTCGTTTATTTTAGATAGTAGACCTTTACGTGTTTTCGACATTTATAATTGGTCTGTTTTCGTTACTAATGTAATAAAGTTCTTAAGGTTACCTACTATGTATAAGTTTTAATTGGGAAGACTTACAAAAAAATCGGGAGAATCCCGCCAAAGCCCGACCCTCTGGCAATCTTAAATTATGTATGACTGCGCACGAGAAGTAGGTACCTACGCCTCGTGTCACAGCGCGGCGTCGCGACAGCGGCATGCGCCAATCTGATTGGCTATCGGTTGCGCGCCACACAGCGCAAACATTTAAAATACTACTCTATTGCGTTGCGTTTTATTCTGCCAAATATTGAAAACCCATGGATGAAAGTGACCCAAATTAAAAATGATGACTTAATATCATTTTATAATAATATAGACGTCAACTTATTAACATGAAATTTTTTTTCAGGCTTTGACAGGGTTTTTATTTAAAAATTTTTTTTTTATATATAAGCAATGGATAAAATGTGACACACTTTAAGAAAATATATATATAATAATGTCCTGAATGGTATAAGACTTCACTTACCAACTCTAATATTTTGTTAGGTGTTTTAGGGCCAATATTAGACATTTCTGAAATATCATTAAACCCATGGATGAAAATGACCCAAAATGCATATGTACATCGGCAACCACGTTGTTTTTATATAGATACAAATAATTTCTTCTCGAATATTTCTTTGACTGAACACTGCTTAAAAATAGAAATACCTAAATTTCGAGCTAAGCAGGTACCTAGGACGACCCAAAATATTATTTTTATATTTGATCAATAGTCTAAAAACTATATGCAAAAAAGAAGCAACGTGAATATTATCGAAACCTCAAAAGCTATCGCTACCCGACTAACAGGCGCAGATTGCGGGCTGCATCTCTATACAAACATGTACGCGGCTGTAGACTCGGCGCGGGCGTCTGCGGCGATAGGAGAAACTACCCTACACGTCGAGCAATTGTCAGCTATGTATACCTGAGTCACCAGATTTTACATATTTCTTAATATTTGTGTCTCACGGAAGTTTTGTTACAATTTCTAAGACAGAGGTTCGTTACTCACTTTCGTTGGAAGTGCAGTATAGGATTCGCCTCAACGTCGCTAATATCCAGCTCCTTGCATTTGCGCTCGTACTCCGGGTGTTTTTCCATCATCAGCCAGCCAACGTGGGAGAAAAATAACCCTCGTGTAGCATTGTGGGGGTCCGCATCTGTGTCCACGTACTTGTGGTGCATGCGGTGGTCGCGCACCCAGTTTATCACAGAGTACTGAAAAATAACTGCCATAAAGTCAGAAAATACATTCAGATACTTCTTCTGCATTTGCATTGCTAGGAAAGTCATTTTAGTAAGGCGTGGGAATGGCGGAAGATTTTGCATCCTAGCAGGAGGTTAGATTAGACAGAACAAAAAGCGAATGTAGAGGTTTTGGAAATGGGTAGGATGTATCCTTCCGAAGCACATTCCTAATTAGGATGAATTTTAATTGGAAGGGAACAGATGCAGAACCCTGCTTGGTCTCCGAGACATATTATGTTACATAATAATAGCAAAATAAAAGCTAACTAATTAGCTGCATGAGTTGTAGACCTTCGTGATCTTTATTTTATGAAAAACTGTTAGTTCTTCAATAGTTACTTTTAGTTTTAGTCAACATATTCGAATACTTCTCGCTAATATTAGAGCGAGAAAGATATATGTAGTCATTTCTAAAAGTGCTACCTAATACATGTGCGCACCGCACCAAGGTCACCCACATACTATCCTGTAAGTGAGAGCGAGAAAGAGTCATTTTTTTCTCTCTCTCTCACGTGAAAAAATTCCATGGTCGCTCTGCGGTGCGGTCGTTTGTTAGCTACTTAAGTCCGGTTTGATCCGGAAACTATTGACCATTAGAGCGTTTTCACATTATCGGATCCGATATCAGATGTTGGGCCGATATCCTATAAATCAAAGGCGCCATCTTTGACACGCTGCCTAAATCCGATCGGATAATATTTATGAAAAGGCACTTACCTGGAGAGCAGTCGTTTGAAATATCATAAGGATGAATGGAGAGGCCATTTAGCCTTGTACGCCCTGTGACTCCAGAGTCTGTGCGCTCCGGCTGCCACGCCAATAGTGGACGCCCAATACAAGAGAACGGCTGTGAAATAACATTCGACCTAGTAATAGTATTTAAGAAACAAAAACCGCCATCTTTTGGGGTTCTGGTGACAGATACTAGCGAATGTTGGATTATGTAGATATCGTCACTACTTTGAAAAATCTCGTATCTGACACTGCTAAAAGTTAAAAGGTAGTAATTCTACATGTATGCATTCCATACATATTTACTTACCCCCTTATTCATAAACGAGCACTAAAGTTATCAAGCCGACAAAGTTCGTTTGTCCCTTTTTATCACACCGATACGTCGGAAAGGGACAAACGAACTTTATCGGCTTGATAACTTTAGTGAACGTTTACTTTATGAATAAGGGGTTTAGTAGTTACTACGAGGATGAGGCGAATAGAAAAATTCAGCTAGGTTGGGCAGCATTTGGGAAGCTACGTCGAGTCTTCACATAGTCGATCCCACAGTACCTGAAGACAAAAGTGTTCAATCAGTGCGTCCTACCCGTCATGACGTACGGAGCCGAAACGTGGACACTGACGGTACTGCTGGTCCACAAGTTCAAGGTCGCTCAGCGGGTTATGGAAAGGGCTATACTCGGCGTCTCTATGCGGGATCGATTCAGAAATGAGGTTATCCGGCAGAGAACCAGAGTGATCGACATAGCCCACCGTATTAGCAAGCTGAAGTGGCAGTGGGCTGGCCATATTAGCCGTAGAACCGACAACCGTTGGGGTAAACGAGTTCCTCAGGCAGGCAAGGTGGAGCGACGATTTGCGCAGGATGGCTGGCAGGAGCTGGATGCGAGCAGCCGAAGATCGAAAACTGTGGCGTGAAATTGGGGAGGCCTATGTCCAGCAGTGGACTGCGATATGCTGATGACGATGATGATTATGAGTTACTTAGTACATTTTTCTCTTCGTTGAAAGAAGAATTTATTAAAAAAATATATGATGTAAGTGAAATTATGCGGATCCGAATCCGGCACCGGATCTAAGTCAAAGTTTAGGTCTAAGCCAGTCGCGTAACTTGCTTAACAATCATATAGATAAATTTTAAATGATTCCCATCTTCTCGTCATCCTCATTATCAATTCCGATATTTCCGATACATCAAATGTCACTGTTTTAATGTATACCATTTACATTTAGGTACATAATCTACACATAATTCCCTGTATTTCCCAGTATTAGAACTCGAGCTTGAAAAAGTAATGACTTCAAAACTCAACATGCTTAACAAATATAAAGAACAGAACAAATCTCCTAACATGAGCTATAGGTAGCGTATGGAAAACTTACTGTAAATCTTCGTTTGCCATTTCGCCGACATTAAGAACAAGTAGCCTCCATACAGTCCTGATGTAAAGAGCAGCATACTGGCGAGGATAAGAGGCCACAAGTACTTCCACTCGGCCTCCCCGGCTTGCTGGACCGGCTTCCTCGCCAGGGCCACGTCCTTTGTCTCAGCATCTTGCTCGAATAGAACTGCGTTCGCGTCCGTCTCTTGTGGGGCCATTCTTGTAAGTTGGGACTAAAAATGTTAGCCGCATTATTGATAGTTATGATTTGACCGTATTATATTGATAGTTTGAGTGATGGTTATGATCTTATGATTTTTGCATTTTCGAAAATTGCTATGGCGTACACCTTTTGCCTCCGCATTTAGACACTTTAAGTGCGTTTTCATATTATCCGATGTAGGACCGATATCAAATACATTCAAGCCGCCATCTTTGATTTTTGCCTTTGAAATCCTTCCGACATCTGATATCGGATCGGATAATGTGAAAACGCACTTACAATTAATCCATGTTTAAGCACTGGTTTCTTGCAACTCGGCCTTTGGCCTCGCCTGCATGCTCTTTAAACCTTCTTCTGTTTACCTACTTAGTTGGAGCTTGGCCTCCGGCTTTTTCAAAACATCTGTTCTCTTCGCAAATGCTCCGCGTGAAAAAAACGGTCGTGAACTCGTGGCGTAGAATTCTATAGCCTTACCACCAAATAGTTAATGTTATGAATCCAATGGTCAAATCTTTACATTATTAACGTGCTCTGTAATACAGAGTCTGTATACATTAAACTTACCCGGGTTAGATAGTCTCTGAAATTCAATAAATTGGCACTGTCGCCTTATATACGTGATAGTCGCGACGTTGAATATTACTCTGTAGATGCGACATTCCTTCCAATATCTTAGATTGCCAGGGAAACTTGCAATTGAATGCGCCTGATTGCGCGCCGAAGTTTTTGAGAACGGAAAGATCGTGCGTGTATAAAGGCTAATCGTGCGCAATAGACCGCGTTGTTATTGTTTATTGTCGATTTATAAAGAGCAAGTATTCAACAACTAATTCCTTAGTCCACTAGCGTATGTCCGCCATCTTGCGCGCGCGAATGAACGTACGTATAAAGACAACCTCAGCCACGCGATTGCGCGCCGGCACTGGCAGACGCAATCGCGCGTTCTTTCCCTTCCCCGCCCGTCAACTTTACACGCGAATGCTGTATCACGCGCGATAGAGCGTCCGTGTAAAGGCGGCTATTGGTGCCACTCTCATTCATAGGTATGGTGAGGTAAGTTAAGTGCCGTCAACCGGGGTGGCTTTAGGAAAATTTGGGGTTACTTTGATGGTATTTGAACGGCTTTAAAATTAGCATTATTCATTATTTACTGAAACTGTTCATGCAACTAGTTATATCAATAAATATTCTTGTAAATCAAACACAGAAAATCGCGAATTTATTTATGATTTTAAATCTTAATTTTCAAAGTCGCCCCTGCTGCGTTTTAAAGACACCCCGGTTGACCGTACTATAATTTAATTATTATATTAAAACAAAAATGTTGGTACGTTCTGCGCATATTCTCTAATACAAAATGTTTAATTGTATCGCACGTGTAAGTCTCATCTCATGTAACCTGTATAACTTCCTAGGACCAAATCTAATGTAATCTTTTTTGTCAAAGAAATATTAACTTTAACATGATGTGTACAAAATCAAAATCCTCATATATTCGTGATATGAGGTTAAACATGGTGTATAATGTAGTTATTATATATTAATTTAGGTAGTTACCTACCATTTACTTTACAATGTTGTTAGGAGTATACCTATTGTATAGTAGTTTATGCGACTGTGCATAATGAAGGGCATTACAGTAGAAGTGTGGGTTTATGTTGAAATGCACTAGTGTTGAAATGCCTAATTACCTATGTTTAGGTGCATACACTACTTTATCTATCCGATATAATGGCTCTATGATGGGTTCAAATTCACACTGTTTCCTATATTTTGACGCAAAGGTTTGCACTGTCAGCTCAGCTGCCCAAAGCCTTCCCGCACACGCGCGCAATATCGTTATATTCGTTATAATTATAACTATGCGTTGCCATGGCTACAGAGCCAAACAATGAGTTTCCAGTTTTTTCGATACTGCGCGCATGCGCGGAAAGCCGGCGTATGCAAGCTTTGGGAAATAGACTTTTATGTAGGGTTTTAAAGTTCTATGCACGACTAGTAATGTAGAAATTGCAGAACATTCCCAAAAAGCGGAAACATTCTTGAGAATGTTCGCAGAACATTCCTGCAACATGAAATTTATTGTTTAAACGAGAGAATATACTTGAAATAAAGTTTAAATGGGCATAATATAAAACTATATATTATAATACATATAATATTGTCTATTACAGTTAGCTATTTTGTTGATAAGTGATAAGTTACCAATAAATTGCTTAAATTCTCACTATACTTCAGGGAACATTTCGACTTTCAGACTTCACAGTTTTAATCCTGACTTTTTAAAATTAGGTACCGAACTATTATTTCTTGATTGATTGATTGATCTTGATTTGGTCATGTCAAAATATAAATAAAAAAAAAGATCGCTGTCAGGATCGAACCTGAGAACATCGGCATACGAAGCCAGCGCACTACCACGGAACTACATCTTGACTTGCTGAGTCCGACGAAATCATGGTATAAACTACGAAGTTACTAAGTATTCTGATAAATTCTCGTTCTCGAGAATATTCTCAGAAGTTACCGAAAATTCTCATGAGGAAAGTTCTGCAACTTTGGAAACTTCTCGTCCGTGCATATGCACGACCCTGTAAATGACGAATAACAGTTCGGGAGTAGAAAAACAATATTATATAGGAATGTTTTTATTTTGGAAAAATTAAAACAAAGACATGTTTCTGAAACACAGGAAACATTTTACAACCATTTCCTCATTGTAACTTAATTGTATAAACCTAGAAAAAAATACTTTAGCAAATCCAAAGAATATCAAATATTTATATTTAATATCCCCGACCTTTCCCATCCAATAAAATTGGCAAAGGTAAGGCTCACGTTGATCCTTCCTAATCATCTTTAGGGTATATTCTTACGGCTGCATTCACCTCTTCTTTAGCCTGGTCCTTGTCACCCCACCCCCAAATGTTGTGCGAGCCATCTCCAGTGCGTATAACACGCTTCTGAATAATATCATCAGAAATTGTCTTCAAGTCATACGCCCAGCCGATTCTCGCGAAAAAGTTTATAAACGCCGTCGTAAACCTAAAAGAGGTTCCACCAAGTTCTGACGTCTTATAATCCCAAGGGAACGCGTGATGGAAATTGTGGTAGTTCTCACCTAATATTATCGGATCGAGAACTGAAAGTTCTGTAGCCAACATGTTTTTATCGTAAGGTTTGTATCCCCATTTGTGTAGAGCGGAGTTGACTAAAGAAGTTGCATTTAAGCAGCTGGCATGGCGGAACAACACGGACACTAAAAAAGCGTCGGTCCAGGTCTCGTTCCAGAAGTAGACCGGGATGACAGTGGGGAGCATGACGCAAATAATTGCGACCAGGACTACGTAATATCTGAAACAATTTGAAGACATCATTATTGAGGTTACACAAGTGAGAGAAATGATTCCGAGAGCATCGAAAATCGTTATCGTTAGAAAACAACATACTTAATGTAAAGGTCTTATCGAGGTTCTACTACGTTTGGTCGCGTTTTGCTATATACCTAAATATATATGCTGACTTTATTTATTCACCATCACCAACTACAAAGCCTCTATAAGTGTTTACATTAGAAAGTATAGTTTTTGCTTTATAATTACGTGTCAATATTTCATATCACTGAACCTAAGTCTGTCTTTGGCTCTTGCCTCTAAACTTGATGTATGTTTCCACTTAGAGCGTTGGTTAAAGCTATTCTTGCTACTCACTTCTGCTGGAAGTGCAATATGGGGTTATTTTCGAGATCGCTTATATCCAGCTGCTTGCTCTTCCGCTCGTACTCCGGGTGTTTCTCCAACATCAGCCAGCCAACGTGGGAGAAGAAGAACCCTCGTGTAGCATTGTGGGGGTCCGCATCTGTGTCCACGTACTTGTGGTGCATGCGGTGGTCGCGCGCCCAGTTTATCACGGAGTACTAATAACAAGAACAAAGACCAAAGATCAAGTAAAATAACCATCTACATAAATCTGCACGGGTAGCATGGTCGCGCGATAGACGATAAAATATCAGGCCGTCCCTATCGCACTATTAGTAAGTGCGATAGGAACGGCCAGATGTTTTATCATTTATCGCGCGACCATAATTGCCTGCCTGGATAGTGAATACCGAAAGAGAATAAGAAAATCTGACCAAGGCCGTGTCGATTTTTGTTTAGAAGATCTTTGGACTACTGGAACTGTTTATTGAGGTAACACAAAGATCGCTAAAATTACAACTGGACTGGAAATAGGCATTTTTAAGCATACATGACACTTAACCAATCTAACCTGGACCTACATCTGGATAGGTCTTAGGTACTTGGTTCTTGCATTCTGGTTTAGTTGATAGAAATATAACCTGAGGTACTTACCTGGAGAGAAGTCGTATGAAAGATCATAAGGATGAGTTGGAGTGGCCATTTAGCCTTATAGGACTTGTGGCTCCAAAGCCTGTGGGCTCCCGCTGCTATGCCGATAATTGACGCCACGTACAAGATGTAAGCTGAGGATTTAAAGAGTAACGTAAGGTGTAAGAGCGATTTCACATTATCCTATCCGATATTGGATGTAGGAAGGATATCAAAGGCAGGCAAAAATCAAAGATGGCGCTTTTAGTGTAAGTATAGGATATCGGTCCTACATCCGATATCGGATGACCACACCAATTGATATGCACCATTTCCATTGCAAACTAGTCCCACATTAATCATAACCCAAAATACCCAAAATTATTTGTAAACACGTCAGTGACGAATTCAAAATTCTCATAATCACATAAAGCAGTACTCTCAGTATACTCGTAATACAGTCTGCAGTATTGACGTGCTGCAATACTGTTGCAGTCAACTGCTATACTGCAGAATATGTAAATTTTTCGAGATATATACTTATATCAAGGACTGTGTATCATGCTATAAGGTCGTATAATATATATCAGTCGTATAATCTCGGGTATCGAGGGATTTCAAAGAAATACCATGTTCTTCCAGTGTATGCAACTATGTACTAGACAACACTGATAACACATCGCATAACCTATTTTTTGGTAATGCCTAATTGTCAGGATTTAACACGTCCCTACCTATCTTCCTTTGTGCTGGTAGGATTATTTTCACTGGCAGACTAGAACGAATATCAGATTCCTTTATCTTCCAAAAGAGACTGTAGCCCGCAGTTCATCTGCACCACCCCAGCATTAGATGCGTCACTTCGTACATCTGCGGGCAGAATAATAGAGGCAATCTCCGCTCTTTGTTTGATCTACCTAACTAAAGTAAGCTAACTCTTAAGTAACTTTTGAACAGGCTAACAATTTGGTCATGAATCTCTTGCAATTTGACTAATCATTGCTTTGATTGAAGCAGTTCAGCACTGTCATACTGATTAGCCAAAGTTTATCGTAAATGGGGCATCCCGAATATTTTGCGAAGATTGTTTATATTAAGATACTTAAAATAAAACTACCCGAACAGCAAAATAATATCAACGCGAAATATTAGCTTCTAAATGAACCGCGCTATAGAAATCCCTCTCAATTGAAACACATTTTGCATGGAGTTTCCGAAATCAATTGTTTAGCATTTCCAAAATGTCACGTTCCTTCTAAAAGATTTTCGTATGTTACTTCATTCGTACGTATTTACCTTCATCTAGCTTTCGTTTTTCGTATCATGCTATCGAAAAAAAACCAAACCTTTGAAAGTAATGTGATGCTGCATTTTTGCTGTATTCGACTGCATTACTGAGAAATTTTTATTAAATATAAATTACGAAATCTGGGCGACCGAGCTTCGCTCGGTTCTGTTTCGTATCCTTGACCTGTGTCGCCATCTAGTTGGAAAATAAATAGTACCTACATCGATCAATCGAAAGAACTCTCAGTCTTAACAACACAACTACTCCACACGAGATGGCGCGCGTTTCGTCACAAAAGCTCAGAGTGTATTTTTCTATTCGTGTTAGCCTTGACCTGTGTCGCCATCTAGTCTTTGAAGTAAATAATACTTACATCGACCGAAAGACTTCTGTCTCAACAATACAACTACTCCACACGAGATGGCGCGCGAAGAAAAATGCGTGAAAACTCGAAAATTCGCGTTTTCCGGGACCTAAGGATATGTTAGATCGATTTTTCACCCACGAAAACCCCCACATAACAAATTTCAGCGAAATCGTTAGAGCGGTTTCCGAGATCGTCGGTATAAATAAATAAATAGATAAATAAATAAATAAATATACAAGAATTGCTCGTTTAAGAGGGCATTCAACGAAAACGTCGTAATAATGTAAAATTGATAGTTTTAATCGGCAAAATGCTACACTTTCCGTCATCTAAAAGACTTATTAAGTTCAGGATTCGATTAGGACATTTTCTTAACTTACATGTTGTGAGACTGGATTTTTAAAATCTAACTCACTTAATTAATTATGATTTTTTTTCTGGTGCATGTTTAGGAAAACCCGCGAAAAGTGCTGACTTAGTCCGTCTAATTTGTAAAATTTGGATAGTTTTGAATGCTTCAAGTGGTAAATTTGTATTATGTATATCCTGTACTACAATCTTCTGAGACTACTTCTTTGTTATAAGGCTTTAGAATAGAGTAAATGAGGATATGATGAATCCAATTTGTTTCAGAAATCACCTCATAATAAGTGTCAATTTCTTCGAAAACTTACGTGTTTTTGAAGTAGTTTTAATATAAAAATAATCTGCAACGCTTACTCAAACAGATTTTATGCAAAAGTTTTCTATTAATTGCAATTTAATATTTTTGACGATTTTTTTAAAATGCCTCCTTATTACCGGTTACGCGCGCTTGCGATGTCAGTACCGCGGCAGAGCTTGTAGAGGCAGGACGTATATTAGTCCGCTCTGCACGCGGCTCGACGATCGCGAAGTTATTTTGTCATTGTGTGCGGCACCGCCGTGTCCAAAACCGCACTTGTGTGCGTGTTTGGCTGTACTGTTGCATGTATACTGCGACCGAAAACTTTGATCCTTGGGTTGACGACTTTGGTAACTAACTAATTAACTTGACTAATATTTTTAGTAAGTATTATTTATTATTGAATATCATTTTAGGTTACTGACTCGTCTCAACAAAATCTTTGACAATAGATGGTACTCAGGATCTGATGATGAAGTCAGATGGTAGTCATGAGTTCTCATCAACCAGGCCTTGAAACCATTTCGTGTTTGGGCTCGTTTGATTCGCCTCAACAAGATCTTTGACAAGAGGTGATGGTACCCAGGATCTGATGATGAAGCCGAAAGGTAGTCATGAGTTCTCATCAACCAGGTCTTGAAACCATTTCGTATTTGGGCTCGTTTGATTTGCCTCAACAAGATCTTTGACAAGAGGTGATGGTATCCAGGATCTGATGATGAAGCCGGAAGGTAGTCATGAGTTCTCATCAACCAGGTCTTGAAACCATTTCGTGTTTGGGCTCGTTTGGTTCGTCTCAACAAGATCTTTGACAAGAGATGGTACCCAGGATCTGGT
The DNA here is from genome assembly GCF_023078275.1 of Leguminivora glycinivorella. Lineage (NCBI taxonomy): Eukaryota > Metazoa > Arthropoda > Insecta > Lepidoptera > Tortricidae > Leguminivora > Leguminivora glycinivorella. The sequence goes on along the minus strand of NC_062978.1, from coordinate 22,650,009 downwards.
GATGAAGCTGGAAGGTAGTCAAGAGAATTCATCAACCAGGTCTTGAAACCACTCCGTGTTTGGGCTCGTTTGGTTCGTCTCAACAAGATCTTTGACAAGAGATGGTACCCAGGATCTGATGGTGAAGCCGGAAGGTAGTCAAGAGTATTCAACAACCAGGTCTTGAAACTCTTCTGTGTTTGGGTTCGTTTGATTCGTCTCAACAAGATCTTTGACAAGAGATGGTAATCACTCTTTTATAAAGCAGGTAGGCGTAGCGTAGAGTTGTATTTCCTTACAAAAAACTAATACATAGATGTGGACCTTCCTGTGCTCCATGCAATTAAAACAACATAATATTTAAAAACCGGCCGAGAGCGTGTCGGGTCACGCTCAGTGCCTACACTGAGCGTGGCCCGACGCGCTCTCGGCCGGTTTTTAAAGCCGCGTTGGTAAATAGCCGCTCGGCTCTTCCGTAGCTTTCCATATTTTTCAAAAACTACAGAACCTATCAAGTTCAAAACAGTTTTCCTAGAAAGTTTATAAAGTTCTACTTTTGTGATTTTTAAATATTTTTTAAATATATGGTTAAAAAGTTAGAGGGGGGGGGACACACACTTTTTTTCCTTTAGGAGCGATTATTCCCGAAAATATTAATATTACCAAAAAACGATTACAGTAATTCATTTTTAAATACCTATCCAACAATAAATCATACGTTAGGGTTGAAATGAAAAAAAAATCACTCCCTACTAAATACCCTAATAAAACATTTTTTCCACTTTTTATTTTTGCACTTTGTCGGCGTGACTGATATACATATTGGTACCAAATTTCAGCTCTCTAGTTCTTACGGTCACTGAGATTATCCGCGGACGGACGGACGGACGGAGGGACAGACAGACAGACATGGCGAAACTATAAGGGTTCCTAGTTGACTACGAAACCCTAAAAACACATTTTAAATATAAAAAAACTACTTAAAATTAAAGAAAACCGATCTTAGTTCCATTATATATATGTACCTAGAAAACATCATCATCTTCCTTGCGTTATCCCGGCATTTGCCACGGCTCATGGGAGCCTGCGGTCCACTTTGACAACTAATCCCAAGATTTGGCGTAGGCACTAGTTTTTACGAAAGCGACTGCCATCTGACCTTTCATTCAACCCAAAAGGTAAACTAGACCTTATTGGAATAAGTCCGGTTTCCTCACGATGTTTTCCTTCACCGAAAAGAACCTAGAAAACTTATCATATACAAAATGAAATAAAACTAAGAAAACGGATTATATTCATTATACGCGATATAATCTGATTCCATAAATTTATTTCATGAGTAACTATCGCGGTGACAGAAGACAATATTATATACACAATTTATTATAAAAGTTTTTTAATTTATTTCTTCCAAGGCTACACACGTTTTAATAAAAAAAACTGATAAGTTTAATAATTAAACTAAAAGGTCAAGTATTTATGCACGAAATCATGTATGCAAATAAATATGTAATATATATGGTGGTGTTTTTACGCAAGTATCAATAATGGTTAGTCCGCAACGCTACTGACGGCGTGGCGGTACCGACCATTAATGCTATCCCTTTCGCTCTAGCCGCACGTAAGGTTGGTTCGAAGAGGATCGCACGCTATGTCTGTACCGCAGGCTACAATCGTTATGCTTCTGGTTATAGTGTGCGTCTGCACACAGGCGCACGCCAGCGCCGCCGGCGTCGAAATGCGAGCAAGCAGATTTTTTGAAAGCGCTCTTAATAGTATAAGATAATACTTCACGACATTTGAGTATTTCATCAGTACCGAGTGTAGCTTTTTTTTTTATTTATGGTATTTAGGGTATTTTGAGTTTGTAGTATTAATTTTAAACTACCTCAATGGAAGTGGTGCACACGGTACTCCGTGTCCGACTTTAGCGAGTAGAGACATTTTTGAAAATATAATTAGGTATGTAATATTTAAGTACCTAATTTGAGTCATATGTCAGGTACAGACATTGACTACCGGTGTGTATTGACTTTTTTGTTCTCATTATAAAAACTGCACATTAACACCCGCCCGTCTGTTGTGGACCACACTGATACGACACAGTTCCTTCAAACTAAAAGACTGGACTCTGAAACCTTGGGGTTTGATTTAAACCCGGCTCAAATACCTATGTCTGACCAATGAGTTTCTTAAAACTTTGATTTAGATTATCATTTCATTAGCTTTACCAATGAATGGTATTTGGGCGAAGCAGAACATTCTAGAGTGGCGTTAGACGGACAGTGGGTATAATACTGAAGTGAAATTTTACCTAACAGAATGGTTGGCCATTTGGCGGAGACCACGGCCCGGTAGCCGCCGTACACCCCGGCGGCGTTGAGGAACAGGCTGACGACGATCATGTGCCATATGTAGTCCCACTTGACGGCGGCGGCTTGGCGGACCGGCTTCTTGGCTAGCGCCACGTCCTCGGTCTCTGCGTCCCCCTCGAAGAGTACACCGTTCGCGTCCGTGGCTTGAGGAGGCATCTTCAGCTCGTTACTTTGGAGATCTTTGCAAAAAAATCACCACCAAATTTTATGTTTTTTCTTAAACTTTGGAGATAGCGTGGAAAAAGAGGTGAAAGAACCTCTTCTATTGGGCAATTTCCACTGTTAATAAAAATAAAATTATAAAATAACACCTACTATGGGTACTCTGGTCCGTAATTGTTTCTATCAAATCGAAAGCTTTGTAAATATTTTTTTAGATGATGTAGGTATTTATTTCGAATTTCGAAAGAGTAACTTTGGAAATATTTTACGATGAGACAGATGGAGATGGAACGATGGACAGACTGAAACGGATTTGTTTTGTACCTTACCCTTAAAAGTAAGAAATACTATTGAAAGAACACCTTTCTAAACTGTTAAAAATAAAACACATTTTAAAACTGTCCTAATTCACATAACTCACTAAATAAATCCACACTCACCAAAAAATTTAAATTTTAACTGTATTATTTTTGTTTGAAGAGATGCGCATGACACGGCGTAGACCCCACTACTACTACTAGAAAAGTAAAGATTTCAGTTAAATGTTCCACACTTGTTCTGGTAAACTTATAAATAATTTAGACTAATGAATAATATTTAATGTGTTGACGGCTGTCGCGCGTCATTAAGTTTGAACTATAGGCACAAATAAATAAATAGTATAAGACACTCTTACACAGATTGACCGAGTCCAACAGTAAGTCCAAAAGGCTTGTGTTGTGGGTACGAGTGGTACGACTACGAATATATTATACCTACAAATACGTAAATACATAGAAAACATCCATGACTCAGGAACAAATATGTGCTCATCACTCAACAAATGCAATGCACTTATCGGAATTCGAACCCAGGACGGCAAGGTCACTATTTTCATCTCTACAGACCAGTCTGAATTTAAACTTTCTTCGGATTTTTATATCATATTGTGACTAATCAACCAGATGGGGGCAGAGGGCGTTCACAGTGCGTCGCCAATCGCCATCCCGAACGGTTTTGAGCTTCGCGCTTTACTTCGCTCCAGGTCATCCCTATCGCCTTCGCTTCTGCAGTGATCGTCCGCCGCCAGGACTGCTTAGGGCGGCCACGTTTTCGCTTTCCTTGGGGATTCAAGTCTAAGGCTTGCCTCGGTATATGGTCGGGGTCCCTTCGGAGCGTATGGCCAATCCAGTTCCATTTGCGGCGTTTGATCTGCTGGTTGATGGGAGTCTCACCGCAGCGTTCCCACAGATCTGCGTTAGAGAATTTCTCGGGCCAGTATATTTCGAGAATGCGGCGAAGTATCATATTGTACCTACTCTGTAATTATTTTGGGGTATTTAACTTTTCTTTATAATATAATCGGAAATCGGAATCTTTCCGCTCATGTTGTCTTGGATATGGGTAAAATTGTCATCAAATCATTCAGTATGATGTTCTAATTAGCCACAAGTCACCAGTCTATACGATTGTAACTCTATGGCTTATAGGTACTATGTTCTCTGTAAACTACCTTCTGAGGGGAACCCTTGCGCTATGACATGGGGTTCTTCAAGAAGTAGGTATTTAAGGTTCTCAAAGGTCGGCATCGCATAAGTGACTCCCCTGATGTTGCTTATGTCCATGAGCAGCGATGACTGCTTCCCATCAGGCGGCTCGTCTGCTCGTTTGGTGCCTATTTCATTAAAAAAACCAGTCATTTAATGTTTGGAGCTAGCTAGCCTACAATTTATATTCAGCCTGTGCTAAGCCAAATTTGTATGGGAGCGCCTTTACGTCTGCGTGATGACGTCACATCTAACCCCGTACTGTATGAAGAGGCTATTCGCAAAGCTTGTTGCAACAACCTGACTGGCCAGTGTCCAGCCAACAAACTTACTTGTCGTGCGATCTGCGGCGACTTCATAAAATTACAATTGGGAATCTAGTAGTATCGACCAATCATTCTCGGGATTTTATAGAACGAAACCTGTTTCCGAAGCCAATTTGTGAAAAATCTGGGCTAATGTACCTAAGTCTAACCCAAATTATTGTACGTAATTTTAAGAAAGTATTTGTAAGTCAAGGTGCCAATGCATTGTGTGTGTGTACCACACTTTACACGCACACGTGCCGGTAAACTATATACTTAACGGTATGTATATGTTATTTAAGACACTAAACGTATCACTTATGCCTACTCCATCCGAAGTAGTTCTCATTTATGGTGCTCCAGCAACAGCCAGTGTGGGAGCGCTATTACTCTCAACTAGGGAATGCAATCTCGACGAGATTGGGGCCCAGGCGAGATCTCGGGAATTCATGAAACCAATCTCGCGAGATCTCGCCAATTTCGAGATCTCGCGAGATTGGCCGGTTTGTGGGTTTGTTCTTGTAAATAATCACAATACAACAATGAATAAGGATAAAAATAATAAGAATGATTGCTATTATGGAACAAATATTTATCTTGACTATTTTTTCACATTTTTTTGATATATTTTACATTAAATAAAACTATGGAAACGGATTAAATCGCGTATAATGAATTTAAAATACATCCATGGATGGATGGGGGATGTATTTTAAATTCATTATACGCGATTTAATCCGTTTCCATAGTTTTATTTCATGAGTAACTATCGCGGTAACCGAAGACAATATATTTTACATTGTTTAACATAAATTATGTGCCTCACAACTCACAATATAGTTTTTAAAACTTTGAAGTATAGATTATCATGTCATCATCATCCTCCTTGCGTTATCCCGGCATTTGCCACGGCTCATGGGAGCCTGGGGTCCGCTTTGACAACTAATCCCAAGATTTGGTGTAGGCAATAGTTTTTACGATAGCGACAGACCCGAAGGGTAACTAGGCCTTATTGGAATTAGTCCGGTCTCCTCACGATGTTTTCCTTCACAGAAAAGCGACTGGCAAATGACATTTCTCACATAAGTTCCGAAAACTCATTGGTACGAGCCGGGATTTGAACCCGCGACCTCCGGATCGAATGTCGCACGCTCTTACCGCTAGGCCACCAGCGCTTCAAGTATAGTAAGAAAATATCATGTAAGAAAATAAAATAAAATTATTCGAAATGAGTAGAAGCGTGCCAAATTAGAATTCGTTGCCATGCCAACCGCGAACAGTATACAGTAGAGACTACTTAAAAATTCCGCAACGTATGCCTTTATTAATGAAAGGATAAAAAAATTACATTATAAAAGTCATAGAAATTGTTATTGGTTGCCTAACAAACGACAGCCGTAGTAAGGTTGTTGTAGGCTTTTGCTTTCTCGACATCCAACAAAACTCTATGCACGAAAATTCGTAAAATAGATGGTTATATTCACACAGCCGTAAGTGTAATACCATAATGGCGAATCACGCGAATAGCCCTGGCTGACACCCTTCGAATTATTTCGAAACGGTCTGAATCTGTCATTCGTCATTCCGAACTTAGATAGGTAAATTATTATATTAATTATACTCGCGAATAAGCGAGTTGAATCTCTAGATCTCTACTGAGTTAACGAGTTGGCGAGTTCAGTTAAATGATATAGTTCATATAAATCACTTAAAACTTGCGAACGAAAAATGTCTAGTCATTTCGCAAGCTGCGAATAAGACGTTTTATGCTTGAGTTCAATCTCGTTGATCTCGCGAGATCTCGTCGATTTTTCGGCCGAGATCAATCTCGCTAAAAATGACCGAGATCTCGTACAAAAGAGATCTCGCGAGAACGAGATTGCATTCCCTACTCTCAACATTACATGGCGACCCCGCCAGTGCGGTCTTGTGCTGCACTGGTAGCGCGCTACGCTGCATATATTAGGCATTATCTTATTAGGTGTGTCACGACATTTATAATTATTATTGGGCTGTAAGTATACAAAAAAACATTCACCAACGCTGCCCTCAATTCCTGAAATCAAAAAGTTGTTATTATCACGATTAACTACTTATAACAATTAATTGAAATAAGAACAGACCTGTGTTTACTAGTTTTAACTGCAGTCAGTTCAAGTACGTGAAGCATCAAATGTTTTGTGAACAGACCTGCTGTTTTAATAAGACGCTGAGCTTTATAGCGATGTTACGAGCAACCTGGTGTTTATGAAGGAAGTTACGCTGATACTGCTTCATATCGTCTTAAATATGGCTCACATGTGGGCTCACAGCTCCTAAACTAGAACAAACATTAATTAAATAGCATTTAACTGGGTATAATCTGTACAACATTTCAAATCCATGTACTTACTTATATGAATACATTTACATATAACTACATAGGTACTCAGAAGTGAAGAATACATAACATAACTTTTAGACCCCGACTAAACATTACCTTACACGTGCGAAACAAGAAACAATACACGTCAATAAACATACATAAAAATGTATATCGTCACTACTTTTAAAAAATCTCGTATCTCACGCTGTTCCTCAAAGTTAAAACGCAGTAAGTCTATATGCATTCCATACATACTTACTACAATTTTCTTTTCATTGACAGACGAAGATACAAGTTTTTTTTAAAGTAGTGACGATATCTAGATAGAATAGAAAAACATTTAAATACAATTGTATTTGAAAAATATAGGTAAATGTATGTATGTACAAAGCTTAAAATACATTGTATGTACTTCGGCGTATAAAATTTACCTACATTTTCAGTTCTTTTCTAAACTTGATTATATTATGAATTTACGATACAAGTGTGCTTATTACACACGAGGGGGTTTGCGCGCGCGAGCGAAGAGAGTGCGCATAGGGAGTAATTCCCCGTTTCGTTTAAACCGAAAATCACATCGTTTTTCGTAGAAAAATGCGTATACAAAATTCATTTAAATCTGTACGCGATGGTTACCTATAATATAGGTATCTACCTACTACAAATAATATGGCATTATCGAAAAATATGATTTCATGGGTCGATGGAGCATCAAAAGTACGAATCTGTAAAAAAACGAAAATCACAAAAAGTGGACTTACAGTGTTATGCCTCTCAGGTACGGATATATACTTATGGTCCTTCTTTTCAGTTACAATGAGCTGCATAATCGCATGGAGAAATTACGAATAAATTCCTCATGCACTTTTGCAGTTGAGTTGTCCACTTATTGCTATAGGATAGGATTCCTCTATACGTAAGGTGATTTTCAGAAATACACTGAAGCACTGCCAAGGAGTGGAATTCCTTGCCGGCGGCTATATTTCCGAGCTCATATAACCCGGCAACCTTCAAATCAAGAGTGAACAGGCATCTTCTGAGCGAGCTCACTCCATCGTAGGCCACGTCTTTGCCTTTGGCTAGTCTGTGGTCAAGAGTAAGCCCATTTATAATTTAAAAAAAAAATACAAATCTAAGAAACATAAATAGGTATTAAAAAAACCCTGAAAACATGTTGATGGGTATTTCTGCGCCTACGTTTGAGTTCACAGTTCAATGACGCTCGGCGACGAATTACCAAGTATTAGTATTCATAAGTTTAAATAGGCACGTGAGCACGTGGCTACTTGTCTAGCATTCACTCACATACCTAGTTAATAATTATGTTATACATTTTACGCCAACTTACTTAACTGTTATAGCCACTATTTATTGTAATTAGGTAATTACGTTATATAGTAATAAGATTGATGGTAGTAAAAAAAGGTCTACTTCAAGAGTGTTCAAGGCGCAGGATTATCATTTTATTAAAATATAAACACTGTTTTACTATTCACACGTGAATTACAAAAAAAAATACCTTTTTAAATTCATCTTTTTAGGGTTCCGTAGTCAACTAGGAACCTTTATAGTTTCGCCATGTCTGTCTGTCCGTCCGTCCGTCCGCGGATAATCTCAGTGGCGGTTAGCACTAGAAAGCTGAAATTTGGTATCAATTTATGTATATCAATCACGCCGACAAAGTAGTAAAATAAAAAGTGCTTTGTTAGGGCACCCCCCCCCCCCCCCTACATGTAAAGTGGGGACTGATTTTTCATCATTCCAACCCCAACGTGTGATATATTGTTGGATAGGTATTTAAAAATCAATAAGGGTTTACTAAAATTGTTTTTTGATAATATTAATATTTTCGAAAATAATCGCTCCTAAAGGAAAAAAAAGTGTGTCACGCAAGAGCGATAGAGATAGATAGCTACGAAAGAGATATTGTCGTGAGCGTTTCGTGAGCGTTTGTACATTCGGCTACGCACACTGAATATTGGAAGGAATCTTTCGAATGACGATTTCGATGAAATATTGACGGGTACAACAACTTTGGCCCCTTGTAAAACAAATAACTATTCTCATTCGCTTACACGTGTTCCGTACGTGTACACTGACATACATACAGTGGTCTTACTACGACTAGAACCTGTAAATGTACGGATGTTACAGTTACCGTGATTTCCGAAATGATCCAAATTTTCCGCGTAAATTTAAGTACCCCGTGTGGTGACTAGCTGAGACTTTCACCACCTTTCCTCCCGTGGGTCATAGAAGTCAACTGCGGCACACTGTGGGGTCCATACATTCAAACAATGTTGTATTTTTTGGTGGTGTGTGGTTTGTATAGTGTTGACGATGGGTTAGCAAGCTACCACGCCCCTTAGGCTGGTTTTCACACTGAGCCACCGCACGTACCCGTCCGCTTTAATAAGGTGGCGCCATCTGTCTTAATCTTTGAGTGTGCCTCCTCATTGTTACTAGCGGTACTGACACGCACTTGAGCAGTTTAATTGTCCTTTTGAAAATACAGGCAGAATTTATGTATATATGTGTAACTATTTTAAGAGAAGTGCCAATTTTTTAATGAGTCAAGATGCCGAGTATGAAATTTTATTACATACATTTAATATATAATTGACTTTGTAATACTCTTGCCTAAAAAAATACCTTGTGGTTTGTTTACAAGTTTTTAATTACCTAAAGATACATAGAACAAAAATAAATTTGCATTAGTCATTTAGTTCATTTGTATACATTATTAAGCATTAAGCATTACGCATTCGGAATCCAAAAGCGAATGACGCCAAAGTAAACTTTATTCAAGAAAAGATCAACAACAACACAAAAAGTTAAATAACAATGACGGAATTAGAGTGACGGATAAAGAGCATTGTGCAATACATATTTTCCTACTTATTTTTTGGAAAAGCTGGTGGCCTAGTGATAAGATGCGACTTTCAATTCGGAGGTCGCAAAACGAATGAGTTTTTCGCAACTTATGTGCGGAATGTCATTTGATACTTGCTAGTCGCTTTTCGGTGAAGGAAAACATCGTGAGGAAACCGGACAAATCCTAATAAGGCCTTCGGGTTAGAAGATCAGGTGGTAGTCGCTTTCGTAAAACTAGTGCCTACGCCAAATGTTGGGATTCAATGAGCCGTGACAAAAGCCGAGATAATGCAAGTAGGATAATACTTAAACCGGCTCGTCTGATGGTAAGCGAACACCGTATTTATTCTTTAAATCTCATTTTAGAGTGTTTGCTACATCTATTACAATCTATGGTCTACGACTCTGTGTTCAGCGCTATACTGAGAGTCTACCTTGGCGTCCTCAAATTGTGAGCACCTTATTAAAAAAAAAAATATTTTAAGCGGGTTACTCACGTATTAAGTCGATATAGCGTTCGACATGTGAGTCTCACGGGAGTTTATAGTTAAAATTGTGAGCACCTTTCTCTGCTACTCTTATCATACTTTAATTGGAGTGAAAGAGAAAGTTAGTTATTCTGAATTTGGATGTTCGCAGTAGGCCTCACTATGCCGTTCTAATAAACCCTTTCCATTACCGCGTTTATGTGTGAGCCGTTAAAGTTTACGATGTTGCCTACTGGATTTCGTCGCAAATGTCACCAAATGTGGCAGTGGCAGTCTTGAGGCGAAGAACCTTTGAAAATGTGTTGTTGAAAGTTATTTTTATCTTTCTACTGCATTAAGTAAATACGTATTAGGATTAGGAGACACCTGACGCAGAGACTCGGCAAAGCTTAGTGATGAATAAGATATGTTATGGTCTATGGATAGGATAGTAGGCGACAGTACCTATACCTACTTAAATACCTAGAGTACAGATTAAATAAACACTAGGTACCTACGTTTTATTAAAAAAACCACTGACAGATCCGATCCATATCAAATCTAGATCTTATATTTGACGTATATTTAAATTCGAATAGAAATGAGTTATCAACTTTTAGAATTACGTTACTCAATTCTGTAAAAGTCGCGGAAAATGTACCTATTCGGGGGAAACTTTTTCCATATAATATTATGCTATTGAGTAACGATGGGGGCTCACTCCGCGCTTCCTATGAAGGAACATCCGGCGGCCGCGACGTCGCGGCCCGTAAAGTTTGACGATCTTCACGCTGCGCTATAGAAGTCAATGTTGGCTGCTCGCGTCCGTTGACAATGATTTGAGTCTTCTGTACTTGATGTGCTATTACATATTTTACGGTAAAACGTAAAAATCGCATGGTAGAAGCTCTGGCCTTAGATATCTATGGGTAAGGGAAACGGTAAGAAAATGACTCTTATTCCTCACGCCAACGTCATAATCATGATGCCGCCCGCAAAATGCCTAATTCAGTAATTCCCTTGCATTTCTCGGCAAATGGCAGACGTTTTAAGTCGGCATTTTCAGCAGAAGGAAAATTTTGCGACGCATTTGCGCGATAGTGGTGGAGATTAACTTTGAGGTAGAGACAGCTGAAATAAAAGATTGGATAAAGATCCTTAAATAAAGGGTGAAAGAAATTTATTCAATAAATAAAAAGTTATTAGTATGTACAATCTTAAACAAATAAAATATAAAGATTAAAACTAAAATAAAATATATTTAAATAAAAGGTAAGAGGTACGAAAATCACAAAAAGTTCACAAGCGTTAAAGGGTAAAAGTCATTTTCCCCTCACTAGCTTGGAAACACGTGTTTTGTCCTTTAATACCAGCGGGTAAAAACGCATTTTATCCACTAGTGGGTAAAGTAATTTGACCTTGAATAAAGTCAAATAAACTGCTTTAAAATTGATAAAAGTAGGTGAATCTAGTAATAAAGATGTTTTACCACCTGTGGAACTACTGGAAGCCGTGATAAACGCATTTTTTGCGTTGTAATTTCCTCGCTATAGTGAGGGGAAAAGTTTTGTGTTACACTCGGGTGCAAATGTATTTTACTTCTCGTGTGTTAAAAAACTCGCAAGTTCAGGATTCTATTCTCGAACCACTCGCTTCGCTCGTGGTTCAACTATAGAATCCTTTCACTTGCTCGTTTTTCAATTCCACACTCGACGTTAAAATACAACTTTGCCCCCTTGTATAACAAATAACTATTATTTCTCTAAAATTCTTATGGCTCGTCGATAATTCCGTCAACGTCAAGGTCGTCAAGGTTTAGGAAGGCACGTGTTTTATGAAGAGAATTGGTCGGTGCGGTGAGCCGTGAGTCATACATTTTTCAAATTTGCCACGTTGTTTAGGGCTCCGTAGTCAACTAGGAACCCTTGTAGTTTCGCCATGTCCGCGGAATCTCTGTGACCGTTAGCTCTAGAAATCTGACATTTGGTATCGTGTCGATATCGATATGTATATCTATCACGCCGACAAAGTGGTAAAATAAAAAGTGGAAAAAGATTTTTTTTTATTTCAATCCCAACGTATGATTTAAATGAATAGGGATTAACTAAAATCGCTGCTAAAGTAAAAAAAAATGTTTAGGGACACACCACCACCAAAAAATATGAAAAAAAATCACATAGCAGAACTTTATAAATAGTTTCTAGGAAAAATATTTTGAACTTGATAGCTTGAACAGTTTTTGAAAAAAATACGGGAAACTACGGAACCCTACACTGAGTGTGGTCCGACACGCTCTTCGATTTTTTACTACCAAGATTTGGTTGACCATCCAAACTTCTCTTTGTACGGCGCCTGACAGTTTTTGTTATTAACTCGTCTTTGCTCTCAACGCTCCAAAGCCCGTCATTACGCAATAGGCAAGCACAGACGAGACGTAAAACAGCTTTTAGACTGCAGAGAGATGTATCTGACGAGCCTTGTATTTGCTATGCTTATAGAGACCAAGGGTAGGCCTATTGTATTACTAAGGGCCAGTTGCAGCAATCACATTTAATTATTCGAAATTTAACGAACGCTTTAACGGTGACAGACGGTTTGATGCAACCGGCCCTTAGTGTAGTGGTGCTCCCACACTGGCTGTTATAAATGTCCACCAATGTAACAATGTGGGAGCACCATAAGGGCCGGGCCACACGGGCGCGTTGCGGCGACGCACCGCAAAAATTCTGCGTTGCGGCGCCGCGCCGCCAGTTTTTGCGGCAGGAAATCTGCGGCGCGGCACCGCGACGCAAGAACTCGCGGTGCGTCGACGCACCGCAAAAACCGCAACGCAGATTTTTTGACTCGCGGTGCCTCGTCGGTACTCGCGAAATAATTGTGAACTGTTTTGTTCGAATTAAACTTCGTGTTATTTATATTTATTATTTAACCCTTCTTTGCTTGGTGATGATTTTTTTTTCTGAACATCACAAACATTGAATTAATAGTAGATTTAGTACAGTTTTTCACGACAAAATACTAAGCAAATTTCGAATTTTTCAATATGCTACAAAAAAATCTTCTTTTTTAATTAGGTTGTTTCATATTAAAAAAAAAATGGTGATAGATTTTTTCATTACTTTTACAGTGCTCTCCTACATTGTAATTTTCCATAGTGAATTTATGGGATTTTTTTTATTTGCGGCTTTTAATACATTATCGTAAGTTGACATCTAGGAAACTATTGATACCTACTGAATAAGAATGGAATCGTTAGGCATTAAATTTTATGTGAAAATAAGAAAATATTTTTTTCATAGAAATTGTATGGGGATCGTTTTTCTCGATTTGTGGATTTTCTAGCCAGAAATCTTATTTTGGTCTCATACAAGCTTTTCATCTTTGATAGAAATGGGATCTATTGGCGTCAAAAAACAAGTTTATGAATTTTTCTCGCACCTCGCACCCTGTATGTTTTTCCAAAAATATGTAGGTAAACGCCATTTTTCATAAATTTAAAATGGTCTTCTACTTTACTGACCCGCTATCAAAATACAACCTGTATAAGTAATTGTCAAAGTTTAGACTAACATTTTTAATTATTTATTTATAAATGATTTTATGTTCTTGTGAGAATTATAAAATTTTTTAAATAAACGGACTATTTTGATCCATGTCTGGATAAAGACTGATCGTGAAGTTCTGCACCGTGTATTTGTTATTGAGGAGCGGCGACGCAACGCGAGTTTTGGCGGAGCGGCGACGTGCCGCAAAAAATCTGCGTCGCGGTGCCGCACCGCGGGTTTTTGCGGTGCGTCGACGCACCGCGAGTTCTTGCGTCGCGGTGCCGCGCCGCAGATTTCCTGCCGCAAAAACTGGCGGCGCGGCAACGCAACGCAGAATTTTTGCGGTGCGTCGCCGCAACGCGCCCATGTGGCCAGGCCCTAAGGCTTGAATGCAATATGAACGTGCACGTGCAGAGGGGCCGGGCGTGCGGCGTGTAATCGTGCATGTCATAGAAGTCTCCTGTATGCGTAACCGAATGCACGAACGCTCACGAAACGCTCACGATAATATCTCTTTCGTAGCTATCTATCTCTATCGCTCTTGCGTATTGGCGCGACAGATTACATTTCTGCGGCGTTTCGGTGGCGTTTCGCATCGCAGAAATGCTATTCGGCAACGGGGCCTGAGTCGTTGCTGTATAGTGCATAGTTCCCGTCTGGGTGCGTAGCCAAATACACAAAGGCTCACGATAATACATGTTTCGTAGATATCTATCTCTATCGCTTTTGCGTATTAATAGAGCCAGACTTATTTGTGTGTCTGGCGTCTACGATTCGACCATTCGAAACTAGGAGCCTGAAAAATATTTCAGCCTTTTGGCCTTTCATCCATTAGGTAACTACATTATCTAAAAGTGCCAAGCCATATTCCTGCTATATATTTACATAAATTATTCGATATTTTAGTTACTCAAAATAATTGAAACTAGTTTCAAAGTGAAAACAAACTTAGTAAAGTTGGCAATGCCGATGTATCTGGACTGCATTGAAATAGTTATTTAATCTACTTACAACTTTAGTTACTCATGTAGTGCCAACTTCTTGGAGTTCTTGCTATAAAGGTCAGGGCCAAACACATATTTAACATTACTGTTGAGGCTCGGGAACTTCTCGGAAATAGCTAAACTCGTACTTGCGGCCTGTGGACTGTTATGGAAATATACTGATCAGCTCTAGTTAGAGCACGAGCACGAGTCACGTTTTATGTATAGTTTTATAAATAATAATGTACCTACATACTTAAATATTTTACAGAAGCATCGTTCTTCAAAAACTTACCCTTCCCAGACCCACCTAGACACGGGATCTAGGGGCACGGTAGGGTTGTCTATTGTTTGCCCGACAGTCATTTAACATAATATTCATATGCCCGAATCTAACTTGCCTGAATTTCATTTGCCCGAATGATTTGTTTACCATAAAAATTGTATGACATACTGGTTGTTTACCCGAACATTACCTTCCATAATCATACAATGCCATACTATTTGTTAGCCATATTATTAAGTGCAATAATATGGTTTAATATAATATTCAAACGCCATAAGCAATTCTTGCCACATTAATTGTTGCCCATATTTTTACCTAACCTACTTTCTGATAGCAGTTTCATTTTCCAGGGCGTCACAGTTCTAACCTAACCTAACCTACTTTCTGATAGCAGTTTCATTTTCAAGGGGGTCGCAGTTCTAACCTAACCTAACCTACTTTCTGATAGCATTTTCATTTTCCGGGGGGTCACAGTTCTAACCTAACCTAACCTACTTTCTGATAGCAGTTTCATTTTCCAGGGGGTCGCAGTTCTAAGCTAACCTACTTTCTGGTAGCATTTTCATTTTCCAGGGGGTCACAGTTCTAACCTAACCTAACCTACTTTTCAAGCAGTTTCATTTTCCAGGGGGTCACAGTTCTAACCTAACCTAACCTACTTTCTGATAGCAGTTTCATTTTCCAGGGGGTCACAGTTCTAACCTAACCTAACCTACTTTCTGATAGCAGTTTTATTTTCCAGGGGGTCACAGTTCTAACCTAACCTAACCTACTTTCTGATAGCAGTTTCATTCTCTAATACTTTTAGTAGTGTCGTCTCTGTGATAATTACGCATTTCGATGATTCTGCCAAATCACATTATGGAAATTGATTTTTCTGGTCGCTAATTTGGATGACAAATGATGGTATGGAATGTGGTAATTACTGATTTCGATGATTCTGACAAGTGACATTATGGAAACTGACTTTATGGAAAACAAAGTTTCTGGCACTTGATTAATATAGTAAACAATGATTATGGCATAAGATGTTATGAGAAACAATTTTATGATTGTTGAATAGGGTGGCAAATAAAATTATGACAAATGAAATTCTGGCAAATGGGGGTATCCCGCACGGTAGTGCAGTGCCCCCGCGTCAAGACGAGCCTTTTCTCGAAGTTTTTTAACAGTCATTACTTGGTTTGGTTCTTCAATTTCTTCATGGCTTGGCCCTCAACTGGATTGGTATATTTTCACCGAAATAATTTACAAGATTTGCTTTGCCGCCTTTTTTTTTTAATTAAAGTGTATTTTTCTGCTTAAAATACTCTCAACTTATTTGAGACAGCTTAATAGTCGCTATACTCGCGGTTAACAACCTCCTACTGGTTAGGTAATGAACCTACAGCTTTGAAAATAAAGTAGAAATTTAATTTCTACTTTATTTGCAAAGCATTGTAGTTCAGCCCTTTCAAATCAGTTTGTGTGAGAAAACGAGACCTTTTTTGTCAAGCTGTAGTAATTTAATCATTATAAATGCTCTTTGACTGTTTTGCAACTGTCTCAAAATTGTCTCAAAACTGTGTCTCAAAATTAACTTACTGTATTATTTATTACTAGCTTTTGCCCGCGGCTTCGCTCGCGTTAGAAAGAGACAAAAAGTAGCCTATGTCACTCTCTATCCCTTCAACTATCTCCACTTAAAAAATTACGTCAATTCGTCGCTCCGTTTTGCCGTGAAAGACGGACAAACAAACACACACATACACTTTCCCATTTAGTATGGAATTATGGATGTATCATATGGTGGTGATGGTTGTATTTTGCGTAAAAGACTTGCAGATTGCTCGGGCTACGCATTATGTTCACCTCAGTTGTCTGCGTTACTTTATAGTCATGGTCCTTAGGCCCTTGGCTTAATTACTTATGCGGAAGATCACTGGAGATGTGAGAGGTATGGCGCATTCCTGCCGTGCCGATGCGTTCCCAAAATTTGAGAACCGCAGAGTCGAATGTTCAGCCAACCAGTGTTCCTGGTTACCCTGTTCCTGTTGTAAGGAAATGTAACTAAAGATTCGACCCTTTTTAAATTTATGAAATTTAGGTACCTATATCAATATTATTGCTACCTCACAGACCCGGGCAGAAAGGTGAAAATCTCAAAAATCCAGATTTGCTCTCGTCACTTTGTCCTCCGAAATTGTTAAGGTGAAATCTTAATATTTGAGTACGGAATAAGAAAGAAATTATACATATGTGTAGCGATTTTATATGCTAGGCTTTTGTTTACGTTACATACTTATATAATGTGTCTTAGTACACCGATTTGGGCAAAACAAATAGACTGTATAATATATATCATAATACTCTGTGCCCTATGAATAACTCCTAAAGAGACAAAAGCGCGCTCTGCATGCCTCTAGTTTCACAAACCGCTTTACTTAGTCTTAAGCTCACTAACATCTCACTGACGACCGGTCTGGCTCAGTCGGTAGTGACCCTACCTGCTAAGCTTCGAATCCCGGTAAGGGCATTTATTTGTGTGATGAGCACAGATATTTGTTCCTGAGTCATGGATGTTCTCTATGTATATAAGTATGTATTTATCTATTTAAGTATGTATATCGTCGCTTAGCAATGTTAAAAAAAAAAAAAAAAAAAAATAAAGTTCAACACTTATATACAAACACGGTAAGAATTTCGTTAGCTAGTTTACGGCCGGTACAGCGACATCTAGCGAGACATTGGGTAAACTGTTTACTATGAGCTTACGGACGGACGCGAACATGCCGCCCACCAAGAACAACAGTTCTTAACATAAGTTAACAGTACAATAAACTTAAATATAATAACGTTGTGACGTACATGAGTATTGCGTTCTATATATACATTTGAATGCACGTACACAACAAAGCAAATTTAATTAGTTAATGGCAAAACACAGATTCTTGATGTAGGTCTTTTTATGAGATTATTTTTACATCTTAAGGTAACAACTCGCGTTACCTTGTCCAAACCTGGATGTGTTTCAACCACTTGACCGAGGAGCCATCTGGTAGGTGGCAAATCAGGCTCTTTTACCAGAACTACATCGCCTATCTTGGGTTCCGGAGTTTGTTGAGTCCACTTATGTCTTTGGAGGAATTGATTTAAGTATTCCTGGGACCAGCGCCGCCAGAAATCCTGCATCATACGCTGACATAATTGCCATCTACGTAGTGGCGAAATTGGCACTTGATCATAACACTGATCCGGTGCTACAAGCTACAACCAGTGATTCTCCCACTAAAAAATGACCCGGTGTCAATGGAAGAGATTCTCCATTGTCATCAATGCGCCACAGCGGCCTTGAATTCATGCACGCCTCGATTTGAGATAGAACAGTACTTATCTCTTCGAATGTAAGTGTGGCATTCCCCATCACACGTTTCAGATGAAATTTACAGGACTTTATGCCTGCTTCCCAAAGACCCCCAAAGTTCGGAGCGTAAGGAGGTATAAAATGCCATTGGGTTCCGTTGGATGCCATCCAGTCAGCCAGCTCGGGAATCAAGCTTGACTTTTCTGCATTGAAGAGATATTGAAGTTCTTTCGCCGCACCCACGAAATTAGACCCATTATCACTATAGAGGTCACTACAATAACCTCGCCTCGCGACAAACCTTTTAAAGGCAGCTAGAAACCCTGCAGTTGATAGTTCACTCACTGCTTCTATATGAACGGCTTTGGTAGCCATGCATACAAAAAGGCAAATATACCCTTTGTATGACTTGTTGCCTCTACCTTTGGAGACACGTATATTGATGGGCCCAGCATAATCTACCCCGCTGCGTAGAAATGGCCTTGTTACATTAACCCTGGGTGAGGGTAACTGCCCCATCAATTGGTTCCGAATGTTGGCTGCGTTACGAACACAAGGAATACATTTCCTTACGTGGTTTTTAACCAAGTTCTTAAGACCTGGTATACAGAACTTAGCCCTAATATAATTAACCATCAGAGGCGCTCCTCCATGTAAAGTTTTAACATGCGCATCTTGAAGAATAAGCGGTGTCAACCACGCTGACTTCGGTAACAACATTGGGTGCTTTTGATCGTATGTCATGTCTGCACTCTGGAGCCGCCCACCAACACGGATTATTTCCAAATCGTCGAGAAAGGGAGTGAATGAGGTAAGTGGACTTTTCTTCTTTAGCCTACCTTTCTTAATCTCTTCGATTTCTTCCGCGTATGCTTGTTGCTGATTCTTTTTCACCATGATTGCTAAAGCTTCCTCTATTTCACTCTTCAACAGGTAAGTATGACTTTTTCTTTTATTTTTCAGGAATCTTCGGCAGTATGCAACAACTCTCAACAACTTAGTGAGTGAAGAATACTTCGACCATAAAGGATCTTCACTGTCTGACGAGGTTATCACAGTTTCAAGGTGAGTATGTACTTTCCTTTCCTCTAGCTGAGTACTTACTGACTTTGAAGCCTTGTAATTGATCACGTCTTGTTTTAGCCAAGCCGGTCCGTTTAGCCAAAGTTCAAAGTTTCCTAACTCAGATGCAGAAATCCCTCTTGATGCACAATCGGCTGGATTTTGCTCTGATCTCACGTGCGACCACTGACTCCGAGAAGTAGCTGTTAAGATCTCCGAGCATCTATTTCCTATAAAAGTCTTCCATCTGCTTGGATGACTGCTTAACCATGCCAGTACTACTTCAGAGTCTGTCCACGCGTGTATATTTGTTTTGTCTACTTCTAACACGTCAGAAACTTCAACCAACAGCTTTGCTAGTAAGACTGCTCCGCATAATTCCAACCGAGGAATCGAAATTTGTTTGATTGGTGAGACCTTTGTTTTGCATGATACCAAACTGACGTGTATCAACCCTTCTGCGTCAATAACACGTAAATACACCACAGCGGCATATGCAGCGTTTGACGCGTCACTGAAACCATGCAGTTCAACTAAAGCTGCGTCAGCACTGTGATTGGTCCAACGTGGAAGTCTAAATTTGGTAAGTTGTGATAAGCTTTCCCTATAGCTTAACCATTCTTCCAGCAATGGGGAAGGCAGCTCTTGATCGCATTCGATACCCGCCAACCACAGCTTCTGAATGAACATTTTCGCTGTCACTATGCTAGGAGCTATCCACCCTAGAGGATCATATAGCTTCGCGATGTCCGATGTAACTTTTCTTTTAGTTACAGGTGCTGTTGAAGAAGGTAACTGGACCGTATAAGCAAATTGATCCCGACTTCGATCCCAGGTAAGTCCTAAGATTTTATTTACTTCTTCTTGCTTTATCTCTATCTTCTTATGCTCTTCTTTCCTTGCTATACTTTCTTGGATTTCTTCTAGCATAGCTTTGCTATTGCTTGACCATTTTTGAAGCTCAAAGCCTCCTTTGCTCAATATTGTCTTCATTTGGTGATAGATCTCTATTGCCTCTTGCTCGGACTCGCAACCTGACATCAGGTCGTCCATATAAAAATCCTTGCGTATTCTACTAGCTGCAAGTGGGAAGTCTGCACCCTCATCTAAGGCTACTTGAATCAATGTTTTGACAGCTAAGTATGGAGCTGATGAGACCCCAAACGTAACTCGATTTAACTTGTACTCTTTTACAGATTCCTTATTGTTTTCTCTCCACAAGATGCGTTGGTACTTAGTGTCCCTTTTGTCCACTAATACTTGCCTGTACATCTTGATGATGTCGGCAATGAAAACAATTGGATGCATCCGCCAACGCATGATTAAGTGCCTCAACTCTGGCTGCAAGGTAGGGCCAACCATAAGGTCATTGTTTAAGGACACCCCGTTTGTGCCCTTGCATGAAGCATCGAATACAATGCGCACCTTAGTAGTTTCCCGTTCGTCCCGTACAACAGCATGGTAAGGTAAGTATAACCCCTTTTCTTTAGATTCTTGTTCTGTCAAAGGTTCCATGTGATTTAAGTCCCTATATTCATGGAACACCTTTGTGTATTCTGTTTCCAGACGCTCGTCGTTTTGAAGCCGCCTTTCCAGAGAGTGAAACCTACGCAACGCAATCTCTCTGGACCCACCATCTACACAAGTTGGTTGCTGATCCCTGAACGGTAATCTAACAACATATCTGCCCGCCTCATCTCGTGTAGTTGTCGCTTCATATATTTTCTCACATCTTTGTTCTTCAGGTGTCAAGATTCGTTGTTCATAATTGCCATCTACGTAGTGGCGAAATTGGCACTTGATCATAACACTGATCCGGTGCTACAAGCTACAACCAGTGATTCTCCCACTAAAAAATGACCCGGTGTCAATGGAAGAGATTCTCCATTGTCATCAATGCGCCACAGCGGCCTTGAATTCATGCACGCCTCGATTTGAGATAGAACAGTACTTATCTCTTCGAATGTAAGTGTGGCATTCCCCATCACACGTTTCAGATGAAATTTACAGGACTTTATGCCTGCTTCCCAAAGACCCCCAAAGTTCGGAGCGTAAGGAGGTATAAAATGCCATTGGGTTCCGTTGGATGCCATCCAGTCAGCCAGCTCGGGAATCAAGCTTGACTTTTCTGCATTGAAGAGATATTGAAGTTCTTTCGCCGCACCCACGAAATTAGACCCATTATCACTATAGAGGTCACTACAATAACCTCGCCTCGCGACAAACCTTTTAAAGGCAGCTAGAAACCCTGCAGTTGATAGTTCACTCACTGCTTCTATATGAACGGCTTTGGTAGCCATGCATACAAAAAGGCAAATATACCCTTTGTATGACTTGTTGCCTCTACCTTTGGAGACACGTATATTGATGGGCCCAGCATAATCTACCCCGCTGCGTAGAAATGGCCTTGTTACATTAACCCTGGGTGAGGGTAACTGCCCCATCAATTGGTTCCGAATGTTGGCTGCGTTACGAACACAAGGAATACATTTCCTTACGTGGTTTTTAACCAAGTTCTTAAGACCTGGTATACAGAACTTAGCCCTAATATAATTAACCATCAGAGGCGCTCCTCCATGTAAAGTTTTAACATGCGCATCTTGAAGAATAAGCGGTGTCAACCACGCTGACTTCGGTAACAACATTGGGTGCTTTTGATCGTATGTCATGTCTGCACTCTGGAGCCGCCCACCAACACGGATTATTTCCAAATCGTCGAGAAAGGGAGTGAATGAGGTAAGTGGACTTTTCTTCTTTAGCCTACCTTTCTTAATCTCTTCGATTTCTTCCGCGTATGCTTGTTGCTGATTCTTTTTCACCATGATTGCTAAAGCTTCCTCTATTTCACTCTTCAACAGGTAAGTATGACTTTTTCTTTTATTTTTCAGGAATCTTCGGCAGTATGCAACAACTCTCAACAACTTAGTGAGTGAAGAATACTTCGACCATAAAGGATCTTCACTGTCTGACGAGGTTATCACAGTTTCAAGGTGAGTATGTACTTTCCTTTCCTCTAGCTGAGTACTTACTGACTTTGAAGCCTTGTAATTGATCACGTCTTGTTTTAGCCAAGCCGGTCCGTTTAGCCAAAGTTCAAAGTTTCCTAACTCAGATGCAGAAATCCCTCTTGATGCACAATCGGCTGGATTTTGCTCTGATCTCACGTGCGACCACTGACTCCGAGAAGTAGCTGTTAAGATCTCCGAGCATCTATTTCCTATAAAAGTCTTCCATCTGCTTGGATGACTGCTTAACCATGCCAGTACTACTTCAGAGTCTGTCCACGCGTGTATATTTGTTTTGTCTACTTCTAACACGTCAGAAACTTCAACCAACAGCTTTGCTAGTAAGACTGCTCCGCATAATTCCAACCGAGGAATCGAAATTTGTTTGATTGGTGAGACCTTTGTTTTGCATGATACCAAACTGACGTGTATCAACCCTTCTGCGTCAATAACACGTAAATACACCACAGCGGCATATGCAGCGTTTGACGCGTCACTGAAACCATGCAGTTCAACTAAAGCTGCGTCAGCACTGTGATTGGTCCAACGTGGAAGTCTAAATTTGGTAAGTTGTGATAAGCTTTCCCTATAGCTTAACCATTCTTCCAGCAATGGGGAAGGCAGCTCTTGATCCCATTCGATACCCGCCAACCACAGCTTCTGAATGAACATTTTCGCTGTCACTATGCTAGGAGCTATCCACCCTAGAGGATCATATAGCTTCGCGATGTCCGATGTAACTTTTCTTTTAGTTACAGGTGCTGTTGAAGAAGGTAACTGGACCGTATAAGCAAATTGATCCCGACTTCGATCCCAGGTAAGTCCTAAGATTTTATTTACTTCTTCTTGCTTTATCTCTATCTTCTTATGCTCTTCTTTCCTTGCTATACTTTCTTGGATTTCTTCTAGCATAGCTTTGCTATTGCTTGACCATTTTGAAGCTCAAAGCCTCCTTTGCTCAATATTGTCTTCATTTGGTGATAGATCTCTATTGCCTCTTGCTCGGACTCGCAACCTGACATCAGGTCGTCCATATAAAAATCCTTGCGTATTCTACTAGCTGCAAGTGGGAAGTCTGCACCCTCATCTAAGGCTACTTGAATCAATGTTTTGACAGCTAAGTATGGAGCTGATGAGACCCCAAACGTAACTCGATTTAACTTGTACTCTTTTACAGATTCCTTATTGTTTTCTCTCCACAAGATGCGTTGGTACTTAGTGTCCCTTTTGTCCACTAATACTTGCCTGTACATCTTGATGATGTCGGCAATGAAAACAATTGGATGCATCCGCCAACGCATGATTAAGTGCCTCAACTCTGGCTGCAAGGTAGGGCCAACCATAAGGTCATTGTTTAAGGACACCCCGTTTGTGCCCTTGCATGAAGCATCGAATACAATGCGCACCTTAGTAGTTTCCCGTTCGTCCCGTACAACAGCATGGTAAGGTAAGTATAACCCCTTTTCTTTAGATTCTTGTTCTGTCAAAGGTTCCATGTGATTTAAGTCCCTATATTCATGGAACACCTTTGTGTATTCTGTTTCCAGACGCTCGTCGTTTTGAAGCCGCCTTTCCAGAGAGTGAAACCTACGCAACGCAATCTCTCTGGACCCACCATCTACACAAGTTGGTTGCTGATCCCTGAACGGTAATCTAACAACATATCTGCCCGCCTCATCTCGTGTAGTTGTCGCTTCATATATTTCCTCACATCTTTGTTCTTCAGGTGTCAAGATTCGTTGTTTGTTGCTAGGTTCTGACTCAAGTTCCCAAAAAGACCTCAGCAACTGATCCACCTGTGTGTGCAAGCTCACTAGCTTGCATGAGACGTTCGCCTGTAAACCTGTTTCTCCACATAAAATCCACCCCAATGACGTCTTTTGTGCCACTGTAGTCTCTTGGGGAGATTTGAATAAACCTGGTTGGATGATCCGTGCATAGACCTTTGCTCCTAACAGCATGTCTATTTTATTTGGCGTGTGATATTCAGGGTCTGCTAGCTCAACGGTTTGTAACTCAGGCCAGGATGTAATGGACACCTTTGTTGAGGGTTGATTAGATGTAACCTTGTCGACTACAAATGCCGTAACCTCGATGGCACTGTTGGTGTCAGATCGTGATGAAATCGTTATTTGAACGATAGACTTCAAAACTGTAATCAGCTGCCCTCGTAATCCTGTCACTGAAACCTTAGCTGGGGTTTGCTTTAACCCAAGTAACTGAACAGTAGCTGACGATACAAATGAAACTTCGGAACCCGGATCTATCAGGGCCCTTATTAGATGACTCTCCTCCTTCTCCCACGCTCTGGCTCTTACAACCGCGGTAGCCAATAACCCGTGCTGTGATACTTCATTCACGAAGTGATTTGAAACGCTGGTCCCCGGTGTAGGTTCTATCGTTGACACATTCTGTGTATGAACTTGTGCCACAGTTTGACCAGACGCTGTCTCTTTTCCCTCATTGGCTTGTGAATCCCCTTTTTGATGTAAAAGCGAGTGATGTCTCCTGTTACAGATTTGACAATTTGTTGTAACTTTGCAGTGCCTGGCGGAGTGATTCTGGCCTAAACAGTTGAAACACATACCACTTGTTTGAACAAAATTACGCTTGACCTCGACATCCAAAGCATTAAAATCTTTACAATGTATTATTCTATGTTCACCTTTACAATAACTACAAGATACATTGCTAGCGACGTGCATGGTACTAACTCTTTGCCCCTGATTACCCTTGACCTGACTAAAATTCCCCTTATAGTTATTATTAACAAACTTAGGTTTATGGGCGAATCCCGGTTTAGGTTCCAAAAATTCTAAAGAATGATACCTCGTTTGCAAAAAGTCTTTAAATTGGTCCAGTGACGGTAACTGTTCAGATAGAGACACAAATTCGCTCACCTTACATTCCCAAATCTTCCTACTTTCTGGATCCAATTTATGACTAACAATGTAAATTATAATGATATCCCAAGTACTTGTGTTTATTTTGAGACTAGATAAAGCATTTAACGTTTCTGTGGTACAGTCTAACAATTGTTTGATGTCAGTTGCAGACTCAGTCAGAAGAGTTTTTTGTGCAAAAAATCTTTTTAAAATACAATTTGCTAAATATTGTTTATTATTATAGCGACTCTCTAACTGGGTCCAACACTGCACGTAACTTTCACTAGAAATAGGTATATGCCTAAGAAGTTGCTCCGCCTCGCCTGCCAAATGCGCCTTGAGATAGTGAAGCTTCTGAATATCGTCTATGTCCTTGTTTTTGTGGATGAGAGAAATAAACAAATCTCGGAATCCCGTCCATTCCTCGTATTTTCCCGAAAATGTTGGTATAGTGATCTTTGGAAGCTTCACGTGACTTGATTTTGAAGTGGATGTATTTGGCAACATGGGACTAGCATTGCTGGGTATTGCCTTTAGCTTGCTCAAAACGTTCTTCAGTTCGCATTTATAGTCCATGTACAACTCGTTGGTCGCCTCATACACGTCGTTCTTCATATATGCAGTGTTTTTCAACAATTCTTGCTCTGGTAACATCATGATCTGCATATGCATACGCGAAAACTGTTCCCATAATGTTTCCAAGCTTTCCAGTCTAGTTTCGACGTATGCGACGGTAATCCGCTCCTTCGGAGATTTTTTATAATTGCTATACGCCTTAGTAATATGAACGTTTTGATCCGTTTGAAAGTTGATACTTGTATCCAACTTACTCATCTTGAAAAATTACAAGTCCCAGCAAAATCTGTTCAAAATTTTCTAAGTCCCGATCCTCTCGTAAATCTGCTAAGTCCTTATAGGTATAGAATCTTCAAAAAAATCGCAAGTGTTTTTTTCCTCAAAATTTTCTAAGTGTTTCGTCGTTTTAACTTCGCTATAAAATCGGGCATAGGTTCCCCGTCGGATCACTTTTTCTTAAATTATTCTAAGTGTTTAACACTTTGAAATTGTCTTCTGTCCATGAATTTTTCTAAGTCCAAATTTGACACTTGACAGTTGTATTGTTTTGACAGGTGACAGTTCCAATTAGTGACACTTTGCACAGATAAACACATAAATGTACTCACAGTTTTTAATCTTCTTACACTTCACTAGTACTCTGAACCTCAGTTTGAATCTTCCCGCCAAGTTGATCACCGTGACGTCACCCAAGGTCACGGCGCTGCTGACTCCGTCGACTGCTCCAATCCGCTGCCGCCCTCGGAGACTGCACCCTCGACAACAATCCGTTGCCACTTGGTACAGGAAAGCACTACTAAAACTTAAGGCCCACAGTACATCCCGGTTCGTAAAGGACCAATGAATGTACCCCTAATTTCAAAAAGGGCGCTCTTTACTTGGAAGCAATGAAACCAACATTAACATTCACAAATAAAGCCAAAATTTATTAAAAATAAAGTTCAACACTTATATACAAACACGGTAAGAATTTCGTTAGCTAGTTTACGGCCGGTACAGCGACATCTAGCGAGACATTGGGTAAACTGTTTACTATGAGCTTACGGACGGACGCGAACACCCATAGTACAAGCTTTGCTTAGTTTGGGGCTAAGTTGATCTGTGTAAGGTGTCCCCAATATTTATTTATTTATTTATTTATATATCTTAATTTGAGCTATGTCTGTAAATAAGTACTATACGTAACTGAGGCTGATTCTTATACTGGTTTACGACATATTTTACGATAAATGGGCATTGTGAATAACAGCAGTCATTAAAGCTAAGAATGGTGCCCTGCGGTTGACACCTTGGTTGCGTAAATCTTGCGTAAACTGTATTAAAAGTCGTAAGATTGATGCCCTTCCCAAGAATATTAAGAGACTTCGCACAGGTCAGTTAAGTAGACCCAGAGACGTAGAGGCAAAGTTGTGTTTCAGTGATTAAAGAAGATATGTACATATGTACTGTGAAACCTCCTAACTATAGTCCAATACTGCAACTATGGTCCACATGGGAGATTTGGACTATAGTTAAATAAAAAAAATAAAATAAAAAAAATAAAGCGTTTTTGTGTTTTAATGAAATATACACGATGTTAAAACTTTCTGTGGGCGTTATTTATTCGTTTTATTTCATGAATAGTATCGCGCTAACCAAAAACAATAATGAGTACCTAATTAGTACATTATGCAACGTAGACGGAAGTTAAATATTGTAAACGAGAGAAAGCTAACTCACGACGGTTTGCCGGAGCGACTTAGTGCGTTTTCACATTATTCGATCCGATATCGGATGTCGGAAGGATTTCAAGGGAAAATATCCAAGATGGCGCCTGTAATGTATGGGATATCGGTCCGACATCCGATATCGGATCGGATAATGTGAAGACGCACTAAGACTCGAGTTTGCAATATTCTTATGGCCCGAGTTACACACAATGTTTTTCATAACATTCGCAATGTGTAAAAAAGTATGTAAATAATTCGCAATAAAAAAATTAATTACGGTAAGTTCCTAACTCTCTTGGGAGAACGATTTTTCTATAACTCCCGCTCCGCCTGCGTGCAATTGCACATTTAGTGTGGTGGAATAATTATTTGTTTCACGAAAGGGGAGAATTCTTGTATAACAACTCTTGGTAATATTAAAACTAATACTGAACCGCGAGCGTAGCGAGTGGTTCGAATAATGGAAACTTGAGTGTTGCCAGTCTACTCGTAGCACTTACATTTATCAGGTTATAGGCATTAATACGAGGGATTAATACAAGTCATGAATCAGCAGTAAATTATTCTCGGAAGATTATAACTAACAGTCACCTTTTTTGTCGGGAATTTTTCCGGTCTGGAATGGCCTCAATCCATTGGTGGGACTATTTTGCCAGTGTCAAGGTGATATAGCTAATTGTTATTGATTTTGGTATGGTAAGTACGACAGTGTACGGGTAGTTGGCACTTGTACATTGATAGCTAGATTTTACAAGGGCACGTGGACTATCGGCCGTTGACGACAAAAAAGTGTCTAAACGCGTTTCAAGATCAATTCTTCATCGACTCTCACTATAACATTAGTTTACTGCATAATAAGCTATCGATATTACACTTTAAATAACATTAATGAGCACGACACGATACCGCTTAGATGGCGTTCGAACCAGAAGTCGGTCCAGTATGTATAAAGTAGAAAAATACTTCTGTGTTATGTCACTCTGACGTTTATTCGGTTCATTCCTCCGCGGTTGTCACTTGTCATTCTTGTCAATGTCAAAACAACGTGGGGTATTTTGGTATTTTTAATTCACTTCGAATTCTAGTTATTATTCTAAATTCTACAAAGACGAATCAAAACAGATTTACAATGAAAATTTCAGAGGTTAGTATTACAATAACATTGTTAGAAATATTGATAAACACGAAATAATGTATGTTTTGGTAAAACAGTAAAGATAGGTAAAGAAGGAATCTTTTTATCATTAATAACATGATTAAAGAGAGACATGCCTTTCTTTTTCAGCTGCCTGGTGATGATGAGTCCTCACTCACTTGCCGCACCTACGTATTCCAAGATGAAAGCCACACATTAGGGAATGCTTTGAAATGCATTATAAGTAGATAGTGAGTATGTTTATTGTTTCATAAGAGAAGAAAGTACAATTTTGCCATATTATATTGATTACAGTGATTTCCTGAGGATTCAAGCTCTTTCCATCAGTATGGTCTGCAGCAGAAACTGCTGCTAAATGGATTAATATGTTTTATTTGTTATTAGACATTACATGATGTGCGTTTCTAAGAACTATACAATAATCTGTCTTTTGCTATGTGTAAACATACCTTACCTTACTCAATTCAATATCTGATGGTAGGGGGACCAAGCTATACATAGAAGTTTGATGAATAGTTATTTAATATTGTCTTCTGTTACCGCGATAGTTACTCATGAAATAAAACTATGGAAACGCTGTAAAGAGTTCGAAACGTCGGGATGTATTTTAAATTCATTATACGCGATTTAATCCGTTTCCATAGTTTTATTTCATGAATAGTTATTTGTTATACAAGGGGGCAAAGTTGTATTTTAAGTTTTAACGCCGAGTGTGGAATTGAAAAACGAGCAAGTGAAAGGATTCTATAGTTGAACCACGAGCGAAGCGAGTGGTTCGAGAATAGAATCCTGAACTTGCGAGTTTTTTAACACACGAGAAGTAAAATACATTTGCACCCGAGTGTAACACAAAACTTTTCCCCTCACTATAGCGAGGAAACTACAACACAAAAGAATGCGTTTATCACTGCTTCCAGTAGTTACACAGGTGGTAAATCATCTTTATTACTAGATTCACCTACTTTTATCAATTTTAAAGCAGTTAATTTGACTTTATTCAAGGTCAAATTACTTTACCCACTAGTGGATAAAATTAAAGGACAAAACACGTGTTTCCGAGCTAGTGAGGGAAAAATGTACTAAAGCAACCATGTCTAACATATGCTGTATATGTAGGTGTGTGTTGTCTCTTTTAATTTTTATTTTTTTTTCCTTTTAGATAAAAGCATAGCCGATGGCAGATGCCATCGGCTATGTTTAGCCATAATCAGATTTTTTGTTTCTATATTACTAGCGACCCGCCCCGGCTTCGCACGGGTACTATACCTACATGTAAACCTTCCTCTAGAATCACTCTATGTATTAAAAAAAACCGCATCAAAATCCGTTGCGTAGTTTTAAAGATTTAAGCATACATAGGGACATAGGGACAGAGAAAGCGACTTTGTTTTATACTATGTAGTGATAAGTTGGAGAGGTATTCCATTAAACACTCTCTCATGATGTTCCTAGAATTTATCTTCTAGTGTCATTTATCTTCGAGACGCAGTATCTCCACCCTTTTAAGCCTCTTTTAATAATAACAAATTTTTGTGCTGTGTATAAAATAAAAGTGAATAAATGCATTCCTTGCTTATTTCAGTGAAGACGTCCAATTCTGTGGCTACACAGTGCCACACCCTGCAGAAGCTAAGATGCACTTCAGAATACAGGCTCACGAGACAGCAGCACTAGAAATATTAAAGAGAGGAATCAAGGACCTTGAAAAAGTCTGCGATCATACTATCAACTTGTTTGAAAGTGAAGTAAAAGAATATTGTAAAACTTAAAGCAGTTGTTTTCTTTCGTTTATTAACAAAATTGTGTCATCTAATGCCTACATGTGAATTGAGTTTCCTACTCACTATCCTACCCATTCACTATATATAAAATAGCGCCCTCCTGACAATAGTTATATTTCTGATCCTTTTCGCTAAAATATGTTCAAATAAATGGTTCAAAAAAATTTTGAAATACAATCTTTCAGCACATATGGTGCTACTTTGTCGCATTAGTGCGCAAAAATACCATCATCTAGGGGACCGTCCCCACTCAAGAGACGCATGTCCTGAGGCGCGGAACGGACGTCCGCGCCACGCCGCCTATAATATATGACTTGTCAGGAGGGCGCTATTTTTAATCCCAGACGCAAAAGGGCCATTTTTTTCAAAGTTGTCCACCCCACTTTTTTTTTTAACCGACTTCAAAAAAGGAGGAGGTTCTCAATTCGACTGAATTTTTTTTTTTATTTTTTTTTTTGTATGTATGTTACTCGATATCTCCGAGAATCGTGGACCGATTTTCAAATTTTTTTTTTTGATCGAACGGGTATAACCCCGAGATGGTCCCATTGGCACCAAGTCAGGGTCTGATGATGGGATCTTGGAGAAATCGAGAGAACTCTTCAAATGTTATAGGCACATGTAATGTTTTTAGTGTATTTTTAAAAGGGTACACCAGTATTTACGCCTGACGGTAGTAATTTTATGTGGCTGAGCTGATGATGGAAGGTCAACTCCTCAATGGTTAGGAGTTAAAGGATAATTCTTTCACTACTGTACATATATTCGGACTGATACATATAATATCACTAGGAACCACTAAAAATCAACAAATAAATTAACTTTTTAACAAAAAATAAAACCGCCTTCAAAAATAAGCGCGTTACAAAACACGGAGAAACTAAAAAGCAAAAAATAATAAACCTTTCAATTCAGATTTCTTATCGTATTGCAATAATCTATACATCCAAATTATAAACAAATCAATTATTTTTGGAGTCGGTACCAGCCTGTGTATGGTTGGGTGGGGCAAACAGACAATAGCAAGGCGACGAACAGGTCTGGTACCGACTACAAAAATAATTGATTTGTTTATAATTTGGATGTATAGATTATTGCAATACGATAAGAAATCTGAATTGAAAGGTTTATTATTTTTTGCTTTTTAGTTTCTCCGTGTTTTGTAACGCGCTTATTTTTGAAGGCGGTTTTATTTTTTGTTAAAAAGTTATGTATTTGGAAAATTTTATGTGTTTTCCACTCAGAATCGCAAGCTCTTTCAATCCTAATAGGAGAAAAAGTGTCCCAAGGTTTTTTTCCCATTCCGTTACCATTTTTTCATACATTTTGGATGGCGGTAACGGAATGGAAGGTTCGAAAAAATGTATGGAAATCTTGGGACATTTTTTTTCTCCTATCAGGATCGAAAGAGCTCTCGATTCTGAGTATGAATCGCGTAAAAAATACCCATGTTACAAAAAAAGTGGGGTGGACAACTTTGAAAAAAATGGCCCAAAAACGACGGGGTGTCAAGTTTGACGTGTCTGTCTGTCTGTGGCATCACTGGCATCGTAGCTCTCGAACGGATGAACCGATTTCGCGATTTTTTTGTTTGAAAGCAGAGTTAAATAGTCGGGAGTGTTCTTAGCCATGTTTCATGAAAATCGGTCCACTATGTCGCGGTCATGGATTTTTTCAAAAAATTTTAGTTTTGTGGTTAGGTTATGATGTATGGGGTGACAGTTCAGTTTAGAAGAAAATAGTGCTTATGAAATACCGCAACATAGCGCGTAGTCATTCATTCCTGGAGAGGCTTTAAGAGCTCATAACATCCATAGATAATGTATAAAACTATAAATAAAACAAAATAAATGTTCTGAATGTTTTATTCTATTCCATCTTCGAATAGTTTAGGCTTTGAATTCAGAGTAGGGGGACTTGGTCAGAGGGATGTCCCTCCACAAGTCAGGGGTGAGGTATGCGTAGGTCTTAGCGATGGCAGCGTAGGTGGCCTTGGCGAAGTTGCCAAGAGTGCCAGTGGAGCCACGAGCCGATGTGTAGCAGTCCTGGACACCAGCCATCTGGAGAAGCTTCTTCGGGACTGGGGCAGACACAATGCCAGTACCACGGGGAGCGGGGATCAGCCTCACGGTGACTGAACCACACTTTCCGGTGACCTGGAATGATAGAAAATGTTATTAGCAACATGTTTTTAGTAAACTGAGTATAGTTTTATAAGTTTATTTAATCAGACGCATTGAAACTTCACAGGATATACCTCAAGTGGATACCACGAATGAAATGAATTTAGTTCTCATCATTTAGTCAGGTGGAAAAACTAGAAAATTAAAAAATAACCTTACTACAAAGAAATAAATATTTACCTTGCAAGGAACGGTGTGGGGCTTTCCGATCTTGTTACCCCAGTATCCTCTGCGGACGGGCAGTACAGACAGCTTAGCCAGGATGATAGCTCCGCGGATAGCGGTCGCGACTTCCTTGCTGCACTTCACGCCCAGTCCGATGTGTCCGTTGTTATCACCGATGGCCACGAAAGCCTTAAAACGGGTACGCTGACCGGCACGGGTCTGCTTCTGCACAGGCATGATCTTAAGAACTTCATCGTTCAACGAAGACCCGAGGAAGAAGTCAATGATCTCGAATTCTTTGATGGGCAGAGAGAACAGGTAGATGCTCTCAAGCTTGTCGATTTTGCCCTCGCGGACTAGACGACCGAGCTTGGTGACGGGCACCCACTCTTTCTGGTCTTCCTTTCCGCGTCCGCGACCACGGCCGCGCCCGCGTCCACGACCACGGGGGCCCCCGCGGCCCCTGTCGCCACCCCGTGAACCAAAACCACCGCGGAATCCGCCACGACCACCGGCTGGAGCAGCGTCCGCCATTCTGAAAGAAACATGCTCATGTCAAAATAAACTCCACACAATGTACGTTTTACACTATAGTTTGGAGGAAAATCAGACGCATTAAAGCTTCACAGGATAAACCTCAAGTGGATACCACGAATGAAATGAAATAAAGTCTCATCATGAAAATGTTACCACGTGGTAACTAGGTTATGCGACGCTGCGTATAATACGACGTAATAGACGCAATTTTTTAATAAAACAAATCAATATCACTATCTCTTACTTACAACACTATTAAAAGCAAGAAAATTAATTTGGATCTTTTCAAGACAAAGATATCTAATTTTACTTACGTTGATACGTGAGCGCAAGGAGACGGTCAAATAGAAAATGGCCGATGGAAATAATTGACGGATTGAAGAAGCGTCAGAAAAAAAAATGTCTATGGTATGACAAACCAGCTGCGTTTTGAAAGCTACTCTTAAATTTACAATATGAAAATAGTTCGAGTTTTACTTTATTTAGAAGAAATTAAAATAAAACTTTGTTGGGGATAAACCAAGGATAATTACCAATAAAAAATAAAAACATGAAAATGGAAGGTGCTTGCACACGGGGCACGTTTATAGCTGGAAAAAATTAATAGAATCCTATGTTATAATAATATTGTAAAGGAAGGAATGTGTTCTTCTAAATAAAATCGTCCCCGTCAATTTACTGGCTTGTCAATTGGGCAGCTAAATAAATGAAGAATCCAATATTAGCCATTGAGTTGCTAACCTCTACACAGCAAACAATAGAGTTCATTTTAGAATGTAATCCGAAATGAATCTATTCAAATTTAATTTATAAATGATCGTCAAATATATTTTGTGAGATTCGTTTAATATTTATAATAAAACTAAAACACCAATAGATTCTAAGACTACGTATAAATTTTCATATTTAAGAGCACAAGACATGTTCAGTTCTGCACTCCTCAGCCTTCTGATCGAACACGACGAAGGGGAATTGATGTATGCCGTGGCAGGCCGCGCCGTACGTCCCGTCCTTGGCGAGAGCTACCACCGCGCCCATGAAGGCCGGGTAGTGGGCTGCGATCCTGGCGACGGCCGTTTCGGCAGCGGCCGTGGGGGCGGCGCCGCGACGCATCTCTTCTACGGCTAGGAAACTGAAACAGTACAATACAATAAGTTTATGTGCTTGAAACACACACTTTTTCACTCAGGTACAGACACGGACTTCAATTGTTGATCCACTTCTAGCTCATTTTATACTGGACACGTCATAGCTTAACTGTGAAATGTCCAGTATAAAATGAGCTGGAAGTGGATTAACAATTTAAGTCCTTGACCGTACCATATCAGAACCCCTGAATTAAGTTTCTTAGCAAACACGCAAATCATACGTACAAGTATTTACCTCAGACACACTCGAGATTAGGCGCTTCGCGTGTAGTTATTTTGTTATACATTATATTGTGATGAACACTGCTAAAGGTGGAATATACGCCAACTTGGCAATATTCAAAAAAGATCTACATAAGTATGTACACGCATTTTGGCCTCCCATAGCAAATTTAAATATCCTTTTCCTATCGACAAAATGGGTGTTTCAGCATAATTCAAGTTTTCACCTGGGTAGGAACCGCAGCATAACATCCCCATCGCCGGTGGCGGCGGCACCGCCCACAGTGTTGTCGGCGTACGCACCAGCGCCCGGGATCGGAGAGTCCCCGATACGTCTAAAATGTAATCAATATTATAGACATCGTTATAAAAAAAACCCCAGGAACCAAGTAGACCACACATAAAGCGTTTTGATAGCGTAGCGTTAACTGAGCGCAATGATTGCGCCGGCGGAACGCTGGCATTCCGCTCGCAATCCGCGCGCATTCCGCTCGCAATCCGCGCTCGTAGTTCCCGCCGGCGTCCGCTGGGCGCAACGCCAGCGTTAGTCCGGCGCACCGCTATCAATGCGCTTCGCTGACGCTCCGCTAACGCTCCGTTTACGCTCTCAAAACGCGCATGTGTGGCCGAGCTTTAAGGCCTGAGTGGACCCTCGCCCGCTCGGAGCGAAGCGTTTGAGTGTGGTCGTTTTAACCTGCGGCGGGCACACGACGGGCGAGAACGACCATATTAGAACTTCCGAACTTTCCAACACACCATATAGATGGATTGAAACGCCTAAAGCGATCTACAAAATTCATATCTCGATCAATCCCAAAAGTCTAATTTTAGGATTTCAAACACTCTTAATAGACTCACAATATTGTGTCTAAATAAGAGTAACAATGTCCTAAAAAGCATAATTATAAATATTAAGAATGCACAGAATAATTATGTCCTATTTTGATAAACAAAATACAACACAAAATGTTGATTTCATTACCAGACATAGATAAAATATAGGATTAAAGAGTATGGTGTTCAAAACAATTTAAACAATGGCTTGTAAACTATGTAGTTTATACATGTCAGCATGTGACTCAACTAACAAAATACTTACATGTTATGTTCATATATTTAAAATTAGACATTGTTCATTGTATTGCGCGCAGTCTCATTCCATCCGACTCATCATTTAACTCTCAGTGGGATGCCCCTATAAGTTATAACTTAATAAATTCAATGGCTATGTGTAGGTATAGGTATGTAATAAATAAATCACCCATCATTTAGATGCCTGCCAGTCCTCAACAGTGCGTTTCTCCAGCACAGCAAAATGAACTGTCACTCACAGTGTGTTCGGACTGATACTACCTTCTTCATACCTTCAAGAAAAGAGTGTACACCAGTTTCAAAGGCCGGCAACGCACCTTCAACCCTTCTGGTGTTTTGGGTATCTATGGGTGGCAGTGATCCCTTACCATCAGCGACCTGTCTGCTTGTTTGCCTCCGATTGCATAAAAAAAGTTAATTACCCTGGCATTTTAAACCTGGCTCCGTTGGTGGAAGTCCCAGCGGCAATATCTCCCTGCCGGTCCACTGCCACCATCCCAATGGTATCATGGTTGTGTTCGTCTACTTTCTGGGGCCTTGCCCAATGTTGGTGTCTACTTGTTATCTTTGTATATGGCCCACAGTTTTGTCTTGGATCTGGTTTTACATACTGAAAGACAAACTTAAATTAAATTCCTTCTATGTTCGTAACTATTTTATATATTATGAAAACAATAATATAGTATAGAAATAATCAGAAAAAAAAAGAAGTACCTATGATTGGAGGATCGTATAAATACTAAAACTAATATAATCTTATCTATGAAAAATGGTCAAGAGTTCTTGAAAGTGAAATTATCAGAATAGTCACTTGACACAGATTAATGTCTCTGACTTACTTTAAGGACACATGCAATAAAGAGAAATTAAGTTCAATATCAAAAAAAAAAATTACCATCCAAAAATTTGGCTGACAATTATCTTCATTTCTCCATTTTTTCCACATTTGCTTGGATTTGGGAGTTGTGAGAGACTCAACAGGGAAACCCATCTGCTCTGCAAACTGTGTGGCAAGCTCCCCAACAAGGAAAGAGTGGTAACTGTGCTCCAAAACATGTCTCGCCACTGATATAGCACTTTTGACTCTACGCAGAGCGCCCACTGCACCAACATTCATTGTTTTCCTGCGAAATGTAAGATAGGTACAGTTTAAATAGCCTGTCATCATCATAAGCATAGCTGGGCACCGTTAATCAAATAGTTAACTTCGTTAATCGCTAATCCGTTACTAAAAAAGTTAACTTCGTTAATCGTTAAAGCGATACATTTCGACAAATTTAACGTAAGTTAAAGTTAATCGTTAATCCGTTAACACGTGAAAAAAAGAACTTTTCTTTAAATATTTAGTTGCATCAGTATCCACTATAGCGTATTATATTTCTGTAAAAGTCCGAAGTACAGCTAACCTATTGAACTCTAGGCTGCACGTGGAAGGCAGTGATCGCCTGAGCTACTGCCAAGAGCTGTGTCAGGAGAGATGCTGGCGGTGACGGGACTGTTGTGGCACTTTGGGCGGTAGAGGCTAGGGAAGCGAATGTGGTCGTAAATAGGGCTCTAATTTGCTGCCCTATCACTACAACAGTCGCCATGGTAAAGCTTAGGATTCACCGAATCAAAGTTAGTAAAAGCAAATCCACGTGAAGAATACTTTTTTAGGTAATATTTCGGACTTTTAGCAATCGACATCGGTAAAACCTAATAGGATTTACCGGCAAATCATAGGATTTGCCGTACTTCGGGCTTTTATAGTAGCGTTCACAACGTGTTTTTCGCAGCGCAGATGGCGCCTGTGCCCTACTAGATTAACGATTAACGGACTCGGAGAAATTTAACGGAAGTTAACGAGTCCGTTAACATTTTTTCAAGTTAACTTAAAAGTTAATCCGTTAATCGAAATGTTAACTTCGTTAATTAACGATTAACGGATTAACGAGTTAATGCCCAGCTATGATCATAAGCAACAGCATTTTTGCAGACGACAGTTGCAGCAACTAAGGAGGCAGTCTACAGAGCCTATATCTGCCTAAAATAGTGTGCAGATACGACAAAATATAAGGTTCTATAAGATTGTTTGCTAAAACTACATTGTAAGAAATAAGATAGCATATTTTACCCGTCCATTATAAGAGCATCCAGAGTAGTCTCACCATCTTCGTCAGGACTCCCTCCGAAGCCCACAGTACCAGCGCATTGCTGCGCTTCGCAAACCGACGCCCCCTGCTCCACTGCATCCAACGCTGTACCACCGGTTTTTAACACCTCCCATGCTGAAATTATGCACGTATATTTCATTATTATGAACCGCGGGCTTCAATAAACAGCTTTTAATTTGCAGTGTACCTTTAATAGTGGAGTTTTTAAAGTTCCAAGTCGTAATTACGATAGGCGTATTAGGTTCGCATTTGATAAAGTAAAAATGGGGTATTAATAACAGTATGCAAAGTTTAAACATTATTTTATAATAATGCGTTAGGTGATTTAATAGAAAAAAGCTTTCAGCCCACCGCGCACTCCTAGCTTTAACTTTTAACTAAATAAAAAATATAAGAATAACAATTTCAAACTCTTCTTATCAAGTTTAGTTATCACACTCTTCATTAGGCTTGTGTCGTTCACGAACTATGAACTGTTAGGAATAAAATCCCATCAATGACCGAAATGAACTGAATCTTTCCGTGGCCTGAGAATCGGTCTTTGCTCATTTAGTTCAGTATCGAGCGCGAGCGGTTTGGATCGAGAACGAATGTGTGACTGCGCCGACCGAGAGCGAGAGCTACTTAGCAGAGCAACAAAAAAAGTCAACTTTTCATATTAAACTTCGGTTACTTACAACCTTTCGGCCCGGAATGTTACTATCTGTGGACTATTCGTATAATTTTGACACTATTCGGTCCCATTCGTTCTGATCTTTCCGACCGCAGTGATCGCTGGTCTGGCTGAACTAAATGAGCAAAAGACCTAAAAGAGCGAACTAGTTCATGGGAGCGATTGACCGAGATCGGAGCGCTCCGATCAACGAACGAAACGGCACAAGCCTACTCTTCATCTTGGGATGACATAGAAATGTCAGTGTCAGTGTTTATTTTAAACTTTTCCGGGTTTTTTCCTTAAATTAAGTAAAAACTTAAGTGTTTTAAGTAATTGCTCAAACAGCTTGGACTCATAGTGTTGCCAGAACAAAATAATTACCCGTCTAATAGGGTAATTAGAAGACACACATGGGCCACAATAACAAAATATTGAAGTTAAATATCAGAAAAGAAGTAGAAAAGTGATTTTATTGTCTAATGTTCCAGAGAATTCAAATAATTAATACAACATGTATAATACGTATAACATGTATAATTATTAATTACGATACAAGTGAGTAAAAAGGCAAGTTCGAAACGAGTGGCGATAAATTAAAACACGACCAAAGGGAGTGTTTTAAATCGACACGAGTAACGAATTTCCTTTTCGCACGTGTATCGTATGACGTTTTTTAGTACAGATGACTCTCCGAAGTTTCGACCTGACATATAATTCGTAACTCGTGTCATGTCGTGTGTGTGTGTCGTGTGTGTGTGTGTGTGTCGTGTGTGTGTGTGTGTCGTGTCGTGTCGTGTCGTGTGTAATTTATCGCCACTCGTTTCAAACTTCCTTTTTTACGCACTTATATCGTAATGTACTATTTCACCACATTTCAGGGAGATGTAAAACATTTTCATAGCAACATTGAACGTGAGTTTATGACATTGACATGTGTTTGATTTTATCATTTCGCGGGGCGCTTTACATTGAAACATCGTATTATTTTATTTTTTGTTTAATAATTACAAATTGCAACTACATATTCGTTTAGTTTTTAGGTCACTAAATTTCTCTGCAATGACCCAAAACGAATTGGTGATGGACTTAACGTCATTTTGTCGCGAATTGCCCAAAGTTGTAAGTCATAGGTATAGGTATTATTCTGAAATAGCTTAAATTGTGAGCTTAATTCATTTAATTGTATATTTCAGGAGTTGCATGCTCACCTCGGTGGCTCCTTAAGCCAGTCCACTATGCTGCAGTTGAAGAGGCTCTACGCGGACTCGGGCATTCCTGACAAAACTAATGCATTCTTTGACGAATTTCAAATCGCCGCCGGAGATACGCGTAGTTTGTCAGAGTAAGTTTACCATTACAACATACCAGGGATGTAACAGAGGTCTGCTTCTGCTTCCGTTTCTGCGGAACTTCCGTTTCGTTTTACACATCCGCTTCTGTTCCGGTTCTGTTATTTTTCAAACGGAAGTTATAGCGGATGTCGGAACCTAATAGCGCGACGGTGGGACATGAGCGGCGTACATCAAAGACCAACAGGTCTATACCTGTCATTCGCTCATCTCTCCGCTTGCCACGTGCTGCGATACTAAACATCAATCGCTTCATTCCATTGCGCGCCAATATTTGTCCTGTCCACCTAGTTCTGTAGCGAGTGAACAACTATTCAGTGGTGCAGGGCTTATCTATGATCCCCTTAGAAGCAAACTGCCGGGAGATAAAGCTGCTAAGCTTTTGTTTATTAAATACAGTTTACTTCTTTTAGAATCACTTCATTTAATTTTGGATTGTATTATACTACCTAACGAGTAAGTTTTCGTTTCATTTCTAAAACCTTTTACGGCATAATAAAGGTTTAAAAGGATTCTTATATGATTTTTAGTGAGTAAACAACTAAACATCTTAAAGTTCAAGGTGATTTAAATTTTTGGATTGTAATGATATACTTAATAGAATATCAGGTAACTTTTATTTTCGTTTTTAAAACCTAAGTGGACCTAAAGGCTGATTACAAACTGCTGATTACAGGCTGAACAGTAAACACCTAAAAGTTCTAGGTAATTTAATTAATTTAGATTTATGTTATACCTATGTGGTATTTATTCTTTACGTTTTTAACATCTATAACTTCCGCTTCTGGTTCCGGTTCCGCTTCTGCTTCCGTTAAACTAAATTCAAAACTTCTGCTTCCGCTTCCGGTTCCGTTAAAAACACATCCGTTACATCCCTGCAACATACAATCAGGGGCGGCTCACTCCGCGATTCTATCGCCGCGCTACAAGTACATCCTGGCGGCCGCGAGTTCGCGGCCTACTCAGGGGTGGCGCGCGTTCTCACGGAATGCACGTTCGCACTTTCTATTGTTACTTTACGTCGCGAGTTTTTTTAAGGTTCATATGCGATGTCCGCGTGTCGAATGGCTAATAATACTTAGTTAAATAGACATCATGAATAAAATAAATACCATAAGACCTTCTTACACAGATCTACTACTAATTAAGTCCCACGAAAAAGTTCAATAAGGCTTGTAATGTTGGAACTTGAACAAAAATATATAAATACAGTATATATACCTGGAAAGTACCCAAGACTTGAATATAATAGTATAACATTTTATGTGAGTATTAATTCGTTTTAATCCATAGGTAACCCTATCGCCGGACGCCGCGGACGTGCGGCTCGTTTCTTTGTAAGAATTTTGTAGGTATTTAAAAAGGCGGCATTTCGAAACATCAAAGCAGTGGGCCTTCTGTACTTGTACTATTATATATTCTGTGATACAATCACGCCTGTATCCCATAAAGGGGTAGGCGGAGCACATGAAACTACCCAAGTTTCAGTGACACTCTTGGCAAATAAGGGGTTGAAAGAAAGGAAATTGTGAATTTGTGACATTGCAATGATAGGTTTTCTGTTGAAAGTTTTATCTGCCTTGTTCATGGAGTGCTTACTATAATAATGATTAAATAATTCTGTCAACTATTTTGTACCGAGTTACCAACATAACAGGGGCAATGCATATAAAATAAATACTGGATAGAAATTGAGTAATTTAATCCATCTCACTTCAATGAACTTTCGTCCATTTTGGATTATCTAATTTTGAAATTATATTATATAGAGTTTAGTTAGAGGTACAATCAATAATTATAATCTATGTGAGTGTCCCACATTGTTGACTGCTATAAAGCTGCTATGTCAGTTTATTCATGTAAAGATACAAGCCAATCTCATCTTTATGGTAAGCAACAAAGGGGGACATTGTACTAAACACACTCACATATGACTCTGAATTTACCAACTCTACTAAAAAAAATTTCCAATGCTAATAAAAAAAGTTATAATTTTGTTTTTTTTTTCTAGTTGCTTCCAGGTCTTCAGCATAGCACACTCGCTGACTAGCATGCCTCAAGCACTGGCTTTAGCGACCTCACTGACATTGGAAGAGTTCCAAAATGATGGGTGTGTGTACATTGAACTTAGAAGCACTCCACGTGAGACACCTTATATGAGCAAGAAAGAGTACATAGATACTATTGTACAAGCTATCAGGTCAGTGTTTATCAAATGTTTGCACAAGACTTTAAATTTTTCAATAGGTTTATTCAAGTAAATTGATTAATCACAGAGAGTATTGTTAATTGCTTAGCTTAAGTGATTGTAACTGAACCAATTACCTGACAATTTCTTAAATATCACTTGAGCATTGAATTATTCAAATGAAAATTTTGTATAATACAATTATAAAGACTATCAGGTAAATCACACTAAGCCCCTAGCTTTAGCTTTATCCCTATTCACCCTGTCTGATGGTGTTCTATTTTTTCAGGAGGTCTTCAATCAACTTAACAATAATTTCCAAGCTGATCATATCCATAGACCGCAGGAGCACTTCTCAATCCGCAGAAGAAACAACAGACCTTGCCATAGAGTTCTATCAGAACTACCCGGAAGTGGTTGTGGGGATAGAGCTCAGTGGTGACCCCACTGCTGGGCAATTTAAGGACTTTGTGCCGGCCTTGACTAGGGCGCGAGAAGCTGGGATGAAGGTATTTTATTTTTCAACTCTTTTGCAAGCACAGTACCTACAATTAAATTAACACATAAAAGCCAGTACATTTTAAACATTAGTATTTAAGTTTGTTTTTTTTTTATCATGCAGAAACGTCTGCGAGCGATATTACATATTTTTAAATTAAAGGAAAAATGGAAAAATTCACACCTCCGGCAGGACTCGAACCTGGTTGAAATTACAATGTAAAAATTCTTGAAAAGATTTATAGGTACAAAATTTGTTTTGTTCCAATCTATTCCAGCCAGACAACCTTTCTGCAGTTTCAGCTACTTGACCCATATTCATACTGTGCCAGTAACACAGCTGAAATTCTCATACTCAATGTTTTCTAATAATTATTTAGTTTAATTTTTATTTTAGAATAATTTTAGATTTATTTAGGTTAATTTTATTTTAAGATAATATTATTTACCTATGAAATAAAAATTTTACTATTCTCCTTATTGTAAATTATATTGTCCTCCACATCAATTTTGATGGTGGCGACGTCGGCATTCAAGGGATTTTCCTTTTATGAGCTCTTATGTTATGTGGCTGCTATTTTGCATTTAATGTGTCGCAAGAGCTGCACCAACATTTCACTAACTCTAGTATTCTCAACCATTCTAGATAACACTCCACTGTGGAGAAATCTGCAACCCCGCAGAGATACTTGAAATGCTGGCGTGGAAGCCGGACAGAATAGGCCATGGGACCATGATACACCCTCGGTTGGGAGGGACGACTGAGACCTGGGAAGCACTGTGCCAGCTGAAGATTCCTGTAGGTTAGTAAAGGCCACTTTAGAGTCATTCAGCCAATACAGATTGAAATGTAGATGTTTATAGTCATCAAGTAACGGATTTATCAGTACCACTACCGCTACTGGACACTAGATGTCGCGAGTGTAGCAACAAACGAAAAAATCTTATTCTCAACAATTTTCGCTTTTCGCGACACCCGCCTGTGTGTGGTATTAAAAGGAAACACTAGTACTAAAAATTCGATATTAAGTTATTTACATTTAATTATTTGTTTCAGAAATTTGCTTGACTAGCAACGTGAATACAAAGTTGATAGCAAATTATGAAGCCCATCAGTTCAAGGAATGCTGCGAAGCGATGGTACCTGTCATAATCTGTGTAAGTTAATATTTTATGCAGTAAATAATTATACTTAACCCTTTGAACGGTGTCTATCTCGTATGGCGCATCATACTGAAACCTTGTCGAAAAGCTCGAAGATTGGTAAAAAAGACGCCAACAAACCGAAAACCAGTTGAAATCTTTAGCGGCTAAAGGGTTTTATGTGGAATACAATACAATACGATTGAAGTTATAAGTATACGCGTATTTTGGTTTCATACCGCACACCAATTAGTGTTTAGGAATCATTCATTAATTTTGCTTGTGTTTAGCAGCAAAATCTGTGTGTAAATATGCCTTTATAGAGTTTGTTTCGTAAAAAGACGTAGCGAAAAAAACTTTGCTATTACATTTTCAAAGGCGCTTGAACATACAAGAAAATGCTGTAGTTGAGAGCTGAGAA
Organism: Leguminivora glycinivorella; assembly: GCF_023078275.1. Lineage (NCBI taxonomy): Eukaryota > Metazoa > Arthropoda > Insecta > Lepidoptera > Tortricidae > Leguminivora > Leguminivora glycinivorella. The sequence goes on along the minus strand of NC_062978.1, from coordinate 22,605,871 downwards.
GACATTCTTATTTCTTACACAGATTGACTGTGTAAGTTAAGTTGAAAATAGAATATTTTATGTTTCAGACCGACGACAAAGGTGTTTTTGCGACTTCACTCTCTCAGGAGTACCAGATTTGTGCGGAGACCTTCGGCTTGGACCAGTCGCAGGTGGCCAGGCTGGCGCTTGATGCGAGCCAACACATTTTTGACGACGACGCGCGAAAACTTGTCACTGATAAAATTTTGAATTTTATAGAATGTAAAGAACTGTGAGTTTTGTTCTACTGTCGGTACAAGTAATAAATGTTAATTTTTTTATATTTCCAAAACTAGTTTTTCATCTGAAATCAATATCTAAAGAAAGGCAAACCTATGTAATTTAATCAAATTATATTGTTGGTTTAGGAATTCTGGCGAGTATAACAAGTATTTCAATAGAAAAATGCACAATAATAAAATTAAGTACTTTTATTTTACAAATACGGTTAGACGTTTGATCCCATCTGAACTGATCTGAACTTCCATTTGCCGTGTGCAAGCACCATTGTCATACTGACAATTTGGTCTTTGCCTTGAGGACGATGTGTGTCCAGAGACAAAAGAGCAGTCGTTCCAAGTGACAGTTGAAATGACATAAGGATAACCTATAAATTTCCCGTATCGAAATTGATACAAAGTAAAATAAATTAAGACTAGTTTTATAATAAATAAAACCTTAAACATGAGTGACTTATCTGACTTTGGAGGTTCAAAGGCTGGAGACTCTGAACTCCAAGATTTTCTCATGGTAGAAAAACAGAAAGCTCAATTCCATGCTCAGGTATTGTATCAGAGCTTAAAAACCTTTTAAAAATAATTAATCATAAGAAACTAATCCTAGTGCGTTTTTTTAGATACACGAGTTCAACGATTTCTGTTGGGAGAAGTGCGTAGACAAACCAGGAGCTAAGCTGGACAGCCGCACAGAGACATGCATCACCAACTGTGTGGAGCGATTCATTGATGTATCCCTCCTCATCACGAACAGATTCGCCCAGATGCTCGAAAAGGGAGGCGGCATGCACTGACCTACTCCTCAAATTTAGTCATTAATTCACATCATTTATAGTGTAGTTTAGGTCTTGAGATGATGTAACATGTTGTAAAACATTTATGTTATTGTTTAACATTGATTTCTTAGTATCTGATATGATTTGTGAGTGTACTAAGCTATTGGTATATGGATTTCTCAGATTCTGCATTTAGGGGTTGAGTGCTGCCAAAATGCTGTATAAAACCTTAAAAAGAACAATTTGAAACCACTAATACAGAAGAAGCTAAGCTACATTTGATGCCAAGTGCACTAACAGTAGTGTAACCAGTGTTTTAAAGGTTATAAATTCATTTCATTGCATTGTTATGCTTGGTACAGTTAAATATATTATGCTTGTTACCATAAGTTATGGTTTAATTCAATAAAACATTCATTTCTTATTTTAGTATAATTTAATCATAGAAATAATGGGACATCAGTTCTGTTCTCATTTCTGGGAAGAAATGATTAAGATTTTTTTAAATACACAATTAGTATTATCTTAAATATATTCTTTGCTTTCAGTGGAAAGGACTTTAGGACTAAGAATTTTGGGAATCATTAGCAACTTCCATACTTGTATTCATTTTTTGCTATGAAATGGAATTTGATATTTTAATTCTGGTATACCAAGTGCGATTTAATGGACTATCTCCTCGGGTGCCAGACTGATTTTTGAGTCATTGGATTTTATTCTAATTAATCATACTTCAAATTTGATTGACGTAATCGGGCCGGGAGTCGACCGGCCGACACTCCAAGGGATATACTATGTTTAGCATTAGAGGAAAGTATCTTGTCTTGATTGAATGACACTAAACAGTAGCTATAAGTAATGTATATCCATCCATTATAAATGGGAAAGTGTGTGTGTCTGTTTGTTTGTCTATCTTTCACAGCAAAACAGAGCGGCAAATTGACGTGATTTTTTAAGTGGAGATAGTTGAAGGGATGGAGAGTGACATAGGCTACTTTTTGTCTCTTTTTAACCCTCCTCTAAAATGGGGCGGCAGAAGTTCGTATGGAGCATTCCGCAATTTTCGAATTTAATGTGAGCGAAGCTGCGGGCAAAAGCTAGTGATTTATAATTATTACATTTTTGATATAAATAAATAAATATTATAGGACATTCTTACACAGATTGACTGAGGCCCACGGTAAGCTCAAGAAGGCTTGTGTTGTGGGTACTCAGACAATATATATAATATATAAATACTTATATACATAGACAACATCCATGACTCAGGAACAAATATCTGTGCTCATCACACAAATAAATGCCCTTACCGGGATTCGAACCCGGTATTCAGTGTTTATCAATCAGAAAGTTAAGCCTTTCTAATGCTAAAACAATACAATTAATTTGTCAATCAAACTTCCTTTCCACTGAAATCTTAACTTAGCATAATAAATTATCTTCCCACACGGCCCAACTTTGTGTCGGTGCGAGGATCAGCAGTCACTTTTTGGACCGCTACCAAGGCCTCATTAATCTTTGTCTGCAAGTCCCTCAAATCCTGAACAAAGAGGAGCTTCAAGACGTCAGAAGGCTGTTGGATAATGTTAGCATCACTTGCAGGGGGCTCAGGGTGTGGGTTTGTTTTCAAGATTTTGGCCAGGGCTGCCAGGCGGAGCTTGGGGTCAGGATGAGGGCCAATCCCGGCCAGGGTTGATATTCTATCAATGCCTTGTTTGAATGCTGGACTGGAGACTGAAAGTGAACAATTTAGCAAAAAGTTAGTTGCAATAATGTAAATAGATTTTACCTATTCATGTTAAACACAATTATCAACAAATTATAGCAAAACTTGCAAAGTTTCATTTGTGCATGTAAAGCATCCATTTGTTCATGTATAACATGACTCTTTTGATATAAGAATTTGTTGGAATTTGCAATAAAAGATTACTTACAGTCAAGATTATCCAAAGGATTTGAAGATACTACATTAGGTGTAGCTTGTTTGGGTTGTTCTACTTTGATTTCTTTGTACTTCTCAGCTGTAAAAAAGTGTTTTATGTAAGGAAAACAGTTTTTGTCATACAGGACGAATCATGGGACGTGAGCAGGAATAAGCTTTCATACTCAGTACATGATATATTAAATTCATTGTGCAATATCAATATGTAAGTTAAAGAAGTGTTTGTGTGAACTCCAATACATCTAAACTAAAATTACGAAAATCCTACCATTGTCCGCGTATTCTAACCGGACGGCATACGACATGAGCCAGTTTAACTGTTCATTCGGGGAGCCCTCAATAACAGGGCTGACGAGGTCTTTCTGATATGTATCATACGCCGCATCCCATTCGTCACTTTCGATTTGCCTGAGCCCTTCCCGCTCTTCTATTTTGTAATGTCTTATCTTCTGGTCTTCTAACCATAGTACTACACTTCTGTACTCGCTTTTATCTGTAACAATCCAGAGAGTTTAGCAGAATCCTGTGTAAAGCACTCCATATACTGAAACCCGGCGAACTATATACTGACCATTGCAGTTGAAGCTCTCTGGATTTGGGTGTCCTAAAGCGGACAGTTTTAGCTTGAACATGTTATTCATAATTTTGTTACTGTAATTAAGCTTACTGTTGGTAAAGTAAAAATATATTCGTTTTCGTGAGCACTGAGCAAAATGCAAAGCATAGGTTAAAAATCTTTTGACAATTTAATCAATTTTGTTGCCATCTATGCCATCACTTTTAGTTATTTTCAGTGTGGCAACATAACCCATCACTGTTTGAGTTAAGCATAAAAACGACCATACTTGTATTTCATAAATACTTGACAAACTGTCATTGTCACCAGCTAGTGTCACATCAGCAATGAGTACACATCAGCATCAGTCTGATCAGTCACATGTCGGATGTCGGTATTGTCATTGTCGGTTAGGGTGGAGCGAAAAAACACTTTTCTGGAATTAGCAAACCTAATAGTTACCAATCAATGCCCCTTAGTCTAAGAAGCCTTTGTGCAAATTTTCAGCTTTTTAAATCAACATCTTCTGCCTCCGCATTAGGTTTGAAATTTTGAAAATCTCATACAGTAAACCTGAAAATTCAACTTTTAGATAAAAAATGTTTTTCGGCAGTATTATGTTCAGTATACATTATTGATACATATTATTACAAGAAACTACCAAAAATTGCGAAAATAGCGTAAAAAATCGCCAATTTTCAGTATTTTAGCGGCTATTTTGGCGAATGTACTGAAACTAGACAAACTTTGGCGATTCTTGACGCTATTTTCGCAACTTTTTGTAGTTTCTCATAATGATATGTATCAATAACATATACTAAACATAATACTGCCGAAAATTTTTTTTTATCTGAAAGTTGAATTTTTAGGTTTGTATGAGATTTTCAAAATTTCAACCCTAATGCGGAGGCAGAAGATGTTGATTTAAAAAGCTGAAAATTTGCACAAAGGCTTCATAGACTAAGGGGCACTGATTGATAACTATTAGGTTTGCTAATTCCAGAAAAGTGTTTTTTCGCTCCACCCTATTGTCGGTCGTGGATTGTACTCTGTTGATAAGAGATTACGTGTATTTATTTTAAACTATGCGTTTTTAATATTTAAGAAACATTTGTGGCTGTCACGAATACAAGATAAACCTAATTTTCTTTAACTGTAATAGAAAATTATTCGTCATGTCGACTTGGGTGAATGAGAACAGTGTTACTTTTTTCCAACTTTTCTGTATAAAAGTAGTGAAGTGCGGTCGTGTACCTCAGCATATCGCTTTTATAATGGATGGCAACCGCAGATATGCAAAAAAACATAGAGTACAAAGCAGTAAGGGTCATTCCGAAGGATTTAATAAATTGTCAGAAACGTTAAAGGTAAAATGAATAAATTTGAGTTTTTTATGTTTCTCATCACATTATATCATGTATGTTAATGTTACGTTTTTAAATTACAGTGGTGTCTGGATCTAGGTATACCTGAAGTTACTGTTTATGCATTCAGTATAGAGAACTTTAAGAGAACAGATGAAGAAGTTAATGGCTTGATGGATTTGGCTCGAGACAAATTTCAAAGGCTACTGGAGGAAATGTAAGCTACAAATTACTTAAAACTAACAAAATAAATATCATACAGATTTTTTTATTTATTTCTGTTTTGGTTCATATGTTTTAAAGGGGCATTCCATGCTACCATCCAATTCTTCTAATACTTCTGAAGAGGCTAAAAAAGTGAAGTTGTGTCTGACAACCTTTCATGACTTGGTTAACAAATTGACAGTATTTTCTCAAGCTTTATGGATTTGATTAAAATAGCTGCCACAAGGCAAAAGCATGTTGTAACTGACATTCTCATGGAATGCCCCTAAATTTGGTTTCGTCTTTAGTTGCTAAGTAACAAAACTAAACTAGACTAACTATACTAACTAAGAAAATAAATGTCACCCATAATATTTATTATTAAAACTTTTAATTTAAAATATTTTGAATTTATTACTACAGTGACCAGATAAATGAGTGGGGCGTGAGACTTCATGTGGCTGGACGCTTGACATTGTTGCCTGATGACCTGCGGGCACTTGTAGCGAAAGCTATGCTCCTGACCAGGCACAACAATAAGCTGAGGCTTAATATTGCTTATTCATACACTGGTTAGTTGCTATAATACTCAAAGTTCAAACATTTTCCTTTAAAAAATCTATAGATAATTTTTATGCAAAAGTATAAATTTTGTTTGTTTGGTCTCTTGGTAGTTCAGATAAATGAGTAGAGAAGGGATTTCAAGTAGGGATTTAAATATTAATATGGATATGACTGTCATAATTTATTATTTTTTCTACACACAAAAAAATGTATCGGTACATAAAAATAAAATCCGTTTTGGATGCTTTTGTGAATATTGGGCAAAAATTATGATACTAAATAAACAAAGGTTTGTTAATTTTTTAAATAGTTTATTTTACAGAGTTTCTATAAGCATTGTAGATGTGGAAAAGATGGAAGCAAATTATTTTGATTTTTTATCTATTCTTTGAGTTGTAATAAAAGTTTTTACTGTGCAATGTGCAGAAGAAATATTAAAGAAGAAGAACTTCAATAAATAAAGTATTTAAAAAATTACAATTTTTTTTTATTAAAATCATAATTTTTGCCCAATATTCACAAAAGCATCCAAAACGGGTTTTACTTTTATGTTTCGGTACTTTTTTTTTTGTGTGTAAAAAAATTAATAAATTATACCAGTCATATCCATATTCATATTTAAATCCCTACTTGGAATCAGCTCTCTATAGATGAGCACTTGGCTAGTGATCCAGTAGTTGTGGCCAGTTGGTAAACCAGTATTGATGATATTGGATACTAATTTGACATTAAACTATTCCAGCCCGTGATGAAATCACTCGTGCCGCGTCACAAGTCATCGAGGGTGTGAGGAACAAGGAGCTTACTGCTGACGATATAGACGAGGATCTCTTGTCAGAGACATTAGAGCTGAGTCCACCAGACCTTCTGGTGAGAACCTCGGGTGAAGTGAGGCTGTCAGACTTCATGCTATGGCAGGTAATGTCATATGTAATCTCTCACCACATTGTATATCCCCTGGTGACGCAAATTGACATACATACAGAATTAAAAAATATGGACTTTGATTTTGTTGCAATTGTCAAATTCCTATAATGAAAGCAAACTGTTTAGTTTTTTTAGGGTTCCGTACCTCAAAAAGGAAAAACGGAACCCTTATAGGATCACTCGTGTGTCTGTCTGTCCGTCGTCACAGCCAATTTTTAACCGACTTCAAAAACGGAGGAGGTTCTCAATTCGACTGAATTTTTTTTTTTATTTTTTTTTTTGTATGTATGTTACTCGATATCTCCGAAAATCGTGGACTGATTTTCAAAATTTTTTTTTTGATCGTATGGGTATAACCCCGAGATGGTCCCATTGGCACCAAGTCGGGGTCTGATGATGGGATCTTGGAGAAATCGAGGGAACTCTTCAAATGTTATAGGCACATGTAATGTTTTTAGTGTATTTTTCAAAGGTACACCAGTATTTACGCCTGCTGGTAATAATTTTATGTGGCTGAGCTGATGATGGAAGGTCAACTCCTCAATGGTTAGGAGTTAAAGGATAATTCTTTCACTACTGTACATATATTCGGTCTGATACATATAATATCACTAGGAACCACTAAAAATCAACAAATAAATAAACTTTTTAACAAAAAATAAAACCGCCTTCAAAAATAAGCGTGTTACAAAACACGGAGAAACTAAAAAGCCAAAAATAATAAACCTTTAAATTCAGATTTCTTATCGGATTGCAATAATCTAAACATCCCAATTAAAAACAAATCAATTATTTTTGGAGTCGGGGCCAGCCTGAGTAGGTATGGTTGGGTGGGGCAAACAGGAAATAGCAAGGCGACGAACAGGTCTGGTACCGACTACAAAAATAATGGATTTGTTTTTAATTGGGATGTTTAGATTATTGCAATCCGATAAGAAATCTGAATTTAAAGGTTTATTATTTTTGGCTTTTTAGTTTCTCCGTGTTTTGTAACACGCTTATTTTTGAAGGCGGTTTTATTTTTTTCCCCTCACTACCTCGGAAACACGTGTTTTGTCCTTTAATACCAGCGGGTAAAAACGCATTTTATCCACTAGTGGGTAAAGTAATTTGACCTTGAATAAAGTCAAATTAACTGCTTTAAAATTGATAAAAGTAGGTGAATCTAGTAATAAAGATGATTTACCACCTGTGGAACTACTGGAAGCAGTGATAAACGCATTTTTTGCGTTGTAGTTTCCTCGCTATAGTGAGGGGAAAAGTTTTGTGTTACACTCGGGTGCAAATGTATTTTACTTCTCGTGTGTTATTAAAAAACTCGCAAGTTCAGGATTCTATTCTCGAACCACTCGCTTCGCTCGTGGTTCAACTATAGAATCCTTTCACTTGCTCGTTTTTCAATTCCACACTCGGCGTTAAAATACAACTTTGCCCCCTTGTATAACAAATAACTATTGTTATCTCCGAAACTACTGAACCAATTAACTTGAAATTTGGCACGCATATTATGTAAACCTGTGACCCAAAGACGGACATGTAATTTAAATTAAGAAAATTCAATTTTAGGGGCCACTTTTGGGGGGTAAAAGTGAAAATTAAAAATCAAAGTTTCTAGAACTATATTGTGTTACATATCAAGTGAAAGAGGTTTTTATAAGTATTTCAAAAATATTTTTTTAATAATTTTTAGTAAGGTAATTTTCAAGTTATTTAAGAAAATAGGCAAAAAATGACCATTCCCCCTTATCTCCGAAACTATTAAGCGTAAAATTTTCAAAAAAATACACGAGATAGTTTTTTATCTATAGATTACAGGAAAACCTATTAGAAATCTATAGTAAAGCGTAAGTCGGACTTAAAAGAAAAAAACTCTAATTACGAATTTCACTCACTGCCGCTGCAAGGATAACTCCTACAAACCAAATCTCTTGAAATTGTTTGAGCGCGCTTAAATATTACATATAAACTCATTTCTGTTTCGTTTTGTTCAAAATATTGATTATTCGCAAAAATGACTTAAGTTCCTACCTAAAAGGGAGGCGCTTAAGCCCTTCTTGTAGTGTACGGAACCCTTACAACGCGAGTAGAACTCGCACTTGGCCGGTTTTTTTTTAATTAGGCTGGTTCATTATTCCACCTGTCCGTTGTCAATTCCTTATGAGTATTCTTAATCTAATGCAGTTAATGTACATTGCGTCTCACTATCTCGTTGAGAAAAATGACGAAACAGAACCCAATGCGACCTCACGGAACGGCAAAGAGAGAGAAACACCAGAGTATGTTTAGAGGGGGAAAAACTGCGAGTCCCACTCATCGTGCGTAACTGCATCAGCTGTCAGTAAAAAAATGACAATCGTTGACGCTGGCTCTGTCACACCAATACAGAAAAGCAATTGTGAGAGCTAGCTAACGATACGCTTACGAAGCGTGCGATTGTCACGTTGGCTAGGTACCTCGTTCTAACCTATAATCTTTGACAAGCTTATTTTCCCTCATTTCAGATCTCTGACACCGTACTCTACTTCACCGACGTGCTCTGGCCCGAATTCACCATCTGGAGCCTACTGGCTGCCATCATCCACTTCCAGAGACACGCCACAGAGCCGAAACCGGATATAGACCTGAGCGACCGGAAGCGAACGTTCACGGACAGGTTGGAGGACAAGCGGTGGCAGCTGTTGGAGAAATATGTTACATAATTTATTTAGAATAGGAATAGCGAATTGATAAAACTTATCTGTCATTCATAGAGACTCAGGCCCACCAAAAGCGGGGCCTTATCACACTTGCGATTTGCGAGCGAGTTGAAAGCAATGCGAGCGCGCAGCTAGTTCGCAGCCAGGACGTAACTATTTCGTCGCAAGTGCGCAACGATTTCGCCGCGTGCATCCATTATGATTATAGTCAAAGATGCTGATGCAGATCACTCGCAGCGATTTTCATGCAAGTACGCAACGTATACGTTGAGCGCTCGCGGCGAAATCGTGACGCACTCGCGGCGAATTGGTTACGTGCTCGCGATGAACACGCTGCGCGTTCGCTTCGCTTTCAACTCGCTCGCAAATCGCAAGTGTGATAAGGCCCTAAGCGATGGCCGATGAGCTATCGGTGATAGAAACGAACGAAAGATAGTCGCTCCCGTGTAAACAAAAGAGACGCCGATAGTGCGAGCGAGTTATAGTTTGTCGCCGAGCGATGAACTATAAATCACCTGTGGCTTATTACCAGAGATCGGATTTTTTTTTTTAAGATAATCAGATAATATTTATCGAATGAATCGGATTTTTGTGCGACATCTCATACTAAAAGTCATCAAACTAAAAACAAAAATAAAATTTGTTATGAATATAAGCTTTGCGGTGAGTCTTTACAACAAGTAGACCACGTACGAGATCTAGGAATATCTCTTGACTCCAAGTTGCATCTGGACCAGCATATAGAAATGATTGTCTCAAAGGGATACAAAATGTTTCAGTTTGTTACAAGAGCAGCTAAAGATTTTAAAAAAGCCACTACATATATTTATTTGTTTAATAGCCTGGTTCGCCCTCAGCTTGAATATGCCAGTATCATCTGGGATCCCTTTTATAATAAATATATAGAAGCAATTGAAAAAATACAATACAAATTCCTCAAAAATGTTAACTACAAACTTTATCGAAATAGGAAATTAACGTACAGTAGTTTAACACAAAAGTATAGAGTAATCTCTTTAAAAAATAGACGCGTACTCCTTCAAGCAATGTTCCTCCACGGACTATGCCAGAACAAATTCGACTGTGAACAGCTTGTCAATAAGATATGTTACATAGTGCCCAGAACTGTTAACCGCCGAGACGCGCGCGCTTACCGGCTGTTCGCGGTGGCCCCGTGCCGCACCAACGCCGGTGCGCGCGCGCCTCTTCGCAGGCTCCTTACTACGTATAATCAACTTTTTACCCACCTGGATATATGTCATCTGCCCGAGGCTAAGTATAAGTATGCTATTTTAGATTCTATAAAAAATCCCGCTTGAAATTTTCCCTGCTTGCATGTTAATTCATAAGTACCTAGTTTAAGTTATTTGACTGTGTATATAACACATTTTTTTTTTTTTTTTTTCTCTCTCTCTAGCACACACATTCCTATTCTATGTTGCATTTTTTTTTTCTTCCTCTTTCTTTTCATGTTAAGATATATATTGTTGTTTTAATAATGTATCAAAAACTTAACTGTCTCCTATCTATTAAGCCAACCATAGTTTCTGTTGTAGTAATTCGTGGATAATGTCGTTGGCTATACTTTAAGTTCTTTTTATTGTACTTATACATGTAATTATATATTGTATAGTTGTTTGTTATCCCTAAAATCATCATCATCATCATCATACAATCACGCCTGTATCCCATGAAGGGGTAGGCAGAGCACATGAAACTACTCAAGTTTCAGTGCCACTCTTGGCAAATAAGGGTTTGACAGAAAACGAAATTGTAACATTGCAGTGACAGGTTGCCAGCCTCTCGCCCACGCCACAATTTAACCCATATCCCACAGTCGCCTTCTACGACACCCACGAGAAGAAAGGGGGAAGGAAGGGGGGGGGGGGGGGGTATCCCTAAAATAAATAAAATAAAATAAAATAAAATAAAATAAAATGACGTAAGTCACTAAGAATGTCGCAAATCCGTCCGATCTCTGCTTATTACACAATAGTGACAATAGGCTAGTTTCCTACTAGTCAAAACAGCTTCTTTTTATGAACTGTTAAAACGATTTGCTAATATGGAATTACTATGAAATACCGAGGAGTGACGTCACGGTCAATTCATTTACTTTATATCTTTCTCTTTGACTTATTAAATAGAAATTATGTTTAAACATAACTACTGTCTATATTTTTGTTCTAATTATGTAGTGCTTTATTTAATACACTGCATAAAATATTTTATTTTAAGCATAGGAAACTAGCCTACTGTAGCCCGACAGTGACTCTTCGCCGTTCATTGACTGTTAAACAAGAAAATATTGACGCTGAGTAACAATGTTACTTATAGACCCAGGAATAGGCACAGAATTGTCAGTGTCAAGTGTCAATGTCACTGTGGTGAAATAGCCCACAGCTCTTTCTTTTATTTGCATTGTTTCAAACCTAAGCCGCATGGCCTGTTAATCCGTAATTGCTTGGTTTCCACGGGACAGGCTTCGCCTAGTGTGGGACCATAGAACTAATTGTCTGTAAATCATTTCATTTCATTTACACGGGCGAGACTATCTTTTGTTGGTTTTTGGGTAATATCGCTGATCGCTTACGCCGTGGCTTGCGTGGGCGACGGTCGCGCGACGGCGATGCGACGCATACGAAATCAAACCTTATCGATATGGAAGTATGAGACGCGACGGCGACGGTCGCGCGACCGTCGCCCACGCAAGACACGGCGTTACTCTTTTTTTTTTTTGTATGAATAGGTAGACGTTTGACCACGATCACACCTGATGGTAAGTGATGATTTATAGAAGTTAGACGTTTAAATAACACTTGAACCGGCGGGCTAGTAAAATGACTTACAACTTATCTCGGTAGGAATGGAGAAAGGTGACTTTGGTTTCACTTTTAAATACCTAGGAATTTCTTTATTTGTTATTGACTATTTATTTTATAACATAGAATAATAGATTTGGATTTGTAAAGGCCAGCCCAGACGGGACAATTTTCTCCCAATCTATTGAATCAGATGACAAATTAAATGGCTCTTTCCATTGTTTAGGTAAGACTTGCCGCGACCTTTATATAGGGGATCTGGACAGGGAACGTGTTAAGATTTTGCATTGATGCTAATTTGTTTTCCTGATCAAATTGATCATCCAGTCTGGACAGGCCCTATATATCTTTAAATTTTATTATCGGAATACCCCACTTGGATAAATCTACTTTGCAAATGTGTATTTTATAATATCACTTAATACTTTTATGAATTTAATTTTGATGCATTATGATCAAAACCTTATTCTGAACTGAATATGAGAAATAGTTATTTGTTATACAAGGGGGCAAAGTTGTATTTTAACGCCGAGTGTGGAATTGAAAAACGAGCAAGTGAAAGGATTCTATAGTTGAACCACGAGCGAAGCGAGTGGTTCGAGAATAGAATCCTGAACTTGCGAGTTTTTTAACACACGAGAAGTAAAATACATTTGCACCCGAGTGTAACACAAAACTTTTCCCCTCACTATAGCGAGGAAACTACAACGCAAAAAATGCGTTTATCACTGCTTCCAGTAGTTCCACAGGTGGTAAATCATCTTTATTACTAGATTCACCTACTTTTATCAATTTTAAAGCAATTAATTTGACTTTATTCAAGGTCAAATTACTTTACCCACTAGTGGATAAAATACGTTTTTACCCGCTGGTATTAAAGGACAAAACACGTGTTTCCGAGCTAGTGAGGGGAAAAATAAATTAAGGCTCAAGGTGGTTTATGGTGGCGCTATGTAGGTTGAGGTGAACTTTTGAACATATTAAATTATTTATTACCTGAAAATAAAGTTTTATTTGCGGTATATTATGGGGTCATTCACGACGACGGATTTTGCGTAATCATGGCAATTCGAGCCAAAGCCCGCGTCCTCGTGAAATATCTACAAAACCTAGTTAAGTGAACATCCCCTGTCCCTAAGGGGTCATCCACATGTTACGTAACGGCGTAAGGGGAAAAAAGCGTGTGACATAGGGAGGGGGGAGGTATTTAAAAAATCAAAATCTTGCGTGACGTTATATGTGGACGGCCCCTAATATCCCATTACTTTTATGTATATTAATTGTTGTACGCGTTTATTTTGCTTATCGTTCGTTTTCGTAAACTTATATCGTTTCTAAACTATGTGACAAAGAGCAATAGTTGTGGAATTAGTAAGACAATTGTGATTAATAAATAAATTAATTTAGTTTTTTACAAAATAAAATCCTTCAATGCGGGTGCCGTTGGATGGACGCCGCAGTCTTAGCTACCATCCACACTCATAAGACGCATGTCTTGCGGCGCGCAACGGTCCGGTCCGGTCAACGTCCGTTCCGCACCTCAGGACATGCGTCTCTTAGATGTGGCCGGTCACTTATGAAATGAAATAAACATTAGCCTATTAGAGAAATAATGAAAAAGTGGTAACATAGTAATGTCGTCCCGTTTTCTATGTGTGTACATATTTGAAAGTTTTTTTTTATTTTCTTTCTTTTTTGCCAGACTACATTCTGTGAATCAAAACAAGATTCGCACAATAACACATTACACCTTTTATCGTTGTTTTTTAACGTGAGACACTTGTTAGTTTATTTGATGTTTTATTTCGCAGTTCTATGTCTTTGGGCCTTTTCTGCTGAGGATTCAATCCAAGGGACTTTTATTTGCATAATTCTTTAAGGTTTAATATTTTTCAGTACATATGGTACTTTGTTATTTCACTTATTTATTTCATAGTTAAGCTTTGACGTGTCCAGGATAAAGTCCGTGACAGTACATAAATATATTATATGGCTCTTGAAGATTTGACAAGAAAATGCACTAATGTACCAGGCGGTCTCTCTCGCCCGCGAGTTCATACTTGAAGTTGCGCTTAAGGCTTGGCCAAACACACGGCGCGACGCGCGCGCGGATCACGCCGGCCTCGTGCTCTCAACACGCCCTCATCGCGGCGCAATGCAGGCGCGACTCGCTCACACCATGCGCCGGCGGAGGGTCGCTCATTCCGTGACTGTGCGAGTGAGCGCGGCGCAGCGTGCCGCGGCGTCCGCGCCGCGTGGTCGCAAGGGACCGCGGGCTGCGGGACGCAGTTTGTTTGACGTCGCTAACCTGTTAGCATATGCTACTGTTGTGCCTGTTTGGCCAAGCCTTTAATGTATGATGTATTTTCTTTTGAGAGACTTACTAAAATAACTCTGTATATTAATTTAACGGTTTCCCATAGAGCATAGGGGTTTATTTCTTATACAGAGTAGGGAAATATAAAATCAGGAAGAGTGGGAAAGTAAGCGAGAGAAACAACAATTTATAATGATCACATAATTATATTATAAAATGATTTAATTACAATAAACAGAATAAGTATCATAATGTACCTACACTACGAACAACTTACATTAATTAGAAGCGGACACGTGTACTCCTCTCATATTTACAATTTGTACATTGAGCGCTCGATTCGTTCATAATACTTAATTTAGTCGTCGCTAACGATAATTTCATCGTAAATAAATAGGGCGGGTCGGGCTCGGGCTCGGGCTCGGGCGCCGGGCGGTCTATATTTACAGGGCGCGGGGCCGGGGCCGGGCACTATGTACACTACAACTGTTCCACGAACTTGGTCAGCTGGTCCTGCGGCGTCATCGGCGGCAGCTGGTCGTCCGGCGGGTGCGGCTGCGGCGGCGCCGGCGACTGTCGCAGCAGCAGCAGCTCGCCCGCCGGCCGCGGCGACGACGCGGGCGGCGAGCGCGGCAGCGCGCCCGGGCTGAAGTACCGCGCGCCGTGCCGCACGCCGTACGGCCGCGGCCCGGGCCCGGCCCCGGCGCCGGCCACGGCTCCCGGCGCCGCCACCCCCGCGCGCAGCCAGCCCGCGCCGTGCGGCATGGCGGCCGGGCCCATGCCCACGCCCACGCCCACCTGCGTCTGCTGCGGCAGCATCTGGTGCATGGGCTGCATGCGCGGCTGCTGCATCATGTGCTGCAGCGGCTGCTGCGCGCCCACGCCGAGCGACCCCACGCCGCCGACGCTGCCGCCCACGCCGACGCCGACGCCGCTCACGTTGCCCACGCCGCCCACGTTGCCGGCCGCTTGTTGGTTCTGGGCGTTCTGAAATGAGATAACGAGATATTGTTAGGCAGCGTCCCCACTTAGGCGTCGCGTGTCTCGCGGCGCGGAACGGACATGCGTCTTATGAGTGTGGATGGTCCCTTAGATGCGTTTACATGCATAGATGGGCCGTTTTTTTTAAAGTTGTCCACCCCACTTTTTTGTAACATGTGTATTTTTTACGCAAATCATACTCAGAATCACGAGGTCTTTTCGATCCTAATAGGAGAAAAAATGTCCCAAGACTTCCATACATTTTTCAAACCTTCCATTTTGTTACCGCCATACAAAATATATGAAAAAATGGAAAAAGACCTTGCGAATCTGAATGGATATCACATAAAAAAATCCAAATTAGAAAAAAGTGGGAGGGAGGCAAACTTAAAAAAAAAAATGGCCCAGATACTAGAAACCCTTAAATCAGGGATTCCCAAACTTTTCGCCTCTCTGTCGTCAAAAAAGAAATGTCACGCCCCCCTCCTCTTACAATTAATAAGGTAATGTGTGCACTTATTTTACGGTTCCGCGCCCCTTTATAACGTTGCTGTACCCCTGCCTTGTCTAGATAAAGAGGAAAGTTTGTGACGTCATCATCACGCTACATTCGAAACTACGAAAAACACTGATTGGTTTCCTCGATAGTGAAAAATGAAAAACCAAGAAGACTGGAACCATACCAAAACATGTGCAGATTAACCAAGGAGACTGAAACCATTCCATGGCAAAGAATGACAAGTAGTATAGACCCACCTGTCGCTGTTTGATGAAGGCGGCCATGAGTGGCGGGTTGGACTTGAGTATCTGCAGGATCTCCTGCTGCTGGTTGTGGCTGGTGGGCGAGCGCAGCGTGGCCATGAGCTGCTGCAGCGCCTTCTGGTGCATCGGCGGCGCCGCGCCCGCCGCCACGCCGCCCACGCGCGTCGCCTGCGCTTGCTGCACTTGGACCTGTTGCTGCTGTTGGACTTGTTGTTGCTGCGCTTGCTGTTGTTGCTGCTGTTGCGTTTGTTGCTGAAAATGGCAATGCTCTTGTTAGTTAAAGTACGGCGAGGAATGTTGTAAAGGAATACTTGAAGACAATTTTTTTTGATATGCTGTAAATCGTAAATTCAGTGAATTATGTCAGAAACTTCTATTCAAGGAGAGAATTATTTAGTTGCTATTGATTGGTAGAGGTATTTTGGCTCAATATGAATAAAAGTAAGTAAGATTAGTATTTGAAAATACGGGCTAATATCTGTCTTGTATAAAGTTGATTTTGTAAAGTTATTGTCTATTCATCCATCAAAAATATCATCCGTCAGGGATGCAGTGGCCAATGACGTGTGTGATGATGTGCCTATTCAGGGATCAATTGTAATTAATGGCCGCTGTACACATATGGCCAACGGTTCCACCAACCCCCTTGGCCAAGTGTGTAGAGGGCTACTTGGCCGTAAGTTGGCAGTTGGCGCTTGCGCTTGCCGGTCAACCGATTGGTGTCGGTTTTTTGTCCACACATCAAAGGATCTTGGCGCCAATGGCCAACTGCGTTTACACGTTGGCGCTTCATTCAGTTGGTCGTCAGCCGTCAGAGAGGACAGTAGTGAAATATTTACGAAAATAATAAGTTTATCTATGCCAATAATGGCAATAATAGTGTAGATTTTAGGAAATAAAATAACCTTGCAAATGTTTAATGTATTTCCTAAAAAAGATAAATGTTCTTATCAGAATATTCAAAAAATTGTTAATATATCAATTAATTTAATTTTACTACGGGGTTATTATTTTTTAATCAAATTTTGCTGACAACGTAAAAGACCTAGAATTTCCTAGCCTTTTCCATTCCACGTCCATCTTTCATGAAGAGCCAATGCCAAGTGATTGGTTCGCCAATGTGTAAACAGCGGCTCTTATCTTGGCCAAGGGGTTTCACAAAGGGTTGGTGGAACCGTTGGCCATATGTGTACAGCGGCCATTATACTAATATTTTTTCTCAATTATTACAACATCGTGCAATGTGACGAGCATTGTAAATTTGAATAATTAACATATTCTATACATACAAGCTCTACACGGTTTTCCCAAAAATGAAAATCTATTCCAATTAGCTCAGCTTACAATATGATTCTGTGAAGACAAATTGCATTTCGCGAAAATGTAATCTAATTTGAATATATCTTATATAGGAATGCTAACGTTGAAAGTTTGGGTGGATATGGTTACCTGCAGCGGCGTGTGGTGCTGCAGCGGCAGCGAGGCGAGGTGCGGGTTGTGCTGCTGCAGCGCGGCGGGGTGGTGGTGCACGGCGGGGTGGTGGTGGCGCGGGTGCAGCGGGTGGTGCAGCGGGGGCGGCGCGCCGGCGCGGTAGCGCGCCGCCCACTCCGCGCTCGCGCCGCCCCCCGCGCCCGCGCCGCCTCCTCCCCGCGCCGCGCCGTGCGCCGCCTGCTTGCCGTACGACGGCGCCTGCTGCCGCGCCGCCTCTTCCTGCACCTGCCGGGTACGACACTATGTAGTCGCGGTCGCTGTAACTCTAATGGCGGCTCCACACGAGTGATGAACGATACGCGACAAACACGATCATGTTTTGCAGTTTGCCAGTGATCAAACGTGATTCAGTGATTCGTGACAAACTGGCACGTTCGCTAAGCCCGATCTTGCCGTTTGTGTTCCGTGGTGTTTGTCACAAATACCAAGCATGTGGAGCTAAGTAAGAATCTACAAAAGAACTCGTGGGAAGAGCAAAATGCTTAATCCTTAAATGCATATACCTAACGATTAATATTCATAAACGTACTCTAAAGTTATCATTATCAAGCCGATAAAGTTCGTTTGTCCTTTTCTATCACACCAATACGTCGGAAAGGGACAAACGAACTTTATCGGCTTGATAACTTTAGAGTACGTTTATGAATATAAGGGGGTAAGACTGTACAGTGTGCACACTTATCATTTGATAATTTATTTCCAGCAATTCCAGCTTAAAGCTTTATCATCAGGAAAAAAACGTGAATAAATAGGTACATAAATAACAGATAGTATAAAGAATAAGTGACGTACCTGCTGGAGCGCCTTCTGCACGTTGTGGGGCAGCGCGTGCGGCGCGGGCTTGGAGGGCGGCGGCGAGCCGAGCTGCGGCTGCGGCGGCGGGCTGGGCCCGGCCGCGGGCATGCCGCGCGTGTTCATGGCCGCCATGCGCCGCCGCAGCAGCTGCTGCTGCTGCACGCGCTGCTGCACCTGCTGCTGCTTCAGCTTCTGCTTGATGCTCGAGCAGAACGGCACCGAGCACTTGGTCTCCTGGCAGTGTTTCGCGTGGTAGCAGCACAGCGCGATAAGCTGCTTGCAGATCGGGCAGTCGCCCTTCGTCTTGCGCTTGCAGATCTTGGTGTGCGCGACGACGCGCTTCATCTTCTGGCACGAGGGCAGGCGGCAGTTGGCGTCGCGGCACTGGCACGCGTGCACCAGCGACTGGATGCAGCGCTGGATGGAGAGCTTGCGCGCCTCCTGCGGGTTGGCCTGCTTCATGTCGCCCGGCGAGGAGCCGACGTCGATGTCGAGGCCGAGCTTCTCCATGCGGTGCGGGTGGCCCTCCTTCTCGTGGCAGGGCACGCAGAGGTCGAAGTCGTCGCAGACGGTGCAGTGGTAGCGCGTCTCGACGTGCGACTTGCACGAGTTGCACGTGTAGACGAACTTGTCCTGGCCCTGGTTGTGCAGCTCGTAGAGCATGCAGAGCGTGGAGAAGCGCGCGCGCCGCGTCGACGAGAACTCGTAGTGGCGGTCGCGCGCCATCGTCAGGAATGCGTCGCGCCCGTCCATGAGATCGCAGTTCACGAGCGGGTCGGGGTCACCGATCGGCTGGAAACAAACAACCACATTTAGGCCTCATAGCTTGTGACACATACAAAAAAACTTCACATTAAACATTGTCTGGATAACTTGGATTAAATTATCTCATAATATGGAACACTTACCGCTAAGCTGGCAGCAGATTGCGCGGAATGTAGCCTAATGACGAAGAACACCTCCTTGTGTTTCTCCATGGTCGCGAATATCTTCGCGCTGAGGTCGCTGCCCTGCTGCTGGTCGCTCTGCTTCTTGCTGTTCTTCCTCTGCGCCGCCTTCGATTTGTTCGACTTCTTCGCTTTCTTCTGGCCCTTCTTCTTGCCGTCGGGACCTGCCTCGTTGTCCTCCGACGACTGGAATATCTACAAATTAATTTAGTTGTTAGGGAGTGCAATGCTATGTACAGAGCGGTGAAGTATGGTGTTAGTCGTTAGTGATTAATATTTTAGGTGCATTTTGTAAGGGTTTTGTGATTTAGAAGTTCTTTTTACAGAAAGAATTTAGGAGATTTGGTGTAAAATAAAATTTAAGGTCGTCAGGTTAGCATCGCGTGTATTTACTTGATTTTATTTAGACTGAAGTGTATGGCGTTGGAGGTTTTACGGGAGAGTACGTGAAAGATGAGACTGTCCAAGTGTCCAGTATAGAATGAATCTATTGAAGGAAAAGAGTTTCCTTTATATAGTACACAATGTCTTTGTTCGTGTGAGGTGAACTGTGATGACATAGAGAATAGAAAGAGTATATTAAATCAATATAATACAAGTTACAGATATATCGGATTACAAAGGTAGGCGAATACAAGGTTCCGAGAAATGGATAATGAATTATTATATTTTAATGTAGGCCAAGGTGAGCTCACGATGCAAGTATAATAGGTATGCACATACCTATCCTTCGTGGGTGGTCTGTGTGTGTATGTACGTAGGTACCTCGAGGCTATTTTTATTGAAATTCTAATCGCAAAATACTTAATGGTTATTTACCAAAACATATTAAAAATGTATACCTTATGATTAGAGGTAGGGTTAGAATAGGTAACAGATATTTTACGACACGCATCGCTTGTTAAGGCCGATATTACACTATCATAGAAATATGATCACAGCATAGATAAGATGCCGTCCTTTTTCTTCGCGTTGGAGAAAAGGGACGACATACAGACCTATGACCCTATATGATAAGATCATGTACTATCTTTCTTAAGTGGATGGAGCTTCGCTAATGAAATGACTTTAACATGAGCAATGTGATGAGAAGTGTCGTGGAACTTACGCCTAGTCTATCCCAAGCTTTAACCTTATTGATGGACCAATAGTGAAGAGATCTGATCAATGAATAGTGTTAAGAGATGTAGCACTCACCACTGCCTCAGCGGCTTCAGCCTGTTTTCTCTTCTCCTCCTCCTCCTGGTCGAGCTCCTTGATGGACTCCTCAAGCACGTTGGGCCAGAAATCCCCCTCGAAATACGGCAGTTCCGCCGCCGACGAGATGTTGTCCTCCATAGCTTGCTTAAGAATATCCTTGTAGTCTAAAATTATCCTTTCTATAATACCCTTGTCTAACATTTTCTTGTACCACTCCTGTAGTCTTTTGGGTTTGGGTATTTTCTGTTCAGGCGGATGGCAATGGAAAATGTAGTCGTCGCCCTCCGAGGGCGGACAGGCCCAGATGTGGGCCATGGTGTAGCCCAGTTGCTTGGCGTAGTCTAGGTAACCTAATAGTATCTCGTGGTACACCGCCGTCCGGTATTGCTGCGGGTTGAAGAAGTGTACCGAGTCTAGATATGCTATGTAAACACGCCTCGTGTTTGGTGATGGACTTTCGCTCCCGTATTCCTGGAAACAAGTTTCATTTAGTGAACGATGCCAATATCGGTTTGTATAAGGGACCAGTTTTCGCGTGATGTCATGCCAATTAGGCTAGAAGTCAATAAAAATTACAAAATTGTTCAAACGCAGAGAGCCAATATTCCTAACTGTTATGTCATGGTGTCCTAATCTGTTGAAAACGCAAAATAACGTAGGGCAAGCCAAACGGCCGCCGCGGTCGTCCAAAACAGGTAACAGTCTATGCATTTTAATCATGTCGCGGCAACGAGCGGCACAAACAAAGCGTATAGACTTGAATGTACTTGTTTGTAACGACAGCCGCGGTCGCGAACCACACCGAGACGTCCAGTGGCCCGTTTCTCAAAAGGTACAAGCCTTGTATTACAAGTGTGTCTCCATGACAACCCATAGGATTTGACAGTTCGCGCACTTGTAATACAAGGCTTGTACCTTTCGAGAAACAGGCCCCAGTCCGCGGTTTAAATGAAATCAGCGAACTTATCTCAGGCAGCGTTCCCACTTATGCGTCGCGTGTCTCGGGGCGCGCAAGGGGCGTCCGCGCCACGCCGCTTAAGTGTAATTCAAAAAACGCCTCCTCAGTACATTTTGTATAGGAAAGACGTAAGACGCGCCCCAGGTGGCGTGGCGGCGGCGGGGCGCGCGCCGCGCCGCTTGGCGGCGCGCCTTACGTCCTTCCTATACAAAATGTACTGAGGAGACGCTTTTTGAATTACACTCAGGTGGCGTGGCGCGGACGCCCTTTGCGCGCCCCGAGACACGCGACGCATAAGTGGGAACGCTGCCTCAGACAAGCACGTCACATCTGTAGGTACACACTAAGCTACTTGGTACTGTTTTAATACTGGCTGTTCTTTTTATTAAAGATTGAATTGGCAAAAGTTCGCTCTTCTGGCTCAGTGATGGCAGTGAAGGTGGCAAAAATACGACAGTGCAGTTCCTATTACTACAAAGCGAATGTTAGTTGCCAATGTCACTACCGTATTTCAGGCAATAAGGGCTGCTTTTCATATATTTTTTGTAACAAACTATCGACTTTTGTGCCAGACCAGTTTGTATGACTGACAATTGATAAGATACCTAAAGCCTATGTAATTGCCAGTAATCTGTGTGGACCAAGATGATAGTAATCAACTAGAATTTCGAAAATAAAAGAAACAGCAATATCTTTGGAAATAATAACACCGATTTAAGATTATAACTACCTGGACATGCATGCCAAAGAAACAGACGTCGACGCCGTCGACCTCCTCAAATGCGAACAATGCTTTAGCCCGGTACGGGAACTCCGCGCACAGCTCGCCCGAGTCCACGAACCGCGAGCGCATGCCCGGCTTCACTTCCACCATCTGCACAATGTTACAATTATAATGTAATACTCAATTACTCATAATACAAATGGGACTAAGAGAAAATATTAGGACAGGTCAAAAAACGTCACCTAATACTAAAAACTATCTAATGGTTCTAACCAAGGTCTGTTCTGTTATTTATCTACAGTCTACGCGCGAGCTATATAGAGATCGAAAAAAGTTTGACTAAAGCACCGCATCTTTGTTCTTTTGGTCACGAAATTAACGACGCAACAAACATAACACATATGCCATTATTATAGCCCATGGCATAGCCAGGTCGTAATCTCATGGACTTTATACCCTTTTTAAGAGTCTTTTATCTGAACTATTATGAACAGTCTTATTTACTGATAAAGTCCAAATTTGTTCAGCAAGAGGAGTAAAAATATCATCCACTTTAGCTAAAGTATGCGCCCAACTTTAGTATCCGCGTTTGATATATTAGTTGTGTTGAACATCAACCGTTAAAATGACGGCAATTCCAACAAGACCATGAAAGAAATTTTACGAAATCTTGCGCACTCGCTCAAAAGTCCATACTTATAGCCGTGCTAGATGTATGGATTGGCGCGCGAGAACGAAATATTTTGCTTAGCAGTAATGATTTTCTCAGCCGAAAAAGTAGCTTTAGGTACTCGTCCCATAAAAAACGAATAAGCAATGAGCTATCAGCGATAAAAACGAACAAAATATAATCGCTCCCGTGTAAATAAAAAGCGAGCGATGAGACGAATGCCTTATTCAGTAAAATAATTTAAAAAGTGACCTCACCTTATCCGAGGACGCGACCACCCTGATATGCACCTCGCCGGACCCAGCCTCTTTCTTCTTAAGGAAGTTGTTGACTCTAGTCTCTATATACTGTCCGAGCTTGGACGAGGGCAGCCTCTTCGCGCAGAACTTGTTATCTTTTCTCTTCGCCCCCTTCTTCTTGAGGCAGTTATCACAGCAGAAGCCCTGGGGCCAGATGGAGTCGTGGTGCAGCACGCAGATCTGGTGCTGCTTGCGACCGCAGTCCATGCACACGACGAATGGCTCTTGTTCTAGGTGGTCGTTCTTCATCTCTTTGAACTGGTCCTTCTTGATCGCGCTGAAATGTTTTTAAGCGGTTAGATGGATGATTATCTAAAGTAATTCGATTCATTTAAACCTGAATATTTATGTTGTGAAAAATTCAACGAAATATGTCTAAAGTGAAAACTTTACCCTGCAAGAACTGTGGCCAAACAATTTTACTTTTGTAAAACTATAGTTTTCTAGGAAAAAACATAGACGAACTTTTTACCGTGGTTCTTTTATCTTTAACCTCTAACACTTAGAATTTTGAAGAGCATTTCTTGTCTGCGACGGTAGCATGAAGTTATACGAAGATTTGTATTATTTATCAGACTGGGCTGTCAGAAATGAGCTGGATATTTTTTTGTTTTATTTATCGCAATACGGCGGTAAAAGGAATAACAAAATAAGATTTGAATATAACCATATTTCGCTTGATAAGTATTACCTTAAACCTTAACTAAAAGTAATAACGCCCTTTAATTATTCAGAAAGGGACTCGCTTAAAAAATCATAATAAAAAATATAAGTATACTCACGTTTGCGTCTGCATAGGATCGTCGCCGAGCGTGACGGTGTCGCCCTGGATGTCGTTGAAGCATTTCTGGCAGAAGGTGTATCTATCGGACACAACCCCATACGCTTTTAGACTACATTCGACATTCGAAGTGAAGCGTGTGCGTGTGCGTGGAAGGAGGCGTGAAGGAGCGAAACAAAAAATTAGTAAGCAATGAACAAAACGGGTTAGATTTTACACAGCAGGAAGATAGGTACACAGTGGAGGGCCATAGTCTGAACACAGGAGATATGATTCATGGGTGATTTTGATTTATTAGTGTTAGTGTAGCCACATTGGCGTAGTACAGGTTTTGGGGACCTTTTTTCAACTCAGTTTATACGTATTTCGGCAACTATACGACTGCGTATAGTTCTAATTCTTTAAAATGCTTATGACTCTTATGAGGTACCCCCCCAAGTTAATAAATTTTAAGGCCATAATTTTAACGAAAACTCATCTCTTGTATTCAGATATTCAACGGAAAGGTATAAGCACAAACATATTCACGCATTGCATGTATAATGAAAAACAGGCGTGTTTTAATGTAAATATGTTTGTGACATAAAAGGCGTAAGATCCTATTTGTACGGTCCACATACCGCACATTGCCATCTCAGCGAAATTACTTACAATTGCGTAAAGCATTAGAATACGAGTCAGTTCACGTGCATAATTACCGCCCATCACGCGTGTTCTCATTAGCATTTTCATTCATTATTTCGCGCTTTTATACTTAAGGTATTTTAGTGACAATAAAGTGTTTCGGCAATAGTGAGTGTTATCATTACATCAAGCAACCAACAGAATATAACTGGTGTACGGAGCACTAGCAGCCCATACATCAATTTGGTCCTTCGAGTCTTTATAGTGTTTTTCGAGTGCCTAACGTGTAGTATCGAATCGGTTTGGCTGGCCTCCCACAAGCGGGTCTCACCAGTCGGATTGAGAAGGCGTCTACGCTACACCGGGCATAAGGGAACACTGTTTGACCAGCATAGCAGCACCAGCAGCTGCATCATAGAGCAGAATATCAGACCTTTACAGCAGTATACAGCTAAAATTTAGCAGCACCAGCAGCTGCACTTATTTAGCAGTTTACATCATAATCAGCATATCACAGCATATCAAAAGCAGTAAGCATATCATAGCAAAATGGGATCTACACAGGAAATGTTGGAAACCCAATCAGAGCTTATGGAAAGCATGAGCAAGTTTCTTGAAAATTTTAAAAAGGATGGACATGATCGCAAGACTCCTGACAGGATCCCGAGAAGGTTACAAATTCTTGACCGGTATTGGGAGGATTTTCAAGCAAACCACAAGAAACTTTGTGAAGGGGAGGATGTCGAGCATCCTTACTTTTACGACAATCAATTTGAAACCGCGGAGCAATTTTACAAAACCACAAGGCAGTACGTATGTACCTTCTTGAAGCAGGAACGTAAGTTAGCAGATATATCACCATTATCAGAAGCATCTACATCAAAGAGGGAACCATCACCCCAACCAAGTCATCGAGACAGGGCGGAACAACCCCGCCCGCCGATGGCGGAGCAGCTCCAGGTACCAACTACATTGCAGACGGGGTCTACTCACAATAGTGACCCCGCTCCTATCAATACAGAAGCAACAGATACAACATCTCGTGGGTCTCTTAGCAAAACTGATGAGATGTTGCGTAAGCAAGCCAGCAATTTTAGAGCATTCGTCAGAACTGTATCAAACACTGTCTTAGAGCATCTTAACGAAAAATGGGAATTTGAGGATGCTCTCAAGACTCTACAAGCACGGTGGACCGCCATAGATACCCTGCACTGGGAACTTGACAGCATTTTAGAATCAAGAAATCTCACGTATGAGATGAATTACAACACTTATGAGATGCAGTTTAACAAAGTCAAGAAAGAAATAAACACCAAAATGTGGTCGGTCTCTCACAGAGAAAAGTCAACACCTAAGATGGAAATTCCAGTATTCAGTGGCAGTTATCAACATTGGACCATTGGTTTGATTTATATTGTACTACTGATACACTGATTTCGATAAAATTATATTTCAGAAAATTTACAATAAAAATTTGATACAAGTTTATTTAAAATAAAGGACTTTTTGTTTTTGTGGCGTCCCATGTCTATAGAACCTTTTAATCAAAATATTCCAGTATGCGATACGGGTATTAAATTATCTTAATCTAAAACTCTTTGGCTTCGGTTATTACAAAATGGGAAATTCAATACCCTGGTTGTAATAATTATCTTCAAAATATAAATTAGTTGATACAATAGAAAAATAATCAACCTACATAAAACGTAAGTTTTGACAAACTTAAGGTGCAGAAGGTAGGGAAAAAGAAAATGTGCTTTATAGCAAATTAAACAGGGGATAACATGAGTAGAAAGCACCGACATCTATTTGCAGTATGATGTAGATAACATTGAATTAAAACATAAGATGTAATACAGTTTATTTTCACCAATCTGGCCATGATTTACTGTGGAAGGAAGAGTGATGCGCATACTTGCATAGTATTTCTGAAAATGTTATGACTAGTTAGGACAAGGTCTTTCAGTCCCTGACCATTTTAGAAACAATAAAGATTTTAGGCTTCTTAGGTATCGCCTAACAAAACCATTATGGCACTTCTGAAGTAACCTCTTCAAGGAACCTTTTGGAGTGTTCATCCATACAAATATAATAAATGGGAAACTGTGTGTGTCTGTTTGTTTGTCCGTCTTTCACGGCAAAACAGAGCGACGAATTGACGTGATTTCTTTAACTGGAGATAGTTGAAGGGATGGAAAGTGACATAGGTCAGTTTTGTCTCTTCCTAATCCCCCACTTCCCTAAAATGTGGAGTGGAAGATTGTATGGAGCATTTGGAAATTTTTTAATTTAAACGCGAGCGAAGTCGCGGGCAAAAGCTATTGAGGTATATTTTAGCTTAATTGTGTTAGTGGGTTTGTCATACATGCGACATTTTAGAATATCCATAAAATTAAATATTTTGACGCATCGCCCTTGTCTGCAAATTACGGCCACCACAACAGGTTTCCACAAAATAACGCCAGATTCCATATGTTAAATGAAATGTTAGTGAAAAACCCAAACTTATGTAAATAAATGGTAAGCAAATGCACGGTTGTGGGTGAAATTGGTGAAAGTAAACTTTGTTACAATGACTACACACATTTATGTAACACATAAAACCCCACAGTGAAAGGAAATATGAAGAAAACATGTGCAGTATGGTATATGTAGCGTGGTAACGGATTT
Source organism: Leguminivora glycinivorella (assembly GCF_023078275.1). Classification (NCBI taxonomy): domain Eukaryota; kingdom Metazoa; phylum Arthropoda; class Insecta; order Lepidoptera; family Tortricidae; genus Leguminivora; species Leguminivora glycinivorella. Next base: position 22,578,544 of record NC_062978.1, on the reverse strand, counting down.
TATAGCATCTACTAGAATTTTATCATTGAAATTATTTGAGATGAATGACATTAAAATTTTGTTTTTTGGTTTATGATATCATTCTAATAATAGCAAGGTTGATATTAGAACGAAGTATATTGCCTCAAATAATTTAAATTTTAAATGTTTGTTCAAATGCTTATAAAACTTTACGACAAAATATTATTTTGTATGATGGTTCAATGTTCCACTTATTGCTAAACAAACCTAAGTACTTTAAACAATGTTTCTATAAGCGTTTGGACAAAATCAGTTGGAATAAATAAATACATTTTCTAATTGTAACAAAATAATTTTAGACAGTTGCAAATAATATTTACAAGAACATAAGTTGACAAATGAATAGTAAGATTTTATCATTTTCATTTATTTTTCAGAGCCATAAGGGCATAATAACTTAGGTACATGAAATGAAGGAAAAATGCGACCTGAGCTGTTGCGATTGGCGAGTGGTTTAAAAGCAACTGGCGTCGTTGCAGGTTACGCCGGTTCGTTGCCAGTCTTGGTCACTTTTTCCTCCATATATGTAATGTCTGTTTGAACCCTTTAATACATACGAAGCCATTAATGGCCGATATGATTTTGAACTCTACTCAGAACTATTAAAGTTTAAATTTCAACAATATTTTTTTAATGAATGTTGCAAAGGGTTCATTTTTACTAGCGGTACATACCTGTTCTGGTAGCTGAAGTATTTAGCGTCCCTAGGGATGGTGCAGAGCTGCTTGCCGTAGCAGCACAGCACCTGCGGGTTGAACGTGTACTTCCGCCCGCAGCAGTAGCCGAGGCTCTGCATCACAGGGTCTATCTCTTGCTCGAACACTTCTGACAGCTACAGAGAGATGTGGTTAGTGGTGAGAACGGTTTTATGCTATAGGGACGGGAAGGCTGTAAAGCTTGACCAGAAATATGTGACTATTGTCAGGAGGGCGCTGTTATTCTGATGTATGCGGTGATAGTTCAGTATAGTATGAAGAAAATAGTTGTAATGAAATTCCGCAATATGACGCGCAGTCATATATTTCTAGTCAGGTTTTTAAAATACCAGGCACAACTTGCGATCTCGCGCGAGTCCATACTTGAAATCGCGCTAGATGTACTCGCGTGCGAGAACGCAAATAAAATTGTGCTAGATAGCTTGACGATATTCAATTTTTATTTAAGTTTGTGCTGTAATACGTAAGCAAAATTTCGTGACTAAGTAGTGCTTCCTATAGGTCGACATCCAGGGCCACGCAGCAAGCTCATCCATATAAGTGTCAGATTTGTATGGTCCTCCGGATTGCATTGGAAACCTCTTTTTGGCCTTGTACAAAAACACAAAAAAGGAAAATGTTACAAATAAGAAGACATAAAATGGAGACGGTGCAACAAAAGGGACGGCCTAAAATAGAGATTGAAGAGGCGTTTTTTCGTAATATTTGCTATGAGAATTAAAACATAATGAGACACGCTACTCACCTTTGTACAATATCTGTAGACCCTAGAATTCTTCCTATTATAAAGCCACGCGTTGTCGAACATGAGCCATACGTCGTCGACGTACTCCCACGGGTCCTTGTACTCGCCGCGGTCGAGTTTCATCTTGATGGTAGACAGGTCTATAGGCTTGGTGACGATGTCGAAGTAGTCCGGGATGCCGAGCGCTTGCGCGTCCACTGGCTGGCGGAACGGCGCGGACTCGTCGAGGCGGAACAGTTTCTCTAGGGTGGGCATGAGGGCTTGGCGCAGGTCCTCGGGTTTGAACACGAATATGCGCTTCGGACCGCTAGCCGGTTCGCCGCTACTCGTGGCTTCCACGGGCTCCTGGGTAGGACGTAATTTATTAGTACAGCCAGGCAATTATGATCGCGCGATAAATGATAAAACATCAGGCCGTCCCTATCGCACTATTTGTAAGAGCGAAAGGGACGGCCCGATGTTTTATCATTTATCGCGCGACCATGATTGTCCTGCTGGGCAAAAACTAAGACAATTAATTTAAATATTGAAACGTTATAGATTATAAAATGCAAGTTATAATAATGTCAAGAGATATACAAAACGGAGAAGTCTCTTAAATGAGAGATTTTAAGAGCCCAGTGTCAGTCAGTACCGAACCATCTTAGGCATCGTCTAGGCGGCACTCAAAATGTAATCGAAGTTTTACAATTTTCCCTAAATCAGTACTATAAATTACTAATGAACAGACAATTTAATATCGGACAGAGTATTCATTAAAATCAATTCTTTGTTAGACCATGTTACGATAACGTGAAGTCGGCGTCAATCATAACGCGTGAAGTCGTCGTCACTAACCTCTTTGACCTCCGTCTTAATCTCGGTCTTGATCTCCTGCTTGACGGCGGCGAAGCTGTCGTTGGTGGGCTGCGAGTGCGCGGCGGCGGAGTCGGCGGGCTCGTCGTGCATGGACTTGCCGCCTTGGTCGGGGTCCAGCGGCTCGTCCTTGACGCGCACGTCAGGCGCGGGCGCGGGCGGCGCGGGCTCGGGCGGCGGCGAGGGCGCGGGCGCGGGCGAGGGCGGCGCGGGCGTGGCGGGCGTGGCGGGGGCGGCGCGCCCGCGCCCGGCCCGCCCGGGCCCGGCGAGGGGGACGCTCGCCCGAACGTGTGGTTCATGAAGGGACTCGCGGCCGGCCCGCCCGATAGCCGCATCTATTTCAATATAACACAGATTATAAAAATATACATTTTTAAACAAATGGCCGAGATTGAATTCGGTAAAAAGTAACCGTGGGAGATTACGAAACGTAGCTTGTCTTTAAAATGTAATTTTTCGTTAAGTAATATTTTAAAGTGATTCGTGAGACAAATCGGTGGAGGAAAATTGTTCCGACACGTGGTGGCGAAATATCAAAAACGGCTTGTACATGACAGTTTTGTTGGACTGTGCTATTAGGAGGCAACGTTAAGTCGATGGGGTACTGTCTCGGTTACGGAAGGAGGAAATATTTAACATAAAAGTTTTACTAAGGTTGGGAGGATTGAACACCAAAAACGGAAAAAAAGTTATTTGGACTCTTTGTATACTTTCGATTTTTACATTCGTGGATACACATTTGCATTATTTGCAATACATTTGATTATTATTGAAAACACTATTTATTACTGAAAACATACCTTAGCTTGGTCTTGTTGCATCGCCTGCTGCTGTGAGGGGTCGGAGACGGAGGCGGGCCCGTTGGTCTGCAGCGGCGCGTACTGCGGCTGCTGCGCGACGGCGGGCTGCGGCGGCGGCGCGGGCGCGGGCGAGGCCATGGCCTGGAAGGGCGACATGCCGGGCTGCGCGCCGTTGGGCGTGGGCGGCAGGCCGGGCGACGGGCCGGGCGGCGCGGCGGGGAACGTCATGCGGCCGCCGGCGAGCAGGCCGCCCATGCCGGGCGAGGGGATGCGCATGCCGAGCGGCGCGCCCGCGCGCGGCATGCCGGCGCCCACGCCTGCCGCCTGCCCGGCCACGCCCACCCCCACCCCCACCCCTCCCGGCCCGCCGGGGCCCACGGGCCGCGCGCCTGCCATCACCTGCGAAATTACAATCATGGTTAGACCTTCGTTTAAGGGCCAGTTGCGTCAATCACAGTTACATGGCAAAGCAGGACTGTATGGCAGTATTAACTAGTGTAATTCACTAAGTGCTCAGCAACGGCAGAACTGTTCACCTGGCGATTTTTGACAGCTGCGATATGTTCCTTGACCCTTTCCACTGTGCTTTTGGTGAGAAGCACTTTTGTCAAGTCATACAAAATAATACGTGAAGCCATTGAAATTAAGAACTATAAAAATTTCAATCAAAACGAAGGTTTTAATATCTCATCCACATGGAATCCCGTCATTAGTAAATGTAAGAAGAAACAAATATCGCAGATTGAAAAACCGAATACCGTGAGTGTTGTGTGTCGACAAGGTGACATCCCTAGTGCAAAAACTGTTCAAGTGGTTAGTCAGGATCAAGTGCGGATAGTTCGAATTACTCGTACAGCTAGAAGATGTTGATGCCAACTTCAGCCAATCTGCCGTCCTTGAAACGTTGGAGGTTAGTGTTTAAAACATAGTAATACGCGATTCAATCCCGTTTGCAATTTTAAATATATGTTACAAAACTCAACAAACTAATCAGTTGTTGTGTTGTTAGAAATGACACCAAGAGTCCAATCACTGTTCAGTGTTCATAAGTCCTAAAATAAGAGAATATTCCCACATACCTTGCCACCGGGAGGCATGCCGGGCTGCTGCAGCCCCTGCTGCTGCGCCTGCAGCTGCTGCTCCTTCCGCTTCTGTCTCTTCTCTTCTAGCTCCTTCTGTATCTTGTATATCTTCTCGGCCAGCAGGTGGTAGTACTCAGAGCGCGTGCTGGCCATCTCGTACATGTCGCCTTCGACCTTCCGCGCGTACGCTACTAGGTTGTGCATTCTCTTATCTAACATTGCTGTGGGGTCTGGGGTTGGGAAGATAGCTTGCACCCTGTGGAAAAATTGCAATTATGTATTCCAACATCAACAAGATTTGGTCTTTCCGAATAAAATAATGAACGCAGTGTAGTCACGCACGTCAGTCATTGTCGCAAATTTATTGAGCTGCCGGTTACAGAAATGAAAGCTGAAAAGCTGTCGGTTACAGCATAGCAACCTATCTGAGAGAGCTCGGCTCGAAAGAAAGAAACGTTATATTCGTCATTTCAATCTCGCTAACTACGTTAATGTTACCTTCGATAATTTCTTTGGAAACCTCACAGGTTTTCGGATCGTCGGCACCTAGACACCTTTACTTTACGGCAGCTGATCGATGCAATGGTGGCATAACTACACAGTGACACTATTTTCAATAGTGCAGATGCTAAAAAGGTGCAACTGTGGGGAGAGTAAGTGTTGAGGGACTTACAGTTTATGAACAAGATGGTTTCTGAGATCGGCTGTTATAGACTGGTGCCACTCCTTCGTGCCAGAGACGGGGTTGGCGGTGACGGGCCCGCCGGGGAGTTGGATTGTGCCAGCCCCCATCTGAAATAATACAACAATTTAATACTGAATGTTAATTAATCCGATTAATCGTATGCTGGAACGCGAATCCCCGTACGAGGAAACTATGTAAAAAAATTAATCGCTGCACACGCGAGGTTAAATTACAAATTTAGTCTATATCATATGGCAATTAAGGCTTAATTTTGTTTGCAGTTCAATTAAATTAGTTTCATTAGCGTTCAAAATAGTCTTGTCATTCATACATGTAAATGTCTTCTGTTACGCATAGTGAAACCTGCAAATTTCAATACTGGTTGTATTTTTTTTTTAATTAGTTTGCAATAATATTGAAGTTACATGCCAGTATGTTAGTGAATGTGATAGCCAGGGGCAAGGAGCAAAATTTACGGACACATAAAAGATCAGGATATGGTTTGGTTGACTTACACTGGTGACCAGCTGCTGGTGCTGCATGGAGTCGGGCATGTTGTGCTGGAAGAGCGGCTGCATGGGCCCCTGCGAGGGCTGCACGTCGGTGAGCGGCGGGCGCGGGCCCACGCCGGGCAGGCGCGCGCGCGGGAACATGCCCACGCTGGTGGGGCACGCGATGCCCAGCGCCTCGTACGCGCGCTTCATGTCCGGCGCCGGCTGCACGGGCTGCGCGCCCACGCCGCCCACGCCCACGCTGCCCACGCCCACGCCCGCGCTCGCCACCCCGCCCACTCCCGCGGGCGCCGTCACGCCCGCCACGCCCGCGACGCCCGCCGGCGCTACCCCTGCATGAGGCGCTCCGGCGGCTGCTGGAAATGTGTATTCAGTAAACACGTGCACACGTTTGACAGCCAACTTTTTGTTGACCACACTAAATAATCAAGGTTCAATCAAAACGTTCAACAGAAATCTTCACAAAAATTAATCAAATTCTCATTCCACTCACCATTTATTTGTGTATTATTTCTAGTCCGGTCCGCCTGTTTGAGGGGCAGGCAGACAGGGCAGTCATTCTTATTGCAATGTTTCCAATGGTTTATGATTTGTCGAGATGATGAACAATGAGGCACTGCACAGTTCTTGCCAGCCTGTGAACAAACCAGACACATTATGACACCTGCTTTCAGATAGAATTAGAAACATGTAGTTACATCTTTGCATGAGACAATGTTTGAGGTCCAAACCCAGAGATCTATAAAACTTCAGAGATTTACTGCAGGGCACTATTTACGTCCCGTATTGCGTCTTGCGGAGCATGCACTGCCAGATCTCGCCGTTGTTCTGCGACTCCTGGCACCAGTTGTAGCACTGTTCTGAGACACTCACCTGACAGGACATCATATGGTTGAGCACGCCCTTCATGGTCTTGCAGTGGGGCAGCGTGCACTGCCAGATCTCGCCGTTGTTCTGCGACTCCCGGCACCAGTACTCACTCACCTGACAGGACATCATATGGTTGAGCACGCACGCCCTTCATGGTCTTGCAGTGGGGCAGCGTGCACTGCCAGATCTTGCCGTTGTTCTGCGACTCCCGGCACCAGTACTCACTCACCTGACAGGACATCATATGGTTGAGCACGCCCTTCATGGTCTTGCAGTGGGGCAGCGTGCACTGCCAAATCTCGCCGTTGTTCTGCGACTCCCGGCACCAGTACTCACTCACCTGACAGGACATCATATGGTTGAGCACGCCCTTCATGGTCTTGCAGTGGGGCAGCGTGCACTGCCAGATCTCGCCGTTGTTCTGCGACTCCCGCCGCTGGCACTTATGCGCGTGCAGCAGCAGCACCAGTTGTTGCTGGATGAGCTTGCGCTTCTCCGGGTCGGCGATGGAGCCCGAGGGCGCCTGTTGCGGGCCGCCGGGACCGGGCGGCGCCGCTCCTTGTGTGGCAGCCTGCAATCAAAATAAATATGAATATCGTAGTAGAGAGATTAATGAAAATTACTTGCTAAAATCTGGAGAAGTTTACTGTTAGGAAAGCAACAGTTTTTATTAAAAAGGTTTAGTATTATAATTTTTGCAGTTCTTAAACTCGTTGTCCTGATATTTCTCAGTTATATGGTTTAATTTAAAGTAACCACTTGCCTCAGAGTGAAATCAGCTTCGTTTTAAGAACTGTCAAAACAAATTTGAACAACTTGCTAATATGGAATAAATCTAGTTGAGTGACGTCAGGGTCAATTCAGTTACTTTATATATTTCTACCTGACTTATTAAATAGAAATTGGATTTAAAAATAACTTCTGTGCATGTTTTTCTTATAATTATCTGATGCTTTATTTCGTGCATGGTATTATATTATGTACAATCAAGTTCCCTATCGAAGTGTGGGTGTGTGTAGGTACCTGCGGCTGGCTCTGCCCGCCGGCGGGCGCGCCGGGGGTCTGCGGGCTGGGCGCGGGCGGCACGGCCTGCGGCGCCTGGCCGCCCTGCTGCTCGGGCGCGCCGAAGCGCAGCCCCTGCGGCCGCTGCGGCTGCACGCCGCCGGCGCCGGGCGAGGTGCCGTACGCGGGGTGGTAGGGCGCGATGGGGTGCCCGCCGCTCGGCGCCGACATGCGCGCGTGGTGCGGCAGCGCGCCGCGCATCGCCGGCGCGAGCGCGTTCACGCGCCCGCCTAGCGGCCCGTTGCCCATCGCCTGTACCGAACGATACTGTTAACCGTTGGTTGCATTAAACAGTATGTCCATTAATTAATTGTTTGATGTTCCAGCCATCTCAAAATTTCCTAAATCGAAAAGATTCTTCATTACCAGGGCCTAGGAACTTTTATTGTCACAACAACAATACATTTTAATGCCAACAAAATTGCGAGTAATAAACCTTATGACACAACAATAATGTCCATGCTAATTATATTGTAATTATGTTACTACATTCTCAATTCTGATCTTTTTTCATGTATGCTTTGGGATAAAAATATTGATCAATTTTATAAAGCCTGGCCTGGCCAGATCTAGGGTTGCTAACACTACAATACTTCTCATTCAAGGGATATTTTACAACTCCAACAGGACTCTAACCTGCTACCTATTGAAACACCAACAAAAAAAATCGTATCACTCTCAGACAGGGTAACAAAATAATAGTATTTTATGTAACAGGCGTTTAAAGGAGGTCAAAAAAGACGAGTGGCAATTTGAGGCGAAGCCGAAAATTGTTATTCAGACGCCACGAGTATTTTTTGACTCAGTTAAACACCGTTGCATATTAGTATTTTATGCAACAGGCGTTTAAAGGAGGTCAAAAAAGACGAGTGGCGTGAGTAACAATTTGAGGCGAAGCCGAAAATTTTTATTAAGACGCCACAAGTATTTTTTGACTCAGTTAAACACCGTTGCATATAATAGTTTTTCTACGACCATGCACTTAGTTTTTAATCGTTTTCTTGAATAACTTTCGTGAAATTCGCACTGTTTCCTGTATTTGACGAAAAGGTTTGCACTGTCAGCTCAGCTGCCCAAGGCCTTCCTGCGCACGCGCGCAGTATCGTTATAACAATGCGTTGCCATGGTTACAGAGCCAAACAATGCGTTTTAAGTTTTTTCGATACTGCGCGCATGCGCGGGAAGCCGGCGGACGCTGGCTTTGGGGAATAGGACTTTTATGTAGGGTTTTATAAATCTATGCACGACCCTGTAAATGACGAATAACAGTTCGGGAGTAGAAAAAGCATGTAACACACCTGTGCGTGCGGATGGTGCTGCGGCCCGTGGTGGTTGTTGCCCATGAGCGGGAGCTGCTTGTTCACGTTGTTGATGATGCCGCTCCCGAGCATCCCAGCACCGGTCATATTACTATTAGTCACTATCATATTGCCTCCTACATTTGCCACCATGCCACCTACAATAACAAAATTAGATTAAAAATGTATTCCAATAGATGATGTGGTGTGCGCAGAGCCACACACACTCTCAGATAGCCTTAGTATTATATAAGCGTTAGCACTTAGGAACAATATCCATAATAAAGGCGTACTTATAACCAATTCGTTGTGTTCTTTAACATCCCACACTACATGGCGACCCGGCCAGGATTCGATTGGTGGTAACTATGTTTGATATTAAAAATCGAAATAAGATGTCATATATTAAAGAAAAAATGACGAGCACCACCAGTGGTGAAGGCCGGATTCGAACCGGCGTCTTTTAGCAATCCGGGCCAAACGCCATGAAACCCTAGGCCACCTCGCCACAGCGGAAGCCGTCGAAATTTCTCTTCTATATGTCATCTTTGTAAGACTAGGCGTCTTTGACCAACTCTAAGGACAAGCAGCACCTACTGCTTGTCCTTAGAGTTGGTCAAGCGCTTCAGTCAGGTTGGTGAAGCGCGTGCAACGCACCAAGCTAGCGCCCCGGTTTTATCGCGCCGCGCTTACGCCACGCTTCAGGCAAGTTGTAGTGTGAGGAGACCTTTAGTTCATAAAGTTGTGTAAACCACATCATTCAAGTATTTATAATATAAAGATATGTGTAGTCAAATCCAGTACTTAGTGGACTTTCACCACCAATTGTTTCAAAAATAGACTGGACAATTATATTAGAACTTTGAAAAGTGCAAAATAAACACAAGTGCAGTGATATACACGCATCAGCTCGAAGAGCTGCTAGTGTATCAAAATAAATAATAATAATAATAATGCCAGTAGAGATATTGAATTATTAAAGTTCTCTTTATAACTCAACAAAATAGGAAATGAAGTTCTTTAAACTTACAAAAAAATCAATCTATAACTATAGTTACCTTGAATGGAGTTCATCGGCATAGTCGAATGTAGTTGATTTGGATGACTTGTATTTGGCATTAGTTGTGGGTGCATGCCACCCATCATGTCCTTGGACACGGAGACATTGGGAGGAGACTGTAAATTTGGACTCTTGCTGCCTAAACTACCCAAACCTAACGGGTTGTTGTGGCCGACTAAGCCAGCCTTGCCCTGTTGAAAAACCAGCACACGAGAAAATACGATTAGTACAAATTTTGATATAAATTGACATATGTTTTAAAGTATAGCTGTTTTATAGTTCAGTGTCAGGCTGCGGACTGTACGAGCGCGGCGAGCGGCGCATTTAGATCGAGCCGCGACACACAGCTTGTCGCACCGCGCAAATTCCACAAGCAACAAGCGAATGAATCCGTTTTTTTTTTTTTTTATGGGATAGGAGGCAAACGAGCAGACAGGTCGCCTGATGGTAAGCGATCACCGCCGCCCGCCGTTTCTACAAAGTTGAGAAGGGAAGTGGCGTGTGGCAAATCATCTTCAATAATTCGGTTGAATGCAATGTATAAATGGCCTTGATTGCCGCTCGTCGCTCGATCGCGTTTATCCAGTCCGCAGCTTGAGCCTCGATAGTCATAATTAAAATAGGCCCAGATTTGACGAATATGAAGTGAGTTAGCGTGGTATTCGCGAAGAGCATTGACGAAAGAATCGCTTGTCGAGAATTTTGCACGAATTCCTAGATTTTTGCCTACATATTTCGCAAGGCGTAATATTCTGTTGTTGTGCAGGCCATAGGAACCCAATAATTTAGCGCGTGCGATATAGAGAATGACAAGTCAATTGGTACCAAACTCTTCATGCTCAGTGCATAGTTTAGTATTCGCCAGATCTGGACGGATCTTTTGCGACTTCGCGCCATCAGCTCCAGATACTCACTTGTTGTATAAGGTGATTGTGAACTTGCCGCTGCATCGCAGCAGTGGGGTCGTCTCCATTAAGCTGCTGCGGGGTCATCTGCCCCCCGGGCCCCGGACCCTGCGCGGGGGGCTTGGGGCCCGGCACGCCGGTTTGTTCGCCCCACGAGCCCCCCATGAGCTCGTCTGGGAGGTTGTTCTCGAGGTCGAACATATCAAGGTTAGAAAACCCATCTGTAAAGAGGTCGAAAGTTGTAAAATTCATTATGATTATTACTTATTATTGAGTTGACAAATGATGGAGGTGAATTAGTGAACAAGTAAATTATCTAAATTTTAGATTGTACCTAATGGCTATCAACAAATAGGCCACAAAGAAATTGTTTCCAGGCGAAGAAATTGCCTAACAAAACTCGCGAAGCAGCTCGATCTCATTGGACTTGCCTCGACCGTATTGGACTGGACTGGTCGCGGATTGGACTGGTACTTGCGCAGAGCGACTTGAGTAAATCTGTTAGCGCGGCGAGCGATGGGTCGCGCCGCGTACGTCCAGTCCGCAGCACGTAACGCCCGCACGTCAAACGCACGTGAATACCTTGACGAGGCATGTCTACACGGACTTAGGCTGAGCTGCTTTACGCAGCAATTTCTTCACAAAGCAACTCACTCTGGTTGGATTAGCTTACTTTATTTTAACATATCGGTTGTAAAATATTTAGTGTTATTTTTGTCCAATAAATATTTTAACACATAACTACCCATAAAAGTAACTTCTGTTAATTATTGCTTAAGGGTGCCAAAACTTAACCCTCAGCAACAATCGCACAGGTGGAAAAGGAAGAACAACATTCTATAGTATTCATTGTATTTGATGGGCCTACAGCACTAGCACCTGTTATTTGACGGAGAACCAGTTTCAAATAAAAGTTTTTTTTTACATTCTATTATTTTGATCCAATGGTAAAACAGAGTATGGTTTTTAGATGGCTTCTGAAATATAAATGAATATTATTTGTTTTTATTTAGTACAACTTGAAGTTGTTAGACTTAAGATTATTTTCCACAATTCAATATCTTTTTATCTTTTAAGTAGTTTTAAGTGCTATATTTTATTGACAACCATGAGGTGGGCCTTAACTTTGGTAGTTTTTATTAGAAATAAATCAGATTGATTTGAGCGAAATCAGCTTAAGGTACCATTGAGTTATAGCTTATAACCATCATCTCTTTCCCAAGTGACAAGTAATATTCCGTATACACTTTGTCAATAATTAGTGATAAAGCGTGAAGGAAAAATTATTATACTAAATTTAATAACTTTAGAATATTTTGATGTAAAAAGTATGCACAGAAGTAAGATATTTATTTTATGCCTACTACAAAAGAATTGATTGTGTCTATTTACTATATTGTCATGTTGGTGAGATTTATTGAGTGGTGAACAACCCATTTCATTTTCAATTACGAATGGGATTTTCTGATTAAACAGCCCTTGAATGGTTTTTTGTTTTTCAGTATGGCTGAAAAAATATTTTAAAGCTATGTTCTAATAGTAAAATTCTCATATACAAGATTTTTTTCACCTATACTGATTGATGAATTAATCTAATATCAACCATGATAAAATACAATCAACGAAAATTTACTTGTATCCAGTTAAATATGTAAATAGGTGCAGTGTTAGTTAACACTTTGTGTAAACAATACGCTTGTTTTATAAAATTAACATATTTTTTTTATGGAACTATTTTTATACTCATTTTTTTATTAAAACACCTGTTCTTCCCTAGTTCTATTTTGCTAAAAAAATGTGATAATAAAGAATATTTACTTAACTGTTTTTAAAAAATTCTTTGAAACTATTTTCTATATTTTTTTAACACTCTTAGGTACATTATTGATTATCAGCAATTCCCGTCAACTTTGTACAAAAATTAAGGGAAAAGTTAAATTTGTTTTTATTAATTCCTATTTTGTTACCAAGATTTTGTTGATGAATTGAGATTTTATTAAGTTTTATTTCGTCATTGTACAAAGTTGACGGGAATTGCTGTTATGTGGTTTTCTGTTCACTTCTGCACTACATTTTTGAACAATATTCATTCATGCTAGATAATATCTAAAATGCAAAATTTTAAAACTTAATAAGTAGGGCAAAAGCTATCTGGATATAACCAGTGGCAGGCATCTCTTCTCTTCTGGTGAGTCCGGCTTTGTTTGGTGACTTGCTAAGCAAAATATTAGGGTAGGTGCAACTTGACAAGATAATAATTATTTGACTTTTGACAACCTCAAATAGTTAAATGGGATAGTCCCATGCATTAATAGGTGACAACCCAATTCTACCCTAAACTGCTGTTAAACTTCAGTTCAGTTCTTTCAGTAAAGAAGTTTATCAATTCTGTGATACTAGTACTACTAATAATTATGTGAGAAAGTCGCTGTTAATCGATCTTGATCATTCTGTGGTTATTTTGATATTACATATTTTTAAATTAAAGGAAAAAAAAATATCGCTCGCAGACACTGCCAATTAAAACGAGAAATTAAGAAAGATTACAATTTTGAATCTAAGAAAGCACTACCTGGTGTTGCATAATGGATTTTACACCACTTTAATTAAGATCTGGAATTACTAGACTCAGGATAAATGTTAGTATAATATGTGAGTGTGTTTAGCAGAACACCCACTTTGTTGGTTACAAAGACAAAGCGGTTTTATAGCAATCAACAAAGTGGGATGTTTTACTAAACACACTCACATAATATTATAAGGACACTTGCTTTACATACATACGAGGGCTGATTGAAAAGTTCGCGGCTTAAGTATGAAATCAAAACCAAAGTTTTTTTATAATATTTTTATTTCTCTACGTAGTCCCCGTTAAGGTCTTTGCACTTATTCCATCTGGATTCCAAAGCCATTATACCACTTTTAAAAAAAAAATCCTCCAGGCCTTCAAAATAGGTATCCACTTCAGCTTCGACCTCGTCGTTGGTCAAAAATTTCTTACCACCCATGTGTTTTTTTTAAGTTTGGAAATAAATGGAAGTCCGATGGTGCCAAATCGGGTGAATAAGGCAGATGCGGCAATAATTCAAACCCGCAATTATGAATTTCTGCCATTGACTTTAGTGACGTATGCACGCGTGCATTGTCCTGGTGGAAAAGAACTTTCTTTGTCAGCACTCCAGGTCTTTTTACTTTCAAAGTCGACGTAAAAGTCGACGTAATCGACGTAAAAGTTCGCAATAATAGTCCGAGTTTATAGTCGTACCTTTTTGGAGATAGTCAACCATTATTACACCCTTTGCGTCCCAGAACACTGATGCCATAACTTTATTTGCCGACAAAATGGCCTTTGCCTTTTTGGGTGGCGGAGATCCAGCACGAACCCACTGTTTTGATTGCTGTTTAGTCTCGGGCGTATAGTGGTAGACCCATGTCTCATCCATAGTAACATATCTGTCCAAATAGTCTTGAGGGTCAGCTTCATACAGGTCTAGACAGTCGCGTGAAATTGTTAGACGAGTGATTTTTTGTTCCACTGAAAGGAGCTTTGGAACCTATCTCGCCGACACCTTGGAAAACCCTAATTCGTTAACTATAATATTTTGAGTTTTTTCACAGGAGATGCCTACGATGTCGGCTATTTCTCTCACTTTTAACCGTCGGTCTTGGATTATCATTTTGCATACAGTTGCCACATTATTTGGATTGGTCGCAGTAGTTGGCCTCCCGGAGCGAGGGTCATCTGCGATACTGACTCGTCCCCGCTTGAATTCAGCTGCCCACTTTTTTACCATCGTATATGATGGACCGGATTGCCCTAATGTACACTGCATATCTTCATAAATTTGTTTCGCAGTCAATCCTTTTCTATGAAGATATTTAATTACATCACGTTGCTCCAAATTGACCATTGTGAAAAAACTGCTTACACGTATTTTTAAATGAGAGGAAAAACTTATTTTAAAATATTGCATTTAATTAAAATTTCGCGGGATGACAACTAAATAATGACAGTTCAAAATGACGGCAGGAAAAAGAAACTAAGTTTTTTTTTTTAATGGTCAGGCCGCGAACTTTCCAATCAGCCCTCGTACTAAGTATCCAAAAATGAATTTATTGTCTTGACTTTAAACTTTATTGAGCTTTATTGACAATGTCACAAATTATATCTTCATCTTGTTATGTTTTGTATCAGTGACATTGTTTTTGTATTTAAATATTCTAGTCTGTTTTCTGGTAAGTATGCTTGTAGCTAAACGAGAAAACATAAAAGATTTGGTAAATTTACACTTATTTATAATATGTATAAACAACCAGAATTTGTTTTTGTATGTAAATAAATAAATAAAAACTAAGATAGTTTACTAAACAATCAAGTTGACAGCATGTTTAACTAAGGTTATGTGATAAAACTAGAGTTAAAATGTTTTTACTTTTAGGTGCTATTTCTATAAAATATTAAAAAATAGGGCAAATCACAAGTATACCACATGAAAGTAACTTTAGACTAAAAATGTAGGTCACCCAAAATTTTCAATGTTGTGAAATAAAATAGCAAAAACTATAATTTCTTCATATACAGAAGGCCACAAGGAAGTAAATTATTGTTAGTTTATCTTACAAAACCATTTATTTCTTCAAATATCACAATGAAAACTTTGAATTAGAAAAATATGTAACTTCAAAAATAAATAAATAAAACATTACACCAGTACATTCAGTGGTCCTGTAGCTATTGTATATCATTAAAGATATTGTTTAGATTCGTCTTAAATTATTAAATTAGCTACGAACTGCACTGAATTTGATTAATTCCACTTTACCCTACATTGTAAGGGTGCAAACATTTACATGTATTTAAGTGCGAAATATCGCAAAATTTCAGGCCTAATAAAATAAAATACCATTAGAAATAATAAAGCAACGCAATTCCTTGCTTAATAAACTATAGAACGATAAATACGACGCAACTTACGCTGCGAGGCGCTAACAAGATCGCAGACAAAATGTCAAAATTCACGGCAAGATTTCATGACAGAAGTGTATTCCAACCCTTGGTAAACCGATTAAAAACATTAAAGTACTCACCTGCGGCGTCCGAGGGACCCTGAAAAGGGTCCCGGATCATTTTAGCCCGCTTGTTCGGCGGTTCATCCACATGATGATCGGCCATGGCTCTGTTTACTAAACGTAAGCCGTCGTCAATATTCGGCCCGCCGATTCAAAGAACACTTTTATGTCTTATATTATCAAGAAATAACATTTTAAAGCGATTTGTCATCCATTATAATGTAATTCACCCACATCCCGATCGTTCGATGTCCTTCGCACCATTGAAGGCACATATTACAAATTCTCACTAAGTATTCGCCATTACAAAGCTCCGAATCGAAGAGCTACACAGACCCTCTCACCATCTTCCGTCGGAACTAGCACAATGAATGAAAACAATATCACCAGATTTTTGCCACTTTATAGAACTTATTTTAGCGATCCAACAACACGATTTCACTTAACACTTTAAAATGCACGGAATGGTATAGTTTATGATAAAATGATGTAAGAAAAAACAGAAAATTTACACGACAAATTCCGAAATTCTTCTCAGTCTCTCCAGCGCAAAATGGCGGCTGTTGATGAAAACTTTTTCTACGCTTGTCAGAAAATGTCGGCCTACAAAGCGAATACGCGCTGTGATTGGCTAATGCGTACCACGTGACTGCCGGAAGTGAAGATTTGACGCAGGATCGGTCCGATTATTCTGACGTCACCGCGTCCAAATCCGAAGTTTCCCGAAGAAACACGAAGATATAAAACTTAAAAATTAGATAAATATCAAAGAAAATGTGAAAAATATTGAAATCATTGACATAAAATAAATTATTTTAAATTAAAGTAGTACATGTGGGCGGTGGTTTATGTCCAAGTATTGTAAAAGTTGTCATTTGACGAGTAAGGTAAGAGCGCTTGAAAATTCCCGCCACATTGGGAGTGGTCATCATCAATACGACGTGTCTACTTGTCTAGAGGTTACCACAGACAAATTATATTTTTTCAGGCACAGGAATCACAAATTAATGCCATTCTATTTCATGAACATAATTCCATAACAGAGTTATAATAAAAAAAACAATGCAGGCTTCATTTAAGTGTATAGAATGAATACTGAAAATTATTATTTTACAACTTTTTTAAACCTTTTCTATATATGTGACTCTGTAAAGTGTATATTCAAAAGTTGTAGGAATTCTAGTGATGTCCGTAACATTTTAGGATTATTTATATAAAATTGCTTTATTTAGATTAAAGATCTTTAAAATGTAAAAGAATAGTTTTCTCTTATTGTTGTACGCATAGTATGACGAATGTATTACAAAATCCAACCAAATGTGTGATGGAACCTTTTAATATTTACACATTATAGTAAAGTCAAGCCACTTCCCTCAGTAGAAAAAAATATTAATATCCAAAGTATTTAAAATGTAGGCGGGATTTTGTTATCGTCTCATAGAAAATAGAAAAAAAAAAAAACTATCAGCAAGGCAAGTTTTCTAGGTTTACACTGTCTATGGCTGGTTCTACTTCCGATAAGTTTTCATCTATTCGTTGCGCTTGCGCGGGAAATAATGTAGATTTTTTTAGTTTTCTCTTTTTTTAATAAAAACATTTAGGAATTTACTATTTAAATAGCTGTAACTATACATTCATAACCTCAAGAATGAATTTCCAAATGAGGTAGGCGGGCATTTTCGCGAGAACAGCCACCAAAAATATTTTTTCGTGATTCTGAGTAGGAAAAACATTAAATTTACCTATTTTAGAAAAAAAAGTTTTTGAATCTTTTTTCGCGAAAATGCCGAGCCAGAGCACACGAAACTGCTCAAATTTCGTAATAATATATAATTTAGGTATGCTATAGTTTCATGTCTCATAGGTGTAAGGTTTATGATATTCAAGTAATTAATATAAAAGGCAAAATTAAATGCATACTTTTATTTGAATAACTCTCATTATATTCTAACTAAAAATATTGCAATATTTATCTACATTTCATGTAATGGTTTGACTCCAAGAATCTCCAAACCTGTCTTAACTACTAATCGCGCTGAATGAAAGACGAGAAGCCTCTGTGCAGCCACGTCCGCGTCAACGTTCCTCACTTTCAGCTCGTTAAACATTCTATTTACATGTCGCGCCAAGCGAAACAGATAGCTCACTATGACACACGCCTCATATTCCGTATACGACCTATTTAGAACGGTTTCGAATTTCGCCAGTTCTGCTACAACGTCGCCTATTACTTGCTCGGATATGAGACGCGGGTCGCATTTCTCTGGTATAGTGATATCGCAGTTTTGTTCCAAGCTCCAAAGTCGACAGTGAAGGTATTGCAGTTTGATACCACTGTCTCCTTCACTCTGTAGGGCTCTGTCCCAATCAAATGTGTAGTCTCTTAGTCTTTTCTGTTTCAAGTCATTGATGACTACTGCTGTAGTACCGAGGATGTCACAAGTTTCATCATTCAATGCTGCAGTTCTTGTATCTGAAAACAAAAAACTTAACATAGTAATTATTCTAAAGTAAAACAAAAAAAAATTAAATATAAATTTGTAACAAATTACTTTTTGATTCTTTTTGCTGTTCATACATTTTGTTCTTAGCTTCATCTAGAATATTGCTTAAAAATACTACATTGCCCGATCTAGTACTCATTCCCTTTATTCTGCCAAACTTTATATGTTTGCAACCATTTACTAGATCACTATTAACTTGTTTTACTATTTCAAATAGTGTTGCAAAATGATCTGTCTGTGCGTTGTCTACTATATACAACATTTCATTAAATTGATATTTGATATATCTGTGTAGCAGCCCCGCAATGTCTCTGGACATGTACAAAGTAGAATTGTCGCTTTTTAATACTGTCACATTCTTATCATGAACTGTGGCAACCTTTTTGCCTTCCTCGTCAGTATGAAGAATACTCAGTCTTTCCAGAGTGTCCATTATGCCTTTTATGGCATTAGCATTATAATCAGACTCCCAGAGATAATCATCAAATTGTATACCCAATCTTTGATAAACTTTTTCTAATTCCTGAACTGTGAATTCCCTAATTTTCTTCCAGTTTCCCAAGTCTTCCTGTCCTTGTTCAATGCTAGTGAAGTAACGTCTAGCCTCTTCCCGCACATTCTCATCTGTAGAAGCTAATTTATTAGCATATACATAAGCTTCATACAATTTCTCTATTGGTTTATCTTTAATATCATCTAAGTTGAGTTTCTTGGCTTTCAGACCATACTGCAGTAAGCCGAATTGCGTGCCCCAGTCACCCAAGTAATTAATTCTTGTGACATCATGGTTGTAGTATTTATTGATATTTGCAATGAAGTTGCCAATAATCGTGGATCTTAGATGTCCAACATGAAATGGTTTTGCAATGTTTGGGGAGCTGAAATCTAAAACTACTTTCTTTGGTTTGGTATCCTGCTGCACATCTTTAGATATTATTCCTTCAATTACGGACTGAATAAAATCAGCTCGCCTGACATAAAGTTGAATATATTCAGAGTTGTTAAATGTGTATTTATCATTAGATAGTTCGGCAGCTGCTACTTCCTGAATGGGTAGTTTCAGAAGAAAATTATTTTCATTATGTCTGTATGTTACTTGCATGTTTTTTACATTTCTTGACATTAAGTTCTTGTTGAGTCTGTCTGTGAACTAATAACAGTTTATTTTAGAGTTAATGTTATCAATACATTACATTGTATTTAATCATTCCTGATATACTAAGGAAATATAATAATATAATGAGTATTTCTTAGTTCAAAATGTGCGATAAATGGATATATAAATAGGTAAAAAAAATAGCAATATTGTTTTACCTTCTCCAATAGAAGACACCTTAATTTTGAGGTCATTTTATAAGTTAAAGTTTGATACACCTTAAAGTATATGTTATTAAATATTTTTGAATTACAACATAGCTTTTTCAAAAAAGGTATTAGAGCAATAACATATGTTATTTTACTTTATTTCTGGTTAACAGAATATGTATTGCTATTGAATATTGAACATTAATACAAGGGAAGAAAGTTGATTTCAGTACAAATTGATAAGATAAATATGTACCAATCTACTCTATTTGCCTGCCTGCTCAGCAGGCTGTCATTTGGCTGTCATGTTTGTCAAAAATGTCATCAGTGTCATTGATTCGAGCCATGCTTAAAAACGTGGATTACAGTCCAAGTTCTTTATGTTCTATTTAATATTGTTTTAGCATACTATTTACAATAAAATTTATTTGCATTTATTGTTTATACAATACTTCATAATCATTAATCTAGATCTCTTAAGTTCTGATTTCTGAATGACCTAATTAGATCCACCAGTTGGGCAGGTGTTTTCTGTCGAGTCAACATCGGCGTCTCGCCCAGAACGTCTTGAAACTAACAGAATTTTCAGATTGAACTGAGTTACTGTTTAGTTAACTTAAATTCGGTTCACTGCTCAAGCATAGAATATTTTTCTATTTCAAGAAATATCAGCGCATCGTCAACTCGTGTGCATTTAACTGACCCTAAAAGACTGCCCGACATCGTTGCTTAGCAGCGGAATGTAACAACAATGACCGTTTGACAGTTGTGAACTTTATTTATAGTTTGGCCCAAACATTCGAAGTTTCTGAAATAAAAGTTGGTTTTATATTAAAAATATGAATTAAACTAACTTACTACCTACATTATCTACGAGGAATAAAATTATGACAGCCCCAAAGGTTCGTAGTATTCAAATATCTCCCATACAGTTTTAGGGATTCAGAATGGGTAATATTATTATAATCAAATTAAAATGATTAATTCATTAATATTCATTAGAGATTTCTGTTACTTGCGCTAACATAACCCGCAAAGCATGTCCTTGAATGCTTTTATTAATTAATTAGAAAAATATCATCATGTACCCATGTTTCCAGCTATTATATACAATAGAACAGCCCCATGGGTTGGGCGAGTTATACTTCGCGTGGCAGAAGGGTGAAGGCCGGTCGCTGCTCGCGACTACGGGGACAGATGCGACGGTGGCCGTACATGACCGCAGTGGGCAGCTAATGGAACGCATGAAGTTGCAAGGGTAGGTGTTATTTAATAAATTATTATAAAAACTTACTAAGGAAGGAAGATTTCACATGCTTTTATCATTTTACACACACTTAAGGTTTGAGTGAATTTGTGCAATAATATCACTACAATATTAATATTTATTACAATACTGAACTACAATATTGAGTCCATGGTTCATTTACACATATGGGTGTGTATAATTTAATGACGAGCCAAAACATACTGGCTGTGACATATGATTGTGTGTACAGTGATGTGCTTATATAATATGATATTCCTACCTAGATCTTTTTAGTGCCTTACAAGATTAGAATTTAATAATTCCTGAGACACACAACCTTGTATGACTTCTATCACAGAATATATAATAGTACAAGTACAGAAGGCCCACTGCTTTGAAGTTCACGAAATGCCGCCTTTTTAGATACCTACAAAATGATTACAAAGAAACGAGCCGCACATGCGCAGCGTCGGACGCTAGGGTTGCCTATGTATTAAAAAAATTAATACCCAGATAAAATGTTATGCTATTATATTCAGGTCTTGGGTACTTTCTAGGTATATACAGTATTTATATATTTTTGTTTAAATCCCAACGTCACAAGCCTGATTGAACGTTTCCGTAGGCCATAAATGACATATTCAATAGTAGATCTGTGTAAGATTGTCCTATTTTATTCGTAATGTTTGTTTAACTAAGCGTTATTAGCCATTCCACACGCGGATATCGCGTATGAACCTTTAAAAAAACTCGCGACGTATAGTAACAATAGAAAGTGCGAACAAGCGTTCCGTGAGAATGCGAGCCACCCCTGATTAGGCCGCGAACTCGCGGCTGCCCGCATGTACTTGTAGCGCGGCGATGGAATCGCGGAGTGAGCCGCCCCTGCTTCTATAGTAAATGAGGCTTAAGTATTCTAGTATGTTATTTTCAAACCTTGTAAGGTTTAATAACCACCTAGCTTTTGTCTGCTGTTTCGCTCGCGTTATATTCGAATTGTGGATTGCCCCATACCTTCTTCCACCCCCCACCCCCCATTTGATGGAAGTGGGAGGTTAGAGGGAGACAAAAAGTAGTCTATGTCACTCTCCATCCTTTCAACTATCACCACTTAAAAATCACACCAGTTTGTTGCTCCGTTTTGCCGTGAAAGACAGACAAACAAACAGACACACACACCTCCTATTTAGAAAATATTAGTATGGATTAATACAATACCCATTTTTCTCTTCAGCCTCTGTGCTGGAATGGAATGGGACAATGATGGTGACTACCTAGCGGCTATAACTCCGAACAGTAACTCCGTGTTACTCTGGGAATGCCATTCCAACAAGCGACTGAACGTGGAGACAGGGCTGCGGGAGGCACCTTCCTGCCTTGCCTGGGGTTACGGTGAACCAATGCTTGCTATTGGCACACAGAAGGGAAACCTCGCTTTGTATAATCATCATACCACGAAGTAAGTTGTTCATGAGTATTAATATTGATGCTCTGCTTTTAACGTGATAGGTCTCATTCTATTCGAATTTTTAGATGTCTAAGTGTCTCTAAATGCAACAACAAGTATATTTTATTCTGTTTAGAAATTCTAAGAATTTTAATTGCGGCAAAGAGAAAATAGGAAATGAGTGGCGATCAATTAAATCACAAGTTACATATTACCTCTTCTTTAAAACTTTCAACATGGGCAAGTAGGATAATGTATTGCGCAAGCTACTAGGCTATACCCGCATCATATGTACTGTAATTCTTTTCACTAATCTGAAGCGTTTAATATGAGGCTGTTTTATATATTTCGTTAATTAAAAGCTAGTAAGAATTTATATTTTTCCCAGACGAATACCAATAATAGGCAAGCACACAAAGAAAATAACAAGCGCAGCATGGAACAAGGACAACATCCTTGTCCTAGCATCAGAGGACAAGAGTCTCTCCATCAACAATGCGGACGGAGATACACTACGGGTCATCTCTCTGCGGGACACGCCCAACGACCTGCAGTGCTCTGAAATGAAGGCTGACGAACGAGTTCCGGGGGAGAACACGGTAACGTTTAATGGATAATTGGGTCGCCATGTAAGATCAGAAACATATATGAATAAGTAAGGGAACAAGGACAACATTCTCGTCTTCTCGTCCTAGCATCGGAGAACAAGAGTCTCTCCATTAACAATGCTGATGGGAACACACTGCGGGTCACATCCTTGCGCGACACGCCTAACGACCTGCAGTGTTCTGAAATGAAGGCTGACAAGCGAGTTCCGGTGGAGAACACTGCAATTATATTCAGGGGTTAAACACGTCTGTCAGGGTCGCCATGTAAGGCTGACTGAATGAAGTAATGAGCACTCATGACTGACTACATCTATAACTAACTACATCATACAAATATACCATTTAGACGGCTGCTTTAATGTCGTCTAAGATACCACCTGTTGACGGTTCCGTAGTTTTTTTATGAGATAGGAAGCTAACGAGTAGATAGGAAGGATCGACTGAGCAATCACCGCCGCCCATGGACACCTGAACCACCAGACGGGTTGCAGGTGCGGTGCCTTTATAAATAAATAAAATAAAAAATAAATATTGGGGACACCTTACACAGATCAACTTAGCCCCAAACTAAGCAAAGCTTGTACTATGGGTGCTAAGCGACGATATACATACTTATATAGATAAATACATACTTATATACATAGAAAACATCCATGACTCAGGAACAAATATCTGTGCTCATCACAAATAAATTCCCTTACCGGGATTCGAACCCAGGACCGCGGCTCAGCAGGCAGGGTCACTACCGACTGAGCCAGACCGGTCGTACCTACGCCCTTTTCTCGAAGGATAAATTTAAGTTTCATACGCCATAAGTCTTCAATTTCTATATTTAAAGTTGAGTTGTAATTTTTCTTAAATTTCAGATCAGCTTGGTAGTAGGCAAAAGGACTTTGTACCTGTACAATCTACTGAACCCGGATAATCCCATAGAACTAGCCTTCCAACAGCGATATGGTTCTATTGTCGCCTACAAGTGGTATGGGGATGGGTATATTCTTATAGGTAAGTACTCTAGTCACTATTTTTTTTTTTACACCTTACACAGATCAACTTAGCCCTAAATTAAGCAAAGCTTGTACTGGTGCTAAGCGACGATACAGTACCGGTCAAAAATTTAAGTTCACTCCTTGTTTTCAGTACAATTGACTGCTTTAGAGAGATAGTTTTTTGTAGTTCAGACGTCAAAATTTGTTTCGTAAACAATTTATATTTTATTTAACATCTGTTTCCCTCAAATCTTATAGGCTAAATAATTATTTGGCCTATATTATCTGGCTAAAACTGTGTTTCGTGTAAAGATGTGTCTCAATTAGTGGCAAAGGCAAGGCCATAAATATAACTAGCATTTTGCCGTCATGTTTATTAGATTTTAGTGAAAGAAAGGTACGGGAATTGTGTCTAACTAGTAAAACAAATCTCCACAAAACAATAAATATAAGTTGAAAACATATTTCGACTACCAAACCGAAGATAATTATCGTACAAAAGTACTCATTTGTACCGAAATCAAAGGGTGAACTCCACAGAACTTAATTTAGATAGAAGAAACAAATTCATATATTTGTATAGGGGCCGAGCGTGTCAAATTTTGTACTGAAGTTGATTCTTGCCTGTAATTTTAAATATGTCTCAGGCTCTTAATTGTTCATAATTTTTGTGTTGTTGCAATTGAATATCACGTAACGTGGCATTTTTTATGTTTTGGTTGACTTCAACTTACAAAAATTGACGCCCGAAAGCTGCAAGCTGCGAGTAAAGACGGACAACTCAGTGGATTTCACTGAGTTCATTTGACACGCTAAGTAGATACGTTTGCTTGATCTATGGTATATATGACATCTGTGGTGAACTCAAACTTTTGACCGGTACTGTATACATACTTATATAGATAGAAAACATCCATGACTCAGGAGCAAATATCAGTGCTCAATGTGCTCATCACACAAATAAATGCCCTTACCGGGATTCGAACCTAGGACCGCGGTTTAGCAGGCAGGGTCACTACCGACTAAGCCAGACCGGTCGTCAAAATAACCTATCAACTAACCTAATTAAAACGCCACGTTGTCAAGCTGTAAAGTTGTAATAAGGTAATCTCGAATAAAAGAAAGTATTCCGAGGTGTCTGTGTCTCCCTTGCGCTGTAACATGGGGTTCTTCAAGAAGCAGGTATATAGGATTCTCAAAGATCAGCAACGCATTAGTGGCTCCCCTGACGTTGCTTATGTCCATGGGCGACGATGACCGCTTCCCATCAGGCGGCTCGTCTGCTCGTTTGCTGGCTATATCTTAAAAAAAGGCAGGTATTCAGGTAAAGCTGAAAATCACCTTTTTAAACATCATATGATCATTTTCCTAATTACTTTAAGGCTGCTTTCAAAAAAAACGTCAAAAGAATGTAAAATTGATAGTTTTAGTCGGTGAAATACTACACTTTCCGTTATCCAATAGATTTATTTAATTCAAGTTCCAGTTAGAGCATCTTATTATCTTGATTTTTATAAGACTGGATTTTTGAAAACTCACTAAATTAATTATGAATTTTTCTCTAATGCACGTTTAGAAAAACGCACGTATAGAGCTGAATCAGTCGATCTTATTTGTAAAATTTGGACAATTTTGAATATTAAAACGGGTCAATTTATAATTCGTATATCCTGTACCACAATCATTTCAGACTAGATTTTTATTTTAAGTTTTTGAAAAAGAGTAAACTAGCCTAAGGCGAATTCAATTTTTTTCAGAAATTACCTAAAATTAAGTGACAATTTCTTTGAAAATCTACATCACATCGAAGTAAGTTTTGTACTAAATTAATCTGCAACGTTTACTTACTGTTATGCCTAAGTGATTATAAATTGCTATTATTGATTTTTGCCAATTTTTTGAAAACGAGCCTTCACCGGTACAATTATTACCACTTTTGGACATTTTCTCATATTTTTAACCGTCGCCTCATATCTCAAGAAGGACGGTTATCAAGTCGTCTGTATGTTTTTTTTTTTTTTATTTTTTATGTTTGTTCCTCGATATCTCCGTCGTTCCTGGACCGATTTTGAAAATTTTTTTTTTGATTGAATGTATATACATACAGATTGGTCCCATTTTTCTCAGAACCCAGTTCTGATGATGGGATCCTGGAGAAATCGAGGGAACTCCTCAAATCTGAAAGGCATACATATGGTGATTTTTGTGTTAATAAAGGAACAGCATGCATTTAGGTACGGAACAGTGACATTTGGTGCAGTGGAACTGCTGATGATGGCCAGAACGGAACTCTTCAAATCTGAACGGCACGCTTATAGTGACTTGGGTATTTTTATACGAACAGCATGCAATTTCGTACAGAACAGTGACATTTGGTGCAGTGGAATTTCTGATGATGGTCAGAACCGAACTCCTCAAATCTGAACGGCACGCTTATAGTGACTTTGGTATTTTTATAAGAACAGCATGCACTTTCGTCCAGAACAGTGACATTTGGTGCAGTGGAACTGCTGATGATGGCCAGAACCAAACTCCTCAAATCTGAACGGCACGCTTATAGTGACTTTGCCATTTTTATAAGAACAGCATGCACTTTCGTCCAGAACAGTGACATTTGGTGCAGTGGAATTTCTGATGATGGTCAGAACCGAACTCCTCAAATCTGAACGGCACGCTTATAGTGACTTTGGTATTTTTATAAGAACATCATGCACTTTCGTTCAGAACAGTGACATTTGGTGCAGTGGAACTGCTGATGATGGCCAGAACCAAACTCCTCAAATCTGAACGGCACGCTTATAGTGACTTTGCCATTTTTATAAGAACAGCATGCACTTTCATCCAGAACAGTGACATTTGGTGCAGTGGAATTTCTGATGATGGTCAGAACCGAACTCCTCAAATCTGAACGGCATACTTATAGTGACTTTGGTATTTTTATAAGAACAGCATGCACTTTCGTCCAGAACAGTGACATTTGGTGCAGTGGAACTGCTGATGATGGCCAGAACCAAACTCCTCAAACCTGAACGGCACACTCATAGTGACTTTGGTATTTTTGTAAGAAAAGCATGCATTTAAGTTCAGAACAGTGACATTTATTTAGTTATGTTTGTTAAGCATATGTTTTGAAGTCAAAGTTTGTCAAGCTTCGATTTCTTATAATATAATCGGATTCATGAGGAATTGAGGAAACTCCTCAAACCTTAACGTTATACGTATATTCATTTGTGTTTCCATCTAATAATTAAAGCATTAAAAGCAGTTTTAAAAAATACTTACACATTTCTACATAATCCAACATTCGCAAGTAGCTTTCACCAGAACCCGAAAGGCGACGGTTTTTTTTTTCTTAAAAATTATGTTAGACCAAGTAGAAAAAGTCCTATAATGTGATATATATTTATAAACTACTCGCAAAGCCCTTTAATTTGATACCACATACGGTATGATCGAGCGCTCGGTTGCGATTTCACTATTTTTAACACGAAAGCCCTCTTAAGTAGGTACGCTACTGATACTTACATCATTTCTCATTCTTGGTTTCTAGGGTTCAGTGCAGGCTTCGTCATAGCCATATCGACCCACATCAAAGAGGTGGGTGAAGAGTTATTCCAAGTGCGGAACCACAAGGAGAGCTTGACAGATGTCGCAGTGTTCAACGGGCAAGCCGCCTCGTGTGGCGACAGCCAGTGAGTTTTGTATTTTTGTTTTATTGCCTCTCTCTATCCTCGTTCGTTCTTGCCATATCAGCTCACTCCATCGTAGGCCACGTCTTTGCCTTTGGCTAGTCTGTGGCCAAGAGTAAGCCCATTTATAATTTAAAAAAAAAAAATATATCGACCTATATGAAAGAGGTGAGGAGTAATTCCAAGTGAAAGCCGCTTCGTGTGGCAACAGCCAATGAGTTTCATACTTTTGGTCTATTTCCTCTCTTAGAACTCTAAGAGACTCGTAGCCATTACGACATTTACGACATATCGTCACTACTTTGAAAAAAACTTGTATCTTCTGTCAATAAAACCGGCCAAGAACGTGTCGGGCCACGCTCAGTGTAGGGTTCCGTAGTTTTCCGTATTTTTCTCAAAAACTACTGAACCTATCAAGTTCAAAACAATTTTCCTAGAAATTTTTTATAAAGTTCTACTTTTGTGATTTTTTTCATATTTTTTAAACATGTGGTTCAAAAGTTAGAGGGGGGGGGGGGCGCACTTTTTTTCCTTTAGGAGCGATTATTTCTGAAAATATTAATATTATCAAAAAACGATCTTAGTAAACCCTTATTCATTTTTAAATACCTATCCAACAATATATCACATGTTGGGGTTGGAATGAAAAAAAAAAACCAGCCCCTATTTTACATGTAGGGGGGGGGGGGTACCCTAATAAAACATTTTTTTATTTTTTTTATTATTTTTGCACTTTGTTGGCGTGATTGATACCAAATTGGCGTACCAAATTTCAGCTTTCTAGTGATTACGGTTACTGAGATTATCCGCGGACGAACGGACGGACGGACGGACAGACAGACATGGCGAAACTATAAGGGTTCCTAGTTGACTACGGGACCCTAATGAAAAGAAAAATGTAATAAGTATGTATGGAATGCATATAGACTTATTGCGTTTTAACTTTGAGGAGCAGTGTGAGATACGAGATTTTTTAAAAGTAGTGACGATATATTAAAGAGATGGGGAGAGTTGTTCCAAGTGCGGAACCACAAGCCGCCTTGTGTGGCGTCAACCAGTGAGTTTCATACTTTTGTTTTATTTACTCTTTCTACAGGGTTTGTCATAGCCATATCGACCCACATCACATCAAAAGGTGGGTAAAGATTTATTCCAAGATCCGAAAAGAATATGCTATATTGCATGGACGCACTGTACAGAAAGAAACCGAAGATTGATGTTCGCTTTGGCTATTGTTTAAAAAGCACAAAATGACAAGTTTATAATTTGTCCATTTTATTAGTAAACGAACGTGTGATCTTGAAGCCTTCAAAGGAACTAATTTTGTCAATTTGCTCTCAAATTTAAAATTCCATCTGTTCCAGTTTGAAGCTGATATCAGTGTGGAACAACGGCGAAGTCTCCGGCTCAGTGCTGCCCCCCGGCGGCGCCGAGCGCTGCGAGTGGAGCTCGGACGGGCGCCTGTTGGCCACCGCCGGCCGCGCCTATCTCAACGTGTACGTGACAACCCTGCCGGCCTTGCACGCCGCCTACGGGACCAGGGTCATCACGCTCACGAGCCTGTCTGAGGCCACGTTGTACCAGTGCATCCCTGTCGGCGAGGACGAGGCTAGATGTGAGTGACTGAGATAGTTATAGTGTAGTAACAACCCTGCTCTGCACGCCGCCTACGGGACCAGGGTCATCACGCTCACGAGCCTGTCTGAGGCCACGCTCTACCAGTGCATCCCTGTCGGCGAGGACGAGGCTAGATGTGAGTGACTGAGATAGTTATAGTGTAGTAACAACCCTGCTCTGCACGCCGCCTACGGGACCAGGGTCATCACGCTCACGAGCCTGTCTGAGCCCACGCTGTACCAGTGCATCCCTGTCGGAGAGGACGAGGCTAGATGTGAGTGACTGTGATAGCTATAGTGTGGTAACAACCCTGCTCTGCACGCCGCCTACGGGACCAGGGTCATTACGCTCACCAGCCTGTCTGAGGCCACGCTGTACCAGTGCATCCCTGTCGGCGAGGACGAGGCTAGATGTGAGTGACTGAGATAGCTATAGTGTGGTAACAACCCTGCTCTGCACGCCGCCTACGGGACCAGGGTCATCACGCTCACCAGCCTGTCTGAGGCCACGCTGTACCAGTGCATCCCTGTCGGCGAGGACGAGGCTAGATGTGAGTGACTGAGATAGCTATAGTGTGGTAACAACCCTGCTCTGCACGCCGCCTACGGGACCAGGGTCATCACGCTCACCAGCCTGTCTGAGGCCACGCTGTACCAGTGCATCCCTGTCGGCGAGGACGAGGCTAGATGTGAGTGACTGAGATAGCTATAGTGTGGTAACAACCCTGCTCTGCACGCCGCCTACGGGACCAGGGTCATTACGCTCACCAGCCTGTCTGAGGCTACGCTGTACCAGTGCATCCCTGTCGGCGAGGACGAGGCTAGATGTGAGTGACTGAGATAGCTATAGTGTGGTAACAACCCTGCTCTGCACGCCGCCTACGGGACCAGGGTCATCACGCTCACCAGCCTGTCTGAGGCCACGCTGTACCAGTGCATCCCTGTCGGCGAGGACGAGGCTAGATGTGAGTGACTGAGATAGCTATTGTGTGGTAACAACCCTGCTCTGCACGCCGCCTACGGGACCAGGGTCATCACGCTCACCAGCCTGTCTGAGGCCACGCTGTACCAGTGCATCCCTGTCGGCGAGGACGAGGCTAGATGTGAGTGACACGCGTTCATTTGCTAACCGAATTGCGTTTATTTGTCTAATGAGTCCTTATGGCCACGGCCGGTTTCCATCCTTACTTGATAGATTAGATATTCCGCGAATTCGTACGAAGCACTTTGCTTCTTCTTTTCCTATACGCACTGCCAAGGAGTGGAATTCCTTGCCGGTAGCTGAAGCCGCCGCGGTAGTTTCAGAATGTGGGTCCCCGAATTAGCGTAAGTCGTTAACAAAAATTAACTCGCTGTCAGTTTTGTGACGACAATTAAGCATAATGAAAATGCCCATATATAATTTTAATTGTTCTAGCGGAGCCGACCGTCCTCGCGACGTACGCGCTACCCCTCGAACCGCAACTCCTCGCGCTCGGCTCGTCTCACATCATCAGCGCGCGCGACGCTCACGCCTGGCTGTACCCGCTCGGCGGCGGCGTCCCCGCGCAGAGACAGTACCCCGCCGCTGCGGACACGCTGCGGGCCGCCGGCGAGCACTGCGCCGCGCTGTGTGCCGGCCGCGCCGTGCTACACTCGGTATGTACAGCCAGCCCTGCTGTACCCGCGCGGAGACAGTACCCCGCCGCTGCGGACACGCTGCGGGCCGCCGGCGAGCACTGCGCCGCGCTGTGTGCCGGCCGCGCCGTGCTACACTCGGTATGTACAGCCAGCCCTGCTGTACCCGCGCGGAGACAGTACCCCGCCGCTGCGGACACGCTGCGGGCCGCCGGCGAGCACTGCGCCGCGCTGTGTGCCGGCCGCGCCGTGCTACACTCGGTATGTACAGCCAGCCCTGCTGTACCCGCGCGGAGACAGTACCCCGCCGCTGCGGACACGCTGCGGGCCGCCGGCGAGCACTGCGCCGCGCTGTGTGCCGGCCGCGCCGTGCTACACTCGGTATGTACAGCCAGCCCTGCTGTACCCGCGCGGAGACAGTACCCCGCCGCTGCGGACACGCTGCGGGCCGCCGGCGAGCACTGCGCCGCGCTGTGTGCCGGCCGCGCCGTGCTACACTCGGTATGTACAGCCAGCCCTGCTGTACCCGCGCGGAGACAGTACCCCGCCGCTGCGGACACGCTGCGGGCCGCCGGCGAGCACTGCGCCGCGCTGTGTGCCGGCCGCGCCGTGCTACACTCGGTATGTACAGCCAGCCCTGCTGTACCCGCGCGGAGACAGTACCCCGCCGCTGCGGACACGCTGCGGGCCGCCGGCGAGCACTGCGCCGCGCTGTGTGCCGGCCGCGCCGTGCTACACTCGGTATGTACAGCCAGCCCTGCTGTACCCGCGCGGAGACAGTACCCCGCCGCTGCGGACACGCTGCGGGCCGCCGGCGAGCACTGCGCCGCGCTGTGTGCCGGCCGCGCCGTGCTACACTCGGTATGTACAGCCAGCCCTGCTGTACCCGCGCGGAGACAGTACCCCGCCGCTGCGGACACGCTGCGGGCCGCCGGCGAGCACTGCGCCGCGCTGTGTGCCGGCCGCGCCGTGCTACACTCGGTATGTACAGCCAGCCCTGCTGTACCCGCGCGGAGACAGTACCCCGCCGCTGCGGACACGCTGCGGGCCGCCGGCGAGCACTGCGCCGCGCTGTGTGCCGGCCGCGCCGTGCTACACTCGGTATGTACAGCCAGCCCTGCTGTACCCGCGCGGAGACAGTTCGTGTCCTGTCACGGTCGCCATCCAATCACAGCGTCGGGTCAAGAATGACACCAAACATTGGATGCATACTTGCCGTTCCGCTAGGTGTCATCACTCATCAACGATGTTTCTGCAGGCTCGCTAAATATATTTAACTTTGTCGACAGATCGAGCCTTCTGACCCTGAGAACACAAAGCGAGACTCCATCACGTTTCCTGAGCCTCACATGCAGGACGCCGCCATCACGGACATACAGCTCACCAGCGATTTCTTCATATATGTTACTGACGTGAGTTACTTGAACGGTCACCGGCAATAACATCGCACGAAATGAAGACCGCATAAATATCTCACACAATCTTACCATGGTTGACTGGTCGAGAATACCACCTGGCATTAAGCCATTCATTGCCGAAGACGCGAATAAGCGTCACGATAATAGGCTACTTGACCCTTTTTCAAAGTATGTCTTATATTATTAATTACTGTCTAATTAAACGAAAAAAAATAGTACCATATTTTATTATGACTTAAAAACCCGCAAAAAAATTATTTAAAGTTTACTTTTACGTGATCAGGCAAAAACAACATCAGCCATATTAATCTATAGAATATCTATGACATGACGTCAGTATATTTAGAAAAAATATTTCACATTGTCACACCCGTGAAGAACTATGAATTTTAATACAATAGAGGTTGCTTCTATGGAGATCAGATTACTACCTCTAATTTCCATAGTTGATCTGAATTATGTGACGTCACTCCATTGGCCAACACCGTTTTCGGAGTCCATAATTAAAAAAAAACATAAACACATCTTTAATTAAAAATACGCAGTCATCACGCACTTTTAATGCCCGCAAGCTATAAATATTGATTTCTTAAGTCAAATACTACAGAAAACAATAACTTGATGTGCTAAATTCGATACGAGTCTAGTAGCCTATTGCGCGTGACGCGTAAATTGAATTGATACATTTTAACATAACTATTAAATAATATCTTATACGTAGAAGATCTTCTAAAATAAAAAAAATAAAAACTCTCTTATCGGTCTTATAAAACTTACATATAATTATAATCTCATTTCTAGAGCCATAAGAGGTGTAAAAATTTAATCCCGCCTTTTTTGTCCGATGGTAGGTACTGCCGGTGACTGTAGTGCATACACGTTAGTGACCTACAGAGAGTATGAATATTCAACCTGTGGCCCTATTCTTTAAGTAGAACCTCAAATTCGTTGTTTACAAAACTAATAAACATTTATCAATCTCATAATTTTCAATTCGTGTGTCAACAGCAAGGCCACATTGAGTACTTCGGCCTAGAGGAGTGGCGGACCTCCGTCCGCTACAAACACACTTGCGGGATACGTAACGTGTACTGCGACATTGGTACGTTATTTTTCATTACCTGTACGAGTGCGTTATTGAGCGAAGCGTTAGCGCCTTGAAATAGGATAACTTCCGAGGGGGGGGGGAAACCACTGCCTTTTTAGTACGTGATCTTTAAGCTGAGCCATCTATATCTACAGACGTGTAGATATGAGATTCAGCCTATCACAGCCTTCGCTAATGCTTTCATATTGCAATAGGCTAGTTTCCTACTAGTCAAATCAGCTTCTGTTTAAGAACTGTCAAAATTTGCTAATATGAAATTACTATGAAATACTGAGGAGTGACGTCACAGTCAATTCATTTACTTTATATCTTTATTTTTGATTTATTAAATAGAAATTATGTTTAACATAGCTAACTGTCCATTTGGAACTCAAGGCCAAACTGGCCTCTAAGAAGCTCGGGGTACTCAATAGAGCGAAACAGTACTTCACATCGGGTCACCGGCTTTTACTATACAAAGCACAGGTTCGACCACATATGGAGTACTGTTCTCATCTCTGGTCTGGGGCACCGAAATATCAACTTCTTCCACTTGACTCTATCCAACGCCGGGCAGTTCGTATTGTTGGCAATCCCGAACTCACAGTCGGTTTAGATCCTCTTAGCCTCCGGAGAGATGTTGGCTCTCTGTGCTTATTCTACCGTCTGTACAACGGGGAGTGTTCTGAAGAACTTTTTGACCTGGTGCCACCGTCGCGCTTTTATCACCGCACCTCCCGCCAAAGAAACAAAGTTCATCCTCACTTTCTAGATACGTGGCAAACCAAGAACAAACGGGCCTCTCGCTCATTTTTGCCCAGAACATGCAAGTTGTGGAATGAGCTACCTTCTGAGGTGTTCCCCTTGCGCTATGACATGGGGTTCTTCAAGAAGCAGGTATTTAGGGTTCTTAAAGGTCGGCAACGCATAGGTGACTCCCCTGATGTTGCTTATGTCCATGGGCGGCGATGACTGCTTTCCATCAGGCGGCTCGTCTGCTCGTTTGCTGCCTATTTCAAAAAAAAAAAAATATATATATTTCTTCTAATTTTGTGGTGCTTTATTTCGTGCACTGCATAAAATATTTTATTTTAAGTATAGGAAACTAGCCTATTCTCAACCGATTCTTGTGAAATGACCAGATTTTACATTTTATTAGACTTTTTTGTCGATCCAGTTATTAACTCCGTTGAATTATATTTATTTATTAATATTATTTCAGGCGGTACCCGCGCTTGCATCGTTGACGAGCGGCGCCGCGTGTTAGTCTACTGTCCTGCATCCGGCGAGATGTGTACCGTGCCAACAGTCACCGGACCGATCAAGTAACTAACGATTGAACAGGGCTTTGTGTGGGTTCAAAAGAACTTGCCAAGAGTAAGCCCATTTATAATAATAAAAAAAAAACTTGCGACAGGCGTATTCAATACAGATCGCCCGGCATGTCCAATCTCCTTAATTCCTACATCTATGATTACGGCATTACCTATTCTCGACGCCATGGTTCGCACTAAGCCCTCCACAATGTGCTAGGAACACCTACTGTGCAGAGTTTTGCGTTATATCCCCTATTGTTGTAAATCAATTGATGCGAATATCACAAAATTACCACCTAACATGACAATGTCCGTTATTCTAGAGGCGTAATCTGGGACATCTGTCTCTCCGAACGCAACGTGTTCGCCGTCCACACTCCGAGCGCCGTCCACACCTGTTATCTGAGCGCACATGGCACTGCCGGTCCACACGCGACACTCGTCCACACCACACCCGTGCCTCCGGACACAGCGCCGCTGTTACTGTTCTCCGGCGACGTGTACTGCTACGGGCCGCAGGGCGCGTGAGTCCACACTAGTCACTAGAGCGCGGCCACACGCGAGCCGCGTCCACACCGCACCCGTGCCTCTGGACACAGCGCCGCTGTTATTGTTCTCCGGCGACGTGTACTGCTACGGGCCGCAGGGCGCGTGAGTCCACACTAGTCACTAGAGCGCGGCCACACGCGAGCCGCGTCCACACCGCACCCGTGCCTCCGGACACAGCGTCGCTGTTACTGTTCTCCGGCGACGTGTACTGCTACGGGCCGCAGGGCGCGTGAGTCCACACTAGTCACTAGAGCGCGGCCACACGCGAGCCGCGTCCACACCGCACCCGTGCCTCCGGACACAGCGTCGCTGTTACTGTTCTCCGGCGACGTGTACTGCTACGGGCCGCAGGGCGCGTGAGTCCACACTAGTCACTAGAGCGCGGCCACACGCGAGCCGCGTCCACACCACACCCGTGCCTCCGGATACAGCGCCGCTGTTACTGTTCTCCGGCGACGTGTACTGCTACGGGCCGTAGGGCGCGTGAGTCCACACTAGTCACTAGTGCGCGGCCACACGCGAGCCGCGTCCACACCACACCCGTGCCTCCGGACACAGCGCCGCTGTTACTGTTCTCCGGCGACGTGTACTGCTACGGGCCGCAGGGCGCGTGAGTCCACACTAGTCACTAGAGCGCGGCCACACGCGAGCCGCGTCCACACCGCACCCGTGCCTCCGGACACAGCGCCGCTGTTACTGTTCTCCGGCGACGTGTACTGCTACGGGCCGCAGGGCGCGTGAGTCCACACTAGTCACTAGAGCGCGGCCACACGCGAGCCGCGTCCACACCGCACCCGTGCCACCGGACACAGCGCCGCTGTTACTGTTCTCCGGCGACGTGTACTGCTACGGGCCGCAGGGCGCGTGAGTCCACACTAGTCACTAGAGCGCGGCCACACGCGAGCCGCGTCCACACCGCACCCGTGCCTCCGGACACAGCGCCGCTGTTACTGTTCTCCGGCGACGTGTACTGCTACGGGCCGCAGGGCGCGTGAGTCCACACTAGTCACTAGAGCGCGGCCACACGCGAGCCGCGTCCACACCGCACCCGTGCCTCCGGACACAGCGCCGCTGTTACTGTTCTCCGGCGACGTGTACTGCTACGGGCCGCAGGGCGCGTGAGTCCACACTAGTCACTAGAGCGCGGCCACACGCGAGCCGCGTCCACACCGCACCCGTGCCTCCGGACACAGCGCCGCTGTTACTGTTCTCCGGCGACGTGTACTGCTACGGGCCGCAGGGCGCGTGAGTCCACACTAGTCACTAGAGCGCGGCCACACGCGAGCCGCGTCCACACCGCACCCGTGCCTCCGGACACAGCGCCGCTGTTACTGTTCTCCGGCGACGTGTACTGCTACGGGCCGCAGGGCGCGTGAGTCCACACTAGTCACTAGAGCGCGGCCACACGCGAGACGCGTCCACACCGCACCCGTGCCACACCGTAGCCGTGCGTGGTAGTACGACACCTTTTATTTAGGGGGGAACGACACCGCGGAATCACACATCTGCTTCGTCCACAAAACCAATGTACCGTCATCTGCTTCGATCCCAGCTCGCCGTTAGTGAAGCAACGCCGGAGTAGGTTTAATGGGTAGGGCTAAGTTTCCCCCCTCTCGCTAGGGGAGGAAAAAGAATCGGCGAGTCCCACACATGGGGTGTAACTGCATTCCCAGACCATTAAAAAAGGCACAACATTGCTCTTACGGCCCAGCCACGACATTGGTCTAAGCGCGTCAGCGGTGAGCGGCAGCCATACGTGCGAATGAAAAGTCCCATCGCTGTGTCTCGCTCCAATGTATGGCCGCCGCTCGCCGCTGTCGCGCTTAGACCAATGTCGTGGCTGAGCCTTTATTGTTATCTGCTTCTCAGGGAGTACTGTACACACCTTCTACTTTAGCGTATAGCGCTGAGATTAGATTGGACACAAAAACTACGGACGATCGAATAGAGTACCTATATCTGTTACCTCTTAACAAATATGTGAAAGATTTGATTCAATTTACGTGTGCAAAGTTTTTTTTAATTTAAATTTCTCTTTCATTTTCTAGTGTCCTGAAAATCCCCCTCGACTCCCACAACACGAGCGGCTTAGCCGATCCGGACCCAGAGAAACGCCTCGCGAACCAACGGAAACATATCGAGAAGCTCCTCCTGCTGAGGAGGTTCAATGAAGCCTGGCTGTTCTGTGACGCTGTGGACGAAGAAGGCTTGTGGAGGAAACTGGGGGAAGCGGCTATAGCTGAACTTAATGTTGAATTCGGTGAGAACCTTGTGGAGATAGATTTTAGGTTGTAGGTTATGCATCGGGAAGTTGTCGAGAAACTTCTACTGCTGAGGTTTAATGAAGCCTGGCTGTTCTGTGACGCTGTGGTCGAGGAAGGCTTGTGGAGGAAACTGGGGGAAGCGGCTATAGCTGAACTTAATGTTGAATTCGGTGAGAACCTTGTGGAGATAGATTTTAGGTTGTAGGTTATGCATCGGGAAGTGGTCGAGAAGCTTCTACTGCTGAGGTTTAATGAAGCCTGGCTGTTCTGTGACACTGTGGACGAAGAAGGCTTGTGGAGGAAACTGGGGGAAGCGGCTATAGCCGAACTTAATGTTGAATTTGGTGAGAATCTTGTGTAGATAGATTTTAGGTAAATTTGTAGGTTATGCATAGGGAAGTTGTCGAGAAACTTCTACTGCTGAGGTTTAATGAAGCCTGGCTGTTCAGTGACAAAAGCTGGGAGAAGCGGCTATAGCTGCGCTTAATGTTGAGTTCGGTAAGGATCTGATAGACAGATTAATGTTGATATTCGCAGGTTAAACAAATGGAAGCACATCTATTGGAGGTAGAGGAAGTTAGGTATAGAGAAGGTTGTTTTGCATTCTTACAAAAATCTAATTATATTTTCAGCTATTTGTGTGTACACGCGGTTGAGCGACGTTGCAATGGTTTGGGCGCTGGAAGACGCTTTGCATATTGAAGATCTTTCTATTTTGTGGTAAGACTGATTTTTCCAATTTCTCCCTATTTTACAATACAATACCTCTACAATACTTTTGTAACTCTTAACTAGTAACACTTTCTGCTATGATATTTTTTTAAATAATAGTACATTACATCAGAGGCCGGGAAAATGAGGATTTCCGGCCAAGTGGGTATATACGGCCGAGCGAGCGTGCGAGCGAGGCCGGATAGGGATACGAGGCCGGGAATCCGTTTTCACGCCGAGGCATGTATAGTGCTTTAAATGAAATGCTCTAAAGGACAATATTTTATAAAAAAAAGTTACTTTGCAGGCCTAGGCCTAAAAAATAATATGAAATCCCTTTACAGTCCTCTCGAGTTGTTGCGCCCAAAAAGCGATACTTCCCAGCCCATTTTAAGGAACGTAAAGACAATATTTCATTGCATGTTTGAGAAAAATTATATTTTATGTCAATTTACTTACGAGAAAAGTTTGTGCCCAATTCAATTGAACTGTTTTACTTTTGATACCATAAGCATTTGATTCGTGACCAGTGGTGATGAAATAAAGACACGATATCCGAGTTGCCTATTCGGACGTATTTTTTGTTATTTGGTTAACCCTACTATACTTTGTGCAGTGGCATGCTGTCGGCGTGTTTGAACCAGGGCGAGGCGGCGGCGCGCTGGCTGGAAGGCGCGGCGCACGGCTCGCTGCCGGCCCTGGAGCTGCACTGCGCGCGCGGCCGCTGGGGCTCCGCGCACACGCTCGCGCTGCGGGCCTGCCCTGCCGCCGCGCCGCTGGTAGCCCTGCACCGCGCGCGACACACCGAGCTGCTGTAAGTGTTACATTAGTCCAAGGCGACAGCTGCGAGCGCCGGTCATAGGTTGGAGCGAGACGCAGCGATGGGACCTTACCTACACCTGTGGCCGCGAGTGCTGGGGACAGGGCACGAGCGACACTGCGACTCTGAACTTCTGCAGGCCTGCCCCGCCTTTGGTAGCCCTGCACCGCGCGCGACACGCCGAGCTGCTGTGAGTGTTACGATCGCGACAGCGGCGAACGGTGGCCATAGGTTGGAGCGAGACGCAGCGATGGGACCTTTCATTCCTGTGGCCGTGAGTACTAGAGATTCTAGGGACCCTACAGGGCGGGATCGACACTGTGACTGGGGCTCCAGCACACGCCCTTTCTCGTGTTTTTGGGTTCATTTAGAATCAACAGCGTCATTTTACGTAACTTATCGTGTCTGTTCCATTACGTTACACTTTAAATATATTTTCGTCTAGATCTACTGATCTACTTCTAATAACTAAATTCTCTGAATTCTACTTTTTATAACTAAATTCTCTCTCCGACAGAGCCGACTACCACGAAGCCCTCTCCTTCTACGAACAAAGCATCATGACCGACGATGGCACCGCCAAAGTGAAAGAACACAACGAAAAGTGCGAGGCCGGCATCGCTCGCATGGCCATCCGCTGTGGTGACGTCATGCGGGGCGTCACTACCGCCATGAAGCATGCCCACGACATCGAGCTACTCAAAGGTTTACTTATTATGTTACTTGCTTATTCAAACCGTAAAGAAAACAACATTTAATTTATTCCATTTCGCGTTAGTACCCTTACCCTGTCAACAAACGGCCTTAATGCATCAATAGCCGGTTCACACTGACCGAGCAGCCTCGCAAGGTCATTGCCTCACGCAGAAAATGTCCGTTTTCGCGTGGCAGGACGTTTGCCTCACAGATGGCGGCAGTTCTGCACGAGTGCACATATTACCGTGATTAGTGAATGATTTACTTTCCTTTATAATCCCTATCCAAAAGAAAATTCGAAAACCTCGAATCACGTGCCACGGGAATAAATATGTGTGAATTATTTTGTGAGCATCTGTGGGCCGCCATTTTGGCGAGCAAAGTGGCTCGGGCAAGGTAAACAATAAACATTCACGGTAGTTTTGCACGCGAGGCATCGCCTCGCGAGGCTGCTCTGTCAGTATAGACCCGGCTTTATTTGCAGATAAGCCTGTTGAAATAGGCAGAGTGCCATAGGTATAATGTCTCCAACCTATCTCCTAACACTCCCCTTAATACTCAAGTACAGTTTCTTATAGATGATTAACCTACGTGCTGAGAGCAGGCAATCCCTTATCGTATGGAGAGGCGGTTTATCTGTATTCAACTACTACGTTGTCTACGTGATCAACGTGTAGGAATGTCTACTAGCCTATCACACTGTCATGATTGTTTTAATTATTGTATATTTTTCAATGAAACAAATGTTATCTTTTTAGATTGCGCCCAGCTGCTAGAAGACGAGAAACAGTACAACCACGCAGCGGCCCTATACGACCACGCCGGAAACACTGAGAAGGCCGCCTATCTCTACATCAAACTCAAGTCCTGGCTCAAAGTCGAAGCCCTACTCCCCAAAATCAACTCCCCGAGCATCCACATACAGTACGCTAAAGCCAAAGAGGCCGAAGGGAGGTACCATGACGCGTTGAAATCATATTTAAAAGCTGGTGACTATGAGGCGGCTATAAGGCTTAATTTGGAGAAGTTGGACGATATAGATGAGGCGGTCAATCTGGTGCAGGAAACTAAGTCGGTGCAGGGGGCGAAGATGGTGGCGAATTACTTCCAGAATAGGTATACGCCAATTATTTCATAATTAATTTTGTATTGTTAATTCTGCTAATTCATTTCATTACCCACAAAATATTACGTTACTCACGTATTGTGTTTTGACGAAGCTGTTGGCGTCAATCAATAATACTTTGATTGAAAATTAAGCCGTTTCATGATATTAAGCCAATAGGGTACATTTTCTGCATTATACGACCAACACAGTTTGTTCTGTGACAATATTGGCAATGAATATACTTTTCTTTACAGTGATGATCCATCATCTGCGATCAAGTTCTTGGTGATGTCGCTATGCTACGACGAGGCGTTCCAACTC
This sequence comes from Leguminivora glycinivorella, assembly GCF_023078275.1. NCBI lineage: Eukaryota > Metazoa > Arthropoda > Insecta > Lepidoptera > Tortricidae > Leguminivora > Leguminivora glycinivorella. The sequence goes on along the minus strand of NC_062978.1, from coordinate 22,537,549 downwards.
GCTAGGAAAAACGGAAAGCTGCATTTGTATGGGGAAATCCTGATACAGACATCACAGGCGAGACCGGAGGATTTCAGGTACAAATATATTTAGATTTAATAGAGAAGCGTTCTTTCCTTCTCCTATGTAGTAATGCACGTGGAGCATAAGAACGCTTCTTTCATGGAATGTTCCTTATGACGCTCATATTGTTATACTCAAAATACCAAGTTATCTTTGACGAACAGTAACCAGCCAGTAATTTTTCCTTCAGGTCATTGGCACTGCATTTCGAAGGCGAGAAGAACCACCTGCTAGCCGGGAAATTCTTCTTCCACGCGGGAGAATACAGCAAGGCCATGTCCCATCTACTCAAGACGGGAGGGGAGGAGGACGAAGCCATCAGCATCGCTATAGATGCAGCAGCCGCCTCTGATGATGACAGACTCACTCGAAGGTTAGCCAAAAAAAGTTGTTTTGACTTTTCGTCACCTTGGACAGAGAGGATCGAGTATTATAGAGAGTTACTGTCAAAGTAAAATGTGTAATCACAGTGCATAGACTGCCATCTCTCGACACAGGCTTTAAACTTTTGAACCTCAGTTTTGACAATTTGGCCCATATGCTTAGCTTGATATGTGTTAAAATGTCAAATATTAATATTAGCGCCATCTAGCCGAGTGTTCCCCAAAGGTGTAATGCCATCTAGGCTACCGTACCTTTTTCTCTATGGCTTTGAGGTACGTGTTTTTCTTAGACTTAATTGTACTTTATTACTACTTAATTAGTCTTAAATATATGAAAGAAGCGCGTACCTTCCTACACACAGTCTAACCTCGTGTAGGCGAACGCGTACCATGCTTGTACAGATGTACTGCGAAAAGATTTGCCTTCGTATTGTTACGAAAACGTACGAACGTGTCATGCTATTTCAGTCGGTGTCAGTACAAGATGTACTGACACCGACTGAACTAGCATAACAAATACGAACGTTTCCGAAGGAAACCCTTTTTGCACTACATCTGTATGAGTGAGATATGACAGGTCGACTGGTCGTGTTCTTGACAGGCGGTAACTGTGAGGTAACCGAGCAGGGAGTGACCATACTGTACGAAAGTACTCTTTATTATACTGTGACTTTACAGAGTTTGTGTTGACAAATTTCGAAGTTTATTCGTCTGGAAGATATCAGGTATGGTTAGAATGTAGGTTCTAGCATTCTTTTGACACTTATGTGTGTTTTTATTTGCGCAGGCTGATAGAGTACCTGCTGGGCGAAACGGACGGTACACCACGGGAGCCCAAACACCTGTTCCGGCTCTACATGGCCAAGCGGCAGTTTGCGGAAGCAGCCAAGACTGCGGTAAGTTACGCTACTTTTGGTTATACTTTGTTGTTGCAAAAAAGCAATAGCCCTCAACTTCATAGGTGTTACATACGCGTTGCCGATACTTACATACCCCGTTGAGTTCTGGCGACCGGTTTTTGATCCTAATGATTTATGGAAGAGGGGTCCCTAAACTCCCTATTGGTTCCCATAAAGCCATAAATTCATAATACATATATCGTTTGTCCACATTTGCGTTACTCATAATTTGCTTTTTCTCAGAAACGCATAACTTTCCAGGATTGCCATAAAACAAACCTAACCTAACCTATCTATATGTAAACTTTTGTGAAAACCCTGAAATGTTAACCGTTTCAGAATTATTACTAATGATAATCTAGCAATCATTTCATTATGAATTTTTATCATTATGTCAAACAAAGGGACTTCATAGGTGTTACATAGGCGTTGCTGACACTAACTTGACTCACGTTGAGTTCTGACATCCGGTTTTTGTTCCTAGTGCAAGAGTGGTTTATGGAAGCGTGATGGAGAGAGGCTACCGTGTCGTTGGCCACGGAGCAAAGAATTGTTATATTGGCTTCGCTAACCGGCTGCTAGGCATTTACGTTGACATGTGCGAACCAGATTTTTGTTCAAACTTGTTATGCAGATATTATAAAAACCTTTTGCGTGACAGGTGATAATAGCGGGTGCAGAGTGCCGCAGCGGTAACTACCGCGCGGCGCGTGACGTTCTACGCGCCATGTGCGTGTCGCTGCGCGCGCGCGGCCTGGCCGTGCCGCGCGACATGCGCCACGCCGCCGCCACGCTGCACGCCTACATACTGGTACTGTGTTTAGATATCTTGAGAGCTAGAGTCTGGCTAATGAAAGTTGAACCCAGTATTTTTTTAAAACAGCAACTCTGGATGTCATATCATCGATTGTCATCTGTCAGTGTGACTGTCACTTTAACGAATTTTGGTAAAAGTTAACAGCGAAATCTATAAATAATAATGAATAACACTATAAAAATTAGTAAAGTAAGTGCTGTAAATAAATTAGAAATAATAAAAAAAGAAACCATGTTATTAATGTGTTGCCAGCTCCAATTTTTTTGAAATTGCCACGTTTTTTCGGGATCTACTTTCATTAGCCAGACTCTAAAGGTGAGACCAATGGAGATGTCATGCTGTGGTGTGGTCGCGCATTCGTTGCTAATCTTGGCAGTGACGTTAAAGCGCATCACCAGCGCTTTTAGTAATAAAAACGCTGACAACACCTAACACCTAGGAAAGGAAGAGATGATGATGTTGAGGAGGAGTTAAGAAATCCACATTACAATTGGTGTCATGACCAGGATTTCATGTGTTTTTTCCACCGGGACTTTGCAGTTATATTTCAATTCTTTCAGGTGCGCACTCACGTACGACGCGGTCGTCACGAACTAGCGGCGCAGCTGCTGTGTCGCACCGCAAAAGACGTCAGCTTTTTCCCCACACACCAACGTACGTATTCATATTCTCCTGGCCCCGTAGCCGAATGGAATTTCTGCGACGCGAAACGCCACCGACACGCCGCAAAAATGTAGTCTGGCTCTGTCGCGCCAATACGCAAGAGCGATAGAGATAGATAGTTACGAAAGAGATATTATCGTGAGCGTTTTGTGAGCGTTTGTGCACTCGGCTACGCACACTGTACTTCCCCTGATTTTAAAAAAATCAATATTAATAACTAGGAAATGTTTAATGATTCAGATCAAGTGTCGATTCTGACGTCGGCTGTGATCGAGTGTCTGCGCGCGGGACTAAAGCATCAAGCCCATCACTGGGCGCGGGTCCTCATGCAGCCCGAGTATCGGGCACAGGTACGAATACTAGCTGGTCAGAAACGTATACTTGTAAGACATGGCTATCAGTAGTTAATAATAGTAATAGTTGGGCACCACTGTAGTGACGTTGGTTGTGATCGAGTGTTTGCGAACGCCCTGGATGTGGGTCCTCAATCCTCATGCAGCCAGAATATCGGACACAGGTACGAAAACTAGCTACATACTGGTGGTTACTGGTAGAAACGTATACTTGTATGACACGGCTATCGGGTAGGTCGTATTAGTCCCACGTTGGGCGCCACTGGAACCTTGTAATGTAAAAATTAAATGTTGGTTCAGTTTCTGCTGAACCACGTACTGGACGCGGCTCTTCATGCAACTAAGTATTGGGCACAAATACTGGCTGAAACGTATACTTGTAAGAGTTGTAAGGCACGGCTATTGGTTAGTGCTAGTCCCGTGTTGGGTGCCACTAATCCGCTGTTTCTGCTGAGCCTACAATTAGACACAGCATTGGGTTGAGCTGTTTTCATGCAACCGAAGTATCGGACATAGGTACGAATACGCTTTAAACATATACTGGCAGAAACGTATACTTGTGAGGTACGGCTATCAGTTGGTCAACTAGTCAAAAATCTACTTTCAGATCGACCCCAAATACGCGAAGAAAGTTGAGTCCGCCGTACGCCACGCGCCACGCACGGCCGCTCCTCCCGAACCGTGCACGCCGTGTCCACAGTGCGACGCGCCCGTACCTTCTGCTGCGCTTTCTTGCGCACGCTGTGAGGCGCCGCTCCCCATGTGTATAGCGACTGTAAGTGTTGCTTGTAGGCCGCGCATCGACGCTTTCTCCGGACCGTTCTCATCGTGTCCGAAGTACAACGCGCCCATGTCCTCCGTCGTTTGACATTTTGTTTAGAGGTTTGCTTAATTATGATACCATAGTATCACCACAACCAAAATCACGACCATAACGAGGATCACAAACAAAACCACGTCGTCATTAAAATCCCGTGAGTAGCTATATATTGGGAGTTCTGGCCCACTCCTAATGCTCCAGCTTCGCTTCGCTCGCTGTCGCAGTCGTGGTCCAGACACTCCCAATATATAGCTACGTGCGTGGTTCAGAAACTCTCAGTATATAACCATCATTTGCAACGTTGGGATAAAATATATACTCTAAAGCTTATTAAAATATACTACTGGCATATTGTCTTTCAAGTTAGTTGCACGTGTCTATTGATAATATGAAGTTTGTAAAACAGTCTCAGAAATTGCAGTTGGATGCTGTTTGTTCTTTGTCCAAGAAACGCTATTTTCGACATGGCTCACTTTTACCTGACACCATACGCTGTATAATATGCGGCCCATCCAACTGTGGAAAAACAAATTTAATTGTTGGTTTGCTGCTACATGAACAAGGTCTACGCTTTGAAAATGTTTATGTATACTCTAAAACCTTATTTCAACCAATGTACCAATTTCTTGAGCAAGTTTTAAAACTAGTTCCATCAGTTTCATTTAAAAAATATAGTGTAAATGATGAAATCTTAAGTCCTCATATAGCAAACATGAATTCCATTATAATATTTGATGATGTTGCGTGTGAAAATCAAAATAATATACGAGATTACTTCGCAATGGGAAGACATAAAAATATAGATAGCTTTTATCTGAATCAAACGTATAGTAAAATACCTAAACAATTAATAAGAGATAATGCTAACTTAATCATTCTTTTTAAACAGGATGATATTAATTTAAAGCATGTTTATGATGAACATGTAGGAAGTGATATGTCATGGTCTCAATTTCGTGAAATGTGTGCACAAGTATGGAAGATACCGTTTGATTACTTAGTCATAAATAAAGATTGTAATAGAAATTCAGGATGTTATAGAAAAGGATTTGATACATTTATAATTCTAGATTAACTTGATATATAAAGGATAGTATTACATTAAAAACTTATTGTTGAAAATGAAACCATCCAGTTCAGACATGGAACATAAAATTAACGAAGAAAAAATATTTAAACATAAAGTACTCAAATCTGCTGAAGCAGTAAGAAAAAAGTTAAACGCATTCGTGATGTTAAAACAAACGATAATATGATGTTGGAAGCAATGTTAAAACCAATCACAGACCCACTTGGTGAAATGGTAAAAAAACATAGTAGTAATGATAACAATCTTAATATTAGTGCCTCAGATTTCGATAACGATAGGTTTAAATGGAATAAGTCGGTAAAAACTTTGAAATATAGTCCTTCAGAAGATGGGATGAAAGAAAGTTTGGATAATAAAACAATGCTGAGAAAGTCAGTTGAATCTGAACCAAATTATAGTGAAAATGAATTAAATGATAGTGAATATAGTGATTCTTCATCTCAAAGAAGTGGGAACCAAAGTGATTCTGATACAACAAATAATGTATCATTTAGAACGTCAGACTCGTTTTATTCTCCTCGCGATGATCCTGCTTGGCAAAAACAATATTTTATCATGAATATTCCATTCGGTGTACGAAATGAGCGCGGAAAGCTAATGCTTGGATCTTACCCAATTTCTGTTAATGATGACAAACTCGTAATAGGTGGAGAAAGCTATTTTTTAACACGAGGCTTAAATGATTTGTTGTTTAAGAAAGTACCTGACTTAAAACTAGTAACTGAAGATGATAAACGATTGTATAAAACATTGTTATTGAAAACGAATGCACATAGACGTGACTTTGATCCAAATAAACCCATAAAAAGCAACAAGGGTATGAAATATTTAAACGTTATAAAACCCCTTTTCAAATTATCCAAACAACGCACAGTAAGTGAAGAATTATGTGTATCCGGTGAAGGTTTACCATCAATGAAAAAAGTAAAAAGAGATATTTCATATGTATATTGGGATGATCCAAACGAATTAGTAGACAGATTAAAACTGCTTATGGCATCGCGAGACGCTGGTAATACTGGGTTAGATAACGAAATCATATCCATAATTGAAGAATTACGTGAAGCAGGCTTGATAAATAATATATAAGTGAATACTCTTACCTTTCTAATCAGTCGAAGTTTGACTTTCAAGTAAAAAATGAATATAGACAAATTCGGACACCATGTTCATAAACGTTTGCGTACTGATGAAATCTCTGAGCTCAAGTACAAAGCTTTGCTTCGAACAGAAGCTGGAAATTTTGATCTAAAAACTGTTAGATTAAAAGGAGTTGTTAAACCATTATCTTCCGATGATGCAGTTAACAAACAGTACGTTGATGAATACATTCAAAACATGTACGAAAAGAAGTATATAGACTCTTTGTTTAACACAATAAATAATCAAATTCACCAACTCGTAACTCAGTTAAAACTGAACTTTTACACGAAGAAGGAGGTAGATGATATTTTAAAAAAAATAAATAATGGCAAAACAACAAATAGTGAACGAGATCCACCGGTCAGCGCGAAGAAATTTTAAGCGACGATCGGTTGTACTAAAAGAAATTGATGATTTATGGCAAGCTGATTTGATAGATTTACAAAAGCTTCATACTGTTAACAGAGGATATAAATATATTTTAGTCGTTATTGACACATTTTCAAAGTATGCATGGTGTACACCTATTAAGTCTAAAACTAAAACAGAAGTCAAAGATGCATTCGAACTAATAATCAAAACATCTAAACGGAGACCTAATAACTTACAAACTGATCTAGGAAAAGAATTCTACAATCATGAATTTGATTTCTATTTAAAATCATTAAACGTAAATCATTACTCAACTTATTCAATTAAAAAGGCATCTATCGTTGAAAGGCTGATAAAGACCATTAAGTTTAAACTCTACAAACATTTCAGTTTAGTTGGTAACTATAAATGGGTTGGTAAGCCATTAGACGATGTAGTAAAATCGTATAATCAGACCGTACATCGCACAACAAAAATGAAACCTATTGATGTAAATGTTGATAATGAAATGCAAGTATTAAAAAATATTAAAAGATCACAAGCCACTTTGTCTTATAAATTGAACAAATTTAATAAAGGAGATTGTGTACGCATTAGTAAGTATAAAAATGCCTTTCACAAAGGTTACACACCTAATTGGTCAACAGAACTTTTCACTATTACTCATGTGAATCGCACTCAACCTGTTACGTATCACGTTCAAGACCAGCATAAAAACACTATACTCGGTACATTTTACGAAGAAGAACTTCTGAAAACCAACCATCCAAACGTTTACCTTGTAGAAAAGGTTATTAAAAAAAGGGTAGAAAGTTGTATGTTAAATGGTTAGGCCTTGATGATAGCGAAAACAGTTGGATTGATAAAAGTGCCATTGTTTAATGTTATTTATATAATATCCTTTTAATGATAGTGTTATTATCTTACGGGATATGAAAGGGAGAGGACTCTTAAACAGCGCTATTAATAATTTGCCCTTCGAATTACACTTACCTGGTTATAACTATTGTGGTCCGGGAACGAAATTGCGCAAAAGGTTACAAAGAGGTGATAAAGGAATTAATGCGCTAGATAATGCGTGTATGAAACACGACATAGCATATGATAATTATTCTGATTTAGCTGGTAGACATCGTGCTGATTTAGAACTATACGAAATGGCGAAACAAAGAAGAAAGTCGAAAGATGCAGGGAGAGGAGAAAAAATTGCTTCATGGTTAGTTAGCAAAGTGATGAAATCGAAAATAAAGGCCGGTGCGGGTATAAAACCTTTTAAACGTTTTGTGTCCAAGATACGCACTGAATTAAAAAAGAAACCAAAAACAAAACGTAATATAATTGATCGAGCTCTTATTGCTGCGACAAAAATTTTCAATACCAATTCCAAGGTACGGGTACCTCGTATTATACCAATTCCAAAAACTGGAGGCTTCTTACCGCTGATACCTATTTTTGCCGGTCTGTCTGCGCTGGGATCATTAGCAGGAGGAGCTGCCGGAATTGCTAAAGCTGTAGGTGATTACAAAGCCGCCAGAAAAAATTTAGCGGAATCAGAGCGACATAACAAGATGATGGAATCTATTGCATTAGGAAAAGGCTTACACATTAAACCATATAAAAATGGCAAAGGATTATGTTTGAAAATTTCAAAAAACTAAATGAGAGGTTACCCAGGCGCGCTCTTTCAAATATTGATATTTTAAAACACTCATCTGATATTCCATATTTTCGAGGAGTTTATATGAGAGACAGTTTACCAAAGAGTCCTAAAAAAGTAGAATGTGGAATTGTTAATTTGGACAGTTCTAAAAACAATGGTACACACTGGGTAGCCTATGTAAAAGATAATAATTATTGTGAATATTTTAATAGTTATGGAGACCTTCCACCTCCGCTAGAATTAAAGAGGTATTTAAAAAAATATGATATTTACTATAATTATGACACGTACCAAAAGTTTAACACTGTCAATTGTGGTCATTTATGTCTAAAATACTTAAAACAATATTGGTATAACCGTTTAAATATCATCGCACAATAAACAGTTTATCATTCTCACAATGTCTTTCACTTTGTCTATAACTGGAACATCTTCCACTCTGTTAACAAACTATTCACCAGCTCTTCAACTGGATGGTGAATATGAGTGTGGGCTATTGTATATGTCAACTTTTAATTCTATACCCAACATAGACAACAGAAATAATAAGTTATATTATGGTAAAAACAAAGTAATTAAAATTCCTGAAGGATCATATGAACTTCAAGATATTGACGATTACCTTAAAGAACATATTGAAGGATGCTCTTTTGCATTAACATGCAATAATAATACCTTAAAAACATCTATTTTATGCTCTGAAAATATTCATTTCAACAAAGAAGGCTCTATCGGTAATTTACTTGGCTTCGGTTCAGAATCCATTCAAGCTAATATATTAACCGAATCCCCTTATCCTGTTTCCATTCTGTCGACAACTATAGTACGCATTGAATGTGACATAGTGAGCGGTTCATTTGTTAACGGAAAACCTAGTCATATAATTCACGAGTTTGTACCAAATGTGGCACCTGGTTATCGGATTATAGAAACACCAAAAAACGTTATTTATTTCCCTGTAACCCAAAACAGCTTAAATACAATTACGATAAGAATTTTAGACGTTAAAAATAATCTAGTTAATTTACGAGGTGAAGAAATTCAGATATACTTACATCTAAGGAAAAAATGATAGACTTCAATAAAACTTCAATCTCTCTTAAAAAAACTATCAGTACTCATCCTGCAATCATAAAAAGAAGACCTAAAGTGAAACTTACGAAACAAAATAAGCAATTCCTCCAAAGCTTACGGCTATTAAAATGAGTATATTAAACTTAACAGAACCTTTTGTCTTTGATAATTCTATCGAGAGCTTTGAATATCATTCATATAAGCCGTACGTAACAAGTTTTAATATCAACGATGAAATACGTATACCTATAAACCAACAAGATCTTTATGTACTACCATCAGCAAGTTCTTTATACATAGAAGGTACTATAACCGCATTCAATAGAGAAACAAAAGCCGAGGTAAAAAGTGTTCTTTTTACAAACAACCCCATACTTCATCTATTTCAAGATATTCGATATGAATTAAATGGAATCGAAATTGACAAAATTAAAAACGCAGGAGTTACAACAACTATGAAATCTCTTGTATCTATGAATGAACTGGAAGCATCTATGTCTAAGTTATGGGGATTTGATGTCAAAGGCATAAAAAACACGCAAGGTTCATTTTCCGTGTCTGTACCCTTAAACAAGATTCTCGGGTTTGCTGAGGATTACAACAAAATCATAATTAATTGCAAGCATGAACTCATTATTTTAAGATCCAATACTAATTTGAATAGCGTTAAACTAAATGCGAATGAATATATAGACAATATTACTATATCTAAAATAGTATGGCGCATGCCTCATGTTAAAGTGTCTGATCGAGAAAGATTAAACTTACTCAAATGTTTGGAAAGTGATCGTGCCATTCAGATAGCATTTAGGACTTGGGATTTATATGAATATCCGCTCTTGCCTGAGACGTCAAAACATTCTTGGTCTATCAAAACTTCATCTCAAATTGAAAAGCCGCGTTATATTATAATTGGTTTGAAAACGGGACGAAAAAATGACGCTAATAAAGACATAACACATTTTGATCACTGTAATTTGAGAGATGTTAAAGTTTTTTTGAATTCAGTCTACTTTCCGTACGAAAGTTTTGATGTTAGTTTTTCGGGTGGAAAGTTTGCTATATTATACGAGCAGTATGCGAAATTTCAGCAGTCTTATTATAACCGTCTACAAGCGCCGTTGTTAAGTCCTCAAGACTTTAAAGATATAGCTCCTTTATTTGTTATCAACTGTTCTCGTCAAAACGAAACCTTAAAAACCGGATCGGTAGATGTGAGAGTTGAATTGGATTGTGAATCTGATATACCAAAGAACACTGCAGCTTACTGTCTGATTTTAAATGATAGTATATTTGAATATAAGCCCTTAAGTAATATTACGAAAAAAGTATCGTAATGCAGCATATATTTGTAGACCTTCAAGGATTTAAAACAAAAGAAAATGAATTTATTGTCAAAGAATTTGCATACAGCACGCTAGAATACACTCAAGTTTTCTTAATAAAACCCCCTTTTCGTTTTTCTAAATTGGCGGAAAGTGAAAAGAGGCAGACAAGATGGATTGAAAAACATTTAGGTATTTTATGGCACGAAGGTTATGTTGATTATAGAGAATTTAGAAGACTTATTGATAACCATATAAAAGATAAGACAATCTACGTTAAAGGTTTGGAAAAAGTTCAATGGATTAAAGATTTATATCCAAAATGCACTATTTTAGATTTGGGTGAAAAAGATGTGCCTAATTTAAAAGAACTGTATAAAAAATATTGTACTAATGAATGTATTTTTAACTGTGTGTATCATAAAAAATCTTGTGCATTAAAAAATGTTTTATGTATAAAAAAATGGTATTTAGACAATCGACAAATCTAATTTTAATTTGTATTCAAAATGTGTTTCTTAAAATAAATGTTTGTTATTAATTATATTAGTTTTTTTTATACCATTCTATATAACTACTGATAACTACCTAATAAGTTTTTTATAGTAAATGTTATATTTTTAATTTTTAGCTTAGATTTTACATAATTTGCATAAGAAAAACTTATTAGTTAGTATGGATATAAATAAAACGACAACTTACTCATATAATATTTATTACTTATATAATATTTAAAATACAACTTTAATAACTAGTACTGTATCCACAAATTTTTTTTGAAATTTTATTTATTAAAGCCTCTGTGCTGTCAATAATTTCATCAAAATTATCGCCTGCAACATACTGCGCGCTCAGTAATACATTTTCGTTCTGTTCATCGTTTTGATCCCTTACATCCTCTGTTATGTTGATTATTTGAATTTTGATCAGTTTATTGCCTTTGATCTCATGATTATTTATCACAAAAGATGGTGGGTGTCCTTGAGTCCTTTTCACTACTTTATTATGAATGTTAACTTTATTACGTTTCTTGGCTTTAGGGTTTTCGATGTTCTTTTTAATTTTTTTATATAAGTCGCTATCGTCAAATTCTTGTGGTAGCTCAAACTCTTGTGCATATTGCGAAAATGGAATTGGGATGTCTTCGCTGTCTGCCATTTTTTGAAAACCTAAGACAAAACGAAAAATTATATAATATTGATAAATCAGATTACACAACGAACAAAAATGTATATAACCACAAATAAATTAATTTTAATGTTTATTTGATTTGTAAAATATAATATATAATTTTAATATATATATAATATATATATATATAATTTTAATAAGTAGTTAGTTAAAAAACAACTTACCAGGTCTATGTCTGCGAGTGGATAATAAAGACGCGTTGATGCTATTCGAATGTAACCAATTAAAAATTACTTTGCGCTTATAAAGGTTAGCTATTGTTTGTTCAGCAAAATATAAATGCGCAATCCTGTTATATGATAGCTTTAACTTTACACGTGTGTATGTCTTTACCTAAACAAGTCACAACTTGTTTTATGAACACGTTTATGAATAAACTATCTATAGAAATGTTTAAGGTAAATTAAAATGAAAACAAGAAAATAATAAGATAATATATTTATTTATCATAAGACATCACTGAATAATATTGTTAAAATAAAAACACAATAAGTATAATAAGTAGAAGAAAGATTTATTTTTAGGACATATAATTGAATTAGTTATTATCTTCAACTTATATTTATAGTTTTTAATAGATTTATAAAATTAATATCAAAATGTTGTTTCAATTATATGTGCTATTCAATTTACTAATGACCTCTGACTGCATATAGTACAATTTATTTTATACAAAACATGACAATTGATTACAAATTAAACATTAAGTATTGAGGTATGCCCCAAGCTTTCGTCACTATTTGGTTGTCAGATATCATACGCTTATCATCATTAGCTGAAAGGGCGACTTTATTTACACTTTGGGTAAATATATTGTGCTTAATCGACTTAAATAATATGTTTCTTCTTTTTATTTCATCTCCTTGAAATAATGATTTCACGTAATGAGAAAACTCAAATTTGCATACTACAGGTTCTCTCACACCCTTAGCTTTTTTAATAATTTTATCAACTGTTTTGATAGAATACACTTTAGAACGAAGTCCAACATACTCTTTAATCATTTTTCCTTTCATTTCATCCTTAAAAAGTCCTGGCACTTTTTTATTTTGAACAGGTAATAAAAATTTATTATCAATATCGTAACAACTAGTATCGAAATATGTTAAAAAATGCATTCTTAAATCTTTAAAAAGTCTTTTGTTTGTATATAATAAACAAAACTATCTGTATCCGTGTAACACATTTGTAGACGAGTATCATAAAAACGTTTAAATACTGAATAATGAAAATCATACATATGACTTTTAGATAACTCTAGTACAGCGAAACCAATGTAGATCGGTTTATCTAAAATTATTAGATCTGGTTTCAATTGAACTGCCACCAAATTTTCAGTAAAAACTGATACACTGTGAAAATTTGGCCTTGCAATTAATCTGTCAGCGGTGATTTTCTTTTTTGTTGTGTTATCATTGTCTGTCCACTGATTAACTAAGCGCACATCAACCCTTTTCTCAGTATTTTCTAAAGTTTTACCAAATATACTGTTATTCATCAATTTACAAAAATCTTGTTCAAAGACAGACGTTGCCTCTTGACGTAGCCTTGTATTCATATCAATATATTGTTTTAAGTAAGGGGACTGTTTGAACGTAATTACTCTATGTACTTTTTTTAATTTTAAACCATGTTTAAGACACGTTTTCAAATGTACATAATGAATCACATACAAATATTTGTCATATAGATTAGGTACCAGTTTATAATGCGTCCCACCTGGTGGAACACATTTTTCGGGACAAAATGGTAAATCATTATGTTTATCATGTAAATCATTGGGGTAAATAATATCAACTTCTAGAATGAAACCATAATCCGAGTCATCAGGGATTTGAGTGATATTTAAAGCACTTATTTCATTGGTTTCTAGAAACCTAAAGTCTGATAGGGGCATATACTGACACATGCTGTAACCATATAAATTATTACAGTCGATATAAATTAGGTATGAGTCTATCTGGGATGAGTCATAGTGAGGTAAGTATATGTTATTAGCCTTTGCATATCGTAGAGAGGTCATACAGACTCCCCCTCTTATTCCAGATTGGATCATCTTAAGCATGTTAAAGTCATCTATAAGCTCTAATTCAATACCAGTTTTCAGAAGCATGGCATCAAATGATAAGCTAGGTGTAGTTAAATAAAAAGCAGGATCCAAGTCATAGTGTTGTTTGCAAGTAGCGCGAAACTTTTCAAAAATATCGGTTAGCAGAAGAACATCCGTTTGCAAATATAGGTCTGTATATTCACCTAAATTTTGAATTTTAAACTGTTGCCATACTTTTTGCGCATGATTATAATCTTTTACAGAAATGTTCTCATCAGTGAGCGAATTATGAAAACAGTCAATACTTGGCAGGTATTTTTCTTCAAAACATTGCCATTTATTCATATACTCATAGGGAAACACACCTTTTCGTGTAAGTAATTCAAACTCCTCATCATTACAAAAATATTTATGTAAATGAACAAAGTCAGATTTCTGCATAGTTGTAGTTAGTTTTTCTAAACTTGTATCTAAAAATTTGAAAGAATCTACAAAACGAAGCTGAAAATACTCATTCTCGATAGGGATAAATTTAGTAAAAGAAATATAGTTTTCTTTGGTTTTAGGTATAACTTTGACGTTTCCAGGTGCCTCCCCCAATTTTTTGATAAATAGATGGCAATCATAACCAGACAGATTGTGAAAAAAAATAGGTACGAAACAAGGACGTTTATATTGTAAGTTACATATATTATGTGCCGCTCCCCGATATCTTCCTGTAATGTGACAGTGATCTCGAACCCGATCAGAAAATAGAAAATGGTTACAAATATGACAACGTTTAGCGTTCAAAAAGTTTTGCTCGTCATTCTCATTACATATTATTGGGGTATTTTTGTTCACAATTTTATAAATTTTAGCAACATCTTTGTAGATTGCCTCAATAAATTTATCGACGCAATCAGTACCGCGATAAGAGAAATAACGATTATGACTCGGATCTGCGTTACAAACAATATGATACCCAAAGGCAGCTGGTATATGATGATGCAAAGTTGTAGTGTTAGGGGTAAGACTATCACTAGTATCAGTATCAGAGTCACTAGTTTCAGTTGGTTGTAGTAACGATTCAAAATCTGCATATATAACGAATGGAACATTCTGTTTACGATCGAAATGTTTAAATTTAATTACTGTCCCCTTTTCTGGTAAAACGGTAACTATTCCAGTACACAAGTGATTTGCGAGTTCTTCCTGCGTGAGAAAAAATAACAGACAGGTTTCGCAAAAGTATATCTTACTATTATGCTTTGTTACTTGTCTGCGCACAAGACGACTCAAGTCTTTAATTAGAACATAATGTGGTGGGTGACTACCATCGTCTATTAAAAGTAGGTTTATATTTTTTCTACATTTCTGATTACTAGATACTTTAGACTTGTAAAGGGGGCCCACAACAATTTTATTATTTTTCAAACCAAAAATCGTCAATGAAATCATAGGGTTATTTTTTTCGAATATTCTTATGTCATCAAATGTGACTGGAAAAGAAATTTGAGAAATATTCAAAACGTCTCGAAAATTAGGATAAGATGATACTCTTTCAGGGTGTTTTGTAGAAGGATGCAAAGCCGCTGTTACACACCATAAAAAACAGCATTGATCGTTGTTTTGTATATTTATACATGCTTTTTTGTTTTTTATGAACTTTGGCAGGTCAACATAGCTTGAACCTCGTAATGGTTGATACTTGTTAATGTTGATCTCTAAATGAGAGTTACTAACAAAAGCCCATCCACTATCACGGTCTTGAAATTCCTCAAATTTTTTCTTTAGACAGTTAACAACTTCGCAAAACAGTGACTCAAAATCATAACTTAAGTATAAAATTTTATTTTTAGTTCCAAATGATTTTATTGATTGACTATTATCTTTGAACATTAAAAACAATCCAAAGAGCTCGAAATTTACTTTTACGCACGTATGTTTCGTAAGTGAATTATCTAAAAGCCGTTTTATTTTGTTTCGAATAGAGTTCATAAACGCATCGACAGACGCCAGACTTTGGTCGTTGGTTGCTGATATACGATAAGTGGCAATGCGCATCCGAAATGCAGACTCTACTACTTCAACACCATCATTAAGTAATTTGTTAGAACATACAGTTGTTTTATGTGCAGTGCTTCGAAGATGACCTGTCCATTTATTTTTGTCTACAGATGAACTACACGGTACACAGAAAGGCATAATGAATTATGTTAATGCAAAAGATGTAGCTAAACTCACTAGGCTATTTTGAAACCGTAATTTATCAAACACTAATTTAATACATCTATTTACTATTAGCATACGTTGTATTAATCAAAACAGTTGACTCGACTGACTTCTCATTAAGAATGCAATGAATTGTTAACACTATGCAAAGTATGGTAGTATAAGTCTATAAATATAAATCAAATAAAGTCGCAGTATTAAATTATCGCATTCGAAAATATTCTTTAAATTTAACAGAAAGTAACCTTTTATCTTACAAAAATTAATTTCTGTATTTATTCATTAAAACTTTTTCGCACATAAAATATTGAAAGTATCTATTTTTGTACACAAACTATTTATATAAGCGTACGATATATTCTTAATGCAAAAACCATATTCGAGATTTAGTTATAGACGTAGGTATCTACCTTTGCTGTTAACTATAACTTGATTTTGTCAACAACTTTGAATAAAAAATAACAAAATTTTGTTTAAATAGAATTCTCTTACTGTGGGAGATTTGAAAATATTCAACTAATTTTTTTTATAATTATTATAATAAACAGGTTCACATTCTCCAAAAATATTAAAGGCTTGACCTAAGAACGTTTGTATTTGATTCCACTCGGAGGAATTCTCTTGACATTGCAATTTAACCGACGCTAATGCTTTTTTATAACGTTCTTCAGGCTCAGATTTTTGGTAATCATTAATGTTATACACTTTTAAATCAATGAAAAAATTACCGTCTGTTATCGTAGTGCGTCGACTAGAACCTGTCGATACGCGGCTGGTAAACGATGATGTTGTCTTGACGGTTTTCGAACTGCCCTCGCTGGTGATCTTCTCTTCTTCTCTTATGATTTTGAAGATATCGGTTTCAGGCGATTTTTTGGAAGAACTGAAAAAATAAAACAGAATTACAATATTTCAAGCAAATACATTATGTTATAGTTGCACAATCACAATAAAGTAATTTAATTTTAAAAACAACTAAAAATAAGTAGTACCTAGAGCCAACATTCTTATTTTCACTGGTTGACGTTCGTGCTTTTTTGGTTGTTTTTTTCTTTTGCGCGCAAGGTGTTGGTGAGGATGAATGTAGTACCCGTCGATTTTCTGTTTCAACTTCGGACCTTAAATAAGAAAAACAATATTAAATATATGTCAATTAATAATAATTATGTTGACACAAAACTAAACCAAGTTCATAGTTATGACTGACAACGTTATAAATAGATGAGAATAAGATAACTGAGAAATAAATTAACGTGATAAACACACAGATATGCCTTACCAGGATTAAATCCTGTAACCTCAAGCTTAGAAAACAGAGTCACTAACGACTAGACTAGCAGGAACTGTTAAATATAACTCTAAGGATTATTTTAATTAATATAAAATAAATGAATTACCTTGCGGCTGAGGATGATTTCCTTTTCTTGATATTCTTTGTAGCAATCTTCTTCGGTTCAGGTGAGGGCGTGCGCGTGTATACTGAACATTCGGAGTCAGACCTTCAAAAAAGAATAAAAATATACCAACAATACTTAAATCAAAGTTTTAAAGAGATTCGATATATAGGGTTATAAATACTTACTAACATTTTAAATGAAGTTGAAAGTTGCAGATTCCTCACTTAACAAAAATAACGAGCAGCTTCACGTCGCAATACAGAATAGTAAAGAAATTGTTGCATAAAAACGCATTATTTTATAGTGAAATATTTGATGAGTTGATATTAAATCGAAACATAAATATATGACTAAAGAACCAAGTTCTGACATTCAACTTTAGATCTAAATATTATAAATTTAAATAAATATTATCGTTTTTATAAATTGAAGCACATAATTTATATTCAAAGTATATTACCACTTGTATTTCACAAAGCGCCGACAAAGTATCGAATTAACAAATAATACCGCAAGTCTTGCAACACGTGTAAATATGACCGCTACCACGAGTACTTACCGATTAAGTTCAAAATGTTTTTTTATTTTTTATTTCAGTATATATATATATATGACAAATACCATCAACACTATCGTTTTTCGATAGTTCGGGTGCTACCTACGTAAGTATTAAACATTTTTGAAAGAAGAAAGAAAGTAAGAAAATAAAGACATTAATTGCAGCCAAATAAAATATACAATATGAGGCTTACATACTAAACAGTACAAAATCAGTTACATTGGGTTTGGTTTGTGGTTGCAAAAGGACACCACTCGACATATGCTCTGACACTGATGGTGGCACAGCGCTGGTCTTCCGTGGAGCCTTGGGTCGGGCGATAGTGCAATACAATAATTATTATACAATTAAAGGCACAGAGTAATTAAGAAAGTCAGTGACACACTATACAAGGACAAGACTACTTATAATATTTTTGAACATTTATGGAAAACAACTTAAAAACAAACCTTCTTCAATGCATATAATATGTATTAACATATTATATGCATTAATTATTTACACTAAATTATTATAAAATCATTAAAGAACAACAATGTTTCATACAATAAAACACAACTCACCTTTATAGAATGTTGGTTAAATAATATCATGGTATAGGACAATAAACACAGCGTCATCATTTTCAGTAAGTAACATGCAATTCTCATATCAGCGACATTGTTGATTGAAATAAAATACCTCGACACATTGTGATTAACACAACAGAAGCGTCATTTCGAATAATAGTTGTTGATATGCAGAAAAAAATTAGTACTATTATATATATATATATATATATAAATGTAATTAACTTAAATTCAATACACTATTCTTTTCAATAGACTTATTTGTCAAAATAATTTGAATTTGCGATAGTGAAAAGCAAAAAGGTTCGCGTCTTTCCTGTAGATCATTTCAAAAATAAGGGTTTAAATCCTATCTTTTATTTAATCAGTCTGTATTACCATTACTTTTCATTCATTAAGCTTATCAGTATTATGTTCATAAACTTAGATGCGTATATGACTTAGGTAGAAACAGTAACCAATCTCTTATTTTATTCTTTAATCGGATTATTACATATCAACATATCGGACTCGACTACCTGTTATCGCATGTTCCGTCACTTGTTTATTTATATATTATATCCAAAGTATGACAAAGACAAAGCATAGCAGGTTCGACTATTTACGTTTCATAAACAGTTTAGAGTATTAATACATACGTACTTTGTTAGTCTTACGATCATATGTATGTATGTAACTATAGACTTAAATAAAAATTATGCTTTATTTTCAGTGGATAACATTGTTTTTTGATTTAACCTTACTTTAAGTTTTGTTGGTTTTACATTATGAACTAAGTTTACATGAAGATAAAATTACATAAATGTATTTTGAACTTGAATACGATCGGACTATGGTTGAAATCGGTACTAGTAAAGGCAAATTACGTTAAATCTCGTAACACCAACGTCACATTTAACAACCAATCACATTGTCAGGTCTACATCGCGCTATTGAAGTTTTTTGTATTCGTTTGTATATATACAATTTACAATGAAAGGCATGTCGGAGTGACTGTGGCTATACCGACCGATAGTCTCAGGTACTCTTACCTCTTCGATGTTGCGAGGCATGGCCAACCTTGTGACATTGACTTGGTAACGCGGTGGCGTGTGCAACATACTTGGTTCTAATAACCCTACCTTGGGCAGGGTATGTATGCATGACACACTACAACGTGATGACGGTTAAACACATACGTGATGACGTATACAGCGATAAATTCCTGTCTCATGGTAGGTGCTGTATTACACGGGTGATCCATGTTGCTAGACGGTCGTAGTAACGTTGGAGATCCCATCCATACTCTAACATTACAGTCTCTGGCCAAGTCTGTGTTGTGAGAGTGTGAAAAACACCGTAATAAACCTAGCCCGGCAAACCTCTACCCGATGCAAATCTGGGCTATGATGGTGCGTTACGAGATCTGGTTCTCAAATAGAACAAGATCTGGTGGGTGCAATGCTAGCAGTACCCGTTGTGTTAAGCCTTTTGCATTTTTTTATCGTAACATAAAATCAACCCTCACTTAACATAATATTTTGGATTTAGCTGAATACAACGTTAACGGCTACGTATCGAGAAAATCCAAATGCATCTCGGTGTTCTACCCCAATGATACGACTACGTATAGGGAAACGGGTTCTACCCCACTGATACGAGCTATATATTGGGGGTTTCTGGACCACGACTGCGACAGCGAGCGAAGCGAAGCTGGAGCATTAGGAGTGGGCTAGAACTCCCAATATATAGCTACTCCCGTGAAAGATTAGATCGTACGTTGCGTTTAAATACTAAACGAATTATGCAAGTTATTTTATTGACAATATGATCATATACATTTTTATAATATTACGTGTCTACCTATAGTTTTTTTATGTGGCTAGTGTGGCTACATGCATTCTGATAGCAATGATAAAGTACAAATTACCAATCTTATGAATCTACAACAAAAAAAGTAGTCCCACGTTGGGCGCCACCTTAACTTTACAAAATTAGATAATAAAATTGACAAACTGCTTCAATATTGACTTTTATATATATATTGTTTATGTTTACTTTTTTATTTGCTTTCAGGGCCTGCACATAGTGAAGGAAGACTTGACAGCTTGCCCCGAGTGCGACTTCCCCGCCATCTACACTGAGTTTACTGAGTAAGTAGAAATATTCAGTTTGTAACAAACTACTACCCTATAAATACGGTTAAGATGTTGTTTTAACTGTTTGGATGTGTATTGTAGAGGTCAAATTCTAACATGGGATCGACCCTGAAATCCTGGCCTTGACTTTCCTAAGTTGAATATTTTTTTTACCGCAATTTCGGGTGCACGCAGAGTAATCGTTGCTCAGAATAACCATAAAATATTGCAGATAACTAAATACACACCTTGTATTATAAGATTATAACACTTTAAGTTCTCGCGCTTTGTACACATATTTAAAGTCACGTACAGGTCGAACGCGATTAATTAACATTATTTTTACCTTTTTTCCCAACATTTCGGCCAGGTTGCACTGGCCGTGGTCGCGGAAGACTCAACTACGCGACCACGGCCATCAGTGCAACCTGGCCGAAACGTTGAGAAAAAAGGTAAAAATAATGTTAATTAAACACCTTGTATTTATCTCAGATTACTCCAGGAAGAAGGCAAATGTCCAATGTGCGGTGAAAACGTGGATTACCGACGTCTGGTGAAGGTAGACGATGTGTCGGCCTACATGGACCTTAACACCACAGATTAAGGTACACATTGTTTTGCCTGGAGGCGATACTTTAATTTGATCTAATAATACTTATATAAGTTTTTTTTTATTAGATAATCTTTACCATCGTTACCACTTTAGCTTATTTGATCAGTAAACATTGTAAGCGACTTATATTACCACCCTTTTCGCGAGCGAATCGAAAGTGAAAAGTTTCCAGGTATTCAAGTGTACGTAGTGCGAAATGATATATTCCTTCGTGTTTTGTCGGAAACGTTCGTATTTGTCGTGCTAGTTCGGACAACGCCAGTACTTCTTGTACTGAGACTGACTGAAAGAGTTGTGTGACTGACTGAGGGACGTTCGTGAGTTTCCGCGAAAATACGAAGGAAAAAAAATTCGCTCTACATCTGTATCTTAGTACTGTGTGAAGTTGTTACGCGCTCGCCTCGCTTTAATCTGTTCCTGATTTGGTGATTTCATCCCAACGGTGTTAAGTATATCGTCACTACTACTTGTCACTACTACTTGTGTAACACATGATTACAAATGCAATAAATGAATTATGAATTATGAATTACTTTTAAAAAATCTCGTATCTCACGCTATTCCTCAAAGTTAAAACGCAGTAAGTCTATATGCATTCCATACATACTTACTACAATTTTCTTTTCATTAACAGACGAAGATACAAGTTTTTTTAAAAGTAGTGACGATATGAATGATTTCTTTAGTTTCTTGTACTTTATTAGCACATAAGTTTATTTAATTCTGCCTGTTCTTGCAATAATTATGTGATGTTTATCCGTCCAATTGATTACTATGTTTCTTAATTGATAATGTAATGCAGTAAGTTATGTGTGCTACTTTTGAATACGTAGTCCGTCCATTTATAAACAGTTAGTACATGAAATGTAGGTATTGATAATTTATAGCAATTAATTGTGACATAAAATAAAGAAATTCTTATACCTCTGAAATCCTTTTTATTGTACTCGAAGTAGGTATACAATTTTTTTGTAGCTTAGCCCTTGAGTTATCTGGGGAGAACTGAGCCAACCTAAATGATCAACCTAAAGATCCTTGGGTGAGTCTGAGTCTAAAGGAAATAAATAAAATACAATAAATAGTGATGAAACATTTAATTTTTCATTTGAAAGTATACCAAAATGTAATTATACGTCCGATACTGAGATTCAAATGAAACGCAAAACACGATGGTATTATACAAAATTACTCTCGGACCTACCACGGCGAAAGTCGTACGATTCTCGCTCGACCATCCCGAAGTGCGAGAACGTAGCGAGAATGTAGCGAGTGTTTCTCCAGCGGTAGGAAGGGCGGTCCTATGCTCATTTATCCTACAATCAAATATTGCCCTAATATAATTACCACTACCTAGCTATATCTTAAGTAGAAAATACATTTATACAACTTAAAATAATGACAAGACGATTATAACGAAATAATGAACAATAAATTGTGCTAATAATACAATGGAGGCTACAACCCGTCCGACGCTACGTCGCCAGCTAGAATTAACTAGACTATGACAGAAGGTGTCCATGATGTATGTAACTTTAGTGCTGAGCCGCTGAATAAACCAATCCTGATATTAGTGTCTTTACACATTCCATTTGACAAACTCGATAATCACGAGAGTCACGCGAAGTCTACCATACTCACCGCCGCCATATATTCTAAATAACGCTCTCATTGAAATTCTATTCTGAAATATCATAAGACAAACATTAAAGTAACATGAATGTATGTCTGGTACTTAGTTATTCTTGGTAGAACATTTAATAGAAAGAAATTAGAGAGAATATAAATTTTACTTATAACATTTTGTAAGAGAACTTTTGGCTGCGGTTTCGTGTTATTTATAAGAAGACAGGTTAAACTCAAGATAAATTATTTCTTCGTCATGTACGAAAAACGCTTGCCAGCACTATTAGTTACATAGTTCACCGGACACCGTTTCATTCAAGTCCTTCTATCGAACAGTTATAATATAAATGGAAATTAAAAGTTCTTATGCTCTGGTCCATAAGGGCTATAATTTCCAATCGATTACGATATATAACACCGATAGAGAACTATAATGATTTTATTAATTCTACGCTACCGAGAGGCGAACGTTGAACGAAACAACGCAATATAAACTCGTTAACATAAAGCTCTTTTTAGCTGCACATATTGCACTAAAATATTAGGCAGTACTTTATGAACGGTTTCTCATTTACAAATATAAGGCAGACGAATAGTTTCGATATCGTAATCGCATAAAATAAGGCTAAGAAATTGCACATTAGTTTTCTTACATAGAATTTTACGAAAAGTCAGTTTTATATTTGTAAAGAGATTATCGCCATGACATTAGGCGAAGTTAGGAAACACAAACATGTAGAAACACTGATTGGTGTTACAGCTCGATGTGCCGCCATAACATGGCTAGCATGTGTTGCGTTCTCGCGCGTTCAAGTCACGAGAATGCAGCACATGCTAGGAAGTCTGCGCGGCCATCTATAACACACATACCTATACTTACACCCTTCTAGCACCTTTTCCACTATATCAATCAATAGGTACTTGTAGATTTAATAATTCAATTAATAAAGATTTGGCTTCGCATTACGATAGTTCTTCAAGACAGCTTTTTACTTTAATACTTTCTGTGTTGTTATGTTGTGTTGTAGTGGAATAGGTGCTTAGGTTCGTAGATAATATCTACAGATATCTAAATGACGGGTTCGATTACAAAATGTACAATAGTGGAACGGATGAAACTACGTCGGGGGCAAGCAGCGAGCAAGCTCCCACACATGCCGTCAAAAGAGTAGACTAGCCGTGAATATGTTTGAATATTTATATATCATATGTTGTACAATATCATAATATATTATATGTTGGACGCAGGCGGGAGGCCGGACGAATAGTCTGTTCCCACTTTCCGTTCTAAAGATTAGAACAAGGTGGAAATTTTATTCTCAGCAGTTCTTTTAATGGTCAAACTAGTAATTAGTGAAACTGTAGGTACTTGCGTAACAGTAGGTAATGACAAAAGGGCAGTATTTAAGTAATAAAGTAAGGCGGCTTAGAGGAAATAACCTTATAAGCACGACCAAAAGAAATATTTCTTCCTTAGAACTCTGGAAAAATCTCGAACTTGTTCTATTATAATTAGAACTAGTGAGAAAAGACGTACATATATATTTTTTAAACAATGTCGTTTCATATTAACACAGCTCCGTTTATATAATTTTAAAATATATGAATATGTTCATAAATATCGTGTTTATTTCATAAATATTTATATTCTCAGCTGGCCGGATACCTTTGTATAGATTATTTAATCTCGCTAGTCCACTCTTTTAAACTTAAGGATTAGCTTTCGTTAAATATTTACAGTAATATATATAAAAATACTTTTAAAATCATAGACACGATGGCACTTGGTTGTAATGTTAAGAAGGCTAAGAAATAAATATACAAATAAACAAATGTACAGATTACGAACCGTAATTTGACACGTCGGAGGATTAAGAACAAAGATAACAATGAAATAAAACCGATTTATATATATACTTAAACATTGAAATTTTACATCTACTGGTTAATAAGGGAATGTATAAAAATTAGTTTCAACTATAGGTATCAATGTAACTCCTCAACAATAAATACTATAATTCTTTGGTTTCATTTTAGTCGTTTGCTTACAAAAGGTCTGCTTACATTAATATTTCATTTGCAAAAAAATTTCATGGATAAAATCTGCGCGCGTTGCGTGCGACTATATGTAAGTTGAAATACAATTATGTATAGGTACATACTTATGCGAACATCATTTCAACTTTGTATTTTAAATAATGTTGTAAGATCTATACACACCAACCCACACACTGATGGTTTGTGTCGTGTTATATTAGGCACGCCGCCTAGCATGTATACGAGTAAAGCTC
Organism: Leguminivora glycinivorella; assembly: GCF_023078275.1. Classification (NCBI taxonomy): domain Eukaryota; kingdom Metazoa; phylum Arthropoda; class Insecta; order Lepidoptera; family Tortricidae; genus Leguminivora; species Leguminivora glycinivorella. The sequence goes on along the minus strand of NC_062978.1, from coordinate 22,512,263 downwards.
AGTTGCCTGAAAAAGGACAACAAGTTTGTACTACATAAGAAACCTCATTATTTATAAAGGCAAAGTTGAAATGATTTCTCTATAGATACAAAGATTGCGACAAGAAACCTTGCATTTGGCACTATAAGACTCAATGTGAGCTCGATCGACGTCCTATCGTTCTACCGAGGCTACCCTACACCGCTATACCTGTAGTGTCGCCGAGAGCCTATGAAGGAAACATTAGAAACGCTCTCGAACGCCTAATCATAAGATTTGTCGGTGATCACACCACACTAGGGAAGAGTTTAAAGATCAGTTCCCCGAATTAAAACAGACCCGTCTGCCGCTCTCACGGTGGGGTACGACTTGTAGGTAGGCCCCACACAAAACTTTAGAGCCGCCGAAGTAGAGATGCTTCATCAGATAGTAAGACCTGTATAAATCCCAAGAAGACAGACATCTCACGTTAGATGTCGTAATATGAAGCACTCTCGCTTCGGCCTCGGGTCTACTGGAGATGCGCGAGCTTGGGCACGGCGGCGACGACGCGCACGCGGTCGCTGAACTGCGGCGGCGGCGCCAGCACGGGCGCCGAGTCGGGCGGCCCGGCCGGCTCCTCGGGCGGCGGCGGCAGCTCCGCCAGCGACACGGCCGCGCGCGTCCTCCTGCCCGGAGCCTTCTCCGGGTCTACGCCTAAACGCTCCGCTGCCGACTTCCCTCTACCTATAGTCCCGCGTAGTAAAGCGGCCGTGGCTCGCTTGCGTGTGAGCGAGTTATGTCGCTGCATAGCCGGAGGTGTAGCTAAGCTTTCCGACGAGCTGTGCACGGGTTCGGTGCTGATAACGTCGTTTGAGGATTTGACCTGCACGGAGCTGCAGAAGGAGACCTTGTCGCGGCGCGGCGGCTTGGCCTGCGCCTCCTGGTCGGACGACACGCCGGACGAGGAGTTGTCGCCGTCGTCGCGCTCGGCCGACAGCTCGTCGCCGCACGACTTGGACGACTTGAGCCGCGTGCGGATCTTCTGGATCTCGTCCACGGAGAACGAGTGCTGCATCGAGCTGGACCCTGAACTGCTTCCACTGCAATTGATAAAAGGTGTGTGTTACATTTCTTCAGTTGGCTATTAGTGGGTGGCGCTGATTTTTTTATGTAGCTTTGTCGATGTTCAAACTTATATCAATTGTTTCTACATTGGTAGTCTGTAAGCGGGAAGCGAGAGTCGAGGTAACGTTTCAAGGGATTACGTTTATGACACAGCTAACCCATGTGTTTAAACAACGACGGGAACAAATATTGCTTAACGCAGTAATATGTATAGACTGAATGACAGGCAAAACAAGAAAAATATTACCCAAAGTATTTAATGAATGAATTTTTTGAATGATGTGATAAATATATCAAGAAGAGAAAATAAAGATATACTTTAAAAGAAGACATATTTTTAGCGACTTGAGCAATTATATACTCGACTATATATGTGTTTCCAAGGCAGAAAACAAGAAAATGATGAACGATATGTATAAATGAAGAATGGATGGTTCACTAACTCTCCAGAGTAGTTCACTATGAGAAGAAATAACTATGAAAATGTAACCCATGGAGATATGATTCATAAGACTGTATTAGAACAATTACAGGACATAATATGATGAGGAACGATACAGGTATTACAGGAACACAAACACATTTCCCCAAAACATAAATAAAAACAAAGAAAATATACCTTTCGTCATTTTGAAATTTGGAATTCAAATACTACAGATATGAGTTTTCCCCATCGATTTCAAAGATTGTAGCGTATATTGGTGTCCTGAAATTGTAAATGAAAAATATTGTTTTCTTCTAAATGAAAATAAAGCATTGTCCTGGCTGACTTTGGAAACGTCAAAAATGTAGAAATGAAAAGAAATGGTAGGAGCAGGGAGTTAGCAACTAGATATAGGTAACTTGGTATTCAACTCAAATACTCATTGTGCCCTGTTTTATCCATGTTGTAATATTTATGGGAACCAAATAATTGACCGAGCTTACTAAAAGCGAATGCCATTAGCAATTAAATGCAGGAATTACATTACGAATATTCCCAAGAACAATGAATTTGGTAAGTCTAATCTGTGATCTCTAGAAATTCCGGTATAGGCGATATGCTTGCAACCTGTCACTGCAATATAACAATTTTAAAATTGTTAAGTCTAAGGCCTGAGTGCACGCTTGAGCGTGTAGCGGGGCGGGGTGCTTGTCAAACTATTGAAGCTCACACAGTCAAATGCCCTGAGTCCACGCTGCATAGCGTGAACGCGGGCGAGCCTGCCCCGCTGACCGAGCGCACTAACGGCCCAGCCACGACATTGGTCTAAGCGCGGCAGCGGTGAGCGGCAGCCATAATCAATAATCAATAATCAATAATCATTTATTCATTTGCAAGAATGTAGTACACAAAACAAGTTCTTACAGTATACATTATGTCCCATAGTACATTCTGCTTATCAAAGCATGCAAAGAAGGTGTGCTTAATCTAACTTAATAAATATACAAATATACAAGGTCCTAACAAGTAAAAGATTGTTACACTATTTATTACACACATGTCTAGATATTATCATGATTTCAGAATTTTAAATATTGCAAAATTAAGAATTATTATTTACTACACAAGTCAGTTATTAATGTCTGGATATACTAATGTCAAATTTAGATTAAGATTGAAACATGATACAATATTAAATTAAATATTAAATAATTACATTGCGTTACAATTAAAATATTCCTTAAGGCTGTAGAAGCAATTTTGCTGAAGCCATTCTGTGACTTTCTTCTTAAAGACATGGAAACAGTGTTCTTTAAATTCAAACGGTAGATTATTATAAATTCTAATGCACATATAATATACATTTTTTTGGCTACATACTAGGCGATAAAAGGGTGCTGCGAGTTTATAAGTATACCTATAAGAACGATTTGAGACCTGAGATTGTAATTTAAATAATTGCAAGTTTTGTTTTACAAAAATACAGATTTCCCTTATATATATGCAAGCTAGGGGCAAAATGTTTAATGTTTTGAAGTGTTGCCTGCAGCTTTCCCTATGTCCACCACTACAAATAGCGCGAACACATTTCTTTTGAGCTTTAAAAGCATCTTCAATTTCGGTTGAGTTACCCCAGATTATTAATCCATAGGTAAGGCTCGAATAGACATAACCGTAATATGCGGTGATAGCTGCTTTCTGCGAAACAATTTGTTTTAAGCGTCTTAATGCATAAACGAACCGGTGTAGTTTGTCACAAACGTATTTTACGTGAGATTTATATGTTAACACGTTTTCTAGCCTTAATCCGAGAAACGTTGTAGTGTCGACTTCTTCTATATTTTCTTGCATAAATTCAATGTCAACTGGAGACGGATTAGACTTGTGTGTTTTAAATTGGACAATTTTAGTCTTAGCTAAATTTAACTTAAGATTATTTTTAGATAGCCACTGATGGAGTTTCGCCAATGTAGTATTAATATTATCCTTAAGTGATTCACCTGGGTTGGCTTTAATTATTACCGACGTATCGTCAGCAAACAATATGTATTTGTCAGGTGAGACACTAGGCAGGTCGTTAACGTAAAGCAAAAAGAGAAGCGGACCAAGAACGCTTCCTTGAGGGACACCATTAACATTTTGTTGGTAAGAAGAGCCGTAAGTTTTTAATGTTAATTTTTTTCCACTACCGGTCATACTTGGGATTTCTACACACTGACTTCTATTACTGAGATAGCTTAATATCCAATCATGAGCCTTACCCCTTATTCCGTAACGCTCCAATTTACTAAGAAGTATTTTGTGATTAACTAGGTCGAATGCCTTAGTCATATCAAGAAATAATGTCGCTGTTGATATTTTTCTATCTATACATTCGGTGACATATTTTATTAGGTGAAAACAAGCTAAAGATGTTGAGCTTCTTTTCCGAAACCCATATTGCTCCGGTATTATAATATTATATCTAGTGACAAAATTATCAATTCTGCTATAAATAATCTTTTCAAATACCTTACTCAAGATTGGAATCAACGTAATTGGTCGGTAATTATTTGTGTCTGTAGGATCCCCTTTCTTAAGTATGGGTTTGACAATCGACAATTTAAGTTCTTCGGGGAAGACACCTTCTGAAAACGACAGATTGATCAAATAACTTAAGGGTTCGCTGATGGTTGCTGCACATTCCTTAAGCATTTTTGTGTTTATGCCATCATAGCCTACCGCATTACTGTTGTTTAGCTTCATTATAGTATTATAGACCTCTGTAGTGTCTGTAGGAAATAAGAAGATGCTATGTGGATTATTAATTATACCAGAATATGCATTAAAGTCTACATTTGCTTCGTTGTTTCCTAAGCTTATGAAATAATTATTGAACGCATCACATATCTCATCAGACTTATTAATAATTTTATTCTCAACTACTATTTCTTTAATGTTTAAAGGTGGAGTTTTATCGGTAATATTATCGTTTATTATGTTCCAGGTGGCTTTGCATGTATTTTTATTGGTTTGTATATATCGGTTGTTATTTATTTGTCGGGCTTTGTATATACATTTTCTTAATAAACTTGAATATGTCTTGTAATTGTGTTTGTTTATGACTTTATTAGTCTTAGTATTAATATATTTCAAATATAACTGTCTTTTTGTTACTGTTGACGTTTTTAAACCTTTGGTTAACCACTTCGATTTCCTACCCTTTGTGCTCATTTTTATTCGCACTTTAGGAAAGCATAGGTGGTAGAATAAAGTTAGTGTCTTGTGAAATACACGAAATGCGTTGTTTAGCGATTCCTCTTCATATACTTCGTAGAATGATAACGCAGATAAGCATTCTTTAAATTTGTAGATGTTTTTAATATTATAGTCAGTTTTATATTCGTACCAATGATCAAAGGTCTGTTCAATTTTGCTTTTGAATGTTACTAATTGAGCGGTTTCATGGTCTGAAAGTCCCAGAGTAAGTAATTGGGATTTCACTTGTTTTATGTTGCTAGCTATCTGGTCTATGCATGCGCGTCGTCTAGTTGGGGAATTTATATGTACATTTATATTATGGTTTTTTAGTATGTTCATTAGCATCTCACAGGGTCTATTTTGTTTTAAGAAGTCTACATTCCAGTCGCCACAGAGCACAATCTTGCGTTTTTTATATTTTTTACATAAATACAGTAATAGCACATCTAATTTCAGGTAGAACAAGTCTAAATTACTGTTAGGTATTCTATAAATACAAACAACAACTAAGTTTAACTCAGGTAAAAATGTTCCGCAGCACTCAAAACTATATTTACATGATATTTCATTTAAGTAGCTTATGTTATCGTATTTTACATTGCGTTTTATTAATACACAGGTGCCCCCCCGTCTTTCCGAGTCTCGCGAAAAACTTGTAGCCATTTTGTATCCTTGTAATTTAAAATTGTTTTCGTGACCTCTTTGGATGAATGTTTCGCTAAGGCAGACAATATCAATTTCGTTGTTGTTTTCAGCTAATTCGCCAAGAGCTATCTCCAACTGGTCGAGTTTTGTCTGTGCCCCTGCAATATTTTGATGAAGTATATTTATAGAGTCAACGAAATGTATTAGATTCATTGGCGACGGATGTATGTTCAGTTTGTGTAGTCTGTTCAGAGTTTACACTCGGGTTTACGTCTGGAATTGTAGTGTTCTGTATATCGATTGATGCCCGCTCAGGTAATGTATATGGCTTCCCATTTACGAAGACTTTGTTGTTCCTAACTACAGGATTTAGACCTTTTGAACGAGCATCACTTAAAGTGTCTCTTAATGTTTGTCTATTTTTAAGTTCTTCTTGGTCCATAAATTTTGTAACTGCAAGTCCTGTATTTTTAAAATAGTGGGTATTGTTAAGGATGTAGTTTTTCATTCTTCTGTTTATTAATTCAATTTCAATCGGTCTTCGGTTGCCACGTCTGCCTATTCTTTCTGCACTATTGATGAAACCGTTGATGTCTATACCAAGTATATTGTTAAATACATTACTAATCCTTTCTATTAACATGCATTCGTCTTCTCTTCCATATTCGCTTAGTCCATACAACACTATAGAGTTCTTGATCACGTTGGTATTTATGGTGGAAGAACATTGTATTTGATTTTCAAGTTTTTTATTGACAAGTTCTAAGTCCTGCTGTAATTTCATGTTTTGTGTTTGGAGCCTCTCTATGGTTTCGTTTATGTTGCTAATTTTTTCCTTAAAGATAGACTGTTCTTGTGCAAGTTTAGCTGTACTGTGGTCTACTTCCATTTTAAGATGTGTCATTTTTGTGTTAAATTCATGGATTACTGCTTTCGTGATATTTTCTGTAATTGAATTAGTAAGGCTCACTTTTATGGCTTTAAATTCATTTTTTATAAGGTCACTAAATTTATCATATGTGATTGTGTCTGTAGGTGCGTTGGATTCCCCGTGCCTATTTGTGTCTGGTTGGTATTGCATAACTAGTGATATTTCTCCTGTACTGTTCTCATGTGTGTCCGAGACGGTTGTTATATGAGACTCATCAACAATGGACATATCTGTGATTTCTGTATTGTGTATTTGTGTCATTTGCTGATGCAGGTGCAAATATGCCGGGGAAGCTGGAGTGTCATCATCAATCCGGCGTCGTCTCGTTATATTATCACATCGCGAGCATTTCCAATTAGCTCGCAAGGTGCCCTGATGCTCTCTGTAGTAAGCTGACGTCATATTTAGACAGCGATAGTGGTAGGGATCTTTGCATTCTTTACAAGCAAGTAGTTCACCCCTCTCAATATTCAATGTGCATCCCAAGCAATTCATTGTATATATTTTTATTTGATTATTTTAGTGTGAACCAAAATCAGTTTCTGAACGTAACCTTGCTTAAGGCGATCTTTGTAAACGCTCTCGTTACGTCAGTGTCACATACGACTGTCAATGACAAGTTGTGTTTTAATCAGCTGTTGTTGAGGTAGATCGTGATTGTTTTTGAAATAAAGGATCGTTAATTAAGATTTTGAATGTGTACGTAATTGAGTCTTGGGTTTCCGTGTAATGTTTTTGGATTATAACATAGAACTCACAGTTTTCTGATGGTGCAAAATGTTGATGTGCGGTGGTGAGGTTATGATCTTCACAAGACTTGCTTTTTTGGACACGAAGGATAAGTTTCACGTAAGTTTTTGATTAAAATTTTCGCAGCGATCATTTGTACGTATTAGCGGTTTGACAGCTGTCAACCGTCCCCCATATGTGCGAATGAAAAGTCTCATCGCTGTGTCTCGCTCCAATGTATGGCCGCCGCTCCCCGCTGTCGCGCTTAGACCAATGTCATGGCTGAGCCGTAAGAGTGGCACCGAAACTTGAGCAGTTTTGGAAATACTAACACCCTTATTCATAAACGAACTCTAAGTTATCAAGCCGATAAAGTTCGTTTTCATCACATTTGCTGTTTAAAGGTCTAATTGCATCTACGAGTACTGAAGCATAATGTACTATTTAGTTCCCAAGGGAATAATGGATTTAGTTTTAAAAATTTATACAATCCGTAAATTTCACTCAGAAAAATCGTTATAATTTACAATCTGACAGTATGTTTTCGACTCGCGCTTAACCGCGCGCCTGCGCGAGGCGCCCACCGTTGCCTTGTAACGGGGAGTACAACATTACAGATGCTTCAATGAGAAAAATGAAAAATAAGTAAAAACTATAAATTTAATTTAAATGCAGTATTTTCGTGTTTGCTTTTGCTTCAAAAAGTGTTAGTAAACTTTGTAATCAAAAACAATGGATTTATATGAAGAATCTGATATAGGTGAAGATACCTGCGGCTGTCGCGAGTTATTGACACTTGTTGTCAAAATCCCCCTTACCTACCTTGTTGCACAATGTACTCTATTGTCCTTTTCTATCACACTTGATAACTTTAGAGTACGTTTGTTAGAGTGGATTAGAGTTTATGTAGGAACGTGTTTTTGGGTGGTTCACCTGGCATTGCTGTTGGCGCTGGTCTCGGCGGGCGGCTCCTTGGGCTTGGGCGCCTCCTCGTCTGACTCCGACATGCTGTAGTCGGGTTCCGGGATCGGCGGCGCTGGCGTTGAGTTCTGTAACACCATTTGTTGAAAATTACGCTAATTTTCTCAAGGTTGACTTGATCTTTCGATCCGAAGATGAATTATAGAGCAGATGAGAATATCAGGAAAGGGTTTTCACATTATCCGGTCCGATATCGGATGGCGGAAGAATTGCAATGGAAAAAATTCAAGATGGCTCCTGTAATGTATGGCATATCGGTCCGATATCCGATATAGGATCGGATAATGTGAAAACGCACTTAGGGCTCGCTAATAGATGGGCAGGTCTGCTGTAATTGTTTGGAGGATGGGTGTCCTGTCGGTAGTTTCCCAAGAATACCTATCTACTGAATGTGTATTGTAGTGGGCGGCGAGAGAATGGGATAGGTAGTGTTTTCGACCTTTTTATAATTTGTCATAGCTTAGTCTTTGTAGTTTCGTATACTTAATCTTTGTTTGCGAATGTGTGGGCTTCGATTTTTTGTATATATTAGACAGCTGTGGATCGGTTATTTCGTAAAACTCAATTGAGCGGCAAATGGTCAATGTAGACGTGCCTCGATTTAGACAGCACACTATCGAGAGAAACGTACGCGCGTGCAACTGCGTATAAGGGAGTTACTTCGCGATGCTCTATTTCTGGATCATCTCCGCTAAATTTCATTCGAGTGGTCGTAGGATAAATAAAATTTTAAATATTGGGGACACCTTACACAGATCAACTTAGCCCCAAACTAAAGCAAAGCTTGTACTATGGGTGCTAGGCGACGATATACATACTTAAATAGATAAATACATACTTATATACATAGAAAACATCCATGACTCAGGAACAAATATCTGTGCTCATCACACAAATAAATGCCCTTACCGGGATTCGAACCCAGGACCGCGGCTTAGCAGGCAGGGTCACTACCGACTGAGCCAGACCGGTCGTCGATAAGATAAGAGAGTTACAGTAATGCGTGTACCTGTCGCACGACGCCGTGCGCGTTGAACGGCTGCGCGTAGTGCGCCGCCTCCTCCGCCGAGTGCGCGCGCGCCGGGCCCGCCCACGACCGCAGCGACGCCGATTTTCGAACCTACATTTGAAATTATAGCTCGGGTTAACCATTCTATATGGAATTTGACAGATGACAGCCCACTAACCCTGAGTTAAGTGGTTGGTGCAAGTGGGCCTTAGAGTACTGCAGAGAACAACATTGTTCGGAGTAAAATCCTCAAGAATTTCAATAATGAACAAAAAAGTCTTATATGGCCATACATTCTTAAGTAGTTTGAGTTATCGTCTCAGAATACATAAAAGTACAAGTACAGAACGCTCACTGTCAACGGACTGCATGCGACATTGAGTTCTATTGCGCGGCAAAAAAGTCGTCAAACTTTTCGAGGCCGTCGGAACGTATGATAGAAACGCGACTGAGCGAGTCGCCCTGGTATCGTGAAGCTCAGTGGCGCGGCTCCTCGCGCTGCCTCGATGTTGCCCCCTCCGGCCACTCACGCGATTATCGCACTAGGTCGTTGCCGGCCCGCCGACTTGCGCCAAAAAACCGATAGGGAGCGGTGGGCATGACGAGTAGCGCGGCCACATTATGCCTCTGCCTACTTCCCACGCCGCTCGTCTCGTGTGTGGCAGAGGTATATGATTTGCCTTACCGTGGCCGGGGCGGCCTGTCGGTAGGCGACGGGCCCGAGGTCGCGGGGCGAGGCGTAGAGCTTGGCGCTGTCGCTGGGGCGGAACGACGACGCGGGCGCGCCCGGCGGCGGCGGCGGGTGTGCGGGTATCACAGATCAATACAACAAGATGGCCCTTACAGGGCGACTCGCGGTCACCAAGCATACGACAAATCAGGTTTATAAAAGTTTGAACGCGTGCGACACCGATCAGTAGCGCCCAAGTATACGACCCGCTAACAGTGTCCGTGTCCGCTCGGGAAAAAATCTTAAATAATCAATTTTGGTTGCAAACAATGGTCTCTTACAGCATAAAGTGGTGTGGCAAGTCTTCTAACACTTCTACATGTAAAAAAGATGGAACAACATTCCACAGTTAAGTCAAATTAATTATTTTGTTGAATATTGTTTATTGTCCGCGGAGTTCATTTATACTGGTCAATATGGTTGTGCTGAGCGGCGCCGAGGCGCGTCCATCCCTCTTTACCGAGTTAACAATGTGATATGCTATCCCTTTCACGTAAACGACTAGGCATGGGGCCATGTTAGTTTATGTCTGTTGCGGGAACTTCGTACTGCCGTTCGTACCATGTGCTACCATTTTATGAAATATAAAAGAAAGCAGATTTGTAATAGTGAATAATTATCTAGAATCTGTAGAGTCTGTAGTGGTATTTAGTTCATTGATTAGTTTAGAATATTTAGTTGGTTATTTAACTTAGTAAACGTAAGTAAAAATGCACAGTTTAGTTATTAGTTACTAGAATGATTTTTATTGAGATGCTATCACAATTATCATCCTCCTTGCGTTATCCCGGCATCGGCATTCGCCACGGCTCATGGGAGCCTGGGGTCCGCTTTGGAAACTACTACCAAGATTTGGCGTAGGCACTAGTTTTATGAAAGCGACTGCCATCTGACCTTCCAACCCGAAGGGTAACTAGGCCTTATTATAATTTAATTATAATATTATAATTTGTTGCAAAACAAATTCACCACAGTACTGGTACCGGTACCATTGTCTATAATAGACATGTCCCATTCCCATCCCTACTGCTAATCATAAAGGCGCGCCATTATTTGAAACGACCAATGGCAGCACCGTGCGCGCCCGCCTCACCCCGCAAGGATTGGTGATTTGCGTCTCGAACAATATCGCTTGCATTTGGCTTCTAGTGGGGTGTTCTGTGGCGGGTATGAACAAGTGGACTCACCGTGCCCGGGGCGGCCTGTCGGTAGGCGACGGGCCCGAGGTCGCGGGGCGAGGCGTAGAGCTTGGCGCTGTCGCTGGGGCGGAACGACGACGCGGGCGCGCCCGGCGGCGGCGGCGGGTGTGCGGGTATGAACAAGTGGACTCACCGTGCCCGGGGCGGCCTGTCGGTAGGCGACGGGCCCGAGGTCGCGGGGCGAGGCGTAGAGCTTGGCGCTGTCGCTGGGGCGGAACGACGACGCGGGCGCGCCCGGCGGCGGCGGCGGGTGTGCGGGTATGAACAAGTGGACTCACCGTGCCCGGGGCGGCCTGTCGGTAGGCGACGGGCCCGAGGTCGCGGGGCGAGGCGTAGAGCTTGGCGCTGTCGCTGGGGCGGAACGACGACGCGGGCGCGCCCGGCGGCGGCGGCGGGTGTGCGGGTATGAACAAGTGGACTCACCGTGCCCGGGGCGGCCTGTCGGTAGGCGACGGGCCCGAGGTCGCGGGGCGAGGCGTAGAGCTTGGCGCTGTCGCTGGGGCGGAACGACGACGCGGGCGCGCCTGGCGGCGGCGGCGGGTGTGCGGGTATGAACAAGTGGACTCACCGTGCCCGGGGCGGCCTGTCGGTAGGCGACGGGCCCGAGGTCGCGGGGCGAGGCGTAGAGCTTGGCGCTGTCGCTGGGGCGGAACGACGACGCGGGCGCGCCCGGCGGCGGCGGCGGGTGTGCGGGTATGAACAAGTGGACTCACCGTGCCCGGGGCGGCCTGTCGGTAGGCGACGGGCCCGAGGTCGCGGGGCGAGGCGTAGAGCTTGGCGCTGTCGCTGGGGCGGAACGACGACGCGGGCGCGCCCGGCGGCGGCGGCGGGTGTGCGGGTATGAACAAGTGGACTCACCGTGCCCGGGGCGGCCTGTCGGTAGGCGACGGGCCCGAGGTCGCGGGGCGAGGCGTAGAGCTTGGCGCTGTCGCTGGGGCGGAACGACGACGCGGGCGCGCCCGGCGGCGGCGGCGGGTGTGCGGGTATGAACAAGTGGACTCACCGTGCCCGGGGCGGCCTGTCGGTAGGCGACGGGCCCGAGGTCGCGGGGCGAGGCGTAGAGCTTGGCGCTGTCGCTGGGGCGGAACGACGACGCGGGCGCGCCCGGCGGCGGCGGCGGGTGTGCGGGTATGAACAAGTGGACTCACCGTGCCCGGGGCGGCCTGTCGGTAGGCGACGGGCCCGAGGTCGCGGGGCGAGGCGTAGAGCTTGGCGCTGTCGCTGGGGCGGAACGACGACGCGGGCGCGCCCGGCGGCGGCGGCGGGTGTGCGGGTATGAACAAGTGGACTCACCGTGCCCGGGGCGGCCTGTCGGTAGGCGACGGGCCCGAGGTCGCGGGGCGAGGCGTAGAGCTTGGCGCTGTCGCTGGGGCGGAACGACGACGCGGGCGCGCCCGGCGGCGGCGGCGGCGGGTGCGCGGGCGGCGGCACGCGCCCCGGACCTGTCATGGAACGGTTGCTTAACATACACAATATAATCCGTTGCTTCTGGAAACTTATGTATGAAAATGTTGGCATAATTAATGGAAGATTTTTTTTGATTGGGATATGTACATTACAGGCCGAAGTTATTTTTCATCAACCCTCCCCATCCCTCGCCCCTCTGCGTCACCCCTCTTCCCCCCTTAAATAGCCGAAAATGCGGTTTTTCGCGATTTCTGACAAAACCGTTGTAGATACAGAAAGAGCGTGTAGGAAAAAAGTAATCCTTGATAAATTTACTACAAATCGTTCATTGACACTTTGGTTCTAGCACTTATAGGTTTCGCGTGATCCATCACGAAAATTGGTCCTTTACTGCAATTTTCTTTAGTGAATGTTAAGTTTTCTCCCAAATTGCTTACGAAATCTGTTTGATATTACTAAAATATTATAAACTGAAAATGAATTTCAGGGGGAAAAATCACTACCATGGGTGGGACTTGAACTCACGGCTACTGGATTGATACTCCAGGGCTCTACCAACAGCTACCAAAAGCTCATCCCCAGTCATAGATACACTATATAGATCAATGGTACTCCTAGCGACTACTACCGTGATACCATAGACTAAACTAAATAAAGGAAGACGTGTAACTCAGTACATCGTTTTATATGTTTGACTCGTAAAACAATAGATGGCATTACTATACTCTCGCGACAAATGGTATTGTTCAATTCACGAAATAATTTCATTTAAATGACCTAAGTCGTATTATTTCAAAATTTGGAACATGATCGTACAACATTATCACTATATAACACCGAAATTAACAAAAACAATTAAGTCATTTTTTACCAATCGGGTACTTGAATCAGATTCAATTCATGGGAAGTGTTTTGTACGTTTGATGACTAATAGCAAACATTATAATCCGGTAGATGGCGCGTATGCAAGATGCACAACACTGCATGCTAAACAAAGTTGGCATATTGAAGATAAGTTTTAAATTCAATTTATTTATTGTTCGAATGTGAGTAGTTAAAATCGCTGTCAATAGAAATTGCCAACAATGTAAACAAACCATTATACAAAATATCAATATTTTAGCACAATTTTATTATTTCAAAGGTTGGATTTAGCCAGTATCTGATGAGTTAGAATGAAAATTAAAGACATTTTGACAACGTACAAGGTTTGTTTACATTGTTCACAAATTCTATTGACGGCGACTTTATAAATGATGAATTGATGATAGGGTTAGTATTTTGTAACATCACAATCTGCCAGAATTTGGCGTACAATACTCTTGACTCTCAATATGCACATTCATTATCATTAGTATTTGTTTTTTTTTTTGCACAAGTTTTAACGATTATTCTAAATTATCTTGGACGTACATCCCAGAATAGGCAAAATATGCTACGTAAAATATTACAACCCTAAGTGCGGATGTCAGGAAGGATTTCAAAGGCGAAAATCAAAAATGGCGGCTTAAATATATGGGATATCGGTCCTGCATCCGATATCGGATCGTATAATGTGAAAACGCACTAAGACGGAAGTATTACTTTCAGATTATTTTATTTTTATTACTATAAAAATGTTTTACCACAAACAGCTACATATATCAGCACGACAGAGTCAGATGGCACTATTATCAGAATAAGACAGAAGTTGTACGATTTGCGGCTAATTTATGATCAACATTCATCATTTCATCATCGATTTTTTTAAATATATGAATGTGGAATAAAACAATATATTTATAAGTCAATTTTATTAATTAAATTCTTTGAAAAGTTTCTTAATTATCATGCTAAGTGTTGAAATGCATTGAAATATTTATTTTCAGTACAGATGGTGTTTTTTTTTACGCACTAGTGCGAGAAGTGGTTCATTACGAGTATATGTCAGGTCTAAACTTCGGAGGGCCATCTGTACTGAAAAACGTCGTACGATACACGTGCGAAAAGGAAATTCGTAACTCGTGTCGATTTTTACGCACTTGTATCGTAATGCACTATTTCCAAGTAGGCATATTACAATGATATGAACGTCAAATAAAGCTACGCCGGCTTTAACCCTACGCCTCAGCCACTTTTTTTCAAAATACACATGCAAAAGTATTCATAAAGAAAATATTAACAGACTGCTCTATGGAAATTAATTTCAATAAATTATACAAAGTACAAAGCTACTATGCTTAATAAGAGATGTTAGAGATACTGTATAGAGTCTCTAAGTGTCAAGGTATATCTAAAAAAATAAAAAAAATATACATGATGAAGAAAAAAAAAACGAACTGATACAAATAAAAAATAACTAAAATAACTTTAGAGTTTTAAAAGACTCTTGATGTCTCAACTAAAGAAAAAATATATATAATGCCGCCGCGGGGCGGAGCGGCGGCGGGGGCCGGCGGCCGAGGCTCAGGCTCGGCGATCAGCCACGACAGCGCCAGCTGCAGAAGGCTCGGCGGTCAGCCGCGACAGCGCCAGCTGCAGGAGGCTCGGCGGCCAGCCGCGACAGCGCCAGCTGCAGAAGGCTCGACGGCGACGGAGCCGGCGCGACGGCGCACGGGCGCGGGCTTGTGGGAGCGGGGCTAAGCCGGCTCGGGCGCGGCTCGAACAAGCGGGCGCAGGCGAGTCCATGCACACAGGGTACACGCTCGATGGATCTAGAACGTTATTCACAAAAGATGTACTCGTGTAATGCTTTACTTGTCAGTTCATACCTATTATTCAGGTCTTTTAGTTTCAATTCTAATTTGTGAAATTCATCGGAGCGATGGTTCAACTCCTGTGCTGTCAGGTCAAGTTGGTATTGACAGTTTAGAAGCTCATCGCTTAAGGCAGCTGTTACATTTTGATGTATTTTGAATTTGCTTAGCTTTAGATATTTTTTAATTTTATTTGACCCTTTCAACGTCACTCTGGGATCACTGCCGCCCTCTATGTGCACAGACTGTTTTAAATCTACAGGGTCTTTCATTGGGGAGCATGATGCACTGTCATGAACCACATCTAAATCAAATATATTATATTCAGCAAATATACTTAAATTGTTTTCAGCCAGAGCGGAGTTCCCGGAGCAATACTTGCAATACCATTTTGAATCCGACTCCTGCAGTTGCTGCTCGAGGTCCCGGATGCGTTGTAATGCCTGCTCATGTATCTCTTGGCATTGCTGGAACCGATCAATGACTGCCTAGAGGTCATCCCGTTGTCCTTGCAGGTCTTCATACTTGACATCTTGGTTGGCTGATTGCTGATTTTTGAGGCTTGTGTTACTTGACATCTTGGTTGGCTGATTGCTGATTTTTGAGGCTTGTGTTTGTTTCATTCTAGCCACCATCACATCCCGGTGTGTTGTAACCTTGCTAGTTTGTTCTGTAACATTATTCATCATGTGAGATATTGAAGCCTAAATGTATTGTTAAAATATATTAAATAGGGCTTATAACAGGATATAATGTGATTAAGATACAAGAATATGGAACCACAGCCTTGATTTTGTTAACAAGATTTCATATAACAAACTTTGTAATTCACTTTGTTGCAAGTTACACGGGATAGCAGTGAGTAAGGTTTTATTATCTCGAGTTGGTTTAACAAAGAAAATGTAAATATGGAAGTTAAAATACTATTATGTACTTCAAATGTTTACAAACAGAAAACACAAAAATAACCTATGACAGTTACTAGTTCTAGACAAATAATCTGAAAAACTACACTTAAATATTAAGTAAGCTATACCCATCTGTAAAAAACGCTAATTAATTATAATTTTAAATCTTGAACGCTACTCCGTTGACGGTTGGCGTAGTTTTTTCGTCAATATTTGGCTTCTTAGGCTGCATGAAAACTTATGATAACACTTTCTCATTTTAATTAAAATACGATACATCACTGTAATTCCTTATATTTTACATTTTTAATATTTATAACACATTATTGAAATGATATACGCACGAAGCTTGAATTTGACGTTTAACCCGGTCGGTGTTGCCAGTCCAGGCGTTGGTATCTCCTGCGAATTGCAAAGTATGCGTTAGGGCCCGCACAGACGGGTGACTCAATTTTTTTGTCTGCGGAGATCGGTCTATGGGCTAGTATGAAAGTGCGCACACGTTGCGACGCAACCTTTTTGTCTGCGGGTTCGACGAGTGACGACAAGCCTGCGACGTAACTGTCTCATTCTCTATATGTTTCAATGCAAGTGCGCACACGGTGACAAAATAGTCGCCGGTCGGTTGTCATTTTGACAGTTATCACTCAACCGCCTGGGCGAACGTATGTTATTATTCGAAAAAAATATAATTTTAAATGCCGATTGTTGAAGTCGACATTGATACCTGTCGTTTAATTTCAATTCTTCAGAAGTAGAGGTAAGACCGACTTTATATGACAAGAATTTAAAAGAATAGTCCTACAATATTGAGGAAAACGATGCCGGGTTGTAAAATTCTAACGAGTTCATCAAAACTTTTAAACACTTATTCTGAAGTACCAAAAATGTTTTTTGGGTAGGCTCTTAATTTCATGAAAAAAGAAAAAGTTGCGTCCGTAGTATCTTCATAGTAGTCTGTGGTTGCATCGCTGTCGTTCCCGTGTGCGCACCTTTGAAATTGTCGCAAGGAGTTACGACAGAGACAAAAAAGTCGTCGAGTGACTTTGTCGCCCGTCTGCGCGGGCCCTTATAACAAATAGTTTAATGTTTTGTGAAGATTAAAGAAATATTGTTTGTTGATAACAATGATAACTATGACGGGAACTATTCCTCTCACTTCTTGTCACAGACAAAATTATGACGCGCCTTGGCTAGCTATCAATAGTGAAACAAAAACGAAAAGAGATATAAGGCTTACGGCGAAACGAAATTGTGGTCAAAAAAGCTGCACTTTATGCAAAAAGCAAGCAACTTTGTACAGTGATACTAGGGACCAATATAAATGATTTCTTCCGAGGAAACACAATTTTCATCCACTATAATTCAAGATGGCGGACATTTTCTATATTTCGTATTTTTAAAAATTTATAGAATCACAACGGCTGCACCGATTTTGATGGTTGGGGTGTCAATCAGTTTGTATTAAAACGCTTATTTTTTTTATACTACGTCGGTGGCAAACAAGCGTACGACTCGCTTGATGGAAAGCGGTCACCGTAACCTATGGACGCCTGCAACTCAAAGAGTGTCACATGAGCGTTGCCACCCCATTAGAAACTTGTACATTCCCTTTTCCTGTTTTAAGTACACAGTAAAAAGGAGTGTACAAGTTCTAAGGAGGGTTCGGTTTGCCGACGACTCAAAGGACAATAGACGAAATAAGTCAGTTCCGTAAGTCCTCCCGTCATCAGCACACCGCACCCTCATTAAGCTCTGTCAGCCTTACTCACCGACAGGAACACAACACTAAAAAAAAAAAAAAAAAATTAAAGATGGCGGGCGAATAATAAGAAAAATATAAAATTTTCAAACTTTTTTTTCTTTCTAGTGAAATTTTCATTTTCTATGATATGGCCACATTTTTATATATTCAAATAATAATGAAAATCCGTTAAGTAGTTTTTGATCTATATATACTCGTTTCAAAGGAACGCGCGGATTTGAAAGACGTTTTTGCACGTGATGTAAAAATTTATGGAATCACAACGGCTGCACTGATTTTAATGATTGGGATGTCTATCAGTTTTCATTGAAAAGTTTATTCATATAAAAATCAAAATCATTGAAAAATAAAAGACGGCGGCCGAAAAATGTGAAACTTAAAAAAATCAATCTCGTGAAATTGACTAGTAAATTTTCTAAGATATGGTCACATTTTTATTTATTAAAATAAAACCTGATAATGTCATCTGCAAAATAAAACAAAAATCATTTAAATCCGTTGAGTAGTTTTTGAACTATACGCAATGCAGATGAAGCGCGCGGGTTTGAAAGACGTCTTTGCACTTGATGTGATGCATCGCGTGTGATGTATCGTGGTTTTGGCTACGCAAGACGGTTTATTTATTTTGGTCACAGCTCACTGTATTAGTGTTTTTAGTATTTATACTAGTTTTTTAAAGGTGAGCGGGGCCCGAGGGCCCCGCGGTGTTCTTTTTGGGCTTTTGTGCTTTGCTTTTTTGTTTTTGTGCTTTGCTTTTTTGTTTTTTTGCTTTTGCTTTTTGTTTTTGAGCTATGCTTTTTTGTTTTTTTGCTTTGCTTATTTGCTTTTTTGCTTTAGCCTTTGAGTGCTTGGGAGCACTCTCTGCCCGCAGCTCGGCCTGCGGCCTCGCGTGCTTGGGAGCTTGTAAGACACGCTCCGGGCCTTCGGCCCTCCGCGTAGTTACTGTGGGGTTGTAGGGAAGTTGGAGCTTAAACACGACCCAATCCCGTCGTTTCGCTTCTCTAAGACACTTTTACTATTGGGTCGTGTTTAAACTCCAACTTCCCGATCCGCCGGCGAGCCGATCAGCACTTTTAAGCTTTTACCTACCGTTACGGATCTATGGGGATTAAAAAAAAGACCTCCATACAAATTTCAATTGGCCTTTAAAGGGCGCCATTTTGAATTTTTCAAAATTTTCTTATTGTATACTAATCTAAGGGCGGCTGTCCACCCGTGTGCAAAATTTCAGCGCGCTCAGACCGTTTTGAAATTTTTCAAAAAAAAAAAGTCGGCCATTTTGATTTTTTTTTAAATGCCATGCTATGGACCTTGGATGACGGTATAACATTTGTTCGAGCACTTTTCACTTCTTTGTACCGTTACGGAGCTATGGCGATTAAAAAAAAAACTTCCATACAAATTTCAATTGGCCCTCAAAAGCCGCCATTTTGAATTTTTCAAAATTTTCTTTTTGAATATAAATCTTGGGACTACTTTCCACCCGTGTGCCAAATCTCAGCGCGCTAGGACCATTTTGAAATTAAAAAAAAAAGTCGGCCATTTTGAATTTTTTTTAATGCAACTTTTTTCTACTCGGATACTTGTATGACATTTGGTCGAGCACCCCCCCGGCTATCTCTTACGGTTTAAAAGTTGCCATACAAAATAAAAGTGGCCAGTTTTCCCACATTTGTAGCATTTTTCAATTTTTTTTTATTTCATTCGAATCAAGGCCACTTGGAGATTCTATGACCAAAATTTGAGCTCTCTACGACAAACTTGAAAAATCATCAAAAAAAAGTCGGCCATTTTGAAAAAAAAAAAATGGCGGCGTCAAAAACTGCCCAGGGTCCTCTATGACATTTGGTCGAACACTCCCCGGCTAACTCCAGCCGTTTGGCCAGGCCGTCCAACATTTTTTTACCCGGAACCGGTAGACCGACGGTCTGATCTATCCGGGGTCGCAGGACCAACCTCTATACGACCACACCAAACACTGCCACCTGCGAAAACTCCTTCTGCCCATTTTTTGAAAAATGTCAGTCGGGTTGTAGCTTTATATTATATATTGGGTTGGTAAGAAAGTAATGAGCCAATCATAACCAATATTGAAATTTTTATTTAATTTATTATTTTAATCATTTATCAAAAATATAACGGCCTTCGTTATCTACTACTTGTCTCCATCGTTCTGGTAAAGAATGAATAGCATCGGCGAAGAAGTTCTTAGGTTTAGATTCAAAAACTCAGCTATGTACTGTCGTAGATGGGCTTGATCATCGAACTTTTTTTCATTCAAGGCATTGCTTAGCGATCTGAACAATGCGTAATCCGTAGGTGCCAAGTCTGGAGAGTACGGTGGATGAGGTATCACTTTCCAACCTAGCTCCAATAGCTTTAGCCGAGTCACTTTTGCAATGTGTGGGCGAGCATTGTCGTGTAAGAAAAAAACTTTAGCATGCTGTGGACGATTCTGACAGATTTTTTGGTTTAAATTTTCAAGCTGATTACAGTATATTGATGCGGTAACAGTCATTTCACTTGGTAGGAGTTCCCAGTGAATAATACCATGAATATCCCACCAAACGGACAGCATAACTTTTTTCGGGTGAGGCTCTGTTTTTGGTGCCTCTATTCCTTTTTCGTTTGGAGCTAGCCACTGACGTTTGCGTGTGTGATTTATATATAAGACCCATTTTTCATCTCCAGTGATAAGATGGTCCAACCAGTTGAATGTGCGGCGAAAAGACAGAAGTTGTATGCAGATATCGGCACGGCGGTTTAGTTGATCTCTATCAAGTTCGTGCGGTATCCAAACACTGTATTTGTAGTTTTTTCCCAACTCGTGTAAATGTGTTTCTATGGTGACATGAGAGCAGCCTAACTCGGTAGCAATAGTACGACTCGTTAGCCTCGGATCTCCTTCAATTAAGGTTTTTAATTTGGCTACATCAATCTTCACCGGTCGACCAGACTTAGGTTGATCTGATAATGAAAAGTCGCCACTACGAAACCGCTGGAACCATCGTTTCGCCGTGGCCTCAGACACAACTTCAGGAGCAAGACGCTGACATATATTACGCACTGCTTCGGCGGCTGAATGGCCAGACTGAAATTCATATAGTAAGCAATGCCTTACATGCACTTTTAATTCGTCCATTTTCTTCCTTATATTAGCTCGGCGACAGCTAGTGAATGACTGACGAGAAACTGTGCGACTCGCCCTTTATATACTTTCGACCATAGAAGATTCTAGAACTCTCTCAAAAATTTTATGTGGAATTCAATCGATCGCTCATTACTTTCTTACCAACCCAATAGATATAGATAGATAGAATAGATAGATATATATAGAATACATTTCAGGAGGAGGTAGGGCATAGCGAATGATATTCCGCTTTGTGTCTCTAGAGCAGAGCCCAACTGGGGTAGTACCTCCGCCTTACAGAAGACCGCAGCCAAATAGCACTAGACCCTACTCGTAGTGTTGTGTTCCTGCCGGTGAGTAAGGCTGCCAAAGCTCAACGAGGGTGCGGTGTGCTGGTGACGGGACGACTTACGGAACTAACTTAACATCATTAGCCCTAACAGTCAAGTAATCAAGTGTATTTTTCTGCATACTATGCATTAATGACATTATAAACTTACACACAAATTTATTTATATATTCTAGCGTCTTTGTCTTTTTTAGGTGACATTTTAGCATATTTTTGGCATCAGTCAGACATCAGTCTATCTTCAAAATCGCGGTGGCAACACTGCATGTTACGCTTTACTTCAAAATTATGACATAATCTCTGTCAACCAAGTCTGTCAGTAAATAAGAACAAAGAAAACTATATGCATCCTTTTCTTTAGGGTGCTAGAGAAAAGGATCCTTCCGACATCCAATATCGGATCGGATAACGTGAAAACGGATTAAGGTTTAATATATGTAGTACAGAAAACTCACCATAAGATCTAGCTAGATGAAGACGTTGCTTTGATGATGTTGATGCATAAAACATTAGCAACGCTACTAAATTAGAAACACGTGTTTAGTTTCGGACGACACGCCTATAAGCAACCTACATAATTTGGTCGAGTTAATTTGAAATGTCAAAAACAGTGCTAAGTAATTTGACATTTCAATACTAGGTAAGTATAACCAAAGATATATATGGAATAAAATAAAATATTATATACGTATTTCTAACAACGATTCAATTAAATGGGCAGGGAATCAAATTCCTTGACTGTATAGCTGTAGGTGCCTAAATAAAGATTTTTAATACTTATGGGTACCGATAAATTTATATAAATACAGTAAAGGGCGATAAAACTTGCACATCGGTCTTTGGAAAGAGACAACGTCACATAAGTGATTGGAGAGTAGAGTAGGTAGATAGGTACCTCCCTATGGGCCTATGGGTTTTATAAACACACAACAAGTAGGCGCGAACAATTCATACTTACTTTTCTATGATTCAAACACACAACAAGTAGGCGCGAACAATTCATACTTACTTTTCTATGATTCAACTTCACATCATACTTATTTTTCTAATATTCAACTAGAAAAAAAAAGCGAAAAACAACAACATAATTCTTTTTAAACACATTAAAAAAAAACCGGAGCTGGGTCTCGAACCTGAGATCTCAAAAATGCAAGTCAGATACTCTAACCCCTAAGCCAAAAAACGAGGTGCCGCCGGCTCAAAATATTGAATCATATTCAGATGTGGTTACTCGGCAATGTAATTAATTATTATCTCACTAGGTGGCACTTTTCAACATTGAAAACAGCGCCATCTGTAAATAACTCGAAAACTAAGAGGTACCAGCGACGATAACTCGCGTTAAGTAGGTCGCTACACGATGTACTGAGTTACCAATCTCGTAATAGATTACCAATCTTTCTTTATTTAATTAATCTATGCTTTTATCAAAAATATAATGGCCTTCGTTATCTACTACTTGTCTCCATCGTTCTGGTAAAGAATGAATAGCATCGGCGAAGAAGTTCTCAGGTTTAGATTCAAAAAACTCAGCTATGTACTGTCGTAGATGGGCTTGATCATCGAACTTTTTTTCATTCAAGGCATTGCTTAGCGATCTGAACAATGCGTAATCCGTAGGTGCCAAGTCTGGAGAGTACGGTGGATGAGGTATCACTTTCCAACCTAGCTCCAATAGCTTTAGCCGAGTCACTTTTGCAATGTGTGGGCGAGCATTGTCGTGTAAGAAAAAAACTTTAGCATGCTGTACACGATTCTGACAGATTTTTTGGTTTAAATTTTCAAGCTGATTACAGTATACTGATGCGGTAACAGTCATTCCACTTGGCAGGAGTTCCCAGTGAATAATGCCATGAATATCCCACCAAACGGACAGCATAACTTTTTTCGGGTGAGGCTCTGTTTTTGTGCCTCTATTCCTTTTTCGTTTGGAGCTAGCCACTGACGTTTGCGTGTGTGATTTATAGATAAGACCCATTTTTCATCTCCAGTGATAAGATGGTCCAACCAGTTGAATGTGCGGCGAAAAGACAGAAGTTGTATGCAGATATCGGCACGGCGGTTTAGTTGATCTCTATCAAGTTCGTGCGGTATCCAAACACTGTATTTGTAGTTTTTTCCCAACTCGTGTAAATGTGTTTCTATGGTGACATGAGAGCAGCCTAACTCGGTAACAAGAGTACGACTCGTTAGCCTCGGATCTCCTTCAATTAAGGTTTTTAATTTGGCTACATCAATCTTCACCGGTCGACCAGACTTAGGTTGATCTGATAATGAAAAGTCGCCACTACGAAACCGCTGGAATCATCGTTTCGCCGTGGCCTCAGACACAACTTCAGGAGCAACACGCTGACATATATTACGCACTGCTTCGGCGGCTGAATGGTCAGACTGAAATTCATATAGTAAGCAATGCCTTACATGCACTTTTAATTCGTCCATTTTCTTCCTTATATTAGCTCGGCGACAGCTAGTGAATGACTGACGAGAAACTGTGCGACTCGCCCTTTATATACTTTCGACCATAGAAGATTCTAGAACTCTCTCAAAAATTTTATGTGGAATTCAATCGATCGCTCATTACTTTCTTACCAACCCAATATTTTAAATATTTGACATTTTAACACATATCAAGCTAAGAATATGGGCGAAATTGTCAAAACTGAAGTTCAAAAGTTCTAAGCCTGTGTCAAGAGATGGCAGTCTGTGTCACACATTTTACTTCGACAGTAACTATATGATACTCGATCCTCTTTGATATTATACTGACAGTACTCTGGGAGGTGTAATGTAAATTGGTATTGCATATTTTACTGAAGCCTAATACAAACACAATCTATAAATCTGTACTCTCTTATGACACAGAAACATGCCACGCGGTATCTCGACCCACACAGGCGTAACCACAAGTCGTTTGCACCGATTAATACATACATAGCTCTAGAGAAACATAATGGAAAGCGTACGACAAAGTATTGTCGCGGCATATGTAGTAAACGACCACGGAATAGTAGACAAGTACCTTTCTACCCCCTTATTCATACTCTCTGCCACAGTGGCGCGTAAACAGGAGTCGATCCCGCCGCGGAGGTAAATACTTATCTACGTCCTAGAATATCGTCAGAATCACATGTAGACAGACAATTATGGGATGTTTTACCTTGCCACGACGCTTCATCTCAGCCACAGAGGCGTAGACGCGAGTTGTCCGCGCCGGCGAGTATGGCGGCGACGCCGACCCTCCCTGGAACGCCGATCGCGTCATCATAGCGCTGTTTCCGCCGCTGTGGGTAAAAATCATGGTCAGACACACATTGACATCTTACAGAATTCCCTCAAACAACTCTAAAAATATCAATATAGCACAACCGCTTGTGTTGTAGAAATTGTTGTTTATTAATTTAC
Organism: Leguminivora glycinivorella; assembly: GCF_023078275.1. Lineage (NCBI taxonomy): Eukaryota > Metazoa > Arthropoda > Insecta > Lepidoptera > Tortricidae > Leguminivora > Leguminivora glycinivorella. The sequence continues at coordinate 22,487,590 of NC_062978.1, read as the reverse complement.
TTAGTAGGTATATTGAAGACAGTCAATAAAATACAGTAATATTGTGTACAGATATAGTGCGAAATTTTTTTTCTTCGTATTTTCATGGAAACTCAGTAACTGTCAAGTTATTTCAATCAGTCTCAGTATAAGAAGTACATACTGACTTGACCGAACTAGCACGACAAATACGAATGTTTCCGAGAAATTACGATAGAAAATTATTATGCACTATATACCTATCTGTAAAAGAAGTATAGGGAATTTCTCATGAACTGAACGTGTTCCAGATAGTGCTGTTCCTAAGGTAACAACTCACATGGTATCCGCGTCCGCTTGCCTCTGGAATAACTCTTCTAACTCTGCGGCCGTGATCCGACCGGACGCCGGTCGTTGCCGGATGGACGCCGTGCGCGGCGCCACCGGCGTGCCGGACTGCGGTGTCCCGCCTGGAAAAGAAAGGAAGAGTACTTATATTTTGCGAATTTCACTCGAATAAACAGAGGGTGTATGTGGCCTTACAGGTTAGGTCCCTATCATTTTCTGTCACAATTAGCATTTGTCAATAAACGCTTGTCATCAAGAATGTGACGCCATGGGGTTATAGTTTTATGTGCTGAAGGAACATCATCGTCTCCTTAAAATTATTCTTAAGATTATGGCTACACGCATTATACAATAATATTTATTTCTGGCAGACATATAACGTACTGTTACTGTGTTGCACCGACTCTGCCGACGAGGACTTGCCGGCCACGCTGAGGGGTTCGCAGTTCTCTTCTTTTTCGCCGCCATTTTCTGGAAGACGATTACAATGAATTTATTTGGACTCCTTAATTGTCTATATTTTGATATAATCAAATACATATAACAAAATCTAATATTGCAAACATTAGTTACTAACAATAGGGTCTTTTGTTTGATAATAATATTACCATATATTATATGGTAGATGATCATGGGAGATGATAGTCACGGCGGCTTGTCTGTTCGTTAGGACACAAATCATGAAATCACACAACAGGTTAGTGGCGTAATTTATGCCTGTGTCAAAGCCTCGATTCGATCGTAGCTTGGTTTTATTTATCATATTGACTTATCTGTATGTGAGAAAGGGATAAAACATAATTGAACTATTTAAAGGCAGTAAGTTTATACGAATAAGGGCCACTTGCACCACCCGCTTTACTCGGGTTAGTGGGCTGTCAACTGTCAAGTTAACCCTCCATTTTCGTTGGTGCAAGTGGCCCTACCCCCTTAGGGTAATGTCTATATGATATGACTTGTACGACCTAATTAATATGTTTTGTAGTACACCTAACATGTAGGTATTATTATGTAATATCCTTTCGTTTATATAATTGGTTATGCCACTAATTTGCTATACCCTTTCAGGGCCCATTGTACCTATTGTAAAATGTATATGATGCAAATAAAGAACTATTGAACTAGTTACCTAGTCCGGCGACCATGGACTTGGCGCGCGCGCGGCCCACGCTGAGCGTCGTGCGCGGGTCCCGCCGCGGCGGCGCCGGCGCTGGGCTCCGCCCTGAACATACAACATATTTATACAGATGCACCGTTTAACATACTGATAAAAACAACGAAATTGTTCCCTCATATTTAAGATTTTAACAAATAACAGTAGGTTACATAAAATCTGCCATCTTGTTTTCGAGGTGAAGTCTAACTAGTTTAACCACGGCACGAATTTTAACTAAATTCCGAGTTTCGGTTTGAGTTTCGGCATAAAAATTATATCGGCAGAAGCTTTGGCTAACCTTGGGCATTGAAACTAGGGCTTTATGTCGTTCGGATAGCTTCGGAAAGTAAACCAATGTTTCTTCTTAAATTAAGTATGACTTTTATATTCAATAAAGCTATAGTCGAAACCAAACTTTTGGTTCAGTTTCGGCAAATAACGTGTAAATATCTGTCGGTCTGTCGGTCCCTAACTTTGGTAACGCTTCTTAATATATTTAGTACGTGCATACCTCCGGCACCTTTCCTTGGCAGTGTCGCGGCGTACGGACGACCGGAGCTCGACAGCTGGTTTTGTGACTTGCTCGTGGGCACTGTGCATGTATTGAGTTCGTTACCTGCGATATCAAAGTATCTACGGTTAATAGTGTTTTACATTTGAGAATTTTTAGATGCTCGTAGATTTTGTGAAAGCTCAGAACTTCGGATTTGGGTAGATAATTGCTAGAGCACTATGGCGCGTATTACAGACGAACGTAGTAGTCCATTTTAAACGTATATTAAGACACAGAAGAACACAAATTCACTCGTAACAGTAACTAACTACCTATAAGTACTTAAAGGACTTGAGGTCATTACTTAGGTATGCAAATCAATCGAATGCTGCTCGCGTGCAATGGCATCTACGTAACTAAACGGCCTTTCAGAGTCTTTTAAAGTGGTTTGTGGCTAGTACTTCTTTAAATCCTTCCGCATGTAATATTGTTGAGCAATACGCGTCGTTTAGTTCGTTTCTCGTGACGTCACACTCGTGACATCTAGTGTCAAATTAACCGCACTGATTAATCCGCTACATGACGCTAGCTGTCGACTACCAAAGCAAGCCGCATTAGTGTACGATGGTGCGTACCGTTTGTAGAATGCAACGAAGCGACGGTCATGGACACCAGCGCCCCCGAGCCGCGGATCAGCTCCACCACATGCTCGTGCGACGCGGCCGACACGTCTTCGCCGTTTATCTGGAAAAGCGAGTTGAACATTTTAGAGTTATTAACGAGTTCGTAAAAGTCTTCAATAAATTACTTAATCTCGTCTCTATTTTAACTGACACTCCTTAACTAGATTGAGTAATTTCAAGTGTCAATACTACAGTCTCTTGCACCAATTCGAAGATCGGAAGGTATGGCTTCGCGCAGCACGAAGGCAACCACCAGATGTATGATACTCACCGCGATAAGAATTAAGCCTTTTAAGCCCCGCTCCATCAGAGGGGACGACGCCTTGGCGTCGCCCAGCATGATACCAAAGACTAGATAAAGGCTACTCACCGCGATAGGAAAATGTCTCTTCTTAAGCCCTGCTCTGTCCGCCACGCCACCAGAATCTACATCGTCCAGGTACTGTAGCCCCGGACACCGCTCCCAAGGCCTGAGCTCCATGAGGGGCGAGGAGGACGCTTTAACCCGCGCGATGTGTAGTTATCTGAATACTATAGGAGTAGACTACTCACCGCTATAAGAAAGCCTTCTTAAGCCCCGCTCTGTCCGCGACGCCACCAGAATCTACATCGTCCAGGTACTGTAGCCTCGGACACCGCTCCGAAGGCCTGAGTTCCATGAGAGGCGATGAAGCCTTGCCCTCCAGGACGCAATCGAAGTCTAGAAGTAGGATACTCACTGCTATAAGAAAGTCCCCCTTCTTAAGCCCCGCTCTGTCCGCGACGCCACCAGCGTCCACATCGTCCAGGTACTGTAGCCCCGGACACCGCTCCGAGGGCCTGAGCTCCATGAGGGGCGAGGACGCCTTGGCCCCGCGCAGCACGAAGCCGAAGCCCCGTCGAGCGCGGTGCAGCACCACTGTGCGCGTTTCGACATTGCCGTACCTGGAATTCAATGGTAGCATTCATTAATTTTGACTACTCTGGTGAGCGTTTCGAGTGATCATTTGTACATGAAAGACGCTTGGGAAAAAAGAGTAGAAATTAAAAACTGGCAACATCGTAGTGCCATCCCTTTTTAACCCCTGACGCAAAAACGTTGGGGTGTTATAAGTTTGACGTAGTGTGTCTGTCTGTGGCATCATAGCTCCCGAACGAACGCATGAACTGATTTTGATTTCGTTTTTTTGTTTGAATACTGAATTAGTCGGGAGTGTTCATGAAAATCGGTCCACTATTTCGGGGTTTTTCAAAAGTTATCTCACACAAAGTATTTTTCGCCAGGCTGTAGGAAAATCGCGAATGACTTTGAAACATGAAATTGGCAGGAGTTTTATACTTACATTGACTAATGAGTTTTTTTTATTTATTTGAACTTTATTACACAATATAATGTACAAATGGCGAACTTACTGCTTAAAGAATTCTCACAGATATGGGCTTATACTATACAATTGGTGCAGTACTTACATAACATTATTTTCACCACACCAACCGGTAAAGGCTCCCTTGATTCTTCGAAAACTGATTAGAAAGTTGCATTTTATCCACAAGAGTGCAAACATACACATTTTAACTTCCTGCCCTGGTAACTTGATGCCCAAATAAGTATGGCAGATAAAATTGACTTTTAAATGATGATTTTTAATCATAAATGTTTATTAAATTGATGAATTGGATTTGTTTTGATGTTTTTTGTTTGTGTGCTAAAAATTTTTATGTTTCACTCGGTGGCAAAAATTGTTTAACCTTCGTCCCTAGAAACCCTCGCAACGTTCATGATTCCACTTCTGGAACCACTCGCTACGCTCGCGTTTCAATATTGGTATATATTTTTCACACTGAATAAAATACACAGATCTAGGACTATTACGCTAAGCCGCTAGCGCTGTCACGCTCAAATGAGATCACTAATTGTGGTGGAGACAATAGGGTCGTATTTACTATACGTATGCTTGTTGTTGTTCAATAGGAATTGAATTCAGATATGTTTCATGCTCGCTTTGATAACAGTGCCTGTTTATGTTAAATATAAGCGATATAATTTACCTACTGATATTTAATTTTACTTTTGCGTTTATTGTAAAGCTCAATCTTTGATTACCTATACCTACAGAGAAGATACGACCGCTCCGCCGTGGCGAACTATACACAACTCTCTCTAACGCTCTTTCTTATTAGACAGACCGTCGCATATCGTTTTGTAGTCTGTCACGCCACACTCATACTACTACTTCTAACCATATGAGTAGCCGTACGTTGTAATTCTAACTATTTTAAGCACAATAAACCAGTATTCAGTACCATCCACTTGTCCTATAGTTTCCACCTCACAGAGCGTTATCAAGAGTCCACTTGTCTGCCTAAACCTGGTCAGGATTTTTTTGTTTATTTGTAGGGGGGGCATTTTTTTCAAAGTTGTCCACCTCACTTTTTTTGTAACATGGGTATTTTTTACGCGATTCATACTCAGAATCGTGAGGTCTTTCGACTAGGACTAGGACTAGGAGAAAATAAATGTCCTAAGATTTCCATACATTTTTCAGACCTTACTAACAAAATGTATGAAAAAACGGTAACGGAATGGGAAAAAACCTTGGGACACTTTTTTCTTCCATTGGGATTGAAAGAGCTTGCGATTCTGAGTGGAACCCAACATAAAAAATTCCAAATCCAAAAAAAAAACTTTAAGAAAAATGGCCCAGGGAGACAAAACAACATGCATGGGGAATGAGCTGAAGCTGCTGCTCTCGCAGTCAGTACGGCGCCAGCCAGGAAAAATCAGGTGGTAGTCGTGGTAGGGCAGAATGACCATTTGTCTGATGCCCTGATTCTGTCCCCTGTCCTCATCATGATGCCCTGACTCATCTGTCTGATCTCTGTTGTGGGATACTAAAATGCCATTGGTATACTCACGTTTTCTTTATCCTGGGTGCGGTGGCGCTGTACGTCTTGCTTAGAGGCATTTCCCGTCGCCCGTTCACTCGTGAGTGGTGAATGGGACCCGCTTGTAATGCCTGAAATTGAGTATAATAGTAATTCCATTGGAAAATTGGTGATAATGAGATAAAATGGTGAAAAATACTACAGAAAGTTGGGTAGATCACGGGTTAAAACCGGTGCTCGTGCCAATAAGCTTTTCGGAACTTATGTATGAAATTAATTTGTTATTTATTTGCCTGTCGCTTTTCGGCGAATATAAACATTATGAGGAAACCAGACTTATTCCAATAGAGCCTACTCTGGGTTGAAAGGTTTCCGTTGCGTAAAACTAGTGTGCCACATCTTAATGCCGTGGCAAATTGGCGTGATAAAACAAGGAAGAAGAGTGCACATCAGTACCATCAGGCAGCATTAGTACAGTTACTGTAAGTAATAGCCCTAAAACATTACCAGCTATGTTATTTCGCGCTAATGAGAGCGAGAAAAAGATATCTCTTTGTCGCTCTCACTTATTGGATGACCTTGACATGGTCCAGTGGTTTATTAGGGGCATAAAAAGTAGTGGGTATGTATGTACCTGTACGTTTTTGTTTTGCCGCAGCCGCACCTCTTGCACGCAGTGCGCGGGGAACAACCCTGCAGCTCCGGTGGCGCGTACGCAACCCTCAAGGAATCCGTCATCCGTCGCGCCGGTCACTGTAAACATAGCCGTTATGAGAAAGTTATACCTACTTACTCTCATAAACTCGGAGTAGCATCACTTGGCCTTTCATCTTACGAGTTGAAAGTAAAAAAAAAATGTCATAGAATCTTAACACGCAGGGCTAGCCAAGAAGGCAATCGTTCGTTTAGAAACGAAACGAAACGCCATCTGTCTGAATGCTAAAGCTACCTACAGGATTCAACAAAAATTGTAGCTTATGTAGGCTTTTACCTAGTAACGGGACCTTCGTTTACTTGATAAATAACTTGGCTTTCATTTTCACAGTTATTTCGTTGTCAGTATTAACTAATAACACTACTTGTTTGTCTTAATCGATTGTCTGATCTAAGTTGTAACACATAGCGTTACTTACTTATTTACTATCTAAGTGTGATTGATGAAGGTGATAAATAATTTCGCCGTTGTATTATGTATTTGATTGATTCTTTTAGTTTGTATATTAGTTATTGGTACACACACATATTCTGATTAGTAATAAAACTAATGAAAGGACCCCAATTATTACTTTATGATTGGCAATGTATCTGAGTTTGTTAGAGTGAATATGAGTTATGCCCAGTAATTCTAATTCCTACACAGGTACGTATGTAAATAATACCTACACATTGTACCTATTTACTTATTTGGACCAAAAAAGTCTGTTAATTATATGATTCATACGCGAGAGGCGAAGGATTTTTGTGTACGTGGGTTTGGCGCATTTCTCATCAAGTTCACACTCACAGAACTAATATCAAGGTATAAAAAAAATATATTGATACAGTTCTGTGTTCACACTGTGTTTAATCAACATAATAAATTCGGTGAAATTTAGAAGTTTTATATATGCAACCTGGAGCATGATTATAAGACAGCTTGTGGCCACTCGTACACTTTTACTACAAAGTTAAATGAATGCCTGATGATTTCATTCATCGATCATCGATCGCGTTTCGCCACGTTCGTAGGAATAATCCGCTGCAGTCCTACACCGTACCTACACGTCTCCCCCGGGCTGTAAAAGCGCAACAACCTGACAACTACGCTGTCTTCTGACCTCACAGTTCTAATTTGACTAATCACGGCTCTTACTCCATACGAATAAGAAATTGATTCAAGCTTGTAAACGCTCCTGTAAAGCTTGTAGACGTTTACCGCGTGACGTACCTTCAACGATATCCCCCTGGTTGAGCCGGAGCTGGCCGGGCTGCTGCGGCTCGAAGGGCTGCAGACAGACGGCGGTGGCGGCGCCCTGCAGCGAGCACGTGGTGTCCGAGTTCGTGCCCACGCCGCTCGAGTCCGAGATGATGTCGCTAACGTCCGCGCTCTTATCTGTAGACAGCGCGCATGGTAGCCAGGGTTACGAGAGCACGCGAATGACGATTCCAGCTCGCGAATGACGAATCGAGCTTGCGAAAGATAACTCGACTTCCCGAATGACGATTTGAGCCCGCGATGGTCGTTTCAAATCCACAAGTGAAGACTCAATCGCCGAATGAGAATCGCAGCACAATTTTTACTGTCAGCCTCAAGTTTAGCCAGCCAAGATGTTCTTTATGTTTGAACGGGATATAATTTTGTGAAATTACTAAGGAGTGATCAAGCCTGCAGTGCTTTATAGGGCTTGGCTCACATTACTACCAAAAGCATCATTCGTTAGAATTTTTATTAAGCGTGCTGTTTCAAAAAAACATTTTTCTTCTAAACTGGCATATTGCGTTTTTTTTTATCAGGAGGAATTGAGTTTTCTTGAAATACACCGCTGTAGGTAACCTATCATTTTAAATATAATTACATCACCTCAAATGTCTGCGTCAACGGTTGTTTTGTTTCCAACTTAAAAACATTTGTTTCAATATTACCAGTTACACCGATGTTAAAACAGTTGTTTTATTATATTATTAACGTGTCTAAAGTAACCTAGGCTAAGTCTAGATCGGAAGGAAAGCTGAAAGCCGTGACTAAACAGTGAAGGCACATAGAGCATGCAGATGAATGTGCATGGTGATGGTTGGTTGTCGTGTTTCAGGGTCAATGCCAACGGCCGACAATGTGAACAAGTCGAACAATAAAAAAGGTTCAACACTTTCAGTGGTGAACCTTTCGGCGGTTAACAGTTTCGGCCATTAGAAGGTGGATGTACCTGTGAGAATGCTCGCGTCGTCCTCGTGGCTGGGGTGCGAGGCGTCGCTAATGCTGGAGGAGGCGGAGGAGAAGGGGCGGTCGAGGCAGGGCTCGGGCACGCTCGGGCGCAGCATGGCGTCCAGCTCGGGGATCCTCGTGGAGGAGGCGAGCGACGAGCGGTCGCCCGGCCAGCCGCCGCCCAGCCAGCCCCACGCGGCCGAGCGCCGGCGCGGGTTGTACCGCGGCGGGCCCCGGAACGGCACTGCAATGGTCCGGTAACCCAAACAACTAAAATGGTGCGTCAACCAAATGTGGGGGACAGAGAATTCAATCGAAAAAAATAACAAAAAAGACGAAATTATAGCTTATGTTTATGACAATTCACTTTTAGGCTCAAAATAACATTTACACGACAGTAAGTGAAATCCTTTGTAGGATTTGTTATCAAGTTCAATTAAGTATCAGAATTCGGACCGTATCTGTTCTGATAAGTATGTTCAACATTATGTATGATATTGCTTTATGCATTCTGCTTGTTTGTTTATTCTCATGAGTAATAAAAAAAAACATTAAATTAAAAGTAATAAGCGGGGATTAGTGGACTTGATTAAAAAACTCAAATACCAAATATCAACATAGTCTAAATAAATACAAATAAGTAATATAAAGATAAGTTATTAGTACCCATCATATACTTACCTACTACTTAAATTATTAATTACCAATTGTTATAAATATGTATTGCGTGTACTTATAAAATACAATTATGTATTGTATATAATACTATGTAATTGTTACAACCATCACCATTATGATAATTGATGGATCTATAGATAGAAAAAATACATAAAATGGATGACTGCATGCAGTTAATATACTTCAAATATATAGAATCAATAATTATAGTTACTTTCGCATTAAAGCGACAGCCAAAGCATTAATTAAATTTCTGCATCTATACGAGTATTATTTTATTACGCTATTTTTTTTAACATAATTATATTAGGTATCAAAACAAATAAGAAATACACATATTTACATAAATGCATATAAACCATGTTAGTAACATTTGAGTTAAGTCATAAAAGTTAAGCAAATAGTAAAAACAACCTTAATTTTAATCTAAGAAAATTTATAACTTCACACCAAATATATTAGGGAATTATTATCTATTACTATATTTATATAAATAACTCTCTTTCGGACACCATTATCAATCTTTGCTAAAGTCTTGCTCACCATAATGATATGACCGTATTTCATTAATTCTTTTTTATCCGGTCCGTATACAAATTTTGTACACAATATGATTTTTGGTTATAAATTTTCCAATATAAGTACATTTTTTTATCTGGAATATAATTTAAAATAAGTAATAAAGTAGTAAAAGAAGCGCCAGCTAAAGCCATGCGAATGCAATCCAAGAATCACTCACCGACTTCCTCGGCCCTGTACTTTTTGATGACCTCCGCTAGTTCCAGGTTTCCTGCTATCACGGCTACCTGGAAATGTCAACGGAATACTTTAGTAAGCACATTAAAGCATATTTAAATGTCAGCATAAATATCCAAACTTAAACCAGTTGCGTATCCAAATGAGAAAAACCTTCAATTAATTCTTTCAACGTTCAACACAACCCGCGACTGCATTTGCAGATAAATTGTTGCTAACTAGCACAACCTCTTCATGAAACCTTCTGCCCGAATTCAGAAAATCCGTGTGTGTGTATGTGCTCGACCAAGAAACATGATCATAATTGGGGGACTGGTTGGTTGACGAAATTTTTTGTCGCTTCTGTGTTGCGTCAGCTCAGCTGCCTTGGGAATCAATCAGTATACCCACATTGCTTCGCACGGCAGATGTTGACATTGTATAGCAATTTTCTAACCTGGTAGGGCGTCTGGTTGGCGAAGTTGAGAGCTTCCTTGTCGCACCCACGGAACAGCAGCTGCCGCGCGCAGGAGTCCTGAGCGTTGACAGCGCATACGTGAAGCGGCGTGTTGCCGGACGCGTTCCGTCCGTTCATGTCGGCGCCGTAGAATAGGAGGTGGTCTAAGTGTTGCACTAGGCCGTTGCGACACGCCTGGAATGTAGACGCATTTTGTATTTAGTGGCCTACTTATTGTTTGGCAAAATACTCATGTTCCTCAAATCCCGTAAAACGTAAAATATTTGTTCTTTATCCTGCAGAAACGTCTGCTAGTGATATTACATATTCCACCCTACCCGCCACCCTAGGGCGTTTAAGAATTGAGGGAAGGCATGGATAAATTCGCACACATCCAGCAGGCCTCCGTGGCGGAGTTGGGAGCGGGGCTGGCTTCGGCAAAGCCAGAGGTCGCAAGTTCGAGTCCTATCGGAGGTGTGAATATCCTAAATACCTAAATGACATTGCGTTTTATTCGATAGTTCGAAATTCTTCTGAATGTGTCCGCGACAAATGAATGAATCCCTTTCCTGCCCATAATTATAGTTAGTCGACATTAAGCGGTCTTTTCAGTAATATTATTCCAGATATATATCTCTTAGATAAGTAGGTAATCCTCACCTGATGAACCTCCAGCCACCCCTGCAAGTCCGCAGCACCGATGGTCGCATGATCGTGCAGCAGAGTCTCACAAAGCAGAGGATCCGTCTTATTCGTCACCGATAAATATAACGGCGTCAGTCCCTTCCCATCTTTATAGTTCGGCGACGCTCCCAGCTCTAGTAAAGTCTTCACGGCTTCTAGTGAGTTCTTTTCGACGGCTCTGTGCATAGCCGTGGAGCCGTCTTTCGTCCGGTAGTCTAGGAGCGCGCCGCCGTTCACGAGGGCTATTAGGACTTTTCCGGGGGATTTTAGGCCCGCTGCGATGGTTAGAGGGGTTTCTGGAAAGAGTGAAGGATTTTATTAAATGACTGATAAAATTGATAATTTTAAGAAAGAACAAGTATTAACTTTACAATAATATTCAAACAGTTACAATGCACTCTAAAGTTAATTGGTAGTAAACACAAGACGTAATATTAATCAAATCAATCAATGATAGGAAGGACAGTAACATGATAAACAAGCGACAAATTGAACAATACAAAAAACAGGAGGTAACACATTTTTTTTAGTGAGACGCAGCAGGTTTTTATGATTTGGTCGTCTAACAAATATGCTCGAAATTTAATTTAGGTATATACTTATTTAAAAAATTTAACTGACTTCAATCCACGATTTAATGAATATGTTTACAAATTACGTTAATAATGTGGTACAATCTCCAAAACAAATGGTTTGTCTATCTTTAGCTCTTCATATTGACAAAAGAAAAGCATTTATTACCCGAACACCAAAGATTTCTCGAGCCAACGCAGAGTACAAAAACAGTTAAAGATAAATTAAGAATTCCAAAGTTTTCATCATCAAAGCGGAGTTTGTCGAGCTCAAGCAATATCTCAATAACACGGTCTCATTTACTCCGAGCAAGTTCGATATTAGCCAAGTTTGAGCTAAGTTGGCTGCATTGTCAATATCTTTATTCATGCGACTGGCAGGGAGCCAGGGAAATAAGTACCTGTAAGTGCTGGAACCTTAAGGGTTTTATGTAACTGTAATACTAACTTACGAAATAAATAATACAAGTCGTCACAACGCACTGGGGCTATGGGAAAAACGGAAAGGTGTTGGCTGAGACTCAAGTCCTTAAAGTCCTCTGCTTTAAGACTCGACTCGGTTTTTTGGACTTTTATAATTAAGGCTGCTTTCAAAAAAAACGTCAAAAGAATGTAAAATTGATAGTTTTAGTCGGTAAAATACTACACTTTCCGTTATCCAATAGATTTATTTAATTCAAGTTCCAGTTAGAACATCTTATTATCTTGATTTTTATAAGACTGGATTTTTGAAAACTAACTCACTAAATTAATTATGAATTTTTCTCTAATGCACGTTTAGAAAAACGCACGTATAGAGCTGAATCAGTCGATCTTATATGTAAAATTTGGACAATTTTGAATATTAAAACGGGTAAATTTATAATTCGTATATCCTGTACCACAATCATTTCAGACTAGATTTTTATTTTAAGTTTTTGAAAAAGAGTAAACTAGCCTAAGGCGAATTCAATTTTTTTCAGAAATTACCTAAAATTAAGTGACAATTTCTTTGAAAATCTACATCACATCGAAGTAAGTTTTGTACTAAATTAATCTGTAACGTTTACTTAAATTGCTGTTATGCCTTAGTGATTATAAATTGCTATTATTGATTTTTGCCAATTTTTTTAAAACGTGCCTTCACCGGTACAATTATTACCACTTTTGGACATTTTCTCATATTTTGTTAGACCAAGTAGAAAAAGTCCTATAATGTGATATATATTTATAAACTACTCGCAAACCCCTTTAATTTGATACCACACACGGTATGATCAAGCGCTCGGTTGCGATTTCACTATTTTTAACACGAAAGCCCTCTTAAGCAAAACTAGAGTACTCTTTAATTTTTTAGAGACCAGACTACTTTTCTACCGGCTATTATCGGTGGACTTTGTCACTTTTGTTATGACCAGAGCATTGATATCTATTTCAGTTTATAATTTAAATATTTCCTACAATAATTTGATTTGTTCCCTAGGTGCATCATATTCAATTTAAACTGGCCTTGTGATAACTTTTGCCTGAAAATATTTTTCTGAAGTTTTAGCTACACGTGTCACTGGCGCGTAAATGTTAATCAGCGAGCGAATGATGGCTACTGATATCTCGATAAAGTAATGTTGTCACTGTTAAACATCGAGCGACTGAAGGAGATAGACAGTGTTAGTTATCATATTTATGTCTACAGTGGCGGCCTCCATATCCGCACGGTATTGAAGGCTGCGCCATCTATCGCGGATTATACACGCTCGAGTACCTTTTGCTGACAGGGCTGCCCTAAACCATATGGCAATATGTTTATGTAGTGGCTCGTTTTCTGTAAAGAGAATCATCGTTTAGGCACTCCAATGAAACCTAATTTCCACTGTAAGTTAAAGGGTCTGATGTCATTATGCTTGATATTGCTTGCTACCGCCAAATTTATTACTGTCAAAGTAAAATCAAGTAAAATGTGTAGTCTTCACAGTGCATAGAATGCCATCTCTTGACACAGGCTTAAAACTTTTGAACCTCAGTTTAGACAATTTGGCTTATATTCTTAACTTGATGTATTAAAATGGAAGATATTAATATTAGCGCCATCTAGCCGAGAGTCAACGGAGTCAACCAAAGGTGTAACGCCATCTAGGCCACCGTACCTTTTTCTTGACGGTTCCGGTTGTTTTGTTCTTAGACTTTATCTGTCTATACGGAGTTACATATGTCTTTGCTTACCTCAAAACAATGTGTGACAATTATTTTGAAACTGTGTATTAATTAGAAAAGGTTAGGTTTAGATATGTCAAGCACATGGTCTTGCGACACTAGCATTATCGCTCGATTTTATGCCAGATTTTAATCACACTGAGAAATTGACAAGTTGACAACCCTAGTTGAAGCCTTAACACGCAGCTATCGATAAGAATCGGTATGTAAATCGGTACACCGTGTCTGCGACTATTGCGACTCGGCTGATTAGGATTTACGTGAATAAACCGTTACTTTAGTGCCGTTTCGCCCTTCGTACTTGTACACTTGTACAATCAGCATCATGGTGTATTATTAGACTATGGTTTCAAAATATTTACTCACCTACTAAATACTACTTCACTTACTTAACTATGTCGAGTAAGTTATCACCGGCAATAATTTCAAGAGTGGATATACCAACCGGACCAACTCAAAAATCTCGAGAAAGGCCAAACAAAACGTATAAAAATACAAATTTTCTTTTGCGATTTCGGGGATGACCACATATTTTGTAAAAGTTGCTCTGTGTGTGTGTGTGTGTGTGTGTGTGTGTGTGTGTGTGTGTGTGTGTGTGTGTGTGTGTGTGTGTGTGTGTGTGTGTGTGCTATAGGTATATGTAAATTACAATATTTTTTTGTAGTAACTAAATAATAGTTATTTGTTATACAAGGGGGCAAAGTTGTATTTTAACGCCGAGTGTGGAATTGAAAAACGAGCAAGTGAAAGGATTCTATAGTTGAACCACGAGCGAAGCGAGTGGTTCGAGAATAGAATCCTGAACTTGCGAGTTTTTTAACACACGAGAAGTAAAATACATTTGCACCCGAGTGTAACACAAAACTTTTCCCCTCACTATAGCGAGGAAACTACAAGTCAAAAAATGCGTTTGTCACTGCTTCCAGTAGTTCCACAGGTGGTAAATCATCTTTATTACTAGATTCACCTACTTATATCAATTTTGAAGCAGTTAGTTTGACTTTATTCAAGGTCAAATTACTTTACCCACTAGTGGATAAAATGCGTTTTTACCCGCTGGTATTAAAGGACAAAACACGTGTTTCCGAGCTAGTGAGGGGAAAACATTATGTAGGTATACTTAAGTATTCGAAATACTTATTAGTATCTAACTAAATAACATACCTATTCCTCAATTTCGTATAAGCTTTTCATCGTCATTAGGTACTTTACGACCGATCTGGCTCAGTCGGTAGTGACCCTGTCTGCTAAGCCGCGGTCCTGGGTTCGAATCCCGGTAAGTGCATTTATTTGTGTGATGAGCACAGATATTTTTTCCTGAGTCATGGATGTGTTCTATGTATATAAGTATGTGTTTATCTATTTAAGTATGTATATCGTCGCTTAGCACCCATAGTACAAGCTTTGCTTAGTTTGGGGCTGAGTGGATCTGTGTAAGGTGTCCCCAATATTTATTTATTTATTTCATTATAATACATATATCTAAATACAACATAGGTATTTAAATACATAGCTGTTTCGTAATATACATGCAAGTATTCATACGAAAGTAAACGTATTTATTTATAACAGTGAATTGTGTAAGATTTACCGCAGACTAGAAGATTTATTGCATCCATCGGAGTATCTATTGTTGATGGATCCGAGGAAACTTTCTTTAGCAACCAAATTGAGTTTTATCGAACTTGCGGTTTGTAATACTCGTATATATTCATATCTCATATGTCTAGATTTTGGGTGCGCCAAAGTTCATATAAAATTGTTATATAGATTATTGGTAGTCCGAAAATGTTTCTCATACAATTTCACATTATAACGATCATTATTTATAACAATTTTATGTTCATAACTATCGTAACTTCGAATGACTTATGTTCATAATGTCATTCATCATAAATACGTTTTATACTAATGTTTATGTTTATATACTTATTGATCATAACGATTGCGAGTAATATAATTTATCGTTATATTATTGTTAACAGAACAGACATCATATGTGACAGTCCAGTTAGGTGCGACGACGAGCGTAGCGAGGAGGAGCGTGTTAGGTTGACCGTGAGCGAACCAGAAACGAATTTTTAATGTAAATTGTATATGTCACTGTAAAAGCTTCAAGCGCGCTTCTATAAATGGCACAAGTTTTTCATAGAACTTCCCCAAAACTTTTTAAATAATTTTATGATGAATGATTTTCTTAAACACAAAATTATGAATGTTATTAAATATTTGTATAGAATTTATGATTAAAAATTTTCGACTAAATGATTATTATGAACAGTGATAGTAGTACTATTGATAATAACGAAACAAAATTATGATAAGTAAAATTATGAGAAATGATCATTCGGAGCACAAATCGGTATAAACAATAATTTTATAACAAATAATTTTATATGAGCCAATATGGACCCCTAGATTTTGATGGATAGTTGGA
The DNA here is from genome assembly GCF_023078275.1 of Leguminivora glycinivorella. Classification (NCBI taxonomy): domain Eukaryota; kingdom Metazoa; phylum Arthropoda; class Insecta; order Lepidoptera; family Tortricidae; genus Leguminivora; species Leguminivora glycinivorella. Next base: position 22,471,432 of record NC_062978.1, on the reverse strand, counting down.
TACCTACTTTTGGTAACATTAAAATGTTTGTGAGAAAACGCATGCGATTTCAAGCAATGATTATCCATTCGTCATAAAAAAATACTTCAAAAACTAATGTGTCTTTTTCCATAGTTGGATATTATTTGAAAATTAACTTGTGGTATCTTTTGCCTGATAAGTTTTTCTGAAGTTTTGCTATACATGTATTTGAAAGCGTGTTGTCAGTCGTCACTAGTAAATAATCGTCTTCGTCACACTGATCCGCGTCAAAAATGGTTACTACAGCCTCCTAGCCTCCAGTCTACAGTGGGAGTTAAGGTCGAGCCCCTTGGCGCAGGCCTTGGTGAGCTTGTCGATCTGCGTTTGAGCATTTGAGCAACGTGTTCTAGGAAGCGGCGCAGATTGCGTGAGAGGACAGTATCTCCCGTCTTACTTTAGCATCAAAGCCTGTTACTAACCTCCGGTCTCCGAGCAGTGGAAGTTGGGGTCGAGCCCCTTGGCGCAGGCCTTAGTGAGCTTGTCGATCTGCGCGTGAGCAACGTGCTCTAAGAAGCGTCGTAGGTTGGCGCGCGAGTGCAGCGCCTTCAGCGTCTTCTCGTCGAGCTTCAGCATCTTGTACACGCGCCGCTTGTACTTCAGCTGAAAAAAAAAATTAAGTCATATTAGTGGTTTACAGGTGGAGGAATTAGAAAGGAATACAAGTAATCATACATCAATGATTTAAAAAATTACTTCGCTTCGAAATTTTGCTCTTGTTAATCTTATTTTATACCAAAAACTTCTTTTAATCCAACTTCAAACTTCTTTCAACGTCTTGCTCAGAGTTTGCCATTGAACTTTAACTGGAGGGGTAGAATCCGTAGAATCTTTTAGAAACTTGCCTACCTTGCGTTTGAGCGCCGATAATACAGCCGTAGTAGATTCTTCTTTCATTAATGTAGCTTTCCTCGAGGTAACCAACTGGCCCGTTGAAAGGGTAGTCCCCCCAGGCGTCGCTCCTCGTCCAGGAACTTGCCAGCCTTGCCGTTGACGGGTGGACAGAAGAGGCCATAGTTGAAGCTTTCTTTGATGAATGTCACTTACCTCGACGTAACCACCTGGTCCGTTGAAGGGGTAGTCCCCCCGGAGTGGCTCCTCGTCCAGGAACTTGCCAGCCTTGCCGTTGACGGGCGGACAGAACAGGCCATTAGTTGAAGCTTTCCTTTATTAATGTAGCTTACCTCGAGGTAACCAACTGGGCCGTTGAAGGGGTAGTCCCCCAGGCGTCGCTCCTCGTCCAGGAACTTGCCAGCCTTGCCGTTGACGGGCGGACAGAAGAGGCCATAGTTGAAGCTTTCTTTCAGCTCCTGAAACAAGAATGAGGGCTCAGTACTGCTGTCACGGATGTAGTTAAAGCAGAGGGAACATTTTCATCATTATGAACTTTATTTCTAAGAGATGGGGGGTCTGACTTTTCTAAGATTTTTGGTAGGTACCCTTGTTAAACTATTTATTATACTTAGGTATGCAATTTGTTGTTATAAAGTGATAAGGTACCCTACTTTCATTACCACATTTACCTCTACATTATATGCCGCTGCGATATGTTTACATTCACATAGTGACACATTTCTAATCTATGTAAACACAACTTACGTAATTGTTATGAAATTATCGCAAGGAATAGCTAAACATTGCTAGGTGTATTAATTGATTATATTTGAATATCAAAATAGTATGTAGTCTTCTTTACACAAGTAGGTAGATAAGTCCGTGTTCTGTATGACGATGAAACAAAATATCTTACTTTACTAAGAAAATGCATGAGAAGATAAAAAAGTACACGCAAAAAACACACATTTCTATTGCCGAAATAAATAATCTAATCTAGTAAACTACATCTTTACCTAATGTCTTTTAGTATGTTTCACATCGTAATAGTGTTATTTTGTATTGTCATTTATTGGAATTGATTTAGCTTGCTTAATTTACTCTACTATACTGAGCCGAGTGCCCCACAAATCTACAAAAAAGTATTCCCACAGTGTTGATCCAATCGTTACAAATATCGTTCATAAACGGTACAAGATTACTCACATGCAACGTTTCGTAACAGACAATTTATCACGTAAATTGCATAAAAGTAAGTGCATCCATTTATTGTGAGCTTTCAACATAGTAATTACTGTGTATGGGGGATTATAAATCACTGTGTATAATCGAATGCACTTCTTAATCACTGTTTTTAAGGAATATCAATTTACTTGGCTCAGTATTAGTTTATGGATGGTAAATCTCCATCACTTAGGCCCACTTGCACCAACCACAACTCAGGGTTAGTGAGCTATCAACTGTCAAATTCCATATAAAATGGTGGGTAAATCCTCGGGTTAACCCTCTATTTTCAGTGGTGCAAGTGACCCTTAGATGGCTACACTAGCAGTCCTCAACTTCTTGCCTCGCACAGCTACACTATGGAATGAACTGTTGCCTGCGGTATTTGCGGACCGATATGACCTTCATCCTTCTAGAAAAGTGTGTACACCTATCACGTACCTTCAACCCTTCTGGTGTTTCGCGGCATTGGCGGCAGTGACCGCTTATCAACTATTGTCTGTTAGTTAACCAATTAATTCAATGTGAGAGTTTTTCTCATACCAGTGTGACTTTCATAGACTGACGTTATTCGACATCGCAAATACTCGAATTCTTAATAACAGAGAACTTAGTGCCTGATTATAGTTCTCTTAAATAATAACCTCATTTCTAAAGAACTCGTTAAAACGGAATAAATAAGCAGAGAAAAATCCTTAGTCGTTAATCAACGTCAGGTTTAATTGGTGCGCTAATGCGCTGCACTTGAGCTTGTACTTGCGGATTGTAAGGCGCCATTGCCAAAGTGTGCAAAAATTGTGTTGTCTTTTTCTACAAGTACCTACTCTAAAACCTCGGCCACACATGCGCGTTTTGAGAGCGCAGCGTTAGCGGAGCACAATGATGGATGGCGGTGCGCCGGACGTAGCAGATTGCGAGCGTATTCAGCTCACTCCGCTCCGCTAACGCTACGCTAACAAAACGCCCTATGTTTGGCAGAGGCTTAACGGTGAAGCTACACGTGTAGTTTCTGCAGCGCAATTTTGGTCACGCTTTACAATACAATATACCTATGCGTGATCACGTGACCCGGTGTATGACAACCGGAATTGGGCATCAAAAATTACTCTCATGTGACATCACCCTAAGCACCTCTACCTGCTGCTGCAAGGTGGGTATTATGAGAAGTGGTCTGGTGCTATGTGGTATGATGGGAAGTGTTTGTATTAAGGTCCCTTCCACACTTATTGTTTATATATAATACTTGTTTTACTGCACCGATACCGCACCGACAACTGGGGAAGCGGCCTAACAGCATCTCAATCAAATTGGTCATTTATGTAAGACAAGAATTGGAGTAAAGTGTCGCTTAATGGTGGAAGAAATTATAATTTTGACAGTACCACTGTCAAGATCCATATCTAATCAAGATTTAATTTCTCTGTTATTAAAGTCAGAATAACCCTGATATTCGGTGACCGCATAAATGAGAAGATTTTTTTCCTGATTGTCGGATACAATGCTCCACGAATTATCAAAATTGATTTCAATCAAGTACCGAGTAAACGTTATGTTTGACAGATTCAGGTTGCAGCCTAAATAATTACTGGAGGTTAGGGTTACTGATAATGCCTCTTATTTATTAGTTTGGTATTGGTGACACAATTATGTAGTCTAGAATTCTAGACCGCATTTCATAGGTCACCGATAAGATGCAAATTAATATAGTAAAAGCTTAGTCAAGATTCATGATGTAAACAAATGTTAGTGGATATTTTGACGTAATTTTCGAATTCTCAATATAATCTCATGCTGATAAAGTCGCAGAAAGAAGTCAGTGTCCTTAATAGTTTCATATTTCCGAGATAAATTGGACGTAGTTACGCAGAAACGTTCCAATCTAACTGAAATTGTCATTGAAATGAAAGACTTTTATTTTTCATACAATGTCTAAAACTTAATGACAATTTCATGTGGAATGGAACGTTTCTGCGTAACTACGTCCAATTATAAAGTGAATATACACTTGTACACTTTGTTTTTACGTGTAATCTTTTACTCGTTAAGTATTTTAATCTGTTAGATTATTTACATGCTCACTCATAATTTGTTTTATCTTGTATTTTCTCTATATAAGTGAAATGTTAAATTTCTTTTGAGAAAATAAATTTCTTTAACCATAATATGCACATAGACAGTAACGGGTTTGATTTGATTCAGACATTATGATATGTTATCAAACATATTAAATTTTATTATGACGATAAAACTTTGTGAGTGAATGCTATAAGGACACAGATAACCTAGGCCAGCACCTACTCACCTAGGCCGTAATACAAAGGGCATAGGGCCAAGACAACAAATGAGCATAATGGTTGATTGGTGATGCTGAGGAATTGATTGATGTACAGACACTGCACACTTTACTCGAATGTAGTCCAGGGTTACAGCTAAAGAATATAATAGTTCGTTACAACACAACACTTTGAAATTACTACGATATAATAAGATGGTGTAGGTGTTGCAGAGATTACACATAAGGATGTACGATGAGTAAGGGCATTTTCAAAATGTAGGTCACCCCAATTAGCGTAAATTCAATTCAATTCAAAATCTTTAATGTCATAAACAACACATGTCAAAAATACAAAAATAATAATACAATAAAATAAGGAATTTAAATAATCTTAAACAACTTAGTCAAAAAATAATGATAAATACTAACCATAAACATATATATAAAAAACACAAGAAATTAAAACAAAATGTCAAAGGAAAAAAAACACACATTCATCATTTTAAATTAAACTTACTATAGAATTCACGGACCGTAAAATACATCGTAAGTTGTTAACAAAAATTAACTCGCTGTCAGTTTTGTGACGACAATTAAGCATAAAATCTGTCTAAAATTTACTTTTTTTACATTCTGAATGTATCTTATCGCTTAAAGTTTATGTTATTAACACAAAAATAATATTTTTATAGAAATTTCATGCTTAATTATCATCACAAAACTGACAGCGAGTTAATTTTTGTTCACAACTTACGCTAACTGGGGTGTCCCAAATTCTGAAAATGCCCGTAAGTACATATCTGTAGGTTTGCAGTAGTATGTGTATGTGATATCAAGGTGTTAAAGGTTTTACAAATCTTAACGTCGATCACTCACTGCACCGTTACTGTAGTTTACACACATACATATATAAACTACGGCCTTTATTCCCAAACAGGGTAGGCAGAGCATATGAAACTGCAAGTTTCAGTCTGCCTCTTGGTAATTAAGGGGTTGAAAGAAAATGAAATTGCGATAGGCAAATTAATAAAATAAAATAGAATTAGCTATTTTAACTTTATACCAAGACACGATGATTTATTGTAGACGTCGACGTCGACTTTATTTTAGTGGTATGCTTAAACCGAAATATATGAATTTTAGAGTGGACAACCCTGAAGGAGATGCAGTTTGTAAATGACTGCGGTTGCGTTATTGATCGACCGGCAATAGTTCTTGGATTTAGGCCGATATTCATCTTCTAGTGGCATTGCTATTGCCACAGCTATTGCACAGGCTTCTACATTGACTTTGCGACTAATAGCATGCGGTTTTATATAGGCTGGCTAGATTGACCTAGGCTCAAACGGTCCCAAACTATGTGAAACTGATAACAACTGTGATGATAGGTAAGCGAATCCGAATGAAATGAACAAAAATTTAATTGTAAGTGCGTTTTCACATTATCCGATACGATATCGGATGTAGGACCGATACCCCATACATTACAGGCGCCATCTTGGATTTTTTCCATTAAAATCGCGTGCCGCTCGCGAATCGGCCTCCACAGTCACCAAACCCGTTGTCGAAGCAGCAATGTGTAAATCGTCTGCAATAGACGCAAAGATCTGTGATGATGATGAATGTGAAAACGGACTAAGTATGACACCTGTGTCTATATACAGTGTCACCATTTTATTGGTTAATGAGATACACACACAATATCATTCACTCGTTCGTTCCTGGCTTCCTGGCTTTTCAACAAAATAAATAGGATAACTACGAATTGGGCTAGAAGGCCATTCCAACTTTTTCAACTTTTAAAAATGTCAATAACAGGCACATATCTGGGATATACAAAACTCCAATGAGAATTCGCGGTCAAACGCCGAAGATAGATTTTTTGTTCATCAAGACCTGTCAGTTGCGGATAAGAGTCAGTTCCAAATTGCTTCTGTTTCGTTGTTCAACGGAAGTCACTGAAATTGAATTTCAGAATTAACCCGATTATTACGGTTACGGTCTCTTATAATGACATTTATAATTAGAATAGAGGATATTGAAAGGAGATTAAGTACCACCAAGATATTAAAGTAGAAGAGTTATGAGTTGTTGACTTAAATTGAAAAAGAAATATAAAATTACCTACTTCTATTAAACGCCAGAATTTTCGCATTACCTGAAGAGTAGTATTAACATTCTTGAATATTGAAATAAATACTGTCGTTGTACGAAATCGTTTAGGTATGTTTCATAATTTAAAAGAGCAATATCCCTCTCTTATTCTTCGAAATTTTCAAAAAGTTTTGTGTTAACTGAATCAAGGTCGTATCAAAACTAGTTCAAAATCAGTACAAATTTAATCTAGAAAAGACATCAAGAGCGATTATCATAAGGTAACGTAATAAAAGATACAGAAGCCGTCATATCGAGACTAAACATAATAAGTCATTTTTCATAGCACATATTGTAAGGAAACTCTATATTGGAGGTTGTATTACTGTCTTCAATATGGAAATGTGCCACTCGGGGCCACAGGCTCAGATTACCAATATCCCCGTGTGCTACTAGTGATGTCCCGTTATCGAGGAACTCAGTTTTAGAAAACTATCATCTGCCTGCGTTTTACTTGCTAAAAATATCGACTTTTTTAAAATTATAACTATATTAGCTAAATATGTGCTACCTTATTGGAGCAATCAGTAATAAACACCCAAATCTATGTTTTAAACCCTGACCAAAAATACACCGTGTTTCACTTAACACTAAAAACCTGAAAACCGTTTGTTCAGAATCGAGAGTAGAATCGATTGAGCTATATCTTGATGGGGGTAATATTTTTTGTTTTAATTTGTATTATTAGTTATTGTTTACGTGCCCATTCTACAAATTCGTAATACAATATTGTGAATATCATATTGCTAGAGGTTGTATACCTTTTTCAGTATTTAGGGGTATTAATACTGGCTGGTTACTTGGACTATTATTTTTTCCACTACGAGTTTGACGTTGTGCGTCACTTTAATTTTAAAGTTTATCATAAGTCATAACAAATTGAACTCTTACCTAATTACAACCTTGTCATGTTGAATGTTAGGTTTAAATTTGCTTACTGCGTCTCCTGTCCAATTTGAAGTTTACTGTGACACAGTTTAACGTGCTTTACAGTGACATAGCTGTCTATTGGTAAACCTTATGTCGTTGCAGTAATGTACACAATTAATCAGTTTTAAGGTTTACGATGGTAGCTAGCAATTATTTTTTTTGTAGAGTTAAAAGTCGAGTAGAGCTGCACAGAAAATTAAATATTCAATTTAAAAAAATAATAATCATCAAATTAAAAAATGAATATTCTAGATACGTTTAAAAAAATAAAAATCAGTTGGGGTGTCTGAGGTTTTGAGTGATACCGGAAACACGGTGTATATGACTACGCGCCATGTTGCGGATTTTCATAAGAACTATTTTTTTTCATACTATACTGAACTGTCACCACATACCTACAATACCTGCATCAGAATAACAACCCTCTTGACAATAGTCACCTATATAAGGTCCTAATTTATTAGTTGCAGATATTTTAACACATGATACTTTACATTAAAATAATTAACTTTAAATATAAATTAAGAAATCTTTTCATGTAACCTTTTTAATTTCATTTTCCTAACAAAAAAAATTAATTATAATTTCGTCTAAAAAAAATCATCATGTGCATTATCACATGTCACAATAACACTGTCTGTCATGTCAACAATTGTTTGTTGTAAATGTCGTAAAGGTTCGGCGGGAAAACTGCACATGTCATTGAAGTGGCCAGTTACAGTTAAGTGGTACGTAAAAGAGGTACTAGAATCTGTTCAATGAGTTTTCATTTAATAATCACATAAACAGGGTGTTTTTACGTAGCAAATTTGTTTTTCCGTTTTCTCCAAAAAAACATCGTAAAAGCTATAATGTTTCACGGTTTAATATACTCCAGAGACCGAGTACTATCAGCTGTAAAAATATCTGCATCTAATAAATTAGGACCTTATATACTCGTATTTCTGGTTAGAATTTTGTCACTGATTAGAAAAAATCTCTTATCTCATACTGCTACTCAAAGTTGAAACTACATTTGTTTTTTTCTGGCAGAAGAAGATACGATTTTTTTCAAAGTAGTGACGATTCACATTAGTGCATAATCTGTAGGATCGTTCATAAATAATAATAACGGACAATTAGCCTTAACTACTTAATGATAATGACATTCTGTAGTTAAGAATTAGAATAATTTCGTAACGAGACCTTGAAGCGACAAAAGAGACAATGTGACATCCCACTGAGACAATAACGTAGCAGCTGTCAGTCAATTGTATGTCCCTGGTCACGACTACTTGGTATTTTTTGCAAAAAAGATTGTACAATAATTTAAGGTACCTACAGGCACTTGTTAAAAAACATAAAATTACTAGTTGACAGAAAGTATGTAGAAGCGAAGTATCGATTTCTTATACAAAATTAGGGGTTTGAGCATGTGAAGTAAATTTTACAAAGTTGACTTATAAAATGAGCGAAACTAGTCTGTAAAAAAACAAGGAACGTGTATTAAAAAAAACATTTTGTGATTAAAAAAAACAACATGGAATTTTTCAATATTTATTGACAAATAAAAAAAAACAGCAAAAAAAAAGATGAACATCGATAAACAGAAAATATTGACAACACATCACTAACAGTCTCCAGTATATATTGAGGCTTTAAAAATCCTCCGAGATTACCTATTTCTTACAGGACTGAGAGCCGAAATGAGTTTGGAGCCGCGTAAATCTATGATAATGAATGGATTTTTGCGTCAATGCGAAAATAGAGGTTATTTGGGCAAGAGTGATTGGTAGGCATGTTCTGTTTACAATAATAGGTTGTAATGATTTGAGTGGCATTCAAGACATATCGGTCGATTTGTATAGAATACGCCTGTCGCAAATTCTTGAACATACACACACAGTCATACATACACGCACACACACAGACACTTGTAAATGAGCGCTTCTATTTACTGTACATGCGAACACCCACCAGGCCCCGTAGCCGAATGGCATTTCTACGACGCGAAACGAAAACGAAACGCCGCAAAAGGTAGTCTGGCTCTGTCGCGCCAATACGCACGAGCAATAGACATACATATCTACGAGCGTTTCGTTTCGTGAGCGTTTGTGCCATTAGGCTACGTACCCAGCTAATGTCATCACATCACTCACGCACACAACGACAACTGTATGCTCAATGAGCTTAAGACTATACCTACAGGAGCGAAAATGCTACAACGGAAAGGGGGGCTCCTTTCAATTTGGGAATTTTAGTTAAATATACTAGTGTGGTGACGGTTTAAGAATTTCACCACCCCCTTTCTTCCCGTGGGTGTCGTAGAAGGCGACTATGGGATATGGGTTAAATTGTGGTGTAGGCGAGAGGCTGGCAACCTGTCACTGCAATGCCATAGTTTCGTTTTCTTTTAACCCCTTATTTGCCAAGAGTGGCCCTGAAGCTTTAGTAGTTTCATGTGCTCTGCCTTTATGGGATACAGGCGTGATTGTATGTTATGTAATGTTATACTAGTGTTATTAACTAGATTTATAGAAAAAAAAATTGTCCATTAAGAACAACTCAGTTAAAAGATATTGCGAAAAAAATCTTTAAAATCGAGGTTCGGCTCTCGACTGTTTCCTCCTTCAAAACTTAATCAATCGGAGCGAAATTTGAGAATTACAGCGTTCCGCCGGCGCACCGCTATCATTGCGCACCGCTAACGCTACGCTATCAAAACGCTTTATGTGTGGCGGAGGCTTAAAGGTGTTATTAAATGAAAGCACTTACTAAATCAGTTCTGTTATTTTCCATTGTTGGCTCATAGTTATATTCTGAATTAGCCATTCCCAATAATTTATGGTGATTAGGCAATAAACAGAGTTTGAATGGAAGTTGTCAATGGTGGGAGGCCACACCGTAGGAGGGTTGTAAATATTACTGAGGGCTTAGTAGGCACACAAGATGTGGGCACTAATGTTAACTTCCATAGGTTTTACTTATTATTTTCTTAGTATTATGACAGACAGTAATCGACATAGAAATTGTATGTAATTTTATTTTTGGTTCTATTAAGAAACCTTTTGTAGTGCTCTTATTTCTCCATACCGGATGTTATTTTTCAGTACAGATGGTGTTTTTTTTACGCACTAGTGCGAGAAGTGGTTCACTATATGCCAGGTCGAAACTTCGGAGGCTCATCTGCACTGAAAAACGTCGTACGATACACGTGCGAAAAGGAAATTCGTAACTCGTGTCGATTTAAAAGACTCCCTTCGGCCGTGTTTTAATTTATCGCCACTCGTTTCGAACTTCCTTTTTTACGCACTTGTATCGTAATGTACTATTTCAGTACAGATGGTGTTTTATTTTATGCACTAATAGTGCGAGAAGTGGTTCATTATACAGGGTGGGGTCTGTAACAAAAGCAAAAAATTAAACTGTTAGCTGTACTCCTTAAACTAACCAACATTTCCTCAGCGACTTTTAAAAATTATGAAGTTTTTAATTTTCTAATTTTTCATATAAACTAAATATTAGCTTCAATGGACGCCATTATTGTTGTCATTGACGTTGTCAGTCACACTTTAGACTTAACAGAATTCGCAGTACATTACCTCATTAAACTTTCAAGGGTGATAAATAACAAAATACAAGTTATTTTTAAAAGTCGTTGAAGAAATGTTGGTCAGGGTAAGGAGTACAGCCTACAGTTTAATTTTTTGCTTTTGTTACAGACCCCACCCGGTATATTATGTCAGGTCGAAACTTCGGAGGGCCACCTGTACTGAAAAACATCGTACGATACACGTGCGAAAAGGAAATTCGTATCTCGTGTTTTAATTTATCGCCACTCGTACTCATGTACTGTAACGCCGTGGCTTGCGTGGGCGACGGTCGCGCGATGGTCGCGCGACGGCGATGCGACGCATACGAAATCAAACCTTATCGATATGGAAGTATGAAACGGGACGGCGACGGTCGCGCGACCGTCGCCCACGCAAGACACGGCGTTACGTTTACGATAATATCGAGTATTAAAATCAATTGTGGTAGCCACATAAATAGGTGTTTGCGCCAAAAAATGCACGGTTCTTTCACATTTTTCTAAAGTGTGAAATGGCCGAAATGTGTTTTAAATTTTGCATCTATGTTCTTTTATCAGTTTTATCAAAGAAACCTGCCGGGGTGTTTAATGATTCCATATAATAATGTAAATTTGGACTAATTCCAATAAGGTCTAGTCACCCTTCGGCTTCGGGTTGGAAGGTCAGGCGGCAGTCGCTTTCGTAAAACTAGTGCCTATGCCAAATCTTGGGATTAGTTGTCGAAGCGGACCCCAGGCTCCCATGAGCCGTGGCAAATGCCGGGATAACGCAAGGAGAATGATGATAATAATGTAAATTCCAACCGCAACAGCAACACAATTTTCGGAAGCATAATTTCGTCATTCTAAAGTCTGTGGAAATAGTCGGAAATACGAACGCTAGAAATTGGGAATCTAGTGATATTAGATATTATTGACAGCTCCTTCAGTTCTATTATATATTAATAGTAGAATTAAACGAAATAGACGATATCGATCGGTCGAAATTCAAAGATGATAGAATTGCTCCAATTTGCAGCGAGATGACATTTCGCCCTGCTCTTTAACGGTTACTCATACGGGTTACACATACTGTATTATATGTCTATGCGTACCCGAAACTCGACGTAGGTGTTCCGGTTATAACAATTAGCGCAATATGCATACAATGGCCACAGATGTCTTTATAGACTGCGCACCCATTCTCAGCCCGCTGCCCTACTAACTCACACTTTTTGTGTACTACCAATGCTCACTGGGAAAGTTTCATTATCACTACGGTATTGTTCTTGGTCTCTCAAAGGTAGGAAAGAGACAGGGTATAAGTTTGGCGCTTAGAGTCTTTTAACCGATTCGTTGCGTGTTCCATTTTCGAAAACTTTTCGCTGTTGCGGCGAACAACTTGTCGATTTTAAAATGACACGCCTCGCCGCCTCGCGTGTCATACGCCACACGCAAAAAAAACCTTGATGACACGCCTCTCGTGTCATCCGCACAGAAACGGTTAAAAAGATAAGTTGTCAGCGATTTTGACAGCTCCGCTTGTATGGCATGAGCAGATAGTTTAGATGGAGCCAGGACCTGTCAGGATGTTGCTATGCTTTTATAGGTTATAGCGACCCGCCCCGGCTTCGCACGGGTACTATACCTACATGTAAACCTTCCTCTAGAATCACTCTATCTATTAAAAAAAACCGCATCAAAATCCGTTGCGTGTTTTAAAGATTTAAGCATACACAGGGACAGAGAAAGCGACTTTGTTTTATACTATGTAGTGATAGTGATATTTATATGAATCTGGAACATCGGAAAACATCGTGAGGAAACCGGACTAATTCCAATAAGATCTAGAGTTTACCCTTCGGGTTGGAAGGTCAGATGGCAGTCGCTTTCGTAGAAACTAGTGCCTACGTCAAATCTTGGGATTAGTTGTCAAAGCAGACCCCAGGCTCCCATGAGTCGTGGCAAATGCCGGGATAACGCAAGGAGGATGATGATTTATATGAATCTGGTGACAGAGATCTATGGTGCTTTCCATAGATTTCCGAAGAAATGCGCCGGAAGCTCCGTCCCGGACCCGGACCAGGCCCGGTCTAACGTGAGTCAACCTTTATCTAATGTTAAAACTCTATGAAAATATGACAGTTAGGTATTATTATATATTATCTACACTTTGTTCTACTGATGACGGTGCACAAAAAAATTCGTCTAGGACTTTGACAGTACCTAAATCTATAAAATTAACAACTTCAAGTTTCACGTTTTGGAATCACCTACACGTCATGGAAACCATTTTTTTTTAAAGAAAATCTTTGCAGCGTTATCCCGTCCCGTGCTCCCGTGGGTTGACCACGTAGAAGATAAATTATCAACATTTATACCAGTTTAATGCTTTTATAATACGACTATATTTCCTTTGAAAGGCTAGCGGTCTCAGTAAATCCATTATTTATCACCTATGCGTTCCATAACCTCCATAGTATCTCCGTAATATAGTTTTAATTTGGCACGGACACGCGAGCGCGTGGCGACTACGTAAAGTAAAATCCATAATCCTACGGACCAAATTGACAAGTAAGTGTGAACGAATGTTGCCACAGTTTGGCCAGTGTCGTTCTTATCGATATTAAAATTATTATTACATCGTAGATTTAAGGTGCACCCAGACGGGACAATGAAATTGGCAATTTGATCGGCTAATCAATATACCAACTTTTTCTGTGATTTCGACAGATCAAAAGGTCTGTAGACCGCTAATTAGAGATATTTTTTTTATTTCTAAGCAGCAATAATATTATTCGAAAATTATATAGATATTTATGATATACTTGCCATAGCGTGACAGATAATTTATTATCGTCGGACATGGTATTTTATTTTTTACCTACAGGCTCGGAAACCTTTTTATGTTTTAAAACTAGTGGGTAAAAATGCATGGTATCCATCCACTACCTCGAAGATACATAGAACAAACCAAAATGTGTACCTCTTATTTGAAACTCATGTACTTATTCTTGATTTAAACTTGTCTGTTGTATGTACTTTACAACTTGTCGATATATTGTTATCGACATATACCCTATCCTATTTTAATTTTGCTGTTCCTGGTATCATTTTATCTGTCAGTCATTTGTCAATTTAGTCCGTAGGATTATGAATTTTACTTTAGTACGTGCATCTGCAATTCTACGGTCGAGTTCACAAACATCTACACAAGACAACGTGCCAAAATGTATATACGCGTCTCTAAGACGATGTCAATAATGTTGGTTTGAAGATCTGATGTTTGTGAACTCAACTTGTGCAATATTTGTCGCTTATTATGAGTGGCACAAACCATACAATTGAACCGATGCCATACTATTGAAGATATCTCTTTAAAACTACGTCTTAAACATTTTATATCATGTAACTTTTACTTGTTTGAAATTAGTTGTACTACAATTTCTTGTAATGAACACTATTTTACGGGACGGATCGCCGTATAACAAGCATTTATTGCCACCCAAGGACAGCTGCAACACTTTGGAGTTGTAATGTGTTGCTTATGAGAGTAGGTTAGGTAAGTATGCTCTTTTCTTGAAGGTTAGAAAATCGATTTGGAAAACTGCAGGCGGCAGTTCACACACTCCACAGTCTAATAAAAATGAATAACGTTGGACGTTTCTGGAGAAACGCACAGTTGAGGACTGCCAACCATTTAAGTGGTTCTACTTATCTATTTAGTTATATATGCATGCCATTTATTTTTAAAATGAAAGCGTAATTCAAATATGGGTGCGATTTTTTGGCTGCAGATTCTTTCGAGAGGCGCATGAAAACAGAAAATTAGGTTGAGCACGTTTACCCTACATAGTTTGTCTAAATCTAAAAAGTTTAAGTCGCCTCAAACACGTTTCTAATCTAATCTAACAAATCAAATTACACAAACCAATTTATTGTAAGGCGACCAAACGGTTTGTGTACAAAACAATGCGGCGCGAATTGACCGATTAGATTGGCCAATTTACCGCGGGCGCAATTGATGTGTGGTCTGACCCGACCCGACGGGCGGGTGCTGCGTTTGCACGGGGTGATACTTGCTTGGCGACTTGATGCAAGTGGGCTTGTCGGCTGAGAACTGAGAATGTTTGAAGTGTATCCTGAGGGCCGAGCCCGAGACGGGAGGCAGGCATATGCTGCGTTTTCTGTGCTTTTAGTGGTCACGTCACGAGTCACATGATTACTTACATATAGGTATTTTATTAATGAATAAAAAGCAGAAATTCAATTCAATTATGCAGAAAAACAATAGCTTCAAAAATATACAAGCATGTGAAATATGTGAACGTCAAATGTTGTGTTCTATAAAGTACGATGCTATTAATTTTATATTGAAAATTGCTCTAAAACAACGCTTTTGTATTCTTAATATTATATCGTTTTCCACATAATTTTCCCTTATAACAGAACCGTATATTAAACGATGGTATTTACCGAAAGAGGAATTTAATAAAACAAGGTCTGTTCCTCAGAATAGTCCGAATGAAAGAAAATTCAAGTACCACAAGAAGGGTAATAACCAATTATTATTACCTATTATATTTACTATTACTCCCTACAAACATGAGCTGTCCTACAGATTACGGATCGTACCAGTCAAGTCTAGCCTGCTTAGTGCCGCTTCAAGTAGGTTTAGCTCAAGCACTAAGTGTAAACGCGCCACCATTTACTAGATCAGCGGTCAGCCGGACGAGTGCTGTCGTAAGTGTCACAGCCGCCATCACTGACACCTTTCCGATAATTACTGGCGGCATCGGCATTAACGATAATGATAATTCGAGATGAGGCCACGGGGCTACTGCGAAAACCTAAGCTTTATGTCACTTTAACTATAGGTACTTATGCTTTATTGAAGTAGGTAAAGGAGAAAGATGATCGCTTTTTGCGAAGTTCGGTGTCGGCAGTAGACCCTAAGTACGATGATGGTCGCTCTTGCCTGCTTGATAGTCTGCTGACAAGATTGTTCTTGTTCAATCGCGAGGGGTTGAAAAGTTAATCTTGCTGTTTTCTGTCGATATATAATGCCATCTATCATAATTTCATCATCATGATTATCATGAATCAAGCCTGCTGGCCAGGAGAACACTAATAAAACTGAACTCTGATTAGAAGATACCTAGTCGGTTCATCACTAAAAGTCAGGAATATTAGTTTGATGGATGTATCTAATGATCAGTAAGTAGTACTTACTAAGTACATGGAGTACCTACACCCAAAGCACACCTCGGACACTGGCGATCAAATATATGAAAGAGACGCGTTCCTAGCACACCGTCTAAGCTCGTGTAGGTGAACGCGTACTATGCTTGTATGAGTGAAATATGAGGTCGACTTTTCGCGTTGTTGACAGGCGGTAACTGTGAGGTAACCGAAAGGGGGTGGGCGGCACTTTCAGCGGGGAGCGGGAGTGGCCATACTGTACGATAGTAGGTACTCTTTATTATACTGTGCCCAAAGTTTAGTGTGATAACCATGATAACTTGAAATATTTAAAAAACAAGGCTGCATAAATGTTGATGTTGTAGGTACTGCAAGTGTAGGCGTAATAGGTAAGTAGGTACGTTAATTGAGGAACTGGATGGACACCGCTCAGAATAGAGAAAAATGGCAAAGCTTGGAGGAGGCCTTTACCCTATCAGGGACCACAAATAACTAAAAGACAAATTAAATGAAAAGTAAAAAGACAAAAATGTGGAAAGAAGGCTAAATAAAAAAATAAAATAAAAAAGGTAGGTACGTTAATTTAGAGGTGTTCAGAGTTTGGGCTATCCCAATAGTAGTTAATCCTTATTTACCTTAAAGTTGGTAAACTAATTAGTCTAGGGACCAATCGGCTCGCGGTTTGCGGCGTTGATAAATTACCTAATCCATTGAATGTTTCACTTTATACATTTACCCCCTCATTCATAAACGTACACTAAACTTATCAAGCCGATAAAATTCGTTTGTCCTTTTCTATCACACCAATAAGTTGGAAAGGGACGTAGCGTCTAGCGAGAACGTAAGTTGTGCTAGATTAATTACGGGCCATAATTTGAAAGAAGGAAACGGGTCAGGAACCAAAAATGCATTTTTAATGTTATTATAGTGCTGGCCATATTCCACACCACAGATTATTAATAAGTTACTAACGTAACGGATCCTTCACTAGCAAAACGACAAATACCTACGCTTTATTTAACTAATACAAATGAGTTACTACGTAAAACTCATAAGAATAGTATTAATTTAATTTCAGTGCGTGGCGCCCCTCGGCCACTTGTTCATACGAATGAACGACTAGCGTGTAGGCACATAATGCGCGACCGCGAGCGAGAGACGTAGGCCTGCGGGCGTATCATGCTGCCAATTTTATCACTTATCCACGTGGATAAAGCATCCGTTACGCTTTAGCAAGTATGTCAGTGTGAGAGTGACAGATGTCTTATCCACGTGGATAAGTGATAAAATTGGCAGCATGATACGCCGGTAGCCCACACTCTTTTAAAAGACTGGTCCTTTCGAGGGCCCGACTTGGCCCGCGGGCCGTACTTGGCCAACCAATTTGCTAAACCGTAATTTATCACCTACTGTCACACAGCCAACAAGAAGCCCATTGTCAATGTTTGCTATAACAGCGTGTAAGGAATCGAGGGCGATTCTAAAACCGCACGCCGTTACAGTTATTATTTGGCCGAGAAATGCAGCTGTGCCCAGATATGGTAAGCGGCTCCATTAGCCCGTAATACTCCTGTTTGTGGGTATTTGAGCTAGGCCTACTTGTTTATTCTAAAATATGTAAGTACCGATCTAAAGTCTGACTAAAATTTTAATACATACATACTACTCAAGTTTCAGTGCCACTCTTGGCAAAAAGGAAAATAAATTATTCTGGCATTCCTTCAGAGAATGGACAATATGTACATGAAGCTTATAATGATTTGATATCCTTCTCTGTTGGAGGCCTTATCTACAGATCTATCTACACATATTAATCAGATTTTATCTCTATATTTGAATGTTATTTAACATGGGCTAAATTGTGGCGTAGGCGAGAGGCTGCAATGGCAACCTGTCACTGCAATGTCACAATTTGGATTTCTTTCAACCCCTTTTTGCCAAGAGTGACACTGAAACTTAGAAATTCATGTGCTCTGCCTACCCCTTTATGGGATACAGGCGTGATTATATGTATGTATTATTATATTCTGTCGTCAATTTGTAAATACCCTACGTGTGCAGATTAAATATCCCTTCCTTTCCGAGAAGTACTTACAGAGTACAATCCTTGAACAGCGTTCAATTTAGGACAACGGAAAGGATCCTGATAACTCCAGGGAAATACGTACCTTTGAGCGAACATATATTATATTTGTCCTTAGTGCTGTGTAAAGTTCCGCCCATGGGACATGGCTTAATTACCTTCCGCTCTTGTCTGTGGTAGGAGAGATAGCGGCTTCGAATTTAGAACACGATTCTTATTCGATTAACTATTCCTGAGAGGCATAGGCAGATGTCTTAGTAATAAAAGGGGTTGAAAGAAAACGAAATCTTGATATTCGATTAAGTTGGCCGATGACGCCTATTACGTAAGTTACTTAATACTTTCATACTAAAACGCTACACCTGCAGAAAGTTACAAAATATGTAGATATTACCGATTTACCGTCAACCGGGTGGCTTTAGGAAAATTTGGGGTTACTTTGATGGTATTTGAACGGCTTTTACATTAACATTCTTTATTATTTACTGAGACTGTTCATGTAACTAGTTAGATCAATAAATATTCTTCTAAATCTACCATAGAAAATCGCGATTTTACTTACAGTATGACTTTAAAACTAAATATTCAAAGTCGCCCCTGCGTCTGAACCCACCCCGGTTGACTATATTATAGCTTCATAATATTGTCTAATTATCTAGCACACTCTGCTCTGTTGTTACGTAAAATAACAATGATCATGATTTTGGAACCTAGTCTCATATGAAATTACGCGACAAGCACTAGACGGTCTTCCCGTACTCATCGCGGGGGGACGGTCAACCCGCCGAGCCTTAAAAAATGTGATTTTTATCACTTAAAATTACTTTATTTCACCAAAATATTATAATAGCTTTGTAAAATATAATATGTGTTAGCCCATAGGACCATGCGGATTACGCCAGACTACATAAATTATCTAGTTTTATCCACTCAAACTTTATTTCAAATAAACTATGCCGGTCTTGCCCGCACTGACCTTATTGGTTTTTATACAAACATATCATCGTCACAATGAAAAAATCTTGTATCTCACACTGCTGCTCAAAGTTAAAACGCAGTAAGTCTATGCTTATGCTTAATACATTTTTCTCTTTACTGACAGAAGAAAATACAAGTATTTTTCAAAATAGTGACGAAATGTCACCATTCGGATACAGAACTACTGACTTTAAAGACCAAAGGTTGTCAGGAAGAGATCTGAAACGTGCATAGAGTCAGTAGAAGATAAGTTGGCAAACTTCTATGAAATTATGCCGTATACTTAACTCTTGCAGGGCTGGGACTATCAACATCGTCGTCAATTTATTTTGACTAGACTTCTATAACTTAGCGCGTAATAAATAATAAGCTACTTAGGATCGGTTGCACCAAAGTAAACGGTCTGTTACCGAAATTTGGGGTTCGCTAATTTTTTTGTATGGGAATTACATACACTTCTGCTTCGTTACGTTGGCGTGTCTGTTAACTATGGTTGATATAACTGGCCCTTAGTATATCACATCATATAAGGTATCTATTCGGAAATAGGGCAATTACCTTGCACTTGCAATAACTTCGCACCGATTATGTATTAACTGGATTACAAACCTCGTAATTACAATCATTGTCCAAGTAAAAGTAGCTAAGCTCACGTCGGTGTTGTAATTAAGCGTGCCATGGCGTCAATTCTTTCAACAGCGGACATTCGATCAATCTCCGTTACGCAAGGATAGGACCACACACCATCCTACCTAGTGACAATCGCTTACGCTTTGTAAGCGAATCAACTAGAGATGGGCCGAATACGGACTTTGCCGAATACGAATATTCGGACGAAAATTCGGTTCAGCTGTTACCGAACCGAACATTCGGCCGAATATTCGGTTCCGCCATATTTTAAATCCTGGCTTAGAGTTAAAAACTTTTCAAAGATTGGTAATGGGTAGTAAGGCTCTTAATGTTCCTATAATTTAGTGCATAAGAAAATTTTGGTTTTTGTTTCTTAAGCTATGTTACTTTTACTTTTTTACATAATTATTGTAGGTATTTATATTTAAACGCATTTTATCTCCCTTTGGTGGTTCCTGAGAATGCTGAAATAGGATGTCATTATCCGATGAAAAAGGAAACAACTTACGCTATTTATTTACTTTGTTTATTCGGTAAATATTCGGCAATGTAACCGAACTATTCGGCCGAATACGAACATTGAAAAACTTGCCGAATATGGCGAATACCGAATATTTACCGAATATTCGGCCCATCTCTAGTATCAACCAAATATTTGCACTGAAAACAGGTGGTTGAAAAATGTAGGGCTAATCGATCAAATGTTTTCACAAAGCGCGTGCCTTTCTAAATCTTGAAGTTGGAATTATCAATGAGCCATAACACTTAAATAGTGAGGGCGTTTTTTTAATCCCGTCGAATTCCATTTGAATTTCGCGCCTTTTTTAGTGCCAAGATTTGGTCGATAGTCTATAGTTGTCCCTATCGCTCTTCTATAGTTGCGCGACAGAGTCAGACTGATTTTCGATCGCCACGTAGCGTCAACGAATGTCACGAACATAATTAGCATAATATTGAGTTATACCCTAGGATCGTCTACTTGTCCATTTAATACATACATGAAACCGCATTTGACCTTGAACAATTTCAACTTGATTTGACAAGTACCTACCTATTTAATGGATCAAATGAATGGACGTGATTGAAACTGTTTAATTTCTCATAAAAGTGATAAAACACGATCTTAATGAATATAATGTTACAATCAAGTAAAAGTTTAATTAAGCTGTTCTTTTAACTTTATTAAGCTTATAATTTTTCAACGTCATTAAAACGCTTTCACTCTTATACATAAGATATATTTTGTGCTCATTATTTTGTACTTTGGTGTAATTATCAAACCATTCTTGTTTCTCCCCACAGGCAATAAATCTTCTGACACTTAGGAACATTCAAAACTGTAAGGAAAATACAAATGGATGACTTTGTATGGCATTTTAACAAATCTTGAAATCCAGGAAGGATAAGAACTGATTTGCGCACGTGCGCATGCGGTATATACCTAAAGTAGCACCACGTGAAGTATATAGGTAAGGTACAGCGAGACAAATCTCGACTGACCCGCAAATATAACTAGTCCATTTTTTCCATGCTTTACAATGTTTGCATTATTAAATAGAGTGTCCACCAGTTATATATGGTAGGCGTGTTAAGTGGATACATGTAGAACTCAACATTATAGTGTAATAATGGAAAAAATTGATTAGTTAATAGCTCCCTAGTCGAGATTTGCCCCACTGTACCTTACTGTAATTTTTCCATTAAGCAAAATGTAAAATTTCTTTGAGGATATCATAAATCAAAAGTACGTCTTACAGAGTAACATTCTGTGACTGATTTATATAAGCATACTATTAAATCTCGTAATCAAAGTCAGAACAGCCTTGAAATATAGAAACCGCAAAAACATACCATGAAAAACTGCATTCTTGTTCGATAAGAACATTAGCCAATATGGAAAGTTTTTACTTATGCACAAACAATAACGCAATTTTAACTTATTTTATTATTTCGGACTTCGGACATTCAAATTGCAAAGAGCTTATTTGGAGTGATTATTTATGGTCGTTTTTGCTGCACAATGTTGTGTAAAGTAGGTATGTACTAGTTTATTATCAAATGTCCTCTTTCATTCTGGCGCTTTTGTAAGGTGGGATAAAAAGGATAAAATAGATGAATTTCGCAACTCTAGGTTAAAGTGATGCTTGGTGAATATTGCCAGTTTGTGCTATGTTCACCGCTTCGAACATACAACATTTTTGACAATTTATTGTTTAATATATTATAATATCAAAATTTTAAGTCATATTTGGCCATTCAAAGTTACTGTGCCCCCTCTGTCAAAAACCTTGTACAATGTGCAAAAAATCATTAGCATTGGGTCAAAATAAACGTGTTAATTTTTATTTATCTGTGCGTGTATTTCTTCATATTTGAGAGAGTTATTATTTGCATGTGTTTGAGTTATTAGTTGCTTTCTACTTTTAATTCACCTCCCTTAAAAGTAAAAGTAGAAGATCCCACGTTATGGGGTTGTTACAACTTGTTTCCCTCTTCCTTTGTCCTCTATCTTTTGTCGTCTCAGCACTCACTTCTTTCATTCTCATATCCTCTTTCACGCAATCCATCCATCGTTGTTTTTACGTGCGCAATTACGATCTATTTAAGGCTAATCTCGTTTAATGTTTTAAGCGTGACATCGATGTAAATTGTAAAGCTGAACACGCGACGACAACAGATTTAATTCTCCATTATGAATTCTGAAAACATGAATCAACGAGCGTGAAAATACACCGCTTCGAGTTATTTCGTAACGAGGAGGCACTCAAGTGATTGTCACCCTTTGTCATCAATATTGAGCTGTGATAATTTTAACGAGATGCGATAACGAGTTGTTTTATTTTCGAAATAAAATCCCTTATTTTTGAAAAGGTCGGTATGGGTCGTAATGTGGGGGGAGTGGCTAGCATCTCGTACCTTGTCAGCCTTACATATTTTATTTCTTCTTCCTTGCGTATTTTCGCATTTTTTTACGGTTTCAGCTTTGGGTCCGCTTTGGTAACTAATCTAAGTCTAATTTGCCGTAGACGCAAAATTTTGACTCAAACGACTACCATCAGACCTTCCAATCTAGAGGGTAAACTGGTCCCTATTGGGATTAGTCTGATTTCCTCACGATGTTTTCGTTCATCGAAAAGCGACCCACATTTTCTTTATGATAATATTTATATAATGTGGTGTGATAAAATGTGTACCTACTTAACTCTGAAGTGTCATTAAAAACGCAGTATTTTCTTAGTAACTTAACGTCATATATACGACGACATAAAAGAGAAATCAATGAGGGCTGCCACTTTCTTTGTAATTGTCACAATTTTAACGCAGAACACCTAAACCTGGCAACAGTTTTGTCATGGATGTCAGTATCGAACAACGAAGTTACATCTGTGTATCCACAGCGTCACTTATGTGCCCGATAGCCCCCCACGGCCATATCGTTATTACCTGCCCGTACCGCCATTCTGAACGCGCTTGCGAGTCTCGGCTTCGGGCACCCGTTTAACGAGACCTTTGACCAAATGTCATCGTACGAATTCGCACTGAACAGTATATTTCGTGTGTCATACGATACCGGAAACAGATTGAATAACTAGAATTCTAAAAATGCCCAGTAATGGTAAGGTCTCCGGCCTGCCAGAACTAAACAAAGTGACAACACCGAAGCAGTTAGTTGCTAATTTTAAATTATTATGATAATATTTTAAAATACCTGGGTGGTGAGTTGGTGACGGGTTAAGAATTTCACCACCCCCTTTCTTCCCGTGGGTGTCGTAGAAGGCGACTATGGGATATGGGTTAAATTGTGGCGTAGGCGAGAGGCTGGCAACCTGTCACTGCAATGTCACAGTTTCGTTTTCTTTCAACCCCTTATTTGCCAAGAGTGGCACTGAAGCTTTAGTGGTTTCATGTGTTCTGCCTATCCCTTTATGGGATACAGGCGTGATTGTATGTATGTATGTATATTTTAAAATATGTAATGACAACACCGAAGTATGCCTACACCCGGCCCGGTATGAAGGCCAGTTAACCCTTATCCTGCAGCCTAATGCCCTCGTATTGATATTGGCATTAAATCAAGTTTTCCCAGAAGTCAGCGTCATGTCAGTCGTGTCATGGCACATATGGGACAATTAAATAATAAATAAATAAATAAATAAATAAATATTGGGGACACCTTACACAGATCAACTTAGCCCCAAACTAAGCAAAGCTTGTACTATGGGTGCTAAGCGACGATATACATACTTAAATAGATAAATACATACTTATATACATAGAAAACATCCATGACTCAGGAACAAATATCAGTGCTCATCACACAAATAAATGCCCTTACCGGGATTCGAACCCAGGACCGCGGCTTAGCAGGCAGGGTCACTACCGACTGAGCCAGACCGGTCGTCAATTATTATTTATTTTATTTTTATGGGATAGGAGGCAATTGAGGCAAACGAGCAGACAGGTCGCCTGATGGTAAGCGATCACTGCCGCCCATGGACATCCGTTCTTTTATTAGATATTAGAAAAACATCCAAATTATAAACAAATCAATTATTTTTGTAGTCGGTACCAGACCTGTTCGTCGCCTTGCTATTTCCTGTTTGCCCTACCCAACCATACGCAGGCTGGTCCCGACTCCAAAAATAATTTATTTGTTTATAATTTGGATGTTTAGATTATTGCAATCCGATAAGAAATCTGAATTCGAAGGTTTATTATTTTTGGCTTTTTAGTTTCTCCGTGTTTTGTAACACGCTTTTTTTTTTGAAGGCGGTTTTATTTTTTGTTAAAAAGTTAATTTATTTCCTAGTGATATTATATGTATCAGTCCGAATATATGTACAGTAGTGAAAGAATTGTCCTTTAACTCCTAACCGTTGAGGAGTTGACCTTCCATCATCAGCTCAGCCACATAAAATTATTACCACCAGGCGCAAATACTGGTGCACCTTTGAAAAATACACAAAAAACATTACATGTGCCTATAACATTTGAAGAGTTCCCTCGATTTCTCCAAGATCCCATCATCAGACCACGACTTGGTGCCAATGGGACCATCTCGGGGTTATACCCGTTCGATCAAAAAAAAAATTTTGAAAATCGGTCTACGATTCTCGGAGATATCGAGTAACATACATACAAAAAAAAAATAAAAAAAAAATAAAAAAAAATTCAGTCGAATTGAGAACCTCCTCCTTTTTTGAAGTCGGTTAAAAATAGGTACGTTTTCAGTGCACAACATGAATTCGTCATTCATTCTGCTGGTTTGCATGCTCGTGTTTTGCAAGTGAATGGAATGACCGAAGTATACCTTCCACAATTACGGCTCTCTTGAGGAAAATATCTTCCTTGGGCCTTTTAGACAATTCTCTGTGAATTGCACGAACAGGAAAGTACCTACTGGTTGCCTCTAAATAGAATAAAACATATTTAGGTATATTAGGTAGGCAGGTAGGTGTAGAAATATGCGTAAGGTAAGGTTGAAGGGTCCGCTCATAGTGCTTTGCAGATTTTTCATCATACCCCTCAAGAAAAACCTTATGCGTTTATTTTAGTTGAAGTACAAGTTTTAGGGGAAGAAAGGGTTCTACAGAAATCCTTGGGCTCAAAAGCGTCAAAGTTTTTTAGATGAAGGGAACGCGAAGAAGTACCTAACTCACAGTTGAGGACAACCTCTACTCAACCTTAATGATCCTGACGAAGATCATAATAGGTATAAAGTCTGTTTACGGAGCAATTTCCCAGTATATTTTCGGTACAAAATACATCTGTGACTTGATGGAATTTAACTTCGACGTAACTAATCAACGAACAATACAAACGAGAATAACGTATATCTGAGGTTCCTGAATATGTCTTCACATTGTGTGAGAGCGAGACATCGCTATATTATATAATCGCGCTATCTCGATCTGACTTTGGAACGTTTGGAGGTATTTACGAACCCATACCAGTGCGATAAGCGAGTGTATGAGTACTCGTATAAATTCAATTTCGCCAAATTTCTTAGGCAATTACACGTGCTTGAGTGAAACAGGATATTATGATCACGAATACGTAAAATGTCGTGATATAATCCACCTTATTAATAACACATTGTGGTTGTATTTCGGATACTTTAACATTTCGATGAGGTAAAATATGCAAAATATTAATTCTAATGTTCTAAAAGCTGCATATTTGGACTTTGTTTACGTTGTTATAACGTTGTCTTGCATTAATCAGTATTAAAACGTTCTCTTTCCATATTGGTTCCAAAATAATCAGGTTATTGTTTTATGATGAGGTAAATGTATGCTTTTTTGGGTATTATCTAATGACAACATTGCTTGGTTATAACCAATCATGTTATAAGATGATTTTCAAATAGGGCACTGAGGATTGCTATCAGTACTGCTGGGCCAAAATGGTCTTATTTCATCTTTAGTCATCAACCATATATCTGTTATTCACATTTGTTACCTACCATTTTCAGAAACTCATTATGCATTAGCATTTTTTAATGCTACGTGGTGTCTAAAGCTTTCTAAAGCTCGAAATCAACTAAAGGGTTCCAAATAGTCAAACATGACGATATCTGATCTTAGTGTTAAAATGTATCAAACGAATCAACAATATAGCCCTGAGAATTTAGAGCAAGGGCCAAGTCGTCCATTAAATGTTTAATTACTTTAGGCAATTGGCGTACCCCAGGGAGCACATATGGAGCCAGGTTTCCAATTGTTTAATTAACTTTTAACTCGATTATGTTTGTGTGTGTATCGACCACGCGTTAGTTCTTGAAAGTTTTAAAAACAAACGATTTTGAGAAATTATTAATTGGGTGTGAGGTCTTTTGCCTCGACTACATATAGTAGGTAAAACATATTGATATAGGTTTTACGAGCCCCAATGCAAATGATATCGTCTAGTATGAAAAAAATATTATGTCCTAACTTCGACCTCAAAATTCAGGATGAATTAGATGATTAGTAGAACATGTAACAAAAAAACAAGAGAGCTTATAATGCATATTTTATTTATTCAAAACATAAATTAACAATTTTCCTCACTAGTAAACAAAAAAACATAATTTCACCAAATGTAACACTCGCAAAAATGTTCGTCTTCAGCGTAGCCGATGCAGAAAAGAACAACTACCACTTGGTGGCGTCACCTTTTGTATCTAAAACGGCCTTAATTCTGAGCGGCATTGTATCTACCAACTGTCTATACTCCTCAGGGGTTATTCCATTCCAGACACCCACAAGTTTCTCCTTAAAATCAGCTTTGGATTTAGAAGGATCTTTTCGCAACTTTTTCTTCATTTACCACTACAAACTTTTTATGGGAGACAAGTCTGGACTGCTGGATGGCCATGATATGGTAGGAATTTGTTTTTGTTTCAGCCACTCCATCGTTGTCTTGCCAGTATGACATAAAGCACCATCTTGTTGAAAAGTAAATCCATTTATATACTTGAACTTTCTTATAGACGGTAGTGAACTCTATTCCAAGATGCTTTTGTATTTCTCTGCATTGACGGTTCCATCTATAAATTGCAGACATCCCACACCCTGTGCCGACATACAGCCCCAAATCATTTAAAGATGCTGGAAACTACACCTTGCGTTCAAGACAGTCTTTGTGAAATGCATCTCCTTTTTCTTGAATGACTTTACTTCGTTCATCGCCAACTATGACCTCAAATTTGGATTTGTCGCTCCATATTATTTTTCGCCACTGATCGGCAGTCCAGTTTCTGTACTTTTGTGCAAATTTCAACCTGTTAGTTTTCTGCTTTTGAGTAAGTAATGGTTTCTGTTTAGCGGTGTGAAAACCGAAGCCCATTATTTTCATTACTGTCTTTCAGGTATCGACTGAAATGTTTATTTTGATCGCGTCATGCCATAGTTAGATAAGTTCTCCTGCTCTTGCATGACGATTTTTCCTGATGATGCTCCTCAAAATCCTGTTTTCTCTTTGGCAGTTATTCTTCGACGGCCAGATTTATTTAAACAGGAGACGGTTCCGTGTTTTAGTTGATGCTGGATGATTGTATGCGCCGTAGATCTTGGCAAAAAAAGGTCTTTGGATATTTTGGAACGTAGATTTGCCGCTATTGTTACTGGAAATTATAATTTTCCTCACTGATTCAGGAACCGACTTACCTCTTGCTATTTTGGTATAAAAATGTTGTAGAATAATTATATTTTTTACAGAATTTACCTTTTTATGTAGCCGTATATCATATAAGACGACTTATAATATTATTAATTCAATTTAAAATATTATTGTATAATATAAATCTTGCTAAACTATTTTTATTTAAAATAGACGACCTATTATGCCTCAAATATGAACTAGGCGTATTTTTTTGCTTTAGATATGTTATTTTTATGATATGATTATATTAAAACATATAACATTAGGGCATTTTGTACGGCGCAAGATTAAACTAGTTTTAATGGCTTAGTGTGTCGTGTATTCCATGTATCATCAAAGTCAATCTGGGTTTAAACACCAGTTTCGGAAATAAATATCGCACGTTGAAGTGTGACTAGACGATATCATTTGCATTGGGGCTCGTACAATGTACCATTAAAAAGTGGAGGTACAAAAATTTAATCCTGAATGTTTTTCAATAAGTCTAGACTGATGAAACATTTCTAAACGAATTAAATTTAGAGTATAAGTACAAGAACTTATCCATAGAATTTTAGAATCTATAAATAGGTATTCCTTAGATGAACCAAAAGACATTGAAGGACGAAATAAAGCGGGGGTTAGTAACCTGACAAGAAAGAAAGGGAATATTATTTATGCAAGTATTTTTCTAGGGATTTCCTTTAGGGTCGCGGCGAGAATAATGCATGCGGGTTAGTGACGTGACATGTGTGTGTAGGCGCTAATGTTCAGACTGAACTTCAAAAAGGTAAATGTTTTTGTCATTTTTTGATAAAAAAATTGCGGGTTTGAGAAGCTTGTTCTGATCCGAAATGTCGGAAAGGAAGACACATTTAAAATTTTGGACAAATGTACATTTCCATTTGGTAAGTTGCAAAAATTCCATGTCTTTTCCAAACTGAGTAAACTACATTTTAGAACATACGGCGTAAAAGTATTTGTTTGCATACAATACCTGATTATTTAATGCTAATAGTTGTTTGTTATTCCAATGTAGAATACCTACATTTTGAAAGCGAGGTAACAACCACTAAACCCCTTATTCATAAACGTTCACTAAAGTTATCAAGCCGATAAAGTTCGTTTGTCCCTTTCCGACGTATTGGCGTGTTAGAAAAGGACAAACGAACTTTATCGGCTTGATAACTTTAGTGAACGTTTATGAATAAGGGGGTAAATGTTTACTGTAGAAGCTAAAACATCATTTCCAAATTATGAACTCGTAAAAATATTCCTCTAATTTTCGCTTAATCAAAATCAACACGCGATACCGAATATGCCCTTAATCGGATGTTAAGGTTACTTAACATTATATTTGTTAGTGCACCTATAAAAATGCACTGTCATAGTGAGGCCATGCATCAAACCGGGGATACGGCAGACCACATCGGCGATGGCGGAATAACCTGGACTCATATTTTATTAATTGACCTAGCACTTAACACAGAAAAATGGAAAAAGGGAAATAAATAATAATAATAGTGAGGTTACAGAGAGTTAAAAGGAACTTTTCCTAGGAGTGGTAATGTCGGCATTGTCGGCAGTGGCACATCACTAACTGTGTCCATAGAATATAATGCGAAACCGGCTCCGAATAAACAATGTGAGTGCGGTCATGGGAATATACTTGGAATTTATTATAATTGCTCACAAATGCATGGACAATTGAAGACGAAAGTGAGGTCTGTGCGCTACTTGCGGCCGCCATTCTATTTGTGAACTTGTGGGAGAATTAAAGAAACCTGCTCCCGTAATAGTTCCTTGAGCTATCCTAAACTTATTGTGACGAACATTTAAATATTCCATGAAAAAGTACTTAAATATTGATTTCAATGGGAAGGTACTAATGAAAGTGTTACTCAGGGTTGTGTTATTGATTTTTTTACGGTTTATAAAGAAATATAACACAATGGATTATGTAAATATCATGTGGATGTATGTTCTATTCGGTTACCGAATGAAAAGTTTCAAAACAATGAAATTATTTAGAAATGCTGAAGCCAAAGTATTATACCTATAATTTGCCAAGCCAGTAATCTAGCACAGTTCAAACAAGCTTTAACTATTCCGTGCCCTTTGACGAGTCTCTTTGCAAACCTAATATAAACGTTACTAAACTCATCAACTCAGCCATCCAGCCACTTTCCAGTGCTAATGAAGAGGTAATAGGCGAACCAGACGGCCAGATGCGCATTTACACGAGACTATGGAAACTAGGACGATGGAGACTGATTTGGTACATATTTAGTAAAGAGAATTTGGTTAAATAGATAGATAGGTAGAATACTCTTTATTGGTACACCTCAGCAAAAGATACAGTGGAGACAAAACAAATGATTATAAATAGAGGCAGACAACAGGGGGGGTTAAATGGTGAGAAAATCTTGCACGATAAGAATATTAAAAAGCATTCCATTGACTGTCTAATATAATCATTTTGTTTATTTAATATTTAATGGCGATGAATGCGACGGTTAAACAAGCTAACCTATTAAATAAGCTAAATTTGTTATTGATCCGAAAATAGGACGTAGAAGTAGGAGTTTGTTTGAGTTCCCTTAATAACAATACATAGCTTCGTCAGTTTTACGGTTAATTATTTTACATCTTATAAATGTTACGTAGATTAGAAGAGCTACTTATAATTTATAATTTCCTGCATTCACAAAATATAGCAAAGATTCTATTCTGGGCACATTCTTGCGACTATGACAATTCTATACGTAGTATAAATATTGTTACTTACTATGTCGAGTATAGATATAGAGGTTTGATCAAGAAATGCCGAAGACCGGATGCTAAAAACATGATTCATAAACGCCCTATTCAGGCGAAATTATCGTTAATCAAGTCAGTCATAAAACTCATAAATCTTTCTCTTTAACAAAAGCTCGGAAAGTTTGGGATCCGTAGTCCTTAATTTATCTCCTGCTAGTCACTTCATTAATTTTTGGTTTCTATAATACAACTTTATCAATCAGAAAATGCATAATTCAGCTGTGGGTAAATCAGCGTAGAATGAATGAACCAACCTTACTTAGTAATTTGACGATAATAGAAGAACTCATTACCTTTTACAAAGAATGCATAAATATGAGATAAATAATAAATATATAATTATATTTAATATTTCTACAGCACTTGCACTTTCTACAAAAGTAGTGTGGAAATATTTTACAGTCATTTTATCCATAGTTACACTATGACAGATACGTTTTTGAACGCGTTATTTTATTCGTTCCTGGTGATCATTGAATTCACCGAAAAAGGTGATAAAGTTTAACGGTAGGTAAATTCAAAGCAAATGAATGCTCTAGTACTGAGAGGAAATATCCCCAGACACCTCAAGTGGAGCAAGGGCCACAATCTGGAATCTCGTGAGCTGAATCAAAAACAAAGAAGCGCCAGCAGACATCCAACAAATCTGAACCAGGAAATAGTCCGCGGGGACAACCCGGCCGGCGCCCGCGCAGGGCTATCGACCAGGCCGCGTAGACAACGTGGCTATCGTTGGCGGAAAACGAAACATATAATGATGTATGGAAGTAAAAGTTATAATTATACCTAGACATTTTTCTAGCACGAACGTCAAGTTGTTAGTGCTTGACAAAATAAAAACAGCGACAATCCTTTTATCGATAAATTGCCTTACTTAATGTTATTAATTATCCACTTTTTGAAGTCCACTGTACCTTACGAGGTAATCTAAAATATTATAAGCAGGTACAACCGGTCAGTCAGATCAGTCGATTTGAAATGCTTATTGATTCTACATATAATACGCGAAAGGTTTCTGTTTCTACCACTAAAGTCGTTTTGTTTCACGGGAGTCAAATAAATCTGTAGCAGCCCTGGATCGTCGCCTAAGGACAATACGAGCACTTTTTCCGCTACTATAGGACACTCACTAACACATCTAGCACGGAAAACAGAACATTTATTTCATATGAAATTAGATTTTGCCACATGGAGTCTTTACACCTCCAAATCGTATAAGGAGCTTAGTTATCAGTATAATTTGGAGATATATTGCTTAAATACATATCCATATTTAATGACGGCGGACGGACGTAAGAAATGATTTGCTACTTGTTCTACTTAATTTGGTTTTTTTTTCTACTTAAGTTAAACTGTGCGCGAAAAGTATGGGATCCAATACAGTCTGAAGAAACTGGCACTAATGTATGTAAGTGTTGACAATGTGTCTTGCCAACTCGTGGTAAGGGTGCCAGTGAGTTCCGATCGTGATCGACTCTAGATTGGGGTGATTTGCGAGGAGCGCGCCACAATGGATGGCCAACACGTAATTGTATTCTAATACATCTACACTTACAATGCGATATACGGCAGCTTTTCTCATTCTACACTATTTTGCGGATGTGAAATATAATGGTCCTCTTATTTCTTTTTGCTTCGTGTGATTTGAAGTTAGGTATGAAATACAAAATCAGTAGGTAATCTAAATAAATCAGAGTAAATGTTGAATAAAATACGTCCGTATTATCTGGAGTCATAAAATTCGTGACTATTTTTTTGTCGAGAGATTCGAGAGTAATTTGAAATTAGGGAAAAATACAAAATTTCTTATTCTGTAAAAATACACTAAATAAAAAATGGACGTTGGGAGTAAAGTATGTATTCATATTTTATAAATCGATTAAATTAGTCCGAAAATTTAATTTTGTTGATATTCCGAACAAAACATCGAATATCCAAAATAACCCGAAAGCCAACGCGTGGAGTGAATGTTGAGTAAACTTTTTCGGTATCATTGAGTCCTAAATTGATCCGGGCCGCTGCCGCTGCGGATACCCGCAATTATACAATTACTGGCTATTAGCGGCGTGTGTGGCTGTGTGCACACACGGAACGAGAGCGTGTAGGTTCAGGCCACCAGAATACATTTTATTTTAAGTCCACAGACTCATATTTTAGTAAAATAAAGACTCAGACTCATAAAGCAGGTTAAGATATACCGAAGCGAAGCTTTATAACACTTATACAGAATTACATTAACACTACTACATTAAACGCCCGAAAGTATGTAGGTACATCTGACAAAGTACCTATATTTTAATTATAGCCAGCCACCCAGGCGAACTTAGACTTACCCGGATTGTAAGTAGCAAAAACGTGAAATTCAAAGTTTCTCAATACACAACAAAACACCCCATACACATACGTACAGATCGGGCCGCGGAAGATAATATTTACAATACTTAGTTATTTACAGTTTATTTACACCACACTAATACACATAGATTTAAAAAGAAAGGTCATTGACACATAATATTTACAAAGATGTGAAGAATAAAATAAAACATTTGTCTTTGTTGACATCACAAAACTGCGAAACAGTTT
The DNA here is from genome assembly GCF_023078275.1 of Leguminivora glycinivorella. Lineage (NCBI taxonomy): Eukaryota > Metazoa > Arthropoda > Insecta > Lepidoptera > Tortricidae > Leguminivora > Leguminivora glycinivorella. The sequence continues at coordinate 22,438,027 of NC_062978.1, read as the reverse complement.
GTACATAAAAACAAAAGACGCGCGCTGGCACTGGCAGCGGCATCTACATATACCGGCCAGACTGCCAGCATGCGCGCAGCACGGAGGTTGGTCGTTCCGTCGCGTACAAGAAGAAAATGAAATTCTAAAACAGTAACTTTTTTTTCAGACAGGAAGCAGTAAACACGAGACGAAATCTCGCATGCAATCAAAGTCGTTGGGAATAACTTTCCCGTTGTCGCCGGAGGGGACGTTGCGGTATTTTTAAAGGACATCAGAAGTTTTTGGTTCGTTCATAATTATTTAAATAATCAATTTATTTAATATTGTGCCTGCGGATTTAAATAGCATCAACGCTTTAAGGTAAACAGAAAAAAAGGACAGCTCCGTCATCAAGAACATTTCATGTCGGTAAGTTGTAAGGTTGCCGGAAAAATGTGCTTGTAAGCGCTGCGTGCGTGCCTGTTTCGTCACGGTGACAATTATTGCCCTACAGGAGTACAGGCCCTCATGGCCTGTCCAACAAGTCAATGTTGACTCTGAGTTCCAATGTTTCTTGTTATCAATTATCAATGTCATTGTGACGGAACAGGGACAGGTTACTGGAGTTGCAAATATCTATGGGTTAATACTTACTAATCTTACTATTATGAAGTAAGTACCTGTGCTTATTTGTGGTCATATACTTGTTTGACACCAAGGTAGACGAGGTAGAATTAAAAAAAAATCTCGTGTGCGGAATTGTATTTGAAATGAAACCTACATCTAACACTACAAGATAATCCCTATTAAAAAAAAAAACCGGCCAAGTGCGAGTCGGGCTCGCGCACAAAGGGTTCCGTAGCAGCAAATATAATAAACCAATAACTTAACCAAAATTACAGTTAAATCAACCTATCTCAAAAACTATAAGAGATACTTTGATCAAACCAAAAATCGTTGAAAGAGTTAATTAGCATGCATCACCTCTATTTTTTTTAGAATTTTATACCCCGTAGTTATAAAAATAGAGGGGGGGGGACATACTTTTTACGACTTTGAGAGCTGATATCTCAAAAACCGTTCACTTTAAGAAAAATGTTTTTTAGAAAACTTTATATCATTTTAAAAGACCTTTCCATTGATACCCCACACGGGTATGTACATCGAAAAAAAAAATTTTCATCCCTCAGTTACATGTATGGGGGCCCCACCCCAATTCTTTTTTTTACTATTTAGTGTCATAATTTTGTAGCGGTTCATACAACACATATTCCCATCAAATTTCATCACTGTAGTACTTATAGTTTCCGAGTAAATCGGCTGTGACAGACGGACAGACGGACAGACGGACAGACGGACAGACGGACATGACGAAACTATAAGGGTTCCGTTTTTGCCATTTTGGCTACGGAACCCTAATAAACAACGTTAGATATTGGAGTATAATCTAATGAAATATAATACCTACTCGCTATGAACATATTTGAGATAGCATACGCTTAGTTTATGTAAGTAATAATATGATATCAAATTCCATCATAGCTTTCATATTCTACCTTTACAGAATATGAGGTCGAGTTATACATATGTCGCAGTAAGATAGATAAAGCCGTTATATAGTTATAACCCTAGGAATATAATTATACGTCGTAACATAGTTAAACGAAAGCGATTAATTGCTATCTTACTAGGAATATAACTATAATACTAAACTAGTTTAGTCATATAGTTATATGACTGGATTCAGTTTAGTGAAATGATTGTAGGCAGGAGTGCAGCGGTGCGGCGGAGGTATAGTTATAACCCTAGGGATATAAGGGAGCGATTCAGAACCATCTTACTAGGAATATAATAATACGGTATTTTATATTGCAAACGGGACTTAATCGCGTATTACTATGTATTAAGTCCCGTTTGCAATTTTAAATATGTGTAAAAATCGTGAAAGTTTAAATCAGTGTTTTATAATACGTATAGCGGGACGATTTGGAATAACAACACCGTCACTGACGTTAGAACAAAGTTTATTTTGTATCGATCCGAACATAGTACACAAGGTTTGGTTACTAAACAAACGAATCCAAGCTATATTAGTTAAAACGTAACAGTAAACGAAACGTAACGTAGGGCATGCTCCCGGTTCTTGATTTCCCGGGAAATTTATGGTGGCGAAAGAACCGGGACAAAAATTTAGGAACCGGTGCTCCCGGTTCTTTTCAAAATATCCGATTTATTCATTTTTTGAATTGTATCTGCATTTGGATTTGTGCGATGGCAGTTTTAATTTAATCTGACAAGATAAACATGATATTTATCGCAAATACCTACTGTAATTTGCAACATTGCTTGAAACCATGGTACTATTTATTTCCTTATATAACGTAAACAAACCACAGTGAACAATTGTTTAGGGCAAGAATTTGTTAATTATTTCCAATTCAATGTGCTTATTCTCTCAAAACACACAGATGGACGGATAGAGTCGCGACATAAGGGTGTTTTTGAATTTTTTTGGTATACTTAGAACTATAAAAATAGTTCGAAAATTCAATAAATAATTTATGCACGAAAACGCAACCGTGACATGAACGACAACTGATGCCGAACGACTGCCTTGTGGTAGCGGGTAAGCCCCCGCCCCCGTCTCCACTGCACCCCCGCACTACACTGCTACAATTATACTACTGAACTTAATCCAGTTATATAACTATATTACTTAACTAGAGACGTATTATAATTATATCCCTAGACTAAGTTTAATCCAGTGATATAATTATGTAACTAAACTAGTAACGTATTATAATTATATTCCTAGTAAGATGGTAAGGAATCGCTTTCGTTTAGCTATGTTACGGCATATAATTATATCCCTAGGGTTATAACTATACCTCCGCCGCACCGCCGCACTCCTGCCTACAATCATTTCACTAAACTGAATCCAGTCATATAACTATATGACTAAACTAGTTTAGTATTATAGTTATATTCCTAGTAAGATAGCAATTAATCGCTTTCGTTTAACTATGTTACGACGTATAATTATATTCCTAGGGTTATAACTATATAACTGCTTTATCTATCTTACTGCGACACATATACTTATATAGATGTAGGTAAAATAAGGTAAACAGGGTACGTCGTAGCCGAATAGCACAAACACTCACGAAACGCTCACGAAACGAAACGGTCGTAGATATCTATCTCTATCGCTCTTGCGTATTGGCGCGACAGAGCCAGACTTACCTTTCGCGGCGTTTCGTTTTCGTTTCGCGTCGCAGAAATACCATTCGGCTACGGCACCAGTATGTCACTGTTGCTGTGCGTCTAATATAATAAGTTATGAATAAAATATTATATTTACTTGTACGTAGATATACAGGGTGGCCACGTTAACCTACGGGCAATAATATTGATTTGTTTCAGTTCCAAAGCGAATTATATTTGTACTGGTACAGGTACCTACTCCGGAGTTCAAGAGATTAAAGAGAGAATTCAGTACATAATTATGGTGCTACTTTGTCGCACTAGTGCGCAAGTACTTTGCAATGCAAAGCAATGCGTAGGTACTTTATGTACCTATGTCTAAACTTCAAGGGACCATACGTATGAATACTAAAAAACGTCTTACAATAAAAATACAAATAATTTATTATGAAAAACATAATAGGCGAGATGACTAAAAAAAACTAATTACTCCGTCAGTTACATTATCAAAGAATTTGAGACACGTATTTTTTCTTGTTTCTCGTAAACGAAAAATGACGACGGTACAGTGCGTTGAAGTTTCGCGTGACGTCACGCCTAGGTACAATTTTTACTTAGAAGTGACGTCACAAGCCCCCACTCCGGAACTTTCATGCTCTATATCTTCGTATTTTTTCATTAATTAGAAAAAGCGAAAAATATGTGTTTAGTATTTTTGGACGATCTAACTGACGGACTAAACAGAATGCCATTTTTTATGTAGTCGTCATCCCTATTACAAAATAATTTATTATGAAGAACATAATTGTACAGTGGTTATTCTTAAAGGGATGATTTATACAAATACGCGTGTATGAGCTTATCGCCGCTATTTTAGGACTTCCTCTTTTCCGCACTTGCATATAGTAATGTACTATTATAATATAGGTGATATCACATAATCAGTTATACTAACTAACCCAACTTGTCAGTAGAAAAAAACTGCTTTTCTAAGGAAAGTCAGCTTTTCTACTAACAAGATCGCTGAGTTCACCCGAGTGGCAACAAATTAGCCGATACTTGGAAGCCACCCTGTATAGCGCCTCGAGCCGACGCCGACGCCTTTAGTTATCCTCCAATAATCAGGTTTGTCTTTCTTGGAACTTTCTCTATTGTTGCTGACAGCCTATAAATATTGATATACTTATATGTAAAGGTGGAACAGGAATATTGATTATTTGCCAGTCGCTTTTCGGCGAAGGAAAACATCGTATGGAAACCGGACTCATCCCAATAAGGCCTAGTTAAGTAGTTACCCTTCGGGTTGGAACTGTTGGAAGGTCAGATGCCAGTCGCTTTCGTAAAACTAGCTAGTGTCTACACGAAATCTTGGGATTAGTTGTCAAAGCGGACCCCAGGCTCTCACGAGTCGTGGCGAATGACGGAACAACGCAAGGAGGATGATAATGATGTACGGTCAACCAATTGGAACTATATCATAGTGACGTTATAAATCACATTGTAAGAAATCTCGCGGGCCATGGAGCGTAGTATTTTGAGCGTGAAACTCACCGATCGCATTAGAAATACAATACTGCGCTCCAGAACGGGAATAAAGGACGTAGCTGCAACTGCCACCAAGCTTAAATGGGACTGGGCGGGACACGTCTGCCGTATGCTGGATGCCCTGTGGGCCAAGATAGCCACACGTTGGGTACCACAAATTGTAAGGCGTCGCGGTAGACCTCGCCAGAGATGGCGTGACGAGCTTGACGCCTTTGACGAGGACTGGTGGGAGACTTCAGGGGATAGGGATGCGTGGAGGAATTTGAGGGAGGCCTTTGCCCAACAGTGGGACAATAAGGGGCTCTTAATAATAATAATAAGAAATCTCTTACTGCTTTTCATTTTGACATGGTTGTAGAGTGGCCTAGGGTTCCAATTGGTTGACTGTACAAGTGGAACTTCGTCGTGTGTGTTATGTAGGTACTTACTTTAAAAGGTTTCATTCCCGGGAAATTTGAGGTGAACCGTTGTACGAAACACGTGCCGCCGCTAAGTAATTCGCAGATCGTGTCGATTTAATACACTCCCTATTAATTTATCGCCATTCGACTGATATTGACTGGGATACAGACCGTGATTACCTTTTTGATTTTTGTCGAGTTCGTAAATATTTTATGAATTGTCCATATTCTGATGTAATGCGAATATGCAATCTCATGTCGGTATGTAAATAACTCGTTCTGGCATTTTATCCACCGAACTGTGTACTTCTCGAGCGCCCTTAAGACTTCCAGAAATTGGGCGCGGGCCAAGCTATCTGGATTCGCGAGGCAGATAAATAAATAAATTCCAAAGTGAGGGTAGTAGTATGTGACGGTTTAGTCAGCTGCTTTATTTGCAAAATATCAGTTGTTCTAATATACGAGTGTACATGACAGAGCGAAAAAAGGTAACTATCTAAAGCTTCTATTAAAGATATCGAGAGGGGTGTATTTCTATTCTGTGCAAAACATAGTTTGGGTAGATTAATAGGGATCACCCTCAAATAGCGGGATTTTTTTTAAGTTTGTAGGAATTAATATAAAAAGTTAGATTGACGAATTTGCCTTGCGTCTCGACTCCCATAATGTATATTTTAATGCAGAATACATGTAACGGTTATTGTAAATATATATTGTATGTGGTTGGCTCTCTAGCCCTATAGACTACTATATATAAGAATAGAATCCTATGGAAGGAATGTAAAATGCATAGACAACTAACTGTATAATCCGTTATATTCTTAATGAAGGCCAGCTGAAAGGGCCAAGGTCACCGCATACAATTCATTTAGAACCACACAAAGGGGTATAAATCGATATCCTTTCGCCGGGCTCATGAATAACAGCTCTATTCAGGATGGCTATTCCCATCGCCAGTCTAAACAGCGTTTAGGCGGACTAGGACCCTTATCATCTGCCACAAACGAATGTGAATGTAAACAGAGGATTCTCTTTAGTATGAATCTCAAGAAAAACTAATCCATCCATCCTCCTTGCGTTATCCCGGCATTTGCCACGGAATCTCAAGGCATAGTATTTAATCCTATTTTTATTAACCGTCGCCTCAAATCTCTCAAGAAGGACGGTTCTCAAGTCGTCTGTATGTTTTTTTTTTATGTTTGTTCCTCGATATCTCCGTCGTTACTGGACCGATTTTGAAAATTTTTTTTGATTGAATGTATATGCATACAGATTGGTCCCATTTTTCTCAGAACCCAGTTCTGATGATGGGATCCTGGAGAAATCGAGGGAACTCCTCGAAACTGAAAGGCATACATATGGTGATTTTTGTGTTTTTAAAGGAACAGCATGCATTTAGGTACGGAACAGTGACATTTGGTGCAGTGGAACTGCTGATGATGGCCAGAACGGAACTCTTCAAATCTGAACGGCACGCTTATAGTGACTTTGGTATTTTTATAAGAACAGCATGCACTTTCGTCCAGAACAGTGACATTTGGTGCAGTGGAACTGCTGATGATGGTCAGAACCGAACTCCTCAAATCTGAACGGCACGCTTATAGTGACTTTGGTATTTTTATAAGAACAGCATGCACTTACGTCCAGAACAGTGATATTTGGTGCAGTGGAACTGCTGATGATGGTCAGAACTGAACTCCTCAAATCTGAACGGCACACTCATAATGACTTTGGTATTTTTGTAAGAAAAGCATGCATTTAAGTTCAGAACAGTGACATTTATTTAGTTATGTTTGTTAAGCATATTGAGTTTTCAAGTCAAAGTTTGTCAAGCTTCGATTCTTATATTCGGGTTCAGGAGGAGTTGAGGAAACTCCTCAAACCTTAACGTTATACGTATATTCATTTGTGTTGCCATCTAATAATTAAAGCATTAAAAGCAGTTTTAAAAAATACCTACACATTTCTACATAATCCAACATTCGCAAGTAGCTTTCACCAGAACCCGAAAGGCGACGGTTTTTTTTTTAATTTATTTCGAGAATGGTTGTAGAGGTAAAATTTGAAGTTGTACAGTTATACATTTTAGGGAATTGTTAGTGACTTTGTCTCAGGGGGTTAAATTTTTTAAGCTACAGACGTTTTGGATTTTAAAGGGAATACGATAACGTCGATAACATTTCCTGCTAATGAGGATTATATTTTATCTAGGTTTGGGTTGTTGAGATGAAATTCCACTGTACAGGGATTTATTCAAATAATTGAGTAATTATTATTTTTTGCATGAAGGTTTGCAAGGAAATCTAGTACACCTAATATTATTTACTGACAACGATCAATTAAGGTTTTCAGATGTAAATAAAAAAAAATTGAAGCCAATGATAAGAGCTTGTGACAATAGGTCTATTTTTTCTCTGACTTATGAAATTGGCAAAGACCTCATAAACTGTCATTAGGAAGCAATTATTAAAGAGGATAAATATTGCACGGCAAGCGTTGTGAACACGGGCAGCACGCGACGTAAAACGAAGAGGTAAATCATAAATAATTGGACGCATTGGCGTATTAAATGGCCAATCGACACCTGGAGGCTTTAAGTTTCGGTGTTCATTGACAATGAGATTGTCTCCATCAACGGGTAAGAGTGTATAATACTCGTGCAACATTGGAACGAGTAGTTTTCGACGCGAGTTCGAATACAATTCGATAGAAATAAAACGGTGGCGTGACGACGTATTTCAACGTTGATATATGTGTAAAACATAAATAATTGGACGCATTGGCACATTAAATAGCCCAATCAGGACCTGGAGGCTGTAGTTTTGGTGTTCATTGACAATGATATTGTCTCAATCAATGGGTAAGAGTATATGATGCTTGTGCAACATTGCTATCTACGAGTAGTTATCGATGCAAGTTCGGATACCTACAATTCGATAGAAAAAAGATGGGGCGCGACGACGTATTTCAACGTTCATACACATGTAAATCAAATATGGTGTTATTGAAGAAATAAACAGTATCTCACAAACGGTAAAAAAAAATACACAGTGAATTGGTGATGTTAGTAATGTCACACGCTGTTTCAAAATATATAAATTGGTACCCAACTGCAACCAATTCAACATTTCGGTTTACGCAACAATCGAACTTTAACGCCGTGGCTTGCGTGGGCGACGGTCGCGCGATGGTCGCGCGACGGCGATGCGACGCATAGAAACCAAACCTTATCGATATGGAAGTATGAGACGCGACGGCGACGGTCGCGCGACCGTCGCCCACGCAAGACACGGCGTTAATTAAAATTAAAGTCGGTCGCTATTTAAATCCAGAACGTTTTTTTTTTTTTTTTTTAATTATAAATGGGCTTACTCTTGACCACAGACTAGCCAAAACGTTTTATTTAAAACGTTTTCAATTAAAAAGCGTTCAATATAATTATAAACGTTAAGGTTTATTATTCCGTGTAACACTGCACACATAACACCATTTAAATTGGTGCCTCAAACAGGTGAAATGGGAAAAGTTGTTTTATCGTACTGAAAAAAAAAAAAACGAATGAACCGTTTTTTAGGGCAGTTCATTTACATAGTTACTGCTTTGTTGTGTCGAAATACAGGAAAAGGCCCGTGACTTCTCATCCTCAGGAGAAACAACAGGAAATTGACAAAGACGGAAACTGTTTATGTTTTATTTAGCAAGCTATTTATTTTTACCCCCGGCCGATAAAAACTTTTCTTGTAAATTACTTGTATGCGTTACTGCAACAAATACATCAGATGCAGTTGCAGAAGAGCTCCGATTGCAGATAAGCTAGTCGAACGACGTTTGAGATGGTTCGGACATATTCAAAGACGTCCAGGGGCCCGTTTCTCGAAAGGTACAAGCCTTGTAATACAAAGTGTGTTTCCATGACAACCCATACGATTTGACAGTTCGCGCACTTGTAATACAAGGCTTGTACCTTTCGAGAAACGGGCCCCAGAAGACCATGTAGTTAAAGTAGCTCTGGATTTACCTTGGACCTCATGCAGACAAGGAAGACCCTCCACCACTTGGTGGACGACGGTACAAAGAGACGTCTTTAAACTTAGACCCGAACATGGCACTAAACCGTGCTGAGAAAAAAAGGACAGGGAAGGCCGACCCCGAGTAAATGGGATAAGGTCCAGGCAGATAGAGATGTGTTACTGTATTCCCAAACGGAGTCAGCAGAGCACATGAAACTGCTCATATTTCAGTGCTATTTGGCAATTAGACTATGTATAATATTAACCGTCTGATGGAGCCTGCCTTATGAATAAAGACTTCGTGTATAAATATTTTTGAGACTGTCCGTATCTATATTTTCAGAGGTGACCCATAATGAATAATGGTACGAACTTGGTTACCGTAGTACAGAAATGGACTATATTTCAAAGCAGTAGAGTTTAGAGTGTGTCAGGGTGGATGGGTCCCGTGGGAGTTGGGCCCCTGCGGAAGGATGCAATGAATTTGCGCCTCTTTCCCTGGGGTTCGCTATGACGTCGAGGTTCATCGCTTTGTAATTGTAATAAGTATATTTTTATATATTTGGTTTGTTGTTTATTACATTTTAAAACGCCCATTTATTGATAAAAAAAACGCAAGTTCAGATGTAGCAGACAGTGGCCGCACAGGTTTCGTCAAATTACAGAGTATTTTTAGATTTCAAACACCTAAAGTAAAGAGTATATATAGTTTATTGAGTTTGATGATTTTGGATGCAAGACTGATATTGACCTAATTTTGTGAGATTTTCGAATAATCTCACGAAGACGAATTAGTTCCAACGGCCGCCGCCAGAAGTCTGAGACAAATTCGTACTTTGCATTGGATATAAGGCTTTATACGTCTCCAAACAGCCTGGGCCCATTTATGACTGTCAAAAGCTGAAGTGGCCTTCACAAGGCCTCATTATTTTCAGCTGTCATATACGACTTTTCCTCATATATTACAATTTTATGTCACAGCTCAATTTGTTGTGCAAAGTAAAGTATTTCCTCATATTTAAATAAAAGGAAGTCATTTTGCGACTTTCACTTACATCCCGGCTTAATATTTAAAAATATTTTAAGCGGGTTACTCACGTATTAAGTCGATATAGCGTTCGACATGTTTCGGTTCAATTTCGAGAACCTTTCTCAAGAGTAGCGACCCTATATCGACTTAATACGTGAGTAACCCGCTTAAAATATTTTTAAATATGTATGAGTCTCACGGGAGTTTTATAGTTAAAATCCCGGCTTAATATTTTACATCAATAACCCTTTCCCTTTCACAAAGGCTTTCAATATCATTTCGTATCACTCCAATATAAAATAAAGGACAAATATAATTGTATGAAGTCAGAATTATGTTTAAATTGGTAACATTCAGACTTTTCGGTATTCAAAAGCTCATGGGCACATTTTCGATTGGAGGACAATTACAACCCATCGAAATATTAGATAGCAATGTATAATAGGGTGCATTGGGGTAATTTCGAAAGTCACATACAATTACCATTATTTCCATCATATCAAGATTCCCCTTTCGATTTTACCCGAGCATTTCTGTGTTTCTAAATTAGCCCAATGCACCTAGTTAATAATGCACATGGGAAATATTTAGATTTTACCATTTTTCCCGTCGCAACGGCATGCTTACCTGAAAACAAAAACAAAACCTTAGTTAAGATTAGATTATGAAACACTTCTTATATTTCAACTTATAATTTTGTCAAAAATGTAGGTGTCACTTTTTCTAATGCAACGTTCGTTCAGATGTCAACTAAGTGCAGTCTACCAAAAGTTTCCGACGATTTCATTTGAGAAAGGTTTTAAGAATGGGTTATGAGGGGGTTACATATTAATCAGCCTAAAAGCTAAACCATGTAAGTTTGTGTCTTTGACTATTCAAAACGTAAAACTAGTCTAATTCAACAAAGGAAATTATTATAAAACGGATTAACATACAAAAGGTCGCAAAGAGCGGACCTACATTAAAGCAACCTTTAGCAAACAAAGTTGGTCCAATTCACGATTACCTCCACCAGATTCATCGTTATTGAGCATACGTTTTGATTTGCAGCTGAAAAGTCTCCAAAGTTGGCAAATTTCGATATAAATCCGAAACTTATTGAACGAGGACCCCATGTTTCTTGCAAGGTCATGGCTTGAGTCTTTGCACGATACTGGATCACTCAGATCCTGGAGAATTTGATGTAGTTCTGCTTTTGAAGAAGCGAAGAGGACAATGTCATCGGCGAAACGAAAGTTTTGATAACCTACTGACTATCCCTCTACTCTTCAAATGAATCAAGAGGCTCTGACAATTGAGGCAATGACAATAATCATTTTCTTTACATTTACAGCTAGATCAACCAGCAATTTAGCAAGAATCTGAAGAGCCCTAATCTTACTTAAAGAGAAGTGTTTGTTTATTGTATTACTTCACAAGTCTTCATAAACCCTAAAAACGGTTACCTACCTTATATTTATAGAAATAAAAACTGTACCCATACTAACATTATAAATGGGAAAGTGTGTGTATTTGTTTGTTTGTCCGTCTTTTACGACAAAACGGTGCGACGAATTGACGCATTTTTTTAAGTGGAGATAGTTGAAGGGATGGAGAGTGACATAGGCTACTTTTTGTCTCTTTCTGACCCCACACTTCCCTATAATGGAGTGTGGAAGTGTATATGGATCATTCCGCAATTTTCGAATTTAACGCGAGTGAGGCCGTGGGCAAAAACTATAGTTATATTATAAACCATTTCAATTGCTCTATCTAGTGCATAATCAGTAGGTAGTATACAATAATCCAAATGTCAGTGCACAAGCACACCGGCAATTACTTGTCCAAACGAAATCGATAATGACAGCCCGACGTATGGACAATGCAATCGATAATTCACCTCGTTGGTTCACTTTTAATTTCCACCAGAGACGAGCCAATTATACAGACTTAGCTCCTTATAGGCTTAGAATAAATTTAAAAGTGGAAAATGGTCTGCCTTGGTCCTTGGGTGAGATTCGAAACCGAAAGTCAGTTGAAAACGATGATTTGCTATTCTAACAATTCGTGCTATAGAATTCAACAATCGAGTGGAGGTAAACCACACGTATTCAATTCTAGATCAGTAGGCCTAGCACATGATTGCCGCGAGAGTATGTCGCCGCAAGATAGACTACCCGTCCTTATGTAATTAATACAGTTAGAAGAAGACGCGTCATCTATATCGCGGCGACATACTCTCGCGGCCATCATGTGCTAGGCCTACAGTAGAATGTAGGAGTCGTATTTAAATTCAATGCCGGCTTCTGGTTCATCGAGTGCATGAAAATGGCATATCGCTAAATTCTTCGTACTTGACGACATTATTCAATGCAAGATTGTGCAGAGTGTGTTTCATCTGTGTAGATTGACAGTCTATATCATTTCCAAGTCTCTGTACCGCTCTTAATAGTCTTAATTTTATAAGCCTTACAGATTGTATGTTCTTATACAACGTATCGGTCAAATATTATACCTTTCATCTTGTACTTCTGTTTGAGGGGCTTCGTCAATTATGTTCGCATAGTTAATCTTAGGCTGCTTCTCGAAAACGTTCCACAGATGGTTACATCATGATCATAATCATCATTTCAGCGAATGAGACCGACCTTACATCGTTCTTATATCAAAATGCAAATCGGAGTTGACTTCGATTGAGCTAATATTGGCTAAAAGAATTTACAGTCTTTCGAATGATCGAAGAAAATGCTGAATGAGAGAAAATTTTATTTATCGAACATTATGTCAACATACAGAACACGAGTTTGTTTTCCAAAGTATGTTTGCACCAATTTGTTATTTACAAATGGTTCCATTTATAAAGTAAATACGATTTATATAGTTTCGACTCCGTTTGTTTAGGTACTTATTTAAAGGTTAGCATGAGAAAGTGCGAGCGACCGGGTAGAGTGAAGGAAAAGAGGCCTTTGCGTCAAAATCCAGGAAACAGTGTGAATTTGCCGAAAATTATTTTAGAAAACTAAAAAAGTAAGCGCATGGTCTTAGAAAAAGTATTGTATGCAACGGTGTTTAACTGAGTCAAAAAATACCCGTGGAGTCTTTTGTTACCCACGTCACTGGCCTTTTTTGCCTTTTTTTAACCACCAGTTGCATAAGGAGTTAAGGGCTAGTTGCATCAACCATATTTGACAGACACATTATTGTCACTATTGTCATTATTGTCATTATTGACAATTTAACGAACGCTTTAACGGTGACAGAGGGTTTGATGCAACCGGCCCTAAGTCGAATAAACGCTCGACATGTTTAAATAATGTATGAATAAATGCTCGGCTTTAGCAGATCATCTTTTTTTGTTTTATGGGATAGGAGGCAAACGAGCTGACAGGTCGCCTGATGGTAAGCCAATACTGCCGCCCATGGACACCACATGTTTAAATAATGTATGAATAAATGCTCGGCTTTAGTTTTTTTTGTTTTATGGGATATGAGGCAAATGAGCAGACAGGTCGCCTGATGGTAAGCGATGGACACCCGAAACACCACAAATAATTCTTATTCTAATGGTTAGAGCCAAAGCGGGATATTTGACTACACTTCAACACATAATAAGGACATGCTCTACTCATATTTTATATCTTCCGGAGCACCCACAAGCCATTGCTAATCGGTTCGCATTAACATATCTACTTACCCACTATCGTATCTCACACTAACCTCATACAAAGATTGAGGTATATGCCGACTGCGGTAAGGTTTAGCTTTTACTGAACAGTTGTGTGTTATATGATGTTGAGTGTAGGAAGGTCGTGTATTGTAAAGGAGAAAGGGCTGAGAAAGTAAAAGGGCAGAGCAGGGGGCGTCCATTAATCGCGTCATACTGCATAGGGGGGGAGGGGGTCATGAAAAAATCACCAAATATCACCATGGGGGGTGGGGGGGTTAGGAACATATCACGTGTATTTTTTTTGTTACACTAACGTAAAGAAAAAATCATATTTGTGAGCTATTTTTATATCAACTTTTACAGTCAGAACTTGCGTTGTGCAGTGCAAAGAGAACAGAATAGAATAGAATATAATTTATTCGTGAACACAGTCAAGATTAATTACACATTACAACACAAACAGAAAGCAATGAAGTGCCACGAAATGGCCTCATCTCAGCGTGTTGCTGGTGACTTCCAGCGCTGATCTTCCGATGAGACCATCAAGTGAGAAAAAAAGAGCTGTGTGCAGTCGGTTATTTTTAATTCTCAAAGATTTTTTTAGTTTGCCCTTATCACGTGTACACGGACAGTCTGTTATAGACGGTCAACCTAATCATGGCACTGAAAAAAGGCGGCAAATTTGACAAATGTAGAGCTCACCGGCCAACTGTCTTCAAAAAACGCGTGCCTTCCTAAACCTTGACGTTGGCGGAATCATAGACGAGCCATAACACTTAAAAACCGGCTAAGTGTGAGTTGGACTCGTGTTGCAAGGGTTCCTTACATCACAAGAAGAGCTTAAGCGCCTTCTGGAGGCGCTAAGTCATTGTTGAAAATAAAATAATCGATATTTTGAACAATTTATAAAAAACCAGCCAAGAGCGTGTCGGGCCACGCTCAGTGTAGGGTTCCGTAGTTTTCCGTATTTTTCTCAAAAACTACTTAAGTTCAAAACAATTTTCTTAGAAAGTCTTTATAAAGTTCTACTTTTGTGATTTTTTCATATTTTTTAAACATATGGTTTAAAGTTAGAGGGGGGGGACACTTTTTTTTTTCCTTTAGGAGCGATTATTTCCGAAAATGTTAATATTATCAAAAAACGATTTTAGTAAACCCTTATTCATTTTTAAATACCTATCTAACAATATATCACACGTTGGGGTTGGAATGAAAAAATAAATCAGTCCCCACTTTACATGTAGGGGGCCACCCTAACAAACCATTTTTTCCACTTTTTATTTTACCACTTTATTGGCGTGATTGATTTACATATTGGTACCAAATTTCAGCTTTCTAGTGCTAACGGTCACTGAGATTACCCGCGGACGGACGGACGGACGGACAGACAGACAGACATGGCGAAATTATAAGGGTTCCTAGTTGACTACGGAACCCTAAAAAGACGAAACAAAAATGAATGTACATGTAATATTCAAACGCACTCAACACTTTCAAAAGATTTGGTAACTCCTTGCAGCCCCAGTGAGTGAAATTCGTAATTTGAGTTTTTTCTTTAAGTCCAATTTAGGCTTGACTATATATTTCTAATAGGTTTTCTTGTAATCTATACATTAAAGGCTATCTCGGGTATTTTTTTGAAAATTTTATGCTGATTAGTTTCGGAGATAAGGGAATGGTAATTTTTGCCTGTTTTCTTAAATTACTTGAAAATTTACTTGACTGAAAATTATTAAAAACATATATCTTTGAAATACGTATAGTGTACGAATCTTTGAAATACGTAGTAGTACCTTGGGCCATTTTTTTTCAAAGTAGTCCACCCCACTTTTTTTGTAACATGGGTATTTTTTACGCGATTCATATTCAGAATCGCGAGGTCTTTTGATCGTGATAGGAGAAAAAAATGTTCCAAGATTTCCATATTTTTTTTAGACCTTCCATTCCGTTACCGCCATACAAAATGTATGAAAAAATGGTAACGGAATAGAGAAAAACCTTGGGACACTTTTTTACTCCTATTAGGATTGAAAGAGCTCGCGATTCTGAGTGGAAAGCACATAAAAAATTCCAAATAAAAAAAAGTGGGGTAACAACTTTGAAAAAAAAATGGCCTAATTAACGCTCTTTCATTTGATATGTAACACGCTAAAAAACTATTTCAAAAATTTTGATTTCTAATTTTCACTTTTACCCCCCAAAAGTGGCCCTAATAGTTGTTTTTTTATTTTATTTAAATTACATGCCCGTCTTTGGGTCATAAGTTTACATATGTGTGCCAAACAAGTTAATCGGTTCAGTGGTTTCCTTTTTGAGGTACGGAACCTTAAAGGTTTAATTCTCATAGAAAATTTGAATTTCGCGCCAAGATTTGGTTGATTCGTGGGTTGGAAAAAAGTCTACTTAAGTTGCCAAAAAATTACACGTCATATTGGCCAGGGGGGAGGGGGTCCTGAAAATATCACCAAAGATCACCATGGGGGAGGGGGGGGGGTCTAAAATAAGCCAAAAACGTATGACGCGATTAATGGACGCCCCCTAGTTGTAATGTTTGTGAGCTTTAGTAATTGTACGAATTATTTTCTCCTTTGGCTCTGGCGTTTCTACATTTCTTTTTTCGTGATTAGGTTTTTATCTTACAAAAAACCAATGACCTGCCAAGAATAAAAAAAAATGAGTCGAAAACCTTTTGATTCAATACTGAATAAGTTACGTATATTCGAACATGAAAATTCTAATTTTGATGGGATATTATAGCTACTAAAGGTCCACTGACTCCACTGGCTATCAGTTCAGCGGACGATATAGGCCTGTCAATTAAAAGCAATAAGTAACAGCGCCGAATACTAGAAATCCGTTATCGGGCGAAGAAATATTCAGTAGCCCCTTAAGCTATCAAGTCATATCCAATGCCTATTTACAAGCGTTTGACTCGCATGCGACTTAAATAACAAAACTTTGACACCTCTGACAATAATACTGAACTTTATTTCCTTATTATAACAAGTTCTGGCTTAGCTTAACAAGCATAAAAGTGCCAGAGACACAAAATTTAACCGTATCAGTATGAAGTAAAGTCCAAGGTATCTGAGTGAAACCCGCTGGCTTGTAAAGGCCTGAACTTTAGTTTCCAATGTTGCCATTGCCTTGCTTATTGGTTATGTTTATCCATGAATACAGTTTTATCGGTAGCAAAACTTATGTTAGCACTCACTGAGCCCGATTATTTAGTACGGAAACTAGATTGGCAAATGTTAAATTATGGAGCAACTAATTTTCGGATCTAAGTGAAAATAGTCGTAGACAGTAAATCTAAGTTCACTTCGCAGTTACATGGTTTCCGAGCTGGTTTTAAGTAATGGATAGATTATTGTTTTGTTAGGAGAGTGAAATTACATTTATCTTGAGAAGTAGGTACCATTAAGAAAGACAATTGGAGAAAGCTTTTAGGCATAAACTGATTATTGATTAAGTTATTTATTGACTTAAGGTTTTATGTCATAACCAAACCACCAGCCGCGTCTGTCTGTTTTTATATTCACGATAAACTTCAGGTTTTACTTATCACTATACTCACCCATCACCAGACTCACCAGACCATCAGAGTGATTCTTGAGGCATACTAAGGTCACCCTTTGCAGCACCGCCACAATCAAAAAGGATTTCCAACAAGCTGTCACGCTATCAGGGAATCAATGGAAGTATCACCGCCGCGCCGCCTATAAATTTGCTAATCTTGTCATCTTACAGAACTCCAGTTGTGCATTGTGCATAATATATCTACTAGACTAGACACAGAAGGACAGCAGGAGCCATAACTGTTGTAGAGGTAGAAGCTACCTCTGCAGCGCTAAAAGGATTGCCACCGCGCGATGGGCCGGGTATTAATTTGACAATCTTTCAGAATACAAAAAATTTGTTGTGAAAGCGGACCCCAATGGACACAGCACATTAGTGTGATATAACTTATCGAGTTTGGCTAGTCCCTTTCGCATCTACTAAACGTGTCAAAAGGGCGCACTGACGCGATCCGATATGCTATATCACGCGACCATGTTTCGCCCGCAGGCTCCTATGAGCCGTGAAAAACGCCGGGATAACGCAAGGAGGATGATGATATTTATTTATCTATGGTCATACTATCGTAATGATTCGCGGTAGACTCTCACTTCCTCTGTTTCCCTCAAAGCTGATCTTCTGTGCCTTCATTTTGTAACGCGGGGCGCAATCTCGACATTCTCGACTCAAGAGGATCTGCCGTGAAAATCAGAATTCTCTCTTCAAGCTTGTCACTTGTTAAAGCGGATCCCAAGCTTCCATGAGGTCGCAAACGGGATAACGCAAGGAGGAATGATTTTATCTCTCTATCGTTTTACGAACGTAATGATTCGCGGTAGGCCCTCACGCCTTCAGTTTCCCTCGAGCTGACCTTCTGTGCCTTCATTTTGTAATGCGGGGCGCAATCTCGACCTGTTACGCGAGTTGTGTCATCGGACTTTCACATTTCACGGGAAACTGGCCTTTATTGTTCCCCATTATCGTTTACTTGACGAGCTGCAGGCCTATGATGCTTGAAATTTTATCACTTATCTACGTTGATAAAGCATCCGCCACGTTCTGGCAAGTATGTCAGTGTGAGAGTGACATGTGTCTTATCCTCGTTGATAAGTGATTAAATTGCAAGCATAATAGCCCGCTTGAATATGTAGAAAATTGTTTGTCCGTTAATTCAATGTGTCGGATAAGGGACGGCGGACGGACTGCAATTTATATGGAAACTTTGCAGTCGGCGTGCAGAGTGAAGTTCCTATTATGGTGATCTCGTTGTAATAATTTATGTTTTATTTTTTCAAGCGGCTTTAACTTACGTTAAAAGGATAATTTAGAATGCTGTTTACTTAGAAGCCTTATTACGTATATTCGCTCAGCGCCTGTTTAAAATAATGTATTAATACATCTCACACTATTATGCCAGTATGAGCGGGATGCATAGAAAACTAAAGACACGCTAGCAAATACGCCAGTCAGTCTAGCGTCGTAGTGTCAACATTGACAGTTAATGCTTCTAATTTAGGTTACTTACGTCTAGTCCATGTCTAGTCTAGTCTAACTGGCACTCTCGTGGTCCAAGCTTTTGTCAGAACACTAATTAGTGGGAAGTGGGATAATTATTGTCGGCGAGCTTTCTACTTCCCCACGTGCCACTATTCAAACGATATTCATAAGTCGAAATTTTGAATATAAGCACACACCAGCACCACTGGTACATTTGTGTCTGCCGTGAGTTTCTTAAGCTCGGCCATGCGCGTTTTGAGAGCGCAGCGTTAGCGGAGCGCAATGATGGCGGTGCGCCGGACGGAGCAGATTGCGAGCGTATTCAAAGCGGATCCGCGCGCGTTCTGCACATGGTAACTTCTAAGCCTATATTTTACAACTACATATAAACTTCTAATAAGTATTACACATAAGAAATCAAAACAACATTTTGGAATAAAACAATTAGCTAAATGGTTAACATTTAATCCATATTCAGACAAGTTCGCTCACAATGCGCGCTGTGTCATGTGTGACAGCGCAAGCGTAATTCGGAGCGGATGCGCCGCCGATCCGCTCCGAATGCGCTCGTATTCGACTACGCTATCAAAGCGCCCTATGTGTGACCGAACCTAATACTTTATTTGATAGCCTTAAGGTCACGGAAAATAATATTTATTGTACAGAGCAAGTGAATAGCGCTATAAACCTTTATTAGTTCTTAGGGAAGAACTGTAATAAATTTTGACAGTTATTTTGTAAAATGTAATATGAAACCAAAATTAAATACAATTTAACTAAAGAAAATACGTTTTCAATATTTTAATTAAATTTATGATTAAAAATCTGAGAGCTAGTATTTAAGTTTGTAAGATGTTAATCGAGGGAGCGTCTACGGCCAAATAGGCAGAGTTTCGGTCCTCGCAGCCTGAGGAAGGGTCCCGTCGGGTGGTCGCGTTGCCTCGTCAGCAGTTTGCAGACATTGTAGCTAACACCTTACTAAATAGGACCAAAAATTACATAATAGACCTAGACATCGAGTAACGTTTTTTCGTCAAAAACTAGTGTGTTTAGACTTAGAGCCTGTTGTACCAACTACGAACTCTTTAAAAAACAAGTTAACGACCGATGTGTTTTTTGATCATTTTATACATACAATAGATATTGCCAATCACAGCACGGTCAAGGAAACAAGCAATCATTACATATGAGGGAAAAGGAACAATATACTTTAAAATATGAATTAGAAAAAGACAAACTATACCTTCTACTTTTTGCTTGGATACGTTCTCAAGTCGCGACAAGTTTGACTGTACCGTCAATCTAAATTTTTTGCCTTTAACTGATCAGCATTTTTTTTGTAATTTGTTATTCATAAAGTAATTAACAAAAACTAGATTAATTATAGGCTGAGAGGCCGTTGGGTTGTTGACCAGTAGGTACAAGTTGTCATTATCGACATGATTTGACGATATTAGGTAATTGCTGGATACATAAAACGACCTATGTAGGGCAGCATATGATTATAAACTCAACCGAATTATTTAGAAGATAAGTATGTATTTAGTAAAGAAGTGACCAAGTCGTCCGTGCGTTTGAGACCGGAATCGAACCAGCGTCTTCTTAATTTATTGCACGACCAATGCCACCCGATCACACCAGGCTCCTCTGCCAGGCTGCTGATAGAGTGACTGTCTCAAAACTATTTGATTTGTTCCTTATTTCCGTCATAAACATCTACCCCTTTATTCATAAAAGTTCACTAAAGTTATCAAGCCGATAAAGTTCGTTTGTCCCTCTCTATCACACCTATCGGAAAAGAACAAACGAACTTTATCAGCCTTAATAACTTTAGTGAATGTTTATGAATAACCTGGTTTATCTTACGATTTTCAAAGGTTAGTAGTTTCGCTATAACCGAGATCGACATGGAAGTAAAATAACTATATACTATAACATTTCAGTTTGACCCAGAAAACGCTCAAGTACATTCCAAATTAATTAAGTCTAAAACGAAAATGCATGAAAAGCGTGAATTATGAGGCCGACATGAGTCCTAATTACGGCGAAAAATGCTTTTCGTCGGGACTTCCTTACATTAGGTATACACGAAAAATGTTGCCCTAAAAAGTGATTTTCAACCGCTAGTTTTCTTCCAAAAGCTATTCACTGAAACTGTTATCCTCAAGCAATACTAACGTTGAAATGAAACTTGCTAAAAAAAGCAATTTTTGGTTAAATCAGAATGAAAATTTGAATTATATCAGGGGTGGCTCACTCCGCGATTCCATCGCCGCGCTACAAGTACCTAGCTACATGTCGGCGGCCGCGAGTTCGCGGCCCATTCAGTGCCGACGACCTTCACGCGGCGCAATAAAATTCAATGTCGGCTGCTCGCGTGCGGTCCGTTTGTTAATGTAGGTAAGAATTTAGAATGGCGGCATTTTGTGAACATCAAAGGAGTGAGCCTTCTGTACTTGTACTTTTATATATTCTGTGATTAGACTACAAGACATGTTACGCATGTTTAACCCTATGGTCATCAAATATCTGAACAAGAATTACTTTGTACCTGTAAGGCTTCCTAGATCTAGGTACCTATCTAGGTATCTAGGTTTTTTGTTTATTGTCATAGTTGTTGGATCTCCAAATAAATAAATACGAGCATTCCCAAAAGGGTTAAGTGTCGGTAAAACTATTATAAAGGGTCTTGGTAAATTGTTTGTTACGAGCGCAGGGAAGTTTTCAAGTAAATTTAATTTGGTTTAGTTTTGGCAATTTAACTGATCCAACTTCAAAATTATGTTCTAATAGTTTCTCAGTTAGCTGTTACTTCATAAATTGCCCACTTAACAAACTCCCATCTCAATAATTAGGTTATTTATCTCTTTAAGTTCTCAAGTTTTGCAGAAGAATATAAGTAATATCCTAATTTCAAAAATATCACCGATATTAATATAGTTCAACATAAGGCCTAACCATAAACATGCGTCTTCGTGAATGAAATGTCACAATCTAAGCTAAATTGTGTCAGGTATGGCTTGAAAAAAAGCTAATTGACACACTTTTTAAATAATATAGTATGAATATTGGTCTAAGGTGGGTCTACGTTTCTTAAATAAGTCTTTGATTCCTTAGTATCCTTCTTAACCAAATCAGCACATTAAATTTAGAGCAATTTAATTAGCCCAGGCACGCGATTGCGCACACTTTATAGTTATTCCATCCTATCATAGCCTCATAACTACACGTTTACTAGTCGTACGAGCATATTCAGATTTTATGATTTGAAAAGTTTTTTGATATGAGCTTTTCCATTAGAGCAGGGATCTCCAAACTTTTTTAGTTTTTGTCACCCTTCATTAAGTCTAGACCCGGCGCTGCAACAGGCTGTCGGAATTTCAGATTAAAACTGCATTGCACTTGAATTTTAAGATTTATTTTCTATTTATATAGACATCGATAAGTCATCGGCATATGCCGAGTCGCATCCATTTTGGTGTATTGTACTACTTCTACTAACGTTTAAGATGTAATATTAAGTTTATAATTAACTAACCCAAATAAACTTTTTTTTTATTTTTATAAACTTTTCTATTTTTAACAGTCACATTTACATATGCTACGTGACATACCAGTATCAAAACCATACCAAAAGTTATTATTAGAATACCTCGCATAAACGTTAACTGGTCACACTGGCTTTATGCCTCAAGATCTCAATCTATATTTATCGAATGCTAATGCACTGATAATGCATTTTTATGTGTCCTTACTATGTTGTCTTATTTAATCGGCGTCTGGAGACGATAAAGTATCTAGGTGGAGATATCATGGCTTGTCTGGCTTGCTAATAAAAATAACTGCAGGACCAATTTTGATTTTTCAACTAAGCAATCGAAATATTTTCCATGTTTTACACTAATAATTGTAAAACATGGAAAATATTTAGATTAGCTGAAATTATCCGCCAGTTTAAGTTGTCAGTTGTCACCTCTACCTAAAATTGTCTTTATTAATTACCGTAATTTCTACGTATGCGTTTAGAGCCATGGGAAACGCAAATTTAGAATATAGTAGGTAGTTCTTCCATTATATTTATCAAAGACGTTTATATAACTCCGTAAACACTCTAACCTCTTTGTTTATATCAAATGAACAGAAGTCACCACCATATATGTCTATGTCTATGTCAAATAGGCCAGAGGGCTAAACAAATTATGTAACTTGCTGTCTTTAATATTTATTCATCTCGAATATTAGATAAACATCGCAATTGCAATCATAAACGATCAATCGTAAGCACAAAAAATTAATAGAACTGGCGTCATGCGATGTCCTAAATAACTTTAACAAAGTATTAAGTAAACTAAACTAAATTTTAAATATAAATAGAGTTTAGTTTACTATGGCGGATTGTTTCCGGAATATGAAAAATGGCTACAACTTGACAGCTGCTGTTTCTCAAGGTTGGACGGACGGACGGACATTTCGGACACTCGATACAATGCACCAAATATAGGTAGGTATCTAAATACCTACCTTATAATCTACCTATCTTTCAAATGTATCACTTCGGCGAATAACAATTTGTAAAACTCAAACAATAGAAAAAACTAGGGCCAACGCCATAACGCGCCCCCATTTATTATGATCCAAGCTAATTTAGCTTCATCCTAACCTAAAAATTCTTTTGCTTTTAATTAGAGTAACTTTTAAGACTTTTCTGCGCTTGGAAATATAGACTTGTTTACATGTTGAGTTTATCAATCTAGTTGCTTTCCAGCAAAATGTTTAAAAATTCAAAATAAGAACTGTAGAACCTGGCAAAAAAGACCAGAAATTCAAAACTGGCTATATCGTAGTCCCGTTTTCTATCTCCTGATTTGAAAGGGACGACACTAGGTACGATGTTGCCACTTTTTCATTTGTGGTCTTTTTGACAAGCTGTCTTTTTGCGGGAGCCCTTCTGTAGGTATTCACGCCGCGCTGTGCAAGCGCACTTGACCACTCAGTCAGTGACACTGTACAATATGTACATACACGTATCATTAGCGAAGACGCGCGTCTTGACTTTTATTACCATGATATCAAAGGTTAGATTAGACAAATCTGCCCGTCATCGTGAATGCCACAACAATATTGTAGTATTCTCAGTACTGTCACTTAGACAAGTAATACGTGTTTAGTGATTAAGTCCAGTCGGATGGCCTCATTTGGTCTGCTTTCGAAACAGTGACAAAACTGATCGATCGAATAACCAATTACACATTTGGATCGTGTGAGACAAAGTGACCGGCTTCTGAATGTAATTGATGTCTTTATTCGCTTTTATTTTAGGTGCAATTGGTTTTCACAACGGAGTTTTAATAGTTAAAGCTCGGCCACACATGCGCGTCTTGATAGCGTAGCGTTAGCGGAGCGCAATGATAGCGGTGCGCCGGCGGAACGCTGGCGTTCCGATCGCAATCCGCGCGCATTCCGCAGCGCTCGCAATCCGCTCTCGTTAGTTCCCGCCGGCGTCCGCTGGGCGCAACGCCAGCGTTCGTCCGGCGCACCGCTATCGTTGCGCTCCGCCTACGCTATCAAAACGCGCATGTGTGGCCGAGCTTTGAGACCGTAGGCGGAGCGCATTGATAGCGGTGCGCCGGACGAACGCTGGCGTTGCGCCCAGCGGACGCCGCGCCGGCGGGAACTAACGAGCGCGGATTGCGAGCGGAACGCCAGCGTTCGTCCGGCGCACCGCTATCATTGCGCTCCGCTAACGCTTCGCTATCAAAACGCTTTATGTGTGGCGGAGGCCTTAGGTATTTATTCATATAAATACAAAGGTCGCACCGCACAAGTCGAACAGAATTTGCTAAGCCTGACTCTAAGTATGTTTTCTTTTTACGCAAAATTGTTCGATACTCTGGAACTAAAAAGTTACGAAGGACGTATTTCTCAATTCCTAGGGGCTTATATTTTCGTGAAAATACCGTTGAGCAGAGCACAACACATTTATTTTGTTACATGAAAAATGTTTTGTGAAGTTGTTTCTCTTTTGTAAAAATTATTGGATTTTATTGAATTAAACTTGAAATTTTAAAAATTCTGCCGACGGTCCTATGTTCTTATGGTTTGCATTTTCAGGTAGAAAAGTGTCAAAAAAAGGAAGCTTTAAAAAAAGTTTGGTGTCAATCAGCACGTTTACGACGTTTTTGACCAGAATTTTGCACGTCGTTGATAAACTTTTGCTCTCAAATGTTAAATAGAGAGCTTTTTCAGCCGGTGACGTAAAAAAAGCCTTTGAACCCCTCTCTTCGCTATGAAGTTTGTTTTTGAGGTACCTAATTAGGTAGATATGCAACTACGTACCTATGCATGGGTAAAATCTGAATGTGTTTGTTTATACTGAGTTCTACGTACCTATTTGTATTTTATAAAGCTGTACGAGTATCTATCCTGTCTCAGTTTCAATATATGAAATTTAACTTGCAAATAAATGATTTATAGGTATTCTAAAGCAATATTTGTAAGTCAAATGTGTTATTCTTTTAGTAAGTACCTAATGTTGTTTCAAATATGGAGGCGATATGAAGGTTAAACCTTGTATTATATTCTTGAAAGTATATTATTATCGTAGACATTAGAAAAACAAATATACCTTGTAGTTAAAGGTTTTTTTATATCTAAAAAAGAGTTTATTTGTGATAACTTGATAGCATCTTTATGATAAGCATTATTAGGAAAATTAATTAGTTATCTAGTTGGAAAATACTTAAAAAGGTCTACTGATAGTGTAATAACGAGGTTATCACGCATAGTTAGTAGTGACTGTTGAATTGACCTGATTTTGAAACGGATTAGTTAATACATTTATACATTTGGACATAAAATAAAATAAAATAAAATTGACGTTTACGACGACATATTTGTTACATTTAGGGGAAAATCTTTAACAACCAAAATAATATTTTAAAATGTAAAATTGATAATGATTAACAACCATAGTTATTTTTAACCACATTTTGTATGTAATTATCTGTTGTCTACCCGATCGTATACATTAAGTACTTTTTTGCCTACTCAGCGAAGCAGCCATACTTGTTGTTTTTGCAAAGTGTTTTTCTTTCAGAATTTATGGGGAGTGGGGAGGACATGTGACAATGAGGAGGCACACTGACATTTTATCCCGCCAGGCGGCGCCTGCGCAAGTGTCTAGGCATGTCACTATATGTGAGAGAGAGAGAAAACATATCATCTTCTCGCTCTCATGTATGGACTAATAGGGTGGCGCTATCTGTCATACATAACCTTTGAGTGTGCCTCCTCATTCGTGAGAATCCCACCAAATACCGACCATCTGGCAACCCTCTCGATTACATCGATCAAATCAGCGTGTAACATTAGTTCATTTAACTTCCCTTTCACAAACACCATGTCATCACTTGTTATACATCATGATGTCGTCATCGGCTGTCAACTACAATGTATTACGTAAGTTATTGAGACATTATAGCAGCTTACTTGTTACATTATGTTATTAGCATTGAATAACTACTTTGTTATTTTTAGGGTTCCGTTCAGTGTCTAAAATAGTGAATCTCAGTTTAGTCTAGAGCCAATTTGGCCACAAGTCGTCTCCTTCACGATTTTCATGAGTTTTTTTTTCGAAACATGAGTTTTTTTTTCGAGCATGAGTTGCACATATACAGATAAAAAATGCTTCTAACTTAATAAACCATGACTTTACCACAATTAATGTTATTATAAAATTTACGCGAAATTTTATGCGCTTTCTAAAAATATAAGTTTTATTGGTATATGATATTATATGATCAAGTAATTACGAATTTGGTTTAGCAGGGGTCACTGCGCCCTGTCACGATATTGGGTGCTGACTGACCGTCGCCAAATTTTCTACATTACTCAGATCCTATTTTACTGATAAATTTGTGATAGGTATCATTTGAAAGCATATTATGCGTACTATCTTTATTTCTAATACTTCAAGTCGAAACTGTAGAAGTTTACAAAATATTTGATTAGTAATATGTGTATTTTACTGTGCATGAATAGCATTGGCATTGATAAGACACGCTTCTAACTCAATAAATTAAAGTTTTCCGCAATTGATATAATAACAAAATAAACGGAAAATGTTTGACTTACACAAAAAATAAGTTTGGTTTGAATTGCATAAACAATTAATTTTAATTTGTTCAGCTCACCTACTGCGCACCATCATATAAATGGATGTCCACCGTCGTTGCCGTTTTTCATGATTTTTCAGACTTTATTTCACTGATCGTATATTCACAATAAATATAATTTATCACGTATCGAATTTACTTATATACTTAATTGATCAGTAAAATAAAATCTGTAAAATGATGAAAATATTAAGGCAACGGCGGTGGACATCCGTTTATATGACGATTGACCTTGTGCAGTGGGTATGGTGGACAAATTAACATTAATTGTTTAAGCAAAACTAACAAAACTCATTTTTTGTAAAGGCCATACATTTTGCGGTTCATTTCGTTATTATATCAATTGCGGAAAAATATAATTTATTGAGCTAGAAGCATGTTTCACTCGTATCAGTGCGAATGCTATTCATATACAGTAAAAATACACATATTGTCAAATATTTTGTAAACTTCTACAATTACGACTAAAATTATTAAAAAGTAACGATAGTACGCATAATATTCTTTCAAATAATACCTCTCACAAATTGATCGCTAAAATAGGATCTGAGAAATACATAAAATTAGGCGACGGTTAGCACCAATTACGTCACGGGGGTGCAGTGACACCTGCTAAACCAAATTCGTAATTACTTGGTTGTATAATATCATACATCAATAAAACTTATATTTTTAGAAAGCACATGAAATGTCCTGTAAATCTTATAATAACATTATTTGCGGTAAAGTTATTGTTTATTGGTCATGCACCAAGGTACAATCTTAAAAATTATGAAAACGGCAACGAAGATGGTCATCCATGTATATGACGGTGCGCAGTGAGTATGATGGATAAATTAATATTAATTGTTTATGCAATACTGACAAAACTTATTATTTGTAAAGGTCATACATTTCGCCGTTTATTTTGTTATTATATCAATTGCGGAAAAAATATAATTCATTGAGCTAGAAGCATGTTTTACTCACATCGGTTCCAATGCATATTTTCAAATATTTTGTTAGCTACTACAGTTACAACTAAAATTATTGAGAACTAATGATAGTACGCATAATATGCTTTCAAAAGATTCCTGTTAAATAAAATAGGATCTGAAAAATATTGAAAATTTGGCGACGGTCAGCATCCATACGTGGCCGGGCGCTGTGGCCCCTACTTAACCAAATTTGTAATTACTTGGTTACATAATATTATACACCAATAAAACATATGTTATTAGAAAGCGCATGAAATTCCGCGTAAATCTTATACTAACATCAATTCCGGAAAAGTTGTTGTTTATTGATTAAGAAGCATTTTTTACCAGTAGGTACTTGTGCGACTCATGGTCTATAAAACACATATTTTCAAATATTTTCTAAACAGCTACCTTTATCACTATAGTTATTTATAAAAAAATATAGTAGGTTTAATTAGCTTTGAAACGATACCTCTTGCATATGGATCCGTAAAATAGGACCTCAAAAATATTGAATACTTTACTACGGTCAGCGCCCATTTCTGCGACCGGGCAGAGAGACTCCTGCTAAACCAAATTCGTAATTACATGGTTATATATTATCATATACCAATGAAACTTATATTTTTAGAAAGAGCATGAATAGACGCGAAAATTTTATAATAAACATCAATTGCGGTAAAGTTATTTTTTATTGAGTTAGACGCATTTTTTACTAGTACTTGTGCAATTCATGCGCGATAAAAAAATACATATTTTCAAATATTTCGTAAACGGTTACTTTTATGAGTATAGTTATTTAAAAACAATTAAAGTAGGTTTAATAAGCTTTCAAATGACACCTCGCACGAACAGATTGGTGCCATAGGACTCGAGATGTGAATAAATATCTATGATGGTCGGCCGCCATCTTTCTCCCCCCTTTTTCTCAACCCGTCCCCCCCTCCTTAAACTAAAACAGGTCAATTCGTAATCTAGAGAGAACGAGGAACACATCCATACCTGTTTTAGGTATTTAGAAGAGATGTCGACGACTTTTTGTAAAAGAGGTCGTTTGGTCCCTGACTAGTTTCGGTTATTGGGTCCACCTTTATGATAAAAGGCACTCGGAAAGTAAGACATTAAAGCCTCCGCTACACATAAAGCGTTTTGATAGCGTAGCGTTAGCTGAGCGCAATGATAGCGGTGCGCCGCGCCGTGTATAGTGTAGGTCTGTACACTAACATTATGTGACCTTCCATCAGAGAAAGGTGTGTGTGTGTGGCCCTGTGGCCGCAGCATCAGTGACAGAGCTTGGAATTGAATTTGATCGGTTAATCAACAAATGTTGAAACTACCCTAAAATGTACAAATTATTGGTTTACGTTTTTGTAAATACCGAAAAGTACAGAGTATAGTTGCAGGTACAGGTATCTCTGGGCTGCTTTAAGCGTTACGTTAGTTAAGAGTTTAACGAGTATAAAGAAAACTTACGGCAAGTTTACAAGTTCACGTGCCATTAACCCGTGTAAACCGTGCGTAAACCCGTTCAATAACGAGACGACTTCACGGCCGACTGCGAATAAACTTTAGCACTAATTGCTGTTTAATTAGGTATACTTATAACGGTACGAATCCGTGCATTCTGGTTGGAGACGTCAACGTACCGTTTCATTAGGGGAACGGGCTATTACTTGTTTGATACACTTGCTGCTGATTATAGTTCACTCGTGTTGAGAATGCGGTAAAATCATTATTGTCCACCGACCTGGACCCGTAACTAATCAAACCGTTCCCAAGTTACTATTACGTAGTTGCTACTATTTAGCAATATCAGTGATGGCAGATGGACTAAAATGTTAACGGAATGGTGCCACTTACAGATGTAAGAAGCGCTTGGTATCCGTTAGCTCGTTGGGTGGACGACATCCGGAAAATTGCGGGTCACAATTGGATGAGACTAGCTCAGGACCGGGACCAGTGGCGTACTAAAAGGGAGGCCTCTATGCTCAGCAGTGGGTGATAAAGGGCGGATATGATGATGATTACTATTTAGCAATATGGCAAGCATAGATATAGAAATACAAAGTAGGGGATGAATGAGGCTTGGAAAGCGAAACGCGCGCAGTAAGCGCACTATGCTCGAAACACGCGTTTTCCTGGATTTTATGCATAGAGACATGACAGGACAGTTTTCTGTCAGCGTCGAGTTTACTGCGAGTACTGGGACCAGTGAAAGGCATACTGTCTAATTAGGAGCGATTTAGTTACCTGGTGATTTCTTTGCTTTAAAGAGACCTGGATTGTACTCATGCGGAAACACAGACTCAGGCAGGGCATTCCACTCCTTGGCGGTTTGCAAAAGAAATGTTGAAGCGAAGCGCTTAGTGCGTATTTTTGGAATACTAACCGTGAAGCGATGCCGCATTGCCGATTGTCTGGTGGTCCTATGGTGAAATGGGGACGGAGGAACAAGGTTGTACCTACAGTTCCTCACCGCATTCTCCAAAAAAGTGATTAAACTCCAACGCTCTACGCGGGAGTTCAAAAATCTTGCGCATCTAGAAAATATCATTATGGTCCATTTAGAAGGTACGAGAAGTCACATACGAGTTTTATTATATAATGGCTGTGCAAAATCGTATGTAACCTCAACATCACGCAATGTAAACTAAAATCGCATGCGAGTTCGCACGCCGTCTAAATCAGGCCTTATTTTGCCATCTGAGACCACAGTTACGGAGATAATGCCATCCTCGAAATATATAACAAAAAAAAATTACGCCATTATCCCTTCGTAAATAATTAACTGTCCGTTTGTCGAAATATCGGAAGAACTCGGACCAAGTTCCGTACCCCTTGGCATCCGTAAGCCCAACAATCGCCGTAGTATGACCCAATTCGATACACGATTATACTCTGTACTTCATCAAATATTCAAATGATTTGCGACACTGGCGGTAGATTCTGATGCCAAAAAGAGTCATTTCCATGTGCTTTCTCAATAACATATACGGTTTTAGATTTGGAATAGGCCCGTTACTGATAAAGACCAAAACTGATGCCTAATGTACCTCGATAATTCTCGATCGTCTAGTCCATATTCTAATTGCGGCGACGCTTTTGTTTTCAGTGGAATTTCAATTCTCACAAATTAGAATTAGAACTGAAATTCCACTGAAAACAAATGAGTCGCGGTAATTAGAATTCGCCCTTACGTCTTGAGAATGATCGACCTACATAGAACCAGTGATGTGCAGTAAATAGTACCTATTAGTAGAACGAATGTACATTGTACCCGTATGCGGTTAGTGTTTTATTTGTCCGCACAAAAGAATTTGCCTCATCATTCGATGCGTAAATATAGCAAAGGAATGGAATGCGTTTTCGCCATCGGTGTTCCCTGAAAAATACGACTACGGTCTCTTTAAAGCAAGAGTGAATCTTTTCACAGTCCATGAGGTGGCCTAGCCGAATGCCAATCGTTGACGCCAGACGCCGATCAAAACGCAGTCTGGCTCTGTCGCCAATGACGCTCTACGAAAGCGATATTATCGTGAGCGTTTGTGCATTTGGCTACGTACTTAGGTGTGAATAGGCTCTATCGCCGATTATTATATTATGTATAAGAATTTAAAAAAATGTTCTGTGTAAAAATTACAAGTCCATTTTTTCTTTTTCATCATCATCGGTGGTTTCCAAGTACCAGTGGCGGCTAGTGAAAATTTCTGCTAGGTAACACTGAGCTAAAAGAAACCTACTTAAGGTAGGTACTTTACTAGTAATCTACTTTAGGCAAGCCGGTGGGATTCGGCTTGTATGGACCAGCCGCTGCTGAGCCTACACTGAGCTGCGAAATTGCATGGAGAAATTATGAATTCATTGATTAATTCGCCATGCACCTTTACAGCTCACTGTACATAAAACGAACCATATTACGTCAAGAGTAAAAATGTGAACAAGTTTTACACAATACTGGTTGCTCGTGGAAACGCGATTAATGTGCTATCTATTTGGCTCGCTTTATTACCGACTTTAATAGTTTAATAATTGTCTATTACGACATAACCTAAGCTGAAACTTAGGTGTTTTAGTAATGAACTCCAATCTAAACAGGCTCGAAACTGGATCGATGGTAGTCGATATAACTAATTGTGTGATCCAGTGCCTAGCACCGTGAGAGCGCGCGACCGACACATACGTTTCGAACGCGATGTGGGTCACTGGAGTAATCTAATATCGATTGATTAAATTTTATGCCTTTCATTATATTATTCAGTTCTATTTAGAATATGGAACGAATATCTTTATTTACATGACCATATTTACATAATTATATAAGAAACTAAGACTAAACTTAAGAGCTAGCTAATGTCTAAAATAGGCCCTTGAGGCATTGTACCAAGCATACTGGCGACATTTCCTTGCTGTATCGCAATGCTGATACGTTGTGCGAGGAAGTCGCGAGCTCTTCGGTCACCAGTTACCTCAACCAGACCTATTAGAGTATGTAGTTTTCAATAACGTTTCTTCCAATATCGTAATAATCATAACTATTTATAAAAAATTGTTAACTTAACTCAACAGTTCCTTAAGATGTACTACAGCGAGTATTATGTAAATTCTTACCTGCAAAAAAAGAATAATAGAATTAAAACCTCAGTATAAATTAATCTGGTGCAGATAAATTATAGGTAGGTACAAGCAGGATTCAAATCATGCAAAGCATTTATTTACTGCAATTAAAAAAACCGGCCAAGAGCGTGTCGGGCCACGCTCAGTGTAGGGTTCC
Organism: Leguminivora glycinivorella; assembly: GCF_023078275.1. NCBI lineage: Eukaryota > Metazoa > Arthropoda > Insecta > Lepidoptera > Tortricidae > Leguminivora > Leguminivora glycinivorella. The sequence goes on along the minus strand of NC_062978.1, from coordinate 22,405,271 downwards.
GTAGTTTTTCGTATTTTTCTCAAAAACTACTGAACCTATCAAGTTCAAAACAATTTTTCAAGAAAGTCTTTACAAAGTTCTACTTTGGTGATTTTTTTCATATTTTTTAAACATATGGTTCAAAAGTTAGAGGGGGGGGGACGCACTTTTTTTTACTTTAAGAGCGATTATTTCCGAAACTATTAACATTATCAAAAAATGATTTTAGTAAACCCTTATTCATTTTTAAATACCTATCCAACAATATATCACACGTTGGGGTTGAAATGAAAAAAAAATATCAGCCCCCACTTTGCATGTAGGGGGGGTACCCTAATAAAACATTTTTTCCCATTTTTTATTTTTGCACTTTGTTGGCGTGATTGATATACATATTGGTACCAAATTTCAGCTTTCTAGTGCTAACGGTTACTGAGATTATCCGCGGACGGACGGACGGACGGACGGACGGACGGACGGACGGACGGACGGACGGACAGACAGACATGGCGAAACTATAAGGGTTCCTAGTTGACTACGGAACCCTAAAAAAACTATATGTACACGATAAATCCATTATTAAGGTTGGCCTAATAATATGTATACAAACTATATTGCTCAATATACAATATAAGTAAACACAGAATTAGGCACCTTAGGTAAATGTTATTTTTCTGTTAATCATGAAACTTGGAGATAATGAATTTTCTGATCATTAAAAACAGATTAGCTGAACAACGGCATACCGTGATTTTGCACTTTTAAAATTAAATTCCTCCTTTTTAACCCCCGACGCAAAAACGACGGGGTGTTATAAGTTTGACGTGTCTGTCTGTCTGTCTGTCTGTCTGTCTGTCTGTCTGTCTGTCTGTCTGTCTGTCTGTTTGTCTGTGTGTGTGTCTGTCTGTGGCACCGTAGCTCCCGAACGGGTGAACCGATTTCGATTTAGTTTTTTTTGTTTGAAAACTGAGTTAGTCGGGAGTGTTCTTAGTCATGTTTCATGAAAATCGGTCCACTATGTCGCGGTCGGGGGTTTTTTCAAAATTTTAATTTTGTGGTTAGGTTATACCTCCTTCGGTGTTTATTTTATCAATTTGTGTTGGTATTATTTATGAAGAATGATTAATAAAATTGGTGTCATTTTTAAAGGAATAATTTCCACTTAGTCGCCTGCCATAAGAATGCTTTGACAGGTTAAGGTACAGCGGGGCAAATCTCAACTGGGGGGAAAACGTAACTGGTCCATTTTTTCCATGTTTTACAATGTTTGCATTATTAAATAAAGTGTCCACCGGTTATATATGGTAAGATTGGTAGGCGTGTTCTGTGGATACATGTAGAAGTTGTAGAACTCAACATAGTGTAATAATGGAAAAAATGGATCAGTTACAATTGCCCTGCCCCCCAGTCGAGATTTGCCCCGCTGTACCTTATGAAGGTTCAAGCAAATCTCGTTTTGATACTTTTGATTAGACTTGGACACATTATTGGATAAATTAATAATTCCTACTCCCACATCCTCAATTCAATCTACACAGCAGTTAAAAGGTAATGAACTCGAGTAGATCATATTAACTGCCACTTTAATACTGGTAGTGATACCAGTTTAGTTCCTAGTTTGTGCAACTGAAGCTCACCTTAATTTTGTCGCGGATTAATACAATCGTAAAGCAGATACGCTACCAATCTAAGAGTGCGCCCACGGGCGACTTTTCGCTGCGACTTGTTTGTCGCTCACACCATCGGTCTATGCGGGCCATTGCGGGCTATTATGAAAGTGCGCTCACGATGCGACGCAACTTTTCATAGAAACAGCGATGAGACAAAAGGTCGCAGCGAAAAGTCGCCCGTGTTCGCACTCTCTAAAGCTTATGATTATTCTACTGTATTTTTAACCAACATGAGTGCGCTAATACTAATACCTGCATCTAAATGTCCCATTATTTAGTAATTTGCGTTTTAATATTGTAAATTGCGTAGAATTAAATTCGTCGCAGTATTCACGTAATTGTAAATAAACAGGAGGCATTAATAGGAAAACAGTCTTAAGTATAATAGGGATGAAAACGAGCTATATCATAATGTTCCTATATACGGATTCTTTTCATTATTCTTGGCTGGATTTAGCAGACACTATTTCCAGGTTCCGTTTTATTTCCTAGTGATGATAGTGTTTCAAATACAGGATGCTAATGAACTGTTTATTGCTAATTAATTGATGTTTTTGTTTGTACAATGTTTTGTTAATCATAATTTTTATGAATCGAAGAATTTTAACAAAAGGTTTCCGGTATTATTTCTGCAACTAATTTACCAACTTCCTTATAATTTCTATTTCATAAAAAAAATCTCATCTTAACGTAAACTTTACACGTGAATTCTGTTCTTGAAAGCTTCCACAAGTTTCGATTTTTTGTTCTTTAAGGTTCTGCTAGCACATTGCTAGGACTTATTAGGAGTGGAGTATCTATTGTAGTCTTCATTAATCTCTGCGAGGGCGTAATCCATAGCTCCATAAAACCAATAATCATTTAATCTGTCGACGCTTTATGGTTCCTATTACTATTCATGGGATATCAAAATGGCGTCGCCGCCCGGCAGCTTCTGAACCAATTAATAGGTTTAGTAAGGGATCATCCATAAATTACGTCACACTAAAAATCGTGATTTTTGACCCCTCCCCCCCTCCTTGTCACAGCTGGTCACATTTGTTAGACTCCCCCCTCCCTAGTGTGACGTCACATATTTTGCAAATTTACACGTACAAATTATTGAATGAAAACAGCGGGTAGAAATCAATCTTATTTCCATTTATGTACTTAAATTATTCTTCACTCCACCAACGGGTAAAGGCTCTCTTGATACTTCAAAGTTTCATTTTTATCTACAAGTGTGCAAAGAAATTTTAACTTGATGTGGCTGGTAGAATAAACGTTTTGACTCTTAAATGTTAAAAAAATATGAATCAAACTACATTGTTTGATGTTTTGCAGTTAATATTTTCCACGTGTTGGTGTGTGAGTGACAAATTTATTTAACCTACGTGCCTTGAAACCCCCGCAACGCTCAAGATTCCACATTCTGAATCGGTCGACAAAACAATTGGTATCTTATATTTATAACCAGATGCAAAGTCGAGAATAGGTGATATTCTAGGCCATTTACAACATTTTTAGCTATACATGGCTTAGACAAATTTTAGTGTTTTTTTCGACCTAAGTAATCGCTTAAATATTTTTTTTATGTTATTCAATTTTCAAATTGCTGTAGTTTAATTTTCTTTAGACACAGATATGTCTAATTTATTTTATGGTATACGATAGACATTTTACAATACAAAATAAAACCAAAACAACTATCTACAGTAACAAGAGTACGCTTTTTTATATTAAAGGAAAAAATGGAAAAATTTACGCTTCCGGCGGGACTTGATTTCCTTTAATATAAAAATGTTTAGAATCGTTAGCAGACGTTTCTGCTTGTTAAAAATAAAGAGTACGCTTATCAATTTAGTCTGAAAATTTGGCGTTTTCACCGAGAAGTTTAAAAAAAAACCCTAAAAACGACGAATCAAATTTTGTCCAAGACATAAGAATGTTCTAAATGGCCTAGACTATCGCCTACTTTTGGCTTTTCATCCGGTTACCGATCATTCTGTATTTGTATATATATATGTTTATGAGGTTTTCATAAAACCCTTAGATTATGATAGATTTTGTAATGTGACGTCACGAAATTTAGGACCCCTCCCTCCCCCTTGTCACACATTGTCACACTTCGTCGACCCCCTCCCTCCCCCTTAACGTGTGACGTAATTTATGGATGATCCCTTAATAGGTTTGTGTAATATCTTTCCCAATCGTGTTACGAACAAAAAAATAATAAATTTAATTTATCTCTAAGTTTGACTAATTTCGAATCGATTTAAATTTCTACATTTAATATTTCCCTGATTCGTCAAAATACTACCAAAAAAATAGGTACTTGTGTTATTTTTAAGGCTTCTCTCACGAAACTATACGAAACAAAAGACGCTAGTGTGACGCGTGGTGGCATTTATCACATTTATGGCATATTGCAGTCTTTTTGTCTAGCGTTTTTCAACGTATACAAATATTTATGTACACACCGCCGTTTCGATACGCGGCATGGCGATACGAGTATATGGACCATATTATGGATTCGCCGGAAAAATTCGCTAGTATGTAAAACGCCTAAATCTTAATGACTACATTAACTATAGTCCTACAACTAACGGCAAACCATATTAATATTTAGTTCCGCACACTATTCTAGTAAAATAAACCATCATGTCTAATTGATGTCAGTAACAATTAACAGCAATTAGCGACGGAAACGCGGCGAGTAAACACGCCGTTTTGGACATTTACCCCATTAGCCGGTTTGTTCCGCGTTAGTTACACTTTGGCAGGTGATACGTGTAGTGAGTACCTGTTTTTGGAAGAATGCGCTACGCATGCTCCCGGCCTGAGGAGCCTTTAGCACTTGTGGGGTTATGCGCCTGACTACTGAATTACTGATGTGCCGACAGAAACATTGCAAAATTGAGAAATTATCAACATTTTAAAAATTCAGTAATTCTGTTAATTTTTGTATGCATTGCTCAAATTTAAATTAAGACGCTACAGGAGCGAAAATGCTAAAATGGAAAGGAGCCCCCCTTTCAATTTGGGAATTGTAGTTTAATATACTAGTGTTATTAACTAGATTTATCGATAAAAACAACTCAGTTAAAAGATATTGCGAAAAAATCTTTAAAATCGAGGTTCCGCTCTCGACTGTTTCCTCCTTCAAAACTTAATCAATCGGATCGAAATTTGAGAATCTGAATAACAATGAAATAATCTGTGTCGGACCGTTTAGTTTTTTTGGCTTGAGTATCACACCTTTTTTTGCGCCATAATGAAAATCCGTTTTTGGAAAATTTGATTTTGCTCTAGCGTCTTTAAAAATAAAAATATCAAAAAAACCAAAACGGTTCGACACAGATAAATATAATAATAATCCGTGTTGTAAAAATCATTGCTCTATCTTCAAAAACCAGGGAGGAAATAGTCGAGAGCGATTGTATGGAGAATTGACCCCTCCTGTATCGTCTTAACTATTGTCAAATACTGATGAGACTCGCCAAGACGACTTAAATCCGGAAATTTTATTTCTCAATCGTAATGCTGACTGTACAAACGAAAACATTGTAAAAAAGAACAATTCACATATTTTTACGCTTCACTGCGTTTCCTCCAGTTGAGTGGACTCTTCAATGGCGGACGCGGGACATATTCCCACAACCAGTACCACAAATGTATCCAACGACTCCAAAGAGACACGTAATCACATATCACATCCCGCAAATTGTGAGAACATCGCGGAATCACGCTAGCTGACACCAAAGGGAACCAAACACCTTAATAATATCCTGCCAATAACAACTTTAACAAACACCAAATAAAGCTCAATTGTGAAAAGCCACCTTCGTGTTCTTAGATCTTTTTGATTCGGAAGAGATGTTCGTATCAAAACACCGTAAAGTAAATATCTTTCCTATTCTAAATTAGACTTTCATAAGCAAGTCCTATGATTGAAAACACAATGGTTTTTGTGACGAACTTAATGCTCTTTGACAGCATTTGTTTTACTTTACGGACTATGTTGAACCTTTCGTATAATTTGGATAATTTTCTTGAGACTAGATGATTTGAACTGTGTGTTGGGTGACAAAGGTCAGGTTTCAAATGACTGTGTGCGATAAAGTTATTGTTTATTAGAGTAAACTAATACTTCCTTGTGTTATGTAGTAATAAAAGTGTTTATTGAAGAAAGCAATACCACAGACACAGAGACTTTTTATGTCGCGCCCTCTTCATTTACGTTTATTTAGTAAGTATACAGTACCTTTATATCATTATACATAGATATATAAGTGTATATAGTGCAGCGAGTATAGGTATATTAAATGAAACGCATCTAGGGTAGGTACCTAGCTAAGGTGCCTGTCTAATGTTAATTTAACTTAAGATTACACAAGTGGTGTTTGACTATAATTAGTTGTGCAAAAAGCTTAAAATACTATTGAATATATACCTAACAATGTACTATTGTAACCGCTGTTGGCAGACCTTAATAAATTAAATTAAATTAAATCACTCTTTCATAATACTGCGTTAGACCCGACGACGTATGTTACTAATGAGCCCTACATCATAATGTCCAAACACCCGCCGGCCACATCATAAGATTTTGACTAATCACTCCGTTATCTGTTATTAGTGCAGTGACGTCGACCAGGGCGGCATAATAGACGGAAGTTGTTGCACCAATCGACACCTACTCGACGCGCCATTGTTAGCTAGTACAATGGTACAGGCCACACGGCGCTGATTGTTTTGATCCTTTTTTACAAGAAAAAGTGTCTGTCTTTGAATTGATAGTGTTGAAAAATAGAAATGAATACGTGTTGAATGATTCCTGGATGGTTAAAATTGTGTGAGAGGTAAGTAGTCTAAGTCTTGGGAGAAGGAGGCTTGGATTGGATTGACAAATAGATAATGCATAAATACATAATAAGTCGTTGAACCTGAAAAGCTACACAGGATTGGCTTGGTTAAGAAAAAATTAAAAACTTATTTTTATCCAACTAAAAAAGAAACAACTAATTATTTGACAACTGCTTGTAACTGTAATTTGATGACAGAGGTACTCATGACAATAAAATATTATCAGACTTCAAAATAGGAAAATATAAACAAAATAAATCAAATACTTAACAAATAAATGGTGTTGATAAAAGCTGTTTTCAGTTTTCAAGTGCGCTGTTTTATGCATGCATTTATCAAAATAATAAAATGAATTGTAACTATTTTATTTGGATATTTAGGGGTTAAAATAATTATCAATATCAGATTTCAGATAAAATAAACATCACAGCTCTGTGTGTTTTAAACCAACCCAAATCCTTCGTCAAGGTGTGTTGTTTACGTTAGTAATTTAATCGGATGATTAAAAGTACGTCAAACTAACGCCCTCGAATGGGATTAAAAACTACGCACTCGTACATAAAATGAACTTGTACTATTTGTATAAAGACTAAAGAAGCTTGTGAAAAAACTCCGGATAATCTATTATGTTAGGTATTACTACAATCTAGATATTTATTTGTGTATTTTTATGTCATCAGGCATTTTTAACGAAGTTGGATAAAGTTGTGCCATCAACAATGTCGTGGACAATTTTGTCTTTTAGTCTATCTTTGGCTTTGATCATTTTGACTTTGGAGGAATTCGGTGCTTTTTAAAATCAAAATCTCTGGTATCTCATCGCCATTGAAGGTGACGCTTTGTCCGGCTCGCACTGGTGCTAATCAAACCACGTTGTGTGTGCATTAACTTACTAGCCCACTTATTACCATCCGTACGGCCCATCTTCATGAAGTAGGTCAATGGTAGGCCACTTTACAACCCTGTCTTATTGACATTGTGATTTAATTGCTATAGAAGTCACAATGGCGTTTACTGTGAAAAGGTTCTACACTGGCCTAGAATTCAAATTAGTGGACAGTAAGTTAATGACAAGACGTCGCCCCAGAGCCAAGTGGAACCCACCAACATTAGCAGAGCACAACATACAGTCACAAGTCCTTATACAGCGGCAGTAAGGGTCATATTTGAGTTGTGCAAGTTATCCGCAACGTGTAATGTTTCAACCTGACAGTATCGTGGGATCGAGATGGAAGATATAGGGAAAGGGAGAGGTCGAATGCGAAACAATTAAAATGATAGGTGAAGGGTATTATAATATGTGTAACATGATAAACTAGTAGTAATTTATAGGTATTCAGCCGGCTTAGCCGAGGTCATCGAAACGCAAATGTCGCTGTCGCGATTGTTTGGAAAAGTGATAGAGAGAGCGATACACACACATCTATAAAGAAACGCTAGTTATTGTGAAGCTGGCTAGGCTAAGGCACCCTATATACTTATATGCCTCACAAAAAGTTGTCATTGCGTCATTTTGGTAAAATATCTGAAAACTACTTAGATAAAACTTGTTCACATAATTTACTAATTTAATCACGATTACTTACTTATACGTACATATTTGTTATGATTTATGAATGTCAAAATACACTATGTAAAACAAAGAATGCTCAAATTTAATTAAACAACCCAGAAATTGTAATGAAAAATAAATCGATTGCACGCTAAAATTGGACGCAGCTAACACGCGTGTTTTAAGTCACGCTTTAACAAAAATTCAAGGTTCAACTTAGAAATTACCTACTTGATGTAATTACTGTTACTTTGTTTTGGAGTTTCTGAAAAGATTTACTATACTTACTACTGCTTTAACCATCTGTGCCTACCTAATTTAAACGCCGTATCACGTGTTTTGGTATTTACATTAAAAAAATATCTTTGTAGGCAGTAACCAAGTCGATTATTCCCGTATTTGTCAAAGCAATAAATGACTATGCAAAGCATCCGCCCTAGGGCCGTAAAACTTTGCTGCGTGCGTATTCCCACTGCTTGCGCAAACGCACTTTTCTGACCCGCCATTGTATTTCGAGCTTGAGAGCCAGAGAAAAGGCAACATACAGATCCGATGTAGTGCGAAATGTTTTTCTTTCGTGTTTTCACGGAAACTCACGAACTTGCCATGCTATTTCAATATGTATAAACTAACGTTGATGAAACTAGCACCACAAATACGAACGTTTCCGAGAAAATACGAAGGAAAACGAATTACGCACTACATCTTCACGCAAACGTAAGTTGTTTATATTTGAAGTTCGAAACAGGGAGCGCCAAAAAGTATTCAGGAAGTGCGTAGAATAAGTTATAAGGGAAAACTTCAACATCTGGGTGGCTAGCCGAATGGCACAATCGCTCACGAAACGCTCACGAAACGAAGCGCTAGTAGATATCTATCTCTATCGCGCTTGCGTATTGGCGCGACAGAGCCAGCGGCGTATCGCTTTCGTTTGGCGTCGGAGAAATGCCATTCGGCTACGGGGCCAGGCCCCGAGCAAGCGCGATAGAGATAGATATCTACTAGCGCTTCGTTTCGTGAGCGTTTCGTGAGCGATTGTGCCATTCGGCTAGCCACCCTGTGCAGATGTGCCCTGTGTGGCCGAGCGGTTTATAGACGTTCGCCGTGATTGCAGAGTAATCTGATTCAATCCTAGGCTCAGGCACTCCTAGGTACAATTTCATGTGGAAGATTCTTACGGTGTATAACTTTTCGCAAGGAGTGGAGAGATATGGATGCATTTTGATTTCAGTAACTCAGTTAATTTAATGGCGAAAGTTCAGGTGTTTTACAAGGACTCAAGTTCGAGCTATGCCCGATGCAGTAAGATATTCATTTTTCTTATAATATAAAGTAACAATCCAGTTATCTTGCATACATCTTAACACTGATTTATCCTTGTTCGTTATAGCTATAATAATAACGCCAGTGCCATTAAAAACGGCCATTCGTAAACTGTAACATTAATTTTATCGGCTGTTAAACGGTGACGGTAAGGAACGACGCTTTCAGCAGTTTTATCTCTGATCCGGCGTTGAGAAGGATTGGATTTGCATTATTCAAATTAAAGGGCTTTTGTTTTACTTACAGATTTGAAAATGACAAGTGACATTTTCAAGGAAAAGGTACAGATTGTCGCTTGGTTGCGATTGGTACCTAATAAGAATTAACAACGTTTCAAAATTTTCAATGTCCCTAAATCGAAAACCATTTCGAGATATACGCCTGTAGATCACAAAAATATATTTTTTAATATATTTTTTCCATATTTTTAGTAAAAAATTCTTAAAAATAGTTTAAAGGGGAAGTGACGTTACATAGTTGTTCGGAGCTGCCACTATAACCAGGGGCGGCTCACTCCGCGATTCCATCGCCGCGCTACAAGTACATGCGGGCGGCCGCGAGTTCGCGGCCTAACCAGGGGTGGCTCCCATTCACACAGAACGCACGTTCGCACTTTCTATTGTTACTATACGTCGCGAGTTTTTTTTAAGGTTCATATGAGATATCCGCGTGTGGAATGGCTAACATTGCTTAGTTAAATAAACATCATAAATAACTAGGACAATCTTACACAGATCTACTATTGATTATGTCAGTTTAGTCATTTATGTCCCACGAAAACGTTCAATAAGGCTTGTGACGTTGGAACTTAAACAAAAATATATAAATACTGTATATACCTAGAAAGTACCCAAGATTTGAATATAACATTTTATCTGAGTATTCATTTTTTTAGTCCATAGGCAACCCTAGCGTCCGACGCTGTGCACGTGCGGTTCGTTTCTTTGTAATCATTTTGTAGGCATTTAAAAAGGCGGCATTTCGTGAACATCAAAGCAGTGGGCCTTCTGTACTTGTACTATTATATATTCTGTGCTATAACCAAAAAAATCTTCCGGTTGGGGTATCACTTGAGTTTGACTGTGACACTTGTCACCGCTCCGCTTGTAGTATGGAGAATAGAGGTCAGGAGCGAAAGCTTTATAAGTATCAGAAGTGCACATTTAAAACTATAGAAAGGTGGCGCTGCAATTGCAGGTACATAAGGGACACACAATTTTTTTTTTGGGTACACGTAATTTTTCGACTGTTCTACTTTGACAGATTTCCTTCCTTATACTTCTACATTCCATGGCTCGTAGTTATTCAACATTGTTGACAGTGACACTTGACCGTCAGACATATCGGACTGTTTTTTTTAGGGAATGAATGAATTTTTTGTTTTCTTAGGTGTATGAAACAACACATGTGACGTCATTAAGTTGAGTCTTGACGTTTGTAATTTACGCTTTTTATGCTCGAAGTAGTAATAAAAAGCGATTTTCGCGTTAAAATAGATTTTTTTTTTAAATTAAAAAATACGTACATGTATCTTTTATATTGAGTTCTTTCAAACCAGAAAATAAAAAGTAGTACTCAAAAATATGAAATGTTGTCAATTACCGTGCCTGAAGCTTAAGCGGTGTGGGTAACTTCTGCTTGAAAACGTCACAATTGATAAAGGCAAGGCATCTAACTAGGGTAGACTCGCCTCATTCGGTGACACGCCTAATTCGGTGATACAAGCTTTGAAGCACTATTCCGAAAGACGATTTTTGGTTGTTTATTATTGCCTACATACCTTAGATATATTGGCTACATAGAATGATGATTGATGAACATGGTTAGTCAAAACTACTACCAATATCATCGTCTACGTAGTCCAGAATTCTTTCTGAAAATCAAAATTCTAAGGGGGAAAATATCAACAGCATTTTTCATTTTATATTTTTCCGCTTTTAGACGAACGTGTCTAAAGAAATCGATCACGTATAAACACCCTAACAACCAAAGGATTATCTAACCCGTTGCCGGCTTATAAATATGTAAATATTAACGATATCCAAGACAAGTGATTAAAAACTACCTGCCGACGAAGTGTAGCAACGACCAAGGCCAGCCTTATGACTTATGTAATTAAATCGGGTTATTAATCAAATTGTCGGTCGATGTAATGACATTTACGACTCTGGTTGTCATGACATCATACTCAGACTAGCTAAAATAGCGTAAGACTAAGATAAAGTCAGACCAGAAATATATGTAGGTACATACGCCAACGCCATGTTGTGGAATTTTGTTAGAATTATTTTCTTCATACTGTAGTGAATTGTCACCGCATGCTACTAAATAACCAAAAAATTAAAATTTTGAAAAAACCCGCGACCGCGACATAGTGGAAAGATTTTCATGAAACAAGAACACTCCCGACTAACTCAGATTTCAAACAAAAAAACTAAATCTAAATCGGTTTATCCGTTCGGGAGCTACGATGCCACAGACAGACACATACACAGACAGAGAGGCAGACACGTCAAACTTATAACACCCGTCGTTTTTGCGTCGGGGGTTAAAAACGGCGACGTCCTTGACAATAGTCACATATTTATGTTGCTGGGCAGAGGATGGCAGGTGGACCAAAATGTTAACGGAATGGTGGCCGCTAACAAATGTAAGAAGTGCCTGGCATCCGTTGGCTCGTTGGATCGACGACATCCGAAAAATTGCGGGTCACAACTGGATGAAATTAGCCAAGGACCGGGAGAAGTGGCTAGAAGAGAGGCCTATGCTCAGCAGTGGGCGATAAAGGGCTGATACTGAATACAAGTATTGCTGAAAACAATTAATTATATAGCTTATTAATGATGATATTGATAATTCAATGTATTTTTATACAATTTTTTTTTTACATTTAGAATTTAATTTGTATGAAATTCCATTATCTATCAATCGTCCTAGCCGCACCTGCAACGTCATACTTCGCTGCCAATTATAAGGCACATAACATCAATATTTCATACCATGTTTGAGAAAATTATTTCATTAAAATCTGGAATCTCAATAAAATCATTATGTTCAATATTGTACCGTTACCTTGCATATTATTAAGTGATATTAATTAATTAATGTGCAAAATATGCAATGCTATTATCATGTGCAAATTATCGAATATTATCTTCGAAATATAATGTATCCAATAACAAAAAAATTATAATAACGAAATGACTAAAAACGGAGTAACAATAAATATCATAAATAGATTGAGCTACTTATTTTAATACCACATTACATAATTACAAGGACAAAAGAGATAGTATATCAATAACCTGGATTATTGACGATTAGCCACTGTCCAATATTTTTGTCTCTGACGGTCGTCTACCTATCGCCGTGCCGCCCACAACATACATAATATATAATTCAGCAAGTATTATTAATTGTGAATCCCTAATACATACATACCTAAGGCTGGCATATGAACTCTGTTACAAAACTAAACCGAATTGAATTATGTTTTCTTTTTTTTCCATTATAAATGGGCTTATTCTTGGCCACAGACTAGCCAAAGGCCTACGATGGAGCGAGCTCGCCCAGAAGACACCTGTTCACCCTCGGAAATATATCCACTGGCAAGGAATTCCACTTCTTGGCAGTTAGTAGTTAGAGTAGCGCTATGTAGAGTATTTTAGATTTTCGATAAATATTAGCTAGTTGCCAGTTAAAGCAAGTACAGTTATCAACAAAAGTTTGCACCAATTTCCTCATTTTCTTTCCTGAAGTCACATACATTTACCACAAACCACAATGCACCAATCGGACACACTCTGCACTGCACCGCAACCACTTGTAAAAACACAGTAACGCGAGCAAACAGCCACATTCCACCGGCCACTTGTTTACCCTAACGGATCGCAACACCAGCTCAAATCAAACAATACACTCACCTACTCCACCAACATTATTTTGCAGCTTTATACTCTTTACCGGGCTATTACGAACTGTATTACAACGAGATGAAGTTCTGATCCGTAAAGTCTCTTTAAACACGCTATTGAGTGATAGCTTTTTTTTACCCGATTTTTTCTTCAATCATAGACCGTAACTTAAAGTGTTAGAGTACAAGGTATTTTGTTAAGTCAATGTAACACTTGAGATTAAACACGGTAAGTGAACATTACGAAGCTTTTTTGGTAAAGTCAGGTGTGAATGAAACGTTGACACCTCGCTGTGATGTTTGGAGCGGGTCCATAAAGTTTCCTTTTTCGTATTTGTCGCTTTGGAAAAGTACGATGACTTGCGTCAAGCTTGTTAAGTTTATGGCTTTTATTTTTACTTGATTTTCTGTATTTGTGCATGTAACCAGCGGTGATCACATGGACGCTTCTTAATCACCTATCACCACACACTGTACCTGTCAACAAACTTGTAAGTGAGATACTTTGAGACCATGCTGACACCAAACGTTAATTTAATTCATGTCCTGTCTATTCTTCTATTAGTGCATTTTCAAGACACTGAAAATGACAGATCTCAAAAAGAACATTTTAAAGAGATAATAAAAGAACCAAAGTACCAAGGTACCTAACCTACATAAGTACGTACCATTAAAAATAACGCGGATACTTAGGCAATAGAGGCGTTCAAAATCCCAATACCTGGACATTATTATTTGAAGGATTTTCGACATGTTTTTTTTTTTATTATGCTCGATCGACAATTTAACATACATGCAGGTACACGGACCTGTTTCGACTTACACAGGCAAAACTCACATACAGTAAGCTCCCAACCGTTTATTGAACGACCCTCGTCCCGTATTAATTGCAACGTCCGTCGAACATGGCTCAAATCTAAATGAATTCCGGGCCCACGCAGACCATTTACATAGCCCAGTCTTGGACGCCATTTGTTCGGCTTACCGAGCGTTAGTAAGGAACTAAGCCTTTTGGCTTAGGTCAGTAGGTACTATTAGGCTACATTTCAGCTTTTGATAAAAACCTGTCAGCTGACCATTTACTCGTAGATTTCTTTTTATTCTGCAATTTATTCTGCTTACCGAGCGTTAGTCTTTAATAAGCCTTTTAATTAGTTTAGATCAGTACTAGACTACACTTCAGCTTTTCACAGAAAACTATCAGGTCCATTTTATTCGGTTAACCGAGAGTTAGTCATTAGTTAGTCATATAAGACGACCGGTCTGGCGCAGTCGGTAGTGACCCTGCCTGCTGCGCCGCGGTCCCGGGTTCAAATCCCGGTAAGGGAAGTTATTTGTGTGATGAGCACAGATATTTGTTCCTGAGTCATGGATGTTTTCTATGTATATAAGTATTTATATATTATATGTATCGTTGTCCGAGTACCCACAACACAAGCCTTCTTGAGCTTACCGTGGGCCTCAGTCAATCTGTGTAAGAATGTCCTGTAATATTTATTTATTTATTATTTATTAGAGGGAATTGTCAGAAAGCAACTAATCATCATCTCTTTGTCTTCCACTACTGATGAGTATAGGCTCCCTTCTAAGAACGTCACATGTCCTGGTCCTGAGTTAACCTCATCCAGAAATGACTTGCAATGTTCCGAATGTCGTCCACCAAACGAGAACTTGAATAAACCTCATGTGTAATGTTGTTTCTTTTGCCATCTGGCTCTTTGCTCGCAAAACCACTTACGACTCGCGAATGGCTTAAGAAAATATGAAAATAAGATAACGCCAAATGAAAAGGATGCATCTGTTCCATCAAAACGTTTAAAACGGGTAAATTCGGCCAAGCACAAGCAGGCAATAGACTATTGACCTATTTCTATAATATTGGCTAGTCTGACATGATTTCGCCCTGCAATGTGAACGACTCCCGCGCAGCCGACGTCGTATGAATATGCGATGCAAACTATGATTTAAGCGCAACGATACGAGTGGGCTTGTTCCTGCTGCATGCTCGATTAGTACCGTCGTACCCGCTTGTTGTTTCAACAATATTGACTACAGAACTCTTATGGTACTTGTCTCTATTTTTTGAAATTAATAAATTAGAGGTACATTTTAAATCGCTCCTGTTTATAAGGCTCTATCTATACCAGAAAGGTGAGTCTAAACTATCTTTGTCAGTTTGTCAGATATGGTTAAAAATACCTTGAGAATTACTTTGCTAGTCTTATAAGAGTTTAGAGTAACTGAAACTGAGAAAAATTTTATGGTGAAGTTGGACAAAATCTTCAAAGAACACAGTAGCGTTACGATTAAGTGAAACAAAATCTGAGGGCTTCCGGTCCGATGAGGCTCCTGTTAAACCGAGATTCCAAGAGAATAATGGGGGTACCCATTGCCCCTGTTCGATTTGCCACGGGCGTTAGTTGCTTCAATTACGCCTCAACGGGCCACATTCCAAAATCATACCTGTCATTTTTTGTTGAACGAAAGATCGTAGTAAGAACTTTTTAGTATCACTAGTTGCCATGGTAACCGTGTTACTATTGCCCCTTGTCGACCGAGACTGAACACAACAAAAACTTGGTCCACGCAATTATCCAGCCAAAGAATATAAAGTAATAAAACTTATAGATAAGTAACATAACCGTGTACACGCGCTGCAAAGGAAAAAAAAAAAGAAAAAGTCGATGTCGTTTTGTAAAGATATCGGTTTTTGCTTGTTGACCAAGCTCGGCCTTGCTCTCTAACGGGTTCCGATTACTCAACGAGATCTGATATAGGTAGATACCATGAAATTGGAGATTACTAATACTGTGCAGAAGGTGCAACTAATAAACGAGGACGGTGACTTTATAGCCCTTGTTGGATTCTGATCGGAAAAGTTCTCAAGTTTCTGTGTTTGTCAAATGCCAAATTGTTGTAAAGTTGAAAAGACCCTTGACAATCATTTTGTCCGGACTTAGGCGGTAAGTAATTATTAGCTACATGAAATCCGACCGAAGCGTAAAACAGACCAGTAGGCCTAGCACATGATGGCCGCGGGAGTATGTCGCCGCGAGATAGATGCCACGTCTTCTTCTAACTGTATTAATAACATAAGGACGGGTAGTCTATCTCGCGGCGACATACTCCCGCGGCCATCATGTGCTAGGCCTACAGATCACAAAGCACATTTGTGAAGATATCAATCGCCAATAGAATTAAAATAATATATTCCACCACTCGTACCATTTGTCATCCCGCAAAATTTTGCTTTTCGTATGGCGTATATGGATTTACAAATGTATTTTTAGGCTAGGTTTTTCTCTGACCATCTATGTGCGGGAAATCAACATTGCAATACTTGTCGCCTGCTGCTTTATGATCTTTCAGTTGACCATAATATGTTAATTGCACATATTGGAATTTGGGATCCACCATCAGGAAAAGCAAAGGGCCAACGTCCAGATGTATTTTTACCTATTTCCTCAATAGATCTCACCTGACTCTCCGTAACGGGACATTGATTACTCCAATCTGATCCGCGAATAACTCACCCAAACTCTTATCTGAAAACATTTACTCTTCAACTTTGCAGGTTTATATCGGTTGAGGCAAGGTTGGTTTTTGATTGGATGTGGCGGTGAGATGGGAGGTTGGGATAGTGTGATGGTCGAGATGTTATCTGTGGGCGTCGTGACGGCGCGGTCGACTCGTTTTTACCTCGCACAGAGACGAGGTGACGATAAAAGCTTGCAATCTCCGTACAAAGCAGTAACCCTTACCACTATGTCCACTAGTGTTTTCTATGTTTGTCGCATGACTTGAAACATACCTACACTCCAGTAGAATAACACCCGTCATCTCATCTTTAACTTGCTTTCGTTTCATATCATGTCTCACCATCCACCTCTTCCTCGGTTTTCCTTTCCCGTTACTTCCTTAAGATTACTAGCCATAGTAAATTCACTAAACGTAATAAGTTACCGCTTTCACAAAAGTATGTACCCATTTAAATATCGTTCTCTATTTCCAGTTGTTATCTTTCGTTTTAATTATTTCTATATTTTTACTTACTTACTTACTTATATTGTTTCAAGGCTTTACTTGTAACGTTTGTATCGGATAACATATGAGTGCATATTCTTTCTGTGATTTGATGTTGTAATCTAATATCAATCTCGATTTGCGATTGTCAATTTTATTTTCCTAGCCTTCGTGACGATTACGTACGGAGCTAACAGTCTATATTATTCCTCCATCTTGACCGTTGGTTTTGTTTCACGTTTTGTCGGTTCCCGTTGTTGGTAATCAGTGGAGATAACATTGCTGATGGGTTAATTTGTTACATGTTACGTCTTACGGCTTTTGACAAGGATCATATACTTACATCGGCGTTTGATTGTAATGGCCGCAGGTCATGGATTTTCTAGGCAAATCGTGAATGGTGACAATCAATATCTTTTTACTGAGTCGAAAGACATCCGCTACGCGGGGCACCTATTTCTCTCTCTCTTCAGATTGTTTGCTCGTTGCATACTTATTTTCAACCAAATGACGTTCTCCTATTTATTGGTTCAATTTAGTGTGAGTACCAGTGGAAACATCATACAATTATTTTAAGATTTGTCGGATGTTACGATTTCAGATCGAGTTTTTAATGACTTATTAGATTAGTTGCGCGTTTTTATCTTGAAGTAGCGGCTTCGATCGGTTTCATTAAAAATATTAAGAGGGGGTCGTACGAAATCCTCGAAAAGTGCATTCGGCGTTTAACAAATGCTGCTCACATTTCTAAATTAAATGAAATAAAATAAATGTAGTTATTATCTTAAAAAGTGTGTCTACAACTTTTGACTATTCACAATCTCCAATTAATAACGGTGTAATAACTAAACCCACACAAAGTTGACCTAAAATGAGAAAAACGTATGTCGCCGTTTAGTAAACTTTGTTAAAAAAATTCAATACTTTAGTTATAACATTAAGTGATTCTAAAAGCCAGATAAATGGACTACAGGTTTTGAGGTTTTTTATATTTTTCCTCTCAAAGGCAACAAAGAAATTTTACCTTAAATTTAAACTATCGTAAACTTTCCATACATTCGCCATTGCTGTCAGAATTCTCCTTTCGATTAGACGCCCTGAGCGGCTCATCGGAGGCAGACGTGTCGCCGGTCGCTCCGCGTTGACGTTTAAATTTGACAAATATTTTGACAGAAAATAGTGTACGTACACGAAAAACCATACCAGTGTAAAACTGTGCTCAAAATAAATAGGGTAAATCAATAATGTCAGGTGGAGATCCAATCTCATTTAAAGTTTAAAGGTGCATGGCTTGTGCATAAAAAATAAATAAAAATATATCACATTATTAAAGAAAATAACGAACACAACCGAATGAGTATAAATGATTTCATTCTAGTTCGGTTAAATTGAAAAAAGTTTCATGTTTTCTTTTACTCATCGGAATACATTTTCATTACGCTGGTATTAACAGTACGTCATTTTAAAAATATATATGACAGCACCTACGTCAAATTTTGTCAACCAAACTTCACAGGTTGTATGTAAACAATTACAATTTAATTTATTCATACATATATTCAGATACTTATTAATTGATTCTTACTTAGAATAGAAAAAAGGGGGATGCGAGCGGGTATAGGTTTAGTGCTTCTAGTTCAAATTTAATTGTATATATAAAAAAATGTCTCAATTTCATTAAAGATTTACTCTGTGCATACCACGAACACGTAACCGTAAGTTGAAAACAATAATAATTATAAAGTACCTAAATATATTGTTGTTTAGAAAGTTAACGCTCGTTTTGAATGACACTTCTCCACTCAACTAGACTAGACCAAATATTCATGGAACAGTCACCAGCATATATGACTATGAACGGCCGTGCAAAAATATCTAATTTTCTATAGGGGACCATAAGTATATGACGACATATTCCCGGCAAAAATTTGTGATGCTCCGTGACCGGCAAAAACATCGTCTCTCTTTCTAGCGTCTCGCGAGCGTAGCGTCGGGCCAACTGTATGGAAAAAGACGCCGCGTCGGCGCGGCTTAGCCATACAGTTGGCCCGACGCTACGATTGCTAGACGGCAGATGTGGGGAGTGTCCTTATCCGCAGAAATATCTGATCGGGTAGCTTAAAAATATTTGATTCCTTATAAATAAAAATCTAAATTACACTCTCACTCGCATAAATATCTATCCATTGTTAAAGCAAATATATCTTACGGGCTAGAAATCATTAATATGTAATTAAAGTGCAATAACAAACCCTACCTTAGTTGCCTTAGAGCGGTAAATTGTATGAGGTGATTTGACATCAGACTCACGAAACACGTGCAGTATTGTCAGTACATATGTCTGTCTCATCTGTTGTTAAACTATGACAAGTAAACTTATTACAAATCTGATATCAGAAGCCTTTTTACAAGCTTTTATTCAACTTGCCTTGTTAGTATATCTTAGTTTGGGCCAAAACGTAGAAGCTAAATTTGACCCGCTTTCCGATTTGCGATTGAGCTGAAATTTTGCACACTTATGTAAATCACGTGACAATGCAATATTTTGGTATCATGGAGGTGATCTGATGATGGAGCAGAAAGGTGGTCAGAGGAACTCTGTTATGAAACGTCGTATCCCCATTGAGTAAGGGGTATTTAGAAACATCTCGGAGAGCAATAGATGATTTTTGAAAGAAAGGTACAGTCGGCTAAGGTAAAGCCTGTGCCAAAAATGATTTTTTTGCAAAAAAACTTATTATAAATTGGGAGGTGAATTTTTATATTATCTCTACATATCATTAAGAAGAAAAACCGGCCAAGAGCGCATCGGACCACGGTCAGTGTAGGGTTCCATTCCGTAGTTTCCGACATTTTACATATTGACAATTTAATAAATACCGTAATTTGGGGTGAATAGGGTTCCCGGGGTATATAATGCTATTATATTTAAATAATATATTTTATGATTTATGTAAATAATATATTTACAGACATGAAAATGTCTGTCAAAGTAGGCATTCAAATTTATTGGATTTTTTACTCATTTTAACTTCATTTTTGTGTGAAATTTTGCTAAGAATTAGTTCATTATCCTTTTGAATGTAGTGTATACCTACACTTCTAAAGTTTATGTTTAACAGAAAATCATAAGACATATTTTCATTTTTATAATGGTTTTCATGAAGAAAGCGATGCAACTGTGTTGGGGAACTTTTACGGGATGAACAAATATCCGCGGCCTGAGGGGTGAATAGGATCAATAATGGGGGGAAACGGGTCGCAAAGGGGGTGAATAGGTTTACGAAGGGGGTGATTAGGGTCGGAAGAGGGGTGAATTGGGATGTGTAGTCAATGGTTGTCAAATTGTATAAAAGATATATAACTTACCTAAAGTGATGTTTTTATGAATGACCTCTCTGTATATGGACGCAATTTATACGTCAATGTATTGCTTCGTAGTTAGACTAGATACAATAAATTAACATTTAGAAATGTTAATCACACTTCTGTCAACCACAAGTCAACGTTTCTACTTAAGTCCACAAAAATCACCCATGGTTGCTATAATATAAACGGATTACTTTAAAATAAAAATCATAAGTATGAAACTATACATCTAGGGAAGAAATAAAATTATTTTATTGAATAATTTTTGATTTGTTATTTTCAAGTTTATATAAATAATAAATTCTCAATTCGCTCAAAGGTTGGAAGAGATCCCTTATAGGTATAAGTTCGCCTTTATATTTATATTTATTTATTCATACAACATACAAGCTTACAGTATTAAAACCAAGACGCTTACATGCTACATAATTTACAATTTACTTACACAAAAACAAATACATATTTAAACATTACACACTTAAATTTAAAAACATATATAACCCAGACAAAAATGACCCTGGGGAGTCAAAAAATACGTCAACCTGAGGCTGTTCGACTGAAATTTGATTTAGAAGTGAGAGTGCCCGATTGGTGGGAGCATTACCAGCTTGCCGCGTGCGCACCCCGCCTGCGGCAAACAGTCTTCTTCTGCGTCGTGGCGGCAGAGCGCCACCCTCACTGGCACCAGGTACACACGTTCTCGGCGCCTGAGCTAGCAGTCCTATCCGCTCAAGCACCTTACTGTTATTAATTCTATTACGCAACAGGTTATAGTAATGCATTACTAATAACATTTTCCGCCGTAGTTCTAGAGTATCTAGTCCTACCATTCCAGACACAAATAATGAGGGAAAAAGTAGTGGGTAGTATCCGTACGTCCTTTTGTAGACATAACGGGCAAACTTTCTCTGTATCCTTTCCACCATGAGAGAATACTTTGCTTCATGAGGATCCCAGATACACGCACCAAACTCCAACCTACTACGAACATACGCATTGTACAGAGTCATTGCCACTTTAGGATTCTGAAACTGCGACGCAGTTCGCATGATAAAACCTAGCATTTTATTAGCACGCTTACAGATCTCAGTTATATGCGCACGGAAATCTAAATGTGATTCTAAGGTCAAACCAAGATCGCGGACCACATCGACCGTCTCTAGTGGTACCCCTAGCAGATGATATGACGAGGGGGTTTTAGCTGCACGTGCTCTGGAGAATGAAATCAGCTTACATTTAGTGACATTAAAGGAAAGCCGATTTGCAATACTCCAGGCCGCAACATTGCTAATGTCACGCTGTAGCGCTTCACAGTCTGCCATATGCTGCACGCTTCTAAACAGCTTTAGGTCATCCGCGAATAGAAGGCACTCTGCGGTGGATATCACATCAGGTAAATCATTTATCATGATGTTAAATAAAGTAGGACCCAAGGTGCTGCCCTGGCTTACTCCTGATCGCGTGTAGTATGGTACTGTTTGGCATCCATCCATCTGGACAAACTGACTGCGGTTGCGTAAGTAGTTGGAGAGGAACCTCAGAAGCTTTGATGTAAATCCCAAAGCAGAGCACTTCTGTAGCAAAATGTCATTACTAACCAGGTCAAAAGCTTTGCGGAAATCGAAGTAAGCCGAATCTACCTGGTGACCCAGTTCCATTTGCGACATAATGTAATCAACATACACAATAAGGTTAGTAGTGGTCGAACGGCCTTTCCGAAATCCATGCTGGGAGTCAGCCAAGCTCACTGCAATCTGCCGGCTAATATGTCTTTCGATCATCGTCTCAAACAGCTTCGCAAAAACTGAAAGAACCGCTATTGGTCGATACTCGGTAACTTCTGATAGATTTCCTCCTTTGGGTACTGGTGTCACGCGAGAAATTTTCCACCTTGCTGGATATTGGCTAGATGCTATGCTAATATTAAATATGTGTAGCAAGGGGACCTCTAGTGCAGATATGCAATCTTTAACAAGGTAAGGAGGAATTCCATCAGGACCGGCAGATGAACGAGCCCTAAGCTTTTTGGCAGCGCCGCGAAGTTCCGACCCAGACAGGCTTTCTAAAGAAATATGAGCCGCATCACGAGTATTTCTGCTTGATGCTGCTTGCGACGACGCTTCCTCAGGATCTAACTTAGGCACATCATTCAGAAACACTGAAGCAAAGTATGAAGCAAAGGCATCGGCTGCTTCTTGCCCAACCACTGACTTTCCCGCATATTTATACTCCTTACAGGTGGACCTTTTTTAGCTTTGGACTTTACATAGGTCCAAAATGATGCAGGGTCTTGGCCTATATTATGCTCCACTCGGTTGATATATTGACGATAGGCGTCATCAATTAACATTTTGACATGAGACCTGTAGTACCTGAAAAGCTCTCTGTTAAACTCTTCACCTTTCTCCTTGTACCGCTTTAAATGAAAATACTTATATTTAATGTTCCGTATTATGTCAGCTGTATACCAAGAAGGATAAGTGTACTTTGTACACCATAACTATACTGTATTTTTATGTCCTAACTTGTCTTATGTACAATAAAGTGTTCACATACATACATACATAAATTGAAATAGATATCATACACGAAAGAAAAAACGACAAGGCCCACTGGTGGCCGAGCCGGGAATCGAACCCGGGTCTTCAGCTTACGCAGCTAACGTCATTACCACTAGGCCACCCGCCCGCCGTGTGGTACCCGACGAAATTTCTCTAGTGTATGTTATCTCTGATAGGCACATTTTGACCACCTCGTATATGAATCTTTAAGGCCCTTTTGCACCAACCACTTAACTCAGGGTTAGTGGGCTGTCAACTGTCAAATTCCATGTAAAATGGTGGGTTAACCCTCAGGTTAACCCTCCATATTCGTTGGTGCAAGTGGCACTTAGAGGATTAGGGTATAGCGAGAGAGATGGCGGGTTCGATTCCCGGCTCAGCCACCAGGAGGCCTTGTCGTTCTTACTTTCGTGCGTGATATCTATTTCAATGCATAAGTATGAAAACGGATATGACTTTATTTTCAAGTAAGTAATTTTTGCTGATAAACTTTTTTTTCGGCATTCAATTTTGTAAGGTATGCTCCCAGCCGAAGATCAGCGCTGATGAAGAGGCACCAAAGAAAACACGTCCGTTCCATACAAGATTTATTAGCAGAGAGCGAAAATATAACCTACCTACAATCAATCGGCGCCTAATTACTAAACTACCCACATTTGTCACAAAATTATTTCAAAAATACTTAATTCATTATCAGTTTGCCGTTAATATTTGTGGGATATTAAATTGGACCAGCCGGCGTATCATGCTTCCAATTTTATCACTTGTCCACGTGGACAAGACAACTGTCACTCTCACACTGACATACTTGCCAAAGCGTGACGGATGCTTTATCCACGTGGATAAATGATAAAATTGGAATCATAATACGCCGGCAGGAGTGATATTTAAAAAAAACTATACATTTATAACCTTTTGAATTTTGGAATTCGGTTAAAAAATCCGGCCAAATGAGAATCTATTTTCGCACAATTGTAAAACTAAATTATCTTTACTAGTTACCTCCAAAATACTAAATGAAATGACATCTATTGCGACTTAAGTAGTTTGCATAAATTAGTAACACAATTCACCTAGAGATGGCGCTGTACTTTGGGCTACTTAGTACATCGTTTTCTGAAGATTTTGGGTTCATGGGGTCGGAACGGGTATGAACTAACTTAATTTGTGGTGAATAGGGCCAAAACCGACTTTTGAACATCGATAGCAGTTTTTTTTTTATGTGCCATGCTAATTTTTTACACAAAAAATCTTCCAGCGGTGTGAACTTCGGGTTGTCTTTGAAAATATGTCGTTTTATTTAGTAATTTTCGCTCACCCTAACGTTGGGGTGAATAGGGTCGGGAAGGGGGTGAATAGGGAAAAGTGCTAGGGTTGATTTTTTTGGATTACGAACAAAACCTGACCTGTCACGAGCATATTATATTTATTTTATCAAAAAATAAGGAACTAATATGTTATGTATTAATAAAATAAATTTATCGAAATCTAGACATATGATAACCCTAAACCAACCTTTATAGTTATATGGTGCTCTGACGCAGTGAACAAGTAAGTATGGTCGTGGGCAATGCGGATAACGTGTCAAAATATAAGCATAGTTTGTTGCTATTTTTCATGTTTAAATAACTTCTAAACTAACGTAGTGGGTATTAAAGTAAAAGGTTCACAGTGAATATTAGCTTGCCAGACATGTGTTTAGCTATACCATTGTATTGAGTGTTGTATCATAAAGTCAAACTAGGCATTTATTACTAATTATTTACTATGTGGGGTGTCTTTGATCACTTGCATGGGGTAACATTGACCATAATGACACATAGTTGATTATTGTCTGATTATATCACGGTACTTGTTGAGACTGATAATTTGATCTCTTCTTGTGATAAATATTGAAACAATTGCAAATAAAGTTGGTTTTTCGAAGATGGTAATTTTTATTTTTAATCAAAGTAACCCCAAAATAGCGTTAAAGAGTTGTAATATTTGACTCTGCGAACCGTTTTTTTATCTTTTCTTGAGATAAAATACTTTTGTAAGGGATTACATTCGATTACCATTAAAAAAATACATAGGGTGTCAAAGTAACCCCAATGTCAGTTTAAGTTTGATAACATCGTTTTTTGCGTACATTATTTTGTTACCTTTCTAGATTTTTAGCAGGAAAAGACTAAAAAAGTTGATGGTCCCATTTTTTTCTTTCTTTGTTACGTTACATTGACCAATTATGGAATTTATATTTCTCTAACTAATCATTTAATGGGTAAAAATACTCATTAAATGTAGAAGCTAGAGAAGTTTAAATTCCCAAATTGGTCAATGTAACCCCAGTTTACGGCAGACACCGTGAACCTTTTCTAATAATTCTCTTTTTATTTGAAAGAAAAATCGTTACGATACTAAAATATGCAATCTGAGATAAAAAAATGCTTTTCATATAGTTACAAACTTAGTTCAGATTTTTTTTCTGTAAAACTTTTATAAATTGTTCTACCTATCAAGTTCAAAATAATTTTTCTAGAAAGTCTTAATAAAGTTCTGCTTTTGAGATTTTTTCATATTTGAGAAAACAGCCCTTATTGCCTGAAATACGGCGACATTGATATTTGCTTTTTCGTATTTTGATGGTATTTTGACTGCACTGTTGTATTTTTTGCCATGCTAATTTGAACCTTATCTCTGAGGGATGTTTTTTAATTTTCAGTCACGTCACAGATGTTTATGACATAACATCTAGGTATTTAGCCATTTAAAAGAAACTACAAGTGGCTTTACAGACGTGGCGACTGCAACTGGTACAGGGCCTAAGCCATAATTTAAAATTATATTGTGATTTTTTTATGTATTTGTGTTCTATTTAATGCTAAGTATGAGTTTCAACATTTTCAACTCAAGAAACTGAAATTTAGAGAAGAGACTAGGAAATTGGGTAAGACGACGACATCAAGAGTCTGATGCAGATAGCGATGGCGGTATTGGATATGATAAGATATGCGTCGATATTCCCTGTCTTCCTTTGGGTCTCTGACTTGACTGCTGCTAGCTGTACTCTATTCATTAGGTTTTTATTTTATACACATGCTTTATTTTTGTATAAACTAAATGATAAAAAAACCTAACGACCAAAAAGAATAAAGAAAATATCTGATAGTCTTTAATACAACCCGCATATACGTAATGCACAGCTCAGGCCTCTGAAGACCTGCAGGGCAATCATGGTCGCGCGATAAATGATAAAACATCGGGCCGTCCCTATCGCACTTACAAATAAAGCGATAGGGCTGATGTTTTATCATTTAGCACGCGACCATAATTGTTTGCCTGGAGGTATCGGCCTTCACACACGTCTTTGAAAAATGTTTGCGGGGATAGGCAGGCTGACGATTTTTAATCTAAGTATAGAAAAGTAACGCAAAATGAAGTGCAAAGTAATTTGAAATACACCTAGGTAAACAATCAACTGAGTAAGGAACGTTATCTATATATTTAGGTAAATTAAAGTCACATGAGACATGGACAGAGAAGGAAAGCTAGATGACGCGTATTTTTTCTCTGTCTTCTTGTATGCTACCTTTTTTACAGTTTTAATTTCTCAAAGGAGGTCAGTAGTTGACTACAAACTCAAAATAACACTCTTGAAAAAAATTAAGGGTCACTGACCTTTCACAGTAAATTGAGGTAGTGTGAATGAAGGGTGTTTGTGTGTGTAATGGGGTAATTTGACAGATTCTGAAAATTCTCCCTGCTCTACCCCCTCTTAAGGTACAGCGGCGCAAATCTCGACTGGGGGGCAAATAACTGGTCCATTTTTTCCATGTTTTACAATGTTTGCATTATTAAATAGGGTGTCCACTGGTTAAATGTGGTAGGCGTGTTCAGTGGATACATGTAGATTGTAGAACTCAACATCAGTGTAATAATGGAAAAATGGATTAGTTACAATTGATCCCCAGTCGAGATTTGCCCCGTTGTACCTTACCTATGTTTTGCCAAAAATCTTCTTTTTTTTTCTTCTTTACCTTTCAGCCGCGTTTAAACTTAAGTACCTACAAGATTTTATTTTTCATAGGAATTGATCGAAGTTGTGGGTCTCTGTTTTGGCAGGTTTCGTCAGCCTCCTAAAATCATCTTTTGGCCGAAACTAAAGAAAAACCAAAATTTTGGTTTCGGGCTAATAAACACGCTCTTCAAAAACATTTTCTGCGTTTCCCAGTCTTG
The DNA here is from genome assembly GCF_023078275.1 of Leguminivora glycinivorella. NCBI lineage: Eukaryota > Metazoa > Arthropoda > Insecta > Lepidoptera > Tortricidae > Leguminivora > Leguminivora glycinivorella. The sequence goes on along the minus strand of NC_062978.1, from coordinate 22,377,818 downwards.
ATGTATTTGCATAGAAAAGTTTCACAAGAACTTACTTTGAGGTTTTTTTATTGGAGTCCTATAATATGTTTCCCATTCGCAATTGAAACGTCAGGTTTGCAGGCAAGAGCCATAAAGTGAGAAAAAAACTGGGCCCTTCGACCATATAACGAAAAAAAACAGTCCATATCACTGCAATGTAGGTATATTTTTCTTTTAACTTGTCTGCCCTCGCGCTCGTTGAAATACCAATTTTACGATCTTTTGCTAAATAAGTAGGGTTATGAGGTAGACATTATCATAATATCCTTGCTACGGTTTTTGAATTCTTTAGGTAGTCATGTTTTCAATATTTTCAAACTTGCATGCTGATGTATTGCGACTGAAAATTATCTATTACCATTCAGTCATATCGTAATATTCGTAATAGGTACTCACAAAATAACTAAGTTGTAAAAGAAATCCAATGAAATGAGGCTAATATAAGCAATTTAAAAACTGCTTCCTAGTTCTGAATGGAAAAATCAAGTCGTCTAGCAGTGCTTGAATTAATTCGTTAGTCGCCAGCGCTATTCCCATTATTCTCGCGAGTTCAGGCGAGTGATTCTAGACTATTGCATCCAAGCATGATCGTGTAGGCTTATGATCTGCAATAAACGCCATTGTATTCTTCAATAAACATCATCGGCCGATGACAGCGTCACATCGCATCACTCGTCACAATGATAGGTAGTCTATAAAGTAATATTGTGGTCTTCACACTCTGAGGTCAGACAGTCATCGATAGCATAAAATGGAGAAGAAAGCCTGGACGCAAACGGCAAGCTTTAAATCAAGGCTGTTCTTTCACTTTGTTGAGCGTCATAGCTTCTTTTTAAGAGGCCTTTGATGACAGAGGAAACTTGGTAAGGGTAAAGTTTGGATGTCAACTGATGAACACTACAGGTCGGGAGATTTCAAAAGAACCATCGGTTTTCGGACGAAGTCGGACGTAATCGTAAAAATGGTCACTGACTTGTTTACTCCTCTAGTATCGCTCTAAAATCCGGAGGCCCTAAAAAACCACGACTTGCAAGTATATTTTTTTGCTTTCGTTGTTGCCACAACGCATGGGTGACGGCATGACATATAACTTGACGTCTCCGTCCGGAGCGGCGTGTGTCCCTGGCTTCCAATATAAGGATTTCAACGATCTCCTTGGCCCGGCTAGCACAGGGAACGCGCCGGCGCCGCGCTAATAAGTCTGATTGGACGTGATCAGGTTAGGGCGCAAACTGAATGCTATTAGCGAACGGAGGTAATCAACTCGCGTTAACTTCATTTAAAGGTCAGGTAGCGAATCCCTGCTCGTCATGCTGTTCACTTTCCTCTACATTACATAAAGTGTTAAGAAACAACGGCTGCCATGCAGCAGCGACATTTGTCCAAATTTTTTTGTGTCTTTAATGTTGTTGTATAAAGAGTATTCAGTATCGACAAAATAGCGTATGAATAACTCCTCAAAATTACGTATCTCCCACTTCGAATGTATACTGGTCACGAGAATTCGCCTTCAAAACTATAGCGGGTCATGAGCATGACACGCTCTGAGCACTGTGTCACTGAGGGTAGCAATTTACCTGTACTAGTAACAGTTGTTTTTTAGGGTTCCGTAATAGTCAACTAGGAACCCTTATAGTTTCGCCATGTCTGTCTGTCCGTCCGTCCGCGGATAATCTCAGTAACCGTTAGCACTAGAAAGCTGAAATTTGGTACCAATATGTATATCAATCACGCCAACAAAGTGCAAAAAAAAAAATGAAAAAAAAAAAAATGTTTTATTAGGGTACTCCCCCTACATGTAAAGTGGGGGCTGATTTTTTTTCATTCCTACCCCAACGTGTGATATATTGTTGGGTAGGTATTTCAAAATGAATAAGGGTTTACTAAGATCGTTTTTTGATAATATTAATATTTTCGGAAATAATCGCTCCTAAAGGAAAAAAAAGTGCGCCCCCTCTAACTTTTGAACCATGTTTAAAAAATATGAAATAAATCACAAAAGTAGAACTTTATAAAGAATTTCTAGGAAAATTGTTTTGAACTTAATAGGTTCAGTAGTTTTTGAGAAAAATACGGAAAACTACGGAACCCTACACTGAGCGTGGCCCGACACGCTCTTGGCCGGTTTTTTTTCTTAGTCATCTAAAATATAATCTATTATAGACCTAAGTCGAATTAGATCATGCGAAATCAGTGTAAAAACCGCGTTTAAAAAGACGCATGAGCACAAAGTTGACTTTACTTACGTCATACTCCCAAGGATACCTTGAAAGCTTTATGATATCATTACTGCGAGTCCAAAGTAAAATATAGATAGCTTACTTTATTTATTAACGCTCTTCGGTATCACAGTCCGCAATAACTCCTTATTTGGCAAGTTATCCACGTTATTGGCAAATTCAAATTGCAACATTGTAAATAGATTGGTCCCGTATCACATTCACTGGTCATTTAAAGTAAGTTTTTGAATAATTTAGTGTATTTTTTCCAATTAATTTCGAGTATTTTTAACTCTTAGCCATACTTAGCGACCAACTTTAATAGATCTATAGGTACTAAATTGTAAAGTAACATTGTTTTTTTTTTATATAAATGGGCTTACTCTTGACCACAGGGCACAGACTAGCCAAAGGCAAAGACGTGGCCTACGATGGAGTGAGCTCGCCCAGAAGATGCCTGTTCACTCTTGATTTGAAGGTTGCCGGGCCATATGAGCTCGGAAATATAGCCGCTAGAAATATAGATTTTGGCTTAATAGCGACCTATCAAAAATGTCGCCTAATAGGTAGTACAGTGAGTTGTGAAATTGCATGGGCAAATTATGAATGAATTCATTGATAAATTCGCCATGTACACATAGTAAGTACACATAGTTGCCATGAATATGGTCCCGACTCAGCATGGTGTTAGCATGGTGATGTACTTTTGCAGCTCACTGTATATAATGATAATGAGACTGCCCACTCTGTTATATTTTAAATATTATTGAAAACAAATCAGCGTTTAAGACTTTATGACACTTTTCTGGGTACCTAAAGTTGGTCCGGTCGAGGAAGCCCACCATTGGGAGTTATGGAAAATCGTGGGAGAAGATTTTGTCCAGTAATTCACTATAGGTCGATAATGTGACTTATAATAAAATAAATAAAAAGAATTTTATTGTTCCTTAGAACATAAAATACAAAATAGAGAGAATAGAATAGAATATATATAAATAATTTTAATAAATTATTAATTAAGATTTACAGTTTTAGGACCCCTCTTTGGGTGAAGGCGTCCTCCAGTCGTTTCCAATCATCTCTATCCTTTGCCTTTTCTTTCCATTTCGTCTTACAATTTCTGCGCCATTACGCCACAGACTAAATCAGCTCATGAATCTAAACATGACCGTATTTTTCCATAACTCCGTAGTTAAATTAAATTTATGGTCAAAGTACAACCTACGTACTAGCCAGCTACTGATATTGTTTGAATCTTATAACCAAGGCATAAACTCCATCTTAGGTCATGTTAGACATAACAATGTAATGAAACAGTAATCTTTTGGTTTACGACGGGTATTGTATTAAGATGACGAATATTAGTACCGGCCATAAAGTTGTGTGAATAAGTGAAGTTAAACGACAATAGGAAATGGGCGGGGCTGAGAGGTTGAACGTCTTAATTCACGAAATTAAACTGTGTGACATTTTGTCATTGTACGATCGCCCGCCACTAGAACATGACTTGCGATGCATGTCGCGGCAAGATACTTTTTTTTTGAGATTAGGTACATTTAGCGTTGATAACCGAGTATGGGTATTTAGAAACTAAAACTAATAGCTAGTAAACCTGCGGTTGTCCTTAGTTATGTTGATACTGTTACAAGTGTATGTATGTACAGTAAAAGCTCGGCCACACATGCGCGTTTTGAGAGCGTAGGAGGAGCGTTAGCGGAGCGCAATGATAGCGGTGCACTTGACGGACGTTGGCGTTGCGCACAGCGGACACCGGCGGGAACTAACGAACGCTGAATGCGCGCGCATTCCGCTCCGCTAACGCTACGCTATCAAAACGCTTTATGTGTGGCGGAGGCTTAAGCTGCAAAGTTGTATGAAGTAGTTATAAATGAATTAATTGATAAATTCGCCATGCATTTTTTGCAGCTCACTGTAGATAATGACCAACGATATTATATGTAATTTACTAATCATAAAGAGTTTATTTACTAAAAGCTGTCCAACATAATTGTAATTCTATACATTACGAATGACGAGTGGATGCAACTGACGTGTGCAAGGCAGGAAATCAGCCGCGCTGCATACTGAGCGCATCAGGCGCATATAATCTTCCGTTTAATCTAACTTCGAAGTAACTCGTTACTTATTGGTGACGTTTGTCATGTGTAAATTGTTTCAAACAGTTGAAACACTGACATATCAGACTCATATCGTACCTAGATCTAATACTTGATGTTTATTAAAGTTCGAATCACTCCTTCAGTGATTATTATTAGGTAATGTGCAGTGAAGTGTAGAAATAGGGGTGTTTAAAATTTAATAAACAATATATCTCGTATTAGTTCTTAATTTCCCGGAAATTTCCAAACATTACCGCATCCATAGACTCAATCCTGCATGCTAACCTGGAAAAAATTCTAAATGTCAAAATTAACGATCGTCAATTCCTTCACGCCACGCTACCAATTAGGTTCGGAGGTCTTGGTATACGCCAAATATCAGGTGTGGCTTTACCCGCGTTTCTGTCCTCAGTACATAGTACGCTTACCCTCGTAGGCAAAATCCTTTCGCCATCACTCTGTGGTTTCGAGGTTACGTACTTGTCTGAGGCAGAAGCCGCCTGGAAAATGGCCATCCCTGGTAAAGATCTACCAACAAATAAATCGATTCAAAGAATCTGGGATCAACCTATCTGCGCACAAGTCCATTCCCACCTATTAAACTCCTGCTCGACCAGCCAAGAAAAGGCACGCATTTTGGCTGTGTCCGAAAGAGAGTCAGGCTCTTGGTTACATGCTCTGCCATCAGCCAACTTAGGAACACTCATGGACAATAATACCCTTAGGCTGGCTGTCGGTCTGCGCCTGGGATCCAATATTGTTTCACCCCATCGTTGCCTCTGCGGAGCTTCTGTGGACAGCCTTGGACACCACGGTTTATCGTGCACTAAAAGCGCCGGTCGACTGTCACGCCACGCCTCCTTAAATGATATCCTCCGTCGGGCCTTCGTCAGCGCAAACGTTCCAGCTGTTCTCGAACCACCCGGCCTTACGCGTGGCGACGGCAGAAGGCCCGACGGAATGACTCTTGTGCCCTGGAGTGTCGGACGGCCCCTTATTTGGGACGCAACGTGTGTGGACACCCTGGCGCCGTCTCACCTCAGCTCAACGTCAATGAGAGCGGGCGGGGCAGCCGCTGCTGCTGAAGCGGCAAAATGTCGCAAATATATAGCCCTCACGGACCATCATATATTTGCGGCATTTGCAGTCGAAACTCTAGGACCGTGGTGCCCAAGCGCTCACAAATTAATTAAGGAGGTTTCAAAAAAAATATGTGATGTCACCGGGGACCATAGGGCTGGCTCGTTCCTCGCCCAACGAATTGGCATTGCGATCCAAAGGGGGAACGCAGCTAGCCTTATGGGAACCCTACCGGCGGGTTCAGACCTCGGTGACCTTGCCTAGTTGTTTTAAATTTATTTTTATTTTTAAATAATTTTATTTTTAGGTAAGTATTAGTTTTAGTTTTGTACTTCGTTCTAGGTTAATTTTTATTCTGTTTTGTTTTAATACTAATGACACATGTAAATATTTTAGTAGGTTCTTATATATTTCCCGATAATAATTATATTTGTCGCAACTTTTGTACACCCATATTTTTACACTTGACTGTACATTAAGTATTACCTATATTGTGTACAGGATGTTAAATGAAATCCTCACTAAATTAATCTTGTCCGAAAATTAATTATTATTGCTTGTAATACCTGTTATTTTTTAACCGACTTCAAAAAAGGAGGAGGTTCTCAATTCGACTGAATGTTTTTTTTTTTTATTGTAAGTAATTAATTACACAAGATGTAAATGGCAATAGATAAGCAGAAACTTACATGACGACCATTTTTAAATACCGTGTAGGTATCAGGTTTAGACTTTGATTAATAGAATCTTTTATTTCGCTGTATTTTAACGAGATAATTGCCAAAATATTAGGTTCACGATAGGTCACATTGCATTGATGTGATATAAAATAAAATTACAATTATTACACACATTATTACACAGATAATACAGATTGACCGAGTATCATGTTAATTTCAAGATTGAAAGCTCATGCATGTCGCTGGTACCTACTTGTACTTAGACAACGATTTATAACTTCATCCGAAAACAACGATGAGTCTGATGTCAACGAGATGAGATTTACTGGGATTCAAACTAAAATAGTATTTTATGCAACAGGCGTTTAAAGGGGGTCGAAAAAGACGAGTGGCGTGGGTAACAATTTGAGGCGAAGCCGAAAATTGTTATTAAGATGCCACGAGTATTTTTTGACTCAGTTAAACACCGTTGCATACAATACTTTTTCTACGACCATTCACTTAGTTTTCAATAGTTTTCTTGAATAGCTTTCGTGAAATTCACACTGTTTCCTGTATTTTGACGCAAATGTTTGCACTGTCAGCTCAGCTGCCCAAAGCCTTCCCGCGCACGAGCGCAGTATCGTTATAAGGCGTTACCATGGTTACAGAGCCAAACAATGCGTTTTCAGTTTTTTCGATAGTGCGCGCATGCGCGGAAAGCCGGCGGACGCTGGCTTTGGGGAATAGACTTTTATGTAGGGTTTTAAATATCTATGCACGACCCTGTAAATGACGAATAACAGTTCGGGAGTAGAAAAATAATAATATGATTGTTGTATTGTATAACATCTACCGCGGAATGGAATAGGTAATTAGGTATCGAGACAAACCTTATTGGTTTAACGATACAGTGTAAATTAATTAGAGATTTTTGTTTGTAATTACCTAAATAAATAAAATAAATAAAAAAAAACCTAGTAGTACCACTACTACCAGCTTAGCAGACATACAATACAGGATCACTAACAGTCACTACACTACCCACTTGGCCAGACCGGTCGTCAATTGAAGTGTGAATGTAATAAATGCTAAGACATACTTATATGTAACTCCGTATAGACAGGTAAAGTCTAAGAAAAAAACGTACCTCAAAACCATACAGAAAAAGGTACGGTGACCTAGATGGCGATACATCTTTGGGGGACGCTCGGCTAGATGGCGCTAATATTAATATTTGGCATTTTAACACATATCATGCTAAGAATATGTTAGATACACCTAGTGAGTATCTGTGTTACTAACGTGGTATGTACTTTTATGATTTTATTTTTTTCTTATAAATAAATAATATGTTCTAGTTAAATTAATAGAATTACATTCCTATACTTTCAGTCTATTTTATAGTTTCAGCATAAAGGTTTTGTTCATCTAGTTTATTCAGGACTTTTTGGCTAGTTACCTCTATGGTGGGGAATTTGAATTTGGATAGAGAAAGAACAAATGAATGGGGAGATGGAAAATTCTGGACGTGAAGAAAAGGCTTCTGATTAAATATGTACAGAAATTAATTTTATAAGATAATAATAATGTTTATTGGCATGGAAAGCATCTCGAGGAAGTTTATAGATGCATAATAAGGGAAAGTTTTAATTTGGTGTTTTGGAAATGCATGGTTCCATCATCGAGGACAGGAGCAATAGGTTCTCAGACTACGCACTGCAGCTGTTGCTGATATGCGTTGGCGTTTCGGTGGTTGTGCTGAGACCTAATAATTTTAATGCTTGTCTGCTGAAGTATTTTCCGGTAAGTGTTACCATAGTTCAATCTTAAAAGGAGTAGGGAAATTCTTTAGCTTATAAACGTGGTTCTTATTATTCTATTTTTATTGTAGGGGAGGAGAATGTTCATACTTCACTAATGAATCCGGAGCCGGGAACGGAGTGTTTCTTCGGGGACTTCAGAGATAGCAGGTACCTATTGTGTTGGTTTTTTATTGGTTCTTTGTTTATTTGGTTTTACCTTTTGGTTTGTTTCTTTTTACAGTTAAAATCTTAATTTAAATCCTTTCTATTCAAAAGTTAATAACCATAAAATGAATACTTGAAAGCCTATCTCATGATTGCAACATTTGCCAGATCCAGTTTTAGTTTCAGTTCTAGTTATAGCATTAAGAGTTTAAGAGTCACACATTTACTGAGTAATAATTTTTGTTTACAACAATTTGTTTGGTGGTGGTTTAACCTATATATTAGGTTTATCTTAAAATTAGTTTGATCTATGGATGGTGTTTACACAAAGGATCTGTGTTTTTCCTAGCTTTTATGATCGAACAGAACTTGATGTAAATAACAGTTTAACGAACCAAATCTTGCTCTACCAAGTTACTGAGTTAGGTTTTATTTAGGGTGTACATAATAAAGAATTTTGTATAAAATACTGGTGTTTCTTTATTCTTTCCCGAACCCTAGGTATTATGTCAACAGCCGGGCATATCTCTTAGATAGGTCGGTGACATCCTCTTTGAATAAGTGTAACTAGCATAGGTAAATATGTAAGTCCGTCCGTCCGTCCGTCCGCGGATAATCTCAGTGACCATTAGTACTAGAAAGCTGAAATTTGGTACCAATATGTATATGAATCACGCCGATAAAGCGGTAAAATAAAAAGTGGAAAAAAATGTTTTATTAGGGTACTCCCCCTACACGTAAAGTGGGGAGTGTTTTTTTTTTCATTTCAACCCTAACGTGATATATTGTTGGATAGGTATTTAAAAATGAATACGGGTTTACTAAAATCATTTTTTGATATTGTTAATATTTTCGGAAATAATAGCTCCAAAAGTAAATAAAAGATGTGTCCCCCCCTCTAACTTTTGAACCATAAGGTTAAAAAAAAATCACAAAAGTAGAACTTTATAAAGAATTTCTAGGAATATTATTTTGAACTTGATAGGTTGAACAGTTTTTGAAAAAAATACGGAACTTACGGAACCCTACACTGAGCGTGGCCCGTTTTTTTTTAAATTTTAAATAAATTTACTAGTAAGATCAAATTACCAGGGGGCCGATTTTTGAGTCTCACTGTCACTAAAATACCGGTTGAAAACGGTGAATTGCCTATTATTTTCAGTGTCAATTTTCTGAATTCGAACGCCGTGAGACTCAAAAATCGGCCCCCTGAGCAATAATTTTATATTGTCAGTTGCCTTACCTTATATATAAAGTTGTTTACCTACTTTACACTATTTATTTTTCAGCATCGCAATTTTTATTCTCATCACGTCAGCACTAGACTTAAAAACCTGCAAAAAGCGTGCCACCGAGCGAAATTTATTCAAAACTATACATTGCTCGTTACCAACTTAAATATTCATGAACTGCAAGCGCGGCCCGCAATGGACAGTCAGAATGTATAATGACGTGAAGTAAATCATGGATCATCACATGGATATAGGAAAAAGTATAGAGTATGGACTGAGGATTTTTTTAATATATTTTTTTATTAGTCTATTTTAGCGTCCCACTGCTGGGCAAAGGCCTCCACTCGACCCTGTCGTCGACGTTTCCCCACCATTTAGGGTAAAATCAGTAAAGGCCATCTTGCGTCCTGCGTCCCGCCATCTCCAAAGTCTTCCCGAACCCTGCATCGTCTATGGTATTTCGCTAAAGTTCTTTCCATCAGGCGGGCCGTATACATGTTTGCCACCGACGTGTTATAAAAAAAACTTTTGGACCAGGTCGAAATTATATCTTATATCTCCGATTCATTATGTAACGACTTGTGGCGCCCTCTAGGTTGTTATCTTGATAGACTATTCTCACCACAAACTTGGTCAAGTAGCGGGCGAGTGAATTTCAGAGTCGAGTAACTTTATACAAGTCGCGAACTTGACCAGAGGTCGTGACATTCTGTCTGGGACATTAAAATAATACAATCCTTATAATCCTTATATACATTCGCAATAAAACTAACGTTAGCGCGATGTAGAAATTGCTACCCCTGGTACAGCTACAGCGACATCTTTCGTGACATTTGTGAAATATCTTTCTGTCAACTGACTCTAGGGAGTTACAGTTAATTATCTCAGGCGAGTCGAGTAACTTCGCACAAGTTGCGAACTTGACCAGAGGTTGAGATGGCAACCCGTATTCCACATACGTGAATACGTGCTTTACTAAGTAGTTATAAATAGGTGATTAAAATTGCCATCGGTTAAAAGTAATAAATCTAAAATGGCTAGCCGAAAAAAAAAGGGCGGCAATAAAAATAGAAAGCAGGCAGTTTCCCATTCTCGGATTACCCAATATTTTAGTTAAAAGATATTCTATAGAATTTTAAAAACAAAACCCATTATAAGATTTATTTATGAGTTTACTGGAACAACAGAAAAACCGCTATCGCACAATGCACAGTACGCCAAACCTATAACGTAATTATACTCTAATATGGTATATTATTCCATACAAAGTCTACTCTCCTTGGTAAACTGTTTCCAGGACATCTGGAGCCCATGTGTCAAGGCATTTGACCATGACCGTACCACTCGTTGCAAAAGTGACAGCGGGGGGTCCTTCTCAAGCCCCTGACCACGCCGAGCGAGACAACGTGCACCGCTGCAGTAAGAGAGAGCGAGACAGCACACTAATCAGAGCCTTGGAAGGGATAAAGTCCCATAGAGAAAGCGTGGGCGCAATTGGATAATTGTAGCGACGAAATCCTTATATCATTGTTAATAAAGTTGATATTAGCGTAACTAGAAATAAGTTGGGGTTGCAGGGACTCCAGTTAGGATGAAGGCCGGGAGTTGAGGACACTCTGATTTTAGACTCCAAGAAAGACCCAAGTCTTTCCAGCTTTGTTTCAATTTGTTCCCTGATCATGTATAATTGTAATAATTGTTAAAGATTAATTTAGTACTTCTTTATAGTAGAAAATAGATAAAGCCAGTGGTTCCGGATCCGGCGATAAACGAGCTAAGTACCTCTTTTATCAAAACAGCGTCTCAAGTTGTATTTTAAGTAACACAACATATTTTAATTATCTTTGTTCAAGTGCAAGGCAAGTTCAATTCTTGCGTTATAATCTGGATTTATTGTTGGGACAAATTCTATAACCTCGTAATGGTTAATTAGTATTTTAAAGTAACTGTATAATGTTTCTTCAGCTTTGTGTTACATATCTTGTATGACATTTTATTGATGAATATTAGTGCGAGTTCGAGCCTCGCCACTATGTTAAATATATTCCATATATATTTGTTGAAACCAGGATTCGAGTTCCTGAGATATCTAATTTACCTAAATACATTTCGTAAAGGATTGAAACGAGACGACCGATATTATATTGTTATATCCTACAGATTAAACAACATGTGCATTTATTATAACTCAAACTGTGTTTAGAGTAAACTGTCTTGGAAATTCTGTTATTACAATTCCTAATGAATTATTGTATTGTTGTATTAAATAGAGCATAATTATAGACGTTATGTAGACATTGTATGTAGACGTTACATTCATAAGGCGAAGTAAGGGTTTTAGCGGGTTTTCCCTTACTTCATGAGCCATTGATTTAATATATTGTCCCCGCAAAGGTATGGGCTTGACTTGTATTGTATACACTTTTGTCTTATAATTTATATAAATATTTCAAGTGATAAAGGCCTAAACTGTTTTCCTCAAGTACGTATTTCTGTAGTGTATTCAAGTTCGCATTCATAGATTTTTTGATTTCATTTTATATAACGAATGCCTTATAGATTTCTTTGATAGGAACGCCCTATACCTTAATAAATTTGCGATAATATATTTCAATTTTATAAATCGCCATGTGCCTTTCCTTACAACTACCCCATATAGTAGCTCAGACTCCTTAGATTCATCTACACCTTAATCAATCTAATTTATTTAATTCTCTAAAGCCTTCAGCATGGTATTTTAGGTCCCCCAATACCATTACAAGGTCACGACATTATGTCTGGGACATGTAATAATAAACGTGTTACGTCATTTCCATATAAAGTCACTTGTAAGTTGTAGCGCCCACTTTTTTAATGCAGGTCATGAGAGAGTAATTTATTAATACTACTACAGGGGGCCGATTTTTGAGTCTCACTGTCACTAAAATACCGATTGAAAACGGTGAATTGCCTATTATTTTCAGTGACAATTTTCTGAATTCGAACGCCGTGAGACTCAAAAATCGGCCCCCAGGACTGGATGCACTGTATTCATCGGTTACTTTTGGAGTTATTATTATTACCTACTTATAGAATGGCAGTGGCAGCTGGTGAACATTTTTGCTAGGCAACACTGAGCATAAAGAAACCTACCTTAACATTAAGGTACTTTTACTAGTAATCAATTTTAGGCAAGCCGGTGGGAACTGGCTTGTATGGACATGGACTAGCCGCTGCTGTAGAATGGTCTAGTTACCTACGCGTAAATATATATTTTTTTAAGTACTTGTCAAGGAATTAGCGTGTAAAAATCAAGATATTTTTACTCGCTATTTCCTTGATTTAGATATAGACACGTCTTACGACTCTTACGTCGTCTAAATACGTCCTACGTAGATATTGCAAAAATATTCTTAGTTCTCAAATGGTACTGTATCTACCTTGAAAGCAAAGTAAATAACTTTTAAAATATACCTCTACATACAATGAATTACATTAATTAAACGTAATAACCGTATTGATATGTCAATTACATCGAGTAATTTAAATTTAATCGGTAAACTTAAGTGCTATAATAAGTTATTCCCGGTGTTTACTGCAAAAACACAAATGCCACAAAAAATGAATCAATCGACATTCAGACGATACGATGCAGGTCAATTCTCCATACAAACGCTCTCGACTATTTCCTCCCTGGTTTTAAAAAATAGAGCAATGATTTTTTCAACACAGATAAATGATAATTATTATTTTTATCTGTGTCGGACCGTTTTGATTTTTTTGCTATTTTTATTTTAAATGACGCTAGAGCCAATCAAAAATTTCTAAAAACGGCCTTTTTCAAGGTGGCAAGGCCTTTCTCAAAAAAGGTGTGATACTCAAGATCGGTAACAGTTAGCCAAAAAATCTAAACGGTCCGACACAGATTATTTCATTGTTATTCAGATTCTCAAATTTCGTTCCGTTTAAATAAGTTTGGAAGGAGGGAACAGTCGAGAGCGGAACCTCGATTTTAAAGATTTTTTCGCAATATCTTTTAACTGAGTTGTTCTTAATGGACATTTTTTTTCGGTAAATCTAGTTAATAACACTAGTATATTTAACTGAAATTCCCAAATTGAAAGAACTCCTTTCCATTTTAGCATTTTCGCTCCCGTAGCGTCTTAACTGTATCGTATCGTAATTTTTCTTTCAATTGACTCCGCTTCAAGACCGCGTTGAACTATTAGTGGTTATCCATTACAGAAGTGCCCCTTTTGCTTCATGGGCATTGTGGACCTTTCTGTCAAACACTAGCATAAATATTCATCAAGATACACATAAAGTTATATCAAAATATTTTTAACAAAGTTAATAATTATCCAATGAGGAAAGTGGGGACAAAAGTTGTTCACTTTAGTTCAAAAAGCAGCGTATGCGCAGACCGTAATAACGCCTTTACCCGATGAACGTCACATATAAATGTCAGAGACAAAAAAAGTAGTTTTCGAAGAGGCAGGCGGCCATGACAAATATACGAGTGCGTATTGGTAATGGCGGATTTATTCTACGAAGAAAAAGGCGTAAATGTCATATTTTATATGGTGAGTTGTATCATTTTATTGCGGTACGTGTACACATGGGTTATAAGACTTATAAGTGACCTACGAATACGTCTTTAATTCAAACTTCTTTAGGTAATATCAAGTGCTTCTGAATTTAGTACCTAGGTATTTATTAACAGACTTCAAAAAAAAGGAGGAGGTTCTCAATTCGACTGAATGTTTTTTTTTGGTATTTTAACACTTTGCATTTTGGAAGTTAATGAAAGTTAATATCAATGCCCTTCACAGGTTTCATTGAAAACAATAACACGTAAGTACCTATCTGAAATACATTAGCGTAGAAACAGTAACTTAAGCTGTTAAGTTACTGTTTCTACGCTAATGATAGTTGCTGAACTCTTTACCATTTTATTGTTACATTTGTTACCATGGCAGTACATAAATTTTCACAAGAATGCATTTTAAACAGGTTACTGCAGTGCACAAAACAAACTGTCACGCTAAAATGTACTTTTATCTTTCCACTATACTTACCTCACACCTGTATAACATTCCCGTGAAACTAGAACACTTACCCAGTCTACCGAAAATTGGGCCAGCAACAATGTGCCCGGCAGATAAGAAAAGTCCAGCCTTTGTCATGCTATTTTAAAGCACGAATGCACGGACAATGTATAGCGCTTAAGCCCATATTCCTTTGTCGCGACATTCCGAAGTAGGGCATGCATGGTTGCAGCTGATCAGGCGAGAGCGCCACGAAAATTAAAAAGAAAACGGCTCCGTTTTAGAACGTGCAATTTTGAAAATGGAAGCTTGGGATTGAAAATGGTACGTATTTTTAAAAGGTGTCGTTTGGATAGTGACTGCAACTCTGTCAATATGGCGTTATGTTGATACTTGCAGTTGAATTACTGTGTGTAAAATGTGTAACAAATTTTACGGGGATTATGTGATGGCGAACGCAACTACTATTTTGAAATTATCATTCTTTAAATCTTCATAAAATAACAATGTAATACCTAATTGTAATAAAAACGTATTTTTAAAGGTGTCGTTTGGATAGTGACTGCAACTCTGTCAATATGGCGTGATGTTGATACTTGCAGTTGAATTACTGTGTGTAAAATGTGTAACAAATTTTACGGGGATTATGTGATGGCGAACGCAACTTCTATTTTGAAATTATCATTCTTTAAATCTTCATAAAATAACAATTGTAATAAAAAATATAATAAGTACATTGTTTATTGTTCTGATAACAACTTAAGACGATCTGTGTAATATATATATATATATATGACTTAAGCCTACTTGAATAAAGAAAAAATGAAATACTGAATCTAGAACAATAGGTAATATCTATCTTTTGACGATATAGGTAATCGTAAAACAATAATATATTTTAATCTTGATTATACTTACTTGTATGACTATAAAATAGGTAGGAACATAGGTTTAAGTATATCATATAAATAGGTATATAATATTTTACTTTTTAGTACCATCCAGTCATATAAGGGTGGTGCACATGCTATGAGTAATATATGCCTAATAATTATCATGCTAGTCATATTCCGGGATTATATGACACTGAATCACATATGATTCATGCAGGATACGAACCTCGTAGTGCCTAAAAGAGATGCCATTTTCTATCAACTTTTAATATTAGATTTCAATAATATCAGATTGGAAACGGATTAAATCGCGTATAATGAATTTAAAATACATCCCGACGTTTCGAACTCTTTACAGCGTTCGTGGTCAACGGGTGACTGAGGAAAAATTAAAATGTGCAAAAGCTACCCACTTACAAGAAATATTAACGAACCATGACCACAAATAATATAGATTTCTAAGGCAGGTTCAATATTGTACTAGTCAACTGAAATGATTATATTATGTACTTTATAACAGTTGATCAAAATGTGGTTTCCGTCTATTATGTTTCAGTGCATTTAGTTGCACAGTGCCTTGGTTTTTACTGTTATACTGTGTAACTTATTTAAATAAATAAAGTTAATTTAGGGTCTTTTTATGCTTATATACATTCTAAAGAGGCCCGTTAGTTAGAACTGTCAGAAGTAAAATGTGACCATGACGAAGAACTGACAGGACATAAGGACCCTTTTGTAGTGGAGTATTGCATTTTATTTCTAAACTTCACTGAAGTACAAACAAGAAATTACGTAACTCAAACAGGTATCTCCTAAATGACAACCATTAGTCGTTTAGTTCCTTTTAAGATGCTTACATTTAAATTCAATCAATCCTACCTTCTCAGCCATTTTGCGAGTCGAGGTGCAAACTGGCAAAGTGGGGCCTTCACTGACGTCACAGAAAATTTGCATCTCTTTGCTTATATGGCGTTAAGGTGACGTCTAGGCGTGAACTGCAGCAGCTGGGCTAGAATATGACTGAGGCGAGATTATGTCGCCGCGAGATAGACTATCAGTCCTGTCATATGTGTGATCTATGTCGCGGCGAGATACTATTGCGCCAATCATGTGCTGACCCTGCGGCATACTGTTGCATCGTTGGAGATCAATATTAGACAGTTATATATACATATTACAGATATAGTTACGCGCATTCTGTAGACCACTTTTTCAAGGATATTGACAGATACAGTGGCGGCACCAACGACGCAACAGTAATGCAGCTGCAATATAAATGCCACCGTTAGAGAGTTAGCAAGTCATATCTTAATATGTGACCTTCCATTGATAAGAGTCCTTATTCATCTTTTTATTAGAATTACGAAATGGCAGACCCCGCCGCGTGCGTGGTTGGCGAACGCCCATTTGAGGCTTCTTTCCGCACGAAATTATCTGCCTTTTTAAAGTAGTTTTAAGCACAGAATAGCAGCCAACATTGAAGTCTATTGCGCCGCGCGAAGGTTGTCACCACTGAACGGGCCGCGAACTCGCGGCCGCCGGCATGCACTTGTAGCGCGGCGATAGAATCGCGGAGAGAGCCGCCCCTGGTTTTAGTACATTTTTAAAGAGTTGACAGAACATAGCATCTCAAATACGGGTACTAAGGATTGTATAAAAGGATGTATGAAGGCCCAGGCTATAATATAAAAGCTCGGCCACACATGCGCGTTTTGATAGCGTAGGCGGAGCGGTAGCGGAGCGTCAGCGGAGCGCAACGATAGCGGTGCGCCGGACGAACGCTGGCGTTGCGCCCAGCGGACGCCGCCGGCGGGAACTAACGAGCGCGGATTTCGAGCGGAATGCGCGCGGATTGCGAGCGGAACGCCAGCGTTCATTGCGGCGCACCGCTATCATTGCGCTCCGCTGACGCTACGATATCAAAACGCTTTATGTGTGGCGGAGGCTTAAGGGTTGCATTATGATATCACGTACCCTGTACCAAGTGGCCACCTGAGGTCCCGCGTCACCACCGAAAACAATATACATACATATTATATTATATGTAAACTATTACAAATATTATGTGGAAGTAGGACAATGTTTTAGATATGTTAATGTTAATATGGGTATTAATATAAAACGTTTATAAATTAAAACCATTATTATAAGGGCATAATTATATAATGAAACTTATATTATAGGTACATATATGAAAACAACAGATAGTACCTAAAACATGCAAAAAAAAATATAAAATACATATGTATAGTTATATAAAAATACCCTAATTATAGGCATCCATAATTCCATATCTGAACCATGGTACAAAACAATGTGACCGTCCTTAGTCACCATTTCAGTTACATCTGTAGGCTCTGTAACATCATGGTATAAGATCTTATCTAGATGTACTAGTAGGTACTAATAATAATAAAGTATGTATTACAGAATTTCACGCCTGTGTCCTGTGTTCCCAAAAAAAGGTAATCACATGAAACTGCATAAATTTCTGTGCCACTCTTAAAGCTCGGCCACACATGCGCGTTTTGACAGCGTAGACGGAGCGTTAGCGGCTACCGCTATCATTGCGCTGCGCTAACCGCTGACGCTACGCTATCAAAACGCTTTATGTGTGGCGGAGGCTTGAGCAATTGACGGGCTGAAAGAAACTGAAATTGTGATATCGCTGTTGTACGTTCAATAGATGTAAGTATTATTTTTCTACATATCTATATAATTAAAAAGTGTTTTTCATTTGGTAACCGGCATTTAAGAACGACGAAACTAACGGTAAGAAACCGGTTTTCATTGTAGATTGCCGCCGTCAACTCGACATTTTCCTCAGCCATTAGACTTACAAATAGTTTCAATGTGCGTGGACCATCTCTATTAATAATGGATAGAGTATAATTATGAAAATCATTAATGAATCATTTATACGAGCCAAGGAAATACAGTAATGCGCTATATTAGTGTCCATTCCAAGACTTTAATGTCATAACATTTTTCTCATCGAGTCGTCTATTGAAATACCAACTCGGTTTTATGATAGTAGTTTAAAGTTCATGAATAACTATGTGTGTAGAAACGTTTTGAATAAATAAGTAATATACTCGTATCTGAAGGGGAAAACGTCGTCATCTACTATAGTCTTGAAGAGAATTCAGAATGAAGAAGAGCAGTTAATTTCTTTTCCTCTCACTAACTCGGAAACACGTGTTTTGTCTTTCAATACCAGCGGGTAAAAACGCATTTTATCCACTAGTGGATAAATTAATTTGACCTTGAATAGAGGCAAATTTTCTGCTTTAAAATTGATAAAAGTGGGTTAATCTAGGGATGAAGATGTTTTACCACCTGTGGAACTACTGGAAGCAGTGATAAACGCGTTTTTTGCGTTGTAGTTTCCTCGCTATAGTGAGGGGAAAAGTTTTGTGTTACACACTAGTGCAAATGTATTTTACTTCTCGTGTATTGAAAAACTCGCTCGTGGTTCAACTATAGAATCCTTTCGCTTGCTCGTTTTTCAATTCCACACTCGGCGTTAAAATACAACTTTGCACTCTTGTATAACAAATAACTATTAATTAATATGAGACCGCTATAAAATCCCGTGAATGATAATACAGTTAGGCCGGGATACGTTGCTCCGCGCCGCTGGCCCAGTTCTCAATGCGACCGGTTTTGGTTTACATAAACATTGCGACAGCTTTTGAGGTAACCGATAAGCGTGTGGTTGGCCCTTTCTTCGCATGCTTATGGTTTATGAGGCAGAACCATCGTATACGATGTCATAAAATTTAGACTAATTATACAAGGTGTAGCAAATGTAGTGATCCATTTAAGACGATACGGTAGGGGTCATTTCTCCATACAAACGCTCTCGACTATTTCCTCCCTGGTTTTTGAAGATAGAGCAATGATTTTTTCAACACAGATTGTTATTATTTTATCTGTGTCGGACCGTTTTGGTTTTTTTGATATTCTGCTTTTTAAAGACTCTAGAGCCAATCAAAATTTTCCAAAAACGGCCTTTTTCACTGTGGCGCAAAAAAAGGTGTGATACTCAAGATTGGTAACAATTAACCAAAAAAGCTAAACGGTCCGACATAGATTATTTCATTGTTATTCAGATTCTCAAATTTCGTTCCGAATGATTATGTTTTGAAGGAGGAAAGAGTCGAGAGCGGAACCTCGATTTTAAAGATTTTTTTGAAATATCTTTTGTTGTTCTTAATGGATAACTTTTTTTCGATAAATCTAGTTAATAACACTTGTATATTTAACTAAAATTCCCAAGTTGAAAGGGGGGCTCCTTTCCATTTTAGCATTTTCGCTACCGTATCGTCTTAAGGGATTATTCGGTAATCGTGTCTCAAATTGCGAAATAAAGAAAATAATTGACTTGAAAAAATTTATAGCTTGGCGACAGTGCACTTTACTACGTTATTATCCCGCTTGCGATTGCACCAATCTGAAGAGATTTGGAATTATTATTGAAAGCTCTGGCTTTCTTAGCTTAGAAGAAGTAAAAAGAAAATAAACATGAGAAAAAGATGAAGCGAAGAGAAATTCAATTAAAACTATCTGAAGTGGCCGTCCTGTAGTCCTGTCTTCTACTTCTCTGCAAATAATGTTGATTAAGATTGTACCTGCTTCAGCATTGTTCACAATTTAATCAAATATTACAATTATAAATCCGAAGTACGTTCCGAATGTCCAAAGAATTTCTCAAAGATAGTTTAAATCGTTCAGAATTCAAATTGGATTCGATAGCAAATACTCCTAAGGGCGCTTCATCCGAAGAATCGATTTGCATCCGAGCAACGGCGATAGCGTCTAGTAAAAATAAAATAGTCGATTAGAGACGTTCGAATTTAGTTACACGATTTGCTTTCGATTAATCGGACGCTTTCATCATTTACATGGACCTTGTTATTTTATTCGGAATGATATGGAATGTGGATATTGGAATCTTGATGTGATTGCTTAATTTTAATTAATTCCTAGTGTTGTGAAAGGAATTTACACAATGTGTTTGGATGGCTGTAGTGAAGCTGTTAACCATATGATATTTTCATTAATTTTTATCGACAAATCACTCAATCGCATCGACATATCACATCAAGTTTTTTTTTCGACACCTATAATTTTTAAATTGCAGAATTGTTAAGTACTAATTTCGGTCGTGGATCGACTGGGACACCATGGATTATCTTGTCAAAAAAATGTGGGCCGTTTTTCGAGACATGCACTTAATGACATTATCCGTCGGTCCCTTGCAACCATCAATGTGCCTGCTCTCCTTGAGCCGACTGGCATAATCAGAGATGATGGCAAGATGCCTGATGGAGTGTCCTTGGTCCCTTGGAGTATGGGACGAATGTTAGTGTGGGATGCTACCTGCGTAGACACATTGGCACCGTCTCACCGATAAAAGCGGACCAAGATAAAAGCGGGCGCAGCGGCAGAAAGTGCCGAAATTTTGAAACATAATAAATACAAAAGTCTTGGCAAAGAATAACTTTTTGTACCTTTTGGCGTAGAAACTCTAGATCCATGGGGTTCCAGCGCAAACAAGTTGTTCACAGAAATCGCGAAGCGTCTGGTTGAGGAAACTGGTGACCGAAGAGCTGGGTACAATTCCTCGCACAACATATCAGCGTTGCGATACATCAGCGAGGAAATGTCGCCAGTATCCTTGGTAGAATGTCTCAAGGGCCTATTTTAGACATTAGCTAGCTTTTATGTTTAGTCTTAGTTTCTTATATAATTATGTAAATATGTTGATGTGAATAAAGATAAATATTTACATTTGCAAAAATACACTTATAAACATGATGCTGGCATACCTATCTGTTGTTTATAAATTGCGAGTAAAGATTTAATTTTGAGATTTTACGAGTAAACTATTTTCAGACATTCATCTAGTGACATTGACCATAGACAAAACAGGAGTCAATCAATAGAGCACAGCGAAGTGGCCATTTTGTTTTAAAACCGTGAATATTACGCTGTTCCGCATAATGTTCGGTAAGTATTATGTAAATTCGGAATTTACATTTAAAATGAGAAGGTGAGAGAAATATTTTAGCGTAACATTGAATAATCGATGAATCAACTTAATCTGAATAAGCGAAAGTTCATGTTCTACCGGTCGTGGGAGTTTTGAGGGCCGATAAAATGATGATTTTTAGCCCGCTAGCATTTTTCAACATTTTGCAGCCCTTATAAATGTGCCACCCTAATCCACTATAAAGCCTAGCCTACCAAAAAAAAAAATGTTTTACTGTTGAACTTTGAAAAAAGACCAGTCGTCGCTTCTCAGTACCTACAGTATGCTCAAAACAACATTTCTTTTTGACAGCTTATTTCAGCAGTTGAGCACCAAATGTTAAGGCGATAATAAGAAATCGGTGATTGTTTACTTAATAGATTACCATAAAAAACAATTTAGTTAATTAAGAAAAATAGTAGTCTAAAAGACAATAGTTAACATCTTAAACAAGGAAACAAATAAGATAAGAAGATAAGAGTTAAACAAAGAGAAAAATGTAAAGAAGATAAGAAACGTGATGAAGTACAGACCACTTCAAACAGGAAAAAATAAGGCAAGAGACTTTGCACTAAGTAATTGTTGTTGGACGTTTGTAAAGGATTTAATTTGTCATTAATCTAATCCTGGTCACGGCACCAATTGTATTATCTTAGGATTCTTGATAAAACTAGTTAATAGTAAATTCTTAGATGAATCCAGTGCGAGAGGAACATGACTTTAAATTGCATATCATTATGAGTATCTTGATCACATCGGGTCCTCATCTACTCAACCATGTGAGCTTTAAAAAATAACATAGAGGGTATAAAAAAGGGATAGATTGAACTTTTGTAAAGTTATAATTCAAAGGTTGCTTGCGTACAGTGTTCAGACGACAGGGCATTGACGTCTTGAAAAGTAATAGTTGAAAGAATTCGTTCGAATAATTTTCTGCAATAAGGTGAAATTCTTTTTGTTATTGGTTGAGCTTTAACAAGATTTAGGTAAAGTTGTATCAACCACATTTGACAGACACATCATCGTCACGCAGCTGATGTCTATGGAACTTCCCATACAATAAAATTTAACGAACGCTTTAAAGCTCGGCCACATATGCGCGTTTTGATAGCGTAGGCGGAGCGGTAACGGAGCGTCAGCAGAGCGCAACGATAGCGGTGCGCCGGAGGAACGCTGGCGTTGCGCCCAGCGGACGTCGGCGGGAACTAACGAGCGCGGATTGCGAGCGGAACGCCAGCGTTCCGCCGGCGCTCCGCTATCATTGCGTTCCGCTGACGCTACGCTATCAAAACGCTTTATGTGTGGCGGAGGCTTTAACGGTGACAGGAGGCTAGTTATAATGGGTATTGGGTACTGACCTTGGGCAACGCAGCGAGGCACTGCTGCTTGACGTCCCACACGAGCTGGTCCCGGGGGAACTGCAGGCTCTTCTGCACGTTCAGCTCGGGCACGTGCACTCGCACCAGCAGCCAGCCCGACGGCTCGGGGCTCTCGCCTTCCATGCCTACGACATCTGGAACAAGGGATAGCAACATTAGTAACCAAATCCTTTTGACGACCGGTCTGGCGCAGTTGGTAGTGATCCTGCCTGCTGCGCCGCGGTCCCGGGTTCGAATCCCGGTAAGGGCATTTATTTGTGTGATGAGCACACCAGCACAGATATTTGTTCCTGAGTCATGGATGTTTTCTATGTATATAAGTATTTATATGTTATATATATCATTGTCTGAGTACCCACAACACAAGTTTTCTGAGCTTACCGTGGGCCTCAGTCAATCTCTGTGAGAATGTCCTATAATATTTATTTATTATTATTATTTATTATCCTTGGTGAAAGCTGGGAAACCGTAAAAAGTAGGTAAATGCGTGTACGGTTTAAGAGGGTTTTTAATTAATTCTAGAGTAACAACTTTGGAACAAGGGCGGATCCAGCATCCAGCACCCAGGGGTGTCGAGCCCCGTTGGTTCCGGTGGATTGTGCTGGTTTTTAAATTTAGGATATAATTGATGCCAGTTAGCAAGCTATTCGTTTTTAAAAATACAAATTGTAGCGTTACAACGAAACAAAATCACCTGTGTTTAGTAATAATTTAGTAATAACACATTCTTGCCATCAATTTAACATTGCGCTATAATGTTGAGACATCTGTCATGTGACAGATAAAGAAAAGGTAACAGTCACAGTACGACCCTCTTCAAATACGTACAACACGTCATTTTCGCACAATGGTATTACGAAATGTTATGTTGGCATTATCGTAATCATAAAGTAACTAGCTAAGAAAAGCATAAAGCGTATTGTATGCAAGCATTGCGTCCTGACAGTACAAAGTTGGTAAATTGCGAATAGGTATGAAATCGGTTAAAGTCGTTGGTCAATCGGCAATAATCGTTGACCAAACGATCTCTCATGAAGGACTCGTTAGCTGCATACTAAAGTGTCACACGCTGACCCACTGACGGACTGACAGTTATGGCGTTATATATGTCACCTTGGTTATTACCGAGAACTTTTACTGACATGTCAGCAGTACTGCAGCACACGAGTTAAATTAAAAAAGTAGAATGAACAAGATAAGAAGAAAATATTTTACTTTTTTGTGCACGCAACGAACAGGATTGAAGATCATCTTTTTCACGATAACTATCGAAGATAGTAATTAAATTCGCGGTAGATTAGACCAAAAACGTCAAGCATAAGAGTTAGATCATTAACAAAATGTATGGGAAATCATTTGGATGTAGGTATATTACTAATCCACTTTTAGCCTTTGACAAGGACAAGATCATGATAAATTTGATCCATTTGTTGACTCATTTTGACAATACTATCTTTGCTATTTGGATATTGTCTTCACAACCTAACCAACCATCTTACTTCTCTATCGATTTAATGACTGTGATTCTGATTATCATAAAAAATTACATTACATAGGAAAACGATCTTCCAGATTTCACGTTTGGCCATCGACAAACTCGACAATTATAATTTATCCACATCTTTACCTCGTTCAAGCGCGGAAGATACCTGTTTACCTTCATACCGCATAATTAAGCATAATCTACGTCGTTCCACATAGACCCAGAGCCCAGGCCCGCCAGACCTTCCTCAAATTCTCAAGGATGAAATTTTGAGACAATGTAGAGTTCATATCGGCGGTTAATGTGTGCATATTTTCTAGTTCGGCCCATCGGCCAATTTTTTGCTATCAAGTGATGAAGATGAAAAAAAAAAGTGCTTACTTTCCTTAAATTCTCAAGGCTGATTTTTATATATGTGTTAGAGCACGTTGTTAGAAATTGGTTATCATCAATGCCAGACCGTTTCCGCCGGCCATAACTTTTACCAGACGCGACAAAGTTGGCAAAAAACGACTCTAACTTACCTCATTTTCTCAAGCCTGATTTTGATATATGATACGCAGGGACCTGTAACTAGACCATTTGTAAGCAGCCAGACCAATCGGATGGACCCAACCATCCGCCAGACCGACTTAAAGTTTCGATATGAGCATTAGTAGAATTGAAATATTCTGGGTCTATAAAAGCTAAAAACTTGAATTTTCTACATTAAGCTACGTGTATATTGTATACTTGACATAATAAGCGACTTTCAAAAATTTTACTTCTAAGGAAATAAAAAAATGAAAGTTTATATGTGGTGCAAGATTAATTTTAAGCTATGAATTTTATTTACACTGCGTTTACGTTATTTATAATATAAAATTCAATTCGTTATTCAAGTTTTTAGCTTTTATAGACCCGGAATATTTCAATTCTACTAATGCTCATATCGAAACTTTAAGTCGGTCTGGCGGATGGTTGGGTCCATCCGATTAGTCTGGCTGCTTACAAATGGTCTAGTTACAGGTCCCTGCGTATCATATATCAAAATCAGGCTTGAGAAAATGAGTTAAGTTAGAGTCGTTTTTTGCCAACTTTGTCGCGTCTGGTAAAAGTTATATTTATAATAAAATACACATGTACTTACGCAGTGTAAATAAAATTCATAGCTTAAAATTAATCTTGCACCATATATAAACTTTCATTTTTTTATTTCCTTAGAAGTAAAATTTTTGAAGTCGCTTATTACGTCAAGTATACAATATACACGTAGCTTAATGTAGAAAATTCAAGTTTTTAGCTTTTATAGACCCAGAATATATCAATTCTACTAATGCTCATATCGAAACTTTAAGTCGGTCTGGCGGATGGTTGGGTCCATCCGATTGGTCTGGCTGCTTACAAACGGTCTGGTTACAGGTCCCTGCGTATCATATACCAAAATCAGGCTTGAGAAAATGAGGTAAGTTAGAGTCGTTTTTTGCCAACTTTGTCGCGTCTGGTAAAAGTTATATTTATAATAAAATACACATGTACTTACGCAGTGTAAATAAAATTCATAGCTTAAAATTAATCTTGCACCACATATAAACTTTCATTTTTTTATTTCCTTAGAAGTAAAATTTTTGAAAGTCGCTTATTACGTCAAGTATACAATATACACGTAGCTTAATGTAGAAAATTCAAGTTTTTAGCTTTTATAGACCCGGAATATTTCAATTCTACTAATGCTCATATCGAAACTTTAAGTCGGTCTGGCGGATGGCTGGGTCCATCCAATTGGTCTGGCTGCTTACAAATGGTCTAGTTACAGGTCCCTGCGTATCATATATCAAAATCAGGCTTGAGAAAATGAGGTAAGTTAGAGTCGTTTATTGCCAACTTTGTCGCGTCTGGTAAAAGTTATATTTATAATAAAATACACATATACTTACGCAGTGTAAATAAAATTCATAGCTTAAAATTAATCTTGCACCACATATAAACTTTCATTTTTTTATTTCCTTAGAAGTAAAATTTTTGAAAGTCGCTTATTACGTCAAGTATACAATATACACGTAGCTTAATGTAGAAAATTCAAGTTTTTAGCTTTTATAGACCCGGAATATTTCAATTCTACTAATGCTCATATCGAAACTTTAAGTCGGTCTGGCGGATGGTTGGGTCCATCCGATTGGTCTGGCTGCTTACAAACGGTCTAGTTATAGGTCCCTGCGTATCATATATCAAAATCAGGCTTGAGAAAATGAGGTAAGTTAGAGTCGTTTTTTTCCAACTTTGTCGCGTCTGGTAAAAGTTATGGCCGGCGGAAACGGTCTGGCATTGATGATAACCAATTTCTAACAACGTGCTCTGACACATATATAAAAATCAGCCTTGAGAATTTAAGGAAAGTAAGCACTTTTTTTTTCAACTTCATCACTTGATAGCAAAAAATTGGCCGATGGGCCGAACTAGAAAATATGCACACATTAAACGCCGATGTGAACTCTACATTGTCCCAAAGTTTCATCCTTGAGAATTTGAGGAAGGTCTGGCGGGCCTGGGCTCTTGATCTAACATAAATGCTAAACGATTTTCCACAAGACCATAGATTGTAGAAACCCTTAGATGAGGGATAAATATGTTACGGCCTCGTGGCACCACTTTTCCTTTTCCTTTAAAATATATTAGGGTATAAATATATGGTACAATGACTCAAGAGCCTTTTTTTAGATATTAGCTAGCTTTTAAGTTTAGTCTTAATTTCTTATATAATGACATGGTGCACAAAACGCGAGAATTTAAAGTATTATAATCCTATAATTTTCATAAGACGGACAGAAAAGGTGTTATCACGGTAGGTACCTTCAATCAGGACCTACTACCTAGGTACTGATTGAAGATTTATACTCTGTCAAACAAGTTTGTCAGTAAATAAGAACAAAGAAAACTATAGGTATCCTTTTCTCTAGCACCCTAAAGAAAAGGATGCATATAGTTTTCTTTGTTCTTATTTACTGACAGACTTGTTTTACAGAATATAGTCGAGTAGCTATATCTGTCTCTTTCAGTACACAAGTATGCTTCATGGTTCATGATAGTGTACAGGATGACATAATGTTGTTTAAATCCTGCTCAAAAGCTTCCGTCTATATTTTTCTATGTCTGAGCACAAGACCATCCGACAATGACATTCAATGACAATACGTCTATTGTGAGGCACATTTGAAATTCTAAGCGGGTATTTTCGGTTTTCGCGAGGAATTTTAATAAAGCTATATCGGGAGATAAAAGTTTTTAATTGTATTTTTTAGAAAGTTTTTACAGACGTAGGACGCTAATATTAGGTACCTAAATGGAATAAATATATATAATTTCCCCTTAGAATCACAAGGCCTTGGCCTAGGGACCCCGAACAGGCTGGCAATGGTTTCGTTTCGAAGCATGGAAGCGGCCCTGATAAATTTACAGGACCCCTAGAATTTTTAGTACTAAGGGGTTCTAGATCTCTAAATCCTGGCCCAGGATACGAGATGGCAGATAGCGTTTGACTGACTTTTTGTTTTTTTTTTCTGTATATGTACCCGGATCATATGTTAGTTTCTGGTGAGCTATACTCCGAGCTCTGCAGGCCTAGCACATGATGGCCGCGAGAGTATGTCGCCGCGAGATAGACTACCTGTCCTTATGCCATTAATACAATTAGACAAAGACGTGTCATCTATCTCGCGGCGACATACTCCCGCGGCCATCATGTGCTAGGCCTACTGAGGAGGCTTAATTCGTCGGCCTAGCGTCTTCCGTGTTTTTTGCCCCAACATAATAATATACATTACAACATACATTAGATCCAATTGTAAACGTTTCTCATAGTTAGAGTCAAATCTGTTAACAATGTGAACACATATTATGTTGCTTATCGTGGATACCTACGTCCTGTTGTTTATCTCAGCTAAATGGACATTATTTTTCTGAAATACGTCGTACAGGTAGAATTCCTCAATAATGACACACGGTTTATCAAGCCTCAGGCGTCCGTCATATCAAAACCTGTACCATGCGTTTCCCCCAGGCAGCGTATCCGTTATCTATCTCTCTCGTACTAATGTGTTGGTGAGCTGTGTGAGCAGGATGCACTTAAGATAACGAGAGTGAGAATTAATATCGTGGTACAGGTGAGTACCTAGAACACGGTAAGTGGCGCCACTGCATTTGATATTGGAACTTCGGAGAAGTGCAACCGGACGTTTCGCTGGGGCTCGAGGTGTAAAGTCCATTGATATGTCTTCGGCCGATTGTTAAATCTATGTGTAATGACTAATGAGTGACCGGGTGGCTAGCTGGCTAGTGGTAAGCACGTGAGCCGCACATGTTAAAAACCCGGGCACAGATAAGTTACTAACGTAACCCGGGTTATATTCTCGGCTCCGCCGTGACCGCCGTTGATGAAGTTGGAGGTGGGATATACATACTCGTATTATATTCCATTATGGAGTGTGAGATGGGCTGGTATTACTGCAACCTGTAATATCAGAATTTTGCCTTCTTAATTGCCAAGAAAAGCACTGAAACTTGATCAGTTTTGTGGTCTGCCTACCTCGTTTGGGAAAAAACAAGGTTTGACCTAGTGTCAAATTGACCTAAGGACGTAGTTTCCACGTTATTTCTGTAACAATATAATCAGTAAAAGAATTTATAGTTCTCCGATAAAAATATCCAATATATCCCTACTTATCTTGGGATTAAGTAGATAACGTTTAAAATCCGTATTCGGTGATTTAAACACGATCGCTTAATCCACTCTTGCGTCACTACGGGCATCATCGTAGGCGCATATATGTATACATTGCAGACTGTTAGATAAAGGCGTTGCTGTACACACAGAGGCAGACTACGCTATAAGCACAGTATAATAAAGAGTACTATCGTACAGTATGGCTCGCTGAAAGCGCCGCCCACCCCCTCTCGGTTACCTCGGTTACCGCCTGTCAAAAACGCGAACAGTCGGCCAGCCATATTTCACTCATACAAACATAGTACGCGTTCATATACACGAGCTTAGACTGTGTGCTAGGAACGCGCCTCTTTCATATAAGTACATATTTGATCGCCATTGTCCGAGGTGTGCTATAAGTTGAAAGCGATTTTGACAAGGAATAATTTTCACCTCTACACGTCATTATTTTGGTAGTGTAACTTGTGAAATCTGTGGTACCTATTAAAATAGTTGTCATATTAACTTGGTTGACTTTGTTTTTGAGAAAATAGAAGGGATTGTACAGCATATGGCGAGTCTAAATTAAGATTACCAAATTATAATATTGTGAGGTAAGTTAGTTATGTCACATTATAAGGACGACTCAGTAGTGAATCTCCGGCAGCGGCGACGCAGTCGGTATCTACTGCGCAAGGTCACGCAGGGTTGAATCACAGATGTTAGTCACAGGTTACTATCACAGATGTCATAATATAATATACAATAGATCAAGCAAACGTATTATACTTAGCGTGTCAAATGAAGTCAGTGAAATGTGGTTATGTGATGATTAAGTTATAAAGACTGTTTGATTAGAGTACTAACCTCGTAAGACCCAGAGCAATTTTTCCAATTTTTTAATTATTTTTATTTGTATAAGAGTTCAAATTGCAAGTGAGCACTTGTCCAAGTACGCCAGGACTTACGAGGCTAACGAGTAGGGAGCAAAGTAGGCATATCTTACGACAAGTACTTTAAAATGCGATTATCACACTGACGCTTCTCAGCACCCCGCTACAACATGAGAGAGACAACACTATCCACATATGTAGTGGTATCCTGCTCACACACGTACGAGTATACCTATAACGAGAAGATATCCTAATTGCTAGATGACGTTATCAGTTAACTTACTAGTAGCTTATGAATGTGCGTCACTGTCTTCCTTATCCGAGCATATTCGAGAAAGATACGTACGTGTGTCACTGCGTTTAGAAAAAAAAAATAGGATAACTAGAGTTCTGTCAAAGATAAAGATACCATACCTACATAAAAAGATATTTCGCATCTAGAAGATATATAATAAATTTATTACATGTGAATTTATAGAGCTTGACCACCTGGAATTAGCCCAAGCAATACGAGTAAAAAGGTATAAAGGGAAATGCTTGGAACACAATTTTTGACCCTGTAACTTTGTTGGGACTAGTTAGGAGATAAACATATCAAAAGTCCACGGCCATAGCCCTTGAGCTGGGAGGAGGGAGGGGTTTAAAGTTCCTATTTTTCGATTTGTGTCTATTTATGCTGGCTGTACTCCACGAGAGCCTGGTAATATTTCACGATTGTTCACGAAATAGGCAGTACAGTGTAGCCGCCATGAATTTTTAAAACATTACACATAGAGTAGGTACCTAAGCAATTATAAAACTTCAAAAACTCATCATAGACGTACACACACACACACATTTCTTAAAACTGAAAGTTACAAGTTACAAGCGGGAGTTTTTTCCAACTTGTCATATGTCATATTATCCGGTGATACCACTTGTAAATTGTAACTTGTAGCTGAGCATTTCTTTTTTTTTGCCATTATTTTTATTTTGATTTTTTTAGGGAATTTTAGGTCAATTGTACTCAGAATCACGAGTACTTTCAATCTCACTGGGAGACAAAAAGTGTCCCAGAATTTCCATATATTTTTGTTACTTTCTTCTTTTGTTACCCCACACAACATGTATGGAAAATGGTAACAAAATGAGAAAAAATCGTATGGCACAATTTTTTTAACTTCTAGGATTGAAGAAGCTAGTGATTCTGAGTAGAAATACCATAATTTTTTTCAAAAATATCACATTCCTGAAAAGTGGCGAAAAAAAGAAATGCTCAGCTTCGAGAAATCAGCTTGTAGCTTCAAGAGGTGAATAAGTATTAAATTTGCCTATATATAAGTGCCGTAAGATATTTATAATTAGGTACTTATCTAATTATGCATAGCGGACAAACTTAATTGAAATAAACTCTTTACTACGCTTGTCAGTGTAAGTAACTAAGTTGTCCACTCGACGAATAGAACCCATTACTTCACAGATTAAGTTGCTTCGTGCACGTGGACGTCGATTCGAAACTCACGTGTCGATTTTCTGTAAACATAGTCATAGAGCTCTATCATCTAACACCTATATGTAAATATATGTTCATTGCTATGCAATATGAAATATGGTTATTTACAAAAACTTATAAGTTTTTTTGACGTTTAAAATAGGTAAGTTATCTGACAGCGTCAGTAATAACCTAACCACAAAATTGAAATTTTGATAAACGCCCCCGACATAGTAGATTTTCATGAAACATGGCTTCTTAGCCCACACACTCCCCACTAATTCAGATTCAAACAAAAAAAAACTAAGTCGGTTCATCCGTTCAGGAGCTATGATGAAACAGACAGAGATACACACAGACAAACAAACAGACAGCCAGACAGACACGTCAAACTTATAACACCTAGTCGTTTTTGCATCGGGGGTTAAAAATGGCGGTTAGTTATTTAGAACCTATTAAAGTTATACATATACATATTTTCCATGGCGTTTGGCTATTAAATGAAAGAATGTAGATTTTTTTTTGTCTGTTTTTCTAAAAATGCACCATGATTTGGTCTCCATGTTGTGAAAACTCTACTGCATACTAATTAAGATATGATCACATGGTATCATACGGAATGTACTATTTAAGGTATGGACACACATTTAAAACATTAAAGCCTCCGCCACACATAAAGCGTTTTGATAGCGTGGCGTTAGCGGAGCGCAATGATAGCGGTGCGCCGGCGGAACGCTGGCGTTCCGCGCGCATTCCGCTCGCAATCCGCGCTCGTTAGTTCTACTACCGCTCTGCCTACGCTATCAAAACGCGCATATGTGGCCGAGCTTTAAGTTAAACGAAAATTAATTACAGGATATTATACATATATACGTTCCTAATCAATAGGCATAGTAAATAGCAGTAAATATAGTCTCTTAGGCAAGATCTAGGAGATCTATTAACGATCATTATGTTGACATGTTTGGTTATACGTATATGTGTTTAAAGTAATTAAATGTAATGACTGTAATGAGTGTTAAGTGTTTTAACTATGCGGTGGATATGTCGCTTGTCCAGTATAATATGCCGTTTTCAAGCAATAGGATAGGACGCTCTAATAGTTAATTCGTCGATACGAACACATTTCGTATTTTTGTTAAGATACAATTTACCTCTATGTACCTTTTAAAGCTCGGCCACAGATGCGCGTTTTGATAGCGTAGGCGGAGCGGTAGCGGAGCGTTAGCGGAGCGCAACGATAGCGGTGCGCCGGACGAACGCTGGCGTTGCGCCCAGCGGACGCCGGCGGGAACTAACGAGCGCGGATTGCGAGCGGAATGCGCGCGGATTGCGAGCGGAACGCCAGCGTTATCAATGCGCTCCGCTGACGCTACGCTAACGCTACGCTATCAAAACGCTTTATGTGTGGTGAAGGCTATAATTGTAACCTGTTCTTAAATGTCGTAAATAGATTTATTTAGTCACTCACTAGGTTAATATAGACATGCACATAGTTAAGTGTTACTTATCTATAGGTAGGTAATGAAAACCTGTCTTACAGGCTTTCAAATCTATAGGAAATTGTTGATTGATATGATTCAGTCATATTTAAAACAGGGTCTGCAAGCAACAACGTAACGTCATGCTCGAAACGTCAACAAATGATAAATTTAAGTGTACGCGATTAAGTTCCGTTTCAGTTTTGATGACTTAAGTAAGTATTTATCTAAATCAGCTTACTTTTAAGGAAATCTTAACTATTGTAATTTTTAACTTTCATTTATTGTGACAAATAAATATCTAAATGAAACGTCAAAACAAATGATTACCGTTGTTCCAGTTGCACCGACCGATATGCACCGCGATAGTGCGCCGAGGTGCACATTGCACCATAGTGTCAGTCTGTTCAAATATTTACTCTGGCGTGTTGCAGGTAACGTTTACCACAGTAATACGGTTAAAAAACAAGAATAAACTAACGTACATTAATGTGGGGTGAGTTGGGCCAAAACTGCCTTTCAAACCTCATTAACATTTCATTTACCTATATCCAGCCCACTGTTAGTGCGTTTTCACACTATCCGATCCGATATCGGATGTCGGACCGATATCCCATACATTACAGGCGCCATCTTGGATTTTTTCTATTGAAATCCTTCCGACATCCGATATCGGATCGGATAATGTGAAAACGGTCTGAGGTTAGGTTAGGTATCCGCTAACATGTGTGGCGGAGGCTTTATTGTTTACTCAAAGGATGTCTATTCACTCTTGATTTAATGTTAGCGGATCAATCCGCGCTCGTTAGTTCCCGCCGGCGTCCGCTGGGCGCAACGCCAGCGTTTGTCCGGTGCACCGCTATCCTTGCGCTACGCTAACGCTCCGCCTACGCTCTCAAAACGCGCATGTGTGGCCGAGCTTTAAATGCTCTGCCATCCTAGACTGTATCGGCACTTTCCATCAGGTGAGATTGCAGTGAAATGCTGTAAAAAATTGTGCTGTGTTCCTGTCGGGTGAGTAAATTTGCCAGAGCTCAACGACTATGGGTGAGATAGGGTCGATATTGGTTATTGGGCATCACCTCTGACCATTCTGCCCTCTGGAGTTGGGTGGCGATGACTGAGTAGTAGTTGCTTACCATCAGACGTCCGTATATACGTTTGCTACCGATGTGATACAATATAACAGGTATATAAAAACCGTTCGCATTATTAAAAGTCCATTAAAAATACAGCGTAACGATGAGTTTGTAGTATCCGAAGGTTTCTCGTGATTCTTCCGCTAGGTTCTCAAGGGAGCTGACGGGCAAAAAAATAATGAAGTCTTTTATATTTAATTTAATCATTTTAATGGGATGACAGTTCGTCAAAATAAGTTGTGTAGTAAACTTGTGACTCAAGCAAGAAAAGCGTAATTTTCAATGTACATTACATTCATTACGTGACAAAGATGGGGATCTATTTAAGGGTATTGGTGTTCTGGGTGCCTTGATTACAGTGGAAACTGTATAAGTGGAATCGCAAGGGACCGGCTGTTTAGTTTCGCTTATCCAGGTTTTCCATTTATCCAGTTTTCCACTTAACCAGGTTCAAATAAAACGTTTTTTCACTTACAGAGGCTCTCGCTAATAGAGGTTGTCGATGCTAGTAATGTCGCTTATAGAGGTCACGTATATAGTCAAATAAATATGTATCTTTTATTTAATATGCATGTAGATATAAATTAACAAAAAATAGGTATGTAATCCTGACTTCAAAAAGCAATACTGTAAATATAAGTAATCCACAATACTGTTATACAAAAACAATACCTTTCCTTTGTTATGAATTAACTTAAGTATTTAAACAAAATTACTCCGAATATTTATTTATGCAAGAGAAACCAGTATGGTTAAATAAATCAATATAGCGATTGTACTTTAATGAAAAAACCCGTTTTTTTTTTAATTTATCCCGAAGAGATAAACACTTGATTGTGAGCTTAGGCATTGCTTACCTAACAGTATGGCACCGCACCGCAGCTAAAACCAAACTGAACGATGTGTAATCTCATAGAAAATAGATACTTAGTTAAAACACAAACCATAATGTTAACGAAATAAACTACCCTCCTTGTGGCGGTTTATTAAAAATACAAAATTTTATAACGCCAAGCTTTTCCACTCACAGAGGTTTCGGCGACGACTGCTTCCAGTTGCAGAGGTAAAAATAAGAAATTTACGAAAAAATGGATTCCGCTTATAGAGGTCCCAAAATTCCACTTATAGAGGTAATTCGTTGCTAAGGGACTAGGACCCAGAACTTGGGTCCACTTAAAGAGGTTTTCCACTTACCCAGGTTCCACTTATCCAGTTTCCACTGTATTAGCAAAATGGACGATTTCATAGGTTCTCTGTAAAGTTTAGATGGTCACATCAAACCGATATGCAGGATAGTTCGATGGCTTCAGATACTCAAATAATCATTGTATAAAAAGAAATATAGCTTAGTCTTACTCAAAACTGTTTTCAAATAATTAATTGAAATACGGTTGTACTCACGTTATTATATCGCTATTGCTGCAACCGTATTTCAATTAATTATTTGAATATGTCTCACGGAAGTTTAACGTGTATAACTGTTTTCAAGTTTCACCACAGAATATATAATAGTACAAGTACAGAAGGCCCACTGCTTTGATGTTCACGAAATGCCGCCTTTTAAATGCCTACAAAATCCTAACAAAGAAACGAGCCGCACGTGCGCAGCGTCGGACGATAGGGTTGCCTATGGATTAAAACTAATTAATACTCAGATAAAACGTTATACTATTATATTCCAGTCTTGGGTAGGTACTTTCTGGGTATAAATATATACAGTATTTATATATTTTTGTGTAAGTCCCAACATCACAAGCCTTATTGAACTTTTCTGTGGGACTTAATCAATAGTAAATCTGTGTAAGATTGTCCTATTTTAATCATGATGTCTATTTAACTAAGCATTATTAGCCATTCACACGTGGACATCGCATATAAAACTTAAAAAAAAAACTCGCGACGTAAAGTAACAATAGAAAGTGTGAACGTGCGTTCTATGAAAACGCGCGCCACCCCTGATTAGGCCGCGAACTCGCGGCCGCCATCATGTACTTGTAGCGCGGCGATAGAAACGCGGAGTGAGCCGCCCCTGGTTTCACGATATGCCTTTTTGGTAGCTGACATATCGAACATTGAAAGAAGTTTCTAGAATCACGTAAATGGGACTTTAGTTTCTCTCTACGAGCCCTATAAACATAGTACCACCTGTAGTAGTGGCCACCTTTAAACATTTAGGGGATAAACAGATGAACTACATGTATCTTGTATGAGAAAAGCACGCTAACTATACACCGTGTTTTTTTTGTTTTCCGTTAGATTCGACACGTAGTTAGGTTCATCACCAGGAACTACCTTGTATATCGCTTTTTGTTAAATTCGAAAAAATCAATGGATCCATCCATACATAATAAATGGATTAATTAGTGTGAGAGGACCTTAATCATAACATAACATTAAAGGCATTGTCAATTGTTTGACGGCACATGTCAAAACAAAATAACATTAGGAAGTGGTAAGGGATGCCACACACGTGTTCAGTTATAAATTTATTGTTTTAATAATTCGATAACCGTAAGAGTTAAGACGCTAGTTTTTTAGAGAAATTGATTGTATTTGAACTAAAGAATCAGCCCTTAAAGTTAACGGAATTCAATGAAAACACGGTGTATTACGTCTGCCTGAAGTTCGTTAGTAGGTAGTGTAGGTACCGGCCCTCAGGTATCTTCAATAAAACTGTTACAACATTTCTCAATCGAGTTCCTTTGTTATTAAAAACAAAGAAGCATCTAGAAGTTTCACAACAGTAAGTAGAACAGTGATTAAAACTATTAAAAGTGCTTTTCAACAAATAATTACAAATACAACTCCTTTCATCGGCGGGCAAGGTTGAGACCTTTTCTCACGTTCTACGTTTCAATGTACTGTGCAGTACTTGATTAACCTTGGATTCTGTTTTTTGTGTTGATATAGAATTGTATAATAATTATGATATAATTTTGAGAGTGAATTGTTAACAGCCAAATTATATTTTATTAGAATAGGCGTAGCAACAAACACTATCAGACCGATTTAGGGCCGGTTGCATCAAACCGTTTGTCGCCGATAAAGCGTTCGTTAAATTTTATTGTATGGGAAGTTCCATAGACGTCTGCTGCGTGACGATGATGTGTCTGTCAAATGTGGTTGATGCAACTGGCCCTTATTGGTGCAAATATTTTAAAGACAGGGTACAGTGAAAAATAGACGTAAACTTTTGGACACCGTGTTTCTTAAGTTATGAACATGATTTTATTACTAAATCGATGGAAAATAAACTCACATCCTTCATGATATTATACGATTAGCGTAGCCTGTGGATGCTTGTAAAAATACTTGCACGTAGCAGACTCTAAAAATGCATTACTGGAGTTTGAAACCTAATATTGTTTCTGGACCTTTTATACGCATGTTCAATTCTTTAAATCTTAAAAGATATCCTTGATATTTCCAATAACTGAATAGTGTGTTTAACGAACTGCATACACTTCAACACTTCAAGGCGCTTTCTCGACAATCGACAAGTGTTGCTGATTTTATAAAAGAAACAGGTAAGTACATATTGTACGTACTACCACAGAATATATAATAGTACAAGTACAGAAGGCCCACTGCTTAGATGTTTCGAAATGCCGCCTTTTTAAATACCTACAAAATTCTTACAAAGAAACGAGCCGCACGTGCGCGGCGTCCGGCGATAGGGTTACCTATGGATTAAAACGAATTAATACTCACATAAAATGTTATACTATTATATTCAAGTCTTGGGTACTTTCCAGGTATATATACTGTATTTATATATTTTTGTTCAAGTTCCAACATTACAAGCCTTATTGAACTTTTTCGTGGGACTTAATTAGTAGTAGATCTGTGTAAGAATGTCCTATGGTATTTATTTTATTCATGATGTCTATTTAACTAAGTATTATTAGCCATTCGACACGCGGACATCGCATATGAACCTTAAAAAAACTCGCGACGTAAAGTAACAATAGAAAGTGCGAACGTGCATTCCGTGAGAACGCGCGCCACCCCTGAGTAGGCCGCGAACTCGCGGCCGCCAGGATGTACTTGTAGCGCGGCGATAGAATCGCGGAGTGAGCCGCCCCTGGTACTACGTATGTAGCTTGCTAGAATATTTTTAGATCTCATCAGAATCGCTTTAGAAGTGACTTTAAAAAGAATATATCCGGATTTAAAAACTCTGACTAGAAATAAATTGTAATGAAAAGGGGCTTACCGGAAATACCATTCGAGTTTTGTTTCACATGATTTATATTTTGACAGTTTTGGAAGAAAATATAGATTGTTCTAATTAGTTTTAAAGGTATTTTAAGGTTCAAAATAGATTGCACTTTTACAATTAAGAATAGCTTGTTTTTAAATTTCAATTGTGGACGCTGGATAATTTGAATTTTTATCTGGATTTTTGGGAACACTGCAGATTGGTGTGCCCTGGAAAACGGTAAATGCATAATTTTATAAGAAACCCAATTCGGCAAGTACAAAAGTGTAATAACCATAAAGCGAATACTCGAATGAGCATGAACAATGACTCCTACGCGTAAGAAGTGAAAGCGGTGTGGCATGTGGCACTAGCCGAATTTCTTTATTAGCACAACCACTGTAATGAGGCTGCTCTATTTGTGTAAGTACTTTGGAAAAAGAGGTCATTAACCCCTTCTTTGCGACGTTTTTTTGTATGGAGGCACGGAATATAACACAAGCACAGAAGGTTCACTGTCAACGGTTTGCATAGCAGCAACAAGATTACACACTACAGCAGACTATCACACTAAACCTTTACTAGTAGGTGTATTAACCCTGAGTCCCTGACCCCTATCATGAATATTTTGAAGATTAGAAGGAAAGGTCACGCTATAATTATGTTATTCTTTGTAGGGATAAAGTGAAAAGGATAAAGTGTAAGGATAAAGGGGTAAAGTGGGAGCCCAAACGTTAGGTACTTCCTAAAACCAAAAATTACATACTTACATTTTCCGTGACGTTGACTGACACTAGTAACGTACCGTTAGACTTAAAGCTCGGCCACACATGCGCGTTTTGAGAGCGCAGGCGGAGCGGTAGCGGAGCGCAATGATAGCGGCGCGCCGGACGAACGGTGGCGTTGCGCCCAGGGGACGACGGCGGGAACTAACGAGCGCGGATTGCGAGCGGAATGCGCGCGGATTGCGAGCGGAACGCCAGCGTTCGTCCGGCGCACCGCTATCATTGCGCTCCGCGAACGCTACGCTATCAAAACGCTTTATGTGTGGCGGAGGCTTAAAACGTCAAAAACTGACGACAGAGCACAAGATAGAGTACAAGCACAAACTTAATTACCTATTTAAGTAATTATAATGTAAAGTGAAGGTATAAAGGCTTACCTCTCATCTTCAGGCTTACCTGTTTAATCGGTTCCGAGTTTCAGCCAAGTTCTCATTAAGCTAAGTTCTTCGTGTTGGGAACAGTTCGAAAATAATTCCAAACTTCCAAAGTAATTTTCTCTTGCTTAACAAAACATTATAAATTGAGAAATGAACTTTGCATAATTGTTTTTAACAGTCGTCATAACTTCGAAGTTCTTAATCTCTAATATATTTTATAATGTGTTAAATATGTAAATCGATGATGCTGTTCGGATTTTTGACATACACCGTATTGTCGCGACACAATCTTACAAAAGATTAGTACCGTAGGTACCGTCTGGTCTGAATCCGAACGGCAATTAAAGCTAGGAACATACTACGCGGACGTCCGCCGTCGCGCGGCCGCGGCGGACGCGGATCTAGACAAGGAATATACACTTAAAATCAAGAGTGAACAGGCATCTTCTGGGCGAGCTCACTCCATCGTAGGCCACGTCTTTGCCTTTGGCTAGTCTGTGGCCAAGAGTACGCCCATTTATAATAATAATAATAAAAAAAACACTTAACCGTGCAAACTATCGGTCGTCGGTCGTGGACGTGGCCTTGAGCGCACGGGCGTCCGATCGAAATCTGGCTCGCTGGATGTCTTGGTCAGCCGAAGCCACGTCCCGAAGACCGTGCACACTGATCGGTCACGGTCGCGGTCGCAGTCGCGCGACCGCGGACGTCCGCATAGTATGTTCCTGGCTTCATCCACGTATTTACAATTTAGTTTTGACAATCCGCAAACAGTTCAAGTTGATAAACAAGACCAAGTGCGGGTAGTACGAAAATATCGCGCGGCGTTGATGTCATTTCAAGTGAATGCAGTGCCGCTTAAAACCGCTTATGGTGATACATGATTAAAATAAGATTAAAATGTTATTATGTCGATAACTAGAACTAGAAAGAAAAATCAATAAAAAGCTAAAACTAGCTAGGGGAAGACTCATTTAATTTATCCTGGCATGACCTTAATGTTGGAATTTTGAATGGATAGGACCTATAAGGCCCTTTTACATGTTGAGGCACAGGTTTTATAAGTGCAGATTCGAGATCGCAACATGTACACTAAACGTCAAACTCAAACAGGATCTTTCTAGCGTACGAGGACGATAAAAACTAGCCCCTAGCCGAGATTCCCGCAATGAGGCAACTGGCGGGCAATTATAATAATTGCGGGCTAATCGCCCGTTGAGAACGCGGAAGCATTTTTACTAGTTAATTTGTTAAATAACTAGGTTTCTGCTTCAATGGTTCTGTTACATGATAGACATCACGCGTATGTAGGGTCAGGGTACGTAGCCAAATGCAAAAACGCTTACGATAATATCTGTTTCGTATCTATCTATCTCTATCGCTCCTGCGTATTGGCGCGACAGAGCTATACTTATTGCATTTCTGTCGTCTGGCGTCGACGATTGCCATTCAGCTACGCCGGCAGTGCATTTTTTGTTGAAGGGGAATTGAAGTCACGAGAAACAAACATTTTTGATAGTTTTGTACTACGAGTTGGTAAATATTATAACGAAATAAGAAAGTGCATAATGTTCCCCTCAGAGCACCTTGCAGCTAATCTGTTTAGTTTCTTAATAAATAAATATAAGTTAAATATGAGATGAGCATTTATTTTTTCTTTGCCACTTTTATGAAATGTGATATTTTTGAAAAAAAAAAAATGGTATTTCTACTCAGAATCACCAGCTTTTTCAATCCTAGTAGTTTTTTCTTATTTTGTTACCATTTTCCATACATGTTGTATGGGGTAACAAAAGAGGAAAGTAGGTAACACAAATGAATGGAAATTCTGGGACACAGTTTGTCTCCCAGTGAGATTGAAAGTACTCGTGATTCTGAGTACAATTGACCTAAAATTCCCTAAAAAAATCAAAATAAAAAATTGGCAAAAAAAAAGAAATGCTCAGATATAGTAGCTAAAAGTTAAAATATGGTTTTGGTTTTCACACATTTTAGTCAATTAGATTCACATATTTAGAGAAGTAGGTATGTTGGTATTTTAAAAGCGCTTATTGTCGAAATCTTTTTGTACAGTAAAATCATTTTGCGTTTATAAAACATTCCTGACAGTGTAATTGTATCCTACAGTATAGTACCTTAATACCCTAGTTAAGTAGTACAGCCTCTAGCTACTCTACTACATATGTGTCGCTGCAAATAAAAGGGACTACCTATTTAAGTATACAGGGTGTAAACCTAATACGGGCGAACCTCTTAACGGTGGTGAGTATAGCACGGGAAGCATGGTCGCGCGATAGACGATAAAATATCAGGCCGTCCCTATCGCACTTACAAATAGTGCCCATCATGCTTCCCGTGTAGGACATTAAAAATGGAATTAGACAACTTTTACTTAAAATTGAAACGTAATGCAATGCAAACACACTCGCGTTAAACGCTCGTTGACAGTTGTCATTGATTGTCATCGCAACTACGTTTACAGTACATTGCTGCTGGGAAATTTTTCAAAAATTCATTATGGGGCGAAAATTAAGAGTAACTCAAAAACACCTCTTAACAATATTGAATTATATGCCTGCTTTC
The DNA here is from genome assembly GCF_023078275.1 of Leguminivora glycinivorella. Classification (NCBI taxonomy): domain Eukaryota; kingdom Metazoa; phylum Arthropoda; class Insecta; order Lepidoptera; family Tortricidae; genus Leguminivora; species Leguminivora glycinivorella. The sequence goes on along the minus strand of NC_062978.1, from coordinate 22,336,090 downwards.
ATTTATCGCCCTTATTAGGTTTACGCGCTGTACAATACACTCATGGACAAAAGAGGAATGCAAAATATCTTAATGACATTCACTAACGCCGTGTCTTGCGTGGGCGACGGTCGCGCGACCGTCGCCGTCGCGTCTCATACGTCCATATCGATAAGGTTTGATTTCGTATGCGTCGCATCGCCATCGCGCGACCATCGCGCGACCGTCGCCCACGCAAGCCACGGCGTAATATTAATGGGCAGCATCTCGATAATCGCAAATGTTTGAAATAACCCCCCAATAGACAAAGTGGACTCCCCAAACATAGTGGACCGATTTTCATAAAACATGGCTAAGAACACTCCCGACTAATTCAGCTTTCAAACAAAAAAAAAAAATCTAAATCGGTTCATCTGTTCAGGAGCTACGATGCCTCAGACAGTATTAAAAATACAAAATTAAGCTATGAACAGAATGTGAGTAGTGTTAAGTGAGATTGTGTCAATTGAGTTACCTACTCTAAAAACGATAAGCTATTTGAGTTTCAACAATCCATATTGTTTTATTCACCGAAAGCAGTTTTTTAACCAGAACATTTTATATTAAATCGTCGGCACGGACCAACAAGCAACGCTAGGGGTGTGTTCCAATTTTTACCGTAACAACTTACCCCGGCACTTTTAGCCCCGCTCCCTCATAACTGTACGACGCGACGCAACCGCCAGAATCGCTAAAGTTCCTTTTTCTTTGTACTGACACATGGCTGTGACCGCTCTAGCACCCTAGAGACAGTCGTGAGGAGACGGGGGCAATGACCTCGACGAGATCGTTTTTACGCCATTACGATAAATCGAGATGGTGTCGATATCGATATAGTGTTAGATTTATAGGTAGGTGTCGAGTCGATGGACATGCTGTGATAATTATTCTTATCGATAAACACTTGTACTGAGAATTGGAAGGTAAGTGGAAGCTTTTTTGTAAGTCCGTTTAGGTTGATTTTGCAGTGACTTGAATAGAACAATCAACAAATAGAGGAAGTATCATTTATGTAAGTATAGAGGGAGTAAATACATTTTATTTCGATTAGATTGAACTAAAACTATAATCTCTCACCATGGTGACAAATCGGTCAGATCATGGTCAGAAATCGGTTTCAGAATGTCAATAATAAAAACGTACATTCCTTTCAGATTTCAATATGCGCCCTCACTTAAAATATATATTTTGCTTCCTTTTGACACACACTCTATTTTAAAGTAATACGCCTTTTCCTAAATCCAACACATTTTGTAAGCAAATGAAATCCATTATATCCAAGTTTCAAGTTTTATGCTTCATTTATACACGTTCCTGCCTTTCATTGTCTTCATGTTTTAGAAAACTTGGGAAATTAGTTAAATTACTTTAAGACTAACTTTTATTTCTACGACTGTAGGTACCTGTCTCGGGTTTGGTTATTCAGGAAAGGTTCAATAGTTGATCTTTTGAATTTAAAGACTTTTTCACCGCCCCAACTGGTAAAGGCTCACTTTGCTATTCGAAAACAGATAGCAAAATTGCATTTTATCCACAAGAGCGCAAAGTAATTTCATACAAATTTTAACTTGATGTCTTAAGCGGGCTGGTAGATTTTACTTACAAATGATGATTTTGAATGATAAATATTGAATTAATTGATGGATTTGATTTAGTTTCATGTTTTATGTTCGTGTTGGTGTGGTGAAACATTTAGTGTTTCACTCGGTGGCAAAGTTTGTTTCCTCAAGATTCCACTATTGGAATCTTTCGCTTGCTCGGATATCAATATTGGCACGTGCCGTTAAACAACCACTACGCCCCTTTGTAAAAAAAATAACTATAAAATCTTTGATAACAACTGCGTTGATGCTATTAGTTCTGTTAATATACAATACAACAGAGGAACATTACATCTACTCGCACTTAACAAACCTTAAATTGTTACAGCTTCGAAAATGTGTTTTTTTTTAATATTTACCTGCAACAAAAAAAAAAAACGCATTATAGAAAAAATTGGTATCTGCTAATGCATAAAAGTATAGCTTTATTTATTTAGTGGTTCGCTTACGGTAGTCGTCAGTACTTAACTAATTACTTATCATTATAAGTACTTACCTACTTTGAGTTGAGGTCTACCTCAAGTAACCACAGTGCCAATATACTTATCATAGTATTATAAATAAATAATATATAATAAATATATATATATATATATATATATATATATAAATAAATAATTAATCATAAAAAGGAGGCAGTAGATTGAAAACTATTTGACAGTTTAAGAACTGGGGAGTTCACCCAAAGTATTTAGTATTTAGTATTTATGTAGTTTATTTACTTGTGGACATTATTTTGGTTTATTTCTGACCTTTATTGTACTTCTGTAAGTTTGTCTATCTTGCTTACTTTAATGTTCCTCTCATCTAATCTAAGGTTAGCTGGAAGAGATCCCTTATAGGGATAAGTTCGCCTTTGTACCTCTGTTCCTGTAAACTGTATATGAATCTGTTGTACACAATAAAGTGATTACTACTACTACTACTTGTATTTTTTGACTAACGCCGCTGAATCATTTCAAACACTTTCATTCTATTAAGTTAAAACGCTACTGTTTAACCACCATTCATTCTATTAACAGAAAACTGTTAGTTTATTGTTAGCAACACCCACGGCTTTAGGTAGCTTTAATACTCATACAACGTTTCCGCTCCCAAGTTTATATAACTCAACAGAGTTGTTACAATGAATTATGATGTAACTTTTTCCAAAAGCATTATTGCGTAAAGTTGACAAAAGCAAACAATCGATGTGTGTGGTCTGCGGAAACCGTAAGCTTTGTATTTATATCTTTGTATCTTTGCCCAGACCAAAACATTACGCAATTATTATTGGGCAGTCTTACACAAATTCTAGTCCCAAAGCGTACAAAAGCTCAGTTCAAGATATATAGTCAAATAAAATATCCATGTTGGGGAAAGAGACCACTGGCCCGCAACTTCAGTAACTTAGGCAGGGTCACTCACAACGAAACAACAAGATCACGGTTTTGTTATTGAACTTATTGATTTTCAAACAAAAGTCATAGATTGGCTTTAAAAAGCTATAAGTGCGGCGATTCGGCGAACGATGATCCCTATGACAGTTCACTTTTGAATTGAGTACTTGTAACTGTCAATGCCAAAATGTTTAGTAGTGTTTTTGTTAGGTACTTCAACAATTCATGCATTATCAAAAGCGATTTTTAGTAACTGTCGTAGTTATAGATATGGATCATTGTAAACAAACTATTTAACAACGTAAGTATATGAAAACAATATTTTTTTTTAGGATGAGGTAAGAATAGAATTAATATAACATGGAATTATTAGGAGGTAAAATGTTCGGTAACTTTATTGATGGCGATTTCAGTTCCAAAAATCCTGGTCATGGCACCAATTTGGTTGTGAAATGTTGAAATTTTGAGCAACGCTCGGCTACGGCCAGCAGCGCTGGTCTGGTTGTGGCAGAAGCCTGTCACTTGAATGATCGAGCACGCTCTCCGGATATTTGTCTAGCATTAGATGTTTGTGCTGCTCCGAAAGTACCTATGCATTGGCACAGACTAAGTAACAATCGTGATACCTAGACTTATTTATTTATATGTTTGGATTTTTTATGTATTATAGCCAAGTGATTTATTTTAGACGTGTTGCATAGAAGATATCTTCATTTCACGAGTATACAATTGTCTTCCGGATGCAATAGTAGCCGTTAATAGCGCAGCAGTGTTTAAATACAAGTTAAAACAGTGGTTAGTCGAGCAAGCGTTCTATGATCACAAAGAGTTCTTTAATTAAAAACCTAGGATTAAGATATTAATAAAATAACCTACCATATGTCGTAGAAGGATCTTAATGTTTATGTACCTGCTGTATAAAATTATGTGACTTGTAATTTGTATTATTAATAAATATTATGATTATGATTATGATATGATTTCTACCTATCTCTAAATCAGTATTTCACAAACTCGTAATATTTAGCTACTCCATAACTCCGTTTCACGTACTATTACTATTATAATATTCTGTGGTTTCACTTAAATGAATGTTAGACCTACCTATGTCTTATTTTTCATGAAACTTTTGTAAACAAAAAATAATCAGAGAGATGGCTCCAGACGTTTACGTGTGATACTGGGAGGAAGAGAGATGGGATCCAATTCTATATGTTTTATGGGTCTATGTATAGAGGAATGGACACATTTCTTTCCTAGACTTTTGACTTCTGCGTAACGCTTGACTTACTTTTACCGATCTTGTCCTCTTAGACAGCTTAGCAACCATTACCCATTTATTGGCTAGTTCTAGTAAAGCTACTTGGCAACCCACTCCGCAGTAGGCGGACCAGCCCGGTATGTTAATGTGTCGCCCTTCGCCTCTTAATTACGAAACAGTGGGTAGATAGGCGCCTAGATAAACCGTACTTAAATGGTTAATGGTCTTTCTAGCTACGAGTATATTTAGAGGATTACAAGAAAATTGACTTTTTTCACTTTTCTGACCATCTTATTATTATAAACACAAAAGCCTTTACTATAGTTTTGGATGATTTAAAATACTCGATAGTGGAAATTGGGGAAAGTGAACACCCCCCTCCTTCCCCCCCCCCCCAACGGTTACTTCCTAGAAGAATCTACAAGATCCCGTACAAAATTATCATGTCCCAATTCGGAGTTATGAAGACCATTTGTTACGCTTCATTTCACTTCCTATAAAGTTTAACCGTTGTTTACTTATGCACATAATGTTCTTCTTTGAGTTCTGTATGGTGTTTATTACACAGTAACTACTAATATCGGTACAATAATTTCTTTCAATTTTAGATTAAGTTTGCGCAAATTTTTGGAGTGGTATACCACAATCTTTATGGTATGGTATACCATAAACATTGCAAAAATATATATATCATACTGCATTATAAATAAAGAATAGCAGTCCTTGCCATAAAACCTCTTCGTTAGCTCCGCTTTAAGCTACCCTTAATGGGTGCAAAATTTAAATATGGTAACGACCCCACCGGCCATACATGGCATTGGAGGAAGTCTGAGCTTTTGGTTATAGAATAGATCCAATTTAATAGATAAATCGATCATATGTGGTTGTGGCTTATATGGTCAACGGTAACTATTGAAGCCCACTCGGATTTTAAAGCAAGGTTCTTTTTAATTAAATTTAAAATACAATCCAATAAGACGAGGTCCTCCTTTCCTTTGATATGAATATTGTGATTATGAGCAGACAACGTACGTTTTCCAGCAATTTTGATGCAGCATTGTCGCGTTAAAGGAAATAAAGGAATATACAGGTTGCATTAAAAAAGACCGTTCAAACTTTGCACTATATGCCTTTTGAGGTCATAATAAACAACTTTTATTTTGGGACCAATGCTGATATCGTGGAAAAAAAATTGGTTGTTCCATAGAAATGAGAGGCATCATGACAGTAGACAAAATATATGAAACAGCCAAAATTTTTTTTTGCGATTTCATCATAGGTCCCATGATAAAAGTTGTTCATTATGACCTCAAAAGTCAGTAGTCCGAAGCCAGCTGGAATAGTTAATTAGGAACAGTAAAATGAGCCTTAAAGCAGGGTGCAGCATGGCATAAAGGAATTCAGCATGTGTTTTCTAGGTAGATGATCAATTAAAGCTCGGCCACACATAAAGCGTTTTGATAGCGTAGCGTCAGCGGAGCGCAATGATAGCGGTGCGCCGGCGGAACGCTGGCGTTCCGCTCGCAATCCGCGCGCATTCCGCTCGCAATCCGCGCTCGTTAGTTACCGCCGGCGTCCGCTGGGCGCAACGCCAGTGTTCGTCCGGCGCACCGCTATCAATGCGCTCCGCTGACGCTCCGCTAACGCTCCACCTACGCCCTCAAAACGCGCATGTGTGGCCGAGCTTTAATTGATCATCTACCTAGAAAACACATGCTGAATTCCTTCATGCCATGCTGCACCGAAATTGCTGCAAAAATAACGATGTCTGAGAAATGGTTTGTTTCCTTCAAGGTTTACAAAAATGATTTACTAATAGTTAGTATGCAATATTTATTACCAAATATTCCTTTAATCGCAAGCCGCTCTACCGAAGTTGTCAAATTAAATGTAATATGTATTCATAATTTGTTGCAGAATGTTCGCCAATGGAGCTATTTACCCTAGCCAAATTGGAAATTGTTTATGTCAAAATATCATAATGTATGATAATGGCCGCTCGGCAGCACGAAATATTTATTGACACATTGACCTAATAACTTGTTTCATTCCACACAAAAGGGTTGTTATATTTAAAAGTACCAAAAATAAGTATTTACTCCTTGTGTAAGTATTTATCATCGTGGTAACAGCTTGTTTTTTACCTCCCAAACATACATACAATGACGCCGGTATTTCATCACTACTTTGAAAAAATTTCGTATTTCATTCACTGTTACTCAAAGTCGAAACGCAGTAACTCTATGTATTTATATGCATCCGATACATACATACTAACTATATATTTGTCTTTTCATTGACAGAAGGTATAAGATTTTTTCAAAGTAGTGACGATTTGTTAATTCTCAGTGCAATTAAGGGTTTATTAAAAAAAAGGAAATTGTAATATTGCAGAGGCGCGAGTTTGCAACCTAACTCGCGCCACAGTTGACAACCCATATCCCAGTGTCGACTTCTGCGACACCGATGTGAGGAAAGGGGATATCGGTGGAAGGGGGGAATATCCTAAAAAAATTAATAATGATATCCACATAGCTCTAATGATAGAGCTTAACCCTTCTCCGTCAATACGAAAATTATTTGCTTCATTTCACAAAAGGATAGCAGATGCATTTCAAGCGAATTGTTAGTTAAAGCGTCGTTTTGAATGGAATACCTATGATATTCCTTTTGCAAAAGGAAAATGGAAGCCATTATATAAAAGATCTGTTATTACAGCGCAGTCATATTTTAAGTTAGGTTGATACTTATTTAAAGATTTTATATGGTTTCAATCAAATATTGATACGACTTTGAGTCACGTTATCTTATCAGAAATCTTACGCACACCAACGATTGCGAGTATTTACGAGTAAGAGTAGCTTAGTAAGACGCCTAATGAGACGACTCCTAGTTTGCTCTCCTGATTCTGATTCTAATTCTAACTCCTGATTTGAGACTTAGCAAACTGTCAAAAAGGTGGTTATTATAGTATGTTGCATTTAGGCCGGTTACTGACATCCGTCTGTAGCAAGCACAAATTGATCTCAAACGTATCATATTGTTGAACACTCAGCTTAAAATATCGACGAGTTGCAATCCGACACAGATCGGCCATTTTTAATTACGATTCGAGTATCTTCCAAACCCTTAGCAATCACGATGAACAATCAAATACACAATCGATTGATTAATAGTTATATTCTAAGAAATCTAAATGAGAACAGCTATCGGGTACTATCTGTTTCAATTGCAATTCGAACAATAGTTAACAGAAAAAGCCGATTAACGTAACGACTCTGCCGATCTTTATCTGTTTTTGTATTCCAAATGCTTACAGAGTACTCCGGGAAACTATAAACGTTGGTACTATCTCGCTTCTGTGCCAGCAATATTGTCACAGTAAAGCATTTTCTTATTCCTAGTCACAGGGTCCTATTTCTGGGAAGTTTGACCTTTGGGCATCATATCTGATGCAACCTAACGAACAGGATTTATCCTAGCAGATCTATTGCTCTAATGTGATTATCCTAAAAATATTAGGAAACTTTACAGTCTGCCGGACCTCACAATCAACGACAACATATTATAATAACAAAGATTATAAATTGAATTAACCTTAAGAAAAAGTGTCCAAGCTTGCCGGTAACAGAGACAATCGAAACGGCGCTGTTCTGTTAGTGACTACTATCCTGAAGAGATTTGATAACCGAAGAATTTGGTGACTTTTTCTGAAGCGGTCTTGCGTCAACAAGTGGCAGAACTGAGGCCAATAACTATTTTGCCCTCAACCAAATATACGAACGGTCTTGATGTGTCCAGACCGCGATCTCATAGTGCGATTTCTAGCGTTTGGAACAACAGTATAGAATTCCTTAGCCGCGGAGACACCGAACTGCCTCGTCGCGACGCCGTAAGGCTGATTAATATTGAGAGCCGCTGTTGGGAACTGCGTTTTATTCCGACTTTAGTATTTTCGAGACCATTCGCAACTATTTATAGGCGTTTTAGTTAAGTTTGCTAAGGTATTGTTGCTATATTTCAGTAGTCAAGCGAGGTTTAGGCTATTAAGGACTAGCTATTTCATTGCAATATTTGATGAAACTTTGGAATGCATGTTACTTCAATTGTCAGCAATTGCTAGTGATTTACTGACAATAGCATCATCATCATCATTGTCCACGACATAGTAATCCAATGGCAGCAGCAGCACGTCACCTTTTGCCACATCTGACACAGGTGAAACGCGAGTCGAGAGGAGGAGCTCCGGAGTCGGCCTTTTCTGCGTAAGTTTATCGAGCCAGGCTTTGTCGTGCACCGTCACCCCGTCGGGTAAGCCACGGCGCCATTCAGGTCTCACGCTAGCGCGTGTCTCTGCCCAGGTTTATACTGAAGGGTTGCATATCCCGTTTACAGGAATCTTTGAACCTTAACATTGGGCGGCCCAATGTGAAAGATATAGAATTGGTCACCTCGCCTTAATTGATCTACTTCAATTTTTAGGTATAGAATAATAAAGTTAAAACTTAGGGAGACAAAGGCCGTCAGATAAACCTTTTAGAACAATAATTAGAACATCACAAATAAAACATGGTTACTAAGATAATAATATGTCTGTATGTATGAATAAACGGTCTTGTCCTAAAACAATCTTACGAGTATAAGTTACCAACTAAGTAATACATTGTACACTTTTATTTATGAGTCAACTTTTTGCCATGCCGTGATTGGTAAGTCGCATCGCTGGCACGGATGGCTGCGTGGAGCGTGGTAATGCATTATTTGTACTACACTTGTCGCTTACAAACACGTACTGCATTTTAATTTCTTATCCGAGCGACGCAAAAACATTTAAGGTTCGGCCACACATAGGGCGTTTTGATAGCGTAGCGGAATGCGATCGCATTCAGAGCGGATACTCTGAATACGCTCGCGCTGTCACACATAACACAGCGCGCACTGTGAGCGGACTTGTCTGAATATGGATTAAATGTTAACCAGTTAGCTAATTGTTTTATTCCAATATGTTGTTTTGATTTCTTATGTGTCATTCAATACTTTTTAGTAGTATACAGTTCAAAGTATATTTAGGCTTAAAGTTACCATGTGCAGAACGCTTTGAAAACGCTCGCAATCTGCTCGGTTCGCGCCCCGCCATCATTGCGCTCCGCTCGCTTTCAAAACGCGCACGTGTGGCCGAGCTTTTAGTGTTCTTTTAAACTAAGTGTGCATTGACGTGGTAAACTTATTTTGCAACAACAAAACTGCAAGTTGAAAGAGACAGAATAAAGGAAGTCTTTCCTTTTTAAAGTGACTTTAGTAATGTTAACATACTTTGTTTTGTCAGTGCACCGAGATTCGAACCAAGGACCATTGGCTTAGCAAGCAGGGTCAGTGATAAGACAACTACGCCAAACCGGTCGTCAAAATTACACAACAAAGCGACATTTTTATAATAAACTTACTAATATGAAATGCAAAAGGTGAATGTCAACCAATGTCAACAAACAACATAAAAATAGAATAAGTTGAAAGAAAAACAACAAGGTTGTATAAATTAATTTAGTAATTATAGTTATACAGATACGAATAGCGCATTATGTTAATTTACCTGAGTTACATAAGGAATATATAATGTGATCTACTGATATTGTTGACACGTTAGAACAAGAACTCGCACGCGATTTCGCACGACATCTAAGTTAGTTCGTACATAAGGGAACGGAATAAAACGGTAGGTACCAACCATAATTGTCGACACATCTTGGACATTCGAAATTTGAACCTTACTGACTATCCCTTTCACACTCACTAAATTGAGTAAGATAGAACTTTTCTCATGTTTAATTACTAACCGGTACGTATCGACAAATCTTTCGCTCAAAACAAAAGTGACTTATATCATAAGAAGGCACTTTTCCACAGTGAATCTAAATTGTAAGAGCATGGAGTTGAATGTGGATTGTGTGTGGTTGGAGCGAGTTTAATTGTTTCCCATGAGCCATGAGATAATCAGGCAGTGTGAAATACTTGAATAAATGGAACGTGTGTAGAATGCATGTTGAGAAGTGGAATATGGTGTGTTATTCATTTTAATGTGTGTGTGTGGCGCCGTGGAAAACTATTACCTATGCAGAAAAAAGTTGTTCCATAATTTCTTATTTTTCTTACATTTTCGATAACCCTTTCTTCTTCTTCTTGAAGCTCTGCCACACATGTGCGTTTTGATAGCGTAGGCGGAGTGGTAGCGGAGCGTCAGCGGAGCGCAACAATAGCGGTGCGCCGGATGAACGCTGGCGTTGCGCCCAGCGGACGTGGGCGGGAACTAACGAGCGCGGATTGCGAGCGGAACGTCAGCGTTCCACCAGCGCACCGCTAACATTGCGCTCCGCTGACGCTCCGCTAACGCTACGCTATCAAAACGCTTTATGTGGCGGAGGCTTTATAGTGCCATATCCTATCGGATGTCGGCGATCATCATGCGAAAGTTTTCTCTACTCTTTGTCATTTTAGACAGAGTGGCGGTGTCTTTAATGCCGGTTCAATCCCTAATATTTGTACTCCATGCTGTCTTAGGTCTTCCTCTCCCTCTTCTTCCTTCTATTCTCCCTTCTAATATGTTTTTTAATATGTTATATTTGTTATTTCTGTGTATGTGGCCGAAGTAAGCAGTTTTCCTTCTTTTTATTGTTGGTACTACTTCCATTTTCTTTTTCATTTTAACTAAAACTTCCTTGTTTGGTACTTTATCAACCCAAGATATTTTCAACACTCTCCTATACAGCCACATCTCAAAGGCATTAAATTTTTTGATTGTAGATTTATTTTAAGTCCATGCTTCCCCTATAGCCCTTTCAAATAGTAGTAATATACATTGCACCTGAAATAAACACTCTGTAGTCTGTACTATAAGCGACAACCCACACTCAGGCGACGCAAGTCTTAAGACGCGGTACGGACGTCAGCGCCACGCCGCCTGAATGTCGCCTGGGGCGATGCGGCGCGCGCCTCAAGCGACGCGCCCCAAGCGAGTCAAGCGACGCGTCACCTGGCCCCAGTAGGCCTAGCACATGATTGCCGCGGGAGTATGTCGTCGCGAGATAGATCACACGTCTTCTTCTATCTGTATTAATGTCATAAGGACGGGTAGTTTATCTCGCGGCGACATACTCTCGCGGCAATCATGTGCTAACCCTGCAGCAGAGACATGTAGCATTTCTTGGAGAAAAGTGTTCAAGGCTGATTTAATACAAACGCCGTATACATGGCATAAAACTCTCCTTAAGAACGACACATTAATATTTATCAAGTTAATTTTCCTTCTTACACGCAAAATACATATTGAAAAGGGGAAACTAGCATGAACAGCCGATAGCAATTATATTTACTACGACATTAACCAAAAGTGCTGATTAGGTAAGTATTGATCGAGTAAATCTAGTACCGGATGTCTGTATTGCTGTGAATCAACGAGTAAATAATTAAGACTGTCAATCTCTATATGAACAAAGTACGTAAAGGCACGGAGATATCATTAAAAAGTTTAAAAATATTTAAACGATGATATCCTTACAATATTGTGATCCTATGCCAAAAACATTATAATTATACACAAGTTAACATGCCGATAAAAATCGTTTGTCCTTTTCTATCACACCAATACGTCGGAAAAGGACAAACGATTTTTATCGGTTGATAAGTTTAGTAAAGGTTTACGCATTTGGGGGTTAAAATTTAGTAGGTACCTACTTACATTATATCATTGCCTGCTTTTTAGCACATGCGACATTTTCTGAAGTTTTTGATTCCGAGCTCATCGGGTAGAATATACACTATGTAACATAATTGCCGAAGATAAATCCTACGGCTTGTACATTACCTTCTATAGTACCTTTAATTTTCATGGTGTTTATTTAAAAAAAAGGAAGTGGTATTCGTAACCGCTATTCGATACCGGTTGGCGGTTATGCTCTTAAATGGATCACCACATTGAGTAAGTATTACTTCGTATAGAGGAGCTATAGCAAACAACGAACGTGTCACAGCCTGTAAGCTGAAGGCGGGGCGAGGGGGCGGGGTGTGAACCAATGGCCTGCTTCCGTAACGTCGCAAGCGCTACGATTTTACTCGGCGCTTACGACCTGTCGGTCGCAATGATGAGCCCTGCATAGAGTGCATAGATTAGAAGTCGTAGTATAGAAGTGACATGGGTTTACATGGGCATTTTTTTAATTTATGACAATTATGACTCTCAATTAGCGTGAGTTGTTAACAAAAAACATAAATCGCTGTTAGTTTTGTAACGACAATCAAGCTTGAAATCTGTATTTAAAACAAAACTTTTTTCACGTTCTGAATTTAGATTATAGCTTAGTATAATTTACATAATTAAAACAAAAACTATGTTTTTATTGAAATTTCATGCTTTAACTTTTTTTTAACAAGTCTGTGAGTCCCAATTTTTTTAAATGCCTACATATAAAGCTGCATACGGACTGAGCGTACATGTGTACACGTAGCCGCAACTGGATATTAGTTATTTATGTGACATTTGCATAATGGTAGGCATTAAAACATGAGTGTTGTTTTTGTTGTGTTAATAAGATAACATGAGTGTTTTAACGCCTAATTATGTGTAGTCGCATACATAACTTTATCTACATCCATGTATGTATGGGCGCGGGTTTATCGTCCCATAGAAAATTTGAATTTCGCGCGTTTTTATACTCTCATAATTTGCTTGACCGTCTACCTACCCAAATTCATTCAGATAGGTTAGGTACTGCACTTACATTTACATACTCACATGAAATTCGACACGCGTATTGAGAATCTGTTATAGACCGACATGTCGGAAAACTGTGCAATTCTGACAATAATAATTAAATAACCTTTTTGCGTCGCTAAATATATATAATTTAATGTATGATAGGAAACTTGAACTAACTTGCGATATTGTCACGTCTGCTTTTGTTGCATTTTTTACTCTTTGGTTTCAACGAAACATGGCCGCCGCAACATGGCGCTTCGCCATAAGTTTATATTGATACATTTTTTAAAAAGTAAGCGTGTTTAAACAAAATTGCAGTAAACCTACGTATGAAAAGTCACTCCTTGGCTTTTGTTAGATTTTTCTGAGCAGTTTGTACAGTACCTAACTACACATGACGGCATTATTTAGACGAAATATTTTTCATTGCGATACGTCAATCTACCACAGCCGTTCGGCACAGACTAAGCGCGTTTGTGCCGATCGGCTCTAAGTGTTGTTACACAAAATCAAGATGAGGTGCCGTCTCTAGTTAACATAATTACTCAAAGGATCACCAGCATTAATGTTACATCCTGTATGAAGTAAAATCACGACATATCAGTCACTTTACATACTTAAAAATAAATAAACAAAAGCCTAAAGATATACGTTTGCCTCCAGCACAGTACAATAAAGAGTACTATTGTACAGTATGGCCACTCCCGCTCCCCGCTGAAAGTGCCGCCACCCCCTCTCGGTTACCTCACAGTTACCGTCTGTCTAAAACACGAACAGTCGACCTGTCATATTTCACTCATACAAGCATAGTATGCGTTCACCTAAACGAGCTTAGACTGTGTGCTAGGAACGCGCCTCTTTCATATATTTGATTGCTAGTGTCCGAGGTGTGCCTAAAAAGAGGAATTATTTGTACTACGTTAAAGATTTCAACTGTCTTAATTACTTGTCCGTCTTTATCTGTCAAGATACCGTACATTTCCATAATACTGCGATAAATAAAGTCAAATTCTTAATAATGTATTGTTTCCTGTCCGATTGTATGTAAATTTAAATAGCTTAATCCTTAATCGTTTAATCTGCCTGATATCACGTTTGTTTGCTGTGGGAGCTGTAAGTGCGCCATTTTAGAGCGTTTGTAGTTCTTGAGCAAAGATACATTGACGCAAAAGATTCTAATTATGTACCTATTTACAGGATGGTTATTTAACCAACTACATATGGGGTGAATATACACCGTGTTTTTTTGGTTTCCGTTAAATTCGACATGTCGTTAGGTTCGTTATCAGGAACCACCCTGTATATCGCTTTTAGTTAAATTCGCAAAAAAAAATATCATCGTTTTCATGCATAATAAATGATATAATTAGTGTGAGAGACCCTTAAGAATAATATTCAAGTTAGTGTCAAGTGATTGTTGGCACATGTCATGTCAAAACAAATAACATTGGGAGTGGTAAAGGCTGTCACACACGTGTTCAGTATTTTTATTTTTTAATAACTCGATAACCGTAAGTTGAGTCGCTAGTTTCTTAGAGAAATTAATTGTATTTATTGAATTCCGTTAACTCGTCACAGAGAAAATTTTACTAAGGGACTGCATGATTTCTGTATTCACATAATTCAGGAGTGCCCTCGCAGAACTTACCCTGGTAGTACTGATGAGTTCATACTCACTCCTGACCTGACGCAGCTCAATGGCTGAGAACCTTGGACACCAATTTGTGACATACTTACTTCTGAATATATGTATGTGATATGTTTAGGTATTCATGCCGTACCTACGATTAAATAAAATTCACCCCGTAAATTATTCCAGGTAACTAAACAACCTGTAGGTCTTTCACAGGGCCCGCGATTTGCTATTGTATACAAGTGTATACATATTTTGACCGTAATTTGAATTGAACTGGCATCAAACATTGTTTACAAAAACAATTCATCTCAGTCTCTTCCACAGTGAATGTATTAAAACGTTCTCCAGTACCATTGACGCGTGAAGTACGAGTAACTGTCCGATACGGCGTAAGTAGAAAGTATGCGACCTACTAATAGCTTATCGGCCGAGAAATACGCTGATACCGCGGCCGCAGACTGACCATTACCACGACTTTGCATTACGCTGTAGAATTAACTTAGTCAGTCTAAACCTCGAGGATATCTGTAGCAACAAACGGGACGGAGAGGCGCAGATTTTCACATAATATACACTACATGACTACACTTAATCCTATAAGGGCTTCACCAGCATTAAAGTCTCCGCCACACATAAAGCGTTTTGATAGCGTAGCGTTAGCGGAGCGCAATGATAGCGGTGCGCCGGCGGAACGCTGGCGTTCCGCTAGCAATCCGCGCGCATTCCGCTTGCAATCCGCGCTCCTTAGTTCCCGCCGGCGTCCGCTGGGCGCAACGCCGAACTCCGCTGACGCTCCGCTACCGCTCCGCCTACGCTATCAAAACGCGTATGTGTGGCCGAGCTTTTAAGCTAGTGTCGGCCGCTGGAACTAAGACTCCGTAACATTGAACACAGAAAAGCCTAAAGGTTCGGCCACACTAGGGCGTTTTGCAAGCGTAGCGTTAGCGGAGCAGATCGCGAGCGTTTTCAAAGCGCTCTGAATACGCTGACGCGGTCACACATAATGAGCACGCATTGTAAGCGGACTTGCCTGAATATCAATTAAATGTTAACGATTTAGCTAATTGTTTTATTCCAAAATGTTGTTTTGATTTCTTATGTGTCATTCAATACTTATTAGAAGTTTACAGTTGCAAAATATACTTAGGCTTATAAGTTACCATGTGCAGAACGCGCGCGGATTCGCTTTGAAAACGCTCGGGATCTGCTCCGTCCGGCGTACCGCCATCATTGCGCTCCGCTAACGCTGTTCTCTCAAAACGCGCTAGACAGTGTGGCTGAGCTTTAATAGTAAGCCTACTAAGAGGGCAGCACCTGTCGTGCATATAGCGATATTTTTGTGCAATCATAAATTAAATATAACAAGATCATTACCATCCCATACATTAAAATGCGACCGCCTACGAACGCGCTTACACTCCACCACACATAGATGGCGCCACAAAAAACACCGATTATTTGTAGATTGGCATTAAGTGTCAATTCCGAGCCGTAAATCTATGTCAAAAGTGACACTTAACGCCATCTACAAGTATAATCGAAAGCTACAAGACATTTTTTTTGTGGCGCCATCTATGTGTGGTGGAGTGTAAGCGCGGTCTTAGGCGGTCGCATTTTAATGTAGGGGATGGTATGATCTTGTTATATTTAATTTATGGTGCAATAAAGTTTAAATAAATAAATGAAAGCTAGTATTCAACAAAATAATTTGATTTGGTTAAACAAAATTTCTCTTGAGCTACGAAAATAAAGATTGTCTTCGGTTACCGCGATAGTTACTCATGAAATAAAACCATGGAAACGGATTAAATCGCGTATAATCGGATTTAATCCGTTTCCATCGTTTTATTTCTACGAAAATAAATTACAATTATTACTTTATAAGCACGGAGAGATAGCTATTATTGCCCTTTATTTACGGATCCTGGAAGTCTAGACAGTGACGTCAATACCTATTTTAGTGCAATACCTATTTTATTGATATTACGTGTAAAGTTGCAACTTGCTGCTTATAACTGATTGATATTACGTGTAAAGTTGCGTTAATAATGAGATTCGCTTCGTTTTGGACTCGATAAGGGAGCAAAATTGTAGATTCCGTAGCCGTAAGATATAATTTTACTCCCTTATGAAACAATCTACTATGAACGTGTCTATTTCGCTTAATAATTGGCCGAAAGAAACGGAGAATCAGGAGTCATGGAGAGCCAGGGATAGGGCTTTTGCCCAGCAGTGGGACACTCAAAATAGGCTAAGAAAAAAAAAGTAGGTATACAGAATTTCTTCGAACTACAAATATATACCGGTTACCAACTGTTACTAGTATTACCACTCATTAAAATGTAATGTGGATTAGTAGTGTAGGCTGACGTAGACCAATCCGGTTACATAGTTTTGCCGTGTAAATCCGCCTTTATTACGAGATTTGCTCTCATTACAGTTACTCTATGCTAGGCCTAAGTCTAAATAATGCATGTAAACCTGCATTATTTAGACTTAGGCCTTTATCCACCTACTGAGCCTGTGCTTGCATTTGCTGTGTAGATTATATGGAAATAAGCAAATTTATTTAGTTTGCATAGGCATTATTACTATACCCATGTATTTTAACAGACATGACAGTAGTGGAATAATATAATTATAATTAAGTATATTAATCTCTAATTGTTTTCAATCCTTTTAACGCAAGAAAATAATCTCGTAAGCGCGATGTAGAATTCGCTGCGCTTGGTTCAACGCCATCTATCGTGTTAGTTGCTAAACCAATTTATATGAAGAATATTCACGAACGTGAATAATGATTTTAAATATCATAAGATTCATAAGAGCCCAATTCGACAACGCCTTTAAGAAAAATAACCATTTTAACATGGATGGGTCTCATGCCATACCCCTGTGACATCTTAGCTACCATCCACACTCATAAGACGCATGTCTTGCGGCGCCACAGAACTAAATCAAGATAGAAGGAAAATGCTCGGCGATTAACAGCGAAACCGAGCGTGTAACGTTTTGTGTCGAGCCTATGACGTCATGAGTGTACTTTAGTGATGGGAACGTTGTCGCCGCGTAACCCATTCGATCGATTGTGGAGGTTGCTTGCGGGATGCCCGCCGAAGTTAAAAATATCGGATGTTCATCTTCGTTGTGAAATGAAGTAAGTATATACCTGTATTCGTGTGATGACAAACAATTCACTAGTAGGTATATAATTTGCCTAAGGCCAGGAACAAAGATTTTAGTAGGTAGGTATTAATACTAGTTAATATTTCGTAATATTTTTAAGAAAATCGACCATGTACTCACTTCATTATCCTCATGTTATTTGTTACAACTTTTAGTAATATATTATAAATATAATTAACCATTAACACATTTTTAGAGTTATTTTTATTCATAATAAATATAGAGCGTATTATGTTTGTAACTTTGTATTTGTTTTTCTGCCGACC
Source organism: Leguminivora glycinivorella (assembly GCF_023078275.1). Classification (NCBI taxonomy): domain Eukaryota; kingdom Metazoa; phylum Arthropoda; class Insecta; order Lepidoptera; family Tortricidae; genus Leguminivora; species Leguminivora glycinivorella. The sequence continues at coordinate 22,317,994 of NC_062978.1, read as the reverse complement.
ACAAATTCAACGTTAATACCGTAACTGTAACCTATTTTAAAGTTAAATTTACTTTTCACTCGTACTTTATATGTATAGTTTCATAACAATATAAAAACATAATTATAATTTCCACTGCTTCGCAAAATCGATTAAAATCGAATAAGGAAATCGCAGCATACATGACGATATAGTTCCGTGGTGCACCACTATTCTTAAGTTCGACGTGAGTTCGACGGACAAAATAACAAATCTACCTTCACTTTGTCTCGACAGTTTGAATAGCCTATTTTTATATCGCTTGTTTTAAACGCACGCCAAGTCGGACTCGTCAAATTAAAGCCGCAATGGAAAACTAGTTTGACGAATGGTTTGACGACCGTACGTCAGCTAATGTTTTGATGATAAAAATAGGAAAATCGTGTTTTTTATTTAATTGGAGGTGAATGCGTCCAAGTGTGAGTTCTTTGGTTGTGGACCACAGTCTTCCAGTCTTTTTTCTTCTTTCTCTTCCTTGCTTCCTGGTCTCCGAGAGCTTGACCTTGATTCTTTGTCCCTGTTGGGTGCACCCATATTTCCATCTGGGGTCCCTCAGGCGCTTAAAACTCGTAGGGATCTCCTTCTGCTCGCCGGCGAGCGCTTGAGGTGCTTGAATCCACACGTGGCTCTGGTTCTTTTGCAGAAGTGCTTCGCCGCTCCGAAGATCACATATTTACTGCGTACAGCTCCAGTTTGGACATTTCCCGACGAGATCCGCAACTTTGACGCCGCCATCAAGTCCACGGTAGAGTCAATCGTCAATATCTCCCTAGACGAGAGCCAGTGGACTCAAGCCGCTTTGCCGGTCCGCCACGGGGGTATTGGGGTTCGGTGTCTGCAGAATATAAGTCTGCCGGCGTTCCTGGCGTCAGCCCATGGGGTGGGGGCCTCGTTGCTAGCATTTTATCACTGGATGGTAGCGAGGCAACCGTGCCGTATGCGGCTGACGCGTTAAGGGAATGGCTGGCCCTAAATCCTGGTGCCACCGTGCCAGAAAATCCCAAAGTGCAACGGGCGTGGGATGATGTGGGCTGCAGGGCTGTGCTTGGCGGTCTTGTCGATGGTTCTGTGGGTGTTGACCGGGCTAGGCTTTTGGCTGTATCAGAGCCAGAGTCAGGGGCATGGTTACACGCGCTACCCTCGCCTCAATTAGGTACCTTGCTCGACGGTGACTCTTTGCGGGTGTCCGTTGCTCTCCGCTTGGGCTGCGATGTATGTCAACCACATTTATGCATTTGCGGTTCCATGGTGGAGGCTAGCGGACATCATGCTTTGAGTTGCCGTCGTTGTACGGGCAGGCATCCGCGTCACCATGCTCTCAACGACATCGTCCAGAGGGCACTAAAGTCGGCTGGTGTGCCGTCCATCCTTGAGCCGCCGGGTCTTAGCCGCACGGATGGCAAACGCCCCGATGGCCTGACCTTGATCCCATGGGAGAGGGGGCGGTGTTTGGTGTGGGACGCTACGTGTGTCAACACCTTCGCCGCTTCTCACATTGGGCGCACAACCCGCAGCGCTGGGGCTGCGGCGGAATTCCAGGCGGCGTCAAAGCGGCAGAAATATGCGCCCTTGGGCCCGGGGTACATTTTTGTTCCTTTTGCGGTGGAGACGGCGGGCTGCTGGGGCGCGGACGCGAAGCATTTTGTGCGTGACGTGGGCCGTCGACTTAGGTTAAAGGGAGAAGACCCGCGCTCCGAATCGTTTCTGGTGCAAAGGCTGGCCATAGCGATCCAACGGGGTAATGCCGCAAGCATTATGGGCACTTTTGCACCGGAGGCGGTGCGGAGCGGTATTGACTAATTACCGTTTGTAATTATTTTTAGTTAAGGCTTTTTTTTTTTGACATTGTATTTCAAATAACTATACATTAATAAATTTAATAAAAAATATTTTAGGACAAATGGTACTTACCGATGATAGAAAACACTTTGTTTAACACTCTTGCTTTTATTGGTGGTGTTTGAACAGTTAATTATCGAATACCGACCCATTTTGTATTTTTCACTGTATGTCACTCGCGGGCAGCGGTCGGGAGCAGACTGACTTGCGCGGCGAACAATGTTGCTCGCTATTTAACTTTTCCGCACGCGAAGTAGATACACTTTTTCCTTCTATCTTGATTTAGTTCTGTGTGCGGCGCGCAACGGTCGCCGCCGCCACGCCGGCGCCGCCTGGGCGCGTCTTACGTCCTTCCTATACAAAATGTACTGAGGAGACGTTTTTTGAATTACATTCAGGCGGCGTGGCGGAGACGTCCGTTGCGCGCCGCGAGACACGCGACGCCTAAGTGAGGATGGTGCCTTAGAAGCATTGTTTAAATTACTTATGTCGACATATTCGTTGGGTTATACCCGTTAGATTAAGGTAAGTACCTACCTATTTTATGGCTAAAATACCTCCAAAATAACCACATGTCATTTTGAGCGTTTCTCATGTAAGGATGAGGCCGTGTCATGTTACTCATGTTACGAGTCAGGTAGTCCGGTGTCCGGTGATATCGCGGTTCATTCGATACGGTAATAGTACCTCTAGGGGTGATATAGGTATTTTATTCCTTTTATAAAGTGTTGACAAAATTCTAGAAAATATAATAGTGCAGACCATACTTACTGAAGGAGTAATTTGGTGTCCATCGGCATGTTAACATAGGTAACTCTAGATTAAAATGTTAAAAATGTTAAATACGATAATATCATATTTAACATTTTTAACATATTATGTTTTGAATAATAACTGTGCCAAAATGAAGTTTCTTCAAACGCATCACTTTTGACGTATCCGATCCAAATCGTATTTGGAGCTCATATTTGACGTACCTATCTTAACATTATCTTAAATTTCGAATCGGGGCGAATGAATGCTGGCGGCATTAAATATGCAGGTAAAATAAGTACATATAATTACATATTATATAATTATCTGTAGGTACTTATTTTAGGCAGGTACCTACTCGCACATAACTGCGATAGTAGGTATAAAGTTAATTGTTAAGAATTTGCTATTAAAGCATGTCGAGTATGGCCCCTGGCTGTCCGTATAGTTATTTGATTTGTACTGATAACACAAAGTGCAACATAATAGGTAATTATGATTATCTGAACATTTTGCTGCAAGTTTGACTATTACTGTTCTATTATGAACTAGGCACTTGGCAGATAATTAGTAGCTATTACTGGTTATCGTGGCCGTACAGGTATAGTCACTTACAATAGAAAATACAAGGATACGATACACGTGCGAAAGGTGGGGTAACGATAACGAATAACGATTAATTAAAACGAGACAGAAGGAAGTGTTTTAAATAGGCACGAGTTCCGAATTAATTCAATTAACTATTAGCACGTGTATTGTTAACTAATTGTACGACAAAAAAAGCGCTGGTAGCCTAGCGGTAAGTACGTGCGACTTTCGTTCCGGAGGTCGCGGGTTCGAACCCCGGCTCGCACCAATGAGTTTTTCGGAATTAATGTGTGAAATGTCATTTGATATTTGCCGGTCGCTTTTCGGTAAAGGAAAACATCGTGAGGAAACCGGACTAATTCCAATAAGGTCTAGTTTTCGGGTTGTTCCTTCGGGTTGGAAGGTCAGATGGCAGTCACTTTCGTAAAAATTAGTGCCTACGCCAAAATCTTGGGATTAGTTGTCAAAACGGACCCCAGGCTCCCATGAGCTGTGGCAAAATGCCGGGATAACGCAAGGAGGATGATGATTGTTAATTGTACGACGTTTTACAGTAGATTTATGGCCTTTTAATGTTTCTATAAAGGCAAGTAAAGTATATATAAATATGTATAATTCTACACACAATTTGCGTATTATTTTTAATATTCATTACTTTACCTTTAAGTAGGTACTCGTAGGTAATAGTTATCCTTACGCAACATTGGAAACAAATCAAATGAATTCAGCAAATATTTTGGTTTTTGAGTTTTCTTCTCCAACCTAGCGTTTTCCCGATCTATCGCAGGGTCCGCTTTCCTGCTCAGTCTTCTCCACATCGCTCGGTCTTCGGCATCCTAAGGTATGATATTGACATATTGTTCTCTTGCATATCCGCTGTCACTATTATATTAAAAAGTATTCTAATTAAAATCTTATTTCGGATCTTAGTTATCGTGCCTGCTACGCCGCGGTTCTGGTTTCGAATCCCGGTAAGAGCATTTAATAAATTAATAAATAAAAATTATAGGACATTGCTCATCACACAATCAAATGACCTCACCGGGATTCGAACCCGGGACCGCGGCTTAGCAGGCAGGGTCACTATTTATTTGTGTGATGAGCACAGATATTTGTTCCTGAGTCATGGATGTTTTCTATGTATATTTATTTATATATAATATTTATCGTTACACGTTTACCGGGTACTCAACCCGCAACACAAGCCTTCTTACCGTGGGACTCAGTCGATCTGTGTAAGAATGTCCTATAATATACTTATTTTATTTTTATTTGTATTCAAAAGTCCAAACTAACCTTTACTTGAACAATATGACATACAAATAGGTCCTACAAGATATGTATTATGTTCTCATAACTGAGTGTACGTGAAGATGCAGGAGATACGGCGCACGGTTACATAACCTTGGCCTCTGATGAGACTTGCAGCTGATGACGACTATATATGTGTCATGGCTATGTGTATTTCATACAAACGTTTAATAAGACAAACTTTTAAACTACGATCAGATGTGCATTACACCCAAAGGTTGTTTGAAAAAGATCGCTCTTTAGCGCATGTTGTCTGCCTCTATTTACAATCAAATAGTTTTGTCTATTTTGCTGAGGTGTGCCATAAAAGAGTATTCTACCTATCTAGCTGTAATAAAATTTTCTTGTTTTTCAATTTACGGTCATGACAATCTGAAATAAATGTCATATAATAGCGGTGAAGGCCGGATTCGAACCGTCGTCTTTTGCTATCATAGGTATTGTGGTTAAACCATGAACGCCTAGACGTTGTACCTAGAAACAGATCAGATAATTCAAAATTGCCAGGCCACTTCATCAACGGAACCTGTCGCAATTTGGCAATTTGACGCAGTTTATCCAAAGTTACGTTAGTTAGACACATTGATAAATCCTAATTTATGTTTTCGATTGTATGTAATAACTAAAATAAAAACAAATGACGGGCGGAGCCTGTTACAAATCTCATCTTTGAAATATTTCGAATGAAGGGTTGTTGATTTGCATTTTAATTTGTAGCCACCGGACGAAAACTGCATAATACTTATTTTATCTTTATCTTTCAGAAAAACTGCCAAGATTGTATTGTGATTATATTTATGATTTCGTTTTTTTTTTATGGGATAGGAGGCAAACGAGCAGACAGGTCGCCTGATGGTAAGCGATCACCGCCGCCCATGGACACCCGAAACACCAGAGGTGTTGGAGGTGCGTTGCCGGCCTTTAAGATGGGTGTACGCTCTATTTACACACATATATAACGTAAATTAAAATATCAGTCAACCTACAGACATTCAGACAATTGTTTGCGTAATGACTAAGTTAGGTATATTTTAGAATCTACCTACAGTACTCTGCTAGAATACTCGTAACTTATAAATTCGCATAAAACGAAAGCGAACGCATTCCCTCCGCTTATAATACGTCGGGCGAGTCGAACCAGAGCTATGATTTTAGTTATTATAGTTGCTAAAAATTATAGTTACTGTAATGTTCACATTACATAGATTAGATGAATAATTATACTTACGCCCATTCATTTCGCTCCCGCTTACGCTCAGTATAACCTAACCACAAAATTATTTTTCTCAAACATGCAATGAAATATTGTCTTTACGTTCCTTAAAATGGGCTGGGAAGTATCGCTTTTTGGGCGCAATAACTCGAGAGGACTGTAAAGGGATTTCATATTATTTTTCAGGCCTAGGCCTGCAAAGTAACTTTTTTTTATAAAATATTGTCCTTTAGAGCATTTTTTTTATTTCATTGTATGTTTGAGAAAAGCACTATACATGCCTCGGCGTGATAACGGATTCCCGGCCTCGTATCCCTATCCGGCCTCGCTCGCACGCTCGCTCGGCCGTATATACCCACTTGGCCGGAAATCCTCATTTTCCCGGCCTCTGATGTAATGTAAAAACCCCCGACCGCGACATAGTAGACCGATTTTCATGAAACACGGCTAAAAACACTCCCGACTAACTCGGCTTTCAGACAAAAAAAACGAAATCTAGATCGGTTCATTCGTTCGGGAGCTACGATGCCACAGACAGACACGTCAAACTTATAACACCCCGTCGTTTTTGCGTCGGGGGTTAAAAAGAGGAACACGAACTCAGGGAGTCCAAATTAGTGATGCTACGCGCTTAATTCGCCTAGGAGCTCGACTCGCGTTAGGAATAACCCCGGGGGTGTATTCCGACACCAGCGCTCGCGTGGGCTACGTGGGTATCGATTGCACGCACTTCCGATGAGGGGTCCAATTCTAGTAATCGAACAAATGTTGTTTTATTTGTTTTGCGTTTCGGTGCCTGGTAACCAGAGACTAATTAATAAATATGTAGTCTTAATGTCTGGGTACTTTCTTCCCAGTCAAATGGTTTTCTTTTTCGAACTATCAAAAAGAGGGTTTAGACAATGTGGGCTTTATACGAAATACTTCGACGACCGATTGCCATCATGGCTAGGACCTTCCTGTATCACAGCTTAGGTAGCTACATACACCGTGTTTTTTTTTGTTTTCCGTTAAATTCGACACGTCATCAGGTTCATTATCAGGAACCACCTACATGTCACTTTTAGTTAAATTCGCAAAAATAATTTTTTCATCGTTTTCATACACACTAATAAATGAATTTATTAGTGTGAGAGACCCTTAAAAATAACATTCAAGTTAGTGTCAAGTGATTGACGGCACATGCCAAAAGAAATAACATTAGGAATTGTTAAAGGCTGTGACACACGTGTTCAGCAATTATCTTTCGTTTTTAATAACTCGATAACCGCAAGAGTTAAGACGCTAGTTTCTTAGAGAAATTAATTGTATTTGATGTTAATAATCTTCCCTTAAAGTTAACGGAATTCATTAAAAACAGGGTGTATACATTGTTATTATTCTAAGATTGTTACATTACTAATCTACAACGATATAATTATATTTTTATATTAAAGGAAAGAAAAAAGATAGAATTATAGTTTAAGAATGCAATAATTTTAGTCTTATTTGCCTAAAATCTAGTCCTCGATTCAATGAAAATCAGCCGTTGCAACATACAAGTCATACAAACATGATGCTCATGTGTCATAACTTTCACATGCAAGGTATAATCGGTACCTATTAACTATAATATACTTGTTATAACGAGACTGCAACCTGCGATCTTACTTTCGTAACATTGTTAAATAATACTTTACTATTGATCATTAGTTAGATTAGTTACCTCATTATAATAACCTAACCCTACGACCTCTAGTTTGATCTCACGTCGGAATATAAAACTTCATAATATAACTTTAGTTGACGTAGCATGTTTGAATTTTGTTTGGATTTGTTACTTTATTTAACAATACCTAAAGTTGAATACGTCTTATCTGCGTGTAAGGAGATAAGAGGTTTGCAAAATTACCCGACGATATGTTGTAAACTTGCAACTTGATTGTAATCTTAGACTGTCATTGGTTCTTATATATTTGTATTAAGGTTCAAGATTTGGATGTGTAGAAGCTGGTCAGTGGCCTTTCGAAATGTTGAATATATCTTATAAAGGTATGGCATTGAATATGGACGTAATTATATACTTGAGAAGGTGAGAAAGGGACAAGGGATTTTTATTGAGTCCTTCCTTGAGCAGCTACAATATAGGTTTAATAATAAACTGATATTGATTGAATGTCAAAAGTGATTGTATACAAACGGGCGGCGGGCGAAAATCAATGAATTTGACAATAACCTAACCACAAAATTAAAATTTTGAAAATCCCCGACCGCGACCTAGTGGACCAATTTTCATGAAACATGGCTAAGAACACTCCCGACTAACTCAGCTTTCAGACAAAAAAAAACTAAATCAAAATCGGTTTATCCGTTCGAGAGCTACGATGCCACAGACAGACACACACACAGACAGACAGACAGACAGACAGACAAACAAACAGACAGACAGACAGACAGACAGACAGACAGACAGACAGACATACACACAGACAGACACGTCAAACTTATAACACCCCTTCGTTTTTGCGTCGGGGGTTAAAAATAGGATGCAATATTAATCGCTGACGGGGTCTGCCAGATCCCCGATTCGAGTTTTCGGGCTCCCACTCCGTGGTGATTCTGCCCTACAACCCGTTCGGCATCCGGCAGACGTGACCAGCCGTTTGAGTGTCATCGGAATGTTACTTTTCATCAAGTGTTTCATGCACCAATAGCTCCTCCAGGCGTTTTCAATCCGTCTTTGGACCTCTTTTTCCTGACGCGCCTTTTTAACCCCCGACGCAAAAACGAAGGGGTGTTATAAGTTTGACGTGTCTGTCTGTCTGTCTGTCTGTCTGTCTGTCTGTCTGTTTGTCTGTCTGTGTGTGTGTCTGTCTGTGGCATCGTAGCTCCCGAACGGATGAACCGATTTAGATTTAGTTTTTTTTGTCTGAAAGCTGAGTTAGTCGGGAGTGTTCTTAGCCATGTTTCATGAAAATCGGTCCACTATGTCACGGTCGGGGGTTTTTTCAAAATTTTAATTTTTAAGTATAATAAATGTTACAACCAAAATATGAATCGCTTAATATCCAAATCGCTATCGACATGATCAGGTAAACGCTGACTTGTTTTTAGGGTTCCGTCCCGTACCAAAAAGGTTCTGTTTTTCTTTGTTTACTAAGAACTTTTATACGTTATTCTTTAAAGACAACATCACGGAAAATTATGATATTTTTGCTTCTAGTAAGTATAGGTCACCGTTTGAGGGCGCTGTTCACATTCTACATATAAGGTCGGTAGTTAATATTGCTTCTTTCAAGTACATTCTTAGATTCATAAAATAGATGAAGTCGGTTAAAAATGACAAAAGCACATGTATGAAAAGTATAACTTTACACGTGTGGTAAAGTAAAAGAGAGTATGACTAAACTTAGTAACTATAATATTACATACGTATTTATTTGCAACCGCATCGCAGCGATAAAGCGATAGCGAACAGTAGCCTATTAATTATTAACGACTGATAGGGTAAAACACCCGACACCTGACATATCAGTAAATTACAAGTTTGCAGTTGCTTAGCAACGATTACGCGGTTGGCAGTAGCCTCTTAATCATTGATAGGGTAAAATACCTAATACCTGACAGTTAGGTGATGGCCAAAACTGATCACACCAATTCAACAAACATACCACACAAAAAAAAAATGAAGCAAGCTAGTAATTTGTGAGTTTCGGCATAGATAAATCAAGAAAGATTGGTAACTCAGTACATCGCTACACGGCCTACTTAACGCGAGTTATCGTCGCTGGTACCTCTTAGTTTTCGAGTTATTTACAGATGGCGCTATTTTCAATGTTTAAAAGTGTCGTCTAGTGAGATAATAATTAATTACATTGCCGAGTAACCATATATGAATATGATTCAATATTTTGAGCCGGGCGGCTCCTTGTTTTTTGGCTTAGGGGTTAGTGTATTTGACTTGCACGTCTATGATCCCGAGTTCGAGACCCAGGTCCGGATTTTTTTTTTAATATGTTTGAAAAACAGTTATATTGTTGTTTTTTACTTTTTTTATATATAATTGAATATTAGAAAAATAAAATATGACGTGAAGTTGAATCATAGAAAAGTAAGTATAAATTGTTCGCGCCTACTTGTTGTATGTGTGTTTATAAAACCGATAGGCCCATAGGGAAGTACCTATCTACCTACTCGACTCTCCAATCACTTGCCGCCGTGTCAAGAGGATCATGTACTAAAGGACTGAAGTGTTTTTTTGCAATGATTATGGTCCAAGAGCTGGCAGGATTTTGGAGTAGGTCCTTGAGGCAACCTGGAAAGGTGCTCAGATGCTTCTCTAATCATGACCAACATCAGGTCTGCAAGTCTGGCAGCTAAAGGGGCGGGGCTTTATCGAGCTATGAATTTTTAAAGAGATTTAATTTTTTGGGGCCCAAACAGAAAATATCTACGTGGACGTCATATTTTAATTTCCTACAAGAAAGGTTATGTACGTTTTTTCGATAGGATCAATATATAAATGGATAATTTAGTAAGAAAGTTTTTTTTAATCGATTACATGCTCCGTTTTTCGTCAATACCTCGTAAACGGTGGCCCACAGCAAAAGGAGCTGCCAGCTCTCCGTCTATTATGACTTATGACCATATAAGCAGCGACTCAGCGAGTGTCCTTCGAAGACCTGGCAAGCAATTATGGTCGCTCGATAAGTGATAAAATAGCAGGCCGTCCCAATCGCACTATTTGTAAGTGCGATAGGGACGGCCTGATATTTTATCGTCTATCGCGCGACCATGCTGGTTGCGCAGATCCGTCGGTAAAGCAGTGTTGCACCTATGGCTCGGGAGAAAAGGCGAATCATCAGCAAGCGGCTCCATCGGTAAAGCAGTCCGCGGCGACAGATATTCGTCGACAAGCGGTCATATTTGGAATATTGGCCAATGACGAGACAGCTGTCAACATGGCGGAAACAGTGGTCGGCACGATGTAAACATTGCAACAAAATACTTAATACGATAATGTAGATGATATGAAGACGAAAACTACTAAAAAAAAACCTTTAAAGTTTATGTGACGTAGAAACGCAGGCGTTAATAGACTCTGGCAGTGGATATAACCTAATCAACAAAGACTCTTTCGACGAATTTAAAGTGGATTGCGTGAGTGAGGACTTCACTGTTTCTGATCGCGATGGTACTGTTATGGCCGCTGTACACACATGGCCAACAGTTCCACCAACCCCCTTGGCCATGTGTGTAGAGGGCTACTTGGCCGTAAGTTGGCAGTTGGCGCTTGCGCTTGCCGGCCAACCGATTCGTGTCGGTTTTTTGTCCACACATCAAAGGATCTTGGCGCCAATGGCCAACTGCGTTTACACGTTGGCGCTTCATTCAGTTGGTCGTCAGCCGTCAGAGAGGACAGTAGTGATATATTTACGAAAATAATAAGTTTATCTATGCCAATAATAGTGTAGATTTTAGGAAATAAAATAACCTTGCAAATGTTTAATGTATTTCCTAAAAAAGATAAATGTTCTTATCAGAATATTCAAAAAATTGTTAATATTGCAAATAATTTAATTTTACTACGGGGTTATTATTTTTTAATATTTTTTTTCTGACAACGTCTATGACCAAGAATTTCCTAGATTTTTTCATTCCACGTCCATCTTTCATGAAGAGCCAATGCCAAGTGATTGGTTCGCCAATGTGTAAACAGCGGCTCTTATCTTGGCCAAGGGGATTCACAAAGGGCTGGTGGAACCGTTGGCCATGTGTGTACAGGGGCCATTAGGAAAACGTCGAGCATTTGGTTGTCGAGTATGAACCGGTGGAGACTAAGGAAGCGCCGATCGAGCTCAAGATCACTCTGAAAGATGATATCCCTGTGGCGAAATGAAGAGCTCAATGCGACTAAACAGCTGATTTTATAGCCAATAGTCAATCGTTTATTGCAAGAACATACTGAGATTACATAAGATGATAACATTGAAAAGCAGTTCTTATGTTCTACCAAGCAAGGCATGCAATACGAGTATTTAACAATTATTTAAAGTATGTACAATATAATGTCAATATAATTTGTTACACAATAATTCATTACAAATATACACAAGGATTGAGTCAATTTATTACATTTTATAAATTACACAGCTAAGATGTCAAATATAGGCATAGATAAATTACTTAATTAATAATTAACCCACTTGTTACTATCGTTCTTTTAAAAGGACGCCAAACACTTAAAATTCTCATGAACAATGGGGGTACTTATAAAACTTTTGGTGATACGCATTCGAAACCTATTGAGTGTTAGAAACGGACTGCTAATTGACTGTGCGTGTTTATAGCAGTGTTTTGTTTTTATTTATCGATACATTTGGAGAAATTAACAATGGAAACTTCAAGGTATGTAGTTTTACAAAAAATATAGATAATGTTTTATTAAAAATCAGAATATAGAAAAAAACAACGTGAACTATTCGGTACCAGTGCTATAAAATTTAGAATATAATTAGAAACTATATTTTTTGGTGATTATATGAACCGTCCTTTTAAACTACCAATAGGAATATATGCTACTATAGTACTTTTTGCATTTTAGGAAGCGAAAAAAGACTTGGTCTCGCCCTTTAACATTAAATGAAATCATTGACGAGCTTGAGGAAGATGACCAAGAAATACCTGATTCGATCGTTATTTTGCCTCCCGAAAACTGTAACGCTGACGTCACCGATGAGGATTCAGGGGACGAAAACCAAGTAAATATACACAATCTACCGGGATCTCAGTTACGTGCTCCGGGAGAAGTTTGTTTTAGATCGGAAGAAGATTTTAGTGACGAGGACGATAACATACCGCTTATTCAGTTGTCTAAACGAAGATGTGAGACAACGGACCAGTTTCATCAGTCAACATCTGGGACAGAGGCAAGTCCTTGCCGGCCAATAAGCGTACCAAAAAATAAAACATACAATTGGATTGAACAAGATATTCAGCCCAACTTCGCGGTCTGGCAATGCATGCAAACATCAGCACCGAATTGGAATCCCATGCAATATTTTGACCTAATGTTTGGAGACACAATTATCAATATGTTTGTACACTACACCAATTTATATGCAGCAAAGAAAAATGCAAGCAAGTCCTGCCCTATTACGAAAGACGAAATGTATTGCTTTATAGGTATATTACTATACAGTGGGTACGTGATAGTACCTAGAAGATACATGTATTGGCAAAACGCTTCCGATTGCGGTATGCCTATAATATACAATGCTATGTCTAGAGATCGGTTTACGTATATTATGTCAAATTTGCACTGCTGTGACAATTCAAAATTACAGTCAGGTGATAAGTTTGCGAAATTACGTGAATTATTTCAGCTTCTGAATCAGAACTTTGCAGAAAATGCACCGTTTGAAGAGCACTACAGCATCGATGAAGCAATGGTTCCGTATTACGGAGGGCACCCGTGCAAACAATTTATTCGTGGAAAACCCATAAGGTGGGGCTACAAATTTTGGGTTGGTGCTACACGTCTAGGATATATATTGTGGTTTGAGCCGTACCAAGGAAAGTGTAGTACCGTAACATCGAACCACTACAAAAACGCCATGGGTTTAGGTGCAAGTGTAGTTTTAGAATTCGCAGATGTGTTAAAGGAAATAGACAAACAAGCAAGCACGTATATATAGAAAGTCTAAGGGGGGGGTCCGGGTCATGAACTCAACCGGATAAAAAAAGGTCTCGAAAGGACTCGAATTAATAATAATGCAAAATAAAAGACACTACTTCATTATAAAACTATATTTTCCCCTCACTAGCTCGGAAACACGAAACTCCAGCGGGTAAAAACGCATTTTATCCACTAGTGGATAAAGTAAGTTGACCTTGAATAAAGTCAAATTAACTGCTTTAAAATTGATAAAAGTAGGTGAATCTAGTAATAAAGATGATTTATCACCTGTGGACCTACCTGGAAGCAGTGATAAACGCATTTTTTGCGTTGTAGTTTCCTCGCTATTAGTGAGGGGAAAAGTTTTGTGTTACACTCGGGTGCAAATGTATTTTACTTCTCGTGTGTTAAAAAACTCGCAAGTTCAGGATTCTATTCTCGAACCACTCGCTCCGCTCGTGGTTCAACTATAGAATCCTTTCACTTGCTCGTTTTTCAATTTCACACTCGGCATTTAAAATACAACTTTGCCCCCTTGTATAACAAATAACTATTAATCGTTTTCTTCTTAAAATTAGTTGATTGACAATATCATTAGCGTCTATTATTACGGCAGCTATTTCCCTATGGATAGACATAAGGGCTAGCCCCGTGAGGCGCTCTTGTCCCGTTCTATTACGCAAAAATGTTTTGAACCTTTTTAAGGTTGAAAAACTTCTTTCAGCAGTTGCTGTTGATACTGGCAAAGTGGCCAGTATCAATAGCAACTTTCTGATCGAAGGAAAGAAATTTGGATCACACTGGTCGATGGCCCCAATAGCAGGTCTAGGTTTTTTTTCAGGCTCCAAGGTTGACAAATGACTCCGATCTAACTCGGATATCAAATGTTCCAAGAAAGGATAATATACGTTTCGCCAGTAGTATATCTCCGCAGTTTCCCCTGGAACATTATTGTGATGGGTTTGGCGACCAGTTGTACGAGGTGCCACTAGTTCACCGCCAGGGCATACATTTTCGGCGCCCTTGGGAAGAAGATTCATTATGTAGGAAATTAAATCGCGAGCGTAGCGAGCGCGAAATTTTTTTCATAGTAATGCCGTAATTTGAAGATTAACGCAATACAAAATTTATGGATTTCATCAGACAGAGTGCGAAAGGGACAAATGGTTGAACTTTCGTAGTCGCACCCTAGTATAGTTACGTGTGGCTGAACGTGAATATCATGTCCAAACAAAATGAGGCACTATAGTGGCCAAGTCAGGAAAGCAGATTCGGAATTTGTCCTAACTAAAAGAGCAGATAATTTATAAATAGTAAGCACGATTTTTTTCCTATTTACTCGATTAATTAAGACAACCCGCCAGCGGCGAATCCGCGAACTTTCAAGCTTTTATCGTCTGCACTCTGCAGAGCTGCGGTCTTTGACATATTTTGGGGTATTTTGACTTCACAGGGCGCCTATGTTCCCGACTTTTAGGCCTTATATTTCGCCATCACTATTATTTTTATAATAATGCTTAAGAGTTAATTAAGAGATTAACTGCGGACTCGATCGTCACCGTCGGGACGCCCATTTCGGTATTTTGCCACGTGATCTGAGTGCTTTGAAATTCGCTCACCATCTGCTGCGACTCACAAAATTGCGCCTCCCTGAGACGTTATTGCGTCTTTGGCTTTATGAGGAACTCCGCTTTGGACTATCGGGTAGACTCATATTTTTGCATTTGGATAGCGACGTAACTTTGCCGTTCGCCGCACAATGTAACCACATTCGCGTCAAGGGCTAGAATCCTCCTTTTACGGCGCCCCAGCAACAGCGCCCTTATGAAAGGCAATATGGTGCCACTTTCCACTTAATCTGAATTACAAATCTAGATTTTCTATAGGTGAATTAATTTCCGAATCCTCTCGCCATTTTGTGATATGTGCGCGCCCACGCAACGTATAATTTTTTGTATGGATTTTTCCACATTCTCGATTTTGGCGCCCCTTTACCATGTGGCGCCTGTGGCGCCTAGAGCGGCCGCTCCACTCGCTCTACTATTTACCCTTAATCCGACCCGAGGGATTCGGGCAACTGGAACTGTGCGAGAAAATCGTGTCGCAAAGTGCCCATTGGCCAATAAGTTTTACAGAAGACACCCCATTGAATCAGTCCCAAGTGCTGAACATATTTTAGTGTGCAAATATACGTCCTTGCATCAAACGCAGCTAATTTTATTTGTGCAAAATGTAATGTAACGTTACATCCCAAGATTTGTTTTGAAAAGTTTCATACTGCTGAATAAAGAGTAACAATATGACGTATTCATTATTTTATTTTAATTCAAATTAATATTAACATTTGGTAGTATATTTTGCTATTGTCCTTTTAAAAGAACACCTTTTTCCTACTTTTCCATGAGAGCAGCATTTTTTTTATTATTTTTCCCTTGTTATATATATTTTTTCTAACACTTCACATAAATTTCGTAAAAATTAAAGGTATTTAGGACGTCCAGTAACAAGTGGGTTAAGTTTTGAAAGATGGTGACTATAATGACTTGTGTTTGGAAATTGGCATGCCAAACAAAGGAGACCAACAGCAAACGGTGGTGCCTAAGGTAATGGGGAAGGAAGTTGCATATAAGGTGCATAGTAATGGTCATTTTGCTATGAGAACGAGGAAAAGGGCATTCACTGAGACGAAGAAGCCCTACGATCACACAATTACAGTTGTTGATGCGTTCACCAAGTGTGTGTGGCCCTACCCGATGAAGTCGACATCTAGAGCAGAGGTGATTAGCAAGTGGCAGTTGCAGCGGCAGACGTTTGGTGACCCTATACATATTACCTTTGCCCGAGGTAAAGCATTAAAGAAAAGAGCTTTCAGAAGTACTGTGAAGATGAAACTTTATCTCGTGTAAGAAATTCTTGGTGCCTAAAAGTTAACTTGAATGCTAAAAGTTGTTACAGTCATTGTTTTTATATCTAATGCTTATATTGTCGGATGTTTTTCAATTTATGTTGAAATGTAATGTTGAATGAATGAGATGTAGTTAGATGAATGAACGTTGAAGTATATCTGGGCATTTCTCAGAGTGTTTCAACTTTTTGATTTCGGTGGCAGCATTAGTACCCGAACCCCGTAAGCGTAGCATGAGTTTTCTTTGTTTCTGGTAGAAATCCGCGACTTCTATTTAAATTGACAGAATTTCATGTGACTCTTTACAGGATTCATGTAAAACTGTTGCCACCGAAAACAAAAAAATTTAAACACTGAGAAATGCCCATCTGAAGGCAGATATGAGAGCAGGACAGCCGAGAATGTGGGATCGGAACGTAAGGTGATGGCGTGAAACAGAACGTTGTATGATAGTAGAATGACAGTAGGTGTGAAAGGCGATGGGAGAACAGTTTTGAACGATGAGCGATCGAACGTGAAAGAATTTAGTAAAATCTGTTAATTTCTTATTTGCTGCTTAATTAAAAGTTATTCGTTGTTTATTGCTGGGTTTTCATTCGAGGCATAACAATATCCCACAAATATATTGTTTTATTCCCCATTAATATTCGATATGTAAAAAATACCCCAAATAAATAATTGCACTAGACATAGTGTTGTGTTCCTGCCGGTGAGTAAGGGTGCCAGAGCTCAACGAGGGTGCGGTGTGTTGATGACGGGAGCACTTACGGAACTAACTTGTTCCGTCTATTGTCCTTTGAGTCGTCGGCTACCCGAACCCTCCTTAGAACTTGTACATTCCTTTTTGCTGTGTACTTAACACAGCAAAAGGGAGTGTACATGTTTCTAATAGGGTGGCAACGCGCTTTTGACACTGTTTGAGTTGCAGGCGTCCATAGGTTACGGTGACCGCTTTACATCAGGCGGGCCGTATGCTTGTTTGCCACCGACGTAGTATAAAAAAAATCTGTAAATCATTTGACAACTTGTCTCATTTTGATTATAGTGCCACCTGATTCTGTCGTGCTGATATACATATATGTAGCTGTTTGTGGTAAAACATTTTTATACTAATAAAAATAAAATAATCAGAAAATAATACTTCCGTCTTAGTGCGTTTTCACATTATCCGATCCGATATCAGATGTAGGACCGATATCCCATATATTTAAGCCGCCTTTTTTCGATTTTCGCCTTTGAAATCCTTCCTACATCCGATATCTGATCGGATAATGTGAAAACGCACTTAGTGTTGTAATATTTTACGTAGCATATTTTGCCTATTCTGGAATGTACGTCCAAGGTAATTTAGAACTATCTTGGAATAAAATATTATTAAAAACTCAAAACAAATACTAAAACTGTTATCTTCAATATGGCAATTTTGTTTAGCATGCAGCGCATGCAGTTTTGTGCATCTTGCATACGCGCCATCTACCGGATTATAATGTTTGCTATTAGTCATCAAACGTACAAAACACCATGAATTGAACCTGATTCAAGTACCCGATTGGTAAAAAAATAATTAATTGTTTTTGTAAATTTCGGTGTTATATAATGATAATGTTGTATGATCAAGTTCCAAATTTTTAAATATTACGACTTGGGTCATTTAAATGAAATTATTTCGTGAATTGAACAATACCATTTGTCGCGAGAGTATAGTAATGCCATCTATTGTTTTACGAGTCAAACATATAAATTGGACTACGGAGTTCCCATTCTTTGTAGTCTAATTTTTCTATGGTTTCGGTTATCTAATGAACTGCTAAGATTCTGCAGGAACTGCAGTACGTAATTTGAATTTCATACGCAAGTATAAAAATGTTATGGACGTAATGGCATCTATATATTTTTATTTTTTAATAAGTTTTATGTGTTGTGACGTTTGACGTAAATTGAGTTTATCATTTAACAAGTAGAAATATTCCGATCATATCTCAATCACTGGAAGACTAAGTGCTTGCTTATTCAATTAAATACCTATGTAATTGTTGATAAATTTGATAACTCAGGTCAGGTGTATCTACTCACGTAGCGTAAATAAATACCGTGCGTAGTACAAAATGATAAGATTTTAACAATCCACGAGCAATGAAAAATGTACGATACTGGAATATAAATTCCATTGGAGGTAGGTCTGACTGAATTTCTGCGCAAAAAATATTGACAATTAGGTAGGTACCTGTTGTAACTGTGTGGGATGTGTCGTTGGTTTTTTATTATTTTGGTAAGTTGTTAAGTAGGTACCTATTTCACATTTGTGTAATATGCGTATTTACCTGGTTACCTACCTACACACTTGTACAAACTACTTAATTTATTTATTTGTACATTCGCGACTAATATAAAGGTAGGGTAGTTTAGAGTTAGTTAATTTTTAGTAACAAGAATTTTTGCTGGTCGATCAATAGAAGTAGTGTACTGCTACGTCTGCTACTGCCGTTAGACATGGAAATTGCAGAATGTAGCGGTTATCAGTAAAAAACAACAATTTCCGCAGGTATTCTCAAAACCCATGATCTTTGATCTCGACTTACCACAAAACCGCAACAGTGAAAAATCCAAGTTTGTCAACACACAAAACAGTAATCCGTTGCACAAGTTCACTGTAGTGTATTAGCTCTAAAAACACACTTATTTCACACACAACACACGAAATCCGAGAGGTTAATATCGACCGTAACAAATACGCAAGACCGGCGCAGCGTCCGACCCCCGCGGCTTATCAGCTTACACTGGCGAGCGAATGAAACGGAACGAATGAACGGAATGCCGGTGACCGAATGGAACGAGCGACATTACAGTATGTAGGCCCGTTAAACCGGCTTCGTTTAATTACTATTAAGTACAGTAAAAACGGAAAATTGTGTCGTAGGTTTTCTGATTGACATCGATTTTTTGTTCTTTTCTTTCTTTGAGACTTTGAAGATGAAATTGCCTACCCTTATTTTCTTCCTACACAAACACCTACATACGCGCTACCTACAAGCATCAATTAAGTAATTATCTTTTCATTGTTTTTCCACACAATTTAATAACGTGATTTCGTTTTAGTAGCAGTAGGTAGGTATACCTATTGGATAGGGTTAGGTTGGTTGTACCTACCTAAGTTCTTACAATGTTTATCTGTGTGACATCTGTTTGTTTCTTTAGTATAGTACTATCTGTTTATATTATTGTCAGAGCATCGTTTCACTAACAACTGACAAGGCAACAAAATAAACAAACCTAAGTATAAATTGTATTATTTTATTTACCGCCAATTAACGGCTAATTTACCCTACATTTTTGAAAATGTTGCAAACGGGCATTCCAAAAAAAAACTTTTTTTTCTAAAATAGGTCACGAGCCCTTTCGATGCTACTAGGTAAGGTAGTTTTTCCACTTCGTTACCATTTTTCAAACACTTTGTACAGCAGTTACAAAGTGGAAAATATGCAAAATAATAGAAAACTTTGAGACCATTTTTTGTCCTAGATCGAAAGGGCTCGTGATTCTGAGTAGAAAAAACATGAAATTTATTACCTACTTTAGAAAAAATATATTCGGTGATTGTTCTCGCGAAAATGCCCAAACGTTAAAACTGTTGTGAGACATATTCAAATTCATCTACTAGTCGACATTGATTCTGATGGTAGTGTCTGTCCGAATGGCCTGCTATTCACATAAACATGTGATGACTAGTGCTAATTTCACCCAATTTACCTTTCGTACTCTGATCATCTCTACAAACAATACAGCTGTGAAAGTAGGTGACTAGCGAAAAGTACGGCTGTATCAATAAAGGAAAACCATTTTCTATTTCTTCGATAGTTTGTTTAGAAAGAGAGTGATATGAAACGAACGCGTGTGATGAGATGACAGGCGATAGAATATTAATATGTATATTTAGTTTATTTACAAAACAAACAGCCATTTGCAAATACGTTTTACAAAAAGATACATAAATCTAGGCCTAGAGTTTCCTACATTACTGAATAATTAATTTCAAGTAAAAATAGTAAACAAAGTTACACACGAAGTAGTTGAGTACACACGCAAGGAAGCATCTTATATACTTAATGAAATATTAATACAGTTAACAAGAAAACGGTGATTGCCGAACCGTGTTGTTGAAACTGGACAAATTATGAGCAAAAATATCAATATTATTAATCGAACTGTTATAAAAGTTACAAGTGCGCCTAAAGAAATAGTTTTCAGCGTAGCATACTATGTAATAATATTAATATTATTACATAGTATGCTACGCTGAAAACTATGTAATAATATTAATATTATTACATAGTATGCTACGCTGAAAACTATTTTTATGGATGAACGACGATCCAAAGTCAATTGGACAAGAGCAGCGGGCCGATTTTTGAGTCTCACGCGTTCGAATTCAGAAAATTGTCACTGAAAGTAATAAGCAAGTCACCGTTTTCAACCGGTATTTTAGTGACTAAATCCCGTATGCGAGATTCAAAAATCACCCTCCAGGTGATAATTTTGAAAACAAAAGAATGGTTACAAAAATGGACACAAAATAAGGATTAGGAGGAAAGGAGGCGGAACATCTCTTCATTATTTAGGACTAAGTGGAGTAAATGTAAAATATCGTAACACTCAACCACGTAATACCTTAATATATAAACTTCTTTATACAAGTGTCTTGTACACATATATTTACATATTTTGTTGTGAAATAGAGCGTATCATGAATGCAAATCGTATTAGTTTAAATCAATATATTTAGACCGTTTATTATTATGAAGATAGCAAAGCATACAAATATAAACTTTTTAACAAAAAAATAAAACCGCCTTCAAAAATAAGCGCGTTACAAAACACGGAGAAACTAAAAAGCAAAAAATAATAAACCTTTGAATTCAGATTTCTTATCGGATTGCAATAATCTAAACATCCAAATTATAAACAAATCAATTATTTTTGTAGTCGGTACCAGACCTGTTCGTCGCCTTGCTATTTCCTGTTTGCCCCACCCAACCATACGCAGGCTGGCCCCGACTCCAAAAATAATTGATTTGTTTATAATTTGGATGTTTAGATTATTGCAATCCGATAAGAAATCTGAATTCAAAGGAATTTTTTGCTTTTTAGTTTCTCCGTGTTTTGTAACGCGCTTATTTTTGAAGGCGGTTTTATTTTTTGTTAAAAAGTTTATTTATTTGTTGATTTTTAGTGGTTCCTATTGATATGCATCACTAACCAAATTAGTAATTATCTACACACTCACCGAATCTTAAACAGTAATCAACATGGATTCCAGAAACAAAAGAGTACAAACACACTATTGACAACTTTTACTGATGAAATAAATAACTACTTGGCAGAAAAACAATTTGTAATAGCTATATTCTTCGATTTTAAAAAGGCTTTTGACACATTAGAGACTGATACTTTGTTACAAGCTATGGAAGAGTGCGGGGTGGGAGTGGGACGGCCGCTGAACCAATGGTTTCGCGACTACCTCACCGCGCGGTCCTTCCGCGTGAAAGTCGGGTCGACGCTAAGCGACGAGCAGGCTGTCCGCTGCGGAGTGCCGCAGGGCTCGGTCTGTGGGCCCCTCTGCTATCTGATGCATGTCAACAGCCTTTGCGGAGTACTGCGCCACTGCTCTGCGCACATGTTTGCGGACGACCTGTGCGCGCTACGCGCCGGCACCGACCTCGAACAAACATGCCGACTCGTTCAGGAGGACGTTGATGCCGTCGTCAAGTGGTCTCACGACAACGGTATTGTATTAAACGCCGAAAAGACTAAACTAATACTAATACATTCTCCTTACCTGACACCTTCAAACGTTACTCCATCCATTTTCACACATAGTTTAATTGCTTTCATAATAGATTGATAGCTTGTAACTGTCAACCTATAGAAAGAGTAAAGAGCGTTACATATCTCGGCATGAAAATTGACGAAAACTTCTCCTGGACGTGCCATGTAGATCTCATTTGTAGCAAATTAAGA
This sequence comes from Leguminivora glycinivorella, assembly GCF_023078275.1. Classification (NCBI taxonomy): domain Eukaryota; kingdom Metazoa; phylum Arthropoda; class Insecta; order Lepidoptera; family Tortricidae; genus Leguminivora; species Leguminivora glycinivorella. The sequence goes on along the minus strand of NC_062978.1, from coordinate 22,295,695 downwards.
ATTTTATTAAGTAAATTTTATCATCTTAGTCATAAAACCCCTATTCGCACGTTAAAATGTATTTATAATTCTTTAATAGACTCCATCATAAGCTACGGTCTTGACTGCTATGGCCTCACCTTTAAAACGAATATAGAAAAACTAGAGTCAATACAAACCCGTTTCCTCAAACTACTTGTTAGCAAAAAAGTCAGAAACAATTGCAAAAAAGATTACAAACAATTATTCAAAACATGCAAAATTTTACCTGTGTCATTAAAACTTAAATATATGTTAGCTTTGAGGAACCATGGCAATCAAGACCTTATTGAACAAGTTAACCATAGCCATAACACCAGAGCCGTATCAGCAGGCAAATATGTAGTTCCTAGAGTGTCGAATTACTACGGTGATAGGACACTTAAAAAACGCATACCCTACTTACTGAACTCATTGCCAAGTGACATAACACAGGAACAAAACAAAAATACCTTCAAAAGACGGTTAAAAAAGTATCTCTTAGAAACTCTATAAGGGATCGTCTTCCTGCATTTATGTTTATGTTATTTTAATGTTTCTGAAATGTCAATTTTGATGATATCTGACTGTTAACCTTAGAAGTATTTGATTTCTTGACTCCACAGTCAAACTTATAACATAGTTTTGTGGAGCACTGTATATTTTATACCATTGTTACCTTTTATTATAATAATTAAATAAATAAATAATAATAAATTATATGTATCAGTCCGAATATATGTACAGTAGTGAAAGAATTATCCTTTAACTCCTAACCATTGAGGAGTTGACCTTCCATCATCAGCTCAGCCACATAAAGTTATCACCATCAGCGGTAAATACTGGTGTACCTTTAAAAAATACACTAAAAACATTACATGCGCCTATAACATTAGAAGAGTTCCCTCGATTTCTCCAAGGTCCCATCATCAGACCCCGACTTGGTGCCAATGGGACCATCTCGGGGTTATACCTGACCGAAAGAAAAAAAAAATTTGAAAATCGGTCCATGATTCTCAGAGATATCGAATAACATACATACAAAAAAAAAAAACATTCAGTCGAATTGAGAACCTCCTCCTTTTTTTTGAAGTCGGTTAAAAATATAGAACCAATTTCATACAGTGTTTTTTTTATTAAAATTCATGACTCCAAAATCGCGGAATGCTCCATACAAACGTTAGAAAGAGACAAAAAGCAGCCCATGTCACTCTCCGTCCCTTCAAATTTCTCCACTTAAAAACATGTCATTTCGTCGCTCCGTGCCCTGAAAGACGGACAAACAAACAGACACACACACTTTCCCATTTGTTATCTTAAATAATTTAATAATAATAAATCATATTATAAAAAAACCTAGCCTAAGAATTAAAATGAATAAAGAGAAATTATAATATTATTAATATAGATTATAATATACTTAAATATACTTTATTACACAATCACATCCAATGTAAGTAGGTAATAAGTTATTTTAATCCATCAGTGCCATTACTGAAATATTGATTAATTCGTTTTGGCGAATTGAGACCGAAATAAAACCACCATTCAACGAAATCAAATGAACGAATGAATGTCGCGCCGGTGAAAATATACTAATTGCTTTTCCTACTTTCAGGCGATTTTTGTTTGGCTAAATGCAAAGAACAACGCGGCGGCGGTTTGTGGCGGGAGTACAACTTTTAGACAAATAGCTGGTCATTGAACAGATATTATGAGGACGGCATAGCTCGCTGCTCGCCCTGTCAATTCCCTAGAATTGTGTCAAATTCTTTTTTTTTCTGTCCTGGGTACGTATAGCCAAATGCACAAACGCTCACGATAATATCTGTTTCTATTATGTCTATCGCTCTTGCGTATTGGCGCGACAGAGCCAGACTACATTTCTGTCAGCGTCTGGCGTCGACGATTGCCTTTCGGCAGTACTTACCGTCAAATCTCGTCATTCAAAAATAAATGCTCGTTTAGATGGCGCTACTACCTACTAGACCTTAGGTTGATGTTGATACCCGGCTAGATGACGATTTGATGACACTGATGATATTCAACTATCTTAATACATACATATCAGTCTAACAATACGGGTCAAAGTGTCAAAACGAAGGTTCCAGGATTGGTTTTTAAATGCCGAGATGAAATTAATCCTTTATAGGAATCCGTTCTCTTTGGAAATTAGTGATGAAGTTGCTACTAAATATGATAAAGTTAATAATAAACAAAGACAATCCTAAATGAATCAAAATAGTAAGGATTTCCTGGCGCTAGTGCCAAACTTGATTGTTTTGCTCCTGCCGGCATTGCAAATTAAAATAGACAAGGCGCCGGCTACATAGTTAGCTGTTCCTATCGGTTTCTATACCAAAGTTTACACTTGTCTGTTATTTTCTGTCGTGTCATGATGCATCAGAAAAGTGTTGCATTTCATATATACAAGCAGTGTACTTCACTCAAATGTGCACGCAAACAATGTGTCACAGTTTAGTTCAGTAATGCTGGGAGCAGGGAGCAAAATTATATACATAAGTATTTACGGCGGGGACGTATTTTACATAAATCCTCCCGAAGCAATGGGTAGACAAATAGAAGATGTGGACACAACACAAATCTGCAACTAGAGAGCGTACACCCATCTTAAAGGCCGGCAACACACCTCCAACACTTCTGGGTTTTCGCCGGGTGTCTATGGGCGGCAGTGATCGCTTACCATCAGGCGACCTGTCTGCTCGTTTGCCTCCTATCCCATAAAAAAAAAGAGATCGAAGGATAGCATTACTGCTGCAGTACTGCCAGCTTCACTGAATCCTCAAACGTCAAAATCCACAAACAAGTCTTTCATTATTCTCCATCTCCACCAACGGAATAAAAGCACTAGACTAGGTACTACTAAAGTTGATGTCGGAACTAACGTCACAGCTCTTTCGTAGACCTTATTTCAATAAAATTAAGGTTTAGCACAGGAAAATGAAGACACACAGGGCTAGTTGCTTTATCTATCTCGGGGAGACAAGTTATCACGGCATAAATTCCACCTTATCACGGGAGACACGACATTGTACTGTTAGTTCTTGTGGCAAAGATGTTTAGACACAGATAGGACTATGAACGTACCAGTTAAAATAATAAAAAATAAATAAAATTCATGATGTATTATCATTTACAAGCACTTGGGCTCACGTAGCAGTAAAGGCGCAGCTACATTGATTATTATTATTATATAAAGCCCCGTCTCCTTTAGAGAGAATCCTTCCTGAGAAATTTCAATTTAATTGGAGTTCTCTGAAAATATTATTACTGTTAATATTCTAAATTCATTCATAGAAATGTTTTCGTACAGCGAAAAAACATGTGGACTAGCTTTTCCAATAAAGCATAAAAAGTCTTACCTGGTAAGAGACTTTACAGAAATGATTATTTCATATGAAGCATACCTGTAAAAGAAATACGCCGTGTAAATATGTTTTCGCAAACATTTCATTATTGATATACCTAGTTTTATTAACGCCTGTATATACAGTTAGTATCAAACCTCGTAGTATCTCACCTCGCGTATGTAAACCACACCCACAGAAATAGATATTGCTCTGAGAACGCACCAAAATTATCTGACATCATGAATGGCACAAACCATAACTTTAACAGTTTTACTGTAGAGCGGAGCTATCTTTGCAAAAGTGGACCTTAATAATATACAATGAGGTCAATGAGGATCACTCAGTTGACGATGGTAGCAGTAATCTCGCAAATTATCTCAATATTCAATATCTCATCGAAGCTCTTAAAGTTGATGACGACGAACTTTGCGAAGTGCCCCTGTACAAGGGTGCTTCGTTGGCCGTGTTTGGTCCGACGGTTTGGGTTTGTTCGGACTTTGGAGTTTGGGAAGGTCATTTTAAATCGTTCCTTGACTACACGTGCTAGATATTCTGTATAGGTAGGTATGCCCAAGATAAGTTCAAGGAGGGAACAGAAGCGATAGATACCAAATCTTTTTGTACGTATAAAGGAAAAATCCGGCAGGAATCGAAGCTGCTTTGGAATGCTAGTTCAGAGGGAGTCTAATAAAGAAAAATAAGAGTTGACTAGATTTAAGCTGCTGATGCATATTTAAACTGCTGCAATGCCCCTGGTAAATTTGAACGTGGAGACTTCGATTATGATGGAATTTATGTGACGAATATTATATTTATATTCTAGGCTTAAAAAGAAAGTATCATACAATTTTATTTTGAACGATTCGTGAAATATTGCGTGTAACAGTTTTGATGCGACATACATAGTTACAACGGCTACGGAGCGTCAAGGATTAGCAACAGGTAAACTAACTAACTAACTATCGTGGCTCAGTGATCCAAAGTGAATCTTGGCCTCCGAAACGAGAGATCGCCACCTGTCCCGATCCTGCGCAGCCTCTTGCCAGTCTCTGACTTGAAGCCGACGCAGATCCTCCACCACACTGTCCTCCCAGCGGTACCTGGGTCGACCCGCCGGGCGGCCACCAGCCGGTCGACCCAAGAACGCTATCTTGACAGCCCGATCGTCTCCCATTCTGAGTAAGTGACCGAACCAGCGAAGTCTGTGGGCTTTCGTTTCGCCGATGATATTGGGTTCGGCCACTAACTCCTCGATCTCAGCATTTTTCCGGACCCTCCAGGTGCCATCGTCTCTCTGAATAGGTCCCAGGATCTTGCGAAAAATCTTTCTCTCCGCTACCAGGAGCTGACTTTCTTCTTTCAGTGTTAGTGACCAGGCCTCACAGCCATACATAAGGATAGGCCGTATGACGGTTTTATATATCCGTAGCTTGGTATGTTTGCTGAGAAGCCTGGACACTAACACTTTATGAAGGGCTGCACTGCACCGCAAGGAGTTTTGGATACGTATTTGGATTTCCTCCTCTCTGGTGTTAGTGTCAGTTACAGTGCATCCAAGGTACCGAAACTTGTCGACTCCACGATAGACGGTACCTCCTACATGAAGACTATCTCGCCGGATGCGTGTGTTCTTGTAGCGTTTCATGTGTAGGTATTCTGTCTTTTCCTGGTTGATCCTGAGACCTAATCTAGACGCCTCTTGTTCCAGGACACTGGCTGCCTCCGCTACTTGTTCACGGCTTTCCCCTAATAAAGCTAGGTCATCTGCGTACCCTACCACCTTGTGCTTACCGTTCAGCTCTACCCCAATGTTCAAAGTCAGAACCTTCCGAACAACATGTTCTAGGGCTAGATTGAAGAGCACAGGTGATAGGGCATCCCCTTGCTTTAGGCCGGTCATAACCGTGAACTCTTCCGACAGTTCATTCCCTACTCTAACTCGCATTCTGCTTTCCCTGGTTGCTGCGGTGATTATGGCTACCAGTTTTTTGGGGATGTTAAAGTTGATCAGAATGGAGTATAGAGTACCTCTATCGATACTGTCGTAGGCCTTTGTGAAGTCCACAAACAATGAGTGCATGCTTTGTGCGTACTCCCATTTCTTCTGCATGAGTTGCTTGAGCAAGAAGATCTGATCCGTCGTGCTGCGGTTTCTTCGGAAACCACATTGATAGTCCCCTAGGATTCTTTCAGCGTGTGGCTCCAGCCTCTTTAGCAGCACGTTGGATAGAATTTTGTACGCCGTTGTAAGTAAAGCAATTCCTCGGTAATTTGTGCACTTCTTTTTTGAGCCTTTCTTGTGGACAGGACAGATAACACCCACGTTCCATTCTTGTGGCTGTTCCTCGAGCTCCCCTATTTTTAGCAGAAGCTCGTAGATTTTCGATTGGACAGTGCCACCGCAGTTCTTCCAAATCTCGGATGGTAGCCCATCAATGCCGGGAGCTTTATTGTTTTTTAGACGCATGATGGCTTGGTGAACCTCCTCGAAACTAGGAGGCACCTCGGGATCGTCGGTGCTATTGTTACCAAGGTGAGTTGGTGTATCTAAGGGCGGGCAGTTTAGCAGATGCTGAAAATATTCTTTCCACATGCTTTCAATTTCAGCTCTGGATGTGATAAGATTGCCACTGTCGTCCTCTAGGACTTGAGTGGTAGGCTTATAGCCTTTTTTGAAAACATTCAGTTCTTTGTAAAATTTTCGGGTGTGGTTAGCCTTTATCAGATTTTCCATCCCCCGTACTATGCCATTGAAGTGTTCTCTTTTGGCACGTCGAATAACTTTTTTGGCTTCTATTTGCAGGTGTTTGTGCATGGCTTCCCATTGAGTATTCTGTTCGGCGAGAATTTTGTATTTTCTCCTTTCCTCTATAATGCGATCACAGTCCTCATTCCACCATTTCCGTCTTTTCTTCTTTTTCTTACCACCCAAGACCTTTCGTGCCACATTATCTACTGAAGTTTTAATGTCTTCCCACGTCCTGTTAATGTCCTCATCAACTTTTAGGTCCTTAAAACGATTATTGAGTTCTAACTGAAATTTACTTTTTATCCCATGATCTTTTAACTGTTCTATGTCAAATTTGAAGTCCGGTTTTTGTGCAATTTGTTTCTCAATTTTAATTTTAACTTTAATTTTTATGGCTAGCATGAAGTGGTCACTGTCACAATCGGCACCTCTGAAGCTCCTGACATCCTGTATAGTACTTTTGTGCCTGTCGTCTATGAGTACGTGATCAATCTGGTTAACGGTCTGTCCATTGGGAGATTTCCATGTACCCTTGTAAATGTCCTTATGGGGGAACATAGTGCTCTTTATTACCAAATCTTTGGAAGCTGCGAAACTAATCAGTCTGAGTCCATTGTCGTTGCTCTGGACGTGTTTACTATGTTTCCCGATAGTTGGTACGAAGATGTCCTCTCTTCCAACCTTTGCATTAAAATCGCCCATAACTATTTTGATGTCGTAACTTGGCAGTCGATCGAATATCATTTCTAGGTGTTCATAAAATTCATCTTTTGTTTCATCGCTGGTCACCTCTGTAGGCGCGTAGACGTTGATGATTGATAGATTTGCCAGTTTGGTTCTAAAGCGAAGGACAGATATCCTGTCTGATACCGCATCGAATCGAATCACGTTTCCTATATATTTCTTATTCACGTAGAAACCAGTGCCATATGAATGTTGCCCAGAGTCACTCCCGCTATAGAATATAATTCCATTATCAACGTTGCATTCCCCATTCCCCGGCCATCTTACTTCTTGAAGAGCTGCAATGACTACGTTGTACCTTAGAAGCTCTTTCGCTAGCTGGTACATGGCTCCAGGTCTAAATAGGGAACGCACATTCCATGAAGCAAATCGGAGGTCCTTATTTCCTTGCCTTGAGTTGTTAGAATTGGGATCGGATCGTATATTCTCTCTTTTCGGTTTCGTAACTTTAGTTTTTTTCCGTGGGAGGGGTGTTAACCCGCCGCACAACCCCCGATATGCTGGAGGACCACACCCTACGTTGGTTAGCGATTCCATCGGAATTAGCCGAGAAGTGTAGCAGTGCTGTACTACCGACCGTTCCCCCATCCACCACCCAGGGGACGCTAATAGCTAATAGCAACAGGTATTTAAATAAAAATAAATGTAAACAAAATCTACCCTCAAAAGGCTTCTTATGTCAAATTAGGGTAAATGAAACTAAGCAAACCAAAAACCAAACTAAGAAGATTAGAGACAGGTCGATCAGTGGCAGCAGCGCTTGGTTTTTGGTTGGTTAAATGAAAAATGTTGTAACTTTCTTACTTCCTGTGGCGTTACAACCTTACAACCCTTTGTGGGTCTTGGCCTCCTCTACAGTATACTTTTCTGCTTTTCCATTTGCTCCGGTCTATAAATTATTTGTCTACTTTCTTTTAAATACCTAAAAGTACAGAGTATATTAGGCACCGTATATGGACGACTCAGTAGTTCTCAGATCTCCCGCGATCGGTATTTGGCTCTCCCGCACGCGCCGCGCGCGTCCTTGGCAGGGACGCAGCGCGGCGCGGCGCGTACTGACGCGACCGGCATCATCCGGTCCCGCATGTACTCTCTGCACCTCGCTCGCGCAGAGCGCTACTCAAGGACAAACCGCGCGGTGCAAAATTTGTTAGAAGAATTATTACTGAGTCGTCCTTATACTGTGGTAATGGTGGCTACATGACAAAATTGACAAATCGAACAAGGCAATTAGCGTTTAATTTCCTGCTTTCATACACGATGACGTGACAAATACTCCCAATTACGTAGGCGTAAACTTTCCTAGTTTCCTCCCACTGTTTTTGTACCAACTTGAGCTGCAATACATAAATGGCAGTATTAAATCTTATTACCTGACCGTTTGCCAATTCACTTTTCTCTAAACTCATGATTTATACACCGGTAACATAGCACCAAGTGATATATGTTAAGTTTGCGTGCTACGAGATAAGGATTAGGAGTCATGGAACCTTGTTGAATATAATTTATTTATTCGTAAGCATAAATAGAGGAACGGAAATTATACAAAAAAACCGGCCAAGAGCGTGTCGGGCCACGCTCAGTGTAGGGTTCCGTAGTTTTCCGTATTTTTCTCAAAAACTACTGAACCTATCAAGTTCAAAACAATTTTCCTAGAAAGTTTTTATAAAGTTCTACTTTTGTAATTTTTTTTATATTTTTTAAACATATAGTTCAAAAGTTAGAGGGGGGGGGGACGCACTTTTTTAGGGTTCCGTAGTCAACTAGGAACCCTTATAGTTTCGCCATGTCTGTCTGTCCGTCCGTCCGTCCGTCCGTCCGTCCGTCCGTCCGTCCGTCCGTCCGTCCGTCCGTCCGTCCGTCCGCGGATAATCTCAGTAACCGTTAGCACTAGAAAGCTGAAATTTGGTACCAATATGTATATCAATCACGCCAATAAAGTGCAAAAATAAAAAGTGGAAAAAATGTTTCGTTAGGGCACCCCCCCTACATGTAAAGTGGGGGCTGATATTTTTTTCATTCCAACCCCAACGTGTGATATATCGTTGGATAGGTATTAAAAAATGAATAAGGGTTTACTAATATCGTTTTTTGATAATATTAATAGTTTCGGAAATAATCGCTCCTAAAGGAAAAAAAGTGCGTCCCCCCCCTCTAACTTTTGAACCATATGTTTAAAAAATATGAAAAAAATCACAAAAGTAGAACTTTATGAATACTTTCTAGGAAAATTGTTTTGAACTTGATAGGTTCAGTAGTTTTTGAGAAAAATACGGAAAACTACGGAACCCTACACTGAGCGTGGCCCGACACGCTCTTGGCCGGTTTTTTTCCTTTAGGAGCGATTATTTCCGAAAATATTAATATTATCAAAAAAAACCGGCCAAGTGCGAGTCGGACTCGCGCACCGAGGGTTCCGTACAAACCTGCAAGGTTTACAATTATTAAAAAAAAATATATTATGTGATGTAACTAAAAATTTATGGTTTTCGTAATTTTTCCTTTATCTATGCTATAAGACGTTGCTTCGTACCAAATTTCAAGATTCTGAGTTCACGGGAAGCACCCTGTAGGTTTTGATTCCCTTGCAAGTGTCGAAAATTTGCGGCATAAACGGCTGTATCTTTTGATTGCGTTGGCTTAGAAGTTTGATTTTTTCACAGCTTCAAGGGACAGTAGACCTGAGTAATTGATATAAATTTCAGCTTCATACCTCCACGCGTTCCTGAGAAAAAGGGTCTTGACAGACGGACGGACGGACGGACAGACGGACAACAAAGTGATCCTATAAGGGTTCCGTTTTTTCCTTTTGAGGTACGGAACCCTAAAAACGATGTTAGTAAACCCTTATTAATTTTTAAATACCTATCCAACAATATATCATACGTTGGGGTTGGAATGAAAAAAAAAATATCAGCCCCCACTTTACATGTAGGGGGGGTACCCTAACAAAACATTTTTTTCCATTTTTTATTTTTGCACTTTGTTGGCGTGATTGATATACATATTGGTACCAAATTTCAGCTTTCTAGTGCTAACGGTTACTGAGATTATCCGCGGACGGACGGACGGACGGACGGACGGACGGACGGACGGACGGACAGACAGACAGACATGGCGAAACTATAGGGGTTCCTAGTTGACTACGGAACCCTAAAAAGATGGGTAAACATAAGGTAACAATGGCTCGATATGGTATCTCTTCAGAATATACAAACAGACTTCTAATAGCACTGATCTTCCGATGAAAAGCAAATCCATCTAATTCTGTCTCATCTTCTCTTTATTTACTGCTGTTATTGTATAACAGGGTCATAAGATTTAGCGAAATCTTATGACCCTGTTATATAGAAAGCTTATATTTTGTATAAATGAGATAAATCTAGTCTGGTGTTCAAAATGTGACGATGAAGGACTTTGTCACTTCAAGAAACGCTACTTATGTTTACTGATGAGATGACGGAAACTTTCGAAAATAGCGAAATTTCACAAGATCGGAAAATTTCTGTTTTCCTCATTTTAGTATGAATTTTGAATCTTTGTATTTCATAAATTTAAATTTCCTGTATTTTTGCTCACAAAATCCAGCGTGAACCAGGCATCTTCTGGGCGAGCTCACTCCATCGTATGCCACGCCATGCCTTTGGCTAGTCTGTCGCCAAGAGTAAGCCCATTTATAATAATAAAATCCAAATTATTCTAATTTTTTTTCGACAGTAACTTGCATATCAGTACTTTTGTTACTGTTAACAGTCGCTTTGACACCTTAGAAGGATTGTTCGATTCTGCCGTAAATCTGCAGGCGCTACCTACTCAGTACTCATGTTGTTGTAACATAAAACAACATACACTTTGTAGCGACGTGCCTTGTTTTACGATATGTGTAAAGGGTGCTTTACGAGGCCCTTTACGGCACGCCGTATTAGGCTTTTACACACTGGACTAACAACTTGTCGTCACATAAATATGTCTCTTTCCGCCATTTAGGTTCCTGTATGTTAGCGGTAGATGGCCATTATATTATTTTCATCACACTCGCACACTAGATGGTGCTAGCACACGGGAGTTATAGAAAAATCGTTCTCTAAAGGCAATTATGAAATTTCTAGTATAGTTACCCTATTTTTTTTAAGATTTAAAAAAATCGTGTGTTAGTGCGTTTTCACATTATCCGATCCGATATAGGATGTCGGGCCAATATCCCATACATTACAGGCGCCATCTTGGATTTTTTCCATGGAAATCCTTCCGACTTCCGATTTCGGATCAGATAATGTGAAAACGGACTAACTCGGGGCGTAAAAATATTACAAACTACAAATCGCGACGGCTTGCCGGACTTACGCCCTACCTACTATTTTGCAGAAAAAGGTTGCGGAAGTTAAGTCACACAACACAACAAGATAAGATCACAATTTAAACTGACTTAGGTTTTGTTTTATTTGTTCAGTCTGCCTATATTACTAAAGTAAACCTAGATGGTGCGTAATTTTCTTGACCTCCGGCAACCGACTTGTCAGGTCATCTTGCACCGTCATCATCTACTGAGATGCCTCGCTCATAGAGAGGCGAAATACGTGTTGAGTTTTGTATTAAAGCATAGATTAAATATAAGAAAATCATACCATCCCATACATTATAACCTAACCTAACCACAAAATTAAAATTTTGAAAAAACCCCCGACCGCGACATAGTAGACCAATTTTCATGAAACCTGGCTAAGAAAGTAAGAACACTCCCGACTAACTCAGCTTTCAGACAAAAAAAAAATCTAAATCGGTTCATCCGTTCGGGAGCTACGATGCCACAGATTGTCTGTCTGTCTGTGTGTGTGTCTGTCTGTGGCATCATAGCTCCCGAACGGATGAACCGATTTAGATTTAGTTTTTTTTGCAACAGACAGACAGACACGTCAAACTTATAACACCCCGTCGTTTTTGCGTCGGGGGTTAAAAATGCGACCGCCTAAGAACGCGCATACACTACACCACACATAGATGGCGCCACAAAAAATGCCTTGTTGCCATCGATCATTTGTAGATTGGCGTTAAATGTCACTTTCGAGCCATAAATCTATGTCAAAAGTGACACTTAACGCCATCTACAAGTATAATCGAAAGCTACAAGACATTTTTTTTGTGGCACCATCTATGTGTGGTGTAGTGTATGTGCGTTCTTAGACGGTCGCATTTTAATGTATGGGATGGTATGATCTTCGTATATTTAATCTAAGATAGAAGTGAAACTTCCAATGCGACTGTCAACTGACAGCGCTCTGTTTTGACTGACTCCACGCACTGTTTTTTTTTTCGTGGTGGTTTGTCATATTTACTAGCGTATTTATTTTTTGCGGTTGGAGAGTTAGGAACATTTATTGCATGTAAAAAAAGTACGCATCATATTCGCGGATTAGCAAAGTAATTTCTATATTGGATTGAAGTGTTTCATAGAACCATGTTTCCATCATCTCTATACAGTTTACCCGCTACCTATCATTCGGATTATCTGAGAGAATTGCCCCAACCCGTTTTATATCATACATTGTGTACATTTTTAACACGCTTTTATTAGGTCGTCGTGTATGTAACTAACTATGTAATGGAATCTAAGGCAGCTAATTTAACCATCTTCCAAGGATCGTAGCGTAATGAAAATTGGCAGCTGTATGTAGTTCTGATGACAATACAATAATATGGTACTGTTGAACTGATCTGATGATGAAGCCGGAAGATATGAACTGGAACAACATGATGGAACATCGTATCATAGCTGTTTTTGGGTTTCTTAGAAAAGTCTTGTAATGAACTTTGACTACGATTAGGTTTCAAGGTCTGATGATGGAGCCGGAAGATATGAACTGGAACTACATGATGGAACATCGTATCAAAGCTGTTTTTGGGTTTCTTAGAAAAGTCTTGTAATGAACTTTGACTACGATAAGGTTTCAAGGTCTGATGATGAAGCCGGAAGATATGAACTGGAACTACATGATGGAACATCGTATCAAAGCTGTTTCTGGGTTTCTTAGAAAAGTCTTGTAATGAACTTTAACTACGATTAGGTTTCAAGGTCTGATGATGGAGCCGGAAGATATGAACTGGAATTACATGATGGAACATCGTATCAAAGCTATTTTTGGGTTTCTTAGAAAAGTCTTGTAATGAACTTTGACTACGATAAGGTTTCAAGGTCTGATGATGAAGCCGGAAGATATGAACTGGAACTACATGATGGATCATCGTATCAAAGCTGTTTTTGGGTTTCTTAGAAAAGTCTTGTAATGAACTTTAACTACGATTAGGTTTCAAGGTCTGATGATGGAGCCGGAAGATATGAACTAGAACTACATGATAGAACATCGTATCATAGTAGTTTTTGGGTTTCATAGAAAAGTCTTGTAATGAACTTTGACTGCGATTAGGTTTCAAAGTCTGATGATGAAGCCGGAAGATATGAACTGGAACTACATGATGGAACATCGTATCATAGCTGTTTTTGGGTTTCTTAGAGAAGTCTTGTAATGAACTTTGACTACGATTAGGTTTCAAGGTCTGATGATGGAGCCGAAAGATATGAACTGGAACTACTAAAAAGATCAACGTAGTATTTAAAATAAGTTGGGTTAGGGTTTTCTTGTGACCCTTAAGAGCAAATAAAGGGGGCTCGGGGGACGAAGCCCCCCGCAAAAAAGAAAAATCAACGTAGTATTTAAAATAAGTTGAGATAGGGTTTTCTTGAGACACTTAAGAGCAAATAAAGGGGGCTCGGGGGCGAAGCCCCCGCATAAAAGAAAGATCAACGTAGTATTTAAAATAAGTTGGAATAGGGTTTTCTTGAGGCCCTTAAGAGCAAATAAAAAGGGGGCTCGCGCAAAAAAGAAAGATCAACGGAGTATTTAAAATAAGTTGAGATAGGGTTTTCTTGAGACCCTTAAGAGCAAATAAAAAGGGGGCTCGCGCAAAAAAGAAAGATCAACGTAGTATTTAAAATAAGTTGGGTTGGGGTTTTCTTGTGACCCTTCAGAGCAAATAAATGGGGGCTCGGGGGGCGAAGCTCCCCATATAAAGGAAAGATCAACGTAGTTTTCAAAATAAGTTGGGATAGGGTTTTCTTGAGACCCTTCAGAGCAAATAAAGGGGGCTCGGGGGACGAAGCCCCCGCAAAAAGGAAGATCAACGTAGTATTTAAAATAAGTTGAGATAGGGTTTTCTTGAAACACTTAAGAGCAAATAAAGGGGGCTCGGGGGCGAAGCCCCCGCATAAAAGAAAGATCAACGTAGTATTTAAAATAAGTTGGAATAGGGTTTTCTTGAGACCCTTAAGAGCAAAAAAAAAAGAAGCTCGCGCAAAAAAGAAAGATCAACGTAGTATTTAAAATAAGTTGGGTTGGGGTTTTCTTGTGACCCTTCAGAGCAAATAAATGGGGGCTCGGGGGACGAAGCCCCCCGAAAAAAAAAGAAGGATCAACGTAGTATTTAAAATAAGTTGAGTTCGGGTTTTCTTGTGACCCTGAAGAGTAAGAATAAGGGGGGCTCGGGGGGCGAAGCCCCCCATATAAAGGAAAGATCAACGTAGTATTTAAAATAAGTTGGGATAGGGTGTTCTTGAGACCCTTAAGAGCAAATAAAGGGGGGCTCGGGGGGGCGAAGCCCCCCGCATAAAAGAAAGATCAACATAGTTTTTAAAATAAGTTGGGTTAGGGTTTTCTTGTGACCCATAAGAGCAAATAAAGGGGGCTCGGGGGGCGAAGCCTTCCCCCCAAAAAAAAGAAAGATCAACGTAGTATATAAAGTAAAGTAAAAGTAAAGTAAAGTAAATTTATTAATTTAAAAAACACAAAGTTAGACATGAACATAAGCATTGTCCGGTGGACTGCAAACTAGGCTAGGCCCACAAAATGATAAAAGATGGGTTTGCCACTGCTAAGCATGTCGCGAAGGTCTACAGATCCCAGAGGCACTATCAGTATTTTAGTTGCTTAGCAAAATGTCGCGTCCACGTTCCATATCCGGGTTCAACCCACGTAAATATACTAGAGTGCGACTGAGAAAATTCAACCCTTTGTCTCTTTCCTACTCTGTAAGATGAAATCCTTAAGTTCTGTATTGCATTAATCTTCAAATTAGCGCACCACTATGAAAAAAATTTCGCGCTCGCTACGCTCGCCATTTTTTCCCTACATGCTAAAATTTCTTCCCAAACCTGCCGAAACTCAAATTCTCTCAACCAACCCACACAACCCTAATCGATTGCACAGGCCGGCACTGGCTCCTAGTGATTTCATCGTTGGACATCTACCGTGCACAAGATGCAAGGCACTACGCAGTGGTGTACTTAGGGTCCCGTACTTTTGTGGTTGGACAAGCGCATGTGGCCCTGAGTAGAGTAAAATCACTTAGTGCTCTCCAGATAGAAGAGCTAGTTTGTTCTAAGCTGACAGGTAAAACACCATGCAATACAGACACACTGGCGGAGATGGAGAGAATGTGGGCTCAATAAAATATAAATTGAAATAAAAATAAAAATTCAATGAATCAATGAATGACTTTATTGCGATAAACTTGGTACCTATACATCAGGTGGTATTAATTATTATTAAGTAGCAATACCTGTTAAGCCACAAATGGCTTGCGAAATTCGCCTTCTTGAAATAAATTTATGTTTAAATTTTAAAGATATTTCATTATTAACGACTAAAAGGTATAAAATAAATTTATAGTTTAAAAAAACTAGAAAAACACGCTTTTATAAATGCACGTAAAAGACAAAAATAAATTATGGATCGTTCAAGTTGTCTCTATTTCTGGGATGAAGAGTAAACTATGTGCTTTTAATTATAATATTTGATTGTAAAAGCGTGGGGCGCTGTAACAGGAAAAACTTTTTGTATAACTTGCTGAGAAATCAAGTTAAGCTATGTTACGAGAAGCAGTTTACACAGATTGGCGCGCTAACTGGACTTGCAGCACGACTGAAGCGCCCCACGCTTTTATAATCAAATATTATAAATAAAAGCACATAGTTTACTCTTCATCCCAGAAATAGAGACAACTTTAACGATCCATAATTTATTTTTGTCTTTTACGTGCATTTATAAAAGCGTGTTTTTCTAGTTTTTTTAAACTATAAATTTATTACTTTGACAGTTAACTCTCTGTAATACTCGATCCTCTTTGGCTGTAGACAAAAATAAGTTTTGGATCTTGGAAAATGCGGATGATTGAAGATTTTGTGATGAAATCATCATAACTGAAAAAGTTTACCTATCGCTTTTGCATGTGTAGAAACTAAATGTAAAATCTAAAATTTTTGGTTAGCCTCTTTGAAGATGCATTTGCCATCTACAATGTTAAACGTACCTAGATATAAATCACAGCTAGCAATAAAATTGTCTAAACTTTTATTGGGGTTGTATGCTGAGCAACCCCTCTATCTGTATACAGCGGAGAACGAGCAATGATTTCACTCAACAATGTATCTATCCCGTTTTCTCACACATATTGATTTGAAAGAGATGAAACTACAATGTTGCCACTTTTTAATTTCTGCTCTTTTTGGCCAGAGTGTATATGTACATATACATATATAAAAAAAATCGTTTATTCTCAAAATAAACCCTTTTTTGACAACATTAATTCTTCTGCCAAACTGCAGGACATTTTGTTGGCATACTGATCCATTGAAATCGTACATTCAGCCTTGCATCAAATGAGGTAGTTCTAATTTTTTATAAATATTGTTAGGGATGAAATAGTGATGTCAAATCCGAGTTTTCCACCTCGAAAGCCCACCGGGTCATTATTAAATACTTGAAAAACCATGACTTTTTTTGGTTTTTCTTATATTTCACCATCAAAAACTTTCTTAAGGGCTGAAGTCATTATGAACAATTTTTAGAATAATAAATTATCAATAAAATAATATAAAAAGTATCTTTGTGGCCCCAGTAGTTTCTGAGATACGCTTAGTTAAAGTTTTCACAATTTCATAAAAACACAGTGTATAGTCATATACTGAGGGTGAGTTAATGTTATGTCCTTAAACTACTTAATAGGACACGTGCATGTCCTTAAACTACGACAACCAATGTTATTAGGTCCCGCAAGGGGCCATCTGGTCTGCTACCACCACGGCAGGCACCAAATAGCCTTGCTGTGTTTCATCTATGTACAGTGCCAGTGCCTTTCGTTGATGATTGGGTATCAGGTATGTTGCTTACAGCTAGTCATTTTGGATCCTAAAGTTTACCGGACCCAGTAGCTCACGCTGGAAGGTAGCGAGATCCGAGGCACGGTCTTGTCGGTGGCCGACCGCAGGAAGTTGGGGGCTAAAGCAGTAAGTGTAAACACCAGCGGCACTTCCTCTTATTGAAAGTGCACCTCACCAACGTGCATATGGTGCGATCTGTTTCTCCACCATCTTGAAATCGAAAAGCTCATCAAAACATCATCCTCCAATGTATCCAAAGCGGTGAGTTGGTATTTAGCTGAGCCGTCCCGCAGGTGGCTGCAATACTACGTATATGATCGGAGTTGAGCTTTGTAGAGCATGGAGAGTGGATCGACATGGATTTCACCAGACAGTGGCCGGATCCCAGTGGAGCTGAGACCGAAACCGAGTGCCTGTTTGGATCAGTTGTTAGCAGAAGGTCACTTTCCTGGTTTCTGCTGTACGTCGGTAGACACAGGCATACGATCGCTTTCTCAGAGCCCAAGTAAATAATTATCCACAAAGCGGACCCCTCACCACCCTGGACCCGGTCACCTCAAAGAAACAGAGGCGTTGTAGAAAATGCCGTCGCGGATGTACACACAGACCCCAGCATCTGCTCTGAACTTGTCCTCCAGTGAGTAGCCTGGGTAGTTGATGGACGCCGCGTCAGCTTTGTTTTTAATTTGCGTATTCGTCAAAAATAATATGTGCGGCTTTTCGATTTCAGGATGGTGGAGAAACTGGAGAACCGGATCGATATAGTGCACGTTGGTGAGGTGCACTTTCAATGAGAGGAAGTGCCGTTGGTGTTTACACTTACTCGTATTCTTTTTAGGGTTCCGTACCAAAAAGGTACAACAGGAACCCTTATGGTGCGACTCTGTCCGTCTGTCTGTCCGTCTGTCACATTCCTAAATATCTCGAGGACTACTAATGCTATCAACTTGAAATTTGGAATAGTTGTGAACATTGTAAACCTCTACAAATAGAAACTATAATTTTTTTAAATATATTAATTTTAATTGTAGAAAATGGCCAAAATGAAAGGGGGGCAAACTGTAAATTTCAAGTTACTAGGTCAAGTGGGGTATCGTTGGAAAGAGCTCAAATTGAATTGTTGTGGAAAAAAAAAAGAATTTTGAAGGAAAATGTAAAAAAAAAATACCGTCCCCCCCCCCCCCCTTATCTCCGAAGTTTACCAACGAAAAATTATGAAAATTTTAGTAAACATTGGTTTTATGCTATATATTACAGGAAAAATATAATCGTGTTTGTATTTTGAATACTTTTTTTTAATTCACAAAAACTTTTCAGATTTTTACTTCAATTTACCCACCCTTGCGGATGTATATCGTACTTCAAATTAATACGAGGTGTTACGTAAACCACCTTCTGTCCAATAAAGTAAAAACTGTTTAAATCGGTTAACATTATAAAGAATTATCCCTGAAAAACCAGGTCGCACAAATTAGTTAGCAAATTGACCGGGAGATGGCGCTATACACTATAATACTCATTAGTGCCTATACTCGTACTTTTGTCTTCTAGTCAAGTCATTAGAGTTATATGAAAATATGAGATTATTTTTACTAGGTAGTTTGAAAGAAAGTTTGTACGGAACCCTCGGTGGGCGAGTCCGACTCGCACTTGGCCGGTTTTTTATTTCTTTTTCGTTTCATGTTGTTGAAGGGTACGGGGTGGATGAAAACTGGTTGTCAAGGTGTTGCGTTTACTGCTTGGATCACTTGAACTAATCAGGACAATGAGGAGCTCACTTAGAGATTGCCTCCTCCTCCCATCCAGTCGCCATATCTGGCACGGTGGAGCTATTCGCGGATTTTTCACTAGGTGGCGGGGCAGCCTTTTGCATGTGGCTGCCGTACAACTGGACCTCAACTTCTTGCGGTCGGCCACCGAAAAGACCGTGCCTCGGATCTCACTACCTTCCAGCGTGAGCTACGAGGTCCGGTAAACTTTAGGATCCAAAAAGACTAGCTGTAAGCAACATAACTGATACCCAATCATCGTCCAAAGGCACTGGCACTGTACATAGATGAAACGCAGCAAGGCTGTTTGGTGCCTGGATTTCGGCGGGAGGGTGGTAGCAGACCAGATGGCCCCTTGCGGGACCTACTAACATTAGTTGTCGTAGTTTAAGGACATGGCCGTGTCCTATTAAGTAGTTTAAGGACATAACATTAACTCACCCTCCAGTATACATTGTGTTTTTATGAAATTGTGAAAACTCTAACTAAGCGTATCTCAGAAACTACTGGGGCCACAAAGATCCTTTTTATATTATTTTATTGGTAATTTATTATTCTTAAAATTGTTCATAATGACTTTAGCCCTTAAGAAAGTTTTTGATGGTGAAATATGAGAAAAACCAAAAAAAGTCATGGTTTTTCAAGTATTTAATAATGACCCGGTGGGCTTTCGAGGTGGAAAACTCGGATTTGACATCACTATTTCATCCTTAACAATATGTATAAAAAATTAGAACTACCTCATTTGATGCAAACCAACCCCCCCTGAAACATACGATTTCAATGGATCATACATAATATAAGTGGGTAGAACTATCTAAGTTTACGCTAGGTACAGTTTTGATGTATTCTTACGTGCATTTTGTATGTATGGTTTTATCAAGCTTAAACACGCGCTTCTTTTCCTAAAATTCTATTCTAACCGCTCCGCGCTACGAGTGCGTTTTCACATTGTCCGATCCGATATCGGATGTCGGACCGATATTCCATACAGCCGCCATCTTGGATTTTTTCTAATGAAATCCTTCCGACATCCGATATCGGATCGGATAATGTCAAAACGCACTTACAGTCACTCACCCCTCTTACTATGTATAAATGAAGTTGATATATAGTGGCGTGCATCTCGGGTACGAGTTCACTTCATTTCCACAGGTACAGTCATTAACTGAATGTGCTCCATAGTCCCAAAATTCTATCAACGGAACGTCTGTTCTACAGCAGAAAAGTACGTGAAGCGATTGAAATTAGGAAGCATCGAAATTTCAACCAAAATGAGGGACAGGGAATTTCTTCTTCGTGGAATCCAGTGATTAGCAAATGTAAGCGTGAAAAAACACCGAGGGACACACCGGCTGATGTCGTGAGTGTTGTGTGTAGGCAAAGTGACAACCCTAGCGCAAAAGTGAATAATCAAGAACAAGTGCGGGTAGTTCGAGAAACTCGCGCGGCTAGAAGATGTTGATGCAATTCCTCGCCAGTCTACCCGTGACCACGAACATAATGTGATGTTCGAAACGTCGGGCCTAATATAAATGTAAGTGTTTACGCGATTAAGTCCCGTTTTGTTCTAAAATTATGAGTGCAAATCGTGTTAGTCTAAATCAATATAAACTGAATGTTTGTTTATGAGAGTGTATGCCATAACCTAACCCTCATCCGCCCGGAAGGCGGGAGCAATCACGCCGCCGGAAGCGACGATTTGACGACAATTTCTCGACGCCCCCGCACAAGCACGAATTAGCGCCCTACTCGCAGTACACATTGTATAAATGGCTGTTAAATTTATTAGATATTTAACAGTCGACATACAAAATCATACTCATTTCACGGTCCCGGGTTCGAATCCCGGTAAGGGCATTTATTTGTGTGTTGAGCACAGATATTTGTTCCTGAGTCATGGATGTTTTCTATGTAAGTATATAAGTATTTATGTATTATATATATCGTTGTCTAAGTACCCGCAACACAAGCCTTCTTGAGCTTACCGTGGGCCTCAGTCAATCTGTGTAAGAATGTCCTATAATATTTATTTATTTATTTATTTTGATTAACTAGCGACCCGCCCCGGCTTTGCTCGGATATTAGAGGTACACCTACATAAACACATTCCTCTCGAAACACAATCTATTAAAAAATCACATCAAAAATTAAAACCGAAATAAATTACATATATGAAAGAAAAAGTGACCAAGGCCTCCAGTGCCTAGTGCCTGAAGCTGGAATCAAACCAGCGCACCTTGCAATCGCGGCAGATGCCCGTTTCCGCTCGGCCACCCAGGTCGCAGCTGCTGAGGTCGAAATTATCTCTCATATGAGTAATCTATACAAGGACTCGTAGCGCCCTTAATTAGAACATCAAAATTTGTTGCGTAGTCTTAAAGATCTAAGCATACATAAAGACAGACAGCGGGAAGCGACTTTGATTTATATACTATGTAGTGGTGTGTGCTACGTTCGTCATTTTACTCGTTGGGGGGGTATTGTGTGCGCGAACTGGAAGGGAACCAGAAAAAGAACAAAATTTGGTCATGGTCATGGTAACATCAAAACCAGTTTATTTATTTATTATTCACCTCACCATATTCAAATCACCATGTCATGTTATCAATATCTTTCTATACATAATTATTTATTTGGTAGCGGGCCAATTGTTACAAAATAAATAATTGTTTTCATATCATAGAACTCATAATAATTGTCGGTGTGATTTTATCACCGATCCAAATAATTTCGATTGTTCAGTATAAGCAGTAACCTTCGAGCAGCCGGCGCTTACGGCAAAATAAGACGCATTCAGCGATATCAATTTGTTATGGATTAGACGATGTCAATTTGAACCGGACTAAGGGCCAGTTACATCAACCATAGTTAGCAGACACATCAACGTCACGCAGCAGAAGTCTATGACAAAACCCATACAAAACAAATGGCGTACGTTAAATTTGGTAACGGACGGACGGTTTGGTGCATCCGACCCAAAGGCACACCTCGGACACTGGCGATTAAATATATGAAAGAGGCGCGTTCCTAGCACACAGTCTAAGTTCGTGTAGGTGAACGCGTACCATGCTTGTATGAGTGAGATATGACAGGTCGACTGTTCGCGTTTTTGACAGGCGGTAACTGTCAGGTAACCGAGAGGGGGTGGGCGGCACTTTCAGCGGGGAGCGGGAGTGGCCATACTGTACGATAGTACTCTTTATTATACTGTGCTAAAGGTCTCTAGGTGTCAATGAAAATGAAAAGGATCTTGACGCCAATGAATCGAGTATGTCCTTACGAAATACCAAGTAATATGAATGTACTCGTAGTATTATAATATTCTGTGAATGGACACATTTATATTTCAAGCCTTGTCAAAATCGGCGTAAGTGACAAGTGTCGTGAAGGGAGCTTAAAATGAAAGATATTTCAGTAAATACTTAGTTTACAACTAAATGAACCAAATCTATTATCTAAATGCTACGCTGATAACTCATAGACAAATTAAACTTGCGGCAACAAATACTGATAAATGAGCAATTTTAGCCTGAAGGCATTTTATCGGGCACAATCAAAATGTCCGCCATTCCACGAGTTCAATCTATTATTTAGCAATTTATAACTATTGCGCCTTGGCTATAATTAATATCGTCAGTATTATATTAGTTGGATTTTTTTCAGTTGTATTTTTAACCCCCGACGCAAAAATGACGGGGTGTTTGGGCTATCTGTTTGTCTGTCTGTCTGTCTGTCTGTTTGTCTGTTTGTGTGTGTCTGTCTGTGGCATCGTAGCTCCTGAATGGATGAACCGATTTCGATTTAGTTTTTTTTGTTTGAAAGCTGAGTTAGTCGGGAGTGTTATATTATTATCTATTAACACTAGAATAAGTCTTTTAATATAATTTATGGTACTAACTTTGAAAATGAGTGCTTCATTTCGCCGTTAAACGTAAGTTTGGCGAAAAAACTAGAAACTGTATAACTGTAATCTTTGTTTTCAATAAATTAAATTAAAAAAAAAAGGGTTTCATGAAAATCGGTCCACTATGTCGCGGTCGTGGGTTTTTTCAAAATTTTAATTTTGTGGTTAGGTTATAATCATTATAGTTTAATACGGTCAAAAATTACTCCAAAGGCTCCATAGTATATTTATTGTACCTACTATGATTTTTGACTACGTTATTCGATACCAAGAAGCTCTCGGTGCGTCCATTTTCGTACCTAATTTTAAAGTTCCTAAAGTAACATCGCGTGTGAAATATATTAAACGTTTTTTACAAATATTAAATATTTCAGGAAGAGAAATCTGTTGGTAAGATCTAAACTAAGAACGCGCGAACGGTTTAATTGCGAAATGCTTGTGTATGTAGTTGTATATTATTTTTCCCCTCACTAGCTCAGAAACACGTGTTTTGTCCTTTAATACCAGCGGGTAAAAACGCATTTTATCCACTAGTAGGTAAAGTAATTTGACCTTGAAAAAGTCAAATTAACTGCTTTAAAATTGATAAAAGTAGGTGAATCTAATAGTAATAAAGATGATTTCCCACCTGTGGAACTACTGGAAGCAGTGATAAACGCATTTTTTGCGTTGTAGTTTCCTCGCTATAGTGAGGGGAAAAGTTTTGTGTTACACTCGGGTGCAAATGTATTTTACTTCTCGTGTGTTAAAAAACTCGCAAGTTAAGGATTCTATTCTCGAACCACTCGCTTCGCTCGTGGTTCAACTATAGAATCCTTTCACTTGCTCGTTTTTCAATTCCACACTCGGCGTTAAAATACAACTTTGCCCCCTTGTATAACAAATAACTATTAATGGTTAAGCAATATGGTTAGGTATAAAAATAGGCTTTCAGCAAATACTTAATACAAAACAGAACTGTTTAACTGTGTACAGTTGTGAAAAAAATCATGGTAATGGTATCTAGTACCTATGTGTCTTATGTACATACGTCATTTACATTGGTGTAATAAATATTTTGGTAGATAACACTACAGTCACTATCGCAAAGTAAACCGCACTTCCTCCTCGATAGCACGAATAATAAATTTACAAATGATAACTAGTCAGACCCTTGAAACAATAGAATGTAGGTACCCAGGCACTATTACTTAAAGAGAGAAGAGACTACAGGAAATAGAATGAAACTCTTATTTTGTTTATTTTATAGAAGATTTTTCATCCACTGTTGTAGTACATATTTAGGTAGGTACTTTACAGAAAGTTAAAAACTATTCGAGGGAACTAAAGGATTTGAATCTTGGTATTAGTTGCCAAATCAAATCTCCTATTTATTTACGTGAGTCATGGCACAAATAAAGTCAACAAAATTCATGATCACGAATGAAGAAATGAAGAGTGAAGAATGAAGAGGTGTGATTATTTTATGCTTGATTTTATTGTATGCATCAAAATAGTAGGTGTATAATGTGTAGGTACCTACCAAAACATGTTGACTTTAATTATTCTCAAATTCCAACTATGTACATTACATAGTAAAAGATTAAAGGAATTCCTAGACTAAAGCATTAACGTCTTAACATTCCATTGATAAACAAGATTATACGTGTGACGTGGTACCTAAGTTGTCGTGTAATATTTATTTTAATATCGACGAGACACAGAATACATAAATAAATATTAAGTATAGGATTTTCTTACACAGATTGACTGTCCCACGGTAAGCTCAAGATATGGTTAGTGTTGCAGGTACTCAGACAACGATATATATAATATACAAATACTAACTATAATATATATATATATATATAATATACATGGAAAATATCCATGACTCGGAACAAATATCTGTACTCATCATACAAATGTTTTGTTTGCATTTGCCCTACAATATAATAATATTGAATACAATAGAATAATATAGATTTTGAAAACAACACAACAACAAACCATAAATCTTCTGTGTTATGTTCTGCAAAAATAAGCAATCACAAAATCGTGTCCATACTACCGAAGTATCGGTCTAATAATTTCAACATATATGACGGTTTAATAATATTTGGAAACATACAGCTTCAGCATTGGGTCAAATACTAAGCACGAATTTTTCAAAAGCTTTACAACTCGTTTCCCGTTTACCAATATCTTGCCCCTAAGAACAGCTTCTTAGTTTCAAGACAAATGGCATATTATTTAATACTTCGTACCTACCCAAGAAAAGCACTTTATCACGTCATTTTAATCTATCGCCATTTATAAGTTCACAATAAAGATATTGTTTCTATCTCGATGGCTAGTCGGAAGGCGGCAGTCGCGAGACAAGGACAAACGATACCCATAAGTCTGAATTACACGTGCATACGGCATACCGTATTTTATATGACGGGTACGATACGTTAACGATACGGACGACGGAGTAGGGAAAGTATTATGCAGATATGAACTATGATTTTATAAATGTAAAATGTAGGTAAAGTACAGCGGGGCAAATCTCGACTGGGGGGCAAATGTAACTGGTCCATTTTTCCACGTTTTACAATGTTTGCATTATTAAATAGAGTGTCCACCGGTTCATCCGTTCGGGAGCTACGATGCCACAGACACACACACACACAAACAGACAGACAGACAGACAGACAAACTGACAGACAGACTGACAGACACGTCAAACTTATAACAACCCGTCGTTTTTGCGTCGGGGGTTAAAAACCGAAAACAATGTTACCTAAATCGTTCTTCAGATCGCAGAGCTGTACTGTTAAAAGTCGACTTCCAAAGAATAGCAGTAATTTTCATCTAATTCAATCCCGGCTCGTGACTGACTACTGCTATCGCCACAGACCAGGGACGAGCATTTGACTCGAACTTGCAAAAAACTACCTTTGCAAATGAAATTTAGGGTTTCCTGGTGAAACCGGATAAATCGAGATAATTTGTCCTTGAAATAACAACATTGTGGAAATTGCACTTAGTTCGAATTTCAAAAACCAGTTTGCTCAACTTATCGGGTTTCACCAGTAAACCCAATATTTCGAATATTGGTATTTTTACAATTTTACATTGAAGGAAAAAATTGAAAAAAATATTCTACCGGCGGGACTTGAACCTGCATCTTCTGTAATCCGTGCATTGCTCTTAACCAATTGAGCTACAGAAGCCGCGCTGGATCTCGGAAATCATTCCATGCCTTTCCTTATGTACTTACACACGCTTTTGGAAAATTATTATAAAATAATAAAATTGTGGAGATTCGTTAGCACACGTTTTTTGCTTGTTAAAATTAATTGTTTTTTTTAACAGAGATAACTGAATCCATTTTGTAAATAAATGCCCTTACCTGGATTCGACCACAGGATTCTGGCAGGGTCACTATCCGCTAGGCCGGACCGGTCGTCAATATATTATAAGAAATAGTAACCAAGGCCTTCCACTAAAAGCGAATCAGCGTTCTCGGCTATTTATTTATTTATTATTTATTTATTTTTATTTCAAATATGTTACACAGTATGACAGTAAAAACCAAAGCACTGAGTAACTAAAAATACATAAGAGCATAAAAAATAAACACATAAAAGTAAGAAACGTCATCTAGATTTAGGTGACAACGTAACGTCGAGGCTTCGTTGCGTCGTCTGTCCGGGCGTAGAATTCGGCAGGTTGCCCCGGAACCGTCGAAAGACGGATCGTAAGTGCCTGGCCCCGTAGCCGAATGGCATTTCTCCGACGCCAAACGAAAGCGATATGCCGCTGGCTCTGTCGCGCCAATACGCAAGCGCGATAGAGATAGATATCTACTAGCGCTTCGTTTCGTGAGCGTTTCGTGAGCGATTGTGCCATTCGGCTAGCCACCCAGAGCTATCAGCCAATTATGGGTCGTCTCCAACAACGAATTTTTCCAAGTAAGTATAAGTATTTTTACTACCGAAGGCTTGGCGCCCCTGGCCTAGCTAATAACGCCCATAATTACCTACTTTTTTAACAGCCCCATCTTCTTCTTTGTGTTATCCTGGAATTTTGCTATGCCTCATGAGAGCCTGAAAATTTATTTGGCGTAAACACCAGGTACCGTAGCCGAATGGCATTTCTGTGACGCGAAACGAAAATAAAACGCCGCGAAAAGGTAGTCTGGCTCTGTCGTCTCAATACGCAAGAGCGATAGAGATGGATATCTACGTGCGTTTCGTATCGTGAGCGTTTGTGACATTCGACTACGCACACAGTTTTTACTAATAGTCTCTGAGTATCACCTGACCTTCCTAGAAGCCTAGTCTAGTCTGGGTTATTCACGATGTTTTTCTTCACCGAAAAGCGACTGGAAAGTGGCAAATATCAAACAACATTAAAGATGCTCTAGGATTACGTAGTGCGACGTGCAATGAGAATAGCGTCGGCGTGACCGGCCCTGCGCCGGCGCATCCATTATCTTTTAAATACTCCAAATGGCAGTAAAACTTACTTAAGGGGATACACAGAAAAGGAGAAAATGGGTCGAAGTTATCTCTGAATTTTAACGATAGACAGAGTATCTACTCGTATAAGTATTTATGGCACTTTTTTTAATGAATTGAACGATAATTTATATTTCGTTAAGACAAAGCAAGACCAGACATGAAATGGAGCTATGATTTTTTGAATTTCAAATTATTACAGATAGGAAATAGTTTTTCGCTTTCATGCCGTACAATCAACGAAACAAAGCGACATAAGTATTTAAATAACACATATACATACACATACAATCACGCCTGTATCCCATAAAGGGGTAGGCAGAACACATGAAACTACTAAAGCTTCAGTGCCACTCTTGGCAAATAAGGGGTTGAAAAAAAAAACGAAACTGTGACATTGCAGTGACAGGTTGCCAGCCTCTCGCCTACGCCACAATTTAACCCATATCCCACAGTCACCTTCTACGACACCCACGGGAAGAAAGGGGGTGGTGAAATTCTTAACCCGCCACCACACAGGCTATTTAAATAAATAAATAATAAATAAATATTGCGGGACACCTTACACAGATCAAACTAGCCCCAAACTAAGCAAAGCTTGTACTATGGGTGCTAGGCGACGATATAAATACTTATATAGATAAATACATACTTACATCTTATATATACATAGAAAAAATCCATGACTAAGGAACAAATATCAGTGTTCATCACACAAATAAATGTCCTCACCGGGATTCGAACCCGGGACCGCGGCTTAGCAGGCAGGGTCACTACCAACTACGCCAGACCGGTCGTCGGCTCGGCGTCATTTAAAACCTACTAAGGGCCACTTGCACCAACGAAAATGGAGGGTTAACCCGAGGGTTAACCCACCATTTTGTATGGTATTTGACAGTTGACAGCCCACTAACCCTGGGTTAAGTGGTTCGTGCAAGTGGGTCTTAGAGTGCTAAGCCCTGTTATGAAAATAGAATATCTAGGGTAAACTCGCCTCATTCGGTAACACGCCTAATTCGGTGATACAATATTCCGAAAGACGATTTTTCGAATTAGGCGTGTCACCGAATGAGGCGAGTTTACCCTAGTCTGCACTTTGGTAAAAATGAAATTCAAATAAAATTTGTCATGCGAAAATTCCTTCTACCTTCATCTGTATGGACAATTGGACACGTAGATAATATCCGGCATGGTTCTGTATTGCCCTTAACCCTAGTAACAGTAACCTTACCAAGTAACACTTACTGCATTTCGGTTACAAGAGGTGACTCGCCGGGGTCGCCGGCAATTGCTTGCCATAATTAATTTCTTGGCCCCGGGTGGAATTCGTGTTTGAAGGCACTACACTCTTGGGTAAATTAGATTAGTAACTAACTTAGTAAGAAATAATGTAAGTATTTTGACCTTTACGAGTACCTATAGATATAAAAATTAGATGTGCATCTGCATTGGGATAATTTCGAAACACAGAAATGCTCGGGTAAATTCAAAAGGGGAATCTTGATATGATGGAAATAATGGTGATTTTTATGTGACTTTCGAAATTAGACGACTTTCGAAATTACCCCAATGCACCCTACAATACATATTATAAACTGATATAAACTAAAAATCTGAATCTAATGAGGGCCCTGAGGCATAGTGCCTAAGATGCTGGCAGCATTTTTCGACTAAATGAAATATTTTCCTTTGTGTCTTACAGAACAAAAAACTATTACTTTTAGTAGACGAGCAGAAGTGAGAGTGTTATTTTTACAACACTTACGTTATGTGCTCTCTATATCTCATTATTTATACAAGCGAGCAAATAAGAACACTGTTTTAAATTGTAATACATACTTGTAACTTTATTTCTTATTTATCGATGACATACTATTATTTTATCACCCTTAGTCGCAAAGCTTTTTTTATACCACGTCGGTGGCAAAGAGGTATACGGTCCGCATGATGGAAAGCGGTCACCGTAACCTATGGACGCCTGCAACTCAAGGGGTGTCACATGCGCGTTGCCACCCAAACGTAGTGAAATAACCACTTAAACGTTGATTGGTAAATTACTAGCTTAATTCCTTGCGTAAATCGACATTTCCCTCGAATGTTCTCGAGTATTTCTGACAAGTCTCGTGCTATGTAATAGGCAGTTTAGCGAAATAACATCTTTTATGATAGCGATCTTGCGCATGTAACTGGACGATAATCTGCAGTTAAACCATCGGGTTCAATAGCTTAACTTAAAGTATGAACGTATTGCAGTAAATCAGTGACGTAGCGTCGATACAACTCTTATTCTCAACGGGTTCCCTAAAATTCTGCAGTATCTGTAGAAGTCCATAACAAAACAGATCCCAAAAACCCCTCCGGTTTTACCAACAAAAATTTTCACGCATCGCCACTGCAGGAAAGTCTCTGAACAAAATAAAAAAATGACAAAAAAAAATACAATAATTACTATCTTATAGCTGTCGAAAAGGTAAGGAGTGCTCTCCTTACATCCGTTTTTAACACGCTTTTATTAGGTCGTCGTGTATGTAACTAACTATGTAATGGAATCTAAGGTAGCTAATAATTTAACCATATTTCAGGGATCGTAGCGTAATGAAAATTGGCTGCTGTATGTAGTTCTGATGACAATACAATAATATGTTACTGTTGAACTGATATTTATTTTTGGCTTTTACGTGCATTTATAAAAGCTAGTGTTTTTTAAACTATTTTATTTTACCTGAACTTCTAGGTAATTATTTTCGTAGTCTACATCTAGGTACTTATCTTATAGCTCTATTTAAGTACCTAGTACATAATATATTTTATCAGTCATAATCAGTACCATGACTGACACTAGATGTCGTGATAGACAAAATTATAAACTAAAATTACAAGACCCTTTCAACATCGAAACTTTAATCGAAATCTAGTTAAACTACTGACTATAATACTTGTACCGTATCGCACGACAGTTATTTATGTGAGTAGATAACATCCGAAATGTACGAGTGTCCGCGAATTGTATCGACTATTATTTCACTGGCAACATTGTCTCTGGTCAATGCTGCCAAGGGCAACATTGTGAGCTTCATATTTAAGTACAGTCAAGTTCCCTATTAAATTAAAAGTGGAAAATGTCTGCCTTGGGTGAGACTTGAACTCACGGCATCTGGATAGATACTCCAGCGCTCTGCCAACTGAGCCACCAAGACTTCAACCAAGCCAGCGAAATTTTCCACTACTAAGGTCAATGGGACCCGTAGCGACATCTACCGTAAGAGTGTTAAACTTCTTAAACGGCAACCGGAGTTCCAAGTCATACCATCATAAATTTTTAACTTCTGACGGCCTCTGGATGAGTTCAAGTCTCACCCAAGGCAGACATTTTCCACTTTTAATTTATTATAAGCCTAGTGGCATCGATTGCAGACGTTTCTGCTAATCAGAAGTTAAAAAAAAAAGTTCCCTATTAATTCCCTTGCCCTTTGTACCTTGGAATACCATTACTGTACATAACTTGGAATATTATTACAAACTGAATAAGCCATTAGAGCTCTCAACATAATAAAACAAATAATTCCCACAGTCCAACAATCAATAGTTGCAATGGGAGAAAAAAGCACAAATCGCATTCCGTTGCATCTCTTTGTCAGCAATACGTAGAAATCGAGCCAAATGACGAAAATCGACTAAAAGAACAGCTGTCCCTTTCATGCCGGTGACATATGTACGGGACGGGACTAACCTGTGGGCTTATTCTCGAATAAGCTTAGTGACGTATGAAAATTGGATTTATGTTTTAAACTTTATGCTGTTCATGCACAAAGCATAATATACACTTTTTGAAACAAAAAGGACAATAAAATCACACCTTTGGCAGACTTTTTTGGAACACCGGTTCTTTCGCTTTGATCGAACCAACTGAACCAGGAGTCCCCCCCAAATGGGTTCAAGCACTGCGAGAAAGTAGCTACGGGAGCGAAACTGCTAAAATGGAAAGGAGCACCCCTTTAAATTTGTGAATTTTAGTTTAATATACTAGATTTATCGAAAAAAAAATGTCCATTCTGAACAACAGTTAAATGATATTGCGAAAAATCTTTAAAATCGAGGTTCCGCTATCGACTATTTTCTCCTTCAAAACTTAATCAATCGTAACGAAATTTGAGAATCTGAATAACAATGAAAATAATCTGTGTCGGACCGTTTAGTGTTTTTGGATAAATATTACAAATTTTGAATACCACACCTTTTTTGCGCCGTAATCAATAAGGCCGTTTTTGGAATTTTTTGATAGGATTTAGCATTTTTATAAATAAGAATATCAAAAAAATCAAAACGGTCCGACACATAAAAATAATAATAATCTGTGATGAAAAAATCATTGCTCTATCTTCAAAAACCAGGAAGAAAATAGTCGAGAGCGTTTGTATGGTGAATTGACCCCTCCTGTATAGTAAGAATTGAGGAAAGTCATGGAAAAAATCATACCCACCCGGTACACGTCTCTAGTTCAGTTGGTATGAGTATTACGCTGTGTCTTGCGTGGGCTACGGTCGCCGTCGCGTCTCATACTTCCATATCGATAAGGTTTGATTTCATATGCGTCGCATAGCCGTCGCGCGACCATCGCACGACCGTCGCCCACGCAAGCAACGGCGTTAGAGATTGGACCAGAGTTCCAAAAGGTTGCAGTTTGTTTTACTTTTCCTATTACATTGGTGTTGAATCCTGTTTCCGAATACTCCCTCCCGAACAATGCCAGCTGTGAAGGAATTACGATTGGTGCAATTTCGTTCAATTGCAGAGACATTTATAGGCTTCAATTATAGATTACTAATCTTTTTTGAGATTTTTTTTAGGACGAGACACTAGCTTGTGTTTTGATTATGATTAAATTGTTGGGGTAGTATGACACAAACGAGCTGACAGATCGCCTGATCAACGCCGCCCTTAATAGACTCACGAAATGCCACACCGTTTGTTGTAGAGTATTTAGTAACTATAAAACTCCCGTGAGACTCAGACATATTTAATTTTTTTTTTTTTATAATTATAAATGGGCTTACTCTTGACCACAGACTAGCCAAAGGCAAAGACGTGGCCGTGATGGAGTGAGCTCGCCCAAAAGATGCCTGTTCACTCTTGATGCAAATATTTTAAGCGGGTGACTCTGAGCGTTATATCGACTTAATACGTGAGTAACCCGGTTAAAATATTTTTAAATCGGTTAGTTTAGTATTTAAAAAACCGCCGGTCAAATGGAAAGATAAAATAAAATCATAGAAAATATTGTCCAAGTTTCGAGAACGTTCAATAGTTCAGAAAAGCATTAAAAGTTCGAAAATGGCCTTTTAAAAACATTTCTCAAACACAGACAGGCGAACGCGGCATTATCGCTAATGCGCGATTTGTCTGGATGGCATAATGCCATCCCCAGCGACACCTGGTTGTGTATTGCGGTTGCTGACGAGAGCGCGGGCTGAGGTCGATCTAGTTCAAGGTTTTCCATTTTTATGTTGTATTAGCAGGCAAATAGGCTGATGAATGGCTTGTTGGTAAACTATCACCACTGCCCTTGAAAATTCTAGGTAATGAGATTAATAAGGATGGATAAGAAAGTGAGCTCACTTCAAAAGTTTCAGACTATACATATTTACATCGAATCAAGACCTGAAGTCGTAAGTAGGTAACTGAAATTGAGTCTCTTCTCACTTGATATGCTGAGTTTTACTATATAAAACTTTCATATAATGAAACAGTGTTCCTATATAAAAGTAAGTGCGTTTTCACGTTATCCGATCTGATATCGGATGTCTGACCGATATCCCATATATTTACGCCGCCATCTTTGATTTTTTCCTTTGAAATCCTTCCGACTTCCGATATCGGATCGAATAATGTGAAAAGTTGAAAACGCACTAAGTGTCACAGTTACATAATATAAACTATGAAAGAGTAAGTAAATAATAAAATTGATGACTGCGAATGCTGCACTGTGTGTTTGAAGTTGGTTGATGTACGATTTATTTGTTGACCAGGGTCATCACACAGACTTCCCAATGGAATCGCCATAAATGTTATTTTGTATGATAGTCGTCGAAAGCCAGAGAAACTAAAAAGGTGGTTTTAAACTCCCTTGCTCGTTCAGTGGCTTCAATGACATGGCTGGTTCCGTATTGTTTGCGCCGGTAATTGTGTTTGCTTTGACTTTGCTGACGCGACTGTCTTTTATCTCTAGCTGACGCCTCGCTGAAAAAAATAAATGAAAACCTGGACAAATTAAATTATTATGAGATGTTATAATATGCGCTGATTAGGCAATAAAAAGATTAGGTGCGTAATTAAAATCCAGAATTAACATAAAACAAAACTCCCAATATCCCTATGAGCAGCGTTTTATATTAACGTGGCTGGTTTATTGCAGTTTTTAGAAGAAAAAAAAAAATGAAATATAAGATTTTTTTTCTTTTTATCAGATACGAAAATTGATAAACAATTTGCTATTTAAAAATACATAACATCATGAATTGCGTGTAGATAAATACTGTAAAATTAAACTATGTTGATCAGCACCGATAGCATGGTCGCGCGATAAACGATAAAACATCAGGCCGTCCCTTTCGCACTATTTGTAAGTGCGATAGGGACGGCCTGATGTTTTACCGTGCACGCGAACGTCCTGCTTATTGTCAATCGATAAGCAAATAATTTCATTTGATTACTATGTGTAGTTCCGTATGTAAAACACTTGTATGTATTTGCATGATTGTTTTCCTTTTTACTAGAAATTACCTTATTATTAGCGGCAGTTAAGATTCCTTATCACAGTTTTTGTGAAAACTGCTGTCAGCATGTGTTGGTATCTTTTACTTTTATTAGACTTTGAAACTAATGAGTTATGTTTAAAACAGAAGATCAGATAATAGTTTTGGTTAAGGTACAGCGGGTCAAATCTCGACTGGGGGGCAAACGTAACGTGTCCATTTTTTCCATGTTTTACAATGTTTGCATTATTAAATAGTGTTATATAATAACACGCCGTTCAGTGGATGCATGTAGAACACAACATCATAGTGTAATAATGGAAAAAATGGATTAGTTACAATAGCCCCCCAATCGAGATTTGCCCCGCTGTACCTTAAATAAATTGTAACGATCTATGCTATATGACGTATACGGTCAGATATGTATTAGTTGACATTTATCTCCATTTTCTCCATCGGAATGCTTTATTTGTGTGACACCGATGCGGTAACATATGGGAACGAACTTAATCGTGATATGCCACGCGACCACTTACGAACTCAGTTACAATTGCCCTCAGTCGAGATTTGTCCCGCTGTACCTTACTATAATCGGTTTTGTAGACGCTCTCGTCATATTAATATATATATTTTTAAATTTTGAATGGAATATTTATTTTAAACACTCCTTTTAATGATGTTTAAAAATATGACAGAATATCCAAAGTACTTTAACCACACAATAACAATTCCTTTTTAGACTCTAACATAATACAATAAAAAAATATTGAAAAAGTAGTAGCACTCAAATCGGTGAACATATTAAACATGATACCTATCAGTCAGCGGGAAGTTGAAGGGTGATGCCATCACCCTCGTTCCTTTATGGGTTGTTAGATAATTAATTATTTACAGTAATAATACAATCAAAAGACGCTTAAATAGTACATTCGATGTTAGAGCATGTTAACAAAACTTAGTAAAGTTCTTAATAAAAAATAACTCGCTGTCAGTTTTGTGACGACAATGAAGCATAAAATCTGTCTGAAAATTTAATTTTTTCACATTTTGAATGTAGATTATCGCTTAAAGATTATATAATTAACACAAAAACAATATTTTTATAGAAATTTCATGCTTAATTGTCGTCACAAAACTGACTGAGTGAGTTAATTTTTGTTACCAACATACGTTAATTGGGAGGTCCCAAATTCTGAAAATGCTCGTTAAATAATAAAAATGTTCTTTAAATAATAAAATTACATAAACTTAAAAGGGACAAAATAATCGATTCTATTGACGAAAACTGCAATGACGTAGTGCAATTTTTATAGGCATCCGACTTTTTGTGAAAGAATCTTTTGTAACACGATAAATAAACTGATTAATCGAATTTAGATAACCTACGGTAAGTTCAATGAGTATCTTGCTATAGGTACACAAATAAATAGCCTTAAGTGGATTCGAACTCTAGACCACTGGCTTCTCGGGCAGGTTCACTAGCCACTAGACCAGATCGGTCGTCGTCATGTATTGACTCCATTAGATTAAAGATTCATAGAGCATTGGCAACCTGACCACAGTAACTCAACCAGGAGCCATGTAATACCGTAACGAGTAGTTACTACTGACTACCTGGTAGTTCATAGATTGTGTATTAAATGGATACGGTATTATGTACTAGTAATCCTAAAGGAAACAATGTTAAAGAAAAATAATTTTTTTTTGGTGTTTAACTTGTCACTGGGGAGTCTGGGGACAGATGTGGAGGCGGATCTGAGAGAACCAAATCAGCAATTGGAGAAAAGTAGCTTAGGATAGGACCGAGAAAATGGTGCTGTCTTGTATCGAATGCCAAGTCCATTTTGGGGTACTAAGCCAACGTAGTAAGTAAGATGTTCAGTATGTGTACACTGTGTATAGAAAAATAATTACTGTCAAAATAAATTGCATTTTACACCCAACACCTAGTTTTCAATAAAAACGCCTCAAAGTCTTTTTTTGTAATGCTGCGGTCGACACTTTTGTACTATAACAACGCTCTAATATTATATAAAACCGGCCAAGAGCGTGTCGGGCCACGCTCAGTGTAGGGTTCCGTAGTTTTCCGTATTTTTCTCAAAAACTACTGAACCTATCAAGTTCAAAACAATTTTCCTAGAAATTCTTTATAAAGTTCTACTTTTGTGATTTTTTTCATATTTTTTAAACATATGGTTCAAAAGTTAGAGGGGGGGGGACGCACTTTTTTTTCCTTTAGGAGCGATTATTTCCGAAAATATAAATATTATCAAAAAACGATCTTCGTAAACCCTTATTCATTTTTAAATACCTATCCAACAATATATCACACGTTGGGGTTGGAATGAAAAAAAATATCAGCCCCCACTTTACATGTAGGGGGGGTACCCTAATAAAACATTTTTTTCCATTTTTTATTTTTGCACTTTGTCGGCGTGATTCATATACATATTGGTACCAAATTTCAGCTTTCTAGTGCTAACGGTTACTGAGATTATCCGCGGACGGACGGACGGACGGACAGACAGACATGGCGAAACTATAAGGGTTCCTAGTTGACTACGGAACCCTAAAAAGGAAGAGAGAGTATAGTTGCTTGATCCTTGAGAAAGCAGGATACTTAAACGTTCAAAACTCAACGAGTTCGTAAGTGGTCGCGTGGCATATCACGATTAAGTTCGTTCTTCGTTCCCATATGTTACCGCATCGGTGTCACACAAATGAAGCATTCCGATAGAGAAAATTGAGATAAATGTCAACTAATACATATCTGACCGTAATTTAGTTAAATCTTTATGTATTCAGAATTTCAGAGGCCGTCAGTTCAACCTTCGCTCAGACCATAGAGGAATAAGTAAGGGAAGAGTTGTAAATGCGAGTTATTTGTATAGGCATAGTAACGGTGTACCATTTAGTTAAGTTATTTATTGTATCACTAACATAGTTTTTAAGTATTATTGTACATAACTAACATCTTATGACCCATGAGCTTGAAATAAATGAAATTTAATATAATTTAATTTAATTAATAGCGACATCTAGCGACAATCACGCATCAAATAGCCTGAATTATCAATACCACTACTGGATACTAGGTGTCAATTAACAGTGTCTCGTCTGCCAAGAATTTTATATTAGAACAGTTTAAAACTTATATTACAAGTAGAAGGAATTGAAAGTAATATTAGCTAAAATTTGGTGAGCATTAGACTTCGTACGTCGCGACATCTATTGACAAGTAGCCGTACTGATAATTTACGCTAGTTGACGCGTGATTGTCGCTAGATAGATGTCACTATAACTATGCCTATACAAATAACGCGTATTTCCTGATGTATGGAGCTTTCAAATATTTTTTATATTTATAAATGCATTTAGGGTACACCGAAACTAGCAGACTCTTTCCTGCAATAATTAAATTGTTTAACAATCTATATAGCATATGACTCCTTGTTGGAACTACATTCCTTCCACATATCATCTAATGACTCCAGAATTGCTAAACCTACATAGTACATACCATGACTCACCGTAACAAGGGCTAAAACGTTGCCGTATCCACCCTCAAACGTAGATCCCACATCCAATCGCCCAGCAATCACGTACCTGCAACAATATGGCATGAATTAGCCGCTATCGATGCGCGTGCGCGCTGCGCAGCTCTAATTACGATATATGATGCGGCGTGACAGCTTGTAGCAATATCAGGCCCCGTAGCCGAATGGCATTTCTGCGACGCGAAACGAAACCGAAACGCCGCAGAAAGGTAGTCTGGCTCTGTCGCGCCAATACACAAGAGTGATAGAGATAGATAGCTTCGAAAGAAATATTATCGTGAGCGTTTCGTGAGCGTTTGTTTATTCGCCTACGAACAGTGGGCCTTATTTAATCTTTTAAAATAGGTAGGTTACCCCATAGCGTAAATGTTACGGGAAATGACACTGAATAGGTTCCCCAAACGGTTACTTTGTGGAACCAAATTACATCACGGTTACATCGAGTAACGTGTGCTAGAAAGTCAAAAACTAGTGGCTATGATTTAATATGCATATTCATAATTGCATTAAGATGAAATGGGACAGCAGGTTCTCCATAAAAACAGTCCTTTTGTAAGGTACCTATTCCTGCATTTTTTTTGGCTTCCTCCCTACCTTAGTTTTATCCTTGAAGTCTCGTCTCGGATTCTAAGTTTTTTTCTAACCTAAGTCTCTCTTTCTAGAAGCTGGTATTTAGAGTTCTCAAAGGTCGGAAACGCATAAGTGGCTTCCCCGATGTTGCTTATGTCCATGGGCGGCAATGACTGCTTCTCATCAGGCAGCTCGTCTGCTACATTGC
This sequence comes from Leguminivora glycinivorella, assembly GCF_023078275.1. Taxonomy (NCBI): domain Eukaryota; kingdom Metazoa; phylum Arthropoda; class Insecta; order Lepidoptera; family Tortricidae; genus Leguminivora; species Leguminivora glycinivorella. The sequence goes on along the minus strand of NC_062978.1, from coordinate 22,257,374 downwards.
TAACTATTTCATTAAAAAAAACCTATTTCTGGATTTTTTCTCACTTCCTCTCCAGCCTCTAATTCCGTTCCATTAGTTAAACTACATTTTATGAGATACCTACTCGGAATCAAAGCCATAAACATATTTCTATAGAAAACTCTTTTTAACCCTTCAAACGTGAACTTACTTTACTAGACACCATAGCAGGAAGAGGGTTAACATTACCTACAATCTACATAAAAATCCATTTGCGTCCCCTTTATTCTCCTGTATTCACCAACGTGACCGTTGCAAAAAGGGTTTGGTCAAGTGTGAATCGGTATTAACTTTGGGTTCCATCAAGCTGTAATTTATTTCTAGAGTTACGAATACAGAAAAAAATAATGACATCAAAAAAATACCTGTCTATAAAAATTTAAGCCAAATATTAACTATACCTTCATGTTTCAAAAACATGCTGTGCCGACCGCAAATGTATGTAAAAATGCCAATCGAATGACGATGATGATTTAAGTTAGTCCACTAGCTCCTTATATTTTGTACTCAAGAAAATTTGACCCATACTGCCAGGGGCCCATTTCTCAAAACGTAAAGTTACAAGCGGAAGTCTCTTTCCAACTTGTCATAGTAGACATTGACAACCACTTGTAAATTGTAACTTGTAGCTATGAGAAATGGGCCCCTGGAAGAGAACTGTCGTGGACACAGAGGAAGAACGCTGTATCGATTGCAGTCGGCATAAGACATTGATAACGATGCATAAAAAAAGATTAAGACAAGATGTCACCACTATCGATATCGGGTCGGATAATTTAAAAACGCTCTAACCGCTGTAGGTGCGGAGTACAGCATGGCCTACGCTAATAGATCTTACAAATAATTATGTTTGAAAAAATGTGACAGTGACCGGAGGGGGTTCCCTCTATTTGGCATAACTTTAATTGTCCGAAACGATTTTCGCATAACAGACTTCGCATAATCGATTTTCGCCGAATGTTAATTTGGCAGAAAACTTATTTGTCATAATCGAAAATAATACGAATAACACATTGTCCGAAAATAAGTTCGCATAATTCTGTTTACGCCGATTGTTTTTATGATTAAAATTAATTCGCATAATTGTATTTGGCATATTTCTTAAAATCAGAATATCCACCCATACTAAATGCTGTTAAGAGAGTCGGTTTGGTTAGGTTAGAACTGCGACCTCAACAAATAAAACATTTTGTCAAGAATTTCGGTTAGGTTAGGTTAGAACTGCAACATTAATATAGTAGTATTACCTATGATAAAAATTCTGCGTAGTAAATTTCCACTAAACCGTGTTATGCAGAAATAATTTATGCATAAAAACCATTCGGCGAATAACCTTTATGCATGAAATATATTCGGACAAACAAAAATATGCCTAGACAAATTATGCGTAACTATACTATGCCATAACAGATTATGCGAAAGGTGAATTATGCCAATATAGATTATGCCAAAAAGAATTCTCGATTGTAAAATTATGCCAAAACAAGGGGAACCGACAGGAGGCAGTTACAGCAGAGCGCCGCGCACCTGGCTTGATAAGATTGCTTCCTGATTAAAGTTGACACCTTCATATGTACATATATTTGTATGACAATGTTCATGCAACCTGCTGCCTTAGAAATTTTCATGTGTGGTACCTACTCCTACACATGTGAAAAGTTCTAACGCAGGACATTTCGTTGTTTCTTACAATACATACATGTTTTTGTATAGTATTGTATAATAACGAATAAAGCTCGCACGAGACCCTGCTAACAAAAGCAAGAAGATAACCCTAGCTAACGTAATATCGTAAACCATGCGGGTCAGAGTGAAACAAGTAGTCGTACTTTATAAAGGTAAGTTAGTAAATATTCCGTTTTGCGCCAGAAAGGAAAAAAATGAAAATGATTTATTTGAACTACTAGAATGTTTTTTTAACGTGCTAAGAGCTAGCACTCGTTAATCTTGTATCGTAGTCTTGTATCTTGCTGCTTCTTGTTAAAATGATCATCCAATACAATAATGCGTTTAGGATGTTGTTGAGACTGCCGCGTTTCTGCAGCGCGTCGACCATGTTTTTCAGAGGCGCGCACAGATGGCTTCGATGCTGTGTGGCGCAAGAAAACTGCCTCACTGCTTGACAGAGTGCGCGGCAGTAGCAACAGCATTCTAAACATGATAGCAAATAAGCTAGATTGTCCGCTGTTATGGGCAATGAGTCAGAGGACGAAGCCACTTTTAATTATTAAATATTACTTGTTTAATTTTGTTACTAACATAGCTAATAAGCGACTTTTAACTAACACATTCTTGGACCATTTGATGTCTGAATTGAATAAATAAATTAAAAAAATTGTCAATTTGGGGTGAATAACATCTTATGCAGATCAAATTATTAAAATCCAAATACACCTGAATAAAATTACAATACATTAGGAACCTAACTATATGTTATACCTATATATCATTAACCAGAAACTTGGAGAGAAAGAATAATTAAAATAAGTTCAAGCTCTAAAAAGCTGTTCTTGGACACCATGCCGAACTCTCGTTCAATAAGTATTGCTGGTTTTTAGGGTTCCGTACCTCAAAAGGAAAAAACGGAACCCTTATAGGATCACTTTGTTGTCCGTCTGTCCGTCCGTCCGTCTGTCAAGACCCTTTTTCTCAGGAACGCGTGGAGGTATGAAGCTGAAATTTATATCAATTACTCAGGTCTACTGTCCCTTGAAGCTGTGAAAAAATCAAACTTCTAAGCCAACGCAATCAAAAGATTCAGCCGTTTATGCCGCAAATTTTCGACACTTGCAAGGGAATCAAAACCTACAGGGTGCTTCCCGTGAACTCAGAATCTTGAAATTTGGTACGAAGCAACGTCTTATAGCATAGATAAAGGAAAAATTACGAAAACCATAAATTTTTAGTTACATCACATAATATATATTTTTTTAATAATTTTAACCTTACTACCCATTTCCTCATAAACGCGTAGAGGTATTAAATTGAAATTCATACCAAATACTCAGGTCTATAATACCTTTAAGCTGTAACAAAATCAAACTTCTATGTCAACGCAATCAAAAGAAACAGCAATTTAAGCTGCATATTTTGAAACTCGCAAGTACTCGCAAGGGAATCAAAACCTAAAGGGTACTTCCAGTCGACCTAGAATCTTGAAATTTGGCATGAAGCAACGTTTTATAGCACACATAAAAGAAAAATTCCGAAAACCTTAAATTTTTAGTTACATTACAAAATATATATTTTTTAATAAATATAAACTTATTACTTTTTTCCTCATGAACGCGTAGAGCTATCAAGTTGAAATTCATATCAAATGCAGGTTTGTACGGAACCCTCGGTGCGCGAGTCCGACTCGCACTTGGCCGGTTTTTTTTTCAGCATGGTATAGATGCGTGTGGCGTGTGGTGACGGTTAAGAATTTCACCACCCCCTTTCTTCCCGTGGGTGTCGTAGAACGACTGTCGACTGTGGGACATGGGTTAAATTGTGGCGTAAGCGAGAGGCTGGCAACCTGTCACTGCAAAGTCACAATTTGAATTTCTTTCAACCCCTTTTTGCCAAGAGTGGCACTGAAACTTAGTAGTTAATGTGCTCTGCCAACCCCTTCATGGCATACAGGCGTGATTATAAGTATGTATGGTATAGATGCACCTCAACATCCACCTTAGTACCGTATGATTAAAATCATGTGTTGCATTAGCTGTAATACTTTGAGTAAAGTTGAATACACTACGCATTTTCCTTGACTATGGCACGGGTCAGAGCAAAGATGGCGGAATGCAAATGGGATGAGCAAACGGCTAATGTTGTCCTGTTTGTTTAGGCTGGTGAGTAATGGCATTGTGCTTTTGTAATGCATGTTGTGTCTTACTTTATATACCTTGGGTACGTACATTTACTTTTTATTATGCATGGATTATTTATTAACTTTTTTCCCATTATAAAATAAATCTGTTCTAAATAATAAATAAAGTATGGGTAGGTTAGATTAAGTAGTCTAATGTCACATTTAATTTAATCGAAAAACTTATGATAACAATAAAATAATCCAGGTCATTCACGTGTAAATAGTCGAAAAACGCTGCTTTGGCATTGAGCTCAATGAAAATGCTCCTCGTTACGGAGCGAAACATGTCGAGCGTTTTGCGACTATTTACACGTGAGTGACCGAGTTTATATGAGTAATATTTCAGTGGCTCACTGTAGTTTTGTTATTACAATCAAATAATACGTAAGAAAATAAGTTCTTCGTCTACTTGTACCAAGTCAGGTGTTGAACCCCTGACTTTCGGGTGTCAGTTTTACGTACTCACCAAAACTTTACGTACTTAGTAATTTTTGATACGATGGGTAGGATGACATACGAATGTCCGTATAATTTATAACCACACATTTTGATAAGGCATGGAAGTCACATCTGCCAATGTGCCTGTTAGAAAAATACCCTAATAAACATAAAATCATATCCTGTATCTTATATTATGTATATAGACACAGACATAAACATTACCTACATCTCAACTACAAATCGTGAGAACAATATTCATAATTCATAACACGTCATTCGAAGACTAACTGCTACAGCGACCTATGAATCAATCATTACTGGACGTAGCTCTGTTCCAGAACCTTATCGCGAAGACCAGAGTCGGGTAATTTGGTGTCTATCTCTTTTACTCCAACTAAGCCGTAATTAGAGTGATAAAGAAAGATGAACGGGGTCCTAGGCCCTCAAAACAGAACGCCCTGTACTATATGTATATTAAATTCCTGGCATCTTGTAAAAGTGCCTTGCCGGCAAATGCAGTCGGTTACGTTAATGCAAAAATATTTAATCGTTATGTTATCTATTGACGACCGGTCTGGCTCAGTCGGTAGTGACCCTGCCTGATGAGCCGCGGTCCTGGGTTCGAATCCCGGTAAGGGCATTTAGTTGTGTGATGAGCACAGATATTTGTTCCTGAGTCATGGATGTTTTCTATGTATATGTCGCAGTAAGATCGATAAAACCGTTATATAGTTATAACCCTGGGAATATAATTATACGTCGTAACATAGTTAAACGAAAGCGATTAATTGCTATCTTACTAGGAATATAACTATAATACGTTACTAGTTTAGTCATATAGTTATATGACTGGATTCAGTCTAGTGAAATGATTGTAGGTAGGAGTGCGACGGTGCGGCAGAGGTATAGTTATAACCCTAGGGATATAATTATATGCCGTAACATAGCTAAACAAAAGCGATTCATAACCATCTTACTAGGAATATAATTATAATACGGTAGGTACTATTTTAGTTATATAATTATATCACTGGATTAAACTTAATCTAGGGATATAATTATAATACGTCTCTAAGCGGGACTGGAACCGGAAGTCCCGGTTCTTTATAGTTCTGTACCAAAAAAAAATCAAAAGGAACCCTTATGTCGCGACTCTGTCCATCCGTCTGTGTGTTTAGAGAGAATAAGCACATTGAATTGGAAATAATTAACAAATTCTTGCCCTAAACAATTCTTCACTGTGGTTTGTTTGTTTAACGCATATAATTATATCCCTAGGGTTATAACTATACCTCCGCCGCACCGCCACACTCCTGTCTACAATCATTTCACTAAACTGAATCCAGTCATATAATTATTTGACTAAACTAGTAACGTATTATAGTTATATTCCTAGTAAGATAGCAATAAATTGCTTTCGTTTAACTATGTTACGACATATAATTATATCCCTAGGGTTATAACTATATAACGGCTTTATCTATCTTACTGCGACATATATTATTATTATTATTATTATTTGGAGCCCGTCGTGTCCCACTGCTGGGCAAAGGCCTCCCCCCAATTTTTCCACTGATCTCTATCCAGTGCTATGTCTGACCATTCCTCCAAGAAGGAGTCCAGTTCATCCCTCCATCGCCGGCGGGGTCTGCCGGATCCCCGATCAGAGTTTTCGGGCTCCCACACTGTAGTGAGTTTTGCCCACAACTCATTAGGCATTCGGCAGACGTGACCAGCCCAGTCCCATTTTAACTTGGCCGCCTTCCGAGCTACATCGGCGATTTGAGTTTTAGAGCGTAGCGTGGTGTTCACGCTCCATGGCTCGTTGGCAAACCCCGAGCTTGGACTTCTGAGCTTTAGTCAAAGACCAAGTCTGTGCACCGTAGGTCAGAATAGGGAGTATGCATATGTCCATGAGCTTCCGTTTGAGTGTCATCGGAAGATTACCTTTCATAAGATGTTTCATGGACCAATAGCTCCTCCAGGCGTTTTCAATTCGTCTTTCGATCTCTTTTTCTTGACGTAAGTAATTTATTTATTTAAGTATGTATATCGTCGCTTAGCACCCATAGTAGGTACAAGCTTTGCTTAGTTTGGGGCTAAGTTGATCTGTGTAAGGTGTCCCCCAATATATATTTAATTGTAGCAAATGTCGATTGATGTTTATACTAGGATTTTTGACATTTGTGGCAACAGTGGAGTCAGCAGTTTTGACGCGCACTAATGCTACTGCAGTGATGTTAACGCTGAATCCAAACGGGACCTACTCGACACACGAGTAACATTCAATAATATTCCACTTCTTCAAAATTTCATAAGGATTTTTATATTTGCGACAGCAACGAAGTCGGTAGTACCTACCTAATGTCGCGTAGAAATTCTACTGCAGAACTATAAAAAGCTGAATCCGAACGGTACCTCATCGCATACATACATTTAAGCCGCCATCTTTGATTTTTGCCTTTGAAATAATTCCGACATCCGATATCGGATCGGATAATGTGAAAACGCACTTAATGCGTACAAGTAACATAGTCAATAATTTTCCATTTCTCCGAAGGCGATGGTTAAACTAACCTGCGAGTTTGTGTGCAAATCAAGCTATTAAGTCCGGGAATTATCTAAGTGCTGGTCATTTTGAAATACATCCTGGATTAGGAGTGTTCAAGGAAAAGAGCTTCTGGTTTTGAATGCAAGATTATAGGTCTGTTGGAGCCGGTAGGTATGTGGTACTCAGTTTGCTGTTAGAATTTATCCTAATGATGTTGTTCCCATAGAAGTAGGATCTCAACGAACTTTCGAATATCAAAAGTGCGATCAAAACTGGATCAATTTCGAGTGTTATTTGAAGTACTAATTTCAGAAAATGATTACGTGAATATAATTGCTTTTCACCCACCTCCACGGTATCTTCTAAATTCTATACTTAGGTACAACTTTTTGTAGTGAAAAGTCCTATTAATCTGTTACCTTTAAATTGAGATGGCCTATATTAAAAATAGTCACGTTTTCTGATTTGTAGTCTGCCTGTTTTGCACTCATGGGATGTTCATATACGCGACACCTTGATCACACGCTTCAACTGTCTTTTAGCGTAAACGAAATGATAGCTCCGTCCCGTGGTCGTCCTAGCAGATGTAAAAGAGCTTCTAGATGATTTCCTAATAAAACTTATACATACAGTTTTATTTAAATACGAACAAATTTTTAAACTAGTATTAAAATTAAACGATAAGTAAGGAAGAGAAATCATTATATGTATCAGGGAAAATATTTATTGATCAAAATTACCAATAAAATCTTAAGACAGAGAAAAATCTCTTTAATTCACTTGCCCGCAGTGGACATGCAGTTACCCCACGACCCTACGTCATTTGGGGTAACTGTCATCAATTTCATTGGTGGCAGTGACTAGAGTCTGTAACTAGAATATAACCTAAATGGGTTCCACTCTAATTTCGCTCCTCGTGCTTCACGTGCTTGTCACTTTCATCTCAATAAAACCGCTATTGCGTTCGACATTATTGCCATATATACTGCACTGACGTCATAATTTGGCTCCTCAGTCCTCACTCTGACGCCAAATAGTCTAGGTCAATGACCGACAAATATATTTCATCTTTCTGTTGATAAAGCACAAATATAAGAAAGTAGCGATAGTTTTCTGAAAATTTTATTTTACTGCCAGCGATTTTAACATTTGCAAAATTTCTAAATTTACTTAATCCCTATGACTCATTTCTCTAAAAGGGCTTAATTTCCCATCTTATTTTGTTCTTTAATCTAGCAAGGTTTACAAAAGATATACCTACTTCGATGGAGTTAGCCCTTCGGGCATCTAAAGATACCACCTAACTAACCTATTCTACCAACTTTTTTATTATGGCAAACCAATCGTATCATGAATTTGGAAAATATTACGCGAATGGTTTTGTGGAATGGTTAAGAAACTTACCAGAAAATTATACGAATGGACAAAACATTTTTTGGAAAAAATACGGGAACAGAATAATTACCTACCACCAAGAAAAATGTTTTTCGGGAATACTCTCACACTCAAATATAACCAGGGCCGGCTCACTCTACGATTCTATCGCCGCGCTACAAGTACCTACATGCTGCCGGCCGCGAATTCGCGGCCTAAACAGGGGTGGCGCGCATTCTCACGGAACGCACGTTCACAACTTTCTATTGTTACTTTGCGTCGCGTTTTTTTTAAGGTTTTATACGTTGTCCGCATGTGGAATGGCTAATAAAACCTAGTTAAATAAATATCATGAATAAAATAAATACTATAGGACATTTTACACAGATCTACTATTGATTAAGTCCCCCGAAAGGGTTCAATAAGGCTTGTGATGTTAGAACTTAAACAAAAATATATAAATACTATATATATACCTAGAAAGTACCCAAGACCTGAATATAATAGTAAAACATTTTATCTGAGTATTAATTCGTTTTAATCCATAGGCAACCCTATCGCCGGACGCCGCGCACGTGCGGCTCGTTTCTTTGTAAGAATTTTGTAGGCATTTAAAAAGGCGGCATGTCATGAACATCAAAGCAGTGGGCCTTCCGTACTTGTACTATTATATATTCTGTGATATAACTTAAACTCTTCGTATATGCATAGGTAATTTATTTAGGCAACGCAAGTTGCAAGAAATATTTATTTAGGCTTCGTGCATTCTTTGAAACACCCTTGCAAAACTAAAGCGGGTCGCTAGTATAAATATAATTATTATAAATGTTAACACCACTGTGCTGCCTGTGTTTATTCTCAACCAGCTTTTGCCCGCGGCTTCGCTCGCGTTAGAAAGAGACAAAAAGTAGCCTATGTCACTCTCCATACCTTCAACTATCTCTACCAGAAAATCACGTCAATCCGTCGTTCCGTTTTGCCGTAAAAGACGGACAAACAAACAGACACACACACTTTCGCATTTATAATATTAGTATGGATATGGATAAACCAGTGAATCACTGAACCGTAAGCTCAGGATACGTAACAGCTGCGATTTCAATTAATGATTTAACTATACATTCTGCTTTATAGATGCGAAACAATTGTATTTCCGGCTTCAGTCGAATTATAATGGTTTGATTGTAAAACACTTAATAGCGCTAAGTACGCTGTATAGCGCTGGTAGCCTAGCGGTAAGTACGTGCGACTTTCGTTCCGGAGGTCGCGGGTTCGAACCCCGGCTCGCACCAATAAGTTTTTCGGAATTTATGTGCGAAATGTCATTTGATATTTGCCAGTCGCTTTTCGGTGAAGGAAAACGGACTAATTCCAATAAGGTCTAGTTTACCCTTCGGGTTGGAAGGTCAGATGGCAGTCGCTTTCGTAAAAACTAGTGCCTACGCCAAAATCTTGGGATTAGTTGTCAAAACGGACCTCAGGCTCCATGAGCCGTGGCAAAATGCCGGGATAACGCAAGGAGGAGGATGATTGTAGAACACTTAATAAGAATCAAGATTTTTTTGATACCTACTTAGTTCAAAAACGAATCAATCCACAAGAGCGCATCGTTATTTCATACAAACTGCCCAAAACAGGCTAACACCTCTGGAGCCGCAGGTTTCCATACGATATGGACACTGCATACTATCAGTGTCCACAAGCTACGAACACTGCTTACCACAGGCGGATCGTATGCTTGCCTTGTCACCGAACAAATATCGAAGACACGTGCAAAGTCAGCAAACGACACGTATTCTACGTTACCTAACTTTTATGTATGAATTGCGTACTTAAATCATCCCGACATTTTTTGGCTGCACTTCCTTTTTTCCTACATTAATTACCGTTATTAATTCCTATACGTTAATGTACTTATACCGGTATTTAAGTCGTAGCGATTGACTGCGTCATAAATTAATAAAATCCAAATACTTAAATTCGCAAGACATGAAAGGCCGAAAAATAAATCAAAATGTCTTAGCTTTTGAAGTGAAGAACAGACATAAAAACGTAGCTCATTGTGTACAGAATGCCAACCTCAGTGCGTGAGGCGAAGGACCTTTGCCAAGTGACGATGGCGATGGGACACAGGGGACGGTAGGGCTGCCTGTACACTTGGGAATCAAAACGTATTTTTCCCATAAGAATTTTCCTAACATTAATTTTATTTCATGCTTTTGGGTGCATCTATTGTAGAAACTAGATCTATTGTTGACTCATGTAAGACCAGGCCAGGAACTGGTCGGAGGTTCCAGCACTTCGAAAGACTAGTAACCACCCAATAAGATTTCACATACTTATATTAGTATCTATTTATATCCGCAAGCAAAGAAAAATCAAAGCCGAATAAAAAACAAACGGCGTTAGCTTTTGAAGAACAGAAAAAACGTAGCTCATTGTGTACAGAATGCCAACCTCAGTGCGTGAGGCGATACCTTTGACAAGTGATGATGGGCATGATGGCGGTGGGACACAGGGGACGGTAAGGCTGGCTGTACACTCGGGGATAATGATGGAACGGAAATGATCGTGGAAAATTACATATTCCTTCTCGTTTTAAACCTTTTGGATGCACTGCACTAATTGTACTTAGAAACAGTAGATTATTATTTAATTGTAGATAATGAATAGGTGCCTAACACTTTTAGGACAAATATTATCTTTGGTTACCGCGAGCGATAGTTACTAATGAAATGAAATAAAACTATGGAAACGGATTATTTCGCGTATAATGAATTTACAATTCATCTCGACGTTTCGAACACTTTACAGCGTCCGTGACCACCGGGTGACTAGATACTAATATAATAATCTTACAATAAATCTGCTAAAAGCCACCATTGAGTTTCAGCATTAACTCAGCCGAAACTGCGGAACATTGTTCTAAGCATGACCCGAAAAGTTGCTGCCGGTTTATATTGTATTATATTGTAATTGACAACCCTAGTTTCTCCCTCAACCTCCCACTAAAGGGTGTCTCGTGTGAAGCCCTATTCATTATCAAAACCCGGGTCTTATTGGTGTTGGTTTTAGCCATTGTTATGCCAACGCTACTTACAACACACCTTGAACGTACTAACGAGGTACCTAGTCTGTATCTTAACTTGAAAGTTGAAACACTGATTTAATTGATATTTGGTACTTCAGGCCTGGGAAGCTTGTGAAATTAAACTTTTTTTCCATTTTTATTTTTCATAGAAAGCTCAGCTATTTGCTGAGAATTTTTGTACTGAGACTGACTAAAGTTGCATGAAAGTTTCGTAAGTTTCCGTCAAAATAAATTGGTAAAGGAGTGCATACTACATAAGAGTTTTCGACGTTTTAGAATACGGTACTCGATAGCGTCCCAAAAAATGTATGTACATTCATAATTATGGTTCTAGTGAGTATCAATTTTGGGGAACCAATCACATTCTCCATACAATGAATATAATTCGTGGCGTGTAACGTATCAAAAACGTATAGTAGCCACATGAATAACTATTACATAACATAATTATAAAAACAGCTAGACCACATGCGCAAAAACGCAGCATTTCGTCAGCCGCTCGCGGAAGTCAAAAAACTTGTACGCGCATTGACAGCGCGTCTCAATCAAATGTCAAACGGGTTACGAGGCGCAAAAAGGGCCGTATTCTTGATCTTAGGCACGTTTTGACAATTTAATATAATATATTGTAGATTGGATATCATACAAGCTTAGTGTTATGAAGATATAAAAAAAAGATTTTTGCAAGTCATGTATTTCGTGATATTGAATTTATTAAACTTTTATTTACTTGCCCTGTTAGTAGGAACGATACAGTAAGTAAACAATATTGCAAGCTTCATTTCATGAACTTCCAATTTCCAACTGAGCTGAAATGTTTCATACCCACTTGATATGGAAATGGAAGTTGTCTGTTAAAAAAACGATAAAAGCCCCAAAATCAATAAGATTGCCAAACATTTTAAGAACCGCATCACGTCTTTATCTCAGTTTCTAATCAGAATTTCAGAATATCAATATACGTAAATATTACCACATCATGATGATGAATTGACTAAGTTGTTTAAGATTATTTAAATTCCTTATTTATTGTATTATTATTTTTGTATTTTTGACATGTGTTGTTTATGACATTAAAGGTTTTCAATTGAATTGAATTGAATTGAATTATATTGAAGCATTTTCAGTTTGAGAATAAGACAGAGTGATTGAATCCGTCATGACTAGAAACAGCTTTATATTGATTTATAGATGTCGCTGCTGTGGCGATTGTCTGTGGCTCCATGACGTATTGACAGGAGACTGATTGTAGCATCCCTATATTAATACAGATATAATCCTATATGTTTACTTTATTTTAGATAGGAATAGATAACAGAAAATGTTATCTGTAGAAACTGAGATAAAGACGTGATGCGATTCTTAAAATGTTTCGCAATCTTATTGATTTTGGGACTTTTATCACGTACTATAGTTTTTATTAACAGACAACTTCCATTTCCATTTCAAGTAGGTATGAAACATTTCAGCTCAGTTGGAAATTGGAAGTTCATGAAATGAAGCTTGCAATATTGTTTACTTACTGTATCGTTCCTACTAACAGGGCAAGTAAATAAATACAAGTTTAATAAAGCGCTGGACGCCTAGCGGTAAGTAAATGCAAGCAAATGCATGCAAAATGCTAGCAATGAGTGTTTCGGAATTGATGTGCGAAATGTCATTTAATATTTGCCAGTCGCTTTTCGGTGAAGGAAAACATCGTGAGGAAACCGGACTAATTCCAATAAGGTCTAGTTTACCCTTCGGGTTGGAAGGTCAGATGGCAGTCGCTTTCGACTAGTGCCTACGCCAAATCTTGGGATTAGCTGTCAAAGCGGACCCCAGGCCCCCATGAGCCGTGGCAAATGCCAGGATAAGGCAAGGAGGATGATGAGGAATAGATAACAGAAAATGGTTCTTTGGAGTGCAAAATAATTATTGGTGTCATTTATTAAATAATATTTCTTAATTAGGTACTATAGCTTCATACCAAATAGGTTAGTTCAATAATCAATAATCAATAATCATATTTATTGGTAAAATCATATTACATGTCAAATCACATTTACACTTATGTATAAGTACAATAATATAAAATACAACAGTATAATGAGAGTACAATCAAATTATCTTATTATAAATAACTCATTGTAGTTATAGAAGGCCTGCTCGACAAGCCAGTTTTTCAATTTAATTTTAAACACTGACGCACTAGGAGCCGCGACGACCTCACTCGGAAGATGATTATAAACCTTGCGACCCATGGCATGAACGAGCTTTTTCGATTTGGTGAGTCTGAGAGGTACAAGGGGTAGTTTTCCGGCTCGCGCACTCCGGGTTTCATACCTACGGTGAACCTCGTTTCTGATAGGCATGGATTCCACCTCCTCGCGAGTAATCACAGCCATTTGTAATATTAAAAGCGAAGGGAGCGTTAGAATACCTAGGTTCTTAAATATTGGTTTCGCAGAGACCATTTGTGGCACGCGCGCTATAGCGCGTACTGCGCGCTTCTGAAGCCTAAACACTCTCTCCCATTCCGCGGCCCCTGCCCAAAACTCAATTCCGTACTGCAGGTGCGCGTGTACTGAAGCGAAATAGCAAGAGCGGACCGTTTCTACTGGCAGGACACGTGCCAGCCGTTTTAGCGCGAAACATGCTGCCGCGAGTTTATTGCACACTTTGTTAATGTGGCAACTCCACGTGAGTCCGCTATCGAGTTCGAATCCCAAAAATGTGGAGTTAGAGACCTGTTCAATTACTTCACCCTTCGCCAAAACTGATAACGAGCTCATTTGACGTCCTGACAGATCGAAATTAATGAGGTGAGTTTTTTGTGTATTTAGTATGAGACCATTAATACTAAACCAGTTTGCTATTGTGGCGGCCGTAATGTTGAGTTTATGTTCAAGCTCCTCATATGACGCTGCTTGCACTACTATCGCGACATCGTCAGCGTACATGTAGGTCTCCCCCCAGCCAAGTGCATCGGGCAGGTCGTTCAACAGCAACGAGAAAAGTATATTCGATACTGAAGAACCTTGAGCGACGCCCATACTTGTGACAACGACGTCAGATCGTACGCGGCCACTGTCAGCTATAACAATCTGTTTCCTGTCTCTTAATAGGTTTGTCATCAACGCCAATGCAGGACCTTCCAGTCCATAGTGCCGCAGTTTGTCAGTAAGAAGGTTACGATCCGCAACGTCGAACGCCTTGGACAGGTCGCAGCAAAGGACGGCGACTTGGTTCTTGCATTCGCGGGCCTCCAGTATCTGACGAACTACGGCTCGTGTCAGCGTGGTGGTTGAACGCCCTTTCCGGTACGCGTATTGTCTATTAGACAGTGCATTGGTTGTGTTGAGGAAATCTGTAAGTCGAGAACATAAGCCGTATTCAAATATTTTGGCGATTACCGGGATAATCGCTACAGGTCTGTACGCATCGATATCGGTCTTCTTTCCCTTCCCTTTGTAAAGCGGTGAAATTCGGCTTTCTTTTAGTGGGTCAGGGAAGACGCCCTCACGAAGGCATCTGTTGTACACAAAGGTTAGTATTGGGGCCATATCGACTGCTACTGAGTGGATCAGTGTGACGGAGATGTCGTAGATATCGCGCGTAGTTTTCTTCGCTATACAGGTTGTAATGATGCGGAATACTTCGTCCGGTGTAAACGGCTTTAGCTTAACGCAGCGATTGGCGGGCGGGCGGGCAGCGCGCAGGGCGGCTAGGGCGCGCGGCCTGTCGGCGGGTGCCGCGCCGCATGCTACTGCTGCTCCCGCAAACCTGTTATTCATGGCGTCAGCGGCGGCCTTTTTTGTTTTGTATTTACTCCCCTCGGTATCGAGGACTAGGTCCGTGTAATCCACGGGATCCACGGAAGTGTTCTTCCCTTTTTCGCGGTTTATTATACTCCACATCGTCCTAATGGTGTTAGCGCTTTTGGTAATAGTATTAGAATAGTAGCTATTTTTTTTTGAGTTGAGTAAGCTATTATACTTACGATTCATGTCTGTTATGAGATTTGATACATGTTCATTATCCGGAAATTGCTTACCAAGATCTATAATATCGAACAATAAGGTTTTAAGGTCGTCAATGTCTCTAGTTACCCACGATTCCCTTTTCCTGTTACTAATTGTTTTAATCGGAAAGCAAATTTCGAATTTATTTCTAATAGTGTTAATGAGGGACTCTATTAGCTTCGTGACAGATTGATTATTGCGTGCTATGGTTTCCTGCCAGTCCACACTCCGTATCGCCATTCGGAATTCATTGTAAAACCGCGTCGAGTACACCCTGGCGCGGCGGGTGGGGGGTGCGGGCGGGGCGCGCGGGCGCAGCAGCTCGGCGCGCACGGCGAGGTGGTCGCTGAGGTGCGTGGCGACGGGCGCGGCGCGCAGCGCGGAGCGCGGCCCGTTCCAGTACACGTGATCTAGGTTGGTTGCCGTAGTGGCCGTGACCCTGGTAGGAAAATTTACCATGTTTCTAAAATCATGGGCCGCTAGTAGGTCATATAGTTGTTTTAACTCAAGCTTGCTATTGCTCTCAGTGTCATCTATATTAGTGTCTCCTAGAATTATACAGTCTTTATCAACGCTACTAAGTTTGTCGAGCAGACTATCTAGATGCCTAAGAAAGTCATATGAACTAACTTCGCAGTTTGACCTATAAATACATATAATAGTTATATTATAGTCGATGAGATCGACAGCTGATATTTCACATACCCGGTCTTTCGATAATACAGTGAGATCCGTATTTTCGAGCGCCCGAATATTATTACGAACGTATATACAGGAACCGCCGTGTAAACCGGTCGAACGACAATAACTAGATATTAACTTATAGTTATCTAGACTAACACATTTTAAATTAGCGCTGTCCAACCAATGCTCGGTTAAAGCAAGTACGTCGCAATCTAATTCATTACGCAGCAATACTTCCAACCGCTGTGTCTTGTTGTCCAGTGCGCGTATATTTTGTTGACACACAACGACTTTTTTAATATTGTCAAACGCAGGTAGATCAGCTGCGCTGCGCTCGTTTGTCTGCTGATAACACTGCGCTGGCGCCGGAGCGGCGGTCGTGGTATCCCCGCGCGGTGGCGCGGGGACGTCCTTGAAACCACTCAGTGAATCTCACGCGCGGCGGCCACACAGTGGGCGATTTAAAGCTTTCAAATAAGTCTTCTGGTATGCCTATTAAAAATGCGGCATGTCGGTCGGTTTTAATAATTCTCTTCTCAACAAAGTAGTCGTCAGAATTTGCTGTTTTTCTCAAGAAATTTAGTACGTTCTCCTTCGTCGTCTCAGGCTTAAAGGACCACGCTTGAATATATTTTAGTTGTTCTACACCTTTTACGTCTTCATGGTTGGAGCCTGTACCGACAACTATCTTGTTGTTTTTATTGCGTCTCCTATTTTTGCGTTTCCGTGGTTCGAATTCCTCCCATGTATTATCTACGCCCGGCTCAGGTGACTGCAGATCGTCTTCGCTCGCGAGTTTCGTGGCCGAACTTGCACTGATATTCAACCGATAGGATATTAAGAATCTCTGATAGCTTAGTCAAGACGAACAAAGCAGTCATCTCACTCTATGATCATTCCATACGCGACATAGAGACGCTAGAGCGCAAAACTTTGACATATTTGATTAGAGTCTTCAGAAGTATTAGAAGAATTGCATGTCGTAAGCGACATTCTCGTGGAATGCCCCTCAACTTGATTCGTTAATTATGTGAAACACCCCAAAAAGGCTTACCTTGTAAAAGCCTCTTTTACAGGATTATTTTTTTTCAACCGAAGTGTACCTGAAACAAGATAGTCACGTTAAAATACTGAAATAGTCCGTATACTGACTATACATGATATTCTAGCACACCACCACTCAATTCCTTATAACAACCAATGTGTTTACAAAGCAAATCCACAAATTTAAATAATATACCACTATTTCAAGACTTAGCTCCACACTGTCGATAGTAGAAGTCCATAAATTCATAATTTATGAAACCACCTAACAATACAAATGCAGTACGGTGGCAACGATTAAGGGCTGGTACACACCCGGTGCTTCTACAGTATAATAAAGAGTACTAGCTATCGTACAGCATGGCCACTAACGCTTCCCGCTGAAAGTGCCACCCACCCTATCGGTTACCTCACGTTACCACCTGTCAAAAACGCGAACAGTCGACCTGCCATATGTCATTCATACCAGCATAGTACGCGTTCACTGCGTGCTAGGAACGCGCCTCTTTCATATATTTGATTGCCAGTGTCCGAGGTGTACTACTATGATTTCACAACTGCTTTACTTTGCTAATTCATTTAACTTAAGCATTTGACTAGAAAACATCCGTATTTCGTAGCTCCCGAACGGATGAACCGATTTAGATTTAGTTTTTTTTCTTCGAAAGCTGAGTTTGTCGGGAGTGTTCTTAGTCATATTTCATGAAAATCGGTCCATTATGTCGGGGTTTTTTTCAAAATTTTAATTTTTGGTTAGGTTATTATTTATTAGTAACCAACTGTGTCCCGCTGCTGCGCAAAGGCCCCCCTCTTCATCCATTCCTCTCTGTTTTGAGCGAAAACTGGTCAGTATTAAAGTAGTCTACGTTATGACGTTATCGCCGACGAGGTCTGATGGATCAAGGGGCTCCCACTCCGTGGTTGTTTTGGCCCATAAATCATTTGGCATGCGGCAGACGTGGCCAGCCCAGTCCCACTTTAACTTGGTCGCTTACCGAGCTTTTAAATATTTTAATTTTGATGTGTAATGTGTATAAGCCTTATAGTTAATTCTATAATAAACATCTTGTACACAGCATGAGCTATTCCCGGAAAGTGAGAAATAAGTGGCCATATACAGCGTGTTGCTTAACGAGCACTACTTGTCAGATAAATGCCGTAAAGTGTTATACACTGTGTTGGTTTGAAAGATATAGTGGTAACACCTGTTATTGTTTATTAGGTTGTTTTGAATTTAATGTGATTAAATTGTTATATTCTAGAACAGGTTACTTTCGTGGTTTTACAATGGTTATTAAACTGCTGTGTTGATTCGCACACAACGCAATATTTACTGATAACATACTATATATGGCATTACATCGCACAAGATAGGAACTTAGCCTTAGAAGAAACTTAATCTCAAACTATTTAAACTAAGGTCAATTTTTTTTTATTGGTGCTTTTCCTTATAAAGACAATATTTATGTCATTTAGCCGCAGTTTTCTTGCAACAATAACCGCTTATCCCCTAAGTTATCAAGCCGATAAAGTTTTTTGTGCCTTTCCGACATATTTATTGGTGTGGTAGAAACGGAAAAACGAACTTATCGGCTTGATAACTTTTAGAGTTAAGTATGTTTATGAATAAGGGGGTTATTCCGTCACAAGTGTCGCCACATTTTCCATACCGCGTCTTAGTGGGTGTATAAATAATAATATGTCCAATTGGATAGGTACTTGACATACTATTTCGAAAAAACATGCATCATAAGTCAGTTCACTCCCTCCACAACGATACTTTTTTTTTGGAAAATGACAGTAATTAAAAATAATAGT
The DNA here is from genome assembly GCF_023078275.1 of Leguminivora glycinivorella. Classification (NCBI taxonomy): domain Eukaryota; kingdom Metazoa; phylum Arthropoda; class Insecta; order Lepidoptera; family Tortricidae; genus Leguminivora; species Leguminivora glycinivorella. The sequence continues at coordinate 22,238,496 of NC_062978.1, read as the reverse complement.
TAATAGACGTAGTTCTACCATTCTCCTCGCTAAACCATTTTTGTCCATATTCCAAAATTTATTTTGAACTTTTATTGTTTTACAGAGGGTTTTAAATTCAAAAACAAAGCAATTGATTCTGGGTTTCTAGAGGTCGTACTATTTTATGGCACTAATCCTGAATATGTTTGTCTGTGCTTTCCTTCAATTGTTCTATGATCCATGTTTGCTTAGTATTTAACGCTTGAACTCGATAAGAATGAAACTATAATCAGTCTTAGTCAATCTGTCGTAGTACACTGGCATTTCTGTGCTCAAAGCAATATAAAAATGTCTTTGGTGCGACAGTGTCTTTGTGCAGGAATGAGTAAGTACTTGAAAATATTATTTGGCATTATTCGGTACCTCTCCGACCATCAGATCTGATTGATTAAGATCTCCGTCAGGTGGCGGGCTTTAAGCATTTCACCACCCCTGTCCTCCTGTGGCTGTCGTAGAAGTCGACTATGGGATTTCGGTTCATATTATAGCGAGGACGTGTTTCGTTTGTTCTGCCTCTTTTGAGAATACAGACGTGAATAATATTTATGAATTCGAGACCCGTAAAGTTATTCCCGAAATTATTTCGGATATACGGATAGGGATCTTAAATGGATAAACCAGGAATTTCTGGTTGAGATGTTAATTTTATAGTGAAAATTAGTGATCAATAAAATATAACATTATATTTCGAATAGATATTTAAGTCCTGTAGGCTTATCTAGATATTCTAGAGATATTGGTGCAAGACATCTTTCTTCTCGACGATTTTTCTTTATAAAATTAGTGACAATTTCTGACATTCGATCCTTTCCCCAGTATCCTACCTGTGCATGAGTATGGGCGCGACATTCACTTGGCCTTCGTCCACGCTCCAGCTCTTCAGCTCAGAGAACACCACACTACACAGGCCCATGACTGGGACGGAACAGTCTCTGTTCGGGAGCCTGTCTTCTATCGGAGCTGTAGTGGCGACTCCGGTAGCTGGGTTCTTGCTCGATGTGATCGGGAGAAAATATTGCGCGGGACTTTTCTCTCTCATGCAAGTGGTAAGCGATCAAATGTAGGTACTTCATTGCCGTCCACACTCCAGCTCTTCAGCTCAGAGAACACCACGCTACACAGGCCCATGACTGGGACGGAACAGGCTCTGTTCGGGAGCCTGTCCTCCATTGGAGCTGCAGTGGCCACTCCGGTAGCTGGGTTTTTGCTCGATGTGATTGGGAGAAATATACTCTTATACAAGTGGTAAGCAATCAAATGTACTTCGTCTTCGTCCACACTCAGATACACAGATACATTTTATAAATATTTGCATGTCTTTGTGACAAAAAATGTAGCTCTATAAATTGAATATGCATGACCTTTTGTACCATGTTTTAGCAAATAAATGACTGATTCTGATTCTGATTCAGAGAATAACACGCTACATGGGCTCAGATGACAGATCCTCCTATTTGCAAAATATTTACCGTCAACTTGTTCCTCACCCTAGAAACCATTATTTAGGACCGAGACTATATTCATTGGCGGGAATTACTCTTGTCTTAATCTTATACAACACAGATGATTTTCAAATATTGTACGAGACGATAGTAAAATTTCTTGTTGAAAACAAATTAGGAATGATTAAGGAGTTTTTATTTGAGACTCTAAAATGAATAAGTATCTACATGGCGAACATTTTTAAGTGGCTGTTTTAACTGGATGCAGACAATTATAGAGTAAGTACGTTACATATAATATATTGATTGGTATTAACAATTTTTGGTTAGGTACTTTGAGCCGTCTCATGTGTATCTCATGATAGATGTGAAGTAAGAAGTTGTTTTATGCTCAAGATAACTAGTTCCTCCATACTTTACTCTTCCAGATCGCCTGGGTCATGATAATAGCCTCCAACCGCGTGGAGGTCCTCCTCACAGCCATGTTCATCTTTGGCGTCGGCGGTGCCGCCTTCCTGGTCGTCCCCTTGTACATCAGCGAGGTCTGCCAGGAGTCCATCCGCGGAGCCATGACCTCCGGCACTATCATCTTCTACGGTCTTGGAATGACCGTGTCCTACGCGTTGGGTGGATACGTGGATTACTATCCTACGGTTTATGCTTTTCTATCCATTTCCGTTCTTGGAGTTGTGTTGCTGAGTTTTCTGGAGGAATCTCCGACGTTTTTGATGATGAAAGGCAGAGAGCAGGTAACTTTATGTTTGATGAAATGTTTATATTTTATTCGGATTGCAATCATAAATAAATATTTTTAGGACTGTTACTGTGACCGTAATACTACAGTTCACGTTAAGATAGCAGCTCAAAGTTATCTGTCTGAAGTACCCTAAACAGATGGAAAAGACAAGAATTTTATTTTTTATGAATCTAATCAGTGGGCTTGATCGCTTTTTCTTTGGTGTATGGTATCTATTTCAGTTTCATGAATCTGTTAAATCTAAGTATTCAACTGTTCAAGGTCAGAGCCATTTTTTAATTATTATAAATGGGCTTACTCTTGACCACAGACTAGCCAAAGGCAAAGAAGTGGCCTACGATGGAGTGAGCTCGCCCATAAGATGCCTGTTCACCTTTGATTTGAAGGTTATATGAGCTCGGAAATATAGCCGCCGGCAAGGAATTCCACTCCTTGGCAAAGAGTCAAAAAATGTCTGTGTTGTATTGGTACCTTTGCTTATATTGGTTACAGGAAACTGCTAAATCGATAGCGTTCTACAGAGCTGCAAAGGTGTCTTCCAAGGTGGTGCAACAAGAACTGGACACTATCCGTCGTATACTGAACGCTGGAAACTTGGATGATACAGGTAAATTCCCAATTTCAGACGACCGGTCTGGCTTACTATAGGCAAATATTATAGGGCATCTTTACACAGATTTACTATGCCCTGCGTTAAACTCAAGAAAAGACAGCTTGTGTTGTGTGAATTGAACTGAATTTAAATATATACGCACTATCAAAGAGAAGTATAAGTATTTTAAAAAGTTTAAGACCTACAATAATCTTTCAGATAAGTACACTTTTGAATTGCTTAGAGATAGAGTTAAGTCACTCGAGCAAGAATGCTATTCTAATTATATAAATCATGTTGAAGACTCTCTTAAAAGTAATCCGCGGTATTTTTGGTCTTTCTTGAAAAATAATAGTAAAGGCTCATCTTTTCCGGCTTCAATGACTTACTCAGGCTGTACCTCGGACACTGGCGAAGGCATTTGTAATTTATTTAGCGATTATTTTCAATCTATTTTCCTAACTAATAATGCTCCATCGAATTCTCTTCCTCTAGACGAGCCATCGACTTCTGTTATTGCTGATATAGCGTCTATTGAGGTCCAGTCCGACCAAATTATGAAACTACTTAAAAATCTTGACCTTAGTAAATCCGCTGGGCCGGACCATCTTCCTGCTGTTTTCCTCGTGAATTGCTCTGAAAGCATCTCGCACCCGCTAGCTATACTTTTTAATAGATCTCTTTCGGAGGAGTCATGCCACGTTTATGGAAATCTGCCTTTGTTTCACCCATTCATAAAAAAGGGAGTAGAAGTAATATTGTTAATTACCGACCGATATCTAAGTTATGCCTCGTAGCAAAGATACTAGAGCGAGTGGTTTACAATCAAGTGTATGCTTCCCTTAAACATGTATTCTGTCCTTATCAGCACGGTTTTCTTAAAAAAAGATCCATTGATTCGAACCTTATTTTATTTAATGATTACTTGTCACTTCAATTGGATAAAGGAGATCAAGTCGATGCTGTGTACACAGACTATAGTAAGGCGTTTGATCGCATAGATCATTTTCTACTTCTAGATAAACTTTTATCAGTAGGTATAAGAGGAGACCTCTTCCGATGGTTTTCCTCCTACGTATTGAACAGGTCTCAAGCGGTTGTCCTGAACGGATTTTCATCACCTTGGGTGGAAATCCCCTCAGGAGTGCCTCAAGGATCTCTACTCGGGCCATTATTATTCATTATTTTTATCAGTGATATTTCGCAATGCTTCAAACATTCAAATATTCTCTTATTCGCCGATGACATGAAGGTCTTCCGGGCAGTCAATAACTCTCTGGACTCTACTTATCTCCAGGAAGATCTCCATAGACTAGATCAATACTGCGTTAACAATAAATTAGATTTAAATGTGTCCAAATGTTTTGCTATTTCCTTTACTCGTAAGCGCAATGTCTTTAACTCCAACTATTTTTTAAAGGGTGAACTTATTTCTAAATGCAATGAAATAAGGGACTTGGGTGTCATAATGGATAATAAGTTGCTCTTCGATCGGCACGTAGACTCGATTGTAAACAAAGCTTTCAAAGTGCTTGGTTTCATTATAAGATCGTGTAAAAACCTTAAAAGACTAAAATCAATCAAAATTATCTACTGCGCATTTGTAAGGAGTCATCTTGAATACGCGTCTCAGGTTTGGAACCCGTGTTATGATATTTATATTTCTAAAATCGAAAGAATTCAAAAAAAGTTTATTTGCTTTCTAGGTTTTAAATTTAAACTTCCAAAACTAAGTTACACTGAACATTGTGCTAAACTTCACTTGCTACCTCTTTACGTCCGGCGCAATATCTCTGACGTAATCTACGTTATGAAAATTGCTCAAAACTATGTTGACTGTCCGGATCTCCTGTCAAGCTTGAAGTTCTCAGTCCCCTCACGCCTTTCGTCTCGCGCTAAACGAACGTTTCATATCCCCTACGCTAACACTAACTTTAGGAAGAACTCCTTTATTATAAGAGCCACTAAGTCTTTCAATCAAATTGGTAAGAATCGAGACCTCATCGATCTGTTCTGTGACAGTTTTGCATCAGTACGCACACTACTGACCCATGACTTCTCCCACTGTTAATTCTCAAATAACACATAAATGTTTTTTTTTTTCCTTTTTTTCTTATTCTCTTAAGTATTGTTTGTTTTCAATCATTGCTCAAACTCATTACTGCTGTAGGTACTTTAAATACTGATATTACTGATACATATGTAGTACTAGATCTTCAAATATATTTCAAAATTTTCTGTAACTTTGCACGCATGTACTTTGCCCAGTTTCTATCTGTGGAAACTTGTTATTGGCTCATTGTTTTTATGTTATAAGCCTTATTGTAACTTTAGCTGTAAGTTTTCCTAACAAATAAAATAAAATAAATAAAATATAATATACAAATGATACACATAGAAAACATCCATGACGTAGGGAGTGCTTTGCTCATCACACAAATAATATTTGTTCCTGATGTCCATCCGCAGATCTACCTTTTATTCAACCCTAATGTTTCATGATTGCAGAAATTCCGTTAGAAGAACAAAAACTTCGGTCTGGCGTTGAAAAAAAGCAGGCTCAGAAGCCTTCTATCATTCAATTAATAAGTAAGTATAAACAAGTCTGATATGCCTAAATTTATAATTAATAACTGACTTAAATTGACTGTAATTTCAGCAATCTACGATTACTGACCGAAATAATGGTAACTAAAGGGTATACAACATTACCTCTGACTTGAGAATATTTAATAATTCACTGATAGATTATAGGAATGTATTCCTTGTGAGATCGCTAAGAAACTATTTTCAAAACTACATCTTGTCTACCCCTCGGGCGGCAAAGCCTTTAAATATTTGCCCCATGCGTGCAGCCTCGAGGCGGCAAGTACATTAGGTTCCTAATCACTACACAGTATAAAACAAAGTCGCATCCCGCTGTCTGTCCGTCTTTCCCTATGTAAAACTACGCACCGGATTTTGATGCGGTTTTTTAAATAGATAGAGTGATTGAAGATAATGGTCACAGAGACAGGACGGGTCACTAGTTTCTTTTATATATAGACTAGCTTTTGCCCGAGACTTCGCTTGCATTAGAAAGAGACAAAAAGTAACCTATGTCACTCTCCATCTCTTTATCTATCTCCACTTAAAAAATCACGTCAATTCATCGCTCCGTTTTGCCGTGACAGACGGATAAACAGACACACACTTTCCCATTTATAATATTAAGTATGGATTACAGAGAAGTCCTACCCAACCCGCCGTGCCCTCCTGATCATGCTGGGCCTCACCACAGCCTCGGTGTTCCAAGGCTTGATCGTAATCCAGGTGTACGCCGAGTCACTTTTCTCCACGGCCATCCCCACCATGTCTGCTACCATCTCGAGCATCATATTCTCTATAATCACTCTTGCCTCGGGATTGGTCGCTGGGTATTTGACGGAAGTTGCTGGAAGGAAGGTATTATTTTTCTTTCGTTTTTTTTTATGCTTTCTCATGGTCACAGACTAGCCGCGGCAAAGACATGACCTACAATGGATCGAACTCGCCCAGGAAGTGCCGGCGTGATTTGAAGGTTCCGTCAAGGAATTCTACTCCTTGGCAGTGCTTATAAGAAAAAAAGGAGCAAAGCGTTTCGTGCGAGTTGGTAGAATATTTATCTACCAAGTGAGGGTGGAAACCGTGTCAGTATCATAATCAGAGTTCGGACAACTGGGCGTCATTCTAACAACATAAGGTTACAAAATGACGCCCGAATGAAAATGACGATGATGAAAATGACGTCTGATGTCTGATCATAATTGAACTTTAATGGTGTGAATAAATACTCGCGTTGGTAAATATTTTCGACCACCTCCGATTTCAAAGTATTTTTTTTTCTTAGCTTATTTGAGTGTCCCACTGCTGGGCAAAAGCCTCTCCTCTGGTTCGGCCAGTTCTTCAAGAAGGCGTCAAGATCGTTTCGCCATCTTTGCCTGGGCCTACCCGGCCCACGCTTCTTCGTCGGCATCCACTTTGGTGGCTATGTTAGCCCACCTATCCGGATGCATGCAATAGACGTGGCCGGCCCAGTCCCATTTAAGCCTGGCGGTTTTGGAGCGCAGCGTAGTGTTACTGAAGAACTGGCCGTCAAGCGTTTATATTTTTGTTTTATCTGCCATATTTTATGAAGCAATAACTTTATCTATTCGCAGCCTCTCATGTTATACTCGTCGCTCGTGACCGGTACGTGCTGCGTGCTACTTGGCTCTCAAATCCATGTGAGCTGGGGCCCACCCGCCGTCACAGCGGTCATCATCTACATATTCTGCGTGGCATATTGGCTCGGAGCTGGGACTATACCGTTTGTGTTGAGCGCTGAGGTGTTTTTACCGGAGGTGAGACATAGTCAAATAGCCTGTCATGCTGTCTCACTGGCTTTGGGTGTCTACTGAGGTCTTGGCTATCAAACCCATCTGACCTGGCCTGGGCCCCACCTGCCGTCACATCTGTCATTGCATCTACATATTACTACTATGTATACCTTTTGTTTTGAGTGCTGAGTTATTTTTACCAAAGGTAAGAGATAGTCATATACCCTGCCATACCTACTGTCACACTAGCTTTGGGTGTCTACTGTTTACTGAGGTCTTGGATTTCAAATCCACGTCAGCTGGGACTAATAGCACGCCGTGACATCGGTAATCATCCATATTATACGTGGCATACTGGCTTGGACCTGGAACTAGGGTTGTAGATAGAAAAAAACCAAATGTTTTTTTTTTCAGAATTGTGAAAAAAAAACATGAAAAAAAAAACCGAGCACCTTGGTTTTTTTTCTAAATATGGTTTTTTTTCAGATGAACAAATAATACGACAATAACGGTTTTTCGTGAGTTGTTTTAACGTGTTTCAATAACAATAACGTACTCCAGAAAAAATGTTTTTTTTCACGGTTTTTTTTTCATGTTTTTTTTTCAAGCCAGAAAAAAAAAACGTTTTTTTTGCAACCCTACATACTCTCAGCATCGAAAATCTCAGCTGGTGAATTTTAGTTGATGTCCATAATTAAAAGTTGCTATTTTTCAAATAATTCTTAACTCGGTTTTCGACCGTATTGACGGATATTCTTTTCCATCAGCACAGGATTGTTTACCCAAAGTCCGTTCATTTTTGTTCCAAGTCGAGTTATGCTTATGAGGCTAATGTATTTCTTCTTCCAGGTAATAGGCATCCTCTCCATGCTGGCCATCGAGTGGACCTGGCTCTGCAGCTTCATAATCCTCTTTATCTTCCCTCCGCTGGTGGCAGCCATCGGACTGGGCCCTGTGTTCTACATCTTTGCCGTTGTCTGCTTCGCCACGTCTGTCTTCACTTATTTCTTCTTACCGGAGACCAAGGGCTTGCCGGTCGACGTCATACAGACGCTCTTTGACAAAAAGAGGCATCGTCATTTCTCGCATAATTAAATGATTAGTATTAACGTGTTTTGATTGAACTTTTGTCAATATAGAAACCTTATCATCCTGTTCATTTTCTTCCCTCTGGTGGCTGCCATCGGACTGGGCCCTGTATTCTACATCTTCGCTATTGTCTGCTTCGTCACGTGTGTCTTCACGTTTTTCTTCTTACCAAGAGCTTATCAGTGGATGTTAGACAGATGCTGTTTGATAGGAAGAGGATCCGAGTCGTCATTTCTCGCATAATTATTAGTGTTATTGTTTTGATATTGTCTTCGGTTACCGCGATAGTTACTCATGAAATAAAACTATGGAAATGGATTATATCGCGTATAATGAATTTACAATTCATCCCGACGTTTCGAACACTACAGCATTCGTGGTCAACGGGGGTCGGGATGAATTGTAAATTCATTATACGCGATATAATCCGTTTCCATAAATTTATCATTTTATTGTTTTGATTTAACTTTTGTGGGTATAGAAACCTTATCATCCGATTCATCTTCCGGAGCAGGAATATAACAAGAAAATACTCTAATGTAAATTGCGACGTTGCTTTTGTAAAAAAATTGCAATTCTTTAAACAGTTTGTGAAAATTTACAGAATTTACTTTCGAAAAACAAGCTAATATACAAATTGCCGGCTATGCAGAAGAACACTTCACCAAATCGCAGTCAAAACAAAACAATAAATTTCCATCCCTTATGAAAACTCGACAATAAAAAATGGGACTAACATGTCTACAACATGGAAATAGGGTGCTACGCAATAATATGGATGGGTTCCTCAAAAATATACTCTAATAAAGAAAGCTGTAAGAGCTTCTGTGTTAGCATACCTGTCCAGAAATCGTCAACCCAATTGGAAAGGTGCGAAACGCAGTTGAAAATTTGAATTGTTATGTCCTTTTGATATGCAACGCTTACTCCCTCAATCGGAGGATAACTCGAAATTAGACTCTAATATCAAAGCAGTAAGCGCTTCAGAAGTTATCCAGAAGTCGTCAACATTTAAAAAGTGAAAAACTCAGTTGAAATTCTAATATTTTATGTCGTTCTGGAGTTGTAGGGTGGCCACGCTCTTCAGTCCCGCCGCACTTGCGGGATCAAAACGCGATCGTAATGGCGTGCGTAGGGTGTCTGCTTTTACGTGCTTTGAGAGGCCTGTGTACGAGTATGTCTAGGTACTACTGGGGACTTCGTTCCTGTTGCTAATGGAGACATGAGTTGTGTAGACCCAATCTATCTGTACCTACCAACTGTAGCTTTAGTATATACGAGTGATAGTTATTTTCGCTAGCAGCTGCTCCACTTATATATATATATATTTTTTTTTAGTTTATTTAGAACACAAACAGTCATAATAAACATCATACATATATGTAGTACATAATGTACTAGAAACTAAAGTAATACAAATAGACCTGGAGGTTCATAACATACTCGTACATATGAGGTTAAAACCTAAACAGTAGTTAAAAACAACATAGTATATAGTATAAATACGTAGTTCAGAAATTCAGAAAGATTATTATGTAAGTACTTGTACTTGTTAGTCCGTTTTCACATTATCCGATCCGATATCGGATGTCGGAAGGATTTCAATGCAAAAAATCCAAGATGGCGCCTGTAATTTATGGGATATCGGTCCTACATCCGTTATCGGATCGGATAATGTGAAAACGCACTTAGGCTGGTCCATATTTTGCGGCAGTTTTTTTTTTCTGGCCGTCAGTCACCTGTCAACACGGTGTTCCTGAATAATAAAATTTATATATTCTTACCTTTTGAGTACATTATCACATAAGGAAAACGTACAAATTCACGAAATAAAAGGCTTTTTTATAGATTCTTCTCCGGGGCACCTTTTAGATGTAATAAGTAGGTACCTGTCTAATTATTCTGTAGCAAAAATTATGTGTAGTCACATAATTTTTGCTACAGAATATTTCATGTATTTCAATACGTTACTCGTCGGTAACGAAAACGTCACGGACGTTGGTATTATTTGTATGGAGGAAGTGAACAGCACTCCCAACCCCAAATGGTTACTTAAAATCCCATGGGTATAGTGTTCTGGATAAAAAGTCACATTGTTTTAGATAAGGGGTCCCCATTTCTAGAAGCTACAAGTTACACTTTGGCTAGTCTGGGGCCAAGAGTAATTAAGCCCAGGATTTATAATGAAAAAAAATTACAAGTGGTAGTCACTGTCTAATATGACAAGTTGAAAAGAGACTTCCGCTTGTAACGTAGATTAGGTTTAGTCTCAGGTCTTATTTGTTTAATATTTGCTGCATGCTCAATCGCCACAAAAAAAATATTTGTATGCCTACAGGCAAAGCATAGCGACACTGACACAACTCCATGTAAGATCTATATGTACCTATGTTTACAAATAAAATATGATTTATGATTTTTTATGATTTATGATTTAACTTGTAACTTTCAGCTTTGAGAAATGGTCCATGGTCTGGTCTTCAAGGAAATGAAATATTTTTCTATTTCCTACTTTTAATTCTTTCATTCTAAGTACGCTAAATTCAAGGTTTCTTTGTATTTTTGAACAAGATTGTTTAAAACTAGACCGTAGGAGTCGAACTCTTGTCACGCTATCGGAACAACGAGCAGGTAAAAATGGATTGCTACTCCGCCTTGTAGAGTACCTTCACCAATCTCACGTCCCTACGTATGTTCCTGGCGTTTTTACATGTAGCGCTGTTTCCATTTTATGTTGGTATGGTTTCCTGCAAGAAGGCTACTTCACAAAATATGTGGCACTGTCTAGCAGGTTGGTGGCCACACTTTTTCCATTGGGGACCAAAATATGAAGAAATATTAGAGGCGGGCCAGTGCTGGCCCTATTCTATTATTATATCCCATTCTATTCTATTCTAACATATTATTACCTTCCACATAAAAAAAAAACATAATTATAGCTATATTTTCTGTTGACGGAAAATTTTCCTTCATATAGAATATTCTCCAAGCGCTGGTGGCCTAGCGGTAAGAGCGTGCGACTTTCAGTCCGGAGGTCGCGGGTTCGAACCCCGGCTCGTACCAATGAGTTTTTCGGAACTTATGCGCGAAATGTCATTTGATATTTGCCAGTCGCTTTTCGGTGAAGGAAAACATCGTGAGGAAACCGGAATTCCAATAAGGTCTAGTTACCCTTCGGGTTGGAAGGTCGGATGGCAGTCGCTTTCGTAAAAACTAGTGTTTACGCCAAATCTTGGGATTAGTTGTCAAAGCGGACCCCAGGCTCCCATGAGCCGTGGCAAATGCCGGGATAACGCAAGGATGATGATGATGATGATAGAATATTCTCCACTCAGGGAATTTTCCCGGGAACGACATATCACTAGCTCCGGTCTGAACCGGACTAGCGGGGTCCACTATTTGTTGACGTCTCACATGGTCTACCCTGGCCTGGCCCCGTAGCCGAATGGCATTTCTGTCGTGCTAATACGCAAGAGCGATAGCAATAGATAGCTGCGAAAGAGATATTATCATGAGCGTTCGTACATTCGGCTACGCACACTGGGGTAGCTTATTTGCTGTAAGGGCCTGGCCACATGGGCGCGTAGCGGCGACGCACCGCAAAAATTATGCGTTGCGTTGCCGCGCCGCCAGTTTTTGCGTCAGGAAATCTGCGGCGCGGCACCGTGACGCAAGAACTCGCGGTGCGTCGACGCACCGCAAAAATCCGCGGTGCGGCACCGCAACGCGCCCATGTGGCCAGGCCCTTAGTTATTTAGTGTTGCGGTTGTACGTCATATAACATACAAATCAGTATATACTTATTACGAACAAATTATCGTAGCAATTTATTTGTACTTAACTGTTTGTGGTAATCGGTTATGATTATGAAACACTTATTTGCGGACCACGCGATGCTCGGCGGTTTCTATTATTCTGACATTAACTATGTAGTAATAGTAACTATGTGTAATGAAGTTTGTACTTTAGATAATCTTTGTTATATAACAAAACACACAACTAGATTTAGAGATAGAAGAAACAAGTTCATCTATTTGTATAGGGACCGGGCGTGTCTGATTTTGTACTCAAGTTGTTATTTACCTGTGATTTTAAATATGTCTTAGGCCCTTTGAGTGTTCATAATTTTTGTGTTGTTGCAATTAAATATCACGTAACGTGCCATTTTTAACCCCCGACGCAAAAACGAAGGGGTGTTATAAGTTTGACGTGTCTGTCTGTGTGTGTATGTCTGTCTGTCTGTCTGTTTGTCTGTCTGTCTGTCTGTGTGTGTGTCTGTCTGTGGCATCGTAGCTCTCGAACGGATGAACCGATTTTGATTTAGTTTTTTTTGTCTGAAAGCTGAGTTAACTAGTCGGGAGTGTTCTTAGCCATGTTTCATGAAAATCGGCTCACTAGGTCGCGGTCGGGGGTTTTTTCAAAATTTTAATTTTGTGGTTAGGTTGTTAATGTTTTTGTTGACTTCAACTTACAAAAATTGACGCCCGAAAGCTCCAAGCTGCGATTAAAGACGGACTCCTGGTTTCTACTGAGTTCAATTGACTCGCTAAGTAGATACGTTTCCTTGATCTATGGTCACAGAACACCCCACTAGAAGCCAAATGCAAGCGATATTGTTCGAGACGCAAATCACCAATCCTTGCGGGGTGAGGCGGGCGCGCACGGTGCTGCCATTGGTCGTTTCAAATAATGGCGCGCCTTTATGATTAGCAGTAGGGATGGGAATGGGACATGTCTATTATAGACAATGGTACCGGTACCAGTACTGTGGTGAATTTGTTTTGCAACAAATTATAATATTATAATTAAATTATAATAAGGCCTAGTTACCCTTCGGGTTGGAAGGTCAGATGGCAGTCGCTTTCATAAAACTAGTGCCTACGCCAAATCTTGGTAGTAGTTTCCAAAGCGGACCCCAGGCTCCCATGAGCCGTGGCGAATGCCGATGCCGGGATAACGCAAGGAGGATGATAATTGTGATAGCATCTCAATAAAAATCATTCTAGTAACAATAACTAAACTGTGCATTTTTACTTACGTTTACTAAGTTAAATAACCAACTAAATATTCTAAACTAATCAATGAACTAAATACCACTACAGACTCTACAGATTCTAGATAATTTAAACTATTACAAATCTGCTTTCTTTTATATTTCATAAAATGGTAGCACATGGTACGAACGGCAGTACGAAGTTCCCGCAACAGACATAAACTAACATGGCCCCATGCCTAGTCGTTTACGTGAAAGGGATAGCATATCACATTGTTAACTCGGTAAAGAGGGATGGACGCGCCTCGGCGCCGCTCAGCACAACCATATTGACCAGTATAAATGAACTCCGCGGACAATAAACAATATTCAACAAAATAATTAATTTGACTTAACTGTGGAATGTTGTTCCATCTTTTTTACATGTAGAAGTTTAGTGTTAGAAGACTTGCCACACCACTTTATGCTGTAAGAGACCATTGTTTGCAACCGAAATTGATTATTTAAGATTTTTTCCCGAGCGGACACGGACACTGTTAGCGGGTCGTATACTTGGGCGCTACTGATCGGTGTCGCACGCGTTCAAACTTTTATAAACCTGATTTGTCGTATGCTTGGTGACCGCGAGTCGCCCTGTAAGGGCCATCTTGTTGTATTGATCTGTGATCTATGGTTAACAAGACTTCTGATAGGTACAGTAAAACTAGTTAATATCTAGCAGATAAATATAATGAAGTTATTTATCACCAGACTATAATTAAAAGCGGCTATTAAAAGTGGAAAACGTAATAAAGCGGCAAAAGTGCTATTTTATTGTCAACCCAGTCCAGTGCCGATGCCGCAGCTATAAAGTTTATTATCCTAATAAAGGCAAGTGATTTTTTAACCCCCGACGCAAAAACGACGGGGTGTTATAAGTTTGACGTGTTTGCCTGTGTGTGTGTCTGTCTGTCTGTTTGTCTGTCTGTCTGTGTGTGTGTCTGTCTGTGGCATTGTAGCTCCCGAACGGATGAACCGATTTGGATTTCGTTTTTAGGGTTCCGTACCAAAAAGGTACAACAGGAACCCTTATGGTGCGACTCTGTCCGTCTGTCACATTCCTAAATATCTCGAGAACTACTAATGCTATCAACTTGAAATTTGGAATAGTTGTGAACATTGTAAACCTCTACAAATAGAAAGTATAATTTTTTTAAATATATTAATTTTAATTGTAGAAAATGGCCAAAATGAAAGGGGGGCAAACTGTAAATTTCAAGTTACTAGGTCAAGTGTGGTATCGTTGGAAAGAGCTTAAATTGAATGTAAATAAGCTATTTTTTATAATTTTTTTGTTGTGAAAAAAAAAAGAATTTTGAAGGAAAATGTAAAAAAAAATACCGTTCCCCCCCCTTATCTCCGAAGTTTACCAACGAAAAATTATGAAAATTTTACTAAACATTGGTTTTATTCTATATATTACAGGAAAAATATAATCGTGTTTGTATTTTGAATACTTTTTTTTTAATTCACAAAAAACTTTTCAGATTTTTACTTTCAATTTACCCACCCTTGCGGATGTATATCGTACTTCAAATTAATACGAGATGTTACGTAAACCATCTTCTGTCCAATAAAGTAAAAACTGTTTAAATCGGTTAACATTATAAAGAATTATCCCTGAAAAACCAGGTCGCGCAAATTAGTTAGCAAATTGACCGGGAGATGGCGCTATACACTATAATACTCATTAGTGCCTATTATACTTTTGTCTTCTAGTCAAGTCATTAGAGTTATATGAAAATATGAGATTATTTTTACTAGGTAATTTGAAAGAAAGTTTGTACGGAACCCTCGGTGAGCGAGTCCGACTCGCACTTGGCCGGTTTTTATTTTTTGTTGAAAGCTGAGTAAGTCGGGAGTGTTCTTGGCCATGTTTCATGAAAATCGGTCTACTATGTCGCGGTGGGGTTTTTTTCAAAATTTTAATTTTGTGGTTAGGTTATTATTAGGGATGTACCGATTAGTCGCCGACTAGTCGGGAAAGCCGACTATCCGGCCACATTTGTAGTCGAAGATTAGTCGGCGACTAGTCGGCAGAAAGGGCCGATTAGTCGGCACTTCATTAGTGATAGAAAAACAGTACAAAATTAAATTATCAGCTGAAAATTATGGTTGTATTATGTAGCTATTAGTAATTCCTTTTTTTCTCAAAACAACAAATATCTGTTATCACCACAGAAATAAATTTCCTACCTAGGATTATCGACTTCATAGGCAGGATCACTACCCACTAAACCAAGCCGGTTGTTAAAAATGGAAAATGTATATAAATATTGTCATGAATCTTTGCACATCTGTAAAAAATCATGAAAAGCGCGAACGAAGGACCAAAAATGACATTCAAAATGTGAATTTATCGAAAATTATGTTCTGGCCGACTAGCCGACTAGTCGGCCGACTAGTCGGCCACCCAAGCGCCGACTAGTCGGTAGTCGGCCTAGTCGGCCAAATCAATAGTCGGTACATCCCTAGTTATTATATTTAACGATTTCAATGGTAACACTAGAATAAATTCAAGAACTAAAGTTCTTAAGTACTAAAGTTCGTAAGGTACTAAAGTACCTTATTTAAAGGGATAGATATAAATTTTATCAAGGCGGCGATGTGAGCTCTGAGTATAGCGATGTGAGCTTTCAAAGTCCTGGGTTTGAAATCCAGGGAGGGCATCTCTTTGTGTGATAAGCACCGATATTTGTTTCTAAATACATAAATGTTTTATATGTACTTATAGTATTTAGATGTATCGTTGACCGAGAACCCCCAACTAAACTAATTTGTGTAATAATAATATCAATTGACTTGCGCTCTACATGACATCAAAGCTCTCCAAACGGCCTCTACGTGTTGGATCTATATCCCCACGCACGCCTTATATGACCGGGCTCGAAAGACCAGAGAGTTTTAAACGGAGATATCAATTGAAAAAATATCCGTACAATACTTATTTATTTATTAAATCAGTCGTTTAGTTGAAAATTAATGAACCCTATAGGTACCTATGTAAAATTAAACCTCTTGTAGGTAAATGAATGATTGAAATGATTTCCGTTAACTACCTATATGACAAGGTTTTTTAGGTCAAACACAGGTAATTTTTCTAGGAAACTAGTATCTCTGTATTTGCACTTAAATGTTTGTCATTCTTCAGGTTCGCGCACACTTATTCAATTCACGTATGAAAACGAATTTTTCAAATTTTTAAAAGTGTAAGTCAACTTCAAATTACCAGAGGCCCATGTAAATCAAAGATGAGATGGCGGAAAGACCGAGGGCGATTTTTTAATCTCGCATGCGGGATTTTATCACTAAAATACCGGTTGAAAACGGTGACTTGCCTATTATTTTCAGTGACAATTTTCTGAATTCGAAAGCGTGAGACTCAAAAATCAGCCCGCTGCGCTGGTCTCATTTTGTGGCGACTGGCGAGAGCATGCACAGAGCCGTGTCGAGTGGTGAAAAACAGGGGAGGCTTTTGCCCAGCAGTGGGACACATTTTAAGCTACATAAAAAAGTTAACTTCTGTTAATTAGCCTAATCTTGTCGATCATAACGGAAATCAAAAAAGCACGGTGTCTACCAAGTCCTCTAGAAAACATTGGTATGAAACGTTAGGAACGGTATTAGTAACAGTTACGTCCATTTTAGTACAGAGCGCCAATTAAGACATTTCTACCTTCCAATTAGTATTGATGAAGCCTTAAATCCATTTATAGATAATTTAAACTTAAATACACTTCAAAGGACATTTCTGTACCTATACCTATACCAGATATGTTTGAAAATTCATTGTATTACATGTAACAGTATTTATTACTTCTACACCCTATAAGACAAAGTCGCTTACCGCGTGTGTGTTCACGATAAACTCAAAAACTACTGAACGGATTTTCATGCGGTTTCACCAATGAATAGAGTGATTTTTGAGGAAGGTTCAAGTATACAATTTGTTGAGATTTCGTTTAAATTGGTTGAAATATGACAATATTTGCTAAATAATCAATCAAGTCGGACAAAATGCCGCTGACTGAGAGCTTTAATCAAAAACGCTGCCCAAACCCTTTTGAGCAATATCAAAACAATGCAAGGTACAGCGGGGCGAATCTCAACTGGGGCCAAATGTAACTGATCAATTTTTTACATTATTACACTATTGAGTTCCAACATGTATATCCACTGAACACGCGTGCCATTATAACCAGTGGACACTAATTAATAATGCAAACATTGTAAAACATGGAAAAAAAATGTTGGAATTGCCCCGCTGTACCTTATACAAAATTTGTGGCGAAATTGTGTCTCTCTCATAGATCTACAAAAAAGTACGGGATGGAATATGTCTATCTTTCATGGATAATATACTACTTATAGTATTAGAAAAAGTAGGTACCACTTCAAATTTAATATGACGTTCAGATTCCGACTGCAGCTGCATAACTGCGGCAGCGCGACGTCACTGCTGACTGCATCAATATCATAATATTCGTAATAAATACCTACTAGTATGCTTACTTGTAATGGATAACCAATTCCACGTGTCATAGTCGCAGGCTATTTCTAATTCAATTATTAAATCTTGTATTAGTGCATGTGTAAATAAGAGACATGTCCATGTCCATTTATGCCGGGGAACGCGGAAGCCTCAAATTACATCTCATTTTGTTCCTAACCCGTTGGGAAGCCATTCTGTTCAACACAGGTCACTTGTCTATATTAGATGAAGGCTTAGAGCATATGTACAGTAATGCTGGCACGAACGGAATGAGTGACTGAAAATGTAGCCAAGTTCAGACTGGCGACTTAGGTATCTATCGATCATGTGTTACACGAACCATTTTCCCCATTTGGAGAATAAAATAAATACTTAAATAAATAAATAAATATTGGGGGGACAGGTTACACAAGTCAACCTAGCCCCAAACTAAGCAAAGCTTGTACTGTGGGTGGTAGGCGACGATATACTTAGGCCCACTTGCACCAACCACTTAACTCAGGGTTATTAGTGGGCTGTCAACTGTCAAACAGACAACCATGAATTTGACAGTTCACCACCATGAGAGGCCTAACCGACTCTTGGGGGCATGGGACCCAAGGGACATCATTGCCCGGGGGACAAGCTGCCCCTATTATTATTATATACGTACACCCATCTTGGCCAGTAAATAAAGCCTCAGATCACATGTCTGTTATCCTCGGCTCTGCCTAGTCGATAAATCGGCGTCAATCCGGAGTGTGATCTGAGACAGTTCTTACTTTACTGACTACTATTCAATGCTGAGTCTAGGAGGTAAGTATTCTGCGGCGCAACGTGATCCTAGTGGTCGCTGATTATTGCGTAATTTCATACTTCGTTTATGCGAAAATGGAGATGCGTAAATTGTAGTAACTGCGTGTAATGTGGATAGAGGAAAGGATGGAGTTCGGGCAAAAGAATAATGGCGGCAAGTGTACGCCGCTGGGCATAACGACTTTACATACTGGCTTAGCACGGGTTTGACATTGACGTATGCTAGTGTGTACTGTGTACGTACCTTAATTTCAATGGATCCGTCTTGTCTTGGAATATAATAAGTGATGCACACAATTTAAGTTACGCCGTGGCTTGCGTGGACGACGGACACGCGACGGCGATGCGGGTTGACGCGGCGCGACGCGACGAAATCAAACTTTTGATCTACACGATGATACATGAGGAAACCGAATAATTTTAACAGCGTATTCCTCATCATATTAGAAGACTAAAATGTCATATAAACTTTTCTGGATTTCGCCTACTTTTAGAGTTATTAGCATTAAAAAAATAACGATTACTTACTTATATTTCTCAGAATAAAACGCTATTTTGATGGCGCTGATGACGTTATCGGACATAATGTCAACTGTCCTCGTTGATAGATGTCAAAAAATAACTGGTAAGTTATTGCAAAAAAATTTTTTTTTTTTAATTAAAATTTTATTTTAAGTGCCAGTTTTATGAAGTTTTTATGTGAAGATACATTTAAAAAAACCAAAAAAATTACAAAATATTTTTTTTTTGGCAAAATTATATCTTTATTTTACCCTCCGAAATACGTAGTTAAAATTTTTCGGTTCCCTTATATGTTATACCGTGTATAAGTGTGGGATGGATGATAGGCGATGCGATGCGACGCGTCGGCGACAGTCGCGCGATCGTCGTCCATGTAAGACACGGCGTTACGCACATGTCAGTGACAAAGTTGTATTGTTGTGACATTGGGAAACTAGCATAGGTAAACTCGACTTGAGACACTATTAGCTTATAAGTATAACAGACTCAAACCAAATCAGGAAATTAGGAGAATTTTAGTTGGCTAGTTAGAAAATTGTTAGGGAAAATATATTAAAATCACAATAAAAAATTCCCTTGTAAACATGAATTCGGAATATTATGAGATCCAATTCTCAGCCCATCGTTCAACTTGTGGTTAACTTAATTCTGTACTTTATAGACTAAGGGCCGGTTGTATCAAACCGTCTGTCACCGTTAAAGCGTTCGTTAAATTTTATTGTATGGGAAGTTCCATAGACGTCTGCTGCGTGACGATGATGTGTCTGTCAAATGTGGTTGATGCAACTGGCCCTAATAATGTCAGTGTCAACACTCAGTGACTCGTGGTAAGGGTACCAGGCACGTGTCGTCTCAAACTCGCTCGAACTCGCCTCGTATAACTCATCCTTAAATGGCTAAGCCCCCTTTCGAAGTTACATAAAGTAGAGCTATGTAGAGCAAAAAGTTTCTGCCTTAAAGAGGCGGCTCTGGAAAAACTTGTCCACGCGTTTTTGCGATTTTACAGGGCAGTTGAGTCAACAACCTCGGCTGTATAGCTAATAAGGGTTTTTAATACGTAATAGAGTACGACAAGGAAAATGTACTTAACTATGTCATTTTTGGTTCTGGTACAGTTGTGGGCAAAGTTCTTTCATAAGGGGCCAAAAATGTATGTTTGCTAATTATAGCAAAATAGCAATGCTAATTATAGAATTATGGGCAACACTATTAAGTGTTGCCCATAATTCTCATATCTATTACTTCAAATTCAACCGGTGTAGACAACATTAATAGGGATATGATTGTACTTACACTCCCGCGTACGCTCTCTGTGATTACGGCTATCATTAATAAGTCAATATTGACTGGAGAGGTGCCTGCTATATGGAAGTCTGCCCTGGTCACCCCACTGCCTAAGGTGGATAACCCTTCTGAACCTAAAGACCTAAGGCCAATCAGCATACTTCCTTTTTTGTCTAAAGTCTTGGAAAAGGCTGTTTATGAGCAGTTCTACAAATATATAGAAGACAATAATATTCTACCTGACGTGCAATCAGGGTTCCGCAAGGGAATGGGAACGGTTACAGCTCTAATGGATGTAGTAGATAACATCATTTCAGAGCAAGACAATGGCAAGGGTACCTGTCTAGTGTTATTAGATTTTTCTCGCGCCTTTGATTGTATAGATACTGCCTTGCTAATCGCTAAATTGCGTTTCTATGGAGTAGGTTCGAGATCACTGGCGTGGTTTAGTGATTATCTGAATGGACGCACGCAATCCGTTAAATTAACTAAGTACGATGGTACAGTAATGATATCTGACTCTAGAAACCTAACCCGAGGAGTGCCTCAAGGCTCTATACTCGGCCCTTTACTGTATATTATATACGCTGCTGATATCACCAAAAGCATCAAAAACTGCAATTATCACCTATACGCAGATGACGTTCAACTATATTATGCAGCCCGTCCAAGTCAGTTCGATGAGGCACTACAAAAAATAAGTACAGACCTGGAAAATATCTCCACTTGGGCAGATAATAACGGATTACTGTTGAACCCACTTAAATCAAAGTTTATGATACTCGGATCCAAAGTACAACTCTCTAGGATTTTATGTAATGAACCTAAAATTTTTATAAGGGGTTCACTGATCGAACGCGTAGACGAGGCTAGAAACTTGGGATTAGTCATTGACAACCAGCTGAGGTTTGAGAAGCATATAGGAGAATTAGTGAAGTCGTGTTTTTTTCGTCTTAAGGTCTTATACCAAGTACGATACCTCTTAAATGAGGAAATTCGTAAGTTGTTGTGCGAATCGCTGGTACTCTCTAAGTTAAATTATGCAGACATTGTGTACGGGCCACGACTATTGGAAAAAACTCGTCGTCTTATCCAAAGAGTCCAAAATGCCTGTTTCCGTTTTTGTAGCTCAATACCACCGAGAACACACATTACACCATACCTTAACAAAGCATCCATATTAAACATGTCCTCACGGAGGCACTTACATCTAGCTAGTCTCTTATTTGGCGTTTTGAATGACAAAAAGCCCCATTACTTATTCTCTAAAATACGCATATCCTCTTTCCATGAACGACATGGTACACGGTCTACCAGGCGATGTCTCCTAGAAGCTCACCCTCACAAAACTGTTGCTTTTACAGGCTGTTTCCGGTATCTCGCAACCAGGTGCTGGAACAATATCCCGCCCCCGATTCGTCAAATTAAAACTAAATTTACTTTTAAACGTCATTTTAAAAAATATCTTTTAGAAAAACAAAGTTTGGGTATCCCTTATGGCTACCTGGTTGCAGATTACCGGATTTAGCTTCAGGTTTAGCTCTAGCTGTAGCAATTATTTTACTATCTATCGATCTAACAGATCAAACACACATTTCTTTTCATCATAGCATTCATCTCACTCGTTTCATAGGCAATTATTTATAGATATTTTAGGTATATAATTTCATCTCTTTACAATATTTCTTATTCAATCAATTATGTGTTATCGTGATCTGATCCGGTTCCGGCAGAATATCAGTGCTGCTGCCTCAGGGCGTAGCGTAATACTGAGCCGTGACCCTTTTGTCTTGTTGCGACGCGCACAGTATCATAGTACGCTATTGTAAAAATCTGTGTAATTTCCTGTTTTCCAATTTGCTTATTATGTATTCTAATTCTTTTTTGTAACTTATTTCTTTTGTGTATTCTGTGTGTATTGTGACAAACAAATAAACGTATATCTATCTATATCTATCTATCACACATTATTTTGAAGGCCCGCTGGAGGGCTGGATAACAGTTATTTGTTGTACAAGGGTGCAAAGTAGTATTTTAAAGCCGAGTGCAGAATTGAAAAACGAGCGAAAGGATTCTATAGTTGAACCACGAGCGAAGTGGTTCGAGAATAGTTCAAGTTATTTATATATATATTTATTTATTTGGAGATCCAACAGCTATGACATAATAAGTACCTATATAAGACACAGTAGATACGGGAAGCCAATTACAGGAACTCACTGGTGGTGACAATTTACATAAAATAGGTACTAAAGTTGCGCACTATCGCAACCACAAGTGAACAAAACTGTCGTACATATCAAATTATACACTAACATAATAAGGCATTGAAATATAAAATGAGATCAAACTGTCGTACATATCAACTTATACACTTAACATAAACACAACTTATACAATAATAAAATGAGATCAATAAAGTAAGTATTAAGTATGCAGTAGGAAGGCAACGACACGATCACTCAAAGGACACAAAGTATTTCTGCACTAATTTACGCCTCACGTTTGGGATTTTTACAGTTGAATACATCGATATCAAATTCTTTAGATGATTCATTTAGTTTGCGACTTGCACGTGGTAAGAAACTATTTTGCCTGTATTTGGAAGATGCATTTTTTATTTGCGATCATGTTGTATAATAAATAGGTAAGGTGAAATACCCCATAATGGACGGTGATGCCATTATGGACAAAAAAACACAAATCCTTAAAAATAAGTATCTAAAATTAGTTTCTAAAAACTGACGGCTATGTACCATAAACTAGAGTTATAGAGCTGTTTCATTTTGAAGTTTCAATTAATTCGGTTATTTCTGAAGGATTTGGCGACAAGATAAAATTCATCAGTTTACTGAAAAAAATATCAAGACAAATCCTTAGTAATGTTGCTAAGAGAGTTGAGTTCATGTATAAAATAATAAAAAAATAATACTCGGTGTAAACTTGAATGCGTTTTACTTACTGCATTAGGCATGAGATAAGGTATAAAACATACTAGTTTGTTGCTCCAAAGATATAAAGAAATGGCGTTATTTTGCGACTGTCCATTACTGGAACCGAAAAACTGCCTACCTCCTATGATGGACAAGGAACAATTTACAAAACCAAAATTTACAAGAAACAATCCTATGTTAAAATAACTCAAACTAATTGTATTTATGGTATATAATATTGACTCATTGAGTATCAGTTGGCTTTAAAAGTAAAATTTTAAACTTATTTCACTGTCCATAATGGGGGATCCATTACTGGAGAACTGCCGTCCATAATTGGAGAAAAAACACCTATTTTTAATTTGTTAACTATGGAGAAACCAATAGGAGTATCCATTCTGCAATACGCTTGAAATGTAAAAGAAGGATAGGACATTCAAGATTTAACACGCTTACCGGTAGAATTTTTACATTTATGAGTGAAATATCAAAAAGAGGCGAAAATTTTTCTTAAACTGTCCATGATTGGGTCCGTTACCTTAAAACATATTGATTGACAATGAATGTTTCAAACATGAGCCCTGCAAAAGCATAGAATCCTGACTTGGTGAGTTTTTCAACACACGAGAAGTAAAATACGTTTGCACCCGTGTGTAAAACAAAACTTTTCCCCTCACAGCGAGGAAATTACAACGCAGAAATCGCGTTTATTACTGCTTCCAGTACATAGTTCCACAGCTGGTAAATCATCTTCATCACTAGATTCACCCACTTTTATCAATTTTAAAGCAGAAAATTTGATCATATTCAATGCAAATTACTTTATACACTAGTGGATGAAATGCGTTTTTTACCCTCTGACATTAAAGGATAAAACACGTGTTTCCGAGCAGTGAGGGAATTATTTTTTTTGCGTTCCGGTGATGTGCCTCGGGACGTAGTTTGCCCACCACTGTTCTATTTTGCTGCGTTTGGCTGTTCTGTTACATTGGTACAATTAATTTAATTTTCCGTGACGTTCTTAATATACAGTATAACGTATAAAAACTCATGGTAGCCTCACCGAGATTAATGTTAAATGATGTTCCGATTGCAACAGTGTTGCTGCATATCAGTAATGCTGCAAGTTGTATAGTTGGGAGAAAAAGGGGCTCCTTGAAAAAAATACGTATATTTTTTAGGCTGATCCATCTGTTTTATTCTGTAGGGGTTCAAATATTCCCTACATTGGTATTTCCTGTTCCCATCGCAAACAGATTATCGCACAAATTGTTCCCTCGATCGATCACAACAATACGTAAGAGTTAAGGCTGGACTCATGGAGAAACGGAGCGTTTTCTACGAGAGATTTTGAATTCCTATCTCTCAACATAAAAACATGAAACACAGCTACGATAAAAGCATGTTAGCTTTGAACATATGTACCTACTTGACTCTGTGTTATGCACAGTAGAAACAGTACTATATGTACGTCGCATAAGTAACCTAGAGGTCTAGGCATCTACTGAGAACGGGGAGCGATTCCTTGGCGCTGCCAACTTGACTAGTTTTCGGCATTGGAAGCTCAGGTATGTTTTTTTTTTCGTATTACGTCATCGGGCTACAAAAATGCCGTCACCATAGCCTTAATGACGGGCCCTGACTGCCTGAGCACGCGTTGCTTTAACAACCATTAGCACATGGACCCATCGGGCTAAAACGCTGCCATCATGGCCACAGCCTTAACGATGCGCGTATGATCTCCCTAACACCCATTAGTGATATTATCCGCTATTACCGCATAGGCCCATCGGGCTACAACGCTCGCGCCATCGCGCTACAACCCGCGCCGGCGGGCTACCACGATATGGGCACGATATTTTTATAATGGCTTGTGAATTGTTTTGTAAGTATGTAAATTTTTAGGATCATTATTTAGGCGAAGTAAATTGAACTAATATTGAGGTAATTTTGAAAATGCACTGCAAACTCGTGTAGAGGTATCCATGGGCGGCGGTGATCGCTTACCAACGGGCGATCTGTCTGCTCTTTTGCTTTGTCCTAATAATGTACCTATAACAAGAAGATATCATATGAAATGAAGTTGTATCTCTAAAACATTTCTTAATAAATATTTACCCCCTATCCATAAACGTACACTAAAGTTATCAAGCCGATGAAGTTAATTTGTTCCTTTCCGACGTATTGGTGTAATAGAAAGGGATAAATGTACTTTATCCGCTTGATAACTTTAGTGAACGTTTATGAATAAAGGGGTTAATATTTTTATAACAGCTCAATATTCATTCAATTCAATTCAATTCAATTCAATTCAAATTTTTTTTCAATTCAAAATATCTTTATTCATGTAGGCCTAGTTACAAGCTCTTATGAATAGTTCATTACATATATATTATGATCTTAATCTAACCTAATTATCAGAGCAATTTATTGTTGTAAATTATTGTTCATAATAATATTGAGTCTATAATATACAATTTCATATAAAAATAATCGTTAAACAAAAAATATATAATTAGGTATATGTATATATAAAAATACATGTCTAGAATATTTCTAGGAAAAATCCAATGTCCAAAAAAATACAATATTAATTTCATCAACAATAATAATAATAAAAAACGTAAAAATAAGAAACCATTTCGAATAACAATTAATCCCACGTTGTTTTATCATTCATGTAGTCTTGTGTTGTATAATAAGCTTTGGAAATGAGTACACGCTTTACATGATTCTTAAATTTATTAACTGACAAGTCAGTAATATGATTCGGAAGTTTATTATAAAATCGAACACAATTACCCATGAATGATTTTTTAATTTTACAGAGCCGTGTGAAGGGCACCGCGAGTTTATGTTTATTTCTAGTATTTATTTTATTCAACGTTTGACGTTTAGAATATCTTACCCGATATCGTAAACGTCGCTGAAAATGTGTAATTTTTGGTTCATGCAAGTAACCCCAATAATTTCAATCGTCTCGACTCGTGTCGATTTAAAACACTCCCTTCGGTCGTGTTTTAATTTATCGCCACTCGTTTCGAACTTCCTTTTTTACGCACTTGTATCGTAATGTACTATTTTGCTGTTTTTAAGTCATAATAAAATATGGTAATATTTTATTTCGGTTGATTGGGCAGTACTTACCTAATCATATACTTAAGACAGACTTTAAAAAAGGGTCAAGTAGCCTATTGACTTATAAACTCAGATGTTCAACTCACTAGTGTTTCTGATAGATTTCTGAACTGAGCACATTTTATTCATATCCGATATAATTTCATTACACTTGCGAATAATAAGGACCGGTAATAAGGTTGTCAAAGCTAAGCCGATGGCGTGACAGCTGAGATATGTGCTTCCCGGACTAATGGAATGATATAGTTGATTAACTCGTCTTACAAGTATAACCATATACCTACATAGACAAGAAAAGCAGTGGAAAATATGGTAGCAGGTACGAATGTTTTAGTCAAAAGTTTTTATATTGAGCTGCAGGGATAGCATGGTCGCGCGATAAACGATAAAACATCAGGCCGTCCCTATCGATCGCACTTACAAATAGTGCGAAAGGGATGGCCTGATGTTTTATCATTTATTGCGCGACCATGCTTGCCTGCCGTCGTGCAAACATTTCGACGCTTCATACGAGTCACCGGCATAAATATGTGATGATTTCTATACCTTGCAGCAGCGGCTGGTCCATACAAGCCGATTCCCACCGGCGTGCCTAAAATTGATTACTAGTAAAGTACCTAATGTTAAGGTGTTGCCTAGCAGAAATTTTCACCATCCGCCACTGATACCTTGTCACATTAACGCCTTGCTTGAAATGTCATACGAAATTGTCAAACGAATAAAAGCGACAAGGTACAGAAATCAACACTTATTTACTGTGACTATACAAAGGCAAATCTTCTACTTTGCCCTGATTAGAAGTTCACGATGATACGGAATCCTAATTCATCTGCCAAAAACCGAATCATTGGGCATATTATTATGTAAATATTGTACTTATGATCTGATGTTTATCTGACATAGCTATTTGTGCTATGTATAATAAATAAATATTTATATTTGATGTGCGTCTTCTCCGCAAAAATCGATAGACTTTTTTGAGAAAAGGACAGACATGGCTCGACTCTTCTTTCAATTAAAATCTTAAGTTGGTAGGTTATTGTAGGCAGCAATCCTTTTCTCGAAGTCAAAAATGTACTGATACCATCGTCAATATTATTTCCCGTAGCTGTTCTTTGCCTACGCAAATAGAGTAAAATGTAAGTATAACCTTGACGGTAAAGTTCTAGCAATGCGAAATTAAAAAAGGAAATGTACTCGTATGTCTTCAGACTCCCTGCGGCCGACGTCATGCGGCGACAGATATGTGGACGGATGCAATCATGGTAGAGGAGATATACCACTTTTTATTGGTATCGAAATATCAATGCGACATTCAAGAAAACTATCAGTGCCTAAAAGTCGCCGTCAATAGAGTTTGTGAACAATGTAAACAAACCTTGTAGTCAACATGACTTTAATTTACATTCTAACTTCATTTAGGTTAAGATATAGTTTATAAACTTTATAAGAGAAGTTACTTTTGTTAAGTTTTCAAATTGTTTTAATTTCACTGTTTCATCCAAATTCTTCTTGTTTACCATTAATTACCATTACTTACCTACTAGTTTTAAGGAAGAGCCTAAAATTATGTACCTAAGTAATTCTTAAAATGAATCATCATCATCCTCCTTGCGTTATCCCGGCATTTGCCACGGCTCATGGGAGCCTGGGGTCCGCTTTGACAACTAATCCTAAGATTTGGCGTAGGCACTAGTTTTACGGCACTTAATTCTTAAAATGAATAAAGATTTTTTTTTAACTCATCAGATACTGGCTAAATCCATGTGTTATTTAATCAATTCATCTCACATTATGATCCTCAACCTTTAAAGTGATAAAAATGTTCTAAAATATTGATATTTTATATAATAGTTTGTTTACATTGTAGACAATTAGAAGAACAGGTGTGACCTATTTGGCGGCGACATACTCTCGCGGCAGTCATGTGCTAGCCGTGCAGCTGACGGCAGCGCGCGACAAACCATGCGAAGTCGTGCTATGCCCCTATCCCTACTGTCCCCGGGTTCGGGTGTGGGAAATCGCTTGACTCGTTACAGGGAATTTGAAATTGAGTGAACGATTGAAATGGGTACCTAAGAGCGAATAGCACTGTACGACTGGCGTATCTTGAAACAAGATTAATCTGCTATGGAATCTCTTAATCTACCTATCCTATTTGTAGCTCGCAGCTAAGACGAATGCAGAATAAATAACACGTTAGCCATATTGTTATGATTTTATGCGTTCTTGGAAGCTTCGGGCGTCCGTTTAACTCAGGCGGTTGGTAACAAGTTATTATTGTCAGGTAGAAGGTTGAAGGATTTTTTAAATATCCTTGGGAATATCTTACACAAATGTATACTATATAAATTGCACCATTTTTTTGTTTTAGAATAGGTACCTACATGTCTGATAGCATAAACGGCACGGAAAATGACAGCCATTGTATGAAAAAATTGAACAACGTCCCCAAACCGCTACTAGAATGAAATATTACATACATTTTGTTACATAATTACAATTGGAGGCGAAGCCGAAAATTGTTATTAAGACGCCAAGAGTATTTTTTGACTCAGTTAAACACCGTTGCATACAATACTTTTTCTACGACCATGCACTTAGTTTTTAATGGTTTTCTTGAATAACTTTCGTGAATATCACACTGTTTCCTGTATTTTGACGCAAAGGTTTGCACTGTCAGCTCAGCTGCCCAAAGCCTTCCCGCGCACGCGCGCAGTATCGTTACAATTTGCCATGTTTACAGAGCCAAACAATGCGCTTTCAGTTTTTTCGATACTGCGGACGCTGGCTTTGGGGAATAGACTTTTTCCCCTCACTAGCTCGGAAACACGTGTTTTGTCCTTTAATACCAGCGGGTAAAAACGCATTTTATTCACTAGTGGGTAAAGTAATTTGACCTTGAATAAAGTCAAATTAACTGCTTTAAAATTTATAAAAGTAGGTGAATCTAGTAATTATGATGATTTACCTCCTGTGGGACTACTGGAAGCAGCGATAAACGCATTTTTTGCGTTGTAGTTTCCTCGCTATAGTCAGGGGAAAAGTTTTGTGTTACACTCGGGTGCAAATGTATTTTACTTCTCGTGTGTTAAAAAACTCGCAAGTTCAGGATTCTATTCTCGAACCACTCGCTTCGCTCGTGGTTCAACTATAGAATCCTTTCACTTGCTCGTTTTTCAATTCCACACTCGGCGTTAAAATACAACTTTGCCCCCTTGTATAACAAATAACTATTATGTAGGGTTTTAAAGATCTATGCACGACCCTTTAAATTACGAATAAAACAGTTCGGGAGTAGAAAAAACACATGATATTGTTTTGGTATTGGTATGCATTAAGTGTGATAAACATTCTCTGTCTATTTAAATTCAGCTCTCAAAATTATCTGCCCTATTCGAGTAAAATGCTTTTAATATGCGCCTAAAATTTCTCAACGATAATATGATACCGATCTTTCAGTGTAACGTTTCTTCAAACGATTTTTTTTTAGATATCCGATACATATCGCGTCTAGAGCTAGTATTAGAAGTTCGAATCAGGCAAAGCGTTTGAGTGGCCAGTTTCCAGTAGTATAACTACCGGCCGCGGCCTTGTAAGGCGCCGCTAGAGATACAGATCCACATAGCTCTACTTGAATTGTACGCTGAATACATAGACTTCGCTTTATTAGATAGCTGATACATCCATCAATGACTATATAGTTGTACAATACAAAATACAAAAAGTTTATTTCATTACCAAACATAGATAACATATAGAATTAAACAGCAGATATAGTTACATGCAGATATATACAGTATGGTTAGCAATAGCCCTCAATAGGTCAAGCCTGTGACGTGGGGGCTCACTGAAATACCAGAAGATTAATCAAAATGGCGATGCGAAAAATACAGATATAGCGAGAGTTTACAATGATTCTTACCTAAACTAAAACGAATTACTAAGTTTTGAATAATATTAATCCAAATATCACAGTTTATCTAAAATAACGCAGTATTTAAAAAAAATCAGGGGCCGGTATTAATCATAAGATGGCGTTGCATTTGGTAATTTTTTGGACGCAAATTCACGGGAGTTTTATTCACGTTAACTTAAGTTTAGGTACGTAATTCCCATTTGTAAAAAAATACATCGTCCCATTAATGCAAATACCGACTAAGTGACTTTTTGACGAAATCGAGTTTTTAGCACCTATAAAATAAGGTTTTCAAGGGCTACAATATGTAAAAACCCATGTATTGATACGACGCTGCATTCAAAAGATAGCTGTCGCATAAAGTTACTTAATGGTCAATTTTTTGCATTATAAACTGCCAGAATGTGATATGAATATTTAATATAAACTTTTATGCTTTATCCGCCAAGTAGAACATTTTAATGGTGTATAGTGTTTTTTTGCATTTAAACATTTTGTTAAAGTAGCCATCTTATGTTCTACAAAAAAGTTTAATGTGTACATATTTGATTTTTGCAAATAAAACTATCAACAAAATTATTTATTTTAAGCCAGGCTAAATACACCAAATGTCTTTAAGATGTTTTTCCAGAAGATGTTTGTTTACAAACATCAGCAATGTCATACTACCAAAAAGTTGTATAGGGACTATAATTGGTTTTGCATGTGATGTGACGAAGGAAAGGATAACGGTCTATTACTGCAAATACCGACTATATGTAAATAGGCGATTTTGAGATAATGCGGTTTTAAAGTTTGAAGGCACGTTTTATATGAAAACATGAAGAAATGTACGTTATGTTTATGGCATTTTAAAACCTATATTTTTTTGTTTATTACTTTGTCGTATATATATTCAGAATGTATTTAGTTGACGATCAAATACGATTTAATGAAACAGTCGAATACCTACTTAGTTGGTTTTTCCTGTAGAAATAAATGTTTGCATATTCTCTTCTTTATACATATAACCCATTGTTTGTCTTAAATTAAGCTTCGTTTTTCATATGATGTTTTCGTGATTAGCAAAAAGTGCGTTGAGAACCTCCTCCGTTTTTTTTAAATTGGTTAAAAATACACTAACACAAACGGTTTAAGCTGAAGTAATCGAATTCAGTGTAATTTTATGTTTCATAACTTCGATGACCGTTACTAATTACAGTGTTACATTTAAATCAAATCTTTTTTGCCACTTCACCGACTGGTAAATTCTCTCTTAGTTCTTCGAAAACGGACGAGAGAGTTGCATTTTATCGACCAAATCTTGTGGTTTGCATTAGTGCAAGGTTATTTCATACTAATTTTAATTTGGTAACCCAAGCTGGTTGGCAAATAACCTTAAATTAACCTTTGAATTACGATAAATAATACAAATCGGTTCAGACGTCTGTGAGTAATCGCATAACATGTATCGTTGTTTTAACAACTCGAAGTGGAATTGGCCTACGAAACTAAATTCACTGCGCCAAAGTCACTGTATTGTAGACGTAGGTAGATGATATTCTTATTATTAATAAAATAGTGATAAAGTTATTAAACGTCATCTTCATCGCTGTTGATTCCCATACAGCGACATCTAGCATCTATTTTTAACGCCTTACCAGGTGAGCGTCGAATCGAGCCATGCATACATTTACAATGAACGGTGAATCCGATTCGACGCGTCGCTAATGGACGTAGTTTTATAAGAAATTCAGAAGGCGGTTAAGTTCATGGCGAGATCTGGATGTAGCACAAGGCAAGGAAATGAATGCCACAAATTGAACTCCAGTTCAGTAGAACCACCTCAAACCTCGTAACGTATCATACCATATTTCTATCTCGGTCTAAAGCTCGATAAACAACTAGCTATCTCTGCGTTCAAGAAAATAGACTTATGCAGACGTTTTGACAAAGGTATCATAACTAAATAGTACCATGAGTGCTTCCAATCACTTAATACCTAGTTAGTCTAGCATTGTCAGCCGTGTTACGGATGTGTTTGTATCGAATTCCACCAGCGATGAAGATGTTGTTTATTAACTTTTTATCACTCTTGCGCAGTAAGTGTGCAATCGCACGCAGGCGTATCAGGAATTCAGGAGTAAAAGAAAAAACTTTTTCCCAAGGGAATGTTTAAATTTGTATTTTGGACTACCATAAATACTTTTTTATCTTTTTATTGCAAGTGTGATGAAAAACACTGCGTGTAACTGGGGGCGTAAGAATATTGCAAACATGATTGCTTTAAATCGCCCCAGAAACCTATGTAATTACCGTTACACATTACTTTTTCTTACTTATTACTTCATCTACGCCTACATTTTAGTGACTTTGGCGTAAATGATTACTAGAAAACTTTAAATAAACTATTACTTCAGGTTATTGTGCGTACAAAAACTATTTACCTATATTAAATGTAACAGTGTAGATAGTGAAATTTTGAACATAAATTATGGCGGACTTCGGATTGCTGAGACAGTGAACTAGTATGTAGTAAGTACCTATGCATATTATGCTATTACCCAAAAACGCATTAACCGATTTGTAAAATTATTTTTGTGATTTCAAGAGAATGCTATTGCGTTACTTCTTGTTAAATTTTACTGAAATCGGTTAAAGTATTTTGTGAAAAATCTCCTAAAACCGGTTGAAGAGGATTTTTTTCAAAAATTTTTTTTTGATAATAATCCTTCAAAACCTCAAATAAAGTATTATTAATGGTTAGTAATGTTAAAAACCTTTTTATTACAAATGTACTACTTTAATTAACAATGATAAGTGAAGTTTTGTAACATAAAATTAGAGCAGCTATACTTCCTGCAGCTAAAACCGCCTATGTCATTGAGAATATTTAATATATTTTGAAATAAGTTCAAAACTTTTGTATATTTTTTCTTTTTTTGCAAATCATTAGTAAAGTGTATGAAAAGCAAAGCTTAATCAAAGGGAAACACTGCTTTATATGTATTAATAAAAGAAATATACACATTTTTATTTCTACAGGAAAAACCAACTAAGTTTGCTACTATTTTTTTTAAATCGTAGTTTTATCGGCAATCAAACACAGCCTGGATAATTTTTACTATTAAGTATTAAACAATACAATACGGGCTGTAGAATGCTGTATACAAATAGTAATTTTTTTCATGTTTTCATATGAAATCGTACCTTCAAACATTAAAATCGCATTATCTCAAAATCACTTTTTTGCACATAGTCGGTATTTGCAGTAAGGGGACGACATTATACAAGCTAAGTTACTTCAATATACAGAGTGGGGCCTGTAACAAAAGCAAAAAATTAAACTGTAGGCTATTCTCCTTATACTGATCAACATTTGTTCAGCGACTTTTAAAAATTTGTATTTTGAATTTTATCACCCTTGAAAGTTTTTTCTAAGAGGTAATGTATTGCGAATTCTGTTAAATCTAAAGTGTGACAGACAACGTCAATGACAACAATAATGGCGTACATTGAAGCTAATATTTATTTTGTATGAAAAATTAAAAATTTAAAGACTTCATAATTTTTAAAAGTCACTGAACAAATGTTGGTCAGTTTAAGGAGTGTAGCCTACAGTTTGATTTTTTGCTTTTGTTACAGGCCCCACCCTGTAGATACTGGATTTTTTACATTTTTAATACCTATTTGAATGACCACTTTTTTGGAATTAATTTAAAATTTAGATACAATTTTGTTAGTTTAATTCATTGAAGAAAATACGGTTGCGTAAATCACTAGATTTTTAACCCCTGACACAAAAACGACTGGTTGTTATAAGTTTGAATTGTCTCTCTGTCTGTCTGTGGCATCGTAGCTCCCGAACGGATGAACCGATTTAGATTTAGTTTTTTTTTATTTGAAAGAAAATTAGTCGGGAGTGTTCTTAGCCATGTTTCATGAAAATTGGTCCACTAAGTCGAGGGTTTTTTCAAAATCGTAATTTTGTGGTTATTGTGTAAGACATATTGCTACGTTATATTTACATATGCTGTACTTTATTAAATAGAAAAGTAAAACCTGACTATGCTGCAGTACAAGTACCTACCACCAAATTTCATAAAACAAAACCAACAAAATGGAAAAAATGCTTCATCTAGTGGGCTCATCTGTGGTTGAACAGTTCGGCGTTCGCCAAACAGCTCGCAGTTAACATACGCACGTAATTAAAGCTTAATGAGCTAAAGCTGAAGCTATTGCGATGCCCATTACGTCAATTCCTTTAACTTTGCATACTAAAACCTGTAGAGCTACCATGAGTTTAGAATACACAACTCGATAGCGAGACGCCACGAAAAATGTGTCGTTGGTTCAAACTGTTTAAAGTGGTATAATAACCTAATGACAAAAATTAAAATTTTGAAAAAAAACCCGACATAGTGGACCGATTCTCATGAAACATGGATAAGAACACGGACTAACTCAGTTTTCAAACAAAAAAAAAAACAAAATCTAAATCGGTTCATCCGTTCGGGAGTTACGATGCCACAGACAGACACACACACACAGACAGACAGACAGACACGTCAAACATAACACCCCGTCGTTTTTGCGTCGGGGGTTAAAAAACTGGCCAAGAGCGTGTCGGGCCACGCTCAGTTCCGTAGTTTCTCGTATTTTTCTTAAAAATTATTCAACCTATCAAGTTCAAAACAATTTTCCTAGAAAGTCTTTATAAAGTTCTACTTTTGTGATTTTGACACATTTTTTTAAACTTTTGGAACGATTATTACCGAAAATATTAACAAAAAAAAAACATGCATGTAAAATACCTACAGAGTTTGTAATATGAATAGCAAATTATAAAACTATGGTTAATGCTATTTAATCCTATATCAAGTACCTATACCTACTATTATTATTTTTACCCATACGAACTATAATAGAAATGCAAATTGTAATATGATGATGTGACGTGTAAATTATTATTTCTCAAACATGCAATGAAATATTGTCTTTACGTTCCTTAAAATGGGCTGGGAAGTATCGCTTTTTGGGCGCAACAACTCGAGAGGACTGTAAAGGGATTTCATATTATTTTTTAGGCCTAGGCCTGCAAAGTAACTTTTTTTTATAAAATATTGTCCTTTAGAGCATTTTTTTTTTATTTCATTGTATGTTTGAGAAAAGCACTATACATGCCTCGGCGTGAAAACGGATTCCCGGCCTCGTATCCCTATCCGGCCTCGCTCGCACGCTCGCTCGGCCGTATATACCCACTTGGCCGGAAATCCTCATTTTCCCGGCCTCTGATGTAATGTAGGTACTATTTATGAATAAATGATTGAATTGAATTCATCATCATCCTCCTTGCGTTATCCCGGCATTTGCCACGGCTCATGGGAGCCTGGGGTCCGCTTTGACAACTAATCCCAAGATTTGGCGTAGGCGCTAGTTTTACGAAAGCGACTGCCATCTGACCTTCCAACCCGAAGGGCAACTAGGCCTTATTGGAATTAGTTCGGTTTCCTCACGATGTTTTCCTTCACCGAAAAGCGACTGGCAAATATCAAATGACATTTCGGACGTAAGTTCCGAAAAACTCATTGGTACGAGCCGGGGTTCGAACCCGCGACCTCCTGATCGAAAGTCGCACGCTCTTACCGCTAGGCCACCAGCGCTTCAATTGAAATGATTGAACTGAATTGAGTTATCAAAAAAAATATTTTCGGAACCCTCTTTCATTTTTAAATACCTATCCAACAATATACTATTACACGTTAGGACAGGAAGGAAAAAAATCACTCCCCACTTTACGTGTAGGAGGGGGTACCCTGATAAAAAAAAAATTCCACTTTTTATTTTACCACTTTGTCGGCGTGATTGATATACATACTGGTACCAAATTTAAGCTTTCTAGTGCTAAAACGGTCACTGAGATTATCCGCGGACGGACGGGCAGACATGGCTAAACTATAAGGGTTCCTAGTTGACTACGGAACCGTAAAAAGGAACTAGGTGCTATTAGGGTAACGCTAACAAAGCTTTTGAAAACAGTTAAAGTAAATTGTATAGTTTCTAGGGGAAAAATGTAATCCTAAAGGCAAAAAATGTAATAACACCTTAAATCTGCAGATTATAGTTATTTGTTATACAAGGGGGCAAAGTTGTATTTTAACGCCGAGTGTGGACGAGACACGAGAAGTAAAATACATTTGCACCCGAGAGTAACACAAAACTTTTCCCCTCACTATAGCGAGGAAACTACAACGCAAAAAAATAAAACCGCCTTCAAAAATAAGCGCGTTACAAAACACGGAGAAACTAAAAAGCAAAAAATAATAAACCTTTGAATTCAGATTTCTTATCGTATTGCAATAATCTA
Source organism: Leguminivora glycinivorella (assembly GCF_023078275.1). Classification (NCBI taxonomy): domain Eukaryota; kingdom Metazoa; phylum Arthropoda; class Insecta; order Lepidoptera; family Tortricidae; genus Leguminivora; species Leguminivora glycinivorella. Next base: position 22,201,797 of record NC_062978.1, on the reverse strand, counting down.
AACATCCAAATTATAAACAAATCAATTATTTTTGCAGTCGGTACCAGACCTGTTCGTCGCCTTGCTATTGCCTGTTTGCCCCACCCAACCATACGCAGGCTGGCACCGACTCCAAAAATAATTGATTTGTTTATAATTTGGATGTTTAGATTATTGCAATACGATAAGAAATCTGAATTCAAAGGTTTATTATTTTTTGCTTTTTAGTTTCTCCGTGTTTTGTAACGCGCTTATTTTTGAAGGCGGTTTTATTTTTTGTTAAAAAAGTTTAATTATTTGTTGATTTTTAGTGGTTCCTATTGATATTATATGTATCAGTCCGAATACATGTACACTAGTGAAAGAATTATCCTTTAACTCCTAACCATTGAGGAGTTGACCTTCCATCATCAGCTCAGCCACATAAAATTATTACCATCAGGCGTAAATACTGGTTTACCTTTGATAAATACACTGAAAACATTACATGTGCCTATAACATTTGAAGATTTCCCTCGATTTCTCCAGGATCCCATCATCAGACCCTGACTTGGTGCCAATGGGACCATCTCGGGGTTATACCCGTTCGATCAAAAAAAAAATTTTGAAAATCGGTCCACAATTCTCGGAGATATCGAGGAACATACATACAAAAAAAAAAAAAAAAAACATTCAGTCGAATTGAGAACCTCCTCCTTTTTTGAAGTCGGTTAAAAATGCGTTTATCACTGCTTCCAGTAGTTCTTCCACAGGTGGTAAATCATCGTCATCACTAGATTCACTTCACTTTTATCAATTTTAAGGCAGTAAAAATGACTATATTCAAGGTCAAATTACTTTATCCACTAGTGGATAAAAATGCGTTTTTACCCGCTGGTATTAAAGGACAAAACTCGTGTTTCCGAGCTAGTGAGGGGAAAAGTAAATTGTATAGTTTCTAGGGGAAAAATGTAATCCTATAGACAAAAAATGTAATGACACCTTAAATCTGCAGATTAATATTTATAAATGGAACACTGCGACGTAAGATGACGAGTGTCAGCTGAAGGAAATGTTCGTTTCCGTGACAGATTCATTTATTTTGTCATTTCCTTTCGCTTGGTTTCTTAAAATAAGTCTTTCATTTAAGTATTTCTAGTCTTGCGAGGTAAAATGTTTTTTAACCTCCGACGCAAAAACCACGGGGTGTTATAAGTTTGACAAATCTGTCTATCTGTCTGTTTGTGTGTATGTCTGTCTGTGGCATCGTAACTTCCGAACGGATGAACCGATTTAGATTTTTTTTTTGTTTGAAAGCTGAATTAGTCGAGAGTGTTCTTAGCCTTAATGTTTCATGAAAATCGGTCAACTATGTCGCGGTCGGGGTTTTTCAAAATTTTTATTTTCTAGAAGAAAATATTGAGATTGAACGCTCAATTTGTCACTTTTTACAGCGTTAACTAACCGCCCGCGTCAAGTAACCTCACCACGAGTTTGACTAAAAGTCGCAGTGGCAATGTCGCAAATGTAATGCAGCTACAGTTGCCATGCCTCATAAACGTCACTTTTGTGACGAGCTCGATCGTGAAGGAAAATAAAGCTTCCGCCACACATAAAGCGTTAGCGCGCATTGCACTTGCAATCCGCGTGCAATCCGCTCGCAATCCACGTTAGTTCCTACTGGCATCCGCTGGGCGCAACGCCAGCGTCCGTCCGGCGCACCGCTATCACTGCGCTCCGCTAACGCTCCGCCGACGCTCTCAAAACGCGTATGTGTGGCCGAGCTTTAAATGTAAGTTTTCGTTGTAGATACTCGCTCTGTATCGCTGTTAAATTTTCCCATACAATTCAAGTTTTTCTAACGCTTACGCCATTGAGTATCCTATTATAAAGTCATGGTATCCCCACTTTACTATTTGCTAACCCCCACGCAAAAATGACGGGGCGTTATAAGTTTGACGTGTGTGTGTGTCTGTCTGTCTGTCCGACTGTCTGTCTGTCCGCCTTGGCACTGCAACTAGCTGCTTGGTGTGTTGTGCCTTGGCCGCGAGAGTATGTCGGTGCGAGATAGACTACCCGTCCTTAGAAGAAGACGTTATCTATCTCGCGGCGACATACTCTCGCGCCCATCATGTGCTAGACCTACTGGCACTCGGATCTTACAAACATAAACGGATTACAACAGAAAGTATAATCAAATGATAGTAAAAGTATACCTAATAATTATGCAAATCTCAACGTAATAGGTCGCAACCTCCCTTTCACACTTTCCTCGAATTAATCTGTCTTCCCACTCCAACTTCAATCACGTCTAATCAATTCTGAGCTTTAAGATTTAGTAATAAGGTCTGTCTTTTCCCTCTTAAGCCGTCAAATCAATTTGGGATGAATTTTATGAACTCAACGTCGATGAAAGGTTTTACAATTACATTAATATCTTGTAGAAGTTTGCTTGGAAAATTATAATAACCAGGTTAATATTAATGTTTCTGAGTGTATGAAAATTAAACTTGTCAAGGTTTTGATATTGACAACATATCAGCACGACAAAGTCACTGCCAATCGTACCATTAGAATAGAAATGTATTTAGCTTATTATGTTTTTAAACGAATTCTTTAGACTTTAGAAACGGGCCAGAGGATCTGGGCTTGGGGGCGTCTAAATATTCTACCGTGTAAACAGGCAACTCACGTTGATGATTGCCTACAAGACAGTATCCTAGAAAATCGGGGTATATTGATCAAATACCGCAAATTAACAAAACTTTTAGTGCTTAGTCCGTCTAAATCTTAATCGCACAACTCGTACCGTGTAAACAGGCCTTAACGCCGTAACTCGGGGCACGGGCCCCGGTTAATAAATACGCAAACGACTTTAATGATTGCCTAATAGAGACCGGAAAGAATTCCATTGTGACATGGTTGCATGTTTACTGCCACCCTGGAGTCTGGTTCCGATGGGTTTATGAGTCCAACCCTGGGTAGGAGTAAGTACATTAGTTAACCGTTATTAAATACCAAAGACATATGTAACTCCGTATAGACAGATAAAGTCTAAGAAAAAAACGTACCTCAGTACCTACCATACAGAAAAAGGTACGGCGGCCTAGATGGCATCACACCTTTGGGGTACGCTCAGCTAGATGGCGCTAATATTAATATTTGACATTTTAACACATATCAAGCTAATAATATGGCCCTAATTGTCAAAACTGAGGTTCAAAAGTTTTAAGCCTCTGTCAAGAGATGGCAGTCTATACACTGTGATTACACATTTTACTTTGACAATAACTCTCTATAATAATCGATCCTCTTTGTTACATACTTATTGAAATATGTATTTAAATACTTACGAGTCTTAGGACCCACTGCACGTGGCCTGTGGGCAGCCACGAGAGCCTGATGCGGATTAGATACTTTACACACCGATCGTGTATGTTACTAATATCGAATTTCTTATAATAAAAACACAAAATAGCGAATTCTACTAACAATATAATATAGATTGATGGATTTATCATTCTCAGAAGTCATTGGTATGAAAATTACATACCACATCATTATTTTACTATTTGAATCCCACAGGACTGCCCTGCATAACTCGGGTATACGAGTTGTTTTAAAAATGAAACATAAGTTAACCAAATTCTTACTCTTTTTCATATGCACCTATACCTATTGTAAATTTCATCGACATCGCAATAGCCCTTTTTTTTAATTAATGAAATAAATATGCAAATGGGTCCGAATTTTTTTTTATAGCCTATAATGTGTCCCACTGCTGGGCAAAGGCCTCCCCTGTTTTCCGCCACTCGTCACGGTTCTGTGCATGCTCTCGCCAGCCGCTAAAAAAAAACCAGCACTCACCCGCCGCCACGAAAAATAAAAGATTATTTTCCGCTACTGTATCTAACGCGACTTGACCTTGACGTACTCGCGCGCGAGAGATATAATATCATATCCCAGAGGGGCCAGAGGCAGTGATAAGTTCGACTCCCCTAGCCAGGAGCAGTAACACGGCCCGTTTAGTTACGACCGCGCACTGTTGTACGAGTAACTGATAACAGATTGGGGCTTAGATTTGCGAGGTTGCGGTCGACAGTTATTGTCAGATTGTACGAGATATTGTTACTGTACCTATCTATTACACTGGCCTATTTTATATTATATCTACGTGGCGACGATTCAAATATAATTCCAACTTGGGACAACTAAATTTAACCATGACTCATCCAAGCCATCGAAATTTTCCACCAGGATTGAAGTCTTGGTGGCTCAGTTGGCAGAGTGCTGGAGTATTGACCCAGATTACGTGAGTTCAAGTCTCACCCAAAGCCATGATTTTCCACTTTTCAATTGATTCTAATTCTAGTGGAATCGATTGTATACGTTTCTGATTGTCAAAAAGTTTTTGGGACAACTCCTTTGTTAGACGCTCGTTTTCTACATAAGTTTTTTTTTTATTATTATTATAAACTGGCCAGTGATTGACCTTAGTGTGTTTTCACATTATCCGATCCGATATCGGATGTCGGGCCTATATCCCATACATTACAGGCGCCATCTTGGATTTTTCTATTGAAATCCTTCCGACATCCGATATCGGATCGGATAATGTGAAAACGGTCTTAGTCGCACCTGATGGAAAGTGACGACAAGGCCGAGGTTGTAGCTCACTGGTTCAGTAATAGCCTATTCACTCTTGACTTGAATTCACCCAGATTGTATTCGCCCGGTGTTGCCGGGGAATAACGGGATTATGTCGTAAAACTCCAGATTTTGTAGAAAACGATGTATTAAAAGGTCTTTACAATGAATATCGACAATGAATATTGACAGGAAAAATTATATGACATAGAACAATTGAAATTTGAAATATATACAGATGAAAAAGGAACTACAAATCATCCTCTTCGCTGCATTGCTATTAAAATTTGAGTAGGAACTTCGCGATTTAGATCTTCCTCTAAACATGCCCCCGGGCGTTGAAAGCTAGCCTTTCAACCAGACTCGCTTGTTGCCACCGGGAGTGGGCAAATCTTACTGAAGGACCTGCGTATCAGTCCATCTGCAGTCCTTATATCTGCTACTCTAGCAATTCCGTCGCTTTCGGGATGTGTAGCGACGACTCGACCCAATTTCCACTTCAAAGGTGGTAGGTTGTCCTCCTTGATGAGGACCAGGGTATCCACCTGTAGAGCGTCACTGTTCGTGCGCCATTTTGTTCTGACTTGGAGCTCAGATACGTATTCTTTACTCCATCTGCTCCAAAAATGCTGCCGTAATTGCTCAATACGTTGGTAACGACTGAGGTGATTGAATTTATGATCTCTGATGTCTTTTACCGGCAATGAGGTTAAGGGACGCCCAATCAGAAAATGACCCGGAGTGAGCGGCAGCAGGTCTTGCGGATCTGATGACATGGGAGTAAGTGGCCGAGAATTCAAGATCCCTTCTATCTGGACCAGCACAGTGTTGAGTAGCTCGTACGTTAAATTACAATCTCCCAGCACTCTTTTTAAATGAAATTTGGTACTTCACACCGGCTTCCCAAAGGCCTCCTGAATGTGGTGAATATGCCGGAATAAAATGAAAGTTAATCTTTTCGTGAGCTGCAGTCTCTGCCAATGAATTGCAGTTGCCCTTCAAGAACTTAGATAGCTCGTTGTATGCGCCCACAAATGATGTGCCGTTATCAGAATAAATATCTGATGGCAGACCACGACGAGAGACAAAACGACGTAACGCTGCCAAGTAACAGTCACTGGTTAAATCACCAACTAACTCCAGGTGCACTGCTTTGGTGGTGAAACATACGAAAATTGCTATGTACACCTTTACAAGCCTACATCCACGGCCCTGACGACTAGCAGAAGTCAGAGGGCCAGCATAATCAACACCAACAGTCTTAAATGGCATGCCTGGATCAAGACGTGACGCTGGCAGGTTGCCCATCAACGGCGCGACAATCTGACCTTTCATACGAACGCATTTAAGACATTTTTGAAAACACGATTTCGCTAAGTTAGTCCCACCGATTGGCCAATATTCATCTTTAATAGATGATAATAATGATTGTGGGCCTGCGTGCAATAACCTCTTGTGTTCAGATTCAAATAACAATTTCGTGAATCGGTGTTTAGCATGAATCACAATCGGATGCTTTTTCTCAAATGAAAAGTTAGAGTTATCGATTCGACCTCCTACACGCATTATTTTCTTGTCATCCAAAAATACGTTAAATTTAAGCAAAGGGCTTTTCTTTGGAAGACACTGACTGCTCAATAATATATTATATTCTGGAAATGATTCCGTTTGAGAGACCCTAATAACTATATTTAATGCGGATCTCAAATCCCTAACATTTAAGTAAGTTGTTGAAGTATTTTGCTTTCTACACAAACTCACAAAGCGCATAATATACGCGACGGTTCGAATAAGCTGTGATAAATTAGAAAATCGAGAGAAATCAATAAAATCGTCACCGCATACATCTCGATTATTCGTAACACTCGCGTGAAGTACAACTTCAGGCCGAGTTTCAGGTAACACCTGCCCTACTACCGGACTTGCCGGCCATTGCGTCTTATCCTGTTTTAAGAATGTAGGACCTGACCACCATATATCCAGAGTCTTTAGAACTCTGGCAGGTACCCCACGAGAAACGTGATCAGCAGGATTGTCATGTGTTGGCACATGCCGCCATGTAGAGTTTCCAGTCTTTTCTAATATTTCCGCTACACGATTGCGAACAAAGGGTTGTAACTTGCTAGGTAACATTCGCAACCAGCCTAGCACAATTGTGGAATCTGTCAAAAAAGTGACACTTGTAAAACTAAGTCTTAGCGAGTCAACTACCTTTTCATATAATCGAACTCCGGCTAACGCACCACAAAGTTCGAGCCTCGGGATAGTCGTGGGCTTATTGATTGGGGCCACGCGACTCTTAGCTAATAGTAGCTTAACCACTACGTCCCCTTTCTCATCGATGCTCCTCAAATATAAGCAAGCGCCATACGCCCGCTCGGATGCATCTGTGAATATATGACATTCAACTTCCTTATATGACTCACATAAAACTAATCGTGAAATGCGAATGTCATTGAGACAAGGTAGATCGAAGGCAATATCTTCCCAAAGCTTAATTATGTCAGGAGTTAACTTCTGATCCCATGAGAGTTTCAGTAGCCATAAGCGTTGCAACAACATCTTCATGCGAATGACACAAGGAGCCAGCATACCAGTAGGGTCAAATATTTGTGCCACTGCTGACAGCAAATCTCGTTTAGTGTTTCCGACAAGTGAACATTTACCAACCGGGAAACACAATTCATCAGACCCTGGATGCCAGCTAAGTCCCAAGGTTTTACTTGGTTCAGTGCCAATATTTAAATTTAATTGAGACGTATCAGAGTCGGCCATGAGTTGGGGTTCATTAGACTTCCATTTTCTTAAATTCATACCCGCTGATGCTAGAGAGCACGTAACCTTGCTTTTAATCGAACACAACTCTTGCAAATCATCCCCGCCAGTGAGCAGATCATCGACGTAAAAGTCGTCAAGGATGATCTCGCGAACGACTTCATCTTCACACTCAAGACCCAACTGTTTTAAACACCGAGTTGCCAAATAGGGTGCACTGGCAGTTCCGTATGTGACGGTGTTTAGCTCGAAGATCTTCAAAGGTTTTGACGGGTCATCACGCCACAAAATCCGCTGTAAGTATCTGTCATCAGGATGAACTACTATTTGCCTATACATTTTTTCAACGTCCGCTGAAAGAATGTACTTATGTTGCCTGAATTGAAGCAATATAGATAAAAGGTCGTCCTGTACAGTGGGCCCTACCATCTGAATATTATTCAGAGATACCCCAGAGCTGGTAGGAGCACTAGCATTGAACACTGCCCTCAGTCTCGTAGTGGTACTTTCCCTTAAAATCCCACGATGACTGATGTAGTACGCTTTCTGCTCTAATCTAGACTCTTTGCACTCACTCATGTGACCAAGTGACTCGTATTCTGCCATAAACTCTTTATACATGTCTCTAAAAGTAGGACGTGAATCAAATCTACGTTCTAGTGACAAGAAGCACTGTTTAGCGCGGTTAAAAGAATTTCCTAGGACGCTAGGATCCTCCTTCAACGGTAACCGCACGCAAAATTTGCCATTTTCCAACCTAGTGACAGTTTCGGTGAAATGCTTCTCGCACGCCTTCTCCTCGGGGGAATAATGAGCGTCTTTATTACAGATCTCTTCAAGCTGCCAAAACCGTGACAGTTGAGTTTGAATCTCATCATTTATCAAGTTGGCGTTAGAGTTAGAAATGACATTAGTGAAATGACATTTAATAGGTTGCGACGAAGTTGACGCATGGCCGCTCATCAACGGACCAGCTACTATGTATCCCAATTTGGTTTCACATAGAACAGTTCGTTCATCACCTAACTCAATTTTGTGTGACCCTAACAGCGCCCAAAATAATTCACCTCCAATCAAAATATCAATTTCAGATGGGGTGTGAAAGTTAGGATCAGCCAAGCGCAGATCAGTCGGTATATTTAAACGCGACAAGTTTTGAGAATCAATCTGGTTATAAGGTGTGGGATCCGTTATAGATGGCAGCACACAACACAGCAGACGAGTAGAGTAGGTATCATCTAACGACTTGATCGGTACTTGGCATAGGTTACCTACAGGCGTCGTCAACTTGTTCACTCCCATAATCGACTTATCTACCTGATAAGCATCTATATTTAACTGACGACACAACTTCTCAGTTATAAGACTTGTTGCGCTGCAATTGTCTAGCACTGCCTTTACAATAAATTCGCGATTATTTTTATCATAGACTTTAATCAATGCAGTTGCTAGTAGCACGACGTCTTGCTCAGGTGCGGACGACTGAGACGCTGATGCTGTACTCATGCTGGCTGCTAACGTAGTGATGGGCGCGCGCTCCACCCCCGACGCCACCTGCGTCGATGAAGTGCCTGCCTGCGCTCCGGACCGCTCACATGAACTTGATCCTGCATTCAAACTATGATCTGCGAGATGAATAAGCGTGTTATGTTTACGCTTACATAACTTACACCCTGGTTTCTTGCACTGGTTGGCATAGTGACCGCCACGGAAACAGTTGAAACATACCTTATAAGTCGGCAACAATTTAAGTCGCTCGTCATTACTTAAGGCAAGAAACTGAGCGCAATTGTTTAAAGTGTGTTCACCACTACATTTCGGACACGGCTTAGCCATGGAAGTAACACATTGTTTGGCGGTTTGTGTAGAAAGCAAAGTCCTATGTTTCGACGCGGTTTTAGCCGGCTGACTCGATTGACCGGCGCCTGAAGCGCTCGACAACTCCAAAGTTTCAATTAAGTCTGCACGATTACGCATAAAATTGATAAAACTATCAAATGAAACAGGTCTATTTTTATCTAAGCTTCCTTTATGTTCTTCCCATTCACGAAATGTCACACTATCTAACTTTTTACTAATAATGTGAATTAACAGCGTATCCCAATGCTTAACAGGCTCGCCTAGTGACTCTAAGCATCTTAGATTTTTATTAACTTCATCCATGAGGCGTTTTAAGTGCACAGACGACTCTTTTGTGATCGACTCAATGTTAAATAATGCCGACACGTGATTTTGCAACAGTAATCTTTTATTGTCATACCGTTCACACAAGAGTGTCCATGCTACTGCGTAATTGGTCTCGGAAAACTCGACAGATTGTATGACTAAGGCCGCAGAGCCTTCCAACGATGCTCGCAAGTAATGAAATTTATTAATGTCATCGATGTCATCGTTCGAGTGAATTAAACTTGTAAAGGTGTCCCTGAAACCTAGCCAACCTTCGTATGCGCCTTGGAACTTTGGCAACTGTATAGTTGGAAGCTTAACGAGTTTTTTATTTGCTGTACCACACCGCGACTCGCGATTGCTACAAGATTCAAATTCATCGCGTTTTTTATTGAATTTGTCGAGCATCTCGTGGGCCTGCGCGAGCACAGAAAAATAATTTGTTAAGAACTCGTCGCGGTCTGCCAAATATGCGTCTATATTTTCAGCGCTACATTCTAACTGAGTCTGCACACTATCGTAGAGCTCATACAACGATTCTATCTTACCTGTGCGCAGCTGCAGCTGATTGGCTTCGACTTGAGTAAGAGACGACAGAGACGACTCCTTTAATTTAGCTAGGTAATTGGAGAAAACTGTCAGTTGACCTTTATAACTGCCTCTTTTCCGAATTAAATCTTTTTCATCAGCCATTTTGGGAAGCTGGTGTGCGTAGACCTTGAATGAAACAAGAAATTAATATGATATACCTACGCACTTTTGAACATTCACAATAAAACAATATTCACTAACCTGGAGTTCATAAAGCCCTACCTATAAAATACCTGAACTGAGAGTGCTGGTCCTAATAAAGATTCCTCGCACACTCAACACTGGCGTATTCTCCGATGTCCTGAAGATTCCTCCACAGGGCTCGGCAGCCGTAACGAATCCGCAGTGAGATGGTAATTTACGGTGGTTCCCTCTCGGTCCTTCTATAATTCCTGGTTCCTTTATTATTATCCGGTTTGCTTATGGACCATGTTGCCGGGGAATAACGGGATTATGTCGTAAAACTCCAGATTTTGTAGAAAACGATGTATTAAAAGGTCTTTACAATGAATATCGACAATGAATATTGACAGGAAAAATTATATGACATAGAACAATTGAAATTTGAAATATATACAGATGAAAAAGGAACTACAAATCATCCTCTTCGCTGCATTGCTATTAAAATTTGAGTAGGAACTTCGCGATTTAGATCTTCCTCTAAACACCCGGGAATTCCCGGGAATTATGAATACCTCGTAAAAGATGGTACTAGAATTTTGTATCTGTTCAGTAATAATGTTGATAACGCCTAGTGACCGTTTCAGGTGCTGTTGGACCTTCGTATTTTAAATGGAGTGTCAAATGTACAGAAAATGACCCTGGCTGGACGTTAGACGAATATACAACTAGGGAACAAATCAAATTATTTTATTTAATATTTTTTGATTTGTTCTTTTTTCAAGTAGTCACACCACTATATACAAATTATAAACTGAAATAGATATCATACACGAAAGAAAAAACGACAAGGCCCACTGGTGGCCGAGCCGGGAATCGAACCCGGGTCTTCAGCTTACGCGGCTAACGTCTTCACCACTAGACCATGCACCCGCCCGCCATTGTATCCGACGAAATTTCTCTAGTGTATGTTATCTCTTATAAGGCTAGGCGCCTTTTGACCTAACTCTAAAGGCGAGCAATTAGTGCTTGCACCTCCTATATGAATCCTTTGCAGGATTACGCTATAGCGAGAGAGATGGTGCTTGTACCTCCCTTCAGTGGGCCTTGTCGTTTTTTCTTTCGTGAATATGTCTGTCTTCCTAGTAAAGGCTAACAATTCCTAATAGCTGGAAAGCTACTAAAACGCCCGGTTTCCCTCGAAGTACATGTATCAATAAAGAACGACTTTACGGCCTATATTGGCCGAGTTGAGTGAGAACGCACTCGAGGGACACGTTAGTCTAGTCAATGAAGCGTTTTTTTTTTAAGTTTTTCCTTTTACTTGAAGTTATCTATTTTTTACCCAAACACTATCTTAAATTAAGTTAATTTAAATCAGTTTATAAGTTTATAACTTTAAAAAAAAAGTTCATTTATAAATTTTTCAACAACTAATGTCTCATACTTTGACATCAATTTCGTAATTTAGACGCACTTTGAATGCTTTATTTATACATAATGCTTATTTTAAACGTTTTGGCCGTGAAATGAGCTTCCTGCCGAGGTTTTCCCGTTTTGTCTAAGATTTTTAGTATGAAATTCTTCAAAAACGTACACTGTACAGACTTCTAAAGTATCGGCAACGCGCAAGTAACATCTCTGGAGTTTCAAGCGTCACTGCTTAGCATCAGGCGGCCCATATGCTTGTTTGCCAACATGTATTATAATTATAAATCTTGCAATCCTAGAACTTCCTGTTTACGTAATTTCAACTTTAATATTAACATGGCTAAGAACACTCCCGACTTACTCAGCTTTCAGACAAAAAAAACTAAATCCAAATCGGTTCATCCGTTCGGGAGCTACGATGCCACAGACAGACACACACACAGACAAACAGACAACCAGACAGACAGACACACGTCAAACTTATAACACCCCGTCGTTTTTGCGTCGGTGGTTAAAAACAGAAAATTACGGAGGAAATATCTTTGGCAACGAAGTCTTATGATGACTGGGGTAGCAGACGCGTTGAGCAGCATAGCTCCCCAGGGTCTGAGAAACGATTGAAAGCTTCGACTAACAGCTCCCATCTCAAGTTTACAAATATAAAGCTCTATATACCGTGTTTTTTTGTTTTCCGCTAAATTCGACATGTCGTTAGGTTCGTTATCAGTAGGCCTAGCACATGATGGCCGCGGGAGTATGTCGCCGCGAGATAGATGCCACGTCTTCTTCTAACCGTATTAATGACATAAGGACGGGTAGTCTATCTCGCGGCGACATACTCCCGCGGCCATCATGTGCTAGGCCTACAGGAATCACCCTGTAATTATATCACTTTTTATACATAATAAATGAATTAATTAGTGTGACAGACCCCTAGGAATAATATTCAACTTAGTGTCAAGTGATTGATGGCTCATGTCAAAACAAATAACATTAGGAAGTGGTAAAGGCTGTCACACAGGTTTTTAGTAATTATTTTTATTTTTTTCATAACTCAATAACCGTAAGAATTTCTTAGAAAAATTAATTGTATTTGATCTAAAGAACAGTCCCTTAAAATTAACGGAATTCAATAAAAACAGGGTGTATACATATGTATGTGTTGTACTCTTCAGAACATTAAAAAGGTAAATCCTTTTTAATGTTCTGAAGAGTTCATTAGGTTATTACACTACTAATATTGTCTTCGGTTACCGCGATAGTTACTCATGAAATAAAACTATGTAAACGGATTAAATCGCGTATAATGAATTTAAAATACATCCCGACGTTTCGAACTCTTCACAGCGTTCTCTTCTTTACAGCGTTCGTGGTCAACGGGTGACTCATTATACGCGATTTAATTCGTTTACATAGTTTTATTTCATTATTACACTAACTGTTTAATTCAGACATTAAATACGTAATCAATTGTCTGACTCAAATCAAACAGCAGGGTTAGCACATGAGAGTATGTCGCCGCGAGATAAATCACACGTCTTCTTCTAATTGTAATAATTACATAAGGACGGGTAGTCTATCTCGCGGCGACATACTCTCGCGCCAATCATGTGCTAAGCCTGCAGAAGTGCAGATAAATATACAAGGTGCTCGCGAGGAATCCATATAACTTTAACGGCATATTCTTGGTCACATTTTAAGACTAAAATGTCATATAAACTTTTCTAGATTTCGTCTAGTTTCAGAGTTATTGCCAATTAAAAAAAAACATTTCCGTATTGTTACTCAGAAAAGGTCTTCTTAACGGCGCTGATGCGCAGTTGTGGAGCATAGTCTCACAGTAGTCATTGATGTCAAAATGTGACAAGAAAAACTTCCAAAAAATTTGGTTGTTAGAAAAATAAATTAAGGAACTCATTTTAATTGCCAACTTCATGGATAAAAATTACTTTATATGTGAAAATACGTCCAAAAAAGTAAAAAAAAAAAAAAAAAATTTTGCGAAAAATTTTAAAATTCATATAACATTTTTTCATTCTTTTGGCCTCAGAAACGCGTGGTTCAAGTTATGCGGGTTCCTCGCGAGCACCTTGTATATACTAGCTTTTTCCCCCGCGGTTTCGCTCGTGTTAGAAAGAGACAAAAAGTAGCCTATGTCACTCTCCAGTCTCCATCCCTTCAACTATCTCCACTTAAAAAATCACGTCAATTCGTCGTTCCGTTTTGCCGTGAAAGACGGACAAACAAACAGACACTCACACTTTCCCATTTATAATATTAGTATGGATTCATATTATATCTGTGGAACTAAAGACGTCTATAGGCTACGATGACTACTTACTATCATTGTTTGCCACCGATGTAAAAAAAGAGTGGTTTTGATTCAACAAACGTAGGTAACTACTTAGAGTTTTCAAGATGTCGAAGCCAAATATAAGGACTGTATCGTTAAGTATAAGGACAAAACAAACCTCGTCTAAATGTTGACATGTGCATAATTTTGTATTATTATGTTCCGAGAGTATGATCTTAAGGTATTGGTAAGTACTATTTGATATAAGAAGGTCTGATATTTTTTTTATTTTAGGGACTTTATGGTACTTTCATTAAGGTCTAGCAAATAAATTTCGGACAACCCCTATCTGGCTTAATTTGAGAATATTTCAATGACTCTTTGTACGATTTCAACAAACAAAGGTTAATATGCTGCCAAAATATATTCTTTAAGAGTCCTCTTCATGATTTTTCCAATTGGGTACTTGTAGAATAAATGCGGCGAATTTATATAATTTAAAAAAACGCAATTTTGAGCAACGTTCCGGATTGCCGTAAATTTTTGATGCTAGCAGGATGAGAGAAACAGATAAAAAAATTAGCCATAGGCCAAAGTCTAATTGACATTCATGGTGTTTGAACAATGCTTAAACCAGATCGATATAAACACATCGGTCACAGTCAGGTCTAATACAACGACCTCTGGTAAAGGTGTGCCCTTTACCCATAGACTAGCTTATTCTTAAAATACTTCGTATTTGGTGGGCGGAATGATCGATCCGGACACCATACTCACTTTAGTTTAGGTATATATTTAGGTATTTTTGAATTCATGTCCTTTCTCTTATATCGTAAAATGGAACGCAAATCTATTAGCGACAGTACGTAGGGTAGTTTCTTCGAATTAATTTGACATTTATAAAAGCCAGTTGAAGGTAGATCGAATTTGATGGCTGCTCATTGCCCTGTGCGCAAGCTCGTTCGTCGCGAAAATCAAAAACTCGCTAAAATTGTCGATTGAGGTGATCAAGGCCCTCACCGCGACGTCTCCAGCACCAGCCCGCCATCGAGGAGAGTCGGTACCGACCAGCTGTTCGCCGAGCGGAGACAGGGTGAGTTGGCCTTTCGATTTGATTCGCTTTCACTGGCATAGATCGTTAGATTTTCTCAACTACAATTTCCCTACTCGAGGGCGATTGTACATTTGTTCCTTCGACCGCGGATCCTCCTAAAACTGAGAACAGCTAACCTGTCTCGGGGCCAGGAGTGACGTAGAACCACTTTCGTTTCGTTAAAACTGTCGCTAATTTCGTTTCGTTACCATAATATCGTTAGTTTCGTTTCGCTCATATACATACATAGATACATCGCAAAATTACATACTTAATCTTTGCAATCGATCACTTCGCTTTCGTACCTACCTAGCTTCCAAAGTCCGACAATAAGTAATCATTCATTTCAACTGCTTTAGACATAATTACCTCAAAACAGGAACTTTCTGGATACTAAGTTATTTCAAATTTCGATTTTCGAACGATCAAAATTGATGATGCAATCATATTATACGACCAAATAAAGTAGGTGTTAAATTTGTTGTCATAACCCGTTAAAATAGGATACTTCGTAATTTGGTCGGATAACACTGCACCGCGTGCTATTTTTGTGATTACGTAATAATAACCAACCTACATAGTATTGAATTGGGACTTTAAGAATAGCGATAATTACATTTAGTTATTGTTATTTTGTAAAGTGGATAATACATAATAGTTAGACAAATATAATTTACATAAAAGTACGAAAACATAAGATAAATTAGTAATATTGTTTACCACGTATTTAGTCTATACATATATCGTGCATTATTATTGAATAATGACCACAGATAGATGTCCATTATTATTCACATAGGCAAATCACATAGTTTTTAATCCTAATCAATTAACTACTTTCTGCTAAATAATTAATTACGTTACGTACTCATAATCGGCACAAGCCCACAAAGTATTCGCGGACTTAACTCCTATCCATTAGGGTCTATTTTCCAACGGCAGCACATATCACTGCGAACCGAACTGCTTGTTTTTCTAATTGAAATAATTTACCTAACTAGTGTTTTTGTCTTCCCTTTATTAAACTCATTTAAAAATAATACGTTAGTTTAGGCACTCATCGTTATAAATAATTACTCTCACTTATCAATTGAAAGAAATATTTTCTGTAATAGTGTCGTAGCTGGTGGACCTTACACCATAGTAAATAAGGTTGAAAATTGTTTGTACTACAAGTTGTTTTATATGTCGAATAGGTTACATTTACATTAGATTAACGTGGTTATTACATATTTGAAGTGACAATGTCTAAGGCACTCGCACGTCGTAATTTGCAATTAAAACGTGAAATATCGATCAAACGGATCGATGAATGTTTAGCGGCCGGATTACAGGCTAAGGTGGATTCCTCGCGATTACCGTTGTTTATGTCTAGATTTAGCAAAATAGACGGCTATTGTTCTAGTTTTGAAACCCACCACATGAAACTCATTTCGGAAATAATAGATGCGAACGAGTTAGAACAGGAGGATGTCGTGCGTCAAGAATTTGACGACAAATATTTTCAAATAATTGAAATTCACACTTCGTTGTCCTCCGCGACCACTACCGAGGGCGAGACAAATAGAACCGATTTGTCCGTCAAGTTGCCTCGTTTGAATCTCGTCCACTTCGATGGTAACATTAAATCATGGGGAACATTTTACGATATGTTTAACACAATGGTACATCAAAACAAACGACTGTCAAATATTGAGCGGTTCTCAATTTTGATGACACTTCTTTCGGGTGAACCATTGCAATTGTTAAAAGGTTTTCCTTTATCGGATAGCAATTATTTAGATGCCTACGCGGCCTTGATCGATCGATACAACAACAAACGAAAATTAGCTTTTCGTCATTGGGAGGAAATTCAGAACGCTTCGTTGAAATCTAATTCTCCCAGTGAATTACGTCGACTGGTAGACACCTTCAAAGAAAACATCGCGGTTTTGAAAAACTTAAGATTTCCCGTCAACGATTGGGACTTCCCATTGTTCTATTTGTTGATCAATAAATTGGACCAGGACACCCGCCGTCGTTTTGAGTTGCAGAACGACAGCAAGGATGTACCTTCTTTCGAGTCGTTGTTGGAATATGTGAATAAGGCCGGTCAAGCTTTGGAACTCGCCTCGCTCACAGAGAGTGTCGCCGCTTGGCCGCCGCGCGCGCCCGCCGCCGCCGCCGCGCCCGGGCGCCCGCGCGCGCGCCCGCCGCGCCGCGCTCCGCCGCCGCCGCCTGGCGCGCGCCACAGGAACGTACTCCTGCGGCCGCCGTCTATAAAACGTTAGTGGCCACTAGCGCCGCTCCGATTGAACCGTGTTGTGCGTTGTGCAAGTCGAATCATGATCTTGCTAAATGCAGTGAATATCGGAACAAGACTCCTCACGAGCGTTTTTCTGTTGTCAAAGACAATCGGCTCTGCGTCAACTGCTTACGCTCGGGACACGTAGTCAAAACTTGCCCATCGAAATCTCGTTGTTTGAAATGTAACGTCGCCCACCACACTACTATTCATTTCGATGTCGATGGTGGTAATCCCAAGGTCAGTGTCGGCTCCTCGGCCGCCACTAGCCCTGGCGCCGCGACTTGCTCGTCGTCTTCGCTTCTCGATACCCCGACGCAGGTGCCTGATAAACAGGTGACCATGATTGCGTCTGGTTCAGCACCTGTGGGTCAAATTTCGCTTTTTGCCACAGCATACGTGGAGGTACTCGATAATTTCGGTAGTTATCAAAAAATTCGTCTTGTCATAGACAATTGCAGTCAGCCCAATCTCATCACGCGACGTTGCGCCCAGCGACTTGGACTTCCGATTCGACATAAATATTCCTCGATCGAGGGTGTATGTGAGGTGTCAACATTGTCGACCTCCTATACCACTCTTAATATGCGCAGCATGAAGTCTGACTTCGAAATGTGCATCGAAGCCATTGTCGCACCCAAAATCTGCAGCGATCAGCCTGCAGTAAAAATTGACATCGACCGTTTGCCATGCGTCAACGCATTCGATCTCGCCGACTCTAACTTTGACAAACCTGGGGGTATCGACATCTTAGTGGGAGTAGATGTTTTTTGTAAAATCTTCATGGGTAACCGCCACGAATGTGATAACGGACCCACAATCTTTGAGACCAAACTTGGTTGGGTAGTCATGGGAAGCGCTCCTTCCGCCACTCCCCATTCGCAAACTTCGTTGTTTTGCTCAATCGAATCGCTCGATTCCCAAATTCGAAAATTTTGGGAGATAGAAAGTCTTCCGAAGGCTTCGCCTTTAGCTGACGATGAAGTCATGTGTGAGAAAATATTCGCCTCGACTCATACACGTGATCCGAACGAACGATATATCGTAAACTTACCGTTCCGAAACGTCGATCCGCATTTTGGTGACTCGCGCGCTCTTGCCGAGCGCCGCCTAAACTCTCTCGAAAAGAGACTCTCTCGTGAACCGGAACTTCGGACAGAATACAATAACTTTATGCGTGATTATCTCGATGCTGGACATATGGACCCGGTCGCACCTCGATCGGATGGCCGAGCTTACCACTTGGCACATTTCTGCGTGCTTAAGCCCAGCAGCTCCACTACCAAATTGCGGGTAGTTTTCGACGCTACTGCTCAGCCTGCTGGAGGTCCCTCGTTGAATGATCAGTTGCTGGTTGGATCGAAACTGCAATCTGATCTCGTTTCGATATTACTTCGTTTTCGTTTGCATGCGGTTGTCTTCACAGCCGACATACGTCAAATGTATCGACAAATCTTAGTCTCTCTTAGTGATCGAGACTTTCAACGCATTTTGTTCAGGTTCTCACTCGATGAACCTATACAAGAATTTCGCTTAAATACCGTGACATACGGTATGTCTTCATCTAGCTTTCTCGCAATTCGTGCATTGATCCAATTAGCCATCGACGAAGGCAAAGAATATCCTCGTGCAGCTGAAGTCCTTAAACGGGACGTTTACGTCGACGACGTAGTGACAGGCGCTGAATCTGTCGAATCAGCGCTCGACCTTCAGTCTCAGGTCATAAAGATCTTAGAGAGGGGATGTTTTGAACTCCGTAAGTGGTCGAGTAACTGTCCCCGTCTGCTCGAGAGTCTCGACCCAGCCCATTGTCATAATAAGACGCTCTCTTTCGATTCGGAACCGACATCTCCTGTTAAGGTACTCGGTATGGAGTGGAACCCGTCCACAGACGCGTTCACCTTCACTGTCAATCCGCTTCATGAAAAGTGCACCAAAAGAAACATTCTCTCAGAATTGGCGCGCATATTTGACCCTCTTGGGTTTCTTACACCCTTGACACTCTCGTTTAAACGCATAATACAAGATCTTTGGACTCTTGGTCTGGATTGGGACGTGGTAGCACCCCCCAACATCAACCAAAGCTGGCTTCGTTATCGTACAGATCTCGAGTTATTGTCGTCTCTCGAGATACCTCGATTCATCCTATCGACGAAGTCCTGCAGTGTTCAACTGCATGGCTTCTGTGACGCTTCTGAAGCAGGATATTCAGCGGTCATTTACTTTCGCATCGAGCACGGTGATGGTAGCATCACCACCCATTTGATAATGTCACGCTGCAAAGTCTCGCCTTTGAAACGCACCTCTATTCCTCGACTGGAACTTTGCGCTGCAGTTTTGCTGACAGACCTCGTTGTACACGTAAAGGAGATCTACGACAGAGACATCAAATTTGAAGACGTATTCTGTTGGTCAGATTCTACCGTAACACTCTCTTGGTTACGCTCGCCATCGCATCGTTGGAAGACTTACGTCAGTAATCGCGTAAGCCACATACAGGACAAAATACCGGCTGGTCATTGGCGCCATGTCACGTCAGAAACCAATCCTGCCGATTGTGCCTCTCGCGGAGTAACCGTCCGAGAACTTGTAAACCACCCTTTATGGTGGACAGGCCCCGCTTGGTTAGCACTTGACAGTAGCTGTTGGCCAAAGCCACCATCAACCATCGAATCGCAATCGGATCTATCGGAAGAACGAAGTGTTCTCAAGCAGACCACACTGTTCATTGCTGTCAATCAGCTTGACGATTTCTTATCCAGACATTCAAGTCTGAATAAAACTAAGCGCGTCGTCGCTTACATTCTTCGTTTCGTAAATAACTGTCGCTCCCCTGACAGTAGACGTTTCGGCCCGCTTGTTCAATCGGAACTCGACGGTGCTCTTACACATCTAGTAAAACTAACTCAAGAAAAGTCATTTTCTGACGAGTTTAATGCCTTAAAAACAGGTAAAAAATTGCCCAAGCAATTCAAAAACTAAGCGTCTTTATCGATAGGTCAGGCTTGTTGAGGGTGGGCGGTAGACTGGTTCACTCCGAACTTGATTATGATTGCAAGCACCCCTTACTTCTCCCCAGCCAGGACCGTATGACGCACCTCGTTGTCGACCAAGTACACAATGATAATCAACATCCGGGGTTACGCACACTCCATTTCCTGATCGCACAAAATTTTTGGATCCTCGCATCTAAACGTGTAATTAGTTCTCGCCTATCGAAATGTATAAAATGCTTTCGCGCTAATCCAAAACCTTTGGTGCCTCGCATGGCAGATCTCCCTAAGACTCGAATTTCGCAAGTAAAGCTTTTCTCGTGTATAGGTGTCGACTTCGCGGGTCCCTTTCCCACGTACATTAAACGTTATCGTGGAGCCAGGCCCTTTAAAACACACGTATGTTTATTCATATGTTTCGCGACTAAGGCCTCTCATATCGAACTTGTTATAGGACTAACCACAGAAGCCTTTCTCGCTGCCTTGCGTCGATTTATCGCTCGTCGTGGCCGTTGCCAGCGCATACATTGTGACCGGGGTACGAATTTCGTAGGAGCTTATAACGCATTGCTGCCACTCATGCAAGAGGCGGTTTCTCGTGAGAATATCGAATTCTCTTTCAATCCACCAGCCGCATCCCATTTCGGCGGCCTGTGGGAATCTAATATTAAATCATTTAAAACACATCTCGCTCGCGTTGTAGGAAACCAAATCTTAACTTACGAAGAATTTCTGACGGTGGCAGCTCAAATCGAGTCAACGCTCAACTCACGGCCACTCTGTGAGATGAGCTCTGATCCTAATGACATGTCCGTGCTAACGCCGGGACATTTTCTCACCTTAGAGCCCTTGACTTCGCTCGTAGACACTTCAACCATCGAAACGAATATGTCCATCTCAAATCGCTGGCAGCTATTACAGAAACTTCACCGCGATTTTTGGAAGCGATGGCATTTAGAGTACTTGCATACGTTGAATCAACGCGCGAAATGGCACTCAGATATTGATGAGCCCAAGCTCGGTGCATTAGTATTAATTAAAGATGAACAACTGAAACCGCTTCATTGGTCACTTGGTCGTATAGTATCGTTGCATCCGGGCAAGGACGGAACCTCCCGCGTAGCCACACTTCGGTCACAGTCAGGTCTAATACAACGACCTCTGGTAAAGGTGTGCCCTTTACCCATAGACTAGCTTATTCTTAAAATACTTCGTATTTGGTGGGCGGAATGATCGATCCGGACACCATACTCACTTTAGTTTAGGTATATATTTAGGTATTTTTGAATTCATGTCCTTTCTCTTATATCGTAAAATGGAACGCAAATCTATTAGCGACAGTACGTAGGGTAGTTTCTTCGAATTAATTTGACATTTATAAAAGCCAGTTGAAGGTAGATCGATTTGATGGCTGCTCATTGCCCTGTGCGCAAGCTCGTTCGTCGCGAAAATCAAAAACTCGCTAAAATTGTCGATTGAGGTGATCAAGGCCCTCACCGCGACGTCTCCAGCACCAGCCCGCCATCGAGGAGAGTCGGTACCGACCAGCTGTTCGCCGAGCGGAGACAGGGTGATCCGATTGTGCCTCTCGCGGAGTAACATGTACAATCGCCCTCGAGTAGGGAAATTGTAGTTGAGAAAATCTAACGATCTATGCCAGTGAAAGCGAATCAAATCGAAAGGCCAACTCACCCTGTCTCCGCTCGGCGAACAGCTGGTCGGTACCGACTCTCCTCGATGGCGGGCTGGTGCTGGAGACGTCGCGGTGAGGGCCTTGATCACCTCAATCGACAATTTTAGCGAGTTTTTGATTTTCGCGACGAACGAGCTTGCGCACAGGGCAATGAGCAGCCATCAAATCGATCTACCTTCAACTGGCTTTTATAAATGTCAAATTAATTCGAAGAAACTACCCTACGTACTGTCGCTAATAGATTTGCGTTCCATTTTACGATATAAGAGAAAGGACATGAATTCAAAAATACCTAAATATATACCTAAACTAAAGTGAGTATGGTGTCCGGATCGATCATTCCGCCCACCAAATACGAAGTATTTTAAGAATAAGCTAGTCTATGGGTAAAGGGCACACCTTTACCAGAGGTCGTTGTATTAGACCTGACTGTGACCGAAGTGTGGCTACGCGGGAGGTTCCGTCCTTGCCCGGATGCAACGATACTATACGACCAAGTGACCAATGAAGCGGTTTCAGTTGTTCATCTTTAATTAATACTAATGCACCGAGCTTGGGCTCATCAATATCTGAATGCCATTTCGCGCGTTGATTCAACGTATGCAAGTACTCTAAATGCCATCGCTTCCAAAAATCGCGGTGAAGTTTCTGTACTAGCTGCCAGCGATTTGAGATGGACATATTCGTTTCGATGGTTGAAGTGTCTACGAGCGAAGTCAAGGGCTCTAAGGTGAGAAAATGTCCCGGCGTTAGCACGGACATGTCATTAGGATCAGAGCTCATCTCACAGAGTGGCCGTGAGTTGAGCGTTGACTCGATTTGAGCTGCCACCGTCAGAAATTCTTCGTAAGTTAAGATTTGGTTTCCTACAACGCGAGCGAGATGTGTTTTAAATGATTTAATATTAGATTCCCACAGGCCGCCGAAATGGGATGCGGCTGGTGGATTGAAAGAGAATTCGATATTCTCACGAGAAACCGCCTCTTGCATGAGTGGCAGCAATGCGTTATAAGCTCCTACGAAATTCGTACCCCGGTCACAATGTATGCGCTGGCAACGGCCACGACGAGCGATAAATCGACGCAAGGCAGCGAGAAAGGCTTCTGTGGTTAGTCCTATAACAAGTTCGATATGAGAGGCCTTAGTCGCGAAACATATGAATAAACATACGTGTGTTTTAAAGGGCCTGGCTCCACGATAACGTTTAATGTACGTGGGAAAGGGACCCGCGAAGTCGACACCTATACACGAGAAAGGCTTTACTTGCGAAATTCGAGTCTTAGGGAGATCTGCCATGCGAGGCACCAAAGGTTTTGGATTAGCGCGAAAGCATTTTATACATTTCGATAGGCGAGAACTAATTACACGTTTAGATGCGAGGATCCAAAAATTTTGTGCGATCAGGAAATGGAGTGTGCGTAACCCCGGATGTTGATTATCATTGTGTACTTGGTCGACAACGAGGTGCGTCATACGGTCCTGGCTGGGGAGAAGTAAGGGGTGCTTGCAATCATAATCAAGTTCGGAGTGAACCAGTCTACCGCCCACCCTCAACAAGCCTGACCTATCGATAAAGACGCTTAGTTTTTTGAATTGCTTGGGCAATTTTTTACCTGTTTTTAAGGCATTAAACTCGTCAGAAAATGACTTTTCTTGAGTTAGTTTTACTAGATGTGTAAGAGCACCGTCGAGTTCCGATTGAACAAGCGGGCCGAAACGTCTACTGTCAGGGGAGCGACAGTTATTTACGAAACGAAGAATGTAAGCGACGACGCGCTTAGTTTTATTCAGACTTGAATGTCTGGATAAGAAATCGTCAAGCTGATTGACAGCAATGAACAGTGTGGTCTGCTTGAGAACACTTCGTTCTTCCGATAGATCCGATTGCGATTCGATGGTTGATGGTGGCTTTGGCCAACAGCTACTGTCAAGTGCTAACCAAGCGGGGCCTGTCCACCATAAAGGGTGGTTTACAAGTTCTCGGACGGTTACTCCGCGAGAGGCACAATCGGCAGGATTGGTTTCTGACGTGACATGGCGCCAATGACCAGCCGGTATTTTGTCCTGTATGTGGCTTACGCGATTACTGACGTAAGTCTTCCAACGATGCGATGGCGAGCGTAACCAAGAGAGTGTTACGGTAGAATCTGACCAACAGAATACGTCTTCAAATTTGATGTCTCTGTCGTAGATCTCCTTTACGTGTACAACGAGGTCTGTCAGCAAAACTGCAGCGCAAAGTTCCAGTCGAGGAATAGAGGTGCGTTTCAAAGGCGAGACTTTGCAGCGTGACATTATCAAATGGGTGGTGATGCTACCATCACCGTGCTCGATGCGAAAGTAAATGACCGCTGAATATCCTGCTTCAGAAGCGTCACAGAAGCCATGCAGTTGAACACTGCAGGACTTCGTCGATAGGATGAATCGAGGTATCTCGAGAGACGACAATAACTCGAGATCTGTACGATAACGAAGCCAGCTTTGGTTGATGTTGGGGGTGCTACCACGTCCCAATCCAGACCAAGAGTCCAAAGATCTTGTATTATGCGTTTAAACGAGAGTGTCAAGGGTGTAAGAAACCCAAGAGGGTCAAATATGCGCGCCAATTCTGAAAGAATGTTTCTTTTGGTGCACTTTTCATGAAGCGGATTGACAGTGAAGGTGAACGCGTCTGTGGACGGGTTCCACTCCATACCGAGCACCTTAACAGGAGATGTCGGTTCCGAATCGAAAGAGAGCGTCTTATTATGACAATGGGCTGGGTCGAGACTCTCGAGCAGACGGGGACAGTTACTCGACCACTTACGGAGTTCAAAACATCCCCTCTCTAAGATCTTTATGACCTGAGACTGAAGGTCGAGCGCTGATTCGACAGATTCAGCGCCTGTCACTACGTCGTCGACGTAAATGTCCCGTTTAAGGACTTCAGCTGCACGAGGATATTCTTTGCCTTCGTCGATGGCTAATTGGATCAATGCACGAATTGCGAGAAAGCTAGATGAAGACATACCGTATGTCACGGTATTTAAGCGAAATTCTTGTATAGGTTCGTCGAGTGAGAACCTGAACAAAATGCGTTGAAAGTCTCGATCACTAAGAGAGACTAAGATTTGTCGATACATTTGACGTATGTCGGCTGTGAAGACAACCGCATGCAAACGAAAACGAAGTAATATCGAAACGAGATCAGATTGCAGTTTCGATCCAACCAGCAACTGATCATTCAACGAGGGACCTCCAGCAGGCTGAGCAGTAGCGTCGAAAACTACCCGCAATTTGGTAGTGGAGCTGCTGGGCTTAAGCACGCAGAAATGTGCCAAGTGGTAAGCTCGGCCATCCGATCGAGGTGCGACCGGGTCCATATGTCCAGCATCGAGATAATCACGCATAAAGTTATTGTATTCTGTCCGAAGTTCCGGTTCACGAGAGAGTCTCTTTTCGAGAGAGTTTAGGCGGCGCTCGGCAAGAGCGCGCGAGTCACCAAAATGCGGATCGACGTTTCGGAACGGTAAGTTTACGATATATCGTCCGTTCGGATCACGTGTATGAGTCGAGGCGAATATTTTCTCACACATGACTTCATCGTCAGTTAAAGGCGAAGCCTTCGGAAGACTTTCTATCTCCCAAAATTTTCGAATTTGGGAATCGAGCGATTCGATTGAGCAAAACAACGAAGTTTGCGAATGGGGAGTGGCGGAAGGAGCGCTTCCCATGACTACCCAACCAAGTTTGGTCTCAAAGATTGTGGGTCCGTTATCACATTCGTGGCGGTTACCCATGAAGATTTTACAAAAAACATCTACTCCCACTAAGATGTCGATACCCCCAGGTTTGTCAAAGTTAGAGTCGGCGAGATCGAATGCGTTGACGCATGGCAAACGGTCGATGTCAATTTTTACTGCAGGCTGATCGCTGCAGATTTTGGGTGCGACAATGGCTTCGATGCACATTTCGAAGTCAGACTTCATGCTGCGAATATTAAGAGTGGTATAGGAGGTCGACAATGTTGACACCTCACATACACCCTCGATCGAGGAATATTTATGTCGAATCGGAAGTCCAAGTCGCTGGGCGCAACGTCGCGTGATGAGATTGGGCTGACTGCAATTGTCTATGACAAGACGAATTTTTTGATAACTACCGAAATTATCGAGTACCTCCACGTATGCTGTGGCAAAAAGCGAAATTTGACCCACAGGTGCTGAACCAGACGCAATCATGGTCACCTGTTTATCAGGCACCTGCGTCGGGGTATCGAGAAGCGAAGACGACGAGCAAGTCGCGGCGCCAGGGCTAGTGGCGGCCGAGGAGCCGACACTGACCTTGGGCTTACCACCATCGACATCGAAATGAATAGTAGTGTGGTGGGCGACGTTACATTTCAAACAACGAGATTTCGATGGGCAAGTTTTGACTACGTGTCCCGAGCGTAAGCAGTTGACGCAGAGCCGATTGTCCTTGACAACAGAAAAACGCTCGTGAGGAGTCTTGTTCCGATATTCAATGCATTTAGCAAGATCATGATTCGACTTGCACAACGCACAACACGGTTCAATCGGAGCGGCGCTAGTGGCCACTAACGTTTTATAGACGGCGGCCGCAGGAGTACGTTCCTGTGTCGCGCGCCAGGCGGCGGCGCGCGGCGCGGCGCGCGCGCGGGGCGCCCAGGGGCGGCGGCGGCGCGGCGCGCGCGGCGGCCAAGCGGCGACACTCTCTGTGAGCGAGGCGAGTTCCAAAGCTTGACCGGCCTTATTCACATATTCCAACAACGACTCGAAAGAAGGTACATCCTTGCTGTCGTTCTGCAACTCAAAACGACGGCGGGTGTCCTGGTCCAATTTATTGATCAACAAATAGAACAATGGGAAGTCCCAATCGTTGACGGGAAATCTTAAGTTTTTCAAAACCGCGATGTTTTCTTTGAAGGTGTCTACCAGTCGACGTAATTCACTGGGAGAATTAGATTTCAACGAAGCGTTCTGAATTTCCTCCCAATGACGAAAAGCTAATTTTCGTTTGTTGTTGTATCGATCGATCAAGGCCGCGTAGGCATCTAAATAATTGCTATCCGATAAAGGAAAACCTTTTAACAATTGCAATGGTTCACCCGAAAGAAGTGTCATCAAAATTGAGAACCGCTCAATATTTGACAGTCGTTTGTTTTGATGTACCATTGTGTTAAACATATCGTAAAATGTTCCCCATGATTTAATATTGCCATCGAAGTGGACAAGATTCAGGCGAGGCAACTTGACGGACAAATCGGTTCTATTTGTCTCGCCCTCGGTAGTGGTCGCGGAGGACAACGAAGTGTGAATTTCAATTATTTGAAAATATTTGTCGTCAAATTCTTGACGCACGACATCCTCCTGTTCTAACTCGTTCGCATCTGTTATTTCCGAAATGAGTTTCATGTGGTGGGTTTCAAAACTAGAACAATAGCCGTCTATTTTGCTAAATCTAGACATAAACAACGGTAATCGCGAGGAATCCACTTTAGCCTGTAATCCGGCCGCTAAACATTCATCGATCCGTTTGATCGATATTTCACGTTTTAATTGCAAATTACGACGTGCGAGTGCCTTAGACATTGTCACTTCAAATATGTAATAACCACGTTAATCTAATGTAAATGTAACCTATTCGACATATAAAACAACTTGTAGTACAAACAATTTTCAACCTTATTTACTATGGTGTAAGGTCCACCAGCCACGACACTATTACAGAAAAATATTTCTTTCAATTGATAAGTGAGAGTAATTATTTATAACGATGAGTGCCTAAACTAACGTATTATTTTTAAATGAGTTTAATAAAGGGAAGACAAAAACACTAGTTAGGTAAATTATTTCAATTAGAAAAACAAGCAGTTCGGTTCGCAGTGATATGTGCTGCCGTTGGAAAATAGACCCTAATGGATAGGAGTTAAGTCCGCGAATACTTTGTGGGCTTGTGCCGATTATGAGTACGTAACGTAATTAATTATTTAGCAGAAAGTAGTTAATTGATTAGGATTAAAAACTATGTGATTTGCCTATGTGAATAATAATGGACATCTATCTGTGGTCATTATTCAATAATAATGCACGATATATGTATAGACTAAATACGTGGTAAACAATATTACTAATTTATCTTATGTTTTCGTACTATTATGTAAATTATATTTGTCTAACTATTATGTATTATCCACTTTACAAAATAACAATAACTAAATGTAATTATCGCTATTCTTAAAGTCCCAATTCAATACTATGTAGGTTGGTTATTATTACGTAATCACAAAAATAGCACGCGGTGCAGTGTTATCCGACCAAATTACGAAGTATCCTATTTTAACGGGTTATGACAACAAATTTAACACCTACTTTATTTGGTCGTATAATATGATTGCATCATCAATTTTGATCGTTCGAAAATCGAAATTTGAAATAACTTAGTATCCAGAAAGTTCCTGTTTTGAGGTAATTATGTCTAAAGCAGTTGAAATGAATGATTACTTATTGTCGGACTTTGGAAGCTAGGTAGGTACGAAAGCGAAGTGATCGATTGCAAAGATTAAGTATGTAATTTTGCGATGTATCTATGTATGTATATGAGCGAAACGAAACTAACGATATTATGGTAACGAAACGAAATTAGCGACAGTTTTAACGAAACGAAAGTGGTTCTACGTCACTCCTGGCCCCGAGACAGGTTAGCTGTTCTCAGTTTTAGGAGGATCCGCGGTCGAAGGAACAAATGTACAATCGCCCTCGAGTAGGGAAATTGTAGTTGAGAAAATCTAACGATCTATGCCAGTGAAAGCGAATCAAATCGAAAGGCCAACTCACCCTGTCTCCGCTCGGCGAACAGCTGGTCGGTACCGACTCTCCTCGATGGCGGGCTGGTGCTGGAGACGTCGCGGTGAGGGCCTTGATCACCTCAATCGACAATTTTAGCGAGTTTTTGATTTTCGCGACGAACGAGCTTGCGCACAGGGCAATGAGCAGCCATCAAATCGATCTACCTTCAACTGGCTTTTATAAATGTCAAATTAATTCGAAGAAACTACCCTACGTACTGTCGCTAATAGATTTGCGTTCCATTTTACGATATAGAGAAAGGACATGAATTCAAAAATACCTAAATATATACCTAAACTAAAGTGAGTATGGTGTCCGGATCGATCACCTAGGACAAAATGTGTACCTTATTATGTGCCTTATTAAGCCCATGGCTTGTTATAAGAAAAAAATATAATAGCAAATAAATACGGCTACTCAAAGTTGTCTTCATACTTAACGATACAGTCTTTAATTACCAACTCTGCTTATAGTATCAAGCTATATTTAAAAAAATACGAATTTGACGTCCATCGATGTAGGGAACAAATCAAATTATTTTATTACATAATTTTTTTTTATTATAAATGGGCTTACTCTTGACCATAGACTAGCCAAAGTCAAAGACGTGGCCTACGATGGAGTGAGCTCGCCCAGAAGATGCCTGTTCACTCTTAATTTGAAGGTTGCCGGGTTATATGAGCTCGGAAATATAGCCGCCGGCAAGGAATTCCACTCCTTGGCAGTGCGCATAAGAAAAGAAGATTGATTTGTTTTTTTAAGTTGTAACACTATTATATATCGCTATATCGTAACCATGCAAAAGGATTCATATAGAAAGTGCAAGCACATTGCTCGCCTTAGAGTTGGTCAAAGGCGTCTAGCCTTCTGAGATAACATACACTAGAGAAATCTCGACAGGTACCTCGGCGGTCGGGGTGGTGTAGTGGTTTATCACGTCAGCCGCGTTAGCTGGAGACCCGGGTTCGATTCCCGGCTTCGCCACCAGTGGGCTTGATCGCTTTTTCTTTACTGTATGGTATCTACTTCAGTTTATAATTTGGCGTCCCACTGGACTTGACGCCCGGGGCATAAAGTAGGCCCCGGCTAGAAGAGATCCGGACCAGCATTGACGCTAAGGTCGTGTATAATGATCATATTATGTGCTTGTTTGCCACCGACGTAGTATATAGCCTTACAGAACTTGTCCTCAGCTTTGACGCAACCTCTGTTAATATTAAATCAGGAACCGTGTAAACTCAGTACAACATGCCGGCACAATTTGCCGGCAGGCGGCGCCATTATGCATTCGCTTATGCAAATCGCTGGTTAATTTGCTTACGGTTGACAGCGGGCTTTTGGTAAACTGAATGTAATTTTTGACATTTTGCTGCGCTGCGCCCGCGTCCGTGGCCCACAAATTTTGAGTGAAAGATCAGTGCTGACTAGCTTTATGCTGAGTCGGGACTAGTTTTTTTTTTTTATAATAAATGGGCTTACTCTTGGCCCTTGACCACGAAACACGTTTAGTCTGTACTAAACGTGTTTCGTGGTAAACTATGTAGCTACTGTGTTTCCCGTCCCCGGGTGGTGACGGGTTAAGAATTTCCCGTGGTTGTCGTAGAAGTCGACTGTGGGATATGAGTTAAATTGTGGCGACAGGCTGGCAACCTGTCACTGCATTGTCACAATTTGGATTTATTTCAACCCTTTTTCGCTGAGGAGGACTGAAGAGTCGCACTGAAACTTAGTAGTTCATGTGCTCTGCCTACCCCTTTATGGGATACAGGCGTGATTATATGTATGTATGTATGTATGTACTGTGTTATTATGATTAAGTTTCTTTTACTTTTAGCGTTTTTCCGGCCTAGCGCCAGGGCCCGCTTTCTGCTCAATCTTCTCCGCCCGGTCTTAGGCATCCTGATTGTGTTATTATAATTATTTATTTTATAGTGTTACCTATGCAGCTCACCTTATACTTACGAACAAATTATTTGTATAGTATTCTAGGTATACATACAGTATGTCTCGAAGCAATGCGGCAGCAGTAATATGCATTGAATTTTCCCAGTACGTTACGGATGATGACAGTTACAATAACAATAACCTAGCCACAAAATTAAAATTAAAAACCGGCCAAGAGCGTGTCGGGCCACGCTCAGTGTAGCGTTCCGTAGTTTTCCTTATTTTTCTCAAAAACTACTGAACCTCAAGTTTAAAACAATTTTCCTAGAAATTCTTTATAAAGTTCTACTTTTGTGATTTTTTTCATATTTTTTAAACATATGGTTCAAAAGTTAGAGGGGGGGGGGACGCACTTTTTTTTCCTTTAGGAGCGATTATTTCCGAAAATATAAATAATATCAAAAAACGATATTAGCAAACCCTTATTCATTTTTAAATACCTATCCAACAATATATCACACGTTAGGGTTGGAATAAAAAAAATTTCAGCCCCCACTTTACATGTAGGGGGAGTACCC
The DNA here is from genome assembly GCF_023078275.1 of Leguminivora glycinivorella. NCBI lineage: Eukaryota > Metazoa > Arthropoda > Insecta > Lepidoptera > Tortricidae > Leguminivora > Leguminivora glycinivorella. The sequence continues at coordinate 22,170,443 of NC_062978.1, read as the reverse complement.
TAATAAAACATTTTTTTCCATTTTTTATTTTTGCACTTTGTCGGCGTGATTCATATACATATTGGTACCAAATTTCAGCTTTCTAGTGCTAACGGTTACTGAGAATATCCGCGGACGGACGGACGGACGGACGGACAGACAGACATGGCGAAACTATAAGGGTTCCTAGTTGACTACGGAACCCTAAAAAAACCCCGACATAGTGGACCGATTCTCATGAAACATGGCGAAGAACACTCCCGACTAACTCAGCTTTCAAACAAAAAAAAAACTAAATCTAAATCGGTTCATCCGTTCGGGAGCTACGATACCACAGATAGGCCAAGCTGCTGCCTTGCAACTGCCGCCAACTGCTGGCAGTTGCTTGGCAGTTGCTTAATTGGCACTTGCTGTATGCTGGACAAGGTTATAATTGCTTGCGATACAATAACTAAACGCTACCTTCGCTGTGTCGCTGTCACTGCATACATACACGACCGGTCTGGTGCAGTTGGTAGTGACCCTGCCTGCTAAGCCGACGGTCCGGGTTCGAATCCCGGTAAAGGGCATTTATTTGTGTGATGAGCACAGATATTTGTTCCTGAACATAGATGTTTTCTATGTATATAAGTATGTATTTATCTATATAAGTAAGTATATTGTCGCCTAGCACCCATATACAAGGTTTGCTTAGTTTGGGGCTAGGTTGATCTGTGTAAGGTGTCCCCAATATATTTATTTATTTACATTATAGACGGTCGACGGTCAACCACATTTAATATACCTAAGTATATCGTTATTTTACTAAAACAGTGTGTGCAGAAACCTAAAAAAGATTAACTAGGACAGCTAGTAAGCGCTCTCTTGACTTTATTCACGTATGTTTCAAAAGTTAATTAAAAAAAATTACGATTAAGGTGCCAACTTGTACTTAAGATTGGTACAATTTTCTTTTAAATGCTGAATTTGAATAATAAACATTTAATTTAGGGATTTGATTTCGTTTGACGTATTACAGTTAGTATTTTTCTCTCAACGCTCAAGATTCCACTTTTCGATTTTCAGCATCGATGTCGTCTGACAAAAATGGCACAGTATAATAAAGAGTTATATCGTACAGTATGGACACTCCCGCTTCCCGCTGAAAGTATCCCCTCTCGGTTACCTCACAGTTACCGCCTGTCAAAAACGCGACCAGTCGACCTGTCACTCATACAAGCTTGGTAGGCGTTTACCTACACGGGCTTAGAATGTGTGCTTAGGAACGCGCCTCTTTCATATATATTTGGTCGCCAGTGTCCGAGATCTGAAAATGTTGTAAGTTTAGGCGTTAGTAAGTATAAAGTCAGATAATGGCTGTCATTATAGCCAATCACATATCATGCCTAATGAACCGTGTCATGTAACGCTTGATCTAATAACCTGAAGCCATACAACGAGGTTGCGAACCTGCGCTCTACGGCTTCGTAGCGAGGTTTAAGCCTCCGCCACACGGGCGCGTTTCGAGAGCGTTGCGTCAGCTTAGCGGCACGCGAGCTGAACGCGCGCTGTTTCTGCGCGTTGGCAGAGCGCTCCGCCGGCGTCGCGCCGGCGCATCGCGAGCGGTCCGCCCTCGGAACGCTTGTGCAGTCACACATAACACAGCGCGCGTTGCGATCGGACGGATTTGCGGCATCATGAATTCGAACGTAGAAAGATAAATGCGAAAGTAACTCTGTCTGTCTGTCTGTCTGTCTGTCTGTCTGTCTGTTACACTTTCCCGCTTAAACCACGCAACCGATTTTGATGAAATTTGGAACAGACAATCTTTAGACCCTGAGACAGAACATAGGCTAATTTTTATTTCGAAAAAAAGGGATGAAGGGGTTGAAAAAGAGAGATAGGGATAGCGATAGGGATAGCGATAGCGATAGCGATAGCGATAGCGATAGCGGCACCTCTGGGTCGTCTTCCATCTGAAACTTATGACAGACTGTCTTAGAATAGTGTCTCTAGCACTTGAACAAGGGCATATCTCTCTACTCACGAGTAACTCCACATAAAATTCGACTCTATATAAAATTCGGCTCTACATAAAATTCGGCTCTACATAAATTCGGCTCTACATAAATTCGGCTCTACATAAATTCGGCTCTACATAAATTCGGCTCTACATAAATTCGGCTCTACATAAATTCGGCTCTACATATAATTCGGCTCTACATATAATTCGACTCTACATATAATTCGACTCTACATATAATTCGACTCTACATATAATTCGACTCTACATATAATTCGACTCTACATATAATTCGACTCTACATATAATTCGACTGCGATTGCGATTGCGATAGCGATAGCGATTGCGATTGCGATAGCGATAGCGATTGCGATTGCGATAGCGATAGCATCGCAATCGCTGTCGCTGTCGCTGTCGCTGTCGCTGTCGCTGTCGCTGTCGCTGTCGCTGTCGCTGTCGCTGTCGCTATCCCTATCGCTATCCCTATCGCTCAGATCATGAGCGGATTGCGCGCGCATCGCGCGCTTCCCGCCAGCGTCCGGCGGGCGACACGCCGGCCGCCTGCCGGCGTCACGCCGGCCGCCTGCGGGCGTCACGCCGGCGTGTCGCTCCGCTGACGCGACGCCGACGCTCTCGAAACGCGCCCGTGTGGCGGAGGCTTTACTTGTCTACCTTCGATAAGAATGAATGTAGGTAAACATTGCAATGTAATACACGTAACATGGCTTGTAGCTGAGTAATCGTATCGGAGCTATTTCTCTCTATCGCTCTTGACTTCCGTATGGGCGCGACATCGACAGAAACAATAGGCTACTTGACCCTTTTTAGGGTTCCGTAGTCAACTAGGAACCCTTATAGTTTCGCCATGTCTGTCTGTCCGTCCGTCCGTCCGTCCGTCCGCGGATAATCTCAGTAACCGTTAGCACTAGAAAGCTGAAATTTGGTACCAATATGTATATCAATCACGCCAACAAAGTGCAAAAATTAAAAATTGAAAATCGCTCCTAAAGGAATAAAAAGTGCGTCCCCCCCCCTCTAACTTTTGAACCATATGTTTAAAAAATATGAAAAAAATCACAAAAGTAGAACTTTATAAGGACTTTCTAGGAAAATTGTTTTGAACTTGATAGGTTCAGTAGTTTTTGGGAAAAATACGGAAAACTACGGAACCCTACACTGAGCGTGGCCCGACACGCTCTTGGCCGGTTTTTTAAAGTCTATTTTATACCTCTATTATTTATTGTCCGTGTGGTGACGGGTTAAGAATTTCATCACCCCCTTTCTTCCCGTGGGTGTCGTAGAAGGCGACTGTGGGATATGGGTTAAATTGTGGCGTAGGCGAGAGGCTGGCAACCTGTCACTGCAATGTCACAGTTTCGTTTTCTGTCAACCCCTTTTGCTAAGAGTGGCACTGAAACTTGAGTAGTTTCATGTGCTCTGCCTACCCCTTCATGGGATACAGGCGTGATTGTATGTATGTATGTATTATTTATTACTGTCCAATTAACCGAAAAAAAATACCACCATATTTTATTACGACTTGAAAACCACAAAAAACTTTTATAAAGTTTACTTTAACTTAATTAGGCAAAAACATCATTAGCCATGTTAATCTATAGATTGTCTGCGCATGACGTAAATCGAATTGAGAACAAAATTTTCTGACCTTTAAGTTATGAGGCATAAAGTTCATCATGCCAGTGATTGACTCCGCGTGAAGTTAAGTTAGGTTCTATGACGTCACTGCACGTCTGACAGCGTTTTCGGTGGCCAAAGTTAAAATAAATATTACACACATTTTTAATCGAAAATACGTATACTTTTAATACCCAAAATCTATAAAAATTGGTTTCTTATGTCAAATACTACAGGAAACAATCATTTCTTGTGCCAAATTCGATAAGAGTCTAGTAGTCTATTCGTCACGGAGCGTCAACGGTAAACCAAATCTTGTTACTAAAAGGTGCAAAATGGTGGGTTCAGCGGCCAATTGTTTTAATGAATCGCGTGCCTTCCTAAATCTTGACGTTGGCGGAACCATTGACGAGCCATATATATAACACTTGTGCAGTTCTCGAAAAGTTTGTATAAAAAATAAGGAAAAAGTTAAATTTGTTTTACTATTCCTCTTTTTGTTACCAAGATTTATTTCTTGAATAGAGATTTTAGTAAGTTTTATTTGGTCATTAAGGTTCTCTAGTATCTATATTATCTTGTATATGTATATCTTACGAAAGTCGACTTATAACATTAAATGTTAGTAACAAAATAGGATCAATTAAAATTTGCTGACGTGGCTATGTAAGTACAAACTTTTTGAGAACTATAGACTTAAAAATTAAATGAAAATGTAGGGGCGAATCTTTAATTCGGTTTTCGCTGCATTAAATGCGAAGCAGCCTAAATACCTACTTGTAACCAAATGCCACTGATATTTTCTTTAACCATACCGATAACAATCCTATTTCCACAGTTTTGGCTTCACAATCTTCAAGTGGTAATGACTCTGGAATCTTTACCTGTAACAGAAACATTAAGGTATTATTTTGTTAGCCAATAACTATTACTAAAGACATATGTAACTCCGTATAGACGGATAAAGTCTAAGAAAAAAACGTAAGGTGTATTAGGGTAATTCCGAATGACAGAAATACTCCGGTAATTCCGAAAGGGGAATTTTGATATGATGAAAGTATTGATGATTTTTCTGCGGCTTTCGTAATTAATTAAATAAATAAATAAATATAAATATTATATGACATTCTTACACAGATTGACTGAGGCCCACGGTAAGCTCAAGAAGGCTTGTGTTGTGGGTACTCAGACAACGATATATATATAATATATAAATACTTATATACATAGAAAACATCCATGACTCAGGAACAAATATCTGTGCTCATCACACAAATAAATGCCCTTACCGGGATTCGAACCCGGGACCGCGGCGCAGCAGGCAGGGTCACTACCGACTGCGCCAGACCGGTCGTCAGCGACGAATTAGACGACTTTCGGCATTACCCTAATGCACCTTACCTCAAAGCCCTAGAGAAAAAGATACGGTGGCCTAGATGGCGTTACACCTTTGGGGAACGCTCGGCTATATGGTGCTAATATTAATATTTGTCATTTTAATACATATAAAGCTAAGAATATGGACGAAATTGTCAAAACAGCGGTTCAAAAGTTCTAAGCTTGTGTCGAGTGATGGCAGTCTATGCACTGTGATTACACATTTTACTTTGACAGTAACTCTTTATAATACTCGATCCTCTTTGCTGTTACTCACACATAGATACGCACATGTTAGGTAAAATGTAATTTATATCAGTTTGAAGAATAGGTTTATACTTAAAAGAAAAAGCAACTCTTGCTTGTCCAGTCTACATATAGGGGAGATTAGTCCAAAACCGGGTATGGGGGTAAAACCGGGACGTGGCAGTATGGCTACTTAGATCGTTTCAAATTTACGCGTGCTTTGGTGACAGCTGTCAGCCATCTTGGTTAGTTTTTCAACAAAAGTTAGAAGGCGTGCGTGCCGGTGTATAAAAATAATTAAAGAAAAAAGTTTTTAGCAGTGTTTGATCTAAAATTTTATGGAATTCATAAGCAGACTAATCTTTCGTACGTTGAGGTAAGTACCATTTGTATTTTTTATACGATTAAGAGCGCTATGACAAAAAAAGGCGATATATTGTAAAATGCACAATATTTATCGACAAAATTGTACACTTTACTCATACTAAAAGACAGTGAAAGTACTTGTTTCAGTTAGAACATCTTATTAACTGTCGGTTAAATAAAAAACATATGAAAAAAAAAGCTTTTTCAATTAGTAATGATTGTTTTTCTGATGCTCGTTTAGGAAAAACCGCGTGAAGCACAGAATTCGGAGCTCTTATTATGTACAATTTGATAAGATCACTCTCATAAATGAGGTAAATTTAAGTTCCAAATATCTTGTACTTAAGGCCCATTAAACAATATTTATCATTTAATCCTTTGAAATTGAGAAATTGAAAGTAAAACGAACTCAATTTTGTCTTGAAAATACATCGAAACAAGTGATCATTTCTCCGAAAATCTACATGTTATCGAAGTTATTTTAGTATATAAATAATCTGCACAATGTGCTTAAACTGCTGTTATCCATTTGTCGTTATAATATTTTATCATGATTTTTTGCCAATTTTTTGAAAACTAGCCTTCCTGTCGCTATTTTACCGGCGACGGACGCCTGCGATTTCAGTGCCGCGCCGGAGCTCGAGGAGGTAAGACGTATGTCGCTTTGGTCTCCGAGTTTTCATCGCAAACGTCGAGAATATTTATTGTTGTGTGGGTCGGACGCCTTGTTTCTACACGGGCTATCCTCGCATTGTGTGTGTAAACAGCGACCAACGAATTTGATCCTAGATCCGTAAATATTTGCTTTTGTAATACTTTGTTATGTTTAAATGTTAAAGTATTACAACGTTGTGATGATAAAAATGTGAAAATTACAATACGGTCAAGATGATAAGACACATCAAGATGGTACTCGGGATCTGATGATGGAGCCAGAAGGTGGTCACCAGTACCAGTGAACCATGTAAGTAAACGACTTCGTGTTTAGGCTCGTTGGGTTCGTCTCAACAAGACCTTTGACAAGAGGTGGTACTCAGGGTCTGATGATGGAGCCAGATGGTGGTCACCAGTACCAATGAACCATATAACTAAACCCAGAGATGGGGAAATCGTAATCGATTCCGGATTACACGATTACTTGATTTTACTTTGTAATCTGACACTACTGGGTGTCAGATTACTTGTAATGTAATCAAGTGAAACGGTAAATTACCATTACATGTAAAGGAATCACTAATCATCTATACAATCATTACTATTACCAATAATTCGGAATCATAGTCGAATTCAAAATAACTGAAATTATTGACTTGATTACTTTCAGATTACGAATATGTAGTACTTCAGATTGCTGACTGTCACTTTGACACAAAAGTCGTCATGGGTGTCGTAAAATAGGTTTTAGGAGGTGCTGATTCCAAAATTAATGACTAATGTTCAATCTGACATTGCTGACTGTCACTCTGACACAAAAGTCGTCATGGGTGTCGTAAAATAGGTTTTAGGGGGTGCTGATTTCAAAATGAATGACCAATTTGGAATCTGACATTGCTGACTGTCACTTTGACACAAAAGTCGTCATGGGTGTCGTAAAATAGGTTTTAGGGGGTGCTGATTCCAAAATTAATGACCAATGTGGAATCTGACATTGCTGACTGTCACTTTGACACAAAAGTCGTCATGGGTGTCGTAAAATAGGTTTTAGGAGGTGCTGATTCCAAAATTAATGACTAATGTTCAATCTGACATTGCTGACTGTCACTCTGATACAAAAGTCGTCATGGGTGTCGTAAAATAGGTTTTAGGGGGTGCTGATTCCAAAATTAATGACCAATTTGGAATCTGACATTGCTGACTGTCACTTTGACACAAAAGTCGTCATGGGTGTCGTAAAATAGGTTTTAGGGGGTGCTGATTCCAAAATTAATGACCAATGTGGAATCTGACATTGCTGACTGTCACTTTGACACAAAAGTCGTCATGGGTGTCGTAAAATAGGTTTTAGGGGGTGCTGATTCCAAAATTAATGACCAATGTTCAATCTGACATTGCTGACTGTCACTCTGACACAAAAGTCGTCATGGGTGTCGTAAAATAGGTTTTAGGGGGTGCTGATTCCAAAATTAATGACCAATGTTCAATCTGACATTGCTGACTGTCACTCTGACACAAAAGTCGTCATGGGTGTCGTAAAATAGGTTTTAGGGGGTGCTGATTCCAAAATTAATGACCAATGTTCAATCTGACATTGCTGACTGTCACTTTGACACAAAAGTCGTCATGGGTGTCGTAAAATAGGTTTTAGGGGGTGCTGATTCCAAAATTAGTGACCAATTTGGAATCTGACATTGCTGACTGTCACTTTGACACAAAAGTCGTCATGGATGTCGTCAAATAGGTATCCGGAGATGTTTGAAAACTAATGACCAATTTGGAATCTGACACTGTTGACTGTCACTTTGACACAAAAGTGATCATGGGTGTCTTCAAATAGGTTTTCATGGGTACTGATCTCAATATTAATGATCAATTTGGAATCTGACATTGCTGACTGTCACTTTGACATAAAAGTCGTTATGGGTGTCGTCAAATAGGTTTCCTTTCCAGGGGTACTGTGCAATGTCAGGTTCCAAATCGGTCATTACTTTTTAAATCATTTCATTAATTTTGGAATCAGTGCCCCCTAAAAACTATTTGACTACACCCATGATTCCTTTTGTGTCAAAATTACAATTAGCACTGTGAGATTCCAAAATAGTCGTTAATTTTGGAATCAGCACCCCCGGAAATCTTTTTGAAGACACCCATGACGACTTTTGTGTCAAATTGACAGTCAGCAATGTCAAGATTCCAAATCGGTCATTAATTTTCAAATCGGCACCTCCGGAAACCTATTTGACGACACCCATGACGACTTTTGTGTCAAAGTGGCAGTCAGCAATGTTAGATTCCACATTAGTCATTATTTTTGGAATCAGCACCCCCTAAAACCTATTTTACGACACCCATGATGACTTTTGTGTCAAAGTGGCAGTCAGCAATGTTAGATTCCACATTGGTCATTAATTTTGGAATCAGCACCCCCTAAAACCAATTTTACGACACCCATGACGACTTTTGTGTCAAAGTGATAGTCAGCAATGTCAGATTCCACATTGTTCATTAATTTTGGAATCAGCACCCCCGCAAACCTATTTGACGACACCCATGACGACTTTTGTGTCAAAGTGACAGTCAGCAATGTCAGATTCCACATTGGCCATTAATTTTGGAATCAGCACCCCTAAAACCTATTTTACGACACCCATGACGACTTTTATGTCAAAGTGACAGTCAGCAATGTCAGATTCCAAATCGGTCATTAATTTTTAAATCAGCACACCCGAAAACCTATACTCGTGGTATATGCACTTGAAATGTGAAAGTGAAAATGCTAGAATGACATGTAAACCACGAAGTTGTATAGTCATATTGTTCATTGGTATTGGTGACCACCATCTGGCTCCATCATCAGACCCTGAGCACCACCTTGAAGTAATTAGAATTGTATTTGTCTTATTTTATCATCATATTAATATAATTATACTTTACTCTAATACTTATCATATAACAAAAGCAAATATTTGGGATGGGATCTACTTTTATAATTATTACTTTAATTTTTTAAATAAATTTTAACATAATTGATATTATTTCGCGCTATATTCTCGTATTTTCGTACAAAATAATGTTTATTAGAAACCAAAAGTTTATATCGAGATAGTAGATTGTGGTTGTTATCAAAATTCCATAGAAAGGATCAAGATTGTTTTGTCCATTATTGTAGTGCGAGCGAGTGATAAGACGTGCTAGAAAGGGTCGGCATATTGGGCTCGCGCGGCGGGTAAAATACCTAATTTCGCCCGACGCCGAAATGTTATAACGCTCTTAAGTATGTTGTACATTTGAACAAACATAACTTTGATTGTTATTGCATCATCTTTTTAAATAAGTGGATTTTTTAGTTTCTTGTAGGTGCGTTTGGGTCAAAACCGTACGGGGTAATACCGGGTGGTACCCGGTTTTGTACAAGTAACTGAGTCAGGTATTTTGATTTTATATAATTTAAATAATTGTTACAGATCTAAAGAAAATGCCGCAAAATTATAAAAGAACTGCAACACGACAATCTTGGAGTGAGCAATCAATGAAAATGAAACTTGAAGATCTTGACGAGGTCCATTGCTATCGTTGCCCGGGGTAATATCGGGTATAGTAGCTGTTCCAAAACCGGGTATACCCGGCTTTGGACTACCCGTGGGGCAAAAACGTAAAATAGTGAGATTTATAGTTGATTGTGTTATTCTACGTGTGATAATGCTAACAGTGTTCTCACCTAATAAATATGTTGTCAATTAAGTAAATTAAGCAGAGGCTATTAAATTTTGTTTATTTTTCTAATAATCATTTTTTAATTATTTTTTTCCTTAAGGTCCCGGTTTTACCCCACTTTCCCCTACGACAAGTACAGTCACCGGCAAAAATAAGTAATGATTTATGTACCTTGTTGCTTTTAAGAAGACACAGGAGGGGTCAATTCTCCATACAAACGCTCTCGACTATTTCCTCCCTGGTTTTTGAAGATAGAGCAATGATTTTTTCAACACAGATTATTATTATTTTTATCTGTGTCGGACCGTTTTGATTTTTTTGATATTTTTATTTTTAAAGACGCTAGAGCCATCGAAAAATTTCCAAAAACGGCCTTTTTCATTATGGCGCAAAAAAAGGTCTGATACTCAAGAATGGTAACAATTAGCCAAAAAAAAGACACAGGCTATTTCATTGTTATTCAGATTCTCAAATTTCCTTCCGATTGATTAAGTTTTGAAGGAAGAAACACTCGAGAGCGGAACCTCGATTTTAATAGTATTTTATACAATCGCGATAATTTACAAAGCTTTTCAGTCGAGTACCATGTTTAGGCCACGAAGCTTTGCTGAGTGGCCTAATAGTACGGTACAAGAGTGAAAAGCTTAATTATATCACTATTGTATACAATACTTTTTCTACGAGTCATCATCTTCATCATCAATGGACGGAAATATCATAATTCATGCAAGTTTAAATTAATGTTAATAGCGTCGTTCACCGTTGTGTCAACATCGAATTACCTAGCAACCAATTGTTTGTAATAACTGTCTCTGATAGGCCGATAAGGCGACAAATAAAAAAAAATGTATTTCAGATGCAGAAAAATTTGCCAGGTATCGCAAATTAGTATAGAAATTGTATGATGTTCTATTTTTGAAATTATTACAGTTAACTTAAAGTCAACTATAATGAGATTACATATATTATTATAGTTGAGTCGGAACTGCCATAGAGTAGGTATCCATTACTGAAAAGTTAGCACTTATAGTTTAGTCTGTGGTGTCCTAATTGACAGATTACAGTCGACGAGTAGAAAAAGATTTTTTCGCAATACCTTTTAACTGAGTTGTTCTTAATGGACATTTTTTTTGATAAATCTAGTTAATAACACTAGTATATTTAAGTAAAATTCCCAAATTGAAATATTTCAAACAAGATGTTAATGTGACAAGGTACATAAATCATCACTTTATTTATGCCGGTGACTGAAGGTAAGTACCCGTTTCTTTAAACCTAAACCACTGAACACCCCAACAGAGACGGGCGCAAGGTCGATTTGAATGTATGGTTAATTAAAATTTTGAAAAACCCCCAACCGCGACATAGTAACCGATTTTTATGAAACATGGCTAAGAACACTCCCGATTAATTCAGCTTTCAGACAAAAAAAAACTAAATCTAAATCGGTTCATCCGTTCGGGAGCTACGATGCCACAGACAGACACACACATCGACAGACAGACAGACAGACACACACACAGACAGATACGTCAAACTTATAACACCCCGTCGTTTTTGCGTCAGGGGTTAAAAATGTCCTGAGACCGCCAAGTTTGATCAGACATAGGTACGGACATGTAAGTACAGTAAGTACACTACCTTATTACCTTACCTAACTAAAAGTCCCTTATTCCCGCAATTTCCATAGCAACATAATAATGACGATAAAGGTTTACGTTCAGCCATAAAACCTTATTGTTGTGGTCCCATCCTAAAATAGCAGTGTAATCGTGCATACTAATATAATTTTATGCAACACCTAGCCCTATCAAGCTAAAGGCAACCTTATTAACAAGTCATAAAGGTTTTAAATTGATTGAAATTATTTCGGTGCATGCTTTAACATACTGGCCGGAGAGACGAGACGTGAGGTTTTTTTTCTCGATGCCGGTATTTTTAGTTACTAAGCGCAAAAGAGCATTCGGCTCTTAATAAACCATTTTAAGTCTGAACTTTAGCGTTATACAAAGCTCAAGTAACAGTATGAAAAAATTATACTGGTTTATGTTGAGGCGAAAGGTATGCAGGCGATTGGAATGTGAAAAGACGTGCCACAGAATAGTGATGTGTCGTTATTATAGTTAAAAAAAATAAGATGTAATTTTGTATTTCGCGTTTCATAGGCAAGTGTAATGACACTTGATATGGGTGTTTTATCTTTATAGCGTGATAGGGTAATTGTCAGAGACTTATTCCTTTTAAAAATATATAGGAAGGCCGGTGCCGGTATGCGACATGAGGAGATATTTTGTTCTTTTATTTTTGTTTAAAAGCTTTTGAGCAGAATAAAGTTGAAGGACGTTGTAGATTTTAACGATTCAATTTTATAAAGTTAAGATAATTATTATGGATAATTTAATACTGGCATAACTTCATAAGATTACATACCTAGTATACCTAGAGCGGTTCCCGTAAACTTTGTACATAGCCAACTCAGCAAATTTTAATTGATCCTATTTTGTTACCAACATTTCGTAATATAAGTCGACTTTCGTAAGGTATATACAGGATAATTGTTATAATTAAGAAAATAAACTTTTCAAGAACTGCTATATAATGTTATACCATAACTACCATAAGTAAGTTAGCATGTAATATTTATAGAATGAAAAAAAAAGTGTTGGTTGGGCGACCTGCACCGTCGATTTTTTATTCAGTTTCCCAGAAAAAACAAGGTTTTTTTTTATTTTATTTTTTCTAGTCAGAACATGATACAGAATATGGCTACCTACTGAATAAATGTTACCTGGTGAACCTGGTGAATTAATGTTAATCTAAATCTGTGTTGTTATAGAGTGAATGATTATCCTCTGATATTTTTTTTTATTTTCGCGCCCCTTTCTAGTAACAAAGATATTTGACCGTGTATAGACTATTATAATTTTTTTTTTATTAATAGTGTGTACCTTGCGACGATCTTTTTGTGAATACATTTTATTTTATTCTGACATGTAATAAAATTAAATATATATTTTCAATGAGAAATAAATTAATGTAATCTAATCTATATTTCTGTTTGCCTTATGTATTTATGTATATATTTAGTTTATAAATGAAGTAAACTTTATTACAATGAGAATGTTGAAAGAATTACAATAGGTATGTAGTTTATTGCATTCTGGCTATTTAAGTTGTTACCATAATATGACGAGATTGATGAAGCATATAAAAGTGGAACTTGTTAATAAAATTAAGACAATTTCTCTCAAAATTCACCATTTCGTCAGAAATTTCTCAAGGTAAGTAGTATAGTCTCAATTAATGTGGTTAATTATTTTTTAACATAGTAATAGTAATTTTTTTGAATATTGTATAACTAGCTTTATGAGTAGTGTGTGAACCTGCCTTAAAAATCTATATTATTTGTGGTCATGTTTCGTTAATATTTCTTGTATGTGGGTAGCTTTTGCACATTGTAATTTTTCCTCAGTAACCCGTTGACCACGAACGCTGTAAAGAGTTCGAAACGTCGGGATGAATTTTAAATTCATTATATTTCCATAGTTTTATTTCATTAGTATAGTCTCAATCAGATGATTGAGATTAAGATAGTTTGTAGCTGTTTATAAACACCTACTTACCCTGTCGTTGTAAGTACTAAAGTTATAAAGTAAGCACGTAATGAGAAGAGTAAACGAGACAACTATAAGTATTAATATGTAGTTGCAGTACTTAGCGCGAACTGCTGGCGGATGCGATGCGCGTAACACGGTTACTAACTAACCACGGTAACTTGCGACTTGTCCATTTATTTGAAACTTTACAGAACTAGAAAGCTGTTATGTATATGGGTTTACTATCTGTGCATTAAACTTCAGTATATACCACAGAATCTTATACTTTTAAACGAGCAATTCTTGTATATTTATTTATTTATTTATATATTTATTTACACTGACGATCTCGGAAACCGCTCTAACGATTCCGCTGAAATTTGTTATGTGGGGGTTTTTGGGGGTGAAAAATCGGTCTAACTTATCCTTAGGTCCCGGAAAACGCGAATTTTCGAGTTTTCATGCGTTTTTCTTCGCGCGCCATCTCGTGTGCAGTAGTTGTACTGTTAAGACAGAATTCTTTCGGTCGATGTAAGTACTATTTATTGCAAACACTAGATGGCGACACAGGTCAAGGCTAAAACGAATAGAAAAATACACTATTTGAGTTTTTGTGGCGAAATGCGCGCCATCTCGTGTGGAGTAGTTGTGTTGTTAAGGCTGAGAATTTTTTCGCTCGATGTAGGTATTATTGATTTTTGAACTAGATGGCGACACATGTCAAGGATACGAAATTAACAGAACCGAGCGAAGCTCGGTCGCCCAGATATTATATAATAGTACAAGTACAGAAGGCTCACTCCTTTGATGTTCACAAAATGCCGCCGTTCTCAATTCATATACCTACATTAACAAACGGACCGCACGTGAGCAGCGGACATTGAATTTTATTGCGCCGCGCGAAGGTCGTCACCGCTGAATGGGCCGCGCACTCGCGGCCATCGACATGTACTTGTAGCGCGGCGATAGAATCGAGGAGTGAGCCGCCCCTGGTATATACTCGATCGTCTTGTTTCATTGATGCGCCTTCGTATCTATCACTAATATAGCATAGAACGGTCAACTTCGGCGATGTTTGTATAAAAAAATTAAATTAGCCGTATCATAATATTTGTGCTTCTAAAATGTGTTCAAGAAGAAAAGTGGGAAGATTTTTGAAGCACGTTTGAGGTGGATAACTTTTATGTTTAAGTTCTTATTCAAAAGTTATATTTTTCAACCACTTCTAATAAATCAAAGATCACTTGTAGGTACATATACATATAGTTAGACACTTAATAGATATAGTTTTCATCGATATCATTAAACAATTTTGCATGGATTTATAAGCAATGAAGCACCTCATATGAGTGAGATATTAAAGTAAATTCACATTATTACTATTAATCACATTTATTTACGATAAATAAAGTTAATACAGTATTTCAGCTTGTAAAATACAATGTTGATTAAAAAATGACGAATAGGTTGGCTGAATTTTAAATACACTTTGGAATAATGAGTTCCATTATAGAATATGAAATCGTTAAACGCCGAAGTCCATAGTTTAAGTAGGCAACAATTAAGGGAAGATATGAGCAAACCGCGGACACCGTTACTAGTATGTCCGTCTTTTCGCTCGTAACTATTAAATTGTAAAACAAACGCTAGGTATAACCGAGGTTAGACAGTAGGTATTTGATTTGAAGTGATAATGATAGAATAACAGCTGGCCTAGCCGAAGTGACTATCATTGACGCTATAGGTATGGCGATCAAAACGCAGTTTGACTTTGTGGCGGAATATAGATACATACATACAATACATACAATCACGCATGTATCCCATAAAGGGGTAGGCAGAGCATATGAAACTATAATAGAATATAGATAGAAAAAATAGATATAATCGATATATAGATAGAATATAGATAGGGAAAGATAGCTACCATACGCATACGAAACGTAACCGATTGTGTTAAAATACCCAGGGTCCAGGGTAAGTGGCCAGGTGCACAAACGGTTACGATAATATTTTTTTTTTTATTTATTTAGGGGCAGAGGTAGGTCAGGTAGGCCAAAGAAAAGATGGCGGGATGACCTCGACGCATTTTGCAGCGACTGGCCGGAGCAGGCAAATCGTGATGAGTGGCGGAAGAAAGGGGAGGCCTTTGCCCAGCAGTGGGACACAATTATAGGCTAGGGAAAAAAAAAATATTTAAACTTTATTGCACAAAAATACACAAAAATGTACAAATGGCGGACTTAATGCCAAAAGGCATTCTCTACCAGTCAACCATAGGGCCAAACAGAGATTCAATACAAATGGTGCAAAGAGAAAACAAAAAAAAGAAAACTAAGAAGAAAAGCATACTTTTACATAAATAGATATTTATAATAAATATTTCATATAATACATACAAGAGACTAAGAGACGCCACCGGAGACCGAAGACTGGCAGCTTCCTCGCTCAGCGTGTTAGCTTGACAATCCAGCGAGGAAATGCTGCCAGCGTATTCGATACTATACTATATTCGGTACAGGGGCCGTTTGGCGTCATCCATATATTACGTCACAGTGTAGGGGGGGGGGGGGTCATACTAAATACAATCCCTGTTCAAGGGATACAAAAAAGCGTGACATAGGGGGGAGGGGTCCAAAAACCTGAAATTTGGTGTGACGTTATATGTGGATGATCCCTTTTAGATTTATTTTAGTTTAATTTTAGATTTATTTAGTCTAATTTACCTGTAATATTATTTTAATTATATGTATAGAATGGTATATATTTTTTTTTTTTTTTAATTATAAATGGGCTTACTCTTGACCACAGACTAGCCAAAGGCAAAGACGTGGCCTACGATGGAGTGAGCTCGCCCAGAAGATGCCTGTTCACTCTTGATTTGAAGGTTGCCGGGTTATATGAGCTCGGAAATATAGCCGCCGGCAAGGAATTCCACTCCTTGGCAGTGCGCATAAGAAAAGAAGAAGCAAAGCGCTTCGTGCGGATTCGTGGAATATCCACCAAGTAAGGATGGAGATCGGCCGTGCGTCTAAGAGTCCGATGGTAGAATGGGGACGGTGGAATAATTTCGTGTAGCTCTTGAGCACACTCCCCGAAGTGCAACCTGTAAAACACCGACAGACTAGCGACTTTCCGCCGATGGGCCAAAGACTGTAGCTTGGCCGTTAGCTTCTTGTATTATACATACAATGAAATACATATAATATGTCGTTATCGTAGCTAGATATCTCTATCGCTCTTCTGTATAGGCGCGAGAAGAAGACGAGTCATCTATCTCGCGGCGACATACTCTCGCGGCCATCACGTGCTAAGCCTACCGGCTTTGTCGCGCGACGATACGGAAGAGCGGTAGAGTTAGTTAGCTATAACGATATAATCTTAAGCGTTTGTGTATTAAGAGGGGGTAGAGCAGGGAGAATTTTCAGAATCTGTCAAATTACCCCATTACACACACAAACACCCTTCACTCACACTACCTCAATTTACTGTGAAAGGTCAGTGACCCTTAATTTTTTTCAAGAGTGTTATTTTGAGTTTGTAGTCAACTACTGACCTCCTTTGAGAAATTAAACTGTAAAAAAGGTAGCATACAAGAAGACAGAGAAAAAATACGCATCATCTAGCTTTCCTTCTCTGTTCATGTCTCATGTGACTTAAATTTACCTAAATATGTAGATAACGTTCCTTACTCAGTTGATTGTTTACCTAGGTGTATTTCAAATTACTTTGCACTTCATTTTGCGTTACTTTTCTATACTCAGATTAAAAATCGTCAGCCTGCCTATCCCCGCAAACATTATTCAAAGTCGTGTGTGAAGGCCGATACCTCCAGGCAGACAATTATGGTCGCGTGATAAATGATAAAACATTCAGCCCTATCGCACTATTTGTAAGTGCAATAGGGACGGTCCGATGTTTTATCATTTATCGCGCGACTATGATTGCCCTGCAGGTCTTCAGAGGCCTGTGCTGTGCATTACGTATATGCGGGTTGTATTAAAGACTATCAGATATTTTCTTTATTCTTATTGTCGTTAGGTTTTTTTATCATTTAGTTTGATACAAAATAAAGTATGTGTATAAAATAAAAACCTAATGAATAGAGTACAGCTAGCAGCAGTCAAGTCAGAGACACAAAGAAAGACAGGGAATATCGACGCATATCCATCGCCATCTGCATCAGACTCTTTATCTTACCCAATTTCCGAGTCTCTTCTCTAAATT
This sequence comes from Leguminivora glycinivorella, assembly GCF_023078275.1. NCBI lineage: Eukaryota > Metazoa > Arthropoda > Insecta > Lepidoptera > Tortricidae > Leguminivora > Leguminivora glycinivorella. The sequence goes on along the minus strand of NC_062978.1, from coordinate 22,152,644 downwards.
TCAGTTTCTTGAGTTGAAAATGTTGAAACTCATACTTGGTAATAAATAAAACACAAAAAACATATAAAAATCACAATATAATTTTAAATTATAGCTTAGGCCCTGTACCAGTTGCAGTCGCCACGTCTGTAAAGTCCCTTGTAGTTTCTTTTAAATGGCTAAATACCTAGATGTTATGTCATAAACATCTGTGACGTGACTGAAAATTAAAAAACATCGCTCAGAGATAAGGTTCAAATTAGCATGGCAAAAAATACAACAGTGCAGTCAAAATACGAAAAAGCAAATGTCAATGTCAATATCACTGCCGTATTTCAGGCAATAAGGGCTGTTTTCTCAAATATGAAAAAATCTCAAAAGCAGGACTTTATAAAGACTTTCTAGGAGAATTATTTTGAACTTGATAGGTAGACCAATTTAATAAAAGTTGTACGAAAAAAAATTCTGAACTTAGTTTGTAACTATATATGAAAAGCATTTTTATCTTAGACTGCATATTTTAGTATCGTAACGATTTTTCTTTCAAATAAATAGAGAATTATTAGAATAGATTCACGGTGTCTACCGTAAACTGGGGTTACATTGACCAATTTGGGAATTTAAACTTCTCTAGCTTCTACATGTAATGGGTAGCTATAGCTAGCTTCTACATTTAATTTTTAGTCTTTTCCTGCTAAAAATCTAGAAAAGCAACAAAATAATGTACGCAGAAAAAAAAACTATGAGATCAAACTTAAACTGACATTGGGGTTACTTTGATACCCTATGTTTTTTTTAAATGGTAATCGAATGTAACCCCTTGCAAAAGTATTTTATCTCAAGAAAAGATAAAAAAACGGTTCGCACAGTCAAATATTACAACTCTTTAACGCTATTTTGGGGTTAATTTGATCAAAAATAAAAATTACCTACCATCTTCGAAAAACCAACTTTATTTGCAATTGTTTCAATATTTATCACACGAAGAGATCAAATTATCTGCCTCAACTCAACAAGTACCGTGACATAATCAGACAATAATCAACTATGTGTCATTATGGTCAATGTTACCCCATTCAAGTGATCAAAGTCACCCCACAGAGTAAATCATTAGTAATAAATGCCTAGTTTGACTTTATGATACAAAACTCAATACTTACAATGGTAGGTATAGCTAAACAGAAATCCATTTCTGGCAAGCTACTTAATATTCACTGTGAACCTTTTACTTGAATACCACTACGTTAGTTTAGAAGTTATTTAAACATGAAAAATAGCAACAAACTATGCTTATATTTTAACGCGTTATCCGCACTGCCCACGACCATACTTACTTGTTCACTGCGTCAGAGCACCATTTATAAAGGTTGGTTTAAGGTTATCATATGTGTAGGGGTTACTAATGTATTACCGAAAGTTATTTGCCAGATTTTCACATCCCAAACAATGTATCCCAAAAATTTAAAAAAGGCAACTCATCACTTCCCAACTTATCGTGTGACATATACATAATTGCCAAAATAATGATATCCAAATAAATATTTAGACATTTCCTTACTTCGGCAATGTTCATTTTACCAAACTTCAATTAATCAAAATTATTAATTGCCAACCAATATTATCCCAACAGAAAAAAAGCCAAATCTAACATTTGGTAAAACATTTCTTGGGCATTTTTTATTTTAACAAACCTTGTTTACTCAAACCGAGTAGTTGACAAAAATATAAATAAACCACATTTACTTTGACATTTTTTTATATAACCAAATCTTATCGTATTCGAAATAAACCTACTTTTTTAGTAACATTTTGTGTAGGGGTCGCAGTTCTAACCTAACCTAAACCTACTTTCTTAGCAACATTTTGTGTGGGGGTCGCAGTTTTAACCTAACCTAAACCTACTTTCTTAGCAACATTTTGTGTGGGGGTCGCAGTTTTAACCTAACCTAAACCTACTTTCTTAGCAACAGTTTTGTGTAGGGGTCGCAGTTTTAACCTAACCTAAACCTACTTTCTTAGCAACAGTTTTGTGTAGGGGTCGCAGTTTTAACCTAACCTAAACCTACTTTCTTAGCAACAGTTTTGTGTAGGGGTCGCAGTTTTAACCTAACCTAAACCTACTTTCTTAGCAACAGTTTTGTGTGGGGGTCGCAGTTGTAACCTAACCTAAACCTACTTTCTTCGCTACAGTTTTGTGTAGGGGTCGCAGTTGTAACCTAACCTAAACCTACTTTTTAGGGTTCCGTAGTCAACTAGGAACCCTTATAGTTTCGCCATGTCTGTCTGTCCGTCCGTCCGTCCGTCCGCGGATAATCTCAGTAACCGTAAGCACTAGAAAGCTGAAATTTGGTACCAATACGTATATCAATCACGCCAACAAAGTGCAAAAATAAAAAATGGAAAAAATGTTTTATTAGGGTACCCCCCCTACATGTAAAGTGGGGGCTGATATTTTTTTTCATTCCAACCGCAACGTGTGATATATTGTTGGATAGATATTTAAAAATGAATAAGGGTTTACTAAGACCGTTTTTAGGGTTCCGTAGTCAACTAGGAACCCTTATAGTTTCGCCATGTCTGTCTGTCCGTCCGTCCGTCCGTCCGTCCGTCCGTCCGTCCGTCCGTCCGCGGATAATCTCAGTAACCGTAAGCACTAGAAAGCTGAAATTTGGTACCGATATGTATATCAATCACGCCAACAAAGTGCAAAAATAAAAAATGGAAAAAATGTTTTATTAGGGTACCCCCCCTACATGTAAAGTGGGGGCGGGTATTTTTTTTCATTCCAACCCCAACGTGTGACATATTGTTGGATAGGTATTTAAAAATGAAGAAGGGTTTACTAAGATCGTTTTTTAATAATATTAATATTTTCGGAAATAATCGCTTCTAAAGGAAAAAAAAGTGCGTCCCCCCCCTCTAACTTTTGAACCCTATGTTCAAAAAATATGAAAAAAATCACAATAGTAGATCTTTATAAAAACTTTCTAGGAAAATTGTTTTGAACTTGATAGGTTCAGTAGTTTTTGAGAAAAATACGGAAAACTACGGAACCCTACACTGAGCGTGGCCCGACACGCTCTTGGCCGGTTTTTTTGATAATATTAATATTTTCGGAAATAATCGCTCCTAAAGGAAAAAAGTGCGTTCCCCCCCCCTCTAACTTTTGAACCATATGTTTAAAAAATATGAAAAAAATCACAAAAGTAGAACTTTATAAATAATTTCTAGGAAAATTATTTTGAACTTGATAGGTTCAGTAGTTTTTGAGAAAAATACGAAAAACTACGGAACCCTACACTGAGCGTGGCCCGACACGCTCTTGGCCGGTTTTTTAAGCAACAGTTTTGTGTGGGGGTCGCAACCTAACCTAAACCTATTTTTTTAGCAACATTTTGTGTGGGGGTCGCAGTTCCAACCTAACCTAAACCTACTTTTAGGTTTTTGGGCTATGTTTAGGTTTTTAAAGATTATTTGACTCGTCATAATTATGGTATTTTCGTCAAAAGTGTTTGTGGGAAGCAAACGTGTAAGTAGTTGTTAAAATCTGTTTGGGAAATGAAATTCGGTAAATGAAAACAATCATGTTAAAACACTTGTCAAAAACTGGTTTTGCATAGTGTGTTTTTAAGGAAAAAATTTTTTACTAAACAAATTATTTGACTAAATAATTTTGTCCAGTAATTAATTTGACGAAAGTAAAGTTGAGCAAACTTTTCTAGTCAAAGTGAAACATTTGCGAAATTAACAGTTGGGGTTATAAAAGTTGCATTACAACAGTTTGGGAAATTATCATTTGACGGATTTTAACGTTGTCAAATGTTATTATGGGAAAGATTGAGTTGACAAACGTGTAGTTGGCAAAATTCGTTTGGGAAATGAAATTCGACAAAAAAATCTCTGTGTAGATTTCGATAAATTTATTTTATTAGTACATAACCGACTACTCATAACATACTAATTAGTCAGGTTTTGTTCGTAGTCCAAAAGGGTCAACCCTAGCACTTTTCCCTATTCACCCCAACGTTAGGGTGAGCGAAAATTACTAAATAAAACGACATATTTTCAAAGACAAACCGAAGTTCACACCGCTGGAAGATTTTTTGTGTAAAAAATTAGCATGGAACATATAAAAAAAGTGCTATCCACGTTCAAAAGTCGGTTTTGGTCCTATTCAGCACAAATTACGTTAGTTCATACCCGTTCCAACCCCATGAACCCAAAATCTTCAGAAAACGATGTACTAAGTAGCCCAAAGTGCAGCGCCGTCTCTAGGTGAATTGGGTTACTAATTTATGCAAACTACTTAAGTCGCAATAGATGTCATTTCATTTAGTATTTTAGAGGTAACTAGTAAAGATAATTTAGTTTTACAATTGTGCGAAAAAAGATTCTCATTTGGCCAGATTTTTTAACCGACTTCCAAAATTCAAAAGGTTATAAATGTATAGTTTTTTTTTAATATCACTTCTGGTCCAATTTCAAACCCCACAAATATTAACGGCAAACTGATAATGACATTAAGTTTTTTTGAAATAAATTTGTGACATATGTGGGTAGTTTAGTAATTATAGGTACCGACTGATTGTGGGTAGGTTTATATTTTCGCTCTCTGCTAATAAATCTTGTATGGAACGGACGTGTTTTCTTTGGTGCCTCTTCATCAGCGCTGATCTTCGGCTGGGAGCATACCTTACAAAATTAAATGCCAAAAAAAAGTTTATCAGTAAAAATTACTTATTTGAAAATAAAGTCATAACCGTTTTCATGCTTATACATTGAAATAGATATCACGCACGAAAGTAAGAACGACAAGGCCCCCTGGTGGCTGAGCCGGGAATCGAACCCGCCATGTCTCTCGCTATACCGTAATCCTCTAAGTGCCACTTGCACCAACGAAGATGGAGGATTAACCTGAGGGTTAACCCACTATTTTACATGGAATTTGACAGTTGACAGCCCACTAACCCTGAGTTAAGTGGTTGGTGCAAATGGGCCTTATAAGATTCATATACGAGGTGGTCAAAATGTGCCTATCAGAGATAACATACACTAGAGAAATTTCGTTGGGTACCACACGGCGGGCGGGTGGCCTAGTGGTAATGACGTTAGCTGCGTAAGCTGAAGACCCGGGTTCGATTCCCGGCTCGGCCATCAGTAGGCCTTGTCGTTTTTTCTTTCGTGTATGATATCTATTTCAATTTATGTATGTATGTATATGTGAACACTTTACCTATTGTACATAAGACAAGTTTGGACATATAAATACAGTATAGTTATGGTATACAAAGGCGAACTTATCCCTATAAGGTGTCTCTTTCAACCTTTGAGCGAAACGAGAATTTATTATTTATATAAACTTGAAAAAGAACAAATCAAAAATTATTCAATAAAATAATTTTATTTCTTCCCTAGTTGTATAGTTTCATACTTATGATTTTTATTTTAAAGTAATCAATTTATATTATAGCAATCATGGGTGAAACGTGGAGGTTGACAGAAGTGTAATTAACATTTCTAAATGTTGATTTCTTGTATCTAGTCTAACTACGAAGCAATACATTGACGTATAAATTGCGTCCATATACAGAGAGGTCATTCATAAAAACATCACTTTAGGTAAGTTATATATCTTTTATACAATTTGACAACCATTGACCACACATCCCAATTCACCCCTCTTCCGACCCCAATAACCCCCTTCGTAAACCTATTCACCCCCTTTGCGACCCGATTCCCCCCATTCCTGATCCTATTCACCCCTCAGGCCGCGGATATTTATCCATCAAATTGAAATTGAAAATTGAAATTGAAATCGTCTGTCAATGAAAAGAAAATTGTAGTAAGTATGTATGGAACATAAACTTTAGAAGTGTAGGTATACACTACATTCAAAAGGATAACGAACAAATTCTGAGCAAAATTTCACACAAAAATAAAGTTAAAATGAGTAAATAATACAATAAATTTAAATGCCAACTTTGACAGACATTTTCATGCCCCTAAATATATTATTTTCCCTGGAACTACGGAACCCTACACTGACCGTGACCCGACGCGCTCTTGGCCGGTTTTTCTTCTCAATGAAATGCAGAGATAATAAAAAATTACACCTCCCAATTTATAATATTTTTTTTTTGCAAAAATTTCATTTTTGGCACAAGCTTTACCTTAACCGACTGTACCTTTCCTTCAACAATCATCTATTGCTCTCCGAGATGTTTCTAAAAACCCCTTACTCAATGGGGATACGACGTTTTATAACAGAGTTCCTCTGACCACCTTTCTGCTCCATCATCAGATCACCTCCATGATACCATAATATTGCATTGTCACGTGATTTACATATGTGTGCAAAATTTCAGCTCAATCGGAAACCGGAAAGTGGGTCAAATTTAGCTTCTACGTTTTGACCCAAACTAACAAGGCAAGTTGAATAAAAGCTTGTAAAAAGACTTCTGATATCAGATTTGTAATAAGTTTAGTTGTCATAGTTTAAGAACAGATGAGACAGACATATGCAACGACAATATAATACTGCACGTGTTTCGTGAGATGTCAAATCACCTCATACAATTTACCGCTCTAAGGCAACTAAGGTAGGGTTTGTTATTGCACTTTAATTACATATTAATGATTTCTAGCCCGTAAGATATATATTTGCTTTAACAATGGATAGATATTTATGCGGGTGAGAGTGTAATTTAGATTTTTATAAGGAAACAAATATTTTTAAGCGACCCGATCAGATATTTATACGGATAAGGACCCTCCCACATCTACCGTCTCGCGATCGTAGCGTCGGGCCAACTGTATGGCTAAGCCGCGCCGACGCGACGCGGCGTCTTTTTCCATACAGTTGGCCCGACGCTACGCTCGCGAGACGCTAGAAAGAGAGACTATGTTTTTGCCGGTCACGAAGCATCACAATTTTTTGCCGGGAATATGTCGTCATATACATATGGCCCCTATAGAGAATCGGATATGTTGTCACGGCCGTTCATAGTCATATACGTATGCTGGTGACTGTTCCATGAACATCTGGTCTAGTTGAATGGAGAAGTGCCATTCAAAACGAGCGTTACTTTCTAAACAACGATGAACTTACGGTTACTTACGTGTTCGTGGTACGCACAGGGTAATCTTTAATGAAATTGAAACATTTTTTATATAAAAATTTGAACCAGAAGCACACCATACGGAATATTGTATTTAATAAATAGGTACTTATATACCCGCCCGCATTTCCCTTTCTTCTATTCTAAGTACGAATCTATTAATAAGTATCTAAATATGTAAAAATAAATTAAATTATAATTGTTTACATACAACCTGGTTGACAGAATTTGACGTAGGTGCTGTCATATATATTTTTAAAATGACGTACTGTTAATACCAGCGTAATGAAAATTTATTCCAATGAGTAAAAGAAAACATGAAACTCTTTTCAATTTTTTTTAGAATGAAATCATTTATACTCATTCGGTTGTGTTCGTTATTTTCTTTAATAATTTGATATATTTTTATTTATTTTTGATGCACAAGCCATGCACCTTTACACTTTAAATGAGATTGGATCTCCACCTGACATTATCGACTTACCCTATTTATTTTGAGCACAGTTTTACACTGGTATGGTTTTTCGTGTACGCACACTATTTTCTGTCAAAATATTTGTCAAATTTAATTGTCAACGCGGAGCGACCGGCGACACGTCTGCCTCCGATGAGCCGCTCACGGCATCTAATCGAAAGGAGAATTCTGACAGCAATGGCGAATGTATGGAAATTTTACGATAGTTTAAATTTAAGGTAAAATTTCTTTGTTGCCTTTGAGAGGAAAAATATAAAAAACCTCAAAACTTGTAGTCCATTTATCTGGCTTTCAGAATCACATAATGTTATAACTAGGGTATTGAATTTTTTTAACAAAGTTTACTAAACGGCGACATACGTTTTTCTCATTTTAGGTCAACTTTGTGTGGGTTTAGTTATTACACCGTTAATAATTGGAGATTGTGAATAGTCAAAAGTTGTAGGCACACTCTTTAAGATAATAACTACATTTATTTTATTTCATTTAATTTAGAAATGTGAGCAGCATTTGTTAAACGCCGAATGCACTTTTCGAGGATTTCGTACGACCCCCTCTATATGTAACAGTATAGACGGATAAAGTCTAAGAAAAAAACGTAACTCAAAGCCCTAGAGAAAAAGGTACGGCGGCCTAAATGGCGTTACCCCTTTGGGGAACGCTCGGCTAGATGGCGCTAATATTAATATTTGACATTTTAACACATATCAAGCTAAACATAAGGGCCAAATTGTCAAAACTGAGGTTCAAAAGTTTTAATCTTGTGTCGAGAGATGGCAGTCTATGCACTGTGATTACACATTTTACTTTGACAGTAACTCTCTACAATACTCGATCCTCTTTGCTATAGAATACAACGTTTTCCCACAGGGCGGTTGCGGTGAGCCGGGCTGATAGTTCCCGATTGGTGCGGTCGGGGTTGTCGGAAGTGTGAAATATTGAGTGACTGTTGCCCGCACTTACTGCGTAAAGGATAACAGTAAATAGACATCTAACTAAACGTAGAATACAAGTGTTACGTTAAACGTATTTTTTTATTAAATACTGAAAATATTGTAAAACTTATACAACGATGGCCGCAAAACGTTCGAAATAGGTATGCGTTACGAGCACATACTAGTCTATGTACATTTTAGAATTCTGTGTTAATATAAATAGTTAAATTAAAAATAACACAGATGCAGTATTTTAAAAAAAGGAGTATAAAGTTTCAATATTATGCTCGGGAAAACGTCCCACTTGGTTGATTGCTATAAATCGGCTTTGTCAGTTTATTCACATAAAGATGCAAGTAAATCTCGCCTGAATGGTAACCGACAAATTGGGACATTTTACTAAACACACTCACATATTTTTAGGGTTCCGTAGTCAACTAGGAACCATTATAGTTTCGCCATGTCTGTCTGTCCGTCCGTCCGTCCGCGGATGTTCTCAGTGACCGTTAGCACTAGAAAGCTGAAATTTGGTACCAATATGTATATCAATCACGCCGACAAAGTGCGAAAATAAAAAGTGGAATAAAATGTTTTATTTTGGTACCCCTCCTACACGTAAAGTGGGGAGTGATTTTTTTTTGCATTGCAATCCTAACGTGTGATATATTGTTGGATAGGTATTTAAAAATGAATAAGGGTTTACTAAAATCGTTTTTTGATAATATTCATAATTTCGGAAATAATCACTCCTAAAGGAAAAAAAAATGTGTCCCCCCACTCTAACTTTTGAACCATATGTTTAAAAAATATGAAAAAACTATCAAAAGTAGAACTTTATAAAGATTTTCTAGGAAAATTGTTTTGAACTTGATAGGTTCAGTAGTTTTTGAGAAAAATACGGAAAACTACGGAACCCTACACTGAGCGTGGCCCGACACGCTCTCTTGGCCGGTTTTTATCAATCCTTTTGACACTTCGAGTAGCAAAGTAACAAAAATCTAAAAGCGCTCACCTCCGAAATATTTTGTGTAAATATACAAATTAAAATTCAAACGTTTTATCAAATAAACGAACAATTGTAGAGCTTCCGAAATAGTATAAAATATTCAGAGGAACAAAAAAAATATTACAGCTCTGTCAGCCGTTCAAACAATGTCTAAAATGAAAAGGTTACTAAATGTAGGTTATATTTTTTACGAATATTCTTTTGCCGCAAAAATGAGGGAACATGATTACATAACCACTCTCTACAATATAAGTAGAACATGTTCTACATCACAGATGTCATATATACCATAGATCAAGCAAACGTATCTACTTAGCGTGTCAAATGAACTCAGTGAAATCCACTGAGTTGCCCGTCTTTACTCGCAGCTTGCAGCTTTCGGGCGTCAATTTTTGTAAGTTGAAGTTAACCAAAACATAAAAAAATGCCTCGTTACGTGATATTCAATTGCAACAACACAAAAATTATGAACAATCAAGAGCCTGAGACATATTTAAAATTACAGGCAAGAATCAACTTCAGTACAAAATTTGACACGCTCGGCCCCTATACAAATATATGAATTTGTTTCTTCTAGTGTTCTACATATATTTTTGTGATTTAAGTTTCCGTCTACTTGAAAATTGAACAGAAATTCTGATCAAAATGTTCTTATACGAATTAATCAGTAATTAAACTCTTTAAATTACTAAGCTTTCCCTGTGACATGAATAATGATAACAATCATTACTAGGCTTAGGACTTTTTTTAAATCCGTGGAGTCGCCTTGTGAAAAATTTTCGAAGTCAAAGTCAAAGTCGAACTGCAACAGTATGATGTCATATTAAATATAAACATTTTTACACTAGCTTTTTCCCGCTGCTTCGCTTGCGTTAAATTCGAATAAAGCGGAATGTTCCATACAAACTTCCACCCCCCATTTTAATAAAGTGGCAAGTTAGAAAGAGACAAAAAGTAGCCTATGTCTGCCTTCGTCGCTCCGTTTTGCCTTGAAACGACGGACAAACAAACAGACACACACACACTTTCCCATTTATAATATTAGTATGGATACTGCCACATCGTCACTGAGTTAATTTTAATCGAACGTAGTTAATTTTAACTTACAATGTTATTATTAGTAAATTTTGCCATAATCCTATATTAATAATGATGTATGTTATAGATATAAATCGACCGTAGTTAATTATATCTTAATAGTATTTTTTTTTAGTTGTATGTCTTTCCCATCACGGAACAATGTATTTTTTTAGTATTATTATATAGATAAAAAGTCCTAAGCCTATTATATATGTATACCACTAACAGCCAAAGAATAGCACCATAAATTAACAGTTACTTTTTGTTCCTGGGATATGCCAAATTTATTAAATGTAATACAAAAGTTTGAGGCATAACAAGTCCGAAAATAAACTGAATAATGATAATGAAAAGATGATAAGGTTATTCCTTGGAAATTTGTTTTTCTTGACTTTACCTCTAGAATTCATGATGGATTGTCTGTCAATTGCACTAGAGTTAGGTTTCTTACAATCCTTTCTTTCACACATATAAAAAAAAGGCCGACGGGCTGAACTAGGTAATATGCAGACGTTAAACGTCGTGACGAACTCTACATTGTCCCGAAGTTTCATCTTCGAGAAAATGAGGAAGGTCTCTTAGTCCATTAGTCCGGCCGGTGCAAAGAGGAAAGAGTATTATAGAGAGTTAACTGTCGAAGTAAAATGTGTAATCACAGTGCATAGACTGCCATCTCTTGACACAGGCTTAAAACTTTTGAACCTCAGTTTTGACAATTTGGCCCATATTCTTAGCTTTATATGTTTTAAAATGTCAAATATTAATATTAGCGCCATCTAGCTGAGCGTACCCCAAAGGTGTAATGCCATCTAGGCCACCGTACCTTTTTCTGTATGGTACTGAGGTACGTTTTTTTCTTAGACTTTATCTGTCTATACGGAGTTATATATGTCTTTGGTCCGGTGTAATAAGCGCATAGTATGAGACGATTTTTTCGATACATATTTTTGCACTTGACTGTACTAGTACGTGTACCTAGAGTTTGCTTCGCTAGTATGCAATAGTGCCCCTGTCTCCAGGGAGCCCTGAGCTGCTAACTAGTTATTGAACAGCCATTTGTTTAAGGATCAAGGACGTATATCTAACACCTTACCAACACCACACTTAACACTTGTAAAGGCGAAGAAAGTGGTGAACGACTGGTTGCCAACGATTTCATACTCGGAGACCGATAACTTAGTATAATTATATTAAATATTAGTGTGATGAGCACACACACACACACACACACACACACACACACACACACACACACACACACACACACACACACACACACACACACACACACACACACACACACACACCACATACACACGCACGATTTAGCATGTTGTATATATAATGAAACGTTTTTATTTTTAGGTTTGTATGAAAGATTAAAGATTTAATTATGCGACCGAGTATGTTAAAGGGGTATAATAAACAGCCTTTTTTTTGTTCAAAATAATAATCAAGGTTTTTTTCAAGAAAGGTAACTAACTTCCAAGGAACAAATTACGTTTAGTCAAATGACATATGACCTGAAGGGACTACTAATATGACGAAATAACTAACTTCCAAAGAACAAATTATCTTTACTCAAATGTCATATGACCTGAAGTGACTAATATGATAAAATAATTATAAACATATATTTGTTTTACAGTTTGGGCAATTCGCTGTTTAAGCAATCCTGATTTGTTTTTTTGGAATAAATTTAAATATGTAATTCAATTGGCAAATATGGGACATAATAAAACTGCGTTGGTTATAAAGCAATGACACCAATATATTTACTTGTTGGAAACACATCAAATATTCGACAAGGGAGTAAAATCATAAACAGGGTTACTATTAAGTTACGTATAATGAAATAGTAAAACATATCTACTAATTTTTAATTACAATTTCATTAGTCAATTTCATCAATTTATTCAGGTAGTTTTCATTGATTAATTTCATAGTTAAATTCAAATAATTATTATGAAATAATCAGACATAAACAGTGTTGTTGTCGAGTTATTACGAAACACTAAAACATATTAACTTTTTAAATACATTTTTATTAATCCATTTCATAAATTAATTCAGATAATTTTCATTGAATAATTTCGTAAATTAGTTCAGGTATTTATATTTATTAAATAATCAGATTAAGGCACTTTAAAATAAAATAATTACATAAATTAATTCAGGCAATTATTATTATTATATAATCAGATCAAGGTACTTATCTCTGTTCGTGGCGCTGGTAGAACTAAAAGTGACCGCTCGCCAGCGAGCAGCCCCTTTTATAACCAACTCAGGTAAAGTGGCCGGATCGACCCGGTTTTCTTGTCAATTAGCATTATTGCTTTAAATTTAAATGTTTGAGTGAAAAGTACCTTCAAATGTTACATTTTTAAATATTATGATGACAAATCCAACACACGCGCGCGCAAGCACACACACACACACACACACACACACACACACGAAATTAGTCGATAAGTAGTTCCTAACTATTTCTGTAAAACAAATTGCAAAACCTGTAAATCGCACTCGCAGACTGTTAAATAAACTATTTTGATTTTTTTGTTTTTTTTGATTTTTGATTTGATTTTGATATAAAGGAGGGGTGGTCAAAGGGTTTCATCCCCCCTTTGATTAGGACTTATTAAAATGCGGTATCATTTTAAGATAATATGTCTCGCTACGGTCACATTGTTTTCTGTATTGTATACGACCTAAAACCCATAAAGTTTCTATGTCTGCGCTTGTTAAGGATTAAGGAAGGATCAGCTTTGTAGATTTTACGTATAGAATTTTAATTCTCTAATTTTAAAGTTAGTCGGTTTCACAATTGCTACTTTAAATGCATCAGAGAGTCATATTTTTAAGGCAAACTTTAGTAAACAGGTACCTATATACATAAATTTGCATATTTTCGCAATCATAATAAATCATACGTAGCACAAAACAACAAACCCCGTCGAAGGAGTAGTAAACGTCATACACCCTAACGAGCAGTACAGTCAGTCACCTTTTTCGTAACGCCGTGGCTTGCGTGGGCGACGGTCGCGCGATGGTCGCGCGACAGCGATGCGACGCATACGAAATCAAACCTTATCGATATGGAAGTATGAGACGCGACGGCAATGGTCGCGCGACCGTCGCGCGACCGTCGCCCACGCAAGACACGGCGTAAGTCCCTATTTAAGGAGGTTCAGAAACGGAAGTTGATAAAAATCGTAGCCCTTTTGGATCAAAACATAGGTGAAATACGAGTAATAATTGTATTTTCACCACACCAACTGATAAAGGCTTTCTTTGCTATTCGAAAACAGATAGCAAAATTGCATTTTATCCACAAGAGTGCAATGTAATTTAATACAAATTTTAACTTGATGTCTATTGCCTAGACGACTAGAGGACGACTAGAGGACGACAGTGGCAATCTTATCACATCCAGAGCTGAAATTGAAAGCATGTGGAAAGAATATTTTCAGCATCTGCTAAACTGCCCGCCCTTAGATACACCAACTCACCTTGGTAACAATAGCACCGACGATCCCGAGGTGCCTCCTAGTTTCGAGAAGGTTCACCAAGCCATCATGCGTCTAAAAAACAATAAAGCTCCCGGCATTGATGGGCTACCATCCGAGATTTGGAAGAACTGCGGTGGCACTGTCCAATCGTAAATCTACGAGCTTCTGCTAAAAATATGGGAGCTCGAGGAACAGCCACAAGAATGGAACGTGGGTGTTATCTGTCCTGTCCACAAGAAAGGCTCAAAAAAGAAGTGCGCAAATTACCGAGGAATTGCTTTACTTACAACGGCGTACAAAATTCTATCCAACGTGCTGCTAAAGAGGCTGGAGCCACACGCTGAAAGAATCCTAGGGGACTATCAATGTGGTTTCCGAAGAAACCGCAGCACGACGGATCAGATCTTCTTGCTCAGGCAACTCATGCAGAAGAAATGGGAGTACGCACAAAGCATGCACTCATTGTTTGTGGACTTCACAAAGGCCTACGACAGTATCGATAGAGGTACTCTATACTCCATTCTGATCAACTTTAACATCCCAAAAAACTGGTAGCCATAATCACCGCAGCAACCAGGGAAAGCAGAATGCGAGTTAGAGTAGGGAATGAACTGTCGGAAGAGTTCACGGTTATGACCGGCCTAAAGCAAGGGGATGCCCTATCACCTGTGCTCTTCAATCTAGCCCTAGAACATGTTGTTCGGAAGGTTCTGACTTTGAACATTGGGGTAGAGCTGAACGGTAAGCACAAGGTGGTAGGGTACGCAGATGACCTAGCTTTATTAGGGGAAAGCCGTGAACAAGTAGCGGAGGCAGCCAGTGTCCTGGAACAAGAGGCGTCTAGATTAGGTCTCAGGATCAACCAGGAAAAGACAGAATACCTACACATGAAACGCTACAAGAACACACGCATCCGGCGAGATAGTCTTCATGTAGGAGGTACCGTCTATCGTGGAGTCGACAAGTTTCGGTACCTTGGATGCACTGTAACTGACACTAACACCAGAGAGGAGGAAATCCAAATACGTATCCAAAACTCCTTGCGGTGCAGTGCAGCCCTTCATAAAGTGTTAGTGTCCAGGCTTCTCAGCAAACATACCAAGCTACGGATATATAAAACCGTCATACGGCCTATCCTTATGTATGGCTGTGAGGCCTGGTCACTAACACT
This sequence comes from Leguminivora glycinivorella, assembly GCF_023078275.1. Classification (NCBI taxonomy): domain Eukaryota; kingdom Metazoa; phylum Arthropoda; class Insecta; order Lepidoptera; family Tortricidae; genus Leguminivora; species Leguminivora glycinivorella. Next base: position 22,137,371 of record NC_062978.1, on the reverse strand, counting down.
AAAAGAAGAAAGTCAGCTCCTGGTAGCGGAGAGAAAGATTTTTCGCAAGATCCTGGGACCTATTCAGAGAGACGATGGCACCTGGAGGGTCCGGAAAAATGCTGAGATCGAGGAGTTAGTGGCCGAACCCAATATCATCGGCGAAACGAAAGCCCACAGACTTCGCTGGCTCGGTCACTTACTCAGAATGGGAGACGATCGGGCTGTCAAGAGAGCATTCTTGGGTCGACCGGCTGGTGGCCGCCCGGCGGGTCGACCCAGGTACCGCTGGGAGGACAGTGTGGTGGAGGATCTGCGTCGGCTTCAAGTCAGTGACTGGCAAGAGGCTGCGCAGGATCGGGACAGGTGGCGATCTCTCGTTTCGGAGGCCAAGATTCACTTTGGATCACTGAGCCACAATAGTTAGTTTAGTTAGTTTAGTTAGTCTATTGCCACCGAGTGAAACACAAAATTTTTCACCACACCAACACTATGAAAATATGAACTGTAAAACATCAAAATAAATAAAATAGATCAAATTTATTTAACGTTTATGATTCAAAATCATCATTTATACGTGAATTCCAACATCCCGCTTTATCTTAATCTTTAAAGCGGGATGTTGGAATTCACGTATAAATGATGATTTTGAATCATAAACGTTAAATAAATTTGATCTATTTTATTTATTTTGATGTTTTACAGTTCATATTTTCATAGTATTGGTGTGGTGAAAAATTTTGTGTTTCACTCGGTGGCAAAGTTTGTTTAACCTACGTGCCTTGAAAGCCTCGCAACGCTCAAGATTCCACATTCTAAACCACTCGCTACGAATCAATTCCAATATTGGATCTTTCGCTTACTCGGGAATCAATTTTGGCACGTGCGGTTAAACAACAACTTTGCCCCCTTGTAAAACAAATAACTATTGTTTTACAAAGGGGCCAAAGTTTTTATTTATCCGCACGTGCCAATATTCCAAAATATGGAATCTTGAGCGGTGCGAGGATTTCGAGAATAATTTTCACCACACCAACACGAATAAAATACTTAAAATTTGTATATGAAATTAATTTGTGTGTGTGCGCGTGTGTATGTGTGTGTGTGTGTGTGTGTGTGTGTGTGTGTGTGACCACACTAGCCACCATAGCCCAAAACACAACAGGAAAAAAACAGATAAAATATATCTGACAACTGACCATACAACAAGGATGGGATTATACTTGGGATCTTCATATCACATTTCCTCGTATTGACCTTCCCTCTCTACTTTTACATCACCGTATAAAGAAATATTCGTCTCGTACATTTGATAAGCTATTCATGATAGCATCAATATAACAAGGTGAAGGAAGCGCCATCTGATGCCCGTGAATGGCAACTTTAACGAGCTTACATGAAGCCGGCTGATCACACAAATGTATATAAAAGGGATTATTTTATAATTTTACAAAATAATCAGTTTTATGTACATTTGTGAAATGAGCCGGCAAATTATTGCCGAACAGTTACTTATTTTCCCGCTAGGAGGAATTAAAGTGACACTTTTCTTCCCTGCTAGAAGGAAGGAAAAGTCCTTTTCTGCTTAAGAACATCTTTTCACACAATGTTTTTTAAGGGTAATTAATATCTTGGAATATAAAAATTCCTCATCATGTGTTTATAATAGCAATATATTATAAAATTGAGCGACACTTGAATCTCTCACTACGCTCAGGAATTATAGAATTTTTATTGTTCCGTCCATATAAAATGTATCTGTATTGATTAACAATAGCGGTATCCTACCGTTTATTTATATCTAACCCAAATCGTCTTGCCGACCTAGGCAAAATGACAATCGTTGAGGGTAAACGCTGACCGAAACGCAATCTTGACTCTGTCGCGTCATTACAGAAGAGCGATAGAGATAGCTAGCTACGATATCGATATTATAGTAAGCGTTTGTCCATTTGGCTACGCTCAGAAATTATAGAATCCCTTGCTCTGTCCAATTGCACCTAAAATGAATCTGCATTGATAAACAATAAAAGCTCGGCCATGCGCGTTTTGATAGCGTAGGCTGCGTAGGCTCCGCTGACGCTCCGCTAACGCTCGTTAGCGGAGCGTCAGCGGAGCGCAACGATAGCAGTGCGCCGGACGAACGCTGGCGTTGCGCCCAGCGGACGCCGGCGGGAACTAACGAGCGCGGATTGCGAGCGGAACGCCAGCGTTCCGCCGGCGCACCGCTATCATTGCGCTCCGCTGACGCTACGCTATCAAAACGCTTTATGTGTGGCGAAGACTTAACGGTACCATACCGTCTGTATCCTACCCAAGTCAGGCCTTGGTTTGTATGGCCGCCGGAGTCCAAAACATCCTGTAAGTAACTGACTGACAATGGATGATTGATACGAAAGTGAGCCATGAATATCCGACGGGCCGGACGGCATTATGCCAACCGTGTGAATACTTCTTTACGAGGAAATTGTTCGCGATATGTTGCATGTTTATGTTTTTTTGAAGAAATGGGAAAGGCTAGAAGTTAATATTAATAGAAATCGTCCGTTCCACGGTTTAATTGTTAATGTATATTGTCTTTATGGACTGAAAAACTGCATAAGAAATGGTTTAGGGCAAATTGTTGAACTTGAGTTAAATAGCAATTTAGATGGCTTTAGATATTATTTTGACTAGGTAGGTTATAGTACGATACAAGTGCAAAATAGGAAGTTCGAAGAGTGGTGATAAATTAAATCACGAAGAACGAAAGTATGTATCCGTTCGTACAAAATTCTTACAGTAAGTAAGTAAGTAAGTACCTACATCATTCACCCTTTCAAGTAATTCGACATAAGCACATAAAATACTAGTGCGTGAAAGTTCTTTTAAATTGGAGGTCATAAACAACTATCCCTTGAAGTCGTTAAAAATTAAGTTAAGCTGTAATAACATCTAACTTTTTATAACTAAGTAAAAATAAATCATTTACCTCCCTTATAATCCAGAACTGGATGAAATTAATGGCCGACAGGTATTCAAATTTAAAAAATGGAGCCGTCGTCCAAAGATTACTATTTAACCCTCTTAATGCGCGCCATGTCGTCCCGAGGGGGTTTTACATAGAGATTAATTTCAACAATCAAGTCTGGATAACCCGTGCAACGCTATTTGAACTATATACCGAGGTAATAAGAATCAGTGTTGTAGGCTTAAGGATAGTGCAACATTGTATGAAATGTATTGTATTGTAATGGTCGTAAGTCAGGTTTTATTTTAAATGATATTGATAAATACTGTAATTATTAAGATATGTGTCATAAAAATAAATAAAAATGTAGTACCTATGTACATATATTCTTAGCGCAAAATACATTGCGCGCGCGAACTCTCTTGCAATTTAATTTTAGGCACAGAATATATAACAGTACAAGTACAGAAGGCTCACTCCTTTGATGTTCACAAAATGCCGCCATTTTAAATTCACACCTACATTAACAAATGGACCGCACGCGAGCAGTATTAAGTACAGGTAACTAATTTTTGATTGAAACTAACTTTCGATGACGGGTGTCAAATAGTAATCCTTGCCAGTAAAAGAAATTTGTTCAGCTGAAAATCCGCAACGTGGCGAGGGTCCAATAAAATCTTATAAATAGGAAAGGTTTTAGAAGTCAATGTATTGTGAGCAATGAGCATCACCTATATGTCTACATATTCCGTCCTTCCGTCAAGAGTAAATTTGGAATAACTTATTTCCAATCACCTCTCAAGCTGTACCATAATTCAGTCTTCTTTAACCCCGTTATTGGTTAAACGAAAAAGAACTATAAATCAATCTTAACGATCGTCTCGAAAAATCGATAAACATGAACTCAGGCGCACTCGATCCTATTAATCGAATCAGCACAATACGCTGATCAAAGGGTCTATCACGAATTACTTTTGTCTCGCTCGGATATGCGGGGGTGATAGGGAGGAAGATAACGAAATTTCGATTTTCGTCGATCGCGGTAGACCCTCGGGCACCCCGTAATTTCGCGGATCGAATGCAATTTGTCGATAACTATAGACGGCTGGGCTAGGGGTGGCACTCTTTGTGAAACTATTTACTTAAAATCTATTACTAAACTAATACTAATGTACATTGTACATGGTGCGGACACTGACAGTAGTCGAATCGTTATTTTTTACAAATCGACAGAAATTGTCTCCTTAAGTCTTTACCTATAATGTCATTAGGTCATTACCTAAATATTTCAGCTGTCTTTCACAGTCGAAAAAGACATGATTTAAAATGGAATGTTTTTAACATTTTACTTTTCATGTGTCTACAAATACTTATATTCCTAAAATTATACAACAAAAAACAAAAACAATGTTTGCTCACATTTACACACAATTTCCATTTTGGGCCTCAGAAATACGTCGTTAAAATGTTTTGGATTCCTCATTAGCACACTGGCCTGTGTTATTTTACTAAGGAGTACGGCGTAGACCCGTTATATTATTATTGAGAGCCTTTGTCCCACTGCTGGGCAAAGACCTCCCTCCGTTTTTTACATTCCTCCCGGTGTTGAGCATGAGCAGTCCTCGGCCATTCATCCAAACAGGAGTCTAGCTCGTTTCGCAAATGCATACGTGTCGTGGTCTACCTCGTCCCCGTTTTGGCCAGGGCTGCCACTCTGTGGTAATCTTGAGCCACAGCTCATTCGGCATTCGGCAGACATGACCAGCACAGTCCAACTTCAGCTTGGTCGCTTCCCGAGCTACGTCGACTATTTTTGTTTTGACAACCCTATAAGTATAAGATAAGTACGCGCACGAGGTTTCATCAGATAAGTCCGCGATAAAACACGAGGCGGGTCGCGCTCGTGTTTCTTTTGTATCGACTGTTGTTCTGTAAAATGTTGCCAAGACCATTTAAACAAATAAATATTACAGGACATTCTTACACGGATTGACCCCACGGTAAGCTCAAGAAGACTAATATTGTAGGTACTCAGACAACGATATATCTTATACTAACTTTTGCCCGCGGCTTCGCTCGCGTTAGAAAGAGACAAGAAGTAGAGCCTATGTCACTCTCCATCCCTTCAAATATCTCCCCTTAAAAAATCAAGTCAATTTGTCGCTCCGTTTTGCCGTGAAAGACAGACAAACAAACAGACACACACACTTTCCCATTTATAATATTAGTATGGATGTACATAGAAAACATCCATGAGTCAGGAAGAAATGTCTGTGCTCATCACTCAAATAAATGCTCCTCAGAGCATAAAATACTACTAATTTCTATATCTACATATGAAATGCCTTGCCAGCATTCGATCCCAAGGCAAGGTCACCTACTACGCCGGACTGTAGTTTTGTTTGTTCGAATTCTGTCGTAGAGAGAAATATTTCTTTCTAATCGGAAAAAATGCCGAAAACAGACGTAGAACTCGCAAAGTTCATTTTTCCTCGAATGCCATCACTCAGGATTACGACATCATGAGCTGCCCGTGTCAGGGCGGATTTTACGTTTAAAAAAGTTTGATAGGCCATTAACGCATATTTATTTGCTTGGATTATTCGTAAATCCAGAAAAAATAGATTTTAATCGCTCCGAACTGGACGAGCGAACAAAAGATTGACAGTAAAGTCCTGTCAAGGTCCTACAACCAAATTCTATGGAACAAGCAAATTTTTTTCGCGAGTTTGCAGTCGTTTCCATAGTAAATATCTATATATAAAGCTAATATATTAGCATATATTTAGTATAGAGAGCGCAATATAAAGACTTATTATATCAGCCTCCATCACATTCTACTATATACCACAGGAATGCATACAATATGTGTATAGTTATATTTAACAGCCTTCCAGATGAACTTAAGAAAATCGATTGTAAACAATTTAATAGTAAAATTACCAAATGGCTCTCCGAAAACTGCTTCTATAGTGTAAAGGAATTTTTAGAACATAAGTTATTAAACAAATAGTGTAATATTTGACATTGTGCAGATTTCTTGACATTTAACTTTTATATTTCATGTTCTATATATGTTGCTGAACTCTACAATTCTTAATCATTAATTCATTTAACGTCCATAGTGTATATTATTTTAAATTTATAGACTAGTATTAATAATTTTCTGTCAATTCTATTTTTGTATCATACCATTAATAAGTGGATGCCTTTTTATTATGTAAAAAACCCACTGACTAAATTTAGTACTATTATTGTAAAATTGTGATCTTATATTGTTAACTATTTGCATGTCGTGTTTTCGACTGAATACTGAAACCTATAAAACTTGTTGTCATCCTGTACCATACGTATTCTGGCAAATAAAGAAATTCTATTCTATTCTATTCTATTCTATTCTAAAAGTTACTCAATATTACTCATACTTATGAAGTGTCTGAGGTTTTCAGTGGCTAGTGTAACACCCTATAGTATAATTCAAAATTACCAAGTGCGACGCTAACTTTGTGTGAATACGAGTAATTACCTATTTTTAGGGTTCCGTACCTCGAAAAGGAAAAACGGAACCCTTATAAGATCACTCGTGCGTCTGTTTGTCCGTCTGTCACAGCCAATCCAATTTTCTCCGGAACTACTGAACCGATTAAGTTGAAATTTGGTTCCCCCCCCCCCCCCCCTTATCTCCGAAACTTATCAAAAAAATACACGAGATAGTTTTCAATCTGTAGATTACACGAAAATCTATTAGAAATCTACAGTAAAGCGTAAGTCGGACTTAAAAGAAAAAACTCAAATTATGAATTTCACTCACTGCCGCTGGAAGGAGTTACCAAATCTCTTGAAATTGTGTGAACGCGTTTGAATATTACATATAAACTCATTTCTGTTTCGTTTTGTTCAAATTATCGATTATTCGCAAAAGTGACTTTTAAGTTCCTACTAAAAAGGAGGCGCTTAAGCCCTTCTTGTAGTGTACGGAACCCTTACAACGGCACTTGGCCGGTTTTTTTTGCACAGAAGCGTAATCTGACATAAACTAGGTTTCATCTTAGGCAGCTTAACCACTAGAATTCCGTTGTCAAAAATTTGCTACTGAATTAATAGTTAACCTTCAGTTTGTTAGTTATAGTTTAACTTGTCTGGGACAGATCTGGAACAAGGCGTTTGAGGGGTTAAACGTGACGTGTCTAACAAGCTCCCAGAGATCATACACAAGTAAACCCAACCCTTAGAGTAGGGTTGTCAATTGAGAGGAGGTAAATATTGTACATTTAGTAGATACGTTAGTTATACGTGTACTAATACAGCTTTCATGAATATGTAAAGTTTAGACATCCCTCATCCACTAAAATATGGAAATTATACGTTTTTAAAGAAAGTTTGTATGCACTAAAGCAGATAACCTTAATTCATACAAAATAAAACCGCCTTCAAAAATAAGCGCGTTATAACACGGAGAAACTAAAAAGCAAAAAATAATAAACCTTTGAATTCAGATTTCTTATCGGATTGCAATAATCTAAACATCCAAATTATAAACAAATCAATTATTTTTGTAGTTGGTACCAGACCTGTTCGTCGCCTTGCTATTTCCTGTTTGCCCCACCCAACCATACGCAGGCTGGCTCCGACTCCAAAAATAATTGATTTGTTTATAATTTGGATGTTCAGATTATTGCAACCCGATAAGAAATCTGAATTCAAAGGTTTATTATTTTTTGCTTTTTAGTTTCTCCGTGTTTTGTAACGCGCTTATTTTTGAAAGCGGTTTTATTTTTTGTTAAAAAGTTTATTTATTTGTTGATTTTTAGTGGTTCCTATTGATATTATATGTACCAGTCCGAATATATGTACAGTAGTGAAAGAATTATCCTTTAACTCCTAACCATTGAGGAGTTGACCTTCCATCATCAGCTCAGCCACATAAAATTATTACCATCAGGCGTAAATGCTGGTGTACTTTTGAAAAATATACTAAAAACATTCCATGTGCCTATAACATTTGAAGAGTTCCCTCGATTTCTCCAAGATCCCATCATCAGACCCCGACTTGGTGCCAATGGGACCATTTCGGGGCTATACCTGATCGATTGAAAAAAAAATTTTGAAAATTGGTCCATGATTCTCAGAGATATCGAGTAACATACATACAAAAAAATAAAAAAAAAATTCAGTCGAATTGAGAACCTCCTCTTTTTTTGAAGTCGGTTAAAAATAGTACAGATTACCCTTTTTAGCTAAAAAGGGTAATCTGTACTATTTTTAACCGATACCAGATAATCAATCATTCGCAAAAAGTATGTGCTGAATAACTGCACTGCTAACAGACCATAATTATGGTCTAGCAAAACTGCAGGTAATCTGTAACTTCTGTAAGTCCCTTGAAAATTTTTGGCCCATTTTGGCCAGTGGCGTTAGAACTTATCATTTGACTCTCTAATCTCTATCACCTATCACGCGTCACTTTCGCACCTACTTGATCTGGTAAACTGGTAATATGTGAGTCACTTGAAAAGTTTTTGGCCCATTTTGGCCATCAGTGGCGATAGCACTTAGCAATCATGTGCGTCACTTTTGCACCTACTGAATGTGAAAAACGATAAAGATAAGACCATGCTGCATCTCGTCAGGTTCAAACTTGTGAAATTGCAGCATGAGTTGCCAAACCTGCCACCCCCGCGACCTTAAGACGCTGCCCCCACACCATACGTACACATAGCAGAACAAAGGTTAACGAACAGAGGGGGCGCAACACGCATGCGTACTCTTACCCTGCCGCTGGCGAGAACCAGTGTAACAAAGACCTTACCTTACATAGTTGTTATAAGACTTGTAGGATAAGTTTATATTGGTAGCTGAATCTAATATTAAGAAGAATATTTCAATGTTTGATATCAAAAAGACGCATGTAAACAGAAAATGTTTGACTAAAAATACGTTCTTGTTTTGAGTGTTATTTAGATAGAAGTAAAATAGCTTTAGTGTAGAAAGAAATTGTTGCATTTCTGTCATTTTATTGTCAAAGCTTGTTTTCTGACCCTCTCGCTTGCTTCTTACGTGAGGTTTCTTAAGTGATAGCTGGAATTAAATATAAATGTAGCTCGTTTTTAAAGATATCTTTATGGAGCTGGGCATTTTATGAATATTTTATGAAACCGTGGGAATATTCAAGTTTTTATAGAGACTAGAGAGCGAGTAAACTGAATTGAATGAAAGAATAACATTATTCTGAGATATGAAACAAGTAATAGAAAATAAAACTATTTTGAGAACAAAATTATAATACTTACAGTTTTAAGATATCTTAAGATATAAATTTTACGTTCAACAGAAAATTTATTTTATTGGGTTGGTAAGAAAGTAATGAGCGAATCATAACCAATATTGTAATTTTTATTTAATTCATTATTTTAATCATTTATCAAAAATATAACGGCCTTCGTTATCTACTACTTGTCTCCATCGTTCTGGTAAAGAATGAATAGCATCGGCGAAGAAGTTCTTAGGTTTAGATTCAAAAAACTCAGCTATGTACTGTCGTAGATGGGCTTGATCATCGAACTTTGTTTCATTCAAGGCATTGCTTAGCGATCTGAACAATGCGTAATCCGCAGGTGCCAAGTCTGGAGAGTACGGTGGATGAGGTATCACTTTCCAACCTAGCTCCAATAGCTTTAGCCGAGTCACTTTTGCAATGTGTGGGCGAGCATTGTCGTGTAAGAAAAAAACTTTAGCATGCTGTGGACGATTCTGACAGATTTTTTGGTTTAAATTTTCAAGCTGATTACAGTATACTGATGCGGTAACAGTCATTCCACTTGGTAGGAGTTCCCAGTGAATAATACCATGAATATCCCACCAAACGGACAGCATAACTTTTTTCGGGTGAGGCTCTGTTTTTGGTGCCTCTATTCCTTTTTCGTTTGGAGCTAGCCACTGACGTTTGCGTGTGTGATTTATATATAAGACCCATTTTTCATCTCCAGTGATAAGATGGTCCAACCAGTTGAATGTGCGGCGAAAAGACAGAAGTTGTATGCAGATATCGGCACGGCGGTTTAGTTGATCTCTATCAAGTTCGTGCGGTATTTGTAGTTTTTTCCCAACTCGTGTAAATGTGTTTCTATGGTGACATGAGAGCAGCCTAACTCGGTAGCAAGAGTACGACTCGTTAGCCTCGGATCTCCTTCAATTAAGGTTTTTAATTTGGCTACATCAATCTTCACCGGTCGACCAGACTTAGGTTGATCTGATAATGAAAAGTCGCCACTACGAAACCGCTGGAACCATCGTTTCGCCGTGGCCTCAGACACAACTTCAGGAGCAACACGCTGACATATATTACGCACTGCTTCGGCGGCTGAATGGCCAGACTGAAATTCATATAGTAAGCAATGCCTTACATGCACTTTTAATTCGTCCATTTTCTTCCTTATATTAGATCGGCGACAGCTAGTGAATGACTGACGAGAAACTGTGCGACTCGCCCTTTATATACTTTCGACCATAGAAGATTCTAGAACTCTCTCAAAAATTTTATGTGGAATTCAATCGATCGCTCATTACTTTCTTACCAACCCAATACTTAAAAACAAATTGAAATTTTAAAGCTATACTAGTACAGAATGAGATTCCTTCAAATGTTACAGTGTAATGTCATATGTATTAAAGTGCATTGCATGTGTACGTATAATGTGATATTGCATACGTTTGCTGACATTTTTGTGGCTTCACTCCATATCTTGCTGCCAAGTGCGTCCGTCTCTTTTCTTCTAAAGAGAAAGTTATATCCCTCTCTTTCATCTTGTTATCCAGCTCGATTCGTTGCCAAATAGTTACGTGAAAGTGTCGCAATTTAACATGAAACCTTTAAATTTAGAATATTTTTTTTGCAAAAAGGTACTTGTACTGGTTTGTAGGACTCACCCCACTGAAATGGAATTTGACGGGTCATATACAAAACAAACAGCCCAATCTGCGTGCTAAGCCGCGGTCCTGGGTTCGAATCCCGTTAAGGGCATTTATTTTTGTGATGAACACAGATATTTGTTCCCGAGTCATGGATGTTTTCTAAGTATATATTAGTACGTATTTATCTATTCAAGTAGGTATGTATATATTATCGTCGCCTCGTACCCATAGCAGGTAAGCTTTGCTTAGTTTGGGTGCTAGATGCTTAGTTTAATTAAGGTGTCCCAAGTTCGAACAATCTTATAAGATTTCTAGCGATATGTCATACAGCAAAATTACATAATACGTTACTTAAGCTTGAACTCTTCTCTACCTACTAAAATCATGCTAATAAGTATATGGACTCTAATAGGCACTATTCCAAAAGTTGGTCTGTTAATTATAAGAGTCTGCAGGATATCTTAGTAAACTTAAGGTAGACTTAAGACTCAAAAGGATTCAACTCCCAACTAACTAAACGGATGCCGATCGCATGTCCCCGTTGAAAGGTTTAGTTATTGGTGCTACGCGCGACCCGCGGGTCAAGTTCAATGGGGTCAACCCGATCACTATACGGGTGCATACCTCACCCTGTGCATGTATAGGGGCATTTGTATCTAGGGCCTTATTACACAGCCCATGGACACAGTATAATAAAGTCTTATAGTACAGTATGCTAGTGCCGTCCATCCGCTCTCGGTTACCTCACAGTTCCGCTTATTAAAAATTAAAATTAAAAAAAAATCCCCGACTGCGACATAGTGGACCGATTTTCATTAAACATGGCTAAACACTCCCGACTAACTCAGCTTGCAAACAAAAAAACTAAATCGAAATCGGTTCATCTGTTCGGGAGCTACACTGAGAGAAAATACAACCAGTTTTCATGTTCGTTCAACAAGTTTTTTGGTTAAAATAGCGCCTACGTGCTCTTTGGTTCGAACAACAAGCTACTTGTCATTTGAATCGGCAATTTATTTGAATCAACAAGTCGATTTTATAAAAACAACCTGACACATATTGTTTTAAACATACGTATGGCTGATTCAAACGGATAAACCGCAACAAGTCGAACTTGTTAAATTCACAATGCAAATTTCTCTCAGTGTACGATGCAACAGACAGACAGATAGACACGTCAAACTTATAACACCCCGTCGTTTTCGCGTCGGGGGTTAAAAACGCGACAAGTCAACCTGTCATATCCCGCTCATACAAGCATAGTGCGCGTGCATCTACACGAGCTTAGACTGCCTTCTTTCATATATTTGATCGCCATTGTCCGAGGTGTCCCATGGACGATGCAAGATGCTGCAAATGCTGCAATTTTGAAGCGGAATGAATTTTATAGGGGATAGGGGACGACCATTACGTAACAAGTTTTTATACATAAGTACGTACCTACTTACGTAGTCCCTAGTATGATCCCTTCTAGATTTTACACATTTTGTCACAAGTTTCGTAGGTGTTTCGTAGTATGAATTTTATTGTACGACTACAAATCGATGTGGTGCACAACTTGCCTTCTCACACGCGAGTCCATTAGATACACTATCACCTACAAATTCGGCACTCAAAAGTGTCCGATTGCTTAGTTGCAAATGTGTGCGTCCAGTTGACAAACGAAAACTTCGCAATGTAGTAAAAACTACTTTCATTTTTTTACAAAAACAACGTTATTTCTTAGTACTTAAAGTTCAATTTCAAATGCAAGCAATTGGCGGTTATGACATTAATGAATGTGATCATCGCGAAAGCCATAAAATTTTATTACCGCAGATCGCAGGTGTGCATATTTTTAAAAAAATCTACGTCTTATTGCAACCAACTTAAGTTTAATTTCGTTTGCGCTGCAACAATCTAAACGCCATTTTTACATTGGGAACGAGGATGGACAGAGGCATCATGGGAGTCGCGCTATGAGATGAAAGGCGAGAATGAGGAAATTTGCGGTATTTTTGCGAAAAACTGTTTTAAAAAATCCTATTAGATAGAAAATTTCTTAAGGAACAAAACGTTTTGTATAACATTTTTCGAGATGTTGCGTATTTTAAGCGAAAAAAAATGAGTTTTTACTGTACGATATTTTTATTGATATTATCTCAAAAAAATATATAAGGTACGGCGGGACAATTTGGACTGGGGGACAATTGCAACTGAACTGATTAATATCTCCACGTTTTGCAATGTTTGCATTATTAAATAAAGTCAAGTCAAGTCAAGTATATATATATATATATATGTGTGTGTGTGTGTGTGTGTGTGTGTGTGTGTGTGTGTGTGTGTGTGTGCGTGTAGTGAGTGTATGTGTAGCGATTATGTGAAGGTAAACAGTTGAGGGATTGTATGTGGTGTGTGTGAGGGTGCACTTGGAGAATATGAATTAAGTAGCTATTAAAACAAAGAAGAATTGAACGATGACGTTAATTTATTATTCTACGTAATTTCTTTCAAAGATTTGTTTGGGTAAATCTTCTCTCCGCTCCTCAGCTATAATCTTGCGCCATTTTTCCCTTTCAACGTCTTGTTTTGGGAATCTGGAATAAAAAGCTTTTTTATTACTTAAAAACGAATTTGCTATTCCCGGGTTGTTTCTTTTTATAATTAAAGTAATTTATAAGATATGTATTAATATTATTGAATTGAAATCATTTATTTCAGACTTATTGGTCCATAATAATAAATAAATACATACATTATTAATATGAAATAGGCTTCTTTTACAAAAAATATAAATTAGCGACTCCATCATTCCATTTTTAACTATGTTCCACTTCATCCATCTTTTGTCGCCGTCCGCTCATTACTAGTATAGCGCGAGAGAAAGAGACAAACTGCGTAAGACCAAATCAAGGAATTTACTTTAATTATTCTAGAAAATAAATGTTTTTTGTAAGTTAGGAAGCCATTTTGACCACAAATGCATAACATTATAAAATTATTAACAATTACTTACCGGAAATACGATACGTCATCCTTTTTCAACGTATATAAGGTGTTATTTTTGCACTTTTTTACGGAGCACTTAGGCATGTTGCCGACACGGCGGATGAAGCGCTACTGACCGCCCAATTGTGCTTAGAACATTTTCAAGCACAATTTGCTGCGGACACATTCTAAGCCGTGATGGTGCATCTAGGTAGTTTAGATCGATGCCATGCATCAATCGCGACTTCAAGAATCGCTCGCGGGAAGTTGCAAATGTAAAAGACCGCTTGGGAGCCGACCGAGCTCACGAAACGAAACACTAGTAGATATTTATCTCTATCGCTCTTGCGTATTGGCGCGACAGAGCCAGACTACCTTTCACGGCGTTTCGTTTTTGTTTCGCGTCGGAAAAATGCCATTCGGCTGCGGGGCCTGATTCGAATCATGTCGCCAATAGCGATAAAATAAATGCGAGTTTCAGAACCGTGTTTTTTAAAACATTTGTCGGTTTCTTATTGGTTAAGCTATTATTAAGCTTTAGTCACAGTATAATAAAGAGTACTATCGTACAGTATGGCCACTCCCGCTCCCCGCTGAAAGCGCCGCCCACCCCCGCTCGGTTACCTCACAGTTACCGCCTGTCAAAAACGCGAACAGTCGACCTGTCATATTTCACTCACACAAGCATGGTACGCGTTCACCTACACGAGCTTAGACTGTGTGCTAGGAACGCGCCTCTTTCATATATTTGATCGCCAGTGTCCGAGGTGTGCTTTAGTTATGAGAGTAAATGAATTCACACACTTTTTGAACCCTCCAAACTTTCATAATATGCAATTTAAAGTTATAAAATATCTAAAGTCTGGTTTGTGGTAGTCTGTAATTATTTTCAGGAGTAGGTTTGAATGACCTGTGACCTTTAGGCCAGGTCAGGTCGACTCGAGTAATATTTGAACCAGTTCCCAACTTTACTAGTTATGCTGACGGTCAAACTTATATTGTTTGCAGCGTAGTGCTAGTGGTATTTTCATTGAATGAGGTTTGCAGGTTTGCTATAAGTATTTTTAAATTTAAGAGGATTTACCAAGTAATAAAAGCAATCAAAGCTATGACATATATAACAATGAATGTAACAGTAATGAAGCTTTCTCTTCTACTCCTACTGAAAGTTCAATTTTTTTACTCTTGGCCACAGACTAACCAAAGGCAAAGACGTGATGCCCAGAAGATGCCTGTTCACTCTTGATTTGAAGGTTGCCGGCGAAGGCATCTTGACCTTACCGTGTGTGGGATTCAGTCAATCTGTGTAAGAATGTCCGATAATATTTATTTATTTCGTCATATCTGCTAACTAATACCAAAGAGGATCGAGTATTATAGAGAGTTACTGTCAAAGTAAAATGTGTAATCACAGTGCATAGACTGCCATCTCTCGACACAAGCTTAAAACTTTTAAACATCAAATTTGACAATTTGGAGTATATTCTTAGCTTGATGTGTTAAAATGGCATATATTAATATTAGCGCCATCTAGCCGAGCGTCCCCCAAAGGTGTAACGCTATCTAGGCCACCGTACCTTTTTTCTATATGGTTCTGAGGTACGTTTTCTTCTTAGACTGTATCTCACTTTCTTAGACTGTCTATTCGGAATTATACATATATGTCTATGCTAATACTGTTTTCTTATACTTTATCTAATGGCTGGGATGAAAGTCAAATATCATAAATCATAAAGCAAACTTATATATTTTGATTAGCGCCATAAATAATTACCTATAATGTCTATATTTTTTTATTTTGCCTTTTATTACTGCGGAACTAAATGTATCATAAAAAAACTATAATTTTGCTTTAAGCCTCTCAAGTCAGTGAAATGTGCAAAAAATCCAAGTACCAAGTACTTTAAGCCAGATAATCGTCTCCATTCCTCTCTGAAAAGGTCCCGTCTATTGTGATGCGTCCTCAATACATCACGAGACGTGTTGAGGATATTTCGAGTACGAGGACAAAAGGGCTGAGGGCGTACTGGAGGTCAATTTGAGATAATCTCATAACATACGAACAATGTTTTAGAAATAATTATATCTATGAGGTATTGAAAAACTAACCTCCGACGTCTCAAGGACGGCATTGTCCCCGCGGTCACGGAGCAGAAGACTGCCTAAGCTGATGTAAATTTAAGTACATAATGTCATTCTAACTGTTGAGTAAGACGAAATGTGGTGAACGGGTAAATAAGGGTAAGGAAAATATGCACATGTAAACTCATAGAGATATAAGTACATATTTTAAAATTAATGGAAAATAGAAGATTTCATAATTTCAAACCTCCGGCAGGGCTCGAACTTGCGACTTTCTGCATTGCCGGTGCAGCCGCTGTGACCAACTTTGCTTACTAAGTTTTCATTTAATTTAAAAATAGGTCCATGTAATTCAAGAAAAGTAGTACGACCCATTGTAAAATACATTCAGTGTGAGAGACGCAAAGATACTAAGTTACACGGTTACAAATACGCTACCAACGATGTCAGTGCTAAATCTGTTTACTGACACTGAGTGCTAACTTTTGGTAATGCTCTGGTATCGATACTAGATTGTAGGTGGAATGGCATTGATATTTTTATGACATCCGATGAAATGGACGAAGGATACAAATCTTATTTTTTATCATGCAAAAACATCTGCGAGCAAATACTACATATTTTTAAATTAAAGAAAAAAATGAGAAATTCACACCTCCGGCAGAACTCGAACCTGCGACCTGGATTGCTGGTCCGGCCTCAGTGGCTCAGTTGGACAGAGCGGCTACCTCCTTTAATTAGAAAAATACGAAGTATACAATACTACTACTACTTATTGGCGCAGCGACCCAAAATGAGTCTTGGCCTCCGAGTGCACGCCAATCATCCCGATCCTTAGCGACGTCCCTCCAGTTGTATGCTTGGAGATCGTGCAGATACGCTTCAACGGCATCACCCCAGCGATATCTAGGTCGTCCACTTGGCCTCCGTCCTACTGCAGAGAGACCTAGGTATGCCCTTTTCGCGCCACGATCATCCTCCATTCTTAAAACGTGGCCGAGCCAACGGAGACGATGGGCCTTAAGCCGTTTTCACATTATCCGATCCGATATCGGATGTCGGAAGGATTTCCATAGAAAAAATCCAAGATGGCGCCTGTAATGTATGGGATATCGGTCCGACATCCGATATCGGATCGGATAATGTGAAAACGCACTTAGTCTCGCCGATGATGTTAGGTGCAGCCACAAGGTCTTCAATTTCGGCATTTTTTTATGAAGTATACAATACCGTAGTCAAATTAGTTTAAAACTTTTTGTTTGAACAAACTTTTTTAACCAACGGACATGTTTATCTACTGTCCAGTTAGGTCAAAAATTTTCCGAACTCGCCTTTAAAATTAAACTGGAAAACGAGACATGTTCACGGTATATTCATCAATGTAACTATCTCGACTACACTCCGAATGTTTTTAAACAGCTACGCAAAAACGACGGGGTGTTGTAAGTTTGACGTGTCTGTCTGTTTGTGAGTGCGTCTGTCTGTGGCATCGTGTATCGTAGCTCCCGAACGGATAAATCATTTGAGATTTAGTTTTTTTTTGTTTGAAAGCTGAAATATAGTCGGAAGTGTTCTTGTTCTTGGCCATGTTTCATGAAAATCGATCCACTATTTTATCCAAAATATAAATAGGTTGTTGCAACACAGTAGGACGAGATAAATTACCTAAACATGGTTTTTTGCCATAATAAAAGTGTTCAGGCCAAACACGGTCGCGGCGTAACGTAATAATGTTAGTTTAGGTAACGTAGATATTAGGAAAACTAGTAAAACTATCGTGAGACACTGACATATTAAACATGTAAAATCGGGTAACTCACGTAAAACGAAACGTCGTCTGCGTCGGGATACCATCGGCATCGCGCGTGCTCAATGAAAATGCCCCTCGTTACGAAGCGAGACATGTCGAGCGATAATTATATGTTTAATATGGTAGATAGGGTTGATCGCAGGATGACAGGCACGCACGCCCGTCATACGTTACACACGTGGTCCCTGAGAGGTCGACCGTACTGGATACGGCCTATAAAAAGTACATTTGTGACGTTATCTGGGTAAAGGGGCCTCATTATCGATGACGCTTACGGCGTTATGAGCGATGTTCGTATACAAATACGATGCCGCCCCTTTACCTAGGTCCCTTTACCCAGATAACGGCACATACGGGCTATCAAGGGCCTCCAGAGGTGGTGCTCTGCAAAGCGGACTGGTTCTGGTGGTGCTGTAGAAGTAAAGCGCGAGCGTACCTGCAGCCTACCGCCACGTCACAGAAACGGCTGACGAGGGGTTGTTTTGATAGACTTGGGGGTCACATTAACCCTTAACAAGGAGTCCCGCATAACCACTCGGGTCCTTTCCCTATCCGAGTGGTATGCGTATAATGTATTTTTCCGCTTCTAAACAAAACAAGAGCGTGTCGGGCCACGCTCAGTGTAGGGTTCCGTAGTTTTCCGTATTTTTCTCAAAAACTACTGAACCTATCAAGTTCAAAACAATTTTCCTAGAACGTCTTTATAAAGTTCTACTTTTGTGATTTTTTTTCATACTTTTTAAACATATGGATCAAAAGTTAGAGGGGGGGACGCACTTTTTTTTCCTTTAGGAGCGATTATTTCCGAAAATATTAGTATTATCAAAAAACGATCTTAGTAAACCCTTATTCATTTTTAAATACCTATCCAACGATATATCACATGTTGGGGTTGGAATGTAAAAAAATATCAGCCCCCACTTTACATGTAGGGGGGGTACCCTAATAAAACATTTTTTTCCATTTTTTATTTTTGCACTTTGTTGGCGTGATTGATATACATATTGGTACCAAATTTCAGCTTTCTAGTGCTAACGGTTACTGAGATTATCCGCGGACGGACGGACGAACGGACAGACAGACATGGCGAAACTATAAGGGTTCCTAGTTGACTACGGAACCCTAAAAAGTAAGGTAGGATCATAGAGGAATTAGTAAGAGAAGAGTTGTAACTTCATACATCAGTAAATGCGGGTTATTGTAGTGTTATTTGTAGTGACATCTAGCGACAATCACGCGTCAAATAGTGTAAATTATCGGTACTGCTACTTGTCAATAGATGCCGTGACGAACGAAGAGTCTAATACTCACCAATTTTTAGATAATAATATTACAATAGTATTAATCAGTATTCTGTTTTCAATTCCTTCTGCTTGTAATATAAGTTGTAAACTGTTCTATTTTTTTTTTATGAGGAACAGGTAAACCATTTGACCACAATCTCACCTGATGGAAAGTGTCGATGCAGTCTAGGATGAAGCATGTTTACCCAAAAAAATATACAATTTTTGGCAGACGAGACACTGTTGACAGTGTTGACACCTAGTATCGAGTAGTGTAGTGGTACTGATAATTTACGCTATTTGACGCGTGATTGTCGCTAGATGCCACTACAAACCCGCATTTACTGATGTATGGGGTTACAACTTTTCCCCTAATTATTTCTCTATGGGTAGTATAGACTAGATCAGCGGTTCTCAAACTTATTTTCCCATGGAACCCTTTAAGTAAGTAAAACGCACAGATGTCATATATACCATAGATCAAGCAAACGTATCTACTTAGCGTGTCAAATGAACTCAGTGAAATCCACTGAGTTGTCCGTCTTTACTCGCAGCTTGCAGCTTTCGGGCGTCAATTTTTGTAAGTTGAAGTCAACCAAAACATAAATAAATTAATAGTTTAAAAAACACTATAAAACACGCTTTTATAAATGCACGTAAAAGCCAAAAATAAATTATGGATCGTTCAAGTTGTCTCTATTTGTGAGCTGATGTTTAAAAACTATGTGCTTTTAATTATAATATTTGATTGTAAAAGCGTGGGGCGCTGGAACAGGAAATACTTTTTGTATAACTTGCTGATAAATCAAATTATGCTATGTTACGGGAAGGAGGTTACACAGATTGACGCGCTAACTGGAGTTGCAGCATGACTAGTAGGTTCTACATTAAACAGTCAAATCAATTAAAAGTCAGTGTTCAAAGTAGGTACCAGTTTGTCGAACTCAGACAAAATATGCGCTAGTAGCGAGGAGAGTCGACAGTCACCGACACTTAGAACGCCGCTTTTTTCCGGTATTCAAAATACAAAAGGGGAAAGTGTCTACAGTGACAGGATGCAGAGTTCTTGTTCGTGGACGAGATATCTTTGGTTCTCTTTGGTAACCCTTAGGCGGCATTTGTAAACGTTATGTTCTTATGCAACTTCATTCGCCAGGAAGTTCGGATTAGTATTTGTTTACAAGAAAGTCTTTCCTGTTCCAGCGCCCCACGCTTTTACAATCAAATATTATAATTAAAAGCACATAGTTTTTAAACATCAGCTCACAAATAGAGACAACTTGAACGATCCATAATTTATTTTTGGCTTTTACGTGCATTTATAAAAGCGTGTTTTATAGTGTTTTTTAAACTATTAATTTATTTTATACTTTTTAGTCATTAATAATGAAATACTTTTAACATTTATTTATAAATTTATTTCAAGTAGTCGGATTTTACATGCCATTTGTGGCTTAACGTGTACTTATTGCTAATTGCTACTTAATAATAACTAGCGGCTACCTTCTTATTACGGTATTATCATAAAAATGTTTATACCTAGTAAGTTATCCGTTAAAGATAGACAATATAGACATGTGCCATCGCGGACTTTTTGAAGACATTAGAGAGACATACTTTCGCCATGTAACAGAACAAGCGTCTATGACGAGGAAATGGACTCGTTATTACATATAAAACTTACGGCAAATCAACTTTTCTTTGACCAACTTTTTGGAGCATATTTCCTTCGGGATTTCATTGAATATTTTAACAAATAATATCTTTGATGGTTAATCACATGTTCAGTTACGTCATCACTGATAAAATTCACTATTATTTAATGTAAAACAGGTTGGAAAAACGTATTTATCAACAAACTACGTTCACATGGACGGAATACTGACACTGACAGTTGTCAGCTGCGTAACGTTCCGATATTATGTCTTGGTTCCAATTACAAGTCAGAGAGGTAATAATCAGTAATATTGACTATTATACTTTCTGAATATATCATTCAATGTAACAATTAGGAACAAATGTGATCTTTCATTGCGAAATTACTTACTAAATTGATTTAAATAATCTTTCACGAAATAATATTTACGTAAAAATATTTATCGATTTACGGAACGATCCACTATTGAACTAGATAGTTATCAATATCAATAGCTCTGTCTCTCTCTAAAACACGTGCAATCATGCAGGAGTTACTACTGATAGGTAAACAATTATTTGCTGAGAACATGGACGTTAAATGTATAAGGCGTACGGCTTAGTAAACAAAGTAGTTATGACCTTTATCTTATATGAGTCCCAAGTCCCAAGTGTGTCCCAAGTCCCAAGTCCCGAGTCCCAAGTCCCAAGTCCCAAGTCCCAAGTCCCAAGTCCCAAGTGTGTCCCATGTCCCAAATAGAATCTATAAAAGGGTCGGAGCGAGCTGGCGCGCGGCATTCTTAAAATATCTATAAGACTAACAGTGTCTCTGGCTTTCGTGTGTTATACTGGTGAGTGAAGTTGTTCTGCTATTATTTCTCTGTTTGTTTTTACTTGGAAGTTATTCTGGGTGATTGTAAACTTTGAAATTGTGTCTCTGTTTGATTGTGCGGGGACAATATCGTCGTACAGTTGAACTTAGACCTATGGTGGAATTGCTTTACTGTCAGTTGTGGGGTTATTTTAGTGTTCTATTTATAGTGTAGTGTTACATTTAAATTGATGTGTATAGTGAAGTTTTCTGTGCTTTGTTTCATGAGTGCCGTTAAGCAATACAAAGACTGGGTCAATGTATGGCTGGTGCTTGGAGATAAGTCTGTGTTTGGTTTTGTAGGGAGTAATTCTTGCAAAACTAAGCGTAGATTATAGCACGTAAAGGAAACTTCACTCGTTTGTTTAGTTGGTCAGTAAAATTGAACTTAGTAATTTTCTAAGGGGTTATTTAGTGAAAGTTATAAGCCAGATCATTGTTTGTGACAGACTGTTGTCCGGCTAAGCGCTTTATACCTCGCGGTGTTAAACATAAGGCGTTTAGGGGTCTTTTTGTTCCAAGTGGGGGCTTGGACGCTTTTTTATACTTACAAAAGCGTATTTTCTCACCGGTCTCAAAGAGTCCAACTGTTAGATGGAAGTGAGGACTTTCACGATTGACGAAAGGCATTAGGAGTAATCCTTGCTCACAGAAGTCGGCAGTATTTGAGGCTGGGGTCCTATATATATTTATATTTATTTACTCGGTGCTCTAGTCCATGCTGGCGTTGGTCGCTGGGGATTTCGGTTGTGATCGATCCACATCTAAGTAAAGTTGATCGCAGCTAGGTCTCCCATGTGGCTGGTACTGGTGTGTCCTAGAATACTGGATATATACACGGATAGGGCGATCTACTCTCTGCTACCCTAGCCCGCGGGCAAGAGCAGAGGGGGGGATAAGAACACAAGCCTATAGGTTGCCTATCTCAGCTTCGCTGGCTGAACTGTACAGCTTATGGTAGGGATACACTTGTGCATATTTTGAACTCAAGATCTATGGTAAGTGAAGGTCTGTGTTTCAGATATGATAGAGTAGGGAAAACGATAGGAGTAGGGAAGAGTCACACACTATTTCTATGAATGTAGGGTTCTTTTACGATTGGTCTTAAAATATAATTGGTCAATGTGTATTTATATGGTTTAAATGGACTTTAAATGAAGTGTATACTATCTTAAACTGTTTGCTAAAACTTTGAACTCATAAAATCTCTTATTACTTAATTTACCTGAGTGTAATTAATAATTGTGGTAGCAATTTCTGATCTTTTGGTGTAGCGACGGGACGCTAAGTGTTGCTAACTGGGTTTTCAAGGTAAATTCTATCAAGTTGGCTAGGGAAACAAACTATCTTTAGAATAAAAGGATTTGTTTGTTATAGGGACCAGTGGCATGCGAGCGCCGTCCACTGATGGAAAGTCAAAAGCTTAGAAAAGTTAGTAGACTTACTTAGTTCTCATAAAAGTTAGCGACTGCTCGGTGTTTCGTTAAAACATTAGAAAGATCGAGAAGTTATGGTCTATTAGCAGTATTGGGGAAAAGGGGGGTTTAGCTAGGGGAAAAGAAACAAAATAAAAGGGGGGGGTTAGTTAGTAGATAGATAGCCCTTCAGGCTTACTTGCTTAGGATCCTGATAAGTGGTTTGATCAGGTCAGGGGTCCCATACCGTATCGCAAGCCCTTGCCCAAGCCGGGACCACTAATAAGGCGTAGCGGATGATTAACAAAATATTTTTTAATATTTATTTCATGTATGTTTCACTCACTAACTTCTATTCTAAAAATTTTCTTCATTACGTCATTAATTTTCTCACATATAACTTTCTAGGCCTAAATATGATAAAATACTCTTCTATATCACTATATTATTATGCTACAATAACCTTTATTCTTCTTTAAAATATAAATAAATAAAATTTTAAATATTAGTCAAAAATACTGCTGATACTCATTAAAGGATCTTAGTTATCGCGGTTCACATCGAAGGGTTCTACTTATTCACGCTAGACGATCACAAGGCCAAATTTAAGGGGTATATTTAAAGGGGGGTTAACTATACTGTTGATTAGTCAAGTAAGTAAGTAAATAAGTAAGGTGAGCGGAGATTTAGTTACAGCCATACATTGTTTTGAAGCTCTCAGCTAGAGGGATTTTGTTTGACTCGATTAGAAAATATTGTCACATTTCAACTAATTCAAACAAAATTTAAGTATTTCTTTTTTGCCGAGCCCCCCTTTATTTGCTCTTAAGGGTCACAAAAAACCCATTACCCAACTTATTTTAAATACAACGTTGATCTTTCTTTTATGCGGGGGGCTTCGCCCCCCGAGCCCCCCTTTTCGTTACTCTTAAGGGTCACAAGAAAACCCTAACCCAACTTATTTTAAATACTACGTTGATCTTTCTTTTATGCGGGGGGCTTCGCCCCCCGAGCCCTCCTTTTCGTTACTCTTAAGGGTCACAAGAAAACCCTAAATCAACTTATTCTAAATACAACTTTGATCTTTCTTTCATGCGGGGGCTTCGCCCCCGAGCTCCCCTTTGTTTGCTCTTAAAGGTCACAAGAAAACGCTAACCCAACTTATTTTAAATACAACGTTGATCTTTCTTTTATGCAGGGGGCTTCGCCCCCGAGCCCCCCTTTGTTTGCTCTTAAAGGTCACAAGAAAACGCTAACCCAACTTATCTTAAATACTACGTTGATCTTTCTTTTATGCGGGGGCTTCGCCCCCGAGCCCCCTTTTCGTTACTCTTAAGGGTCACAAGAAAACCTTTTTTTTTTTGATGACCCAGGGGGAATCCATTATGGATCCCACTGGCCCGGGAGAAGCCAGTGGGTATGTCCGACTCACACGGACTAAACCCCCTGGGGCGTTCCGCCGCTCGCTGTTTGGACGGGGTTTCGGGCACTCGGTTGTAGGCCTCCGATACCCCGTCAGCGTTGCCCTTGCGGGGCCTTCTCGAAGGCTGCTTAGGCAGCTTACTGCGCTGAAGGCCCTCGGAACACGGGAGGGCCTTCCAGCTCGGAACCTCGTTTAGGCGGGTGATGGGACTCCCGATCCATCACCCGCAGGTTCCATGGGCGCCAGAAGAGTTCCGGCGCCCGGCGGTGGACATGGTCTTTGGTTCCACCGCTAACCAAGTCGGCCGCAAAGGATAGGGAGAACGGCGCACCGTAATACCGGCACTCCTCTTCCCTTGCGGCCCCACCAATGCCGCTACAGCGGAGCGGCCCCGCCAAGGTCGCAGAGGGTAGGGAGAGTGGCGCACCGCTATACCATCACGCCTCTCCCCTGCGATCCCACCTCGGCCGCCGAGGACAGGGAGAACGGCTCACCGCAATACCGACACTCCTCTTCCTCGACGGTCCTCCGCCAATGCGTCACAAGCGGGCTTATGAAGCCCATTTGGAGCATACTCCTCGGGCCAGCTCGCCCAGCAACAAGCCGGCCCTGGTTGCCTCTTCGCTTCACCGTGGGTGACCAAGCCACGGTTACTAAGCCCCTCCACCACGACAAGGTGAGCAACCTGCGGGGGTCACAAGAAAACCCTAACCCAACTTATTTTAAATACTACGTTGATCTATATTTTATGCGGGGGCTTCGCCCCCGAGCCCCCTTTTCGTTACTCTTAAGGGTCACAAGAAAACCCTAAACCAACTTATTTTAAATACAACGTTGTTTTTCTTTCATGCGGGGGCTTCGCCCCCGAGCCCCCTTTGTTTGCTCTTAAAGGTCACAAGAAAACGCTAACCCAACTTATTTTAAATACAACGTTGATATTTCATTTATGCGGGGGGCTTCGCCCCCCGAGCCCCCCTTTGTTTGCTCTTAAAGGTCACAAGAAAACGCTAACCCAACTTATTTTAAATACTACGTTAATCTTTCTTTTATGCGGGGGCTTCGCCCCCCGAGCCCCCCTTTTCGTGACTCTTAAGGGTAAAACAAGAAAACCCTAACCCAACTTATTTTAAATACAACGTTTATCTTTCTTTTATGAGGGGGGCTTCGCCCCCCGAGCCCCCCTTTGTTTGCTCTTAAAGGTCACAAGAAAACGCTAACCCAACTTATCTTAAATACTACGTTGATCTTTCTTTCATGCGGGGGGCTTCGCCCCCAGAGCCCCCCTTTTCGTTACTCTTAAGGGTCACAAGAAAACCCTAACCCAACTTATTTTAAATACTACGTTGATCTTTCTTTTATGCGGGGGGCTTCGCCCCCCGAGCCCCCCTTTTCGTTACTCTTAAGGGTCACAAGAAAACCCTAAACCAACTTATTTTAAATACAACGTTGATCTTTCTTTCATGCGGGGGGCTTCGCCCCCC
The DNA here is from genome assembly GCF_023078275.1 of Leguminivora glycinivorella. Lineage (NCBI taxonomy): Eukaryota > Metazoa > Arthropoda > Insecta > Lepidoptera > Tortricidae > Leguminivora > Leguminivora glycinivorella. The sequence goes on along the minus strand of NC_062978.1, from coordinate 22,111,564 downwards.
GAGCCCCCCTTTGTTTGCTCTTAAAGGTCACAAGAAAACGCTTACCCAACTTATCTTAAATACTACGTTGATCTTTCTTTTATGCGGGGGCTTCGCCCCCGAGCCCCCTTTTCGTTACTCTTAAGGGTCACAAGAAAACCCTTAACCAACTTATTTTAAATACAACGTTGATCTTTCTTTCATGCGGGGGCTTCGCCCCCGAGCCCCCTTTATTTGCTCTTAAAGGTCACAAGAAAACGCTAACCCAACTTATTTTAAATACAACGTTGATCTTTCTTTTATGCGGGGGCTTCGCCCCCGAGCCCCCTTTGTTTGCACTTAAAGGTCACAAGAAAACGCTAACCCAACTTATTTTAAATACTACGTTAATCTTTCTTTTATGCGGGGGCTTCGCCCCCGAGCCCCCTTTTCGTTCCTCTTAAGGGTAAAACAAGAAAACCCTAACCCAACTTACTTTAAATACAACGTTTATCTTTCTTTTATGCGGGGGCTTCGCCCCCGAGCCCCCGTTTGTTTGCTCTTAAAGGTCACAAGAAAACGCTAACCCAACTTATTTTAAATACAACGTTGATCTTTCTTTTATGCGGGGGCTTCGCCCCCGAGCCCCCTTTATTTGCTCTTAAAGGTCACAAGAAAACGCTAACCCAACTTATCTTGAATACTACGTTAATCTTTCTTTTATGCGGGGGCTTCGCCCCTCGAGCCCCTTTTCGTTACTCTTAAGGGTAACAAGAAAACCCTAACCCAACTTATTTTAAATACAACGTTTATCTTTCTTTTATGCGGGGGCTTCGCCCCCGAGCCCCCTTTGTTTGCTCTTAAAGGTCACAAGAAAACGCTAACCCAACTTATCTTAAATACTACGTTGATCTTTCTTTCATGCGGGGGCTTCGCCCCCGAGCCCCCTTTGTTTGCTCTTAAAGGTCACAAGAAAACGCTAACCCAACTTATTTTAAATACTACGTTGATCTTTCTTTCATGCTTTCCCCCTCGAGCCCCCCCCCCCCCCTTTTTCTGTTCTTATCTTCCGGCACCATCATCAGGTCTTGAAACCTAATCGTAGTCATAGTTCATTACAAGACTTTTCTAAGAAGCCCAAAAACAGCTATGATACGATATTCCATCATGTAGTTCCAGTTCATATCTTCCGGCTCCATCATCAGACCTTGAAACCTAATCGTAGTCAAAGTTCATTACAAGACTTTTCTAAGAAGCCCAAAAACAGCTGTGATACGATGTTCCATCATGTAGTTCCAGTTCATATTTTCCGGCTCCATCATCAGACCTTGAAACCTAATCGTAGTCAAAGTTCATTACAAGACTTTTCTAAGAAGCCCAGAAACAGCTATGATACGATGTTCCATCATGTAGTTCCAGCTCATATCTTCCGGCTCCATCATCAGAACTTGAAACCTAATTGTAGTCAAAGTTCATTACAAGACTTTCCTAAGAAGCCCAAAAACAGCTATGATACGATGTTCCATCATGTAGTTCCAGTTCATATCTTCCGGCTCCATCATCAGACCTTGAAACCTAATCGTAGTCAAAGTTCATTACAAGACTTTTCTAAGAAGCCCAGAAACAGCTATGATACGATGTTCCATCATGTAGTTCCAGCTCATATCTTCCGGCTCCATCATCAGAACTTGAAACCTAATTGTAGTCAAAGTTCATTACAAGACTTTTCTAAGAAGCCCAAAAACAGCTATGATACGATATTCCATCATGTAGTTCCAGTTCATATCTTCCGGCTCCATCATCAGACCTTGAAACCTAATCGTAGTCAAAGTTCATTACAAGACTTTTCTAAGAAGCCCAAAAACAGCTGTGATACGATGTTCCATCATGTAGTTCCAGTTCATATTTTCCGGCTCCATCATCAGACCTTGAAACCTAATCGTAGTCAAAGTTCATTACAAGACTTTTCTAAGAAGCCCAGAAACAGCTATGATACGATGTTCCATCATGTAGTTCCAGCTCATATCTTCCGGCTCCATCATCAGAACTTGAAACCTAATTGTAGTCAAAGTTCATTACAAGACTTTCCTAAGAAGCCCAAAAACAGCTATGATACGATGTTCCATCATGTAGTTCCAGTTCATATCTTCCGGCTCCATCATCAGACCTTGAAACCTAATCGTAGTCAAAGTTCATTACAAGACTTTTCTAAGAAACCCAAAAACAGCTGTGATACGATGTTCCATCATGTAGTTCCAGTTCATATCTTTCGGCTTCATCATCAGACCTTGAAACCTAATTGTAGTCAAAGTTCATTGCAAGACTTTTCTAAGAAACCCAAAAACGGCTATGATACGATGTTCCATCATGTAGTTCCAGTTCATATCTTCCGACTCCATCATCAGATCAGCTCAACAGTACCATATTATTGTATTGTCATCGGAACTACATATAGCTGCCAATTTTCATTACGCTACGACTCCTGGAAGATGGTTAAATTAGCTTCCTCAGATTCCATTACATACATAGTTACATACACGACGACCTAATAAAAGCGTGTTAAAAATGCCTCGTTACGTGATATTCAATTGCAACAACACAAAAATTATGAACAATCAAGAGCCTGAGATATATTTAAAATTACAGGCAAGAATCAACTTCAGTACTAAATTTGACACGCTCGGCCCCTATACAAATATATGAATTTGTTTCTTCTAGTGGTAAAACGTCTGACGGAACCCTTAATTTTTTTTTTTGCAATCTTTATTTTAATTTAATAAGCAATCATGATAGTAAAATCTAATCACTAGATTCTAATGTGAGGTATTACATGAAACTGTTTTTTATTTTTTAACAATTTGTGAATATTTGGTTTTATGGAAGAGAGAGTTGTAGTGCATATCAGGTACCCGAAATTCACACGGAGCCCCCAGAGAGGCTTTGCGGAGCCCTAGGGGTCCGCGGAGCACACTTTGAGAATGGCTGGACTAGATATGTAGTGCACTCACAAGCGAATACATCAGCATCAAACTCGTGTTATGTTTACAGTATACATCTTACATTTATTATTTTGTACTGTTGCTTGGAGCCATTCCTCCCACGCAAATCGGCAGACTAATAGTTAAAGAAGGCGTGTTCTTGTCGACGAAACATCATGAAAGCCACGGAACGTGCCATTAAAGATTATACACAGTGTTTTAACACGCTTTTATTATTTTCAATGCCGTATATTTAAAATGTGCGTTCCTTTTCATATATACAGGGTGCCCGGTAAGAATTTTAAAAAGTGTGAAAATCTCGATTACCAGGCGACTTTAACCTTAAAGTCGATTTTCTGGACCAGTATAAGGTGCCCTCTTGGTGGTTAAAAGGTTGTTCATTAATTACCGGGTACCCGGTATATGCCGTAAATGGTCTATATTCATCTAAAGTTTTAAGGAATATCAATTTTGACTAGCCTGCTGGTGAAATCGATGGTCTTAGGTTCGAATACATGTAAAGTCATTTATTTATGTGAGAAGCAAATATGTGAGTGTGTTTAGTAAAACGTCCTACTTTGTCGATTGATATAAAGCCGCTTTGTTAGTTTATTCATACATATAAAGGTACAAGCAAATTTCGTCTTTATGGTAACCAACATTTTACCACACACACTCACAAATATTTAGTTACTAAGTCAAGTGTTTTATAGTATTTGTGTATATGTCGCAGGGAAATGGCCAAAACAGAGATTTGATCAAATCTCTAAGGGATATGATCAAATCACGCAAGATGTCAAAATTATTTTCATCATTTCTCTAGAAAACTTCAGTCATTTGACTAAATCAATGACTGTTTAGTGAGATTACAAAATCGGCCAATAGAATCCCTAAACAAATCTAGTAAAATGACAAAATGTGGCGTGTCTGTTGATCGATTTTATTATTTCACTAAACAGAGTAAGGGATTTAGTCAAATGACTGAAATTTTCTAGAGAAATGATAAAATGGATTCGCCATTTTGACATCCTGCGTGATTTAATCATATCCCTTAGTGATTTGATGAAATCTCTGTTTTGGCCATTTCCCGGCGACATATATATCCACAGAATAGTCTTTTTGAACATAATTAACAGTTACTTAGTCAATAAATTCTAGAGATTGTTCTATAATACACACTTATCTTTCTTATTAAAAAAACAAGCTAACCTCAAGTATAAAGAAAACGAAAACTTTGTAAAATTGAATAAAAATAGAACATACAAGGTTATCGTAAAAGCATAAGTAAAAATGCCATTTAATTCAATTACACATAATTAATACTCAGAATATCTAACTCGTGCGTATCAAATTGTATCAGCCAATTTTGGGAAATTCGAATTACAAATTAACTTTTGCTCGGATATAACAGATACGTGGAATTTTACCTACACATTTGGAAAACATACAATTAAATTATACTGTGTCCGTTTTCACATTATCCGATCCGATATCGGATGTCGGAAGGATTTCAATAGAAAAAATCCAAGATGGCGCCTGTAATGTGTGGGATATCGGTCCGACATAAGATATCGGATCAGATTATGTGAAAACGCACTAACGGTGGTAGGTATCTCATTTGGCCATGTGCGAACGGAGCAATAGAACAGTGTTCGACGCGAGTGAGAAGCGACTTCGCTACGAACCTTCGAATTCGACCTTAGTGTAAAGCCTGACTGGACGCTCGGAGCGGGGCGTGCAGCGGGGGGCGAGCGTGCGTCCACTCTATGCAGCGTCGACTGAGGACACTTTTATGAGCTTCAATTGTTTGACACGCACGCCGCTCGCCCAATATGAGCGTGCACACAGGCCTTACGCCGTGGCTTGCGTGGGCGACGGTCGCGCGACGGCGATGCGACGCATACGAAATCAAACCTTATCGATATGGAAGTAGACGATGCGATGAGACGCGACGGCGACGGTCACGCGACCGTCGCCCACGCAAGACACGGCGTTACACTTAACGTTATCTTTAACGTGACCCATGTGGCCGAATGGCTCAGGCACCTGTCGCGATAGCAATGGACGTTGGTTCTATTCCAGGGTGCGTAGCCGAATGGCACAAACGCTCGCGAAACGAAACGCTCGTAGATATCTATATCTGTCGAATTGGCGCGACAGAGCCAGACTACTTTTCGCGGCGTTTCGTTTTCGTTTCGCGTCGCAGAAATGCCATTCGGCTACGGGGTTAGATGTGGGCAACTGGAGGCCTTGGTCACTTTTTCTTAGTATATTGCATTTATTTCAGTTTATTACTTCGTGTCAATTACGAATAATAATAACATATACAGGCGTAACTTAGATTTAGGCAGTCTACTTCATCTAATAAGCCTCTCCCCGCTCTCCCGATTTATCCCGTGTGAATATCACTGTTGTGAAATAGGCCCCTGAATGTGATCTTATACATATGACCACTATAACTAACTAAGCCACTGTATGTTTATTAGGTAAGGTTCACAAATACCTATTTATCTGGAACATAAATTACATAACCCTAACTTATATTGGATCCGACCGACCTAGCGGAGAAATGAGCACTAAGACTAAGTAATTAAACCGCTAATCCTAGCTTATAAACACAAGAGCAATTTGGGAAATTAACAGATTGTAAGTTATTAACAACCTATAGGTAATATGGCTATCCAATAATTAATTGCTAAGAGTTGTATGGAACGTGAGCAGTTTTCCTACTTTTCCTACAGCAAAAATGAACAGGAATAATAAGTCAGCCTATATAAGGCAAACTGGTAGTGCTCGACAGTGTACCAGTAGATGCCACTTTCAATCTTAATTAATTGTCAATAAATGTGACAGAAGGGTGTTATCCATTGGGCATTGGCGTGTTGAGCAACGTTGCTTTTACCTTCTTTCCGGTGCTGCCAGAGGCAACCTCTTATCCGCGAGAGGTTTTCGACTATAATCTTCAAACTGCCCCAATGCGTATATGGCACTTCACATATCCCTTTGGAAAAATTCTTGGATTGATTGAATAAATCAAAATTCACCTCAGGATGTTTTTCAGCACTAACGTTCCGAAAACTGATTAGTGCGAGCCAGGAACTTACTCGAAAACCTCCTAACGGAAAATCGGATGTCCGATAGGTAAAGGCAGTCCGAAAGGTCCCTAGTTACTTTTTTTCCAATTAAGCTGCTTAAATTCAAACGACATGGCGTTTATTGGTGCGCCCTATGACTGAGTTCTTCGTCTTAAGAGTCTTAAGCTTGAAAATGAGAAATCATATTTGAGGGTATATGTTTGCAGAACAACTTTTTGGCAATCTACGCCCACCAGTGTCAAAGTCAAAGTGAGGTTACCCCACCGGCGACTAAAGTCATGAGAGAAACCTACCTTATATCTGAAGTAGCACAATCCTCAGCTCACCCACAATCCAAGTACACAACACGAACACAACACAACACAACTAAAGTACGCAACACACGGACTGCCGTCAACTGTGCCCGGCGCGACGCGACTGGCGTATCGAGCGAACGCTCCCCCCTCGCTAAACCAATTTATAATACATACTGAGACGCAGCATCCCTTGTTACTCCCCATCTAAAAACCAACCCTAACTGCTAAACCTTTTGGGTGGTTGTCCATTGGGATAAATGTGCCGCAGAGGCAAAAACGTGGTTCTCGCAAAGGGTGCGAAGTGCGTACGACGAAATTGAAATCAACGTTAAATACTGTCTTTGGATTATTCATGGCTATTTTGGGTGTCGCGAAATGTCAGGTGCTTTTATTCGTATCTGTTTGGGCATTGTTGACTTGTTGGGGTCAACAAACCTGGAGTTTGGGCTAATTCAAAAGCAAAAGTAAATAAAAAAATTAAAAAAAAAAAATTAAAATGACTTTATTTCGACCAACTGGGATCATACAATTTAAATAAAGTCAACGCTAAACAGTTATTGTTAAAGCTTGCACCAATTACTATTGATGGTATATAAATAGTGATTAGAATCAGTTATTGGATGAAGTTCTTGTTCACACGCTGTTTGGTGCTGAAAGACAGCTTTTTTAAATTTCTATACCATTAAGCAGCTACCGCCAGGCTATAAATAATTTTACAGTCTCAGAGTCCCTACGGACTATTTTATTCCAAAACTTTTGGAATGTTTGTTTTTACTGTATAAGGTATATGGTTCCAAAACGTTCCGCATTGTGATGAAAAAATTTCCATACAAAATTATTTTTTACTATTATAACTGTTTTACACAATTATAACTGAAACACGACAGGATATAATAAACACGTTCGTCTTCCGCACAAATTAGGAACATTTACTCGATTTGCATTCTCGTATGAAGACGTTTCCTCGACAAGTTGACATAGACTGAGAGACAGTGTGACTTCTATCTAGTTCATGACTTTCAAGCTTATAACACGCCTTGTCTTATTAAACTATTTAAACTTTATTATACATAAAAAAGTACAACAGGCGGTTTTAATGCCTTTAGGTATTCTCAACCATGGTGCTCAATAGAAGTGCGTCAAAATGGGTGCAGAGAGAAACTAGGAGAAGTGGCGTACCAGAAGAGAAGCCTAATATGCTCAGCAGTGGGCGATAAAGGGCGGATATGATAATGCTGATGACCTATTTAAAAATATACGGAAAACGACATGATGCACTTCTTCTTCCTCGGTTCCTCATGGCTGTGGGTCGCGACCACATGAGGTCGTTATTTTGCGCACCAAAGATCTTCATCCAGTAGTTCGGCAGTCCTTATAATATGCGCCTGTGTTAATCCCTGGCAGGCACTCTTGACACTGTCTACCCAGCGGGGTGGTGGATGGCTGGATGGCCACTCCAACGTCCTCCATCCACCATGCCAACCATTATACGTTTCTCATGATTTTCCGGCTCCCGTCTGGCCACGTAGTAAAGTAGTAAAGGATTTGCTGGAGGCAAATAACAGACAAGCGGCAGTGAATTTTTAGTTCCGCCAAGATGATGCATATCAAATCATAGAGGAATAAGTAATAAAGAGTTGTTACTCAATACATCAGTAAATGCGGGTTATTTGTATAGGCATAGTTAAGTGACATCTAGCGACAATCACGCGTCAATCACGCGTCAAATAGAGTGAATTATCAGTACCACTACTCGATACTAGGTGGCAACAGTGTCTAATTGACCAAAAATTTAATATTAGAACAGTTTACAACTTATATTACAAGCAGAAGCAATTGAAAACAGAATACTGATTAAATACTATTGTAATATTAGCTAAAAATTAGTGAGCAGACTCTTCGTTCGTCGCGACATCTATTGACAAGTTTCAGTACAGATAATTTACGCTAGGTGACGCGTGATTGTCGCTAGATGTCACTTAACTATGCCTATACAAATAACTCGCATTTACTGATGTATGGAGTTACAACTCTTCCATTAGGTACTTACTCCTCTATGAATGTAACCTACAGTACCTACACACATTAATTTGCGATCGTCTCTCAAACTCACCTCAAGCTTGGGAATTGACTGAAGTTAGTTCTGCAGTATAATTAGTCTGGAGTGTAAATTCAGGCTCGAGTAGCCAAGTTTCTCTAAGCTTGTTTAGTAGTATACTAGTACAGGAACGTAGGGCATAAATATAATAGTTATTTGTTTTACAGGTCATTATGGTAAGTCACAAGTCAAGGGGGCAAAGTTGTTGTTTAACCCTTAAATGCATAGCTTATTAGCTTATGCATCATCTATTTTTGACTGTAATAGCAGCATGTCAAAATTCAAATTTGAAATCATTGTCAAGGTCATGCATTTAAGGGTTAGCCACACGTCACCAGCCCGTATTGATAGTATTGATACCCGAATTAGCGGAAGATTCCAAAAAGTGGAATCATGAGCGTTGCCACACCGAGTGAAACACCAAATTTTCACCACACCAACACGAGGCAAACATTAACTCCCATGCATAATATATGAAATATATCTTACATAAGTTATTTTATACGAATTTTAACTTGATGCTTGATGCTCAAAGGCTATAAGAATTGTAGTAGGATGATGTTAAATCATATATTACATGATTTAAGAATTGTAGTATGATGATTTAAAATCATATAATATATGATTTAAAATCATCATACTACAATTCTTATAGCCAGCTTTGAGCATCAAGCATCAAGTTAAAATTCGTATGAAATAACCTATGCACCTTATGCACTTGTGAATAAAATGCAACTACCAACTATCTCTTCAGTTTTCGAAGTATCAAAAGCGCTTGTTACCAGTAAAGGTAGTGAAAAAAATTGTATTAACAGAAATCCTTCAACCATTGCAGCAGGGTTAGCACATGATTGCCGCGAGAGTATGTCGCCGCGAGATAGACTACCCGTCCTTATATCATTAATACAGTTAGAAGAAGACGTGTCATCTATCTCGCGGCGACATACTCTCGCGGCCATCATGTGCTAGGCCTACTGCTGGCCAGAAATTCTGGTCCAGAATGAATAGCTTTCCAACGACAACAGTAGGCCTGATTAATTGGCGAAAAAAACGAAGGAATACAGTGCGCAGTGTCGCGGGGCATTAGCAAACAATGAGCGAGATGCTATCGCGCGAGCGGGACAGCACGAGCGGCTCACACTGCTACCAACACCCTAGTAATGGGTAAGAAAAAAAAATTTTTTTTTATTCAGCTCGGCTCGACCGACACCTAACGAGATGTCTTTTTTGCTCCTACTGCGCAGAATAAAACTTTTTATTCTGACGACTGGCGGTAGGAACATTTTGGCGTTTCCCTGGAGTTTATTGCTAGGAGCATTCCATGGGCAAACGCATTATTATAATTCTGCACATTGCATTAGATACCCAATTTGCAGATAATTAGCGTTTGTAACTTTGTACGTGAGAACGGTAGATTTATTCATGGAATGTGGCTATTGAAATTTCGCTATAACAAAGAAAATAGAGCCTTTACCATCACGTTTTAATACTTACGAGTAACAGCGAAAGCGTCGAGGAAAATAACATTAATTGTATGGAGATAGAGCCCTAATGTGTGAATGTCACGCCTACCCCAGACAAAGAATGAAGAGCTTTGGAGCAGGTTTCATGATGCCAAAGGACTTCAGAGAGCTACCCATGAGCCTCATCATCCGATACGTGGAGATGGTCGAGAAGCTCCTGAATAGCTGAAGGATCTTAGGATCGTAGGGGGTAATTGCACAAAAGATCCCGATGGGTCGAAGTGTATCCGTAAGGGCCCCCGCAGATTTAAGAAAAGATGGAGATAGTGCCCCGGTAGCAGTGTAACAGTATGAAGGTACAGGTAAAATCTCGCGTTAACATTGTTCGACGTATGCTGCCACGCTTAGTTAAGCAGAAATACCGGCTCGAAACGACGTAAAAAGACCAGATTCTATACGAAACGCCCTTAACATATATGAAAACAGATTTCTGAGGTGAAATATTATGTCGAAATATCATTTCATCTTAGTCAATAATCGACCTCCAAATAAAATTATCAAATCAGTTTGATTGACTTGTATTTTTGAATTTTGTAATAAAAATAAAGAATTTGTCTAGAGAGAGCATTTATGTAACATATCTTCATATTTTATTTTGCTAAAAACTTGTTTGTGGTACGAGTAGGTAACTAGGTATAGGTAACCTACCTATAATATGATCTGTGCCAGTACATTTCTGCAAACAACCTATAGCCCTGATTTAAAATTTGCTACAATACCACTCAGTCACTTATAGTTAAGATATATTATATCCGATAAGAGTTTAAACTTTGATTTAACCGGAGTACAAAAGTTAGGTACTAGGAAACCTTTAAAACGGCCTAACCCTTTAAATGCTACGCCGATCCCTATGCAAGGCATCGTGAACCATATAATAAATGCACGAATGTTTATAATTATTAGCTTGCAGTCTATCAAGTTTGCCGGTCAAAACGACTACGATTTTATGAAAACGAAACTAAACTTGATTTAACACTTGTTAGTTTCAAAAGGTTCATTTATTACTGACGACTTTTCGCAGAACTTTCATTCACTCTTTCAAACTTAAGACTCCTTCTACACAATACACCAAAGAAGGATATGAGTACACCGAGAGACAATGACCTCGTGAGCCAAGCGCGGATCCAGCTTCGTGCCCAGGGGGGGGGGGGGGGTCACGTGGTAAAGGCCCGGGGCCCCAGGGCCCCCCCCCTGGGCCCCTGTCACGTGGTCTATTTGTATGGCCAACTTAGGCTCCAGGGGGGGGTCATGACCCCCCCCCCTGGATCCGCGCATGTGTGAGCCAAGGCCAATTTTTCCGATTTTAAATTTGGAACTTGCTTTTATTTCTATGAGTTCAAAAATATTCAAATATATGCTTGGGAGTGCTCACACAATAGGTTGGGAGGAACTAACTTATTTCTATTCTTGCAGGCAATTTCCATTATTTTGTAGATTTTTTTTTATTGGAGCATGGTTTTTAGTGTCGCTATTAACTACATTATGACCGCAAGCTTCCCTAACCCTCACATCTAAGATCAGACACTTCGTACAGTCGTGAACAAAAAGGAAAACCCGAAACGTGCCGCTCTCCGCAATAAAAACTCGCCAGACAAATCGAATCGCTATTTTAATTAGGCAAAAAAACGGACAGAGCTTTTAAAGTGCGCTGTCTAAGTTTCTACGATTTAGGTAAAACTGTATTTTGTTGTATTAAAGTAGTTTTAGCGAACGGTATAAAGATTATGTCGTTGGTGTCGAAGGTAAGACCGAAGACTTGTATATCCATACTAATATTATAAATGGGAAAGTGTGTGTGTCTGTTTGTTTGTCCGCCTTTCACGGCAAAACGGAGCAACGAATTGACGTGATTTTTAAGTGGAGATCGTTGAAGGGATGGAAAGTGACATAGGCTACTTTTTGTCTCTTTCTAACGCGTGCGAAGCCGCGGGCAAAAGCTAGTATTATAACAAAGATCGATCTTCCTACAGGACCAGTTACTATTGTTTTAGTCATTATCATCCTCCCTGCGTTATCCCGGAATTTGCCACGGCTCATGGGAGCCTGGGGTCCGCTTTGACAACTAATCCCAAGATTTGGCGTAGGCACTACTTTTAGTTACTATTGTTTTAGTATTGTCACCGTTTAGGCTTTAGTCAAAACTTAGATTCATATTCAATATAGATCTGCCGCTTCGCAGCGTCTAACAGAGGTGGCAAATTGGTGTGGCACGTCTACTAACGACCAAATTTAAACAATAGTACAAAGTACCTACTTAGATGCGTAGGTACATTAAGAAAAAGAAAGACAAGCAACAAATATGATCAAAAAAGACAAACACAAAACTATGAAAGTAACAAATTAAGAATCGTCGCCCGAAAATATATTATTATTCTTATTGAACGTAAAACAAACAACATTAAAAACACCTGTATTAAAAATTTTACAAATAAAAGATTTGTCCCAAGACTTCGTTGAAGTAAGGCTGGCCGCATTGCCCCGCTGGATAACAATGCTGATCCGCTGAGCAAAATATTGGCCAACCCTCAACCAAAAGAAGGAATAACGAGAAAAATTAAGAAGTTGACGAAATTGTTAAAAGTACCTATAAGGTACCTATAGTCCTATATGGCAAAGCTTGACGTTACATCGGCGCGACATCGACGCGACGGATTTTTCATACAGTTAGCCCGACGTTACGCTCGCGAGGCACAAGATGTGGGGGGACCCTAAAACGCGCGGCGTAGGTGAGAGGCTGGCAACCTGTCACTGCAATGTCACAATTTGGATTTGTTTCAACCCCTTTTTGCCAAGATTGGCACTGAAACTTAGTAGTTCATGTGCTCTGCCTACCCCTTAATGGGATACAGGCGCGATTATAAGCATGTATGAATTGCGCGGCGCGCTTTCTCTTTTCATATCCTGGCTTCAAGCCTTTTTGAAAGAACACGTCTCCATTCAAAACCATAGAACCCGTAGATATTGTATTACGTCAACCCGTCCTTTGCATTAGCGCATAAATCATTCAACAATCAATTACGTCGCCCTGTCCGTCTGTCTGTCATCGCGTACGCGGTGCAAACGCATGAATATGGAACTTTGGTCCACTAAGTCACAATTATATTAGAAACAGTACAATGTGTGAAGAAGAATATCGCTTAAAGTTTATGTAATTAACACAAAAACAACATTTTTATTGAAATTTCATGCTTAATTATCATCACAAAACTGACAGTGAGTAATTTTTGCTAACAACCCATATTTCCAAAGTCCCAAATTCTGAAAATGCACATTAGGTAATATTTATTTAGAGTTTCTGAGAGACAAAGAAGGACTTCCTACGTTTATATGAAACGGCGATTCCTATTTCGCCCCGCACGAGCTGCCAGTCGGCCTGGATAATAAGAATGAACTCACTTCGAATACTAAATAAAATATCTAGAATTACAGATGGCATCTAGGGCTTATTCTTATATTCGGAATATGGGCCGTGAGCATCGCGTGCCAGATCCGCCACTCGATAAAACCGTCGGCGGCTTTGCGGGCCGATTCGAGTCATAGGACTTCAGCGGGTCAACTAAGTAGGTACAACTCCATATCCATATCCAAGGGAAACGAATGGGGACGACGCTGCAGGAGCGAAAATGCTAAAATGAAAAGGAGCCCCCTTTCAATTTGGGAATTCTATTTAATATAGGTACTAGTGTTATTAACTACATACATACATACATACATATAATCACGACTGTATCCCGTAAAGGGGTAGGCAGAGCACACGAACTACTAAGTTTCAGTGCCACTCTTAGCAAAAAGGGGTTGAAAGAAATCCAAATTGTGACATTGCAGTGACAGGTCGCCAGCCTCTCGCCTACGCCACAATTTAACCCATATCCCACAGTCGACTTTTACGACACCCACGGGAAGAAAGGGGGTGGTGAAATTCTTAACCCGTCACCACACGGGTATTAACCAGATTTATCGAAAAAAAAATAGTCCATTAAGAACACCTCAGTTAAAAGATATTGTGAAAAAATCTTTAAAATCGAGGTTCCGCTCTCGATTGTTTCCTCTTTGGGATCATCCACATATTACGTCACACCAAATTTCAGGTTTTTGGACCCCCCCCCCCCCCTAGGTCACGCTTTTTTGTATCCCTTTAACAGGGATTGTCACATTTAGTATGACCCCTCCCCCCCCCCTTACACTGTGACGTAATATATGGATGACGCCTTTTAAAACTTAATCAATCGTAACGAAATTTGAGAATTTTAATAACAATGATCTGTGTCGGACCGTTTCGTTTTTTTGCCTAATTGTCACCAATTTTGTATACCACACCTTTTTTACGCCATAATCAATAACGCCGTTTTTGGAAATTTTTGATGGACTCTACATTGAGAAAAAATACAACCAGTTTTCATGTTCGTTCAACAAGTTTTTTGGTTAAAATAGCGCCGTCGTGCTCTTTGGTTCAAACAACAAGCTACTTGTCATTTGAATCGGCAATATATTTGAATCAACAAGTCGATTTTATAAAAACAACCTGACACATATTGTTTTAAACATACGTTTGGCTGATTCAAACGGATAAACCGCAACAAGTCGAACTTGTTAAATTCACAATGCAAATTTCTCTCAGTGTAGCGTCTTTAAAATTTAGAATTTCAAAAATCAAAGAGTTGAAAGGTAATTAAGTAAATTGTGATATTGCAGTGATAGGTTGTCAGCCCATCGACCATACCACAACGGAATCCATATTTCACAGTCGATCCGCTGTATCCAACGACGCGAGATGAGATTCACAATGCGTACACCTCTCCTTTGGAAAAACATGCTCGCCGGATGTAGTTAAAGGACCTCCCAGGACCAGAGGACTACATACAAACCTAATCTTACAATTACATTGAATCCTACTAGATTATGTCGGTTCACTCTTCACTTAGACCACAGAAAAGTTCAGAGCGGACTCAATTCAATCTATTTGATTTACATTCTCTGTCCGCGACGTTTTTTCTTCCAAAGGACAGTCGTGACCGTCCCGCGCGTTAAAGGGTTAAGTACCCATCTCGATGCGTTGCAAACAATTATTTTATTTAACGCAATTATTTAATGAATTGAGAGGATGTTTATAACAAAGTAGATAGATAATTTATCATTTTAAACGTACTAATTATGGATACAAGTGCAGAAAACAGGTATTTTAGAACGAAAGGCGAATTTATCCTCTTTTCCTCACTTGCATTGTAAAATACTAATTAACCGCCGACGCAAAAACGACGGGGTGTTATAAGTTTGACGTATTCGTCTGTCTGTCTGTCTGTTAGTCTGTGTATGTGTCTGTCTGTGACATCGTAGGTCCCGAACGGATGAACCGATTCAGATTTCGTTTTTCTTTAAGCTTTGTGAAAGCTGAATTCGTTGGGAGTGTGCTTAGCCATGTTTCACGAACATCGGTACACGGCTTTTTTTTTAATTCTAATTTTGCGGTCAGGTTATTGGATTGGACAGGTACAAAGAAAAAATTGTTTATTGAACTATAATTTTCTATATTATACAATTACTTTACAAAGTTTTAAACAGGTGACATACCATGAATGTTAAAATTTCTAAAAATATGAAGTACCTAATCCATACTAATATTATAAATGGGAAAGTGTGTGGGTCTGTTTGTTTGTCCACCTTTCACAGCAAAACAGAGCGACGAATTTGACGTGATTTTTTAAGTGGAGATAGTTGAAGGGATGGAGAGTGACATAGGCTACTTTTTGTCTCTTTCTAACTCGAGCAAAGTCGCGGGCAAAAGCTAGTCACATATAATCACAATATTCACAATGTATGAACAAATTGGTCGTCTCTGAAAAAAAGGCAGAGACTTAATTATTTGGCACATGCAACATACATTTAATTACAGAATGCTGCCTCACATCTAAAAATAACTCAATTGAAACTGTTTTTCTGCGGGAGCTCCAGTGAACAAAGTGAAAAGAAACGAATGAAAGACATGCGCTTGGTTGGCTCCACAAGATCTCATTTTCTTTTTCCTAATTTATAGTGAAAAGCAGCATTTCTGCGCTGAAAATTAAAAAAATTGTAGGCATCATCAGTGTAGTTATGATAGTATTTAATAGATGGCGCTAAAAAATGGAGGTACGATTTTTAGTATGAATATTGTAAATCCTGTGCAAATAATCCTTGGTTTTATTGAAAGAATTCTAACAACTGGGACAACTATATGTACCACTTGATACCGTCTAAGTACCTTCCGACTTCATGGCCCAACTATTGCGCGCTCAGAATTTCTAACTTTTCAAAATGGTGAAGGAAAAAAATGGCAAAAGTATTTTAACGCCGAGTGTGGAATTGAAAAACGAGCAAGTGAAAGGATTCTATAGTTGAACCACGAGCGAAGCGAGTTTCGACCTGGCATATAATGAACCACTTCTCGAACTAGTGCGTAAAAAAACGACCATCTGTACTGAAAATAATATTATTCGCTCGTGCTCTAGGATAGCTAGAGCGATTGGTTTAAAATGCAAAAATGCAAAGCTGCAAATGGATCCATTTACGTTCCTTATTTACAAAAAGTCTAGTTTTTGTTGTGTTCGATATTTGCATATACTTATCAAAAGCTGATATAGGTTTAATCAAATGTTGCCAGTTATATTGTCTGGTAACCAGAACTAAAAAAAAATTGAAAAAACCCCGACATAGTGAACCGATTTTCATGAAACATGACTGCTACGATGGCACAGACAGAGACACACACAGTAACAACAGACAGACAGTAGACAGACAGACAGACACGTCAAACTTTTAACACCCCGTCGTTTTTGCGTCGAGGGTTAAAAACGAACTTAAGTCGTACAAGAACGAAGACGTACCTGAGCATTTCTTTTTTTTTTTGCCAATAATTTTTTTTTATTGTTTTAGGGAATTTTAGGTCAATTGTACTCAGAATCACGAGTACTTTCAATCTCACTGGGAGACAAAAAGTGTCCCAGAATTTCCATACATTTTTTTTACTTTCCTCTTTTGTTACCCCATACAACATGTACGGAAATGGTAACAAAATAAGAAAAGATTGTATAGGACAATTTTTTTAACTACTAGGATTGAAAAGGCTAGTAATTCTGAGTAGAAATAGCATATTTTTTTTTCAAAAATATCACACTTAATAAAAGTGGCAAAAAAAAAAAAGAAATGCTCACCTAACACACTTAGGGCCAGTTGCATCAACCACATTTGACAGACACATCATCGTCACGCAGCAGAAGTCTATGGAACTTCCCATACAATAAAATTTAACGAACGCTTTAACGGTGACAGACGATTTGATGCAACCGGCTCTTAAGCGCCTAGTGGCTTCGTTTCTGCAGACTTTTCTGCTTGTCAAAAAGTTATCACTTCCACTACTTGTGCGTGTCTATTCCGGTGTCTACCTCAAATCACATCAGATAGGTACCACCGTTCTTGAGTCGTACGTACAGGAGTAAGACTTAAAATGTTCTCTAAACCATCCGCCATCTTGCAGTGTTGCACCGGAAGTAGCGGCGTGGCGTCATTTCCGGCTTCCTGCGGAAGCTGCGTCTGAAGCGGGCTGTTTGTCACTCCGCAAGTAACTTGCGACTTGGAAGCGTTGGTGTAAAATTGCGACATTTTTATTTCAGCTAGGATCTCTGGGTGGCTAGCCGAATGGCACAATCGCTCACGAAACGCTCACGAAACGAAGCGCTAGTAGATATCTATCTCTATCGCGCTTGCGTATTGGCGCGACAGAGCCAGCGGCGTATCGCTTTCGTTTGGCGTCGGAGAAATGCCATTCGGCTACGGGGCCTGAAGACTTGTGGCGCTGACAGTCGAATTTATTTGTGGAAAATATGAACTTTACGGGGATAGATCACGATAAGATAAGATAAGATAATTCTTTATTTGATAAAACACGAGTGATATAAAAATGTTAATATGTACATTCGAGATCTTTATATGCTTGGCTGAATTTTCAGCATT
The DNA here is from genome assembly GCF_023078275.1 of Leguminivora glycinivorella. Classification (NCBI taxonomy): domain Eukaryota; kingdom Metazoa; phylum Arthropoda; class Insecta; order Lepidoptera; family Tortricidae; genus Leguminivora; species Leguminivora glycinivorella. The sequence continues at coordinate 22,093,630 of NC_062978.1, read as the reverse complement.
CAAATATCTGTTACATTAAATTACAAATATAAAAGAAGGAGCACAGAAGACGGTCGGAAAAAAAATCAAATGTCAAATTGTTCCAATCATACTCCTACTAACAAATAAATTTAAATACAATGTTTGCCTGTGTAAAAAAAAATAAAGAAAATAATTGCCACCATCTTCAGACATCAGGGCGTTGCTGGGTCATCGAGGATTAAGACAACGACGATAGTAATCAACGACTTATTCAATTTTACAATAACTGATTAGGTTAACAACTTGATCTAGAACAATTATAGCGTGGACAGTTCCGAGGTAGCTGCAAGACCTCTTGTCTCTAGCGTGGTCTGCCAGAGAGTGCTGGGTCTCAGGTATGCCGGCTCCGTCCTAGCGCACGAAGTGGGGAAAACTGGTTGGTTGTGACGTCAGCTGTCCAGCTGCAACTCTTCGCGCGCTGCGCTACAATTAATTGACTGTCCGTGCCAAAATCCGGTTTTGCCCACTCCGTAAAAAAAAATTTACTGTCCGTGCCAATATCCGCGCGGTATTGTCTTTCAGCCATCGCCCGCCTGAATATATATGATATGTTTAATGAAGATGACTGAAAGAAAATACTAGTATGTCTATTTCATTCGTTCGTTGTGATTCATAGGATTAAGTAGCTTCAATGGCTAACATAGTCTCATGTTATCAATCCTAGCCAAAATTTAAGGAAGTTTTTGGAAAAACAAAGAAAATATAAAATGTTATTCTGAATTATACCCACTTTGCCTACTTTAGTAGGCATACAGGAAAAAGCTTGGGTTAGGTAAATACCTTCAGTTTGTAACTGAAAATGTTCCTCCGAGACAAGCAGCAATATCTAAAAGCAGATGAAAGCCATACACACTAATACATTGCATTTCATTCGTATTTTAATTACTGTATGATCAAATTTGTCCAGAGCCAAAAGTACTAATATTTATATTTATACCCATGTAAAAAAATAATTGCACAATCATTGATATGTTATTGTCTGTATGTTGTACGCCATGAAATTAGCTAAAAATTTTCCAACACAACTGTGATAAGTTTAAAGGTAGAGAAATTATGATAGAAAGTTTATTTTATATGCCGGTGTATGAAGAATTTTGTCCAGCACTGTACGTAGCTATACGTAGCTCCTACGAGTATATATGGTATGTACGTATGATCACGGCACGTACGTAATTTTTCTTTCGGTTTACTAAATGATTGGGGGTCGCTGTTCAATTTTTCGCTTTTCTTACAAAAAATGTCGTTTTCCGTTAAGGTCTACGACATCAAGTATTAACCCTTTAATGCATTATGTGGCCAAATGCCTAAAACTGAAATGGCATATCACTCAATGTCGATTATAGTCTGTGGCGCACCAACTCAAAGTCTCAAACGCGATGTTTATTTTTTGCCCACATCACCCACATGCATTTAAGGGTTTAAAAGTCATGGTACCCACAAAGCCTTCAGGAGTCGCTGTAACGAACATCGACATATCCCCCAGATGCAAGGCCAAGTGTGAAATTTACCTCGACCAGTGCAGAATATAAAGTCTCCAGGGAAGCGTAGACTAAGCCAGTGTAAAAGATGACTAAAATATTAGATAGGGTAAGCTGTAGGGTAGCAAGCAGAAAAAAAAACAATTTTTTTTTCAGAATTATGAAAAAAATATGAAAAAAAACCGAGCACCATTGTTTTTTTTCTAAATATAGTTTTTTTTTCGGATGAACAAATTATTCGACAATAACGGTTTTTCGTGAGTTGTAAGGCGTTGTAGATAACGTTTCAATAACAATAACGTACGTTTATTGAGGAATCCCCGATGCGGCGTGCAGCGTGCATACGCGGTGGTGTTGCCAACAGTAAATAGCGATAACTACTAACTACAGATTTCGTAAATGTTAGTTTTATAAGAGAGGTTAAATTCGTCTAATAGTAAACAAAAACTCAAAAATGCTTTGCAAATTTTGAGATTTCATAAAAACAATTTTCCAGAAAAAAACCGTTTTCCCCTCACTAGCTCGGAAACACGTGTTTTGTCCTTTAATACCAGCGGGTAAAAACGCATTTTGTCCACTAGTGGGTAAAGTAATTTGACCTTGAATAAAGTCAAATTAACTGCTTTGAAATTGATAAGAGTAGGTGAAGGTAGTAATAAAGATGATTCACCACCTGTGGAACTACTGGAAGCAGTGATAAACGCATTTTTTGCGTTGTAGTTTCCTCGCTATAGTGAGAGGAAAAGTTTTGTGTTACACTCGGGTGCAAATGTATTTTACTTCTCGTGTGTTAAAAAACTCGCAAGTTCAGGATTCTATTATCGAACCACTCGCTTCGCTCGTGGTTCAACTATAGAATCCTTTCACTTGCTCGTTTTTCAATTCCACACTCGGCGTTAAAATACAACTTTGCCCCCTTGTATAACAAATAACTATTTTTTGTAACCCTAGTAAGCTGCATTGGGTACGGCTGAAGATCGACGTCAGCTTGTTCTACTGAAATCTTGATACGACACTTTTTTTTGTCAAATATAGTAAGTACTTATTAGACGTACCATAGATTTGACTGACCGCCTCCAAACTTTTATTTAATCTAACTACCTTCAGGCAAGCCTGGAGATTTGCGGCCAGCTCTGAATATTGAATTCTGATCTAGCATTTTAGATCTTTCCGCGATACCTATTTATACCCGAGCCTCAAGATTCAACACAAAGAGTGGGAAACTGATGCAATGATACCATGAAATAAATAATCTGATATGCGGCATCTATTTATCTAGAAATATACTTAAAAGTATTTTTGGGTTAAGACGCTACGGGAGCGAAAATGCTAAAATGGAAAGGAGTCCCCCTTTCAATTTGGGAATTTCAGTTAAATATACTAGTGTTATCAATAACACTAGTATATTTAACTGAAATTCCCAAATTTAGATCTAGTCAACTAGATTCATCGAAAAAAAATCTGTGAACGACGCAGGAGACATCATTTAAATAAGTTCAAAATTGTAAATTAATTGATAACTTAGCTTAAGTAACTCTGAAAATAAATGGTTGATCTCTGCTTACATTCATTTAAGAGGCGGGCCTCAGGTCGCCTAGGCGGCCTGAGCCCCGACCTAGAATCTTATAAGATTCAAATTAGTATAAGAAAAATCGATTGCATAAGAATAAATAAAACAAATCAGTGTAGTAGTAATAAAGTTTATTAAAATAAATGACAAGTTCTGAAGGGCTAGGGAGAGCGCATGCGCGCGCAGCCTAGGCGCGAGAAGGGTATGCACGCGGGGGGCGCGATCGGCCGGGATTCGGCTATAAAACCGAGCCCCGATCGCGCTCCGGCGTCAGTTTGTTCGAGCCGCGCCAGAAGAAGCAACCCTCCCGAGCCCTCCGGACTAGAAGAAAGGAAGCAGTGTGTTATTGCCCGTCCTGCTCTCACCCCTATGACCCGATCAGCTGATCGGCGAAAACAGCTGATCGCCTTTCGATACCTACAGTCCACATATCTACGTACGATCTCATTCGTATCTAGGGCCGAACACTCACATTGTTTGGTCCTTCGAGCCGGATCTCTGAAGCAAGAAGAAAAAGGGCAGGATGGCAATAACTAGAAGCAGAAACGGAGCTCGGGAGGAATCATCTGGCAGCGGCGGCACTAATACGAACACCGATAACACGTCCGCTACCGCTGGGACGTCCGCGACGGACGGCACTACCGCGACGGACGGCACTACCGCCACGTCCGACACCGACGCCACGGGCACCACGACTGGCACGGGAACCACGGCGGACACAGAAGCAACGACGGAATCAGGAGCAACCACGGAGGATACAAGCGCGGCCCAAGAAGAGGTCACGCCCGAGGATGCCGCCGTCGCCGCCACGCCCGCCGACACCTCTGGTATCAGAGCCACGCCCGCCGCCAGCACCATAGCCACGATCGTCGAAAAACAGCTGATGCCTCCACCGCTCGGCACGAAGAGGTGCGCTAAGCCCGCTCGGTCACACCGATCCAAGGCCTCCAGCAAGAGGCTCCTCGCGGAGCTAGAAGCCAAGGAGAAGTTAGCCGAGCTGGAGCTCAAGCGCATCGAAGCCCAAGCTGCGCTGGCAAAAATCAGAGAAGAAAGAAGAAACCTCTCCTCGTCGGGTGAAGACTCCGAACAAGAAGAGGAAGACCTCGGCCCCCAGAGATTAGCCGATTGGTTCGACCGCCCGATTCAAGACGCGGTCGAACACCACGCCGCGCGCCCCCCTGCGCACCGCGCGCGGCACCACAAGCAGACAATGGATGTGACGTCTCTCGCAGCAGCCCTGACCGACGCCCTACAAGCGAACAGATCGAACAGGAAGTACCTGCCAGACCTGCCGTCGTTCAGTGGACAGTGCGCGGAGTGGTTACAGTTCAAAGCCGCTTACAACGAGTCGGCGCCTAGTTTCGCGAACAGTGAAAACGTCGCTCGCATAAGAAAGAGCCTCAAGGGCGCCGCCCTAGAAGCCGTCAGTGCACTCCTCATCAGCCAGCCGCGTCCAGACGATATCATCAAGGCCCTGGAACGCCGCTACGGGAGGCCCGACGCACTACTCCTGAACGAGATGGAGAGAATAAAGGCCTTGCCACGACTAGCCGAGAGCCCGCGCGACCTGTGCACGTTCGCCGGACGTATCGCCAACGCCGTGACAACGATCGAGATATTGAAGAAGCCTCAGTATCTTCACAACCCCGAGTTACTGAGGTCTATAGTGGAAAAGTTAACGCCCATATTAAAAAGTAAGTGGTACGACTACGCCGCGAGTGATGAAGACACGCCGGAACTTAAGAAGATAGCCGACTTCCTCAACAACGAAGCTGACAAGTGCACGCCCTATGCCCCGCCCGAGACCATAGCGGAGCCCAAGGAAGCACGAGCCACGAAAAAGAAGCCCGAGCGTACCTGCGTAGCCGTCGCCGAAGTGAAGAAAACAAAAGAAGAAAAGTTACCCTGTCCAGTGTGTGACCAGTCCGCCCATCAACTGCCGACGTGCCCGCAATTCACTAAGCTGGGCACGAACGAGCGGTGGGAAATAGCGAAGAAGCACAATATGTGCTATCGGTGCCTCGTCAGCAAACATCGCCGCTTCGTCTGCCGAGCCAAGCCCTGCGGTCATCAAGGCTGCGCTATGCGTCACCACAAGCTGCTTCACCACGAGAAGGCCCCGACAGACACCGTCGCCGCCTCGAACGAGCCGACGCAGCCCCGCAAGTCCGACGAGGTCGTGGCCATAGCCGTCAAGCAAGCCGTACACGCCGCGACCCGGGCGAGCCGCGCCTACCTCAAGATGGCGCCAGTACTACTCCGGGGGCCGCACTCGGAAGTGGCTACGTTCGCGCTCCTAGACGAAGGCAGTACAGTGACTATCATCGACTCTGCGATCGCCGCCGCCCTCAACCTTGACGGGCCCACCGAACCTATGTGGGTCCAAGGTGTGGGCGGGAACGAGATGGCGTACGAGAAGAGCAAGAGAGTGGATGTCCGCATACGCAACAAACACGGAGGGGACGAGCAGCTAGTGACGAACGCGCATACAGTCGGGCGCCTTGACTTCACCACTCAAACGATCAGCGAGCGAGAGATAGACGACTGTGAACATCTGCGGGACATCAAGCACCTGTTGACATATGAAGACGCTACACCGGGAATACTGCTCGGACAAGACAACTGGGAACTCGTTGTGTCGCGCAAGTTGAAAAAAGGACGGCGCGATCAGCCAGTAGCATCTAAAACGCTACTAGGTTGGGTACTACACGGTTGTCGCCACTCACAAGCGATACCCGTAGCCCACTGCTGCGCACACCTTACGCGCATACAGCCCGGCGGGAACATCGAGAACGAGATGAAGAACTTCTTTGCGCTCGAATCACTCTCGATCGAGCCGAGGAAGCCCCGTAGTGATCCCGAACAGCAAGCCTTGAAAACGCTAGAAGAGAAAAGTCGACGCCTCCCCGACGGGCGCTTCGAGACCGGCCTGCTGTGGCGACAGGAAGACATCAACATACCTGACAACCGCGCCGACGCCCTCAAACGCCTACACACACTAGAGAAGAAGCTGGATCGCGACGCGGACTTGAAGAAGCAGTACACCGAACGAGTTGACAACCTGCTTGTGTCCGCCTACGCCGAGCTCGCGCCGACACCGAGCAGCGGGAAAACCTGGTACCTGCCCCACTTCGCAGTGCGCAACCCGGAGAAGCCGAAGATAAGGTTAGTCCACGACGCCGCGGCCACCTCACACGGCCGCAGCCTCAACGACATGCTTCTCGCGGGCCCCGATCTCCTGCAGTCGCTGCCCGGCGTTATCATGCGCTTCCGTCAATACGGCGTGGCGGTATCAGCGGACATAAAGGAAATGTTTATGCAAATAAAAATAAGAGAAGAGGACCGCGACGCGCTGCGCTTCCTGTGGCGAGGCGATCGACGCGAAGGCGGCCCGACAGAATATCGCATGACATCAGTCATCTTCGGCGCCTCTTCATCCCCTGCACGGCGCTGTATATAAAGAATAGGAACGCACGCGAGCACGCGGCCCGCCACCCAGAGGCCGCGCGGGCGATCGAGCGAAATCATTATATGGATGACTACCTGCAGAGCTTCCCCAGCATAGAAGAGGCGAAGAGAGTGTCGAGCGAAGTGAACCACGTACACAAGAAAGCTCGCTTCGAGCTGCGCGGCTGGGCTACGAACGAACCCGAGGTCATCGGCAAGAAAGAGCGAGAGGGCGTCACCGTCTCTATCGGCGGGAGCGAGATAGAGAAAACACTCGGCCTACTGTGGGACACGCAAGAGGACTGCATTCGTTTCAAACTCAATACGAGACGAGCGCCGCCAGAAGTGATCAAAGGTCAACGCCCCCCTACGAAAAGAGAGGCCCTCAGCATCATCATGTCAATATTCGACCCGCTGGGCCTCATCTCGCCAGTGACGACGCCCGCGAAGAGGATCATGCAAGACACGTGGCGCTACACTACGGCCTGGGACGAAGAAATACCAGAAGAGCTGCGTGAACGCTGGGGAAATTGGCTGCAACATCTGCGCGACCTGGGTGACCTATCGATACCTAGATGCTACGATATCGCGCCCGCGCCCAAGTACGAGCTACATACCTTCGTCGATGCGAGTGAAGAAGCCTACGCCGCCGCTGTATACTGGCGCATGACCCGAGCTGACGGCACAACGAAGGTCGCTCTAGCCGCCGCCAAGAGCAGAGTCACGCCCACGCGCCTCGTCTCGATACCCAGACTTGAGCTCCAAGCGGCCGTCCTGGGCGTGCGACTCGCCGAGGCCGTCGGGAACGAGCACGACTTCGAGATCGACAGTAGAACATACTGGAGTGACGCGCGCACGGCCCTAGCATGGATACGCTCAGAACCCCGCACTTACAAGTCATTCGTCGCGCACCGCCTGGCAGAAATCGAAGATTACACGAAAAAAGACGAATGGCGATGGGTACCGTCAGCACACAACGTGGCCGACGACGCGACACGCGCCGCGCCGAGCGACTTCGACACCCGACACAGATGGTTCACCGGGCCGGCCTTCCTATACGAACCGGAGGAGGCCTGGCCGCAAGAAAACAAGATGAAAATCGAGCCAACAGGGGAAGAAAAAGAAGTCTGCTGCTCCGTCGCGACGCCGAGAAAAAGCCGCGCGGCCGTGCCCGCCATCGAAAACTTCTCGAAGTGGACAAGCCTATTACGCACGGCCGCACGGGTGCTGCAGTTCATCGACCTCTTGCGCGAACGACAAAAAAGTCGCGCTTCACTCGCGACACAGTGCATCGCCGCGGCGCGAAGGAAAAGGACGCGCGCAAACAAGGACAGCGACAGCACCTGGGGAAAACGAGACAAGCGCGCTCCCGTCGTACCCAAGACGGTCGAGAATAGCCGGAGGAGAAAATACATAATACTAGAAGCCAGATACCTACTCGCGGCCGAGAAGGTACTCGTGCGAACCTCGCAGGAAGATAGCTATGCAAGAGAGAGAAAGCGCATAGCCGAAGGCCTCGCGCCGAACAAGGACGACCGGCTAGCCAAGCTGAGCGTGTATCTCGACGAAGACGACATCATACGACAACGCGGCAGAATAGCGGCCGCCGACGACATAAGCGAAGACGCCGTGCACCCCATAGTGCTGTGTGGTAAACATCACTACACATATCTATATGTTTCCCACGTGCACGAACGGCTACACCACGGGGGCACCGAGACCGTCGTCAACGAGCTTCGCCAACGTGTATACATACCGAAGATAAGACCTGCGGTGAAAAAGGTGATCGCGCGTTGCCCCGAGTGTCGACTACGCAAGGCGAAGCCCGCCGGCCCGCCTACAGGGGACCTACCTGCTGCCCGGCTGGGGCATCACCTGAGGCCCTTCACATACACGGGGCTTGACTATTTCGGCCCGCTTGAAGTGACCGTCGGCCGACACCGAGAGAAGAGATATGTCGCGCTGTTTACCTGTATGACGTCAAGAGCCATACATCTAGAGGTGGCCGCCTCACTAACCACCGACTCGGCCATCAACGCGCTGCGCCGGTTCATCGCTCGCCGCGGCTGCCCCACGGAGCTGTGGAGCGACAACGGGACCGCTTTCAAGGGAGCGAACCGCGAGCTGACGGAGGCCATGAGAGAGGCCGCCCACGCTCGCCGCATCAACTGGCGTTTCCTACCCCCTCCTCACCCTTCATGGCTGGTGTGTGGGAGAGAATGGTGAGATCAGTAAAGGAAGCCCTGAAGACCACGCTGCACGAGCGATGCCCGAGCGATGAGACACTACACACCCTGATGGCGGAGGTCGAGGCTACAGTCAACTCGCGACCCTTGACCTATGTCGCGACCGATCCAGAGGACCCGCCCGCGCTCACTCCGAACATGATCCTGCTCGGGCCAGACTGCCACTCCCCAGCCCCGGGAGACTTCAAGGACAGCGATGAGAGCGCGCGGCAACACTGGAGGCGCGCCCAATACCTGGCCGACACCTTCTGGCGCCGATGGGTGCGCGAGTACGCCCCTCTACTTCAACACCGGCGGGAGCCCCGCGGCGAGGGCGTCGAACCAGCCGTCGGCGACGTCGTCATAGTGTGCGATAACAACCTCCCACGCAACACATGGCCGCGAGGGAGAGTGACGCAGACGTATCCAGGCAAGGACGGAGTAGTACGAGTCGTCGACGTCACCACGAGCCGCGGTCACGTCCTGCGCCGGCCCACCAAGAAGATCGTCGTTCTACCAGTAGGATCGCACGGCGACGGCGGGAGAAATGTGAACGACGCAGGAGACGTCATTTAAATAAGTTCAAAATTGTAAATTAATTGATAACTTAGCTTAAGTAACTCTGAAAATAAATGGTTGATCTCTGCTTACATTCATTTAAGAGGCGGGCCTCAGGTCGCCTAGGCGGCCTGAGCCCCGACCTAGAATCTTATAAGATTCAAATTAGTATAAGAAAAATCGATTGCATAAGAATAAATAAAACAAATCAGTGTAGTAGTAATAAAGTTTATTAAAATAAATGACAAGTTCTGAAGGGCTAGGGAGAGCGCATGCGCGCGCAGCCTAGGCGCGAGAAGGGTATGCACGCGGGGGGCGCGATCGGCCGGGATTCGGCTATAAAACCGAGCCCCGATCGCGCTCCGGCGTCAGTTTGTTCGAGCCGCGCCAGAAGAAGCAACCCTCCCGAGCCCTCCGGACTAGAAGAAAGGAAGCAGTGTGTTATTGCCCGTCCTGCTCTCACCCCTATGACCCGATCAGCTGATCGGCGAAAACAGCTGATCGCCTTTCGATACCTACAGTCCACATATCTACGTACGATCTCATTCGTATCTAGGGCCGAACACTCACAAAATCCATTAAGAACAACTCAGTTAAAAGATATTGCGAAAAAACCTTTAAAACCGAGGTTCCGCTCTCGACTGTTTCCTCCTCCAAAACTTATTTAAACTGAACGAAATTGGAGAATCTGAATAACAATGAAATTTAATAATCTGTGTCGGACCGTTTAGATTTTTTGGGTAATTGTTACCAATCTTGAGTATCACACCTTTTTTTGAGCCATATTGAAAAAGGCCGTTTTTAGAAATTTTTGATTGGCTCTAAAAGCCGTCTAGCGTCTTTTAGAATAAAAATAGCAAAAAAAATCAAAACGGTCTGACACAGATAAAAATAATAATAATCTGTGTTGAAAAAATCATTGCTCTATCTTCAAAAAAACAGGGAGGAAATAGTCGAAAGCGTTTGCATGGAGAATTGACCTGTATCGTATCGTCTTAAATAGATAGGTCTCGTAGCTACAGATGTAATTAGTCCGTAATTATTTTCCATCGTATTTCCTCGGAAACGTTCGTATTTATCGCGCTAGTTCGGTCAACGTCCGTATCTACTTCTTTAACTCTGACCGACTGAAATAACTAAAAGAGAATGACACGTTCGTGAGTTTTCGCGAAAATACGAAGGAAAACACTTCACACTACATCTGTTATGTAGGTACTTACCGTAAAGTAGCGTGGATTGGGATAATTTCGAACTACAGAAACGCCCGGGTAATTTCGAAAGGGGAATCTTGATATGATGGAAATAATGGTGATTTATGTGACTTTCGAAATTACCCCAATACACCTACTGTAAATTTGCCTTTGGGCCGTCTAAAAAGTCTACATAATTACGTAACGCAAAGCCCCTTTCCCCCTATGTCACGCTGTTTTTTTGTATCCCTTTAACATGGATTGACTCATTTATCCCCTTACTCTGCGACGTCATATGGATGACCCCTTTTCAGGAACAGAACATTAACGTTATGAACTCTGAATAACAGTCCAGGGCACGTGAAAAATGCTAAAACACATACACTCCCAGGCTGGACGGCTAACCCAATTACTCGTTCGTGCAAAAATATCCAACTTTTCACGAAACTGGCAACGTTACGTTAGTTTGCATGTAAAGGGTACTTCACATGAGCCAGGCTCAATTATTGCTTTACGGGGTACCTAGCCAACGACACCATCGCTTCGCTAATATTTGTTATTATAGCTAGCTCTCGCGAGCCAATGGTCATTTCCAAAAATTGGGACCCAAAATTTGTGAAAGTTGTTAACAAAAATTAACTTGATGTCAGTTTTTTGACGACAATAAGCATGAAATTTTAATAAAAATATAGCTTTTGTGTTAATTAAATAAACTATAAGCAATAATCTACATTTAGAACATGAAAAAAGTTGGTTTTTATAAAAAAAAAATATTCTTAATAGGGATGACCACTACATAAAAAAATGGCATTCTGTTTAGTCCGTCGGTTAGATCGTCCAAAAACAATAAACACGTATTTTTCACTTTTTTGATTGATAAAAAAATTCAAAGATATCGAGCATCAAACTTCCGGAGTCGGGGCTTGTGACGTCACTTCTAAGTAAAAATTGTACCTAGGCGTGACGTCACGCGAAACTTCAACGCACTGTACCGTCGTCATTTTTCGTTTATGAGAAAAAAGAAAAAATAAGTGTCCAAAATTCTTTGATAATCCAACTGACGGACTAATTAGTTTTTTTTAGTCGTCTCGCCTATTGTCGTCACAAAACGGACATCGAGTTAATTTTTGTTAACAACTGTCACTAATTTTGGATCCCAATTTCTGAAAATGCCCCAATACGCCAGAGCGACAGAGAGAGCTAGCTACAATAACGATTGCAAGCGATTGTTACGTTGGCTACTCAGCCGAAGTTAATTTAGGTCAAATTATTATGAATTTTATGGTTGCGTAAAGTAGACACTTATGTGACTGCCATGTAATGAGTTTCAATACGTTTTTCAAAATCTCAAATTATGAAATTGTTGTTTCATGTAACTGTTTGAGGCCGCTGTTCACTTTCTCACATAATAATTTTCTGATATAATAATTTCTCTGTCAAATTCAGCCTGAACTTCATGTTTCATAATCATCATAAAACTTTATAATTTTAAACTCTATAATTATGTATAGTTTATCTACCTAGGTTTTTATGTGATAGGAGGAGGAGTGCAAACGAGCAGACAGGTCGCTTGATGATAAGCGACCACTGCTGCCCATGATGGACATCCGAAACTCAAGAGTTGGAGGTGCGTTGTCGGCTTGAAGATGGGTGTAAGTTCTTCTTTAACGTCTAAGAAACACGAATAAAGTACGGTTAAACTAAAATACCAATCATCATCAAATACAAGGATTTAATACAATAAACCACGAGAAACAGACACAACTTGTATTGGGAAAATACAATAGGACGCCCGAAAGGCGGGCGATGCTCTTGTATTTTCCCAAGTTGTGTCTGTTTCTCGTGGTTTATTGTATTAAATCCTTGTATTTGATGATGATTGGTATTTTAGTTTAACAGTACAAAATAAAAAGTTATTTCAATAAGTAACGCAGTTTAATAAGAAAATGGTACGCTACCCGTTTTTCTATTTAGCTTTTTCTTCTAACGATAATATGCTTTCGTGACCGGTATGTGGCAAAGATGTAGTATTATACATTCTAAAATGTTATTTATTATTTAAGTAAGAACTAACCTGTTTCACACGCGCAGAAGTTAGAAATTCCACATACGTAAATCATTTCTTCTCATTGCAGTGTTGTTCACGGCATATTATAATCGACCCAAAAATAGTTTCGCCTTCAAAATGTCTAAACGAACTGTAACACTTTCAAACACTTGATGAAATATACCAACATGAACATGAAATATACCTAAACCTATTTTATAAACAAATAACTAACTATATGCACTATAAGAAGTAGTAGTAGAGGAAATATACTGAAATATGTAGCATGATGTCAAAAAGATGACATCAATATCTTTTTTTTTCGTATAATAATGGCTTTCTGCTGCCAGGGCACTGTCAAGTAAATTACAGAGATATATAAAACAGTATAAGTAGTTTTTTTGCGAACGAGGCCTTCGCGGTGCACTGGAGGATAGCTGGAGCAGCAGTACAAAGCATGATGGCGGCCGGGACCACGAACTGCCGAGTGATGTCCGTAGAATTGGTTATTCGCATCTCCAAAAGAATTCTTCATTAAATGCACCCTTGTGTAGGCTATTCACTGCATAATATCCTATCAAACTTATACATTAAACAGCAGAATGCAAAAAATAAAAAAATACATCGGAGGACGATCCGCCATGTTCCATGGGTCAATCGAAAAGTCCATCAATATCTTGATGTTTTCTTATGTTATCCCTGTCACACGCTAAAAAAGTATGCTGTCATAAACTAAGGCCTGATTTAGACGGCGACTCGCATGCGATTTTCGTTACATTGCGGGCTGCTGAGGTTACATACAATTTTGCACAGCCATCAAATACCGCAATGTAATAAAACTCGTATGCGAGTTCTTGTACCGTCTAAAAGGGCCCTAACTATCAAACCTCCTCATACTTATTATAAAAACGTAGTGATTCAATGCTCTTTGGTATTACCTAGCTTGTTGACAATGTTGACATCAGGTTGAGACAAGAATCTTATATACATACTAGATATTGCACGCCGAACATTACGTTGAAGCCAGAAAATTTGACCTTGAATTACGTCACGCCGGTCTTGCATCTCTTTCTTTAGGGTGTCCATGATTAAGCATACATTAGGGATATCCCGCGGAATTTGACGTATTACGTTTATACGACTGATTAATTTTGTAACTTATTAAATTCAAATCCGATCAATCGTTTTATCACGAAAGTGAACATCCATCCTCACAAACTCAAAAAGTAAGGTACATTAGGGCAATTCCGAAAGTCGTCTAATTAGGAAAGTCGCATAGAAATCACCATAGTCAGGGACCAAACGACCTCTTTTACAAAAAGTCGTCGACATCTCTTCTAAATACCTAAAACAGGTATGGATGTGTTCCTCGTTATCTCCAGATTACGAATTGACCTGTTTTAGTTTAAGGAGGGGGGGACGGGTTGAGAAAAAGGGGGAGAAAGATGGCGGCCGACCATCATAGATATTTATTCACATCTCGACTCCTATGGCACCAATCTGTTCGTGCAAGGTGTCCTTTGAAAGCTTATTAAACCTACTTTAATTGTTTTCAAATAACTATACTCATAACAGTAACCGTTTACGAAATATTTGAAAATATGTGTTTTTTTATCGCGCATGAGTTGCACAAGTACTAGAAAAAATGCGTCTAACTCAATAAACAATAACTTTACCACAATTGATGTTATTATAAAATTTTCGCGTCTATTCATGCTCTTTTTAAAAATATAAGTTTCATTGGTATATGATAATATATAACCATGTAATTACGAATTTGGTTTAGCAGGAGTCACTCTGCCCGGTCGCAGAAATGGGCGCTGACCGTAGTAAAGTATTCAATATTTTTGAGGTCCTATTTTACGGATCCATATGCGAGAGGTATCGTTTCAAAGCTAATTAAACCTACTATATTTTTTTATAAATAACTATAATCATAAAGGTAGCTGTTTAGAAAATATTTGAAAATATGTGTTTTATAGACCATGAGTCGCACAAGTACCTACTGGTAAAAAATGCTTCTTAATCAATAAACAACAACTTTTCCGGAATTGATGTTAGTATAAGATTTACGCGGAATTTCGTGCGCTTTCTAATAACATAAGTTTTATTGGTGTATGATATTGTATAACCAAGTAATTACAAATATGGTTAAGTAGGGGCCACAGCGCCCGGCCACGTATGGATGCTGACCGTCGCCAAATTTTCTATATTTTTCAGATCCTATTTTATTTAACAGGAATCTTTTGAAAGCATATTATGCGTACTATCATTAGTTCTCAATAATTTTAGTTGTAACTGTAGTAGCTAACAAAATATTTGAAAATATGCATTGGAACCGATGTGAGTAAAACATGCTTCTAGCTCAATGAATTATATTTTTTCCGCAATTGATATAATAACAAAATAAACGGCGAAATGTATGACCTTTTCAAATAATAAGTTTTGTCAGTATTGCATAAACAATTAATGTTAATTTATCCATCATACTCACTGCGCACCGTCATATACATGGATGGCCATTTTCGTTGCCGTGTTCATAATTTTTAAGATTGTATCTTGGTGCATGACCAATAAACAATAACTTTACCGCAAATAATGTTATGATAAGATTTACAGGACATTTCATATGCTTTCTAAAAATATAAGTTTTATTGATGTATGATATTATACAACCAAGTAATTACGAATTTGGTTTAGCAGGTGTCACTGCACCCCCGTGACGTAAATAAGTGCTAACCGTCGCCTAATTTTACGTATTTCTCAGATCCTATTTTAGCGATCAATTTGTGAGAGGTATCATTTGAAAGCATATTATGCGTACTATCGTTACTTTTTAATAATTTTAGTCGTAATTGTAGAAGTTAACAAAATATTTGACAATATGTGTATTTTTACTGTATATGAATAGCATTCGCACTGATACGAGTGAAACATGCTTCTAGCTCAATAAATTATATTTTTCTGCAATTGATATAATAACGAAATGAACCGCAAAATGTATGGCCTTTACAAAAAATGAGTTTTGTTAGTTTTGCCTAAACAATTAATGTTAATTTGTCCACCATACCCACTGCGCACGGTCAATCGTCAATAAACGGATGTCCACCGCCGTTGCCTTAATTTTTTCATCATTTTACAGATTTTATTTTACTGATCAATAAAGTATATAAGTAAATTCGATACGTGATAGATTATATTTATTATGAATATACGATTAGTGAAATAAAATCTGAAAAAGGCAACGACGGTGGACATCCATTTATATGATGGTGCGCAGTAGGTGAGCTGAACAAATTCAAATTAATTGTTTATGCAATACAAACCAAACTTATTTTTTGTGTAAGTCATACATTTTCCGTTTATTTTGTTATTATTTCAATTGCGGAAAACTATAATTTATTGAGCTAGAAGCGTGTCTTATCAATGCCAATGCTATTCATGCACAGTAAAATACACATATTACTAATCAAATATTTTGTAAACTTCTACAGTTTCGACTTCGTGACTTCGCGACTTAGTGAAATAAAATCTGAAAAAGGCAACGACGGTGGACATCCATTTATATGATGGTGCGCAGTAGGTGAGCTGAACAAATTCAAATTAATTGTTTATGCAATACAAACCAAACTTATTTTTTGTGTAAGTCATACATTTTCCGTTTATTTTGTTATTATTTCAATTGCGGAAAACTATAATTTATTGAGCTAGAAGCGTGTCTTATCAATGCCAATGCTATTCATGCACAGTAAAATACACATATTACCATAGCTGTGCATTAACTCGTTAATCCGTTAATCGTTAATTAACGAAGTTAACATTTCGATTAACGGATTAACTTTTAAGTTAACTTTAAAAAATGTTAACGGATTCGTTAACTTCCGTTAAATTTCATAGAGTCCGTTAATCGTTAATCCAGCACCCCAATAAGCGGCTCGCTGCGCCGCGAAAACCACGTTCTTACTGCTACTGTAAATGCCCGTAGTACGGCAAAACCTAGGTTTTATCGGTAAAAGCAGATCCTTATTCGAGATCTTCTAAATCTTATTAGGCGTGCTAGATCGATCACTAACCTGGGAATAGAGTGCAATCATCAGGCATAACAGACAAATCGTGCAACCGACGCATCGAGTTAGAGTCCGACGAGGGCCTTAGATTACTCTTCCAAGTTATCGTGGCCCACAGCATCGAGTTATCATCTCAAATCTCAATCTGAAGAACCGACGCACCACGATCGCGATCGCATGATCCCAATAATTAGCAATCCGTAGTAAAACCTAGGATTTAGCCAACCAACGGCGGTAAAAGCCCGAAGAGATCGTAATTATTACATTTCGGTTTTTTAATACCGATTGGCGTCACAGGTTTTAATGGTTTTTGGTGGATACTTAGTAAATAGAAATACATAATACCTACAGTGGACTCCTATTTTTATGACGTGTTAACGGATTATCGATTAACTTTAACTTCCGTTAAATCTACCGAAATGTATCGCTTTAACGATTAACGAAGTTAACTTTTTAAGTAACGGATTAACGATTATCGAAGTTAACTATTTGATTAACGGTGCCCAGCTATGCATATTACTAATCAAATATTTTGTAAACTTCTACAGTTTCGACTTGAAATATTAGAAATAAAGATAGTACGCATAATATGCTTTCAAATGATACCTCTCACAAATTTATCAGTAAAATAGGATCTGAGTAACGTAGAAAATTTGGCGACGGTCAGTCAGCACCCAATATCGTGACAGGGCGCAGTGACCCCTGCTAAACCAAATTCGTAATTACTTGGTCATATATTATCATACACCAATAAAACTTATATTTTTAGAAAGCGCATGAAATTTCGCGTAAATTTTATAATAACATTAATTGCGGTAAAGTTATGGTTTATTAAGTTAGAAGCATTTTTTATCTGTATATGTGCAACTCGTGCTCGAAAAAAAAGTCATGTTTTCAAATATTTTGTAACCAGCTACCTTTATAACTATAGTTATTCAAAAATAATTACAGCAGGTTTAATTTGCTTTCAAATGATACCTCTTACATATGGATCCGTAAAATAAGAACTTAAAAATATTGAATACTTTACTACGGTCAGCGCTCATTTTTATGCGACCGGCGGAATGACCACTACGAAACAAAATTCGTAATTTAATGGTTATATTATCACTTACCAATAAAACTTATATTTTTAGAAAGCTCATGAATAGTGGCGTAAATTTTATAATTACATCAATTGCGGTAACGTTATTGTTTATTGACTTAGAAGCATTTTTTACCAGTACTTGTGCGATTCATGCTCGATAAAAAACACATATTTTCAAATATTATGTAAACAGCTACCTTTAATATTATAGTTAAGTGTAAACAATTATAGTAGGTTTAATTATCTTTCAAACGATACCTCTCCTATATGGATCCGTAAAATAAGACCTCAAAAATATTGAATACTTTACTACGGTCAGCGCCCGTTTATGCGACCTGGAGGATAACCCCTGCCAAACAAAATTCTTAATTACATGGTTATATATTATCATATACCAATGAAACTTATATTTTTAGAAAGAGCATGAATAGACGCAAAAATTTTATAATAACATCAATTGCGGTAAAGTTATTGTTTATTGAGTTAGACGCATTTTTACTAGTACTTGTGCAATTCATGCGCGATAAAAAAACAAATATTTTCAAATATTTCCTAAACGGTTACTTTTATGAGCATAGTTATTTGAAAACAATTAAAGTAGGTTTAATAAGCTTTCAAATGACACCTCGCACGAACAGATTGGTGCCATAGGACTCGAGATGTGAATAAATATCTATGATGGTCGGTCGCCATCTTTCCCCCCCTTTTTCTCGACCCGTCCCCCCCTCCTTAAACTAAAACAGGTCAATTCGTAATCTGGAGAGGACGAGGAACATATCCATACCTGTTTTAGGTATTTAGAAGAGATGTCGACGAAAATCGTGAAGGAGACGACTTGTGGCCAAATTGGCTCTAGACTACCATTATTTCCGTCATATCATGATTCCCGTTTCGGAATTATCTGAACATTTCTGTCATTCGGAATTACTCTAATGCACCTTACTAATTTGTCAACCGCCAATAAGGTCCATTTCTATACCACTCTGCAGTTACTTTGCCTTACGCCACAAAATACGGTACAGTTTTTACCAGTGGTAAACTACTGGGATTTTTTTTTCAGAACCGTTCCAGAATAAGAGCGTGGTGAGTGTTGCAACACGAGGCTTAAAATATAACTTTTCTTTTACTAAATGACACCTGTATTTATTAAAAAATGTTTCAGTCACTTTAAACAATCACAACAATATTTTGGTAGAACTACTGGGAAAACTAATTAACTAGTCAACTACCAAACCAGGTGGTTTGGTAGTTAACAATGTGGGAAAAATCCCCGTAGTTAGGGCTGGTAAAACTTGGTGGTAACTAATGGGAATAGTCCCAGAAATATAAGGGAAGTATTTCGTCACTACTTTTGAAAAATCTCGTATCTCATGCTTCTCCTCAAAGTTAAAACACAGTAAGTCTATATGCATTCCATACATACTACTACATTTTCTTTTAATTGACAGAAGAAGATACAAGTTTTTTTCAAAGTAGTGACGATTTGTCAATAGGAAAAAAATTTAATACTAGGACATTTTACAACAGTATCTTTTCTTTATTTCGTTTAAGTCTTCAGGCTAGGCTATTTATAATACGAATATAAAAGTAAAATACAAAACCACTTACAAAACAATAAAAAAACATATTATAAAAAACCTAACCTAGGGTGCCGCTAGCAGCGAGGCAGGGTCCAAGCTGCCGGTGGTTAAGGATGCAGAGAGAGGAACCGTCGGACTATCCGCGCCGTATCCAAGATCACCGCCTTCTGCATCTGACCCTTATTGTCTGTGTTGATGGCATAGTGGTACAAGCCTGAAAGCAAATTCAAATATACATTGTCAATTTTTTAGCTGGTGCCTCCTGCATGAAGTGTTTTACATAATCATTTAAAAAATTAATTAAGGGTCGGCTCACACCGGAATGACAGCGGCTGGCAGCGACGCGGCGAGCACTTTTAGTGTGAAAGAATTTTAAACTTTATCGACACATTTAAAAAATCCAGTATCACTTGACAAACTCAAACAGGTCGCGCGGCCGCCCAAAGAGATAGTGGACTTTTTTAAATATGTAGATAAAGCTTAAAATTATCTCGGCAGCGGCTAGACGGCCGCTGCTTGCCGCTGCCGGCCGCTCTTCGCCGCTGCCGGCCGCTACCGGCCGCTGTCGTTCCAGTGTGAGCCGACCCTAAAGAGATCTCAAAAATTTCACTCAATTACCTACTCATTTCAATTCAGTTGTATCTCAATCTTACTTACTTTTGTACAGTAGCAGGGTTGTGGTATATAATGTGGGCTAGCACTACTGAGTAGGCGTCCTGGCCTTTCTGGGTCATAATCTTCAGCCTTAAAGTGCAAGCTGCAAATTGTTGAACGCTCTGAAATCTTTCCCTTTATCGGCACAATTGACAGCCAATGCTGTCTCCTTGTTTCATCTTTTGGAACACTGAAATGTTTAATATTATTCATGTTAATTGTAAAGACACAAACAATAAATTTGGTATTATATACTGTGATATGAATTATGAACATAGAAACCGTACCAAGTTGATAGATTTAGCTCCATTCAATAAGAGTAAATACCATGCATGAAAAAAGATTGGTCACCCTAGTCGTAAAACCACACATAGCTATTTTTTTCTTTAAAGGTCATATTTATCGTTCTAAACCTATTCGCGGGAATTTTGATATCATTTGAGACAATGAAAACAATATAATGATTAGAACTAACCAAGATTACAAGCAAAATAGAAGAAAATTGATTGTCAGTGAGATTTATGAACATTTTGGTAAAATAAGTACTTACTTGTGAAATCTTATGTCGGATTTTGGTTTCCATTTACTTCCACAATGCTGCACTATGCAATACATTGCGCATAACTTAAGGAAACCGACGAAAATATCACAAAAGAAAACTCTGAATTGGTGAATTACTTTTGACAATTCTGACATATCGGGCATATTTCTTTATTATTAGTGTTCCCATAGTACGAAGGAGGTAAATACCGGAGAAATAAGGTTTTTGCTTGAGTGCTTTTTTGTATAATACAAAGAAAACTAAGTCAATTTGATTGAAGAATGTTTTATACGTTTTTTTTAGTAACTAATCTGGCAATACATCACAGTGTCGGAAAGAGATAGAACATAGGAGTAAAGGTGAATGAACCTGGCTTCAACTCATTGGTCGGCACGCACTATCCAGAGATATATATAAAATTCTTGGGTTGAGATATTTAGCTTGTCACTTAATTGAAAATATATTGAAAACATGTTGTTATGATTGAATTACGTGTACAAGAAAATATTTTACAACTGAAATTAAAACTGCACGGCTCATACCCTACACCTATCACCGAAGCACCTTCAACGTACGTTTCACAAGGAGCTTAGAAGGTACGAATACAGACTTTGTTTTATTTATTCCTTCCTCTTGCCTGAACACACGATTGTGACATCACATTTTATTCCTTAAACAGAAATCGCTCACACAATTTGTGTATTTGTATGACGAGTTCAGTGAGTGCAAACTTCGCCCTGTAAATTTATTCCTAAATTAATTCTGACTATCCCGAGCTAAATTCACTTTACATATTCATAAATACAGAAATTCAGCGTCGGAATCGGGAATTTATCTACACCCTCCAAGTGGGATGGGATTGAGTGACAGTGGCAATGATAGCGATAAGTAAATTCGAGGGAATGTGGACTTTCTAGAGTGGAAATATATACTAGATTATTTAGGAATGTTGTGGTTGTGGGTGGGTATCCGTTTAAGGGAATATTCGAGATCATGAGTTGAAGAATAAAGGTTAAACTTTTCGACAGTTTTAAGTGCGGCCTTAATGAGGAGGCACACTCAAAGATTATGACAGATGGCGCCACCTTATTAGTCCATTGCACAGATAAGAATTTCATACGTGAGAGCGAGAAGAAGATATTTTTTTCTATCTCACACATATGAATGACAGTGACATGCCTAGATTGCCTAGACACTTGCACAGGCGCCGCCTGGCGGGATAAAATGTCAGTGTGCCTCCTCATTGGACATTATGGCTACTGCCATTGATAATGACTAATGTGCTTACACTGCTTGCAGTAAAGCATAGATACAGCGAATCTATAGGGATATAAATTATTTTTTCGTTCTCTCTCCCATCGTCTCTCTCTCCCATAGTTCAACGGTAAGCTAAAATAAAATGTATCATTTTTTTTTTTTATTATCTTATCTTTCGAATTCAATAACTTCCTATGCTCGAGTAACTGCACATCCATCGACGGTTCCCCTCCTATTAGTTATCGCGCATCTCAATCGTACCAATACAAGTTTAGTAACTATGTATGAACGAAACGCACGTAAATAAATAGAGATGAAGTACGAAATGTTTTTCCATCGTATTTTCACGAAAACTCACGAACGTATCATGTTATTTCAGTCAACTACTATGGTGTCACTTTATCAATTTAAAATTTTGATAAAAAACTAGGCTGAAAATATGTACCTATAGCAATCATCCATCACATTTTAAATATACCTAAGTAGCTTTTTTGCCCGCGACTTCGCTCGCGTTAAATTCGAAAATTGCGGAATGCTCCATAAAACCGTCCACCCCCCATTTTAGGGAAGTGGGGGTTAGAAAGAGACAATAAGTAGCCTATGTCAGTCTCCGTCCCTTCAACTATCTCCACTTGAAAAATCACGACAATTCGTCACTCCGTTTTGCCGTGAAAGGCGGACAAACAAACAGACACATACACTTTCCCATTTATAATATTAGTATGAATGATAGGCACCTAGGTACTAGGTAGTTACTTTTATATTCAAACTAACTCACTTTTTTTTTGCAACCTTTTTAACTTCTCTAGACACTGTCGCTTGCCGTCGTGCCATTCACGATGACGCGCAGATTTGTTAAATCTAACCCTGGATAACACAATGTTACGATGCAGCACGCGTCTTCGTGAGTGACACGATGGACCGGCCACTCAATAATAGTGCGAGTGACGTATATCACTTACTGAGAGCATTCAACCCGCGAAATGCTCTGATAGTCTTGTAAAAGGGTCTCCGTAGGGTTGTCAGTGTTCATTTATTCACGCGTTTCATCCATTTTACTACACATGCAAAAATGCATACTATCGTTCAGTTTTTTTTGCTTTTTAGGGTTCCGTAGTCAACTAGGAACCCTTATAGTTTCGCCATGTCTGTCTGTCCGTCCGTCCGTCCGTCCGCAAATAATCTCAGTAACCGTTAGCACTAGAAAGCTGAAATTTGGTACCAATATGTAACATATCAATATCAATCACGCCAACAAAGTGCAAAAATAATAAATGGAAAAAAATGTTTTATTTTCGTTGTCTCGTCGTTTTTTGATAATATGTATTAATATTTTCGGAAATAATCGCTCCTAAAGGAAAAAAAGTGCGCCCCCCCCCCCCCCTCTAACTTTTGAACCATATGAAAAAATCACAAAAGTAGAACTTTATAAAGACTTTCTAAGAAAATTGTTTTGAACTTGATAGGTTCAGTAGTTTTTCAGAAAAATACGGAAAACTACGGAACCCTACACTGAGCGTGGCCCGAAACGCTCTTGGCCGGTTTTTAGGGTTCCGTAGTCAACTAGGAACCCTTATAGTTTCGCCATGTCTGTCTGTCCGTCCGTCCGTCCGTCCGTCCGTCCGTCCGTCCGTCCGTCCGTCCGTCCGTCCGTCCGTCCGCGGATAATCTCAGTAACCGTAAGCACTAGAAAGCTGAAATTTGGTACCAATACGTATATCAATCACGCCAACAAAGTGCAAAAATAAAAAATGGAAAAAAATGTTTTATTAGGGTACCCCCCCCTACATGTAAAGTGGGGGCTGATATTTTTTTTCATTCCAACCCCAACGTGTGATATATTGTTGGATAGGTATTTAAAAATGAATAAGGGTTTACTAAGACCGTGATTTGATAATATTAATATTTTCGGAAATAATCGCTCCTAAAGGAAAAAAAAGTGCGTCCCCCCCCCCTCTAACTTTTGAACCATATGTTTAAAAAATATGAAAAAAATCACAAAAGTAGAACTTTATAAATACTTTCTAGGAAAATTGTTTTGAACTTGATAGGTTTAGTAGTTTTTGAGAAAAATACGAAAAACTACGGAACCCTACACTGAGCGTGGCCCGACACGCTCTTGGCCGGTTTTTTGTTTTGGCTTTGGCAAGTATAGAAGCCTGTCACTAGAAAAAGAAACGAACTTCTAAAACTTGTATAGGAAGATATACTTTCGTGGCTTAGTTTTTTTATATTTGCCGTTTTTTTAGCGACGGAAATAGCTTGACGGCGGGAACATTAATTGCATGTAAAATACGCAAATAAGTACTATCGGGTTTGCACTGATTGACTAGCATCTTATCTGTACAAAGTACCTCGGTACAAGTAATTTTCTAGATTTTGATTTGTACAGTTCATTTTTTGTTACAAAGTTTATAGTCTTTAATTCTTAATTAAATTAAGGGCACGGTTACATACGCTTAACTATTTTAGAATCCACTAATTAAAAACACCACTTGCTGGTGACATACTGTTTACGAACGAAGTGGCAGCCCTGAACCACACAGCGGATGTATCGATTGGCAGTCGCGAGGCAACGGCGTCTTGGCGCCAGAATGGGCCAACCCTACTAGATTTAGATGCCGGGATTGCATTGTTTACTGTACTCCTTAGATCTCGCGGCGACATTATACTCTCGCATCGCGGCAGTCATGTGCTAACCCTGCTGGAAGCCAATTCCAGTATGCCAGTGACATTTTATTTCAAAAGCTTGTTCGTAAGCTCCCTCGTAAGAACGTTGGCCTGACAACCACAGGTGTCGGGGTTCGAACCCCGGCCAGAAATATTTTTTTTTACACGTAACTTTTCATACAAATTTTTATGGTATATCATAAATACACGATATGATAAAATGGAACTCGCCGGTACTATTAATATATTAGATTAGCTGAATAGCTTTTAGCTAAAATGGGCACTGAGCGGAACGACCCGCATGCGTGGTATTGTGGTAAGGGGGTTTAAAGTTTACACTATTTAATGGATACCGCATGAACCGTTTCACATCAAAGCGTCAAAATAACTTGTATGACAAATAAGACACGGTGTCAGACTAAGTTATCCGATTCGATATCTGATGTAGGAAGGATTTCAAAGGCAGAATCAATGATGGCGGCTTAAATGTATGGGATATACCAGGGGCGGCTCACTCCGCGATTCTATCGCCGCGCTACAAGTACATGCTGGCGGCCGCGAGTTCGCGGCCTAATCAGGGGTGGCGCGCGTTCTCACGGAACGCACGTTCGCACTTTCCATTGTTACATTACGTCGCGAGTTTTTTTTAAGGTTCATATGCGATGTCCACGTGTGGAATGGCTAATAATGCTTAGTTAAATATACATCATGAATAAAATAGGACAATCTTACACAGATCTTATTGATTAAGTCCCACGGAAAAATCCAATAAGGCTTGTGATGCTGAAGGCTTACAGGCTAGACAAAAATATATAAATACTGTATAATATACTCGTAACTAGAAAGTACCCAAGACTTGAATATATAGTATAACATTTTATCTGAGAATTAATTCGTTTTAATCCATAGGCAACCCTATCATCCGACGCTGCGCACGTGCGGCTCGTTTCTTTGTTAGAATTTTGTAGGCATTTAAAAAGGCGGCATTTCGTGAACATCAAAGCAGTGGGCCTTCTGTACTTGTACTATTATGTATTCTGTGGATATACTTAGGTCCTACATCCGATATCGGTTCGCATAATGTGAAAACGCATTAAGAGTTCTTTATTTCATTCATCCAACTGAGAAACGTTTTTTTCTTAAACTTTATCAGTCTATACGGAGTTGTATTATACATCTTTGCCTACGAGTAAGTAGGTATACTTAACCCTTGCATAGGCGGGGCAATCAAAATGGTTGCCAACGTAGCTTCGTCTAACTCTTCGGATGTCTTGTATTTTAAACGACTTTTGCGACTAATGCGACTTTCCAACTGACAGCGTTTAACGCTCAGTGTTGCCAACTCGAATTTTGAAAAAATGCTAGACTGATGTCATGAACATGCCAATTTTTGAAGTGAAACTCTTGAACTTGTCCGTATTTCATGAGTTTATGTTTGTTTTCTTCAATCATTTGAGCAATTAGCAACGTGAAATATTTAAAACAGTACGTAATAAAATTTTGTAAAAACCCCCGACCGCGACAAGTAGACCGATTTTCATGAAACATGGCTAAGAACACTCCCGACGCACTCAGCTTTCAGACAAAAAAAAACTAAATCCAAATCGGTGTATCCGTTCGGGAGCTACGATGGCACAGACAGACACACACACAGACAGACAGACAAACAGACAGACAGACACACACACAGACAGACACGTCAAACTTATAACACCCCGTCGTTTTTGCGTCGGGGGTTAATAAAAAGATGGAAGTAACTAAACGCAAAAACATAACAGTCACTGGGTAGCTAGCCGAATGGCACAATCGCTCACGAAACGCTCACGAAACGAAGCGCTAGTAGATATCTATCTCTATCGCGCTTGCGTATTGGCGCGACAGAGCCAGCGGCGTATCGCTTTCGTTTGGCGTCGGAGAAATGCCATTCGGCTACGGGGCCGTTTCGTGAGCGATTGTGCCATTCGGCTAGCCACCCTGGGCAGTATGTTTTTAAGGTTATGTTACGAAAGCTACATATTAGTAGGTAATCTGTGGTTACGAAGTTTCACTTTTTCCGCACGCAAAAACGAAGGGGTGTTATAATAAGTTTGACGTGTCTGTCTGTCTGTCTGTCTGTCTGCCTGTCTGTCTGTTTGTCTGTCTGTCTGTGTGTGTGTCTGTCTGTGGCATCGTAGCTCCCGAACGGATGAACCGATTAAGATTTAGGTTTTTTTGTCTGAAAGCTGAGTTAGTCGGGAGTGTTCTTAGCCATGTTTCATGAAAATCGGTCTACTGTGTCGCGGTCGGGGGTTATTTCTAAATTTTTATTTTGTGGTTATTCAATGAAAAATCAGCGGTCGTCAATGTCGAACAATTTGGACGTGGGTTTCTGTGCACAGTGCAGTGATGCCGTCCACAACGAGCTGCAGCTGATGCATTATGCGCCCGACCTCGTGCCAGGACGGGATCGAGTGGGTCAGCTTGTTCACGTCCATCGAGTATGTGTAGTAGCCCTGGAAAAAAGTAACAGTTCAATAGAAACGATGTATAGAGGGAACAGTGGCTCGGTAGAAATAAGCCGGGTACAGTGGCTCACTGAACGCTTGCTGTTTGAAACTTCTGGAAAATGAACTGGCATGCAAGTATTTTATAGTACCTACGCGGCTCGCCTTATTTCAATACCAAGTTATTTTTGAGCAAGTCTCGCTTCTTTTGTCCGAAGTATTTTTATTATCGTATTTTATTGGTTTCATCTTAAGATTAGCAACAAGATTTTGTTGTATTTGCTCCTTATACATACTTGCTTACTTTTTGTTAAAAGGGTGCATTCACGCATGCTCATGAATTCGGCAAAATGTGTCGCTTAACTTCAAACTAGGGTAAATCCATTTTGTTGTAAGGTTGAATATATAAAACATATAATATGATCTGAGTCATCTGAGAGATAATCAACCTTATAGCAGAATGGATTTACCCAGTTTGGAAGTTAAACGACACAAATATTCGTGATAGCATCTAATTTTATAGGGACTTTCTTTTACAAATTGACTAACTCCGCGGTACGGTCAAGTGCTTCAGATTTGCCCAACCTTCTTGCCAGGCGCGGTAACCTAACCGCAAAATTAAAATTTTGAAAAACCGCCGACCGTGACATAGTGCACCGATTTTCATGAAACATGGCTAAGAACACTTCCGACTAACTCAGCTTTCAAACAAAAACAAACTAAATCTAAATCGGTTCATCAGTTCGGGACCTACGATGCCACAGACAGATGCGCACACTGACAGACAGACTGACAGACAGACAGACAGACAGACAGACAGACAAACAGACAAACAGACAGACACGTCAAACGTATAACACCCCGTCGTTTTTGCGTCAGGGGTTAAAAGTAGTAGTTTTCTACAAAATAAGTGTCTCTAGATCTTGGGAGATAGGACAATGACCGTCTTTGTAAATGCCTCTATTCGTTAAGGCTGCTTTAAAAAAAAACCTCAAAATAATGTAAAATTGATAGTTTTAGTCGGTGAAATACTACACTTTCCGTTATCCAATAGATTTATTTAATTCAAATTTCAGTTAGAGCATCTTATTATCTTGATTTTTATAAGACTGGATTTTTGAAAACCAAGTCACTAAATTAATTATGATTTTTTCTCTAATGCACGTTTAGAAAAACTCACGTATAGAGCTGAGTTAGTCGATCTTATTTATAAAGTTTGGACAATTTTGATTACTAAAACAGATAAATTTATAATTCATATACCCTGTACTACAAACTTCTCAGACTACATTTTTATTATAGGGTTTTAAGAGGCTAAGACGAATTCAATTTTTTTCAGAAATTACCTAAAATTAAGTGACAATTTCTTTGAAAATCTACATCACATCGAAATGATGTTTGTAGTTAATTAATCTGCAACGTTTACTTAAATTGCTGTTATGCCTTAGTGATTATAAATTGCTATTATTTATTTTTGGCAATTTTTTGAAAACGAGCCTTCACCGGTACAATTATTACCACTTTTGGACATTTTCTCATATTTTGTTAGACCAAGTAGAAAAAGTCCTATAATGTGATATATATTTGTAAACAACTCGCAAAGCCCTTTAATTTGATACCACACACGGTATGATGAAGCGCTCGGTAGCGATTTCACTGTTTTTCACACGAAAGCCCTCTTCACTATTTTTCGAGCCAGTTAAGCAGGTTAGGCAATGTTGCAGGATTTGACGGTAAGCTCAAGGTTTGTTTAAGTACTCAGTAGTTTCTTACCTTATGTATTAAACAGTTGTTCTTCGAATAGCTAACGTTTGTCATCTGTAAAATGGCGGCAGCTATGAAGTTGCGACAGGAAACTTTAAGGACCTGGAACTTTACTTTACGACTGTTACCGGTCTCGATGAACGTTTGGCCTGAAAACTATAAATAAATATTACAGGACATTCTTACACAGATTGATTGAGATCCACGGTAAGCTCAAGGTGGCTTGTGTTGCAGGTACTCAGACAACGATACGGTATATAGACGGTATATACAATATTACAAATAAAAAAAAATGATTTGTTCCCTTACATCGACAGATGGCAGCACCATCTCTCTCGCTATATCGTAATCCTGCAAAAGGATTCATATAGAAGGTGCAAGAACAAATTGCTCGCCCTTAGATTTGGTCAAAGGCGCCTAGCCTTTAGAGATAACATACACTAGAGAAATTTCTACGGGTCGGCGGTCGAGGTGGTGTAACGGTTTAGTACGTCAGCCGCGTTAGCTGGAGACCCGGGTTCGATTCCCGGCTTCGCCACCAGTGGGCTTGATCGCTTTTTCTTTAGTGTTTGGTATCTATTTCAGTTTATATATAATACACAAATACTTAGAAACATCCGTGACTCAGGAACAAATACCTGTGCTCATCACACAAATAAATGCCAGACCTAGACTAGACCGGTCACAAGACAGAATTATTGAATTATATCACTACATTGTTTACGTGTGGTGGTGGGTTGAGATTTTCAGTACCCCTTTCCTCCCGTGGTTGTCGTAGTACCTATAAATGATGCTAGATATACATGGATGAAATTGAGATGAGATGAGAGGGATTGTTATCCCTGTCACATAGTAAAACTGCGCCCTATATACCTCACTGGATTTAGAGTTGGAAAACGTGGCTTTTTGTGTGGCGTGGCTACCGTCAACTGCTACAACTTTGCCAACCTGCCAAAATTTTGCCCATTTTACAAAAACTTACTTTTCTACCAAACCGTTACATATTTTTTTCTTCCATAAATAGTAAAATTTGTAGAATTTATCTGGCAACCCATTTCAACATATTTTTTCCTGGTAACACAGGTACTTTTGAACTCAGACGGTGTCAACGCTTGGAAAGCAACCGCGTGTTTTTTCGATGTGTTCAAAACTTTTATTATAAATGCGAAAATATCTGTTATAGCCACTTGTGGAGTACTCATATTGTAAGTAAATATGCTCTTTTCGATGCTTTATGTAGTTTTTCGTGTTTAATAAAGTCATTTAAGGCCAGAATGACGACGGGCAATGTTGGGCAAGGTTTCTTAGAATGTACCTACATGTACCAAAATTGCCTGGTCTAGGGTTGTCACTATCAAGTAGTTTTGTACCGTCAATATTAGGTAGGTACTCTTATAGGCAGAGTTGCAGGGCTAAGATGCCAAGTTGATAGCCTGATAAAAATAATCTAACTACAAGACTAAAAATTTGCAAATTAATAAAAAAAATGCAATTTTTTTAAATTCGTAAAAATATTGGTGTCTGTTTTGTTTGGCACAACCCTACGCTTGGAACAATGTATGGGAATGCTGTAGAACACGTCTCAACTATGCCTATGTCGTAAAAAAAAAGACTTGAGTAGTTATTTAGTGTTTTCTACTGCCACCTTGGCTTAGATATGACTGCTGTAACATAAAAAAGGGTTTCCATTTTTAAATACTCCAAATATTACCACAGATAATCCACTAGGCAAAGTTGCAGCTTTTGGTTACAACTTTGACTGCGACTTTAAATGCTTCTAGAAGATAAACTTTTTATTTTTATCATAAGTACTTTGAACCCTGATACTAGTGTATTTTGACCTAGATTAGCTTAGCAATGTAAGAAAGAGTACAGCTGATAACGTATACTTTAAGAGTTATTCGAAAAAAACATGAATTTCCGTGCAAAGTTGTAGCAGTTGACGGTACCGTTAGTTCATCTCTAATATAATAACATGTATCACAAATATAAGTAACATTCAGTGCAATACATTGGTCATAAATCATAACTATCGAGCAATCACGAGCAGTTAAAAGGAAACGAAATTCTGACATTACAGTGAACGGATTCTAGCCCGTCGACCACAACACAATTTTGACAGGTGACATTTCGACACCCATGGGATGAAAAGGGGTGGTTAAATTTGAAAATTTTCAACCCGTCAACACACAGGTCAGGTCAGGGACTGTCAAATTTCAAAAAACATACATTACGAAATGGCACCGCGGTTCTAAAGGTCGTATTTCCTCTGATGTAAGACCGCCCCTTATTGACGTAGATTTCGAAGTCGGCTTTTATTGGACGTGTCTTGCCGTATGGCGGTTGTGGAGACTCGCACTCGTTCACTTCGCGTACCAAAACTTCGTAGTCCATCTGTTTAAAAAAGCCGTCTTTTTAGAGCACAGCCTACCTAATAGGGTGGTTCACGAATGTATGGAGAAAAAAAAAGGTTTTTTATTTTTGCCCCACAAGTTTTTTCTTATTCCATTATGATCAAACATTGATATGTACCAAAAATTAGCTTCTTATTGGCTCATTTAGAGGTTGGTATGATTTGCAAGAAGGAGCCCATTAGCATGGAAGTCGAAAATTTTCAAATTGTAAAATCATCAAATATGACCGGCGCAATGAAAGCAAGACTCATTTTGGAATTCGTATTCCGTTGCCTGTACGTACCAAGTCACATTTGGTGTTTTTAGATCTTTAACTATTTTGTACCAAAATGTTGAAATTTTATGTGAAAACTGAAAAATCGTCAAATCATAGCGACCCCTAAACACTACTTTATCTCGTTGAAATTTTGTGTACTGACATTTGGGATCAAATGGAGTAAAAAAAGTCCTGTGGAGGAAGAAAAATAAAAAAACGTAATTTTTGAACCACCCTACTACCTAGCTAATGTCTCAACGCTTACAAACGCTTCATTACTTCTACAGCTCTTCTGTAGTGGCTCGTCAGATCCAGATTGCGTTTCCATCGCTACGTAGGGTCAATTATTGTCACTTGCTGGCGAGGTTGCGGAAGAGTACTTCGGTGTTCCTTGGACGTCACCCTATTATAGCAAGGCGACGGCGTTAGAGGGGTTTTAGCGGGTAAACCACGTCAGGTACGTCCCGTACGTACGTGGTAAGCGTGATGCATTTCCACTCTTTAAAAAAAATTCTGGTAACGAATGATTCTACAAATCTCCATACAAAAATAGCGCTGATTTTCCTCCCTGTGACCTCTATTTTAAAACCCATAACGTATGGAAAACCGAGGCTTGGAGTGGACTTAAAAAAAGTGGACAAATATTGTATACAAACCGGTCTTGATTTAGGTTCATATCCATCACAATAAACTATAAAATAATACACCGAGAAAAGCAAACTAACAAATACCCGTAACATGTTTACTTCGAAAAAATGTTCAACAAACTAAAATAATTGTAAAACCGAGTAACTTTACTAATGACAGTATAAGCGAGGTCACCGTTCCGTGTAAATATAAATGTTTTAGATTTTTAAGTATTTTTTAATGTCATCAAATTAAAAGTTTTGAACGCAGTACATCATCTTATATCAAATCAAATTATTTTCATTGAATACGCTGAATTGAGTACGCTGGTTCGATTCCAGTTCGGAACACTTGGAGGCCTTGGTCACTTTTTCTTTGTATATGACATTTATTTAATGTTTATTTAATGCATCATAATCATATATTTCCCAATTGCCTAGCTGAAAAATTAACTCAATTAATATGTGGGTGATTCCATAAAAATCGGTTAACTTTTGGACAGATTTTGTCAGACGTGTTTTTTTAATGCTAACGCAAAAGTTGATCACCCATTGGGTAAGTATGACACCACGTACGATACATCCAAAAGGGCCAGCCGATTTTTTTAGTATTTAAGGAGATATTTACAATTTTCTGATATTAGCTTTCTAGGGACTGACGGCCGAGGATAGGGACTGACGCTAAGAATATTTTTTTGAATAAAACCACATATTTTCTGTTTTAAATGATTTTTATTATTACATTTTAATAGCTACAACAGTCCTGTAAATAGTTCAGTGTAAAAATTCAGTCAAACGTACATTAATTATATTTTAGCATTATCTTCTTTCGATGTCGAATTTTTCTTTTTTGGCGACATGTTCTAAAATTAATGTTATATAAATTAGATTTTTTAAATGATTTTGCGCAAATCATAATTATGTCTACCTATTAGAAATATAGTTTAGCCTAAATGCGAAATAAATTGCGTTTTGTTTCCACCTTTATCATACCATCGTCAATCCCTAGCCATAATGTCAGTCCCTAGCCAGTTACATAACCAGGGCCTGACGGTCCAGGGACTGACAAATGCAAACATAATCGCTCATAGCTTATTCTCAGATATAAATGCGGAAACCTAAAGCTCACTCTCACAGCAATGCACACATCAGAATAACATACAATTAGGTAACGGGTAAAATAACTTATTTATTTTATATCAAATAACTTACCTAGGGACTGAAAAATCGACTGGCACAGCACATGTTTACGCTCCAAGGACGCGAATCGCACCGGCGATAAGATGGCCGACGCAGAACGCGTCGTGTTTGCGGCTAACTTCACGTTGATACTTTCGAATGATGTAGTGTAACAGAACGGGTTTTGCTCGAGTGCCGCGTATTTTTAAAATTTCTAAGTGGCTAGGTACTGACGCTAGTTACGTATAACAATATTATAGAATAAAAATTATTAGCATAACGTAATTTTCTTCCATAAAACTGTTACGGGGTTTTGCATTGT
This sequence comes from Leguminivora glycinivorella, assembly GCF_023078275.1. Classification (NCBI taxonomy): domain Eukaryota; kingdom Metazoa; phylum Arthropoda; class Insecta; order Lepidoptera; family Tortricidae; genus Leguminivora; species Leguminivora glycinivorella. The sequence goes on along the minus strand of NC_062978.1, from coordinate 22,060,194 downwards.
GTAATATTACATTGGTTTAAACACAAAAATCTAGTGATATCATTAAAACTCATGAATACTGAAGAAACTTAATCTGAAATTTGGAAATGTGACATGGCTAGGGACTGACTTTTAAGACATTTGATAATTATTTTCTATAATAAATAATGCAGTGATCAACACCAAATCGGATGACCTAATCAAACGGCGTTTATATTCAACCCCTATAACATAAGATAATATTTATTACAAATCTATTAAATTGCCCTAAACACAAAGTTAACCGAATTTTATGGAATCACCCATACTACATATTATTATTTTCTTGTCGGTCCATTACATCTATATTGAAAACTTTCTAAGACAACTAATTTGAAATCAACGCAACGCTTAAGCAAGGTTTAAGCTTTATTAGTGTAAATTGCGTTTTGACGTGTAATTAACTTGTGGCAGTATCGTAATTAGGAATAGTCACAATAGTAGTAGAATGCCGCCACCGTTGGCAGCGGCCCCTTTCTACTCGAGACGTAGTGATGTCACATCTGTGACCCTTTAGACTCGAGACTTCATGACAAACTCGTGACTTGCGAGAGAAAATAGTTATTTGTTATACAAGGGGGCAAAGTTGTATTTTAACGCCGAGTGTGGAATTGAAAAACGAGCAAGTGATAGGATTCTATAGTTGAACCACGAGCGAAACGAGTGGTTCGAGAATAGAATCCTGAACTTGCGAGTTTTTTTAATACACGAGAAGTAAAATACATTTGCACCCGAGTGTAACACAAAACTTTTCCCCTCACTATAGCAAGGAAACTACAACGCCAAAAATGCGTTTATCACTGCTTCCAGTAGTTCCACAGGTGGTAAATCATCTTTATTACTAGATTCACCTACTTTTATCAATTTTAAAGCAGTTAATTTGACCTTATTCAAAGTCAAATTACCCACTAGTGGATAAAATGCGTTTCTACCCGCTGGTATTAAAGGACAAAACACGTGTTTCCGAGCTAGTGAGAGGAAAAAAATATTTTTATTAGGCTTATATTGAATGGGATATAAGCCGTGTTTAGGTACTATCACCTGCAAAAGTACATGGAGAAATTATGAATGAATTCATTGATAAATTTGCCATGCACTTTTGCAGCTGATAGTACCATCTTGTTCTTTATCGTGCCTCCCTCTATTTGACAGAGTTACATGCATCATTTTTTTTTTATAAATGGGCTTACTCTTGGCCACAAAAAAATCAATGATCATCATCACGGGTTTTCCGTGCTAACCGTGAATAATTCAAAAAATATTTTACACCACACCAACTAGTAAAGGCTCTAGTGATCCCTGAAAAACGGATGATAAAGTTGCATTTTATCTACAAAAATGCATACCTACTAATTTCATACAAACTTTAACTAAATGTCCTTAACTGACTGGTAGATTGATTTGTTCTAGGATTTGTTGGTGTGGTGATTTTTGTTTGTGCTTCACTTGGTGGTAATATTTATTTCAGCAGTCACTCCAAAATTTGTACATAGCCACGTCAGCAAATTTTAATTGATCCTATTTTGTTACCAAAATTCAGTAATATAAGTCGACTATCGTAAGATTGATACAGGATAATTGTTATAATTAATAAAATATAGATACTAGAGAGTCTAAATGACGAAATAAAACTTACTAAAATCATAATTTATCAGAAAAATCTTGGTAACAAAATAGGAATAAAACAAAAACTTTAACTTTTTCCTTAATTTTTATAGAAACTTTTTGAGAACTGCTCATTTAACTTACCCACATAATGCTCAAGACTCGCTACGCTCGCTCGTGGTTCAACATTTTTGTTTTAATCTTTCGCTTGCTCTTGTATCATACAATATACAAACTAACCTATATTAGCACAGTGCAGTGCAGTCAAGTAGGTAAATTAAGGAGGCAATAAACATTTTTTTTAAATAACACAATGAATTCAGTTTCAGTGAGTCCGTATTCCTCTCGAGATGGAAGTGCATGCTAGAAAGGCCTCAGTATTGCTACCGCCTTACACAGACAATTCATAGAATTAAGACAAAATCACTTGACCATCGAGACTTGACTCTAGTCTGTGTTTCCCATCCCTAGCCCGTCTTTGTTTCAGCACCAGTTATGGTAATGGCGCCGCTGATAACAGGATAAATACGAATAAGCGCAGGAACCTGGGTACGTAGTCGTATGGCACAAACGCTCACGAAACGAAACGCTCGTAGATATCTATCTCTATCGCTCTTGTGTATTGGCGCGACGGAGCTAGACTACCTTTCGCGGCGTTTCGTTTTCGTTTCGCGTCGCAGAAATGCGATTCGGCTATGACACCAGCCTTTAAATACTAACACAAGTATTTATTTATGAAGTTCCGTTTATACAATTTCTCTGTTAAAGGGAATATAGCAATATTTTAGTTATATATAAAATACTCTAAAAGTAAAATACTCTAAGTTAAAATGAATCCTTGAGATTAGAGATTGGCCGAATATTCGGTAAATATTCGGTATTCGGCATATTCGGCAAGTTTCTCAATGTTCGTATTCGGCCGAATAGTTCGGTTACACTGACGAATAAGTATTTACCGAATAAACAAGAAAACAAATAGCGTAAGTTGTTTCGTAATTCATCGGGTAATGACATCCTATTTCAGCATTCGAAGGTCCCTTTGGTAGTTAAAGAGAGTAAAAAGTGCGTGAAAATATAAATATAATAATTTCGTGAAAAAGTAAAAATAACGTAGCACGTAAACGTAACGTAGAAACAAAACCAAAATTTTTTTTGCACTAAATTATAGGAATATTAAGCCCATTACCAATTATTGAAAAGTTTTTAACTTAGAGTTTTAAAATATGGCGCAACCGAATATTCGGCCGAATGTTCGGTTCGGTAACAGCTGAACCGAATGTTCGGCCGAATATTCGTATTCGGCAAAGTCCGTATTCGGCCCATCTCTACTTGAGATATTATGTACTTTATGAAGATGATATGAAGCGAAAGCAAGTGAATGATGAGATGACGGATGATAGGGAAGTATGGAAGCGGAAGATATGCTGCGCCGACCCCAAATGAATGGGATAAGGGCAGGCGAATGATGATTATGTACTACCAAGATTATTTATGATACATGACTGCTTTAATGAACAGCATTTAACCCTTAAATGCATGACCTTGACAAAGATTTATTCAAATTTAAACTTTGACATGCTGTCAATAGAGTCAAAAATGCATGATGCATATATACATCACTATGCATTTAAGGGTTAAGGGGCTCCACGCACTCTTCATCAGTTTTTGATTAAGTCCAAGTGTTGGCTTAAAACACACCATACTAAGTATAAACTTATACTTGCAGAGTTTGACTATAATCACAGTGGTGGACGCCACAATTGAACCCACATCCCCATAGTCGACTTCTAACACCCGTGGGAGGAAAGGGCAAGAATTCTAAATAAAATGGCATATCAACTGTCTGTGCGGAAAGATAAGAGTAGTGAGTATCTGATCTCTTTTTCCGCACAGATTACAAGTAACGTTTTTCATGTTGTCCCTGTCCACAATTTTATCTAACATTTTTCTGTGGTAGTATATAAATAAACCAATATAATTAGTCCCCCGTGGAGGTCGAAAGTGAAAACACCAAGAATTGATCCCTGCGGTCGCCGGCGGGTCGCAGTCCGACATGGAAAGTTAATTTGCTAACGAGTTATTTTTACCTCCAGCGCTGCCTGAATCCATACAACGAGTTTTCGTGAAAAAAGTGGTCTAATTCGTTTGTATCTTACAAACACTTTATCCGTCTATACTAATAGTATAGACGGATAAAGTCTAAGAAAAAAACGTACCTCAAAGCCATAGGGAAAAAAGTACCGTGGCCTAGATGGCGTTACACCTTTGGGGGACGCTCGGCTAGATGGCGCTAATATTCATATTTGACATTTTAACACATATCAAGCTAAGAATATGGGCCAAATTGTCAAATCTGAGGTTCAAAAGTTTTAAGCCTGTGTCGAGAGGTGGCAGTCTATGTTGTCCGTCAGGATGGCGTGAGAGATGTCTGAATAGTCATAACATTTGCACCAAATAACTGTACTTACCTAAACAGTTTAGGTACAGTTATTTGGTGCAAATTTTGTGACTATTCAGACATCTCTCACGCCATCCTGACGGACACAGTCTATGCAATGTGATTACACATTTTACTTTGACAGTAACTCTCTATAATACCTCTATCCTCTTTGGTATCTTATAATACCACGTTTGAGATGCTGTTCAATTTAGCCGTGAATATAAGTGACGATTCATTTATGGAGTAAAATGTTCTAAAATCAGAAGTGCAGATAGGATAATTTTTAAGAAAAAAAAAACCGCCGCCTTTGGGGTTCTGGTGAAATCTATTTGCGAATGTTGGATTATGTAGAATTGTGTAGATATTTTTTAAACGACTTTTAATACTTCAATTATTTGATGGCAACACAAACGAATATATGTATTTCATATACCGTTATATAAGGCTTGAGGAGTTTCCTCAATTCCTCATGAATCCGATTATAAGAAATCGAAGCTTGACAAAATTTGACTTGAAAACTCAATATTCTTAACAAACATAACTAAATAAATGTCACTGTTCTGAACTTAAATACATGATATTATTATAAAAATACCAAAGTTACTATAAGCGTGCCGTTCAGATTTGAGGAGTTCCGTTCTGACCATCATCAGCAGTTCCACTGCACCAAATGTCACTGTTCCGTACAATGTACATGCATGCTGTTCCTTAAAAAACACAAAAATCACCATATGTGTGCCTTTCAGATTTGAGGAGTTGCCTCGATTTCTCCAGGATCCCATCACCAGAACTGGGTTCTGAGAAAAATGGGACCAATCTGTATGCATATACAAAATACATTCAATCAAAAAAAAAAATTCAAAATCGGTCCAGTAACGACTGAGATATCTAGGAACAAACATAAAAAAAAATACAGACGAATTGAAAACCACCTTCCTTTGAGATATTTGAGGCGGCGGTTAAAAATTAACTCGACGTCAGTTTTTTGACAATTAGGAATACAATTGGTCTAAAAAACAACTTTTTTCATGTTCTGAATGTAGATTGTATTCGAAACCAAGTTTATTTAAAAAGCTTCTCATATGACGACCGGTATGGCCTAGCGCGTAGTGCCCTGCCTGCTAAACCGTGGTCCCGGGTTCGAATCCCGATAAGGGCATTTATTTGTGTGAGGAACACAGATATTTGTTGCTGAGTCATGGATATTTTCTATGTATGTATATAAGTATTTGTATGTTTGGCGTCATCCATATATTACGTCACAGTGTAAGGGGGGGGGGGTCATACTAAATGTGACAATCCCTGTTAAAGGGATACAAAAAAGCGTGACATAGGGGGGGAGGGGTCCAAAAACCTGAAATTTGGTGTGACGTAATATGTGGATGATCCTATATATATCGTTGTCTGAGTGCCCACAACACAAGGCTTCTTGGGTTTACCGTGGGACTCAGTCAATCTGTTTAATAATGTCCTATAATATTTATTTATTTATATGAAAAACAGCGCATAAAACGGTTAAAGATCAATTTCTGAAAACGCGGCCAACACAGGCGGCGGCGACATGACACCGCGAACCGATATTGACACTGAATGGACACATGGCAGGTTGAGTGGCCATTTTCCTGGTACACAGGTATGCGAAATACTACACGCGATTGTAAGCACGTACTGGCAAACATGACTCTAGAATGTTATAACTGTGTGACCTACATGTTTATAAATCCAAGAGCCACCGAACTAAAGCCGCCCAATTTAGCCGCGACTAATTTGTGTAAATCACATTTTTGCCGCTGGAAAGCAAGTCAAGCAAGGACCATATAATACCGGGACATACAAAGCCCGTACAAAAAAGCGTACCCCTGAAATGTATGGGTCTTTTAAGCTTAAAACTAGATGGCGTTTTTCGCGGCCTGGAAGTAGCCAAAACCATATTTTCCCCAAATATTTTTGAGTGTTTTTATTTTTTATAAGAACAAAATGATATGCTTCTTTATTTTAATATCATCATTTGACTGACTATTGACGTGATACACATTTGAATAAAAAAATTGTAGGCATCATCAGTGTAGTTATGATAGTATTTAATAGATGGCGCTATAAAATGAGGATGAAATGATGATGATGAATGGAAATGATGATTCTTAGTATGAAGATTGTAAATCCTTAATAAATAATCGTTGCTGGAAACACACAAAATCTAAAAATGCGTGATCAATAATATTTTTCACGAGTTTTTTACACATTTTATTAAAGAAAACCAAAAATGAGCATTTCTTTTTTTTTGCCACATATGACCATGAATTGCTTAAGGTTGCTTACATAAACATACACCGTGTAACATGAGGTTACCGAAATAAGTATTTAACCACTCTTTTCTTAGGACACGAATAGGTATACATGTGTAATGTAAGTAACATGTTTTATTTTATGTTTTTTTTCTTTTTTGGAAAATTAACAATTAAAGGGAGTTTTTTTGGTGACAAGATCATGCCTTAATAATGGACTTGATACATTACATGTTATTATAAGTTTTGTTATTTGTGACATTCTTGGTACACTGTTGGTATTGTAATTACCTGGGAAAAAGCATGTTAACAAGGGCAACAAGGAGTGGGTAGGTTTCTAGCAACATTATTACACTTTAACATAATTATACAATACAATACAAGTACACGTACAAATACATTCCAGCACGGGAAGCATGGTCGCGCGATAGACGATAAAATATCAGGCCGTCCTTATCGCACTTACAAATAGTGTGATAGGGACGGCCTGTTATTTTATCGTCTATCGCGCGACCATGCTTCCCGTGCAGTATACATTATTATTTATCTATTCTAATGGGTCCTACTTTTTATATGTATGTATACCTACTATTGGACGACATAGAACACTCCCGACTAATTCAGCTTTTTTTTTTTTAGTATGGACAGGTAGACGTTTGAACACGATCACACCAGGGTGGCTAGCCGAATGGCACAATCGCTCACGAAACGCTCACGAAACGAAGCGCTAGTAGATATCTATCTCTATCGCGCTTGCGTATTGGCGCGACAGAGCCAGCGGCGTATCGCTTTCGTTTGGCGTCGGAGAAATGCCATTCGGCTACGGGGCCTGATGGTAAGTGATGATGCGGTCTACGGTGGAGCACGCTTACCTATGAGATACCTATTTACTCTTGCTTTAAAGAGACCTGGATTGTACTCGTTCAATTAAAAAACACTATATTTAAATCAGTTCATCCGTCCGGGAACTACGATACCACAGACAGACACACACACACAAACAGACTGACAGACAGACAGACACGTCAAACTTATAACACCCCTTCGTTTTTGCGTCGGGGGTTAAAAAAGGAAAAAACAAGTCACACTCAACTATGGGAAGAAATCAAATTATTTTAACAAATATTTTGATTGGGTTTTTAAGTAGTCACACTACTATATGTAAATAAAAAATCGAAATAAGATGTCATATATTAAAGAAAAAATGACTAGCACCACCACGGCCAGTGGCGAAGGCCGGATTCGAACCGGCGTCTTTAGCAATCCGGGCTAACGCCATGAACCCCCTAGGCCACCCCGTCACCGGCCTAGGCCATTTTTTCTTTAATATATGACATCTTATTTTAATTTTTAAGTAATAGTAGTCACACTTATAATGGTTACCATTAGTCAACTACTGCATGGATATGCGTGAGAATAAGGTCCTTGCATTACATAACCGGTGCTTTACCAACTGACTGTCAGTTCGTCCTAAATCAGTAAGCAAGCAAGTAGGGTAGTAATAGTACCTCAACAAAATGCTGTCCTACGTAACTAAACCCGAACATCAAAACGTCATATATCACTGTTTAAGCCCATGTATTTTCTATTGTCGTTCGTGGGCCTATTCCCTTATTCGATCCAGTTTCCCCGCGGCAAAAAAGAAGTGGCAATAATACGAAAATCATTTTACCTGCATTGTACAGTCGGTCTTGCTATGTGTGCGTTTCATTGCTACAGTTTCTACTACAAATTCACATTGATAATGGAATCTATGAGGCTTGATAATTACATTGAACACGTGAATTTTTTGGTTGCAAATTCCATTCAACTTACTACTGACCTGACAGTTTATTACTTTGCCTTCCGGAATGCTAAAATTTATGTGGACATCCTTCAAGACATAGCGTTCGATTGGTCTGAACTAGCAATTGCCAATGTCAATGCGGACTCAGCACTGCGATACTTGCATAAGCGGATTGTTTTAGGCTTTGCAACTTGGGTTTTGCTTTTTATAACAGCAAGGGTAGTTCAGTGCTACGTGACGCATATTTATTGATTGATTGATTTATTTATTTATTGATAAAAATGTTTTACAGGTCAATCTTATAAACAATATTTACACAATTAATTTAATACTAAAAATATTTACAAGGTAATAGCTTACACATTATTTAGAATTACATTTATAATCATAACAAATTCACAATAAAATTTAATTTAGAACCTAAGCATAATACAGCAGACAATTAATTGACTCCACGAAGAAACTCGTCTACAGTATAGTAAGCCTTTTCGATTAAGAGCAATTTAAGTTTCCTAGTAAACTCGTTGTCGCTTTCCACTGACTTTATCTCAGTTGGAACCAAGTTATAGATTTTTGCCCCAATGACACCGAGTGAGCTGATAGATAGATAATGTAATATGTGTTGACTACATTATGCTCATACACGAGAGTGTCATAAGCTTAGTAGTGGCATTTTACACTGCAATGATGCTATTAGTCGTAGGGTTGTTAAAAAATATTGAGATATATTGCAAGACATTAGTAAGAACAAACAATATAACTGTCAAGATAACTGTAACACAACCAGAGAATCGAAGTATTTTTCGATTGGAGTTATTTTATGTGAAGGCATTACGAATAAAACAAGATATCAATAAAGCATTTCAAACACCTCTGGCGCTAATAATCAGCATTTGTTTCCATACAGTTTTAAGAGAATCACATAATTTGTACCATGGATTGGTAATTGCCAAAACCTTGAATTATTTTACTATATCTGAAAGATGTTTCTGGATTGTGCAATGTGCATGCATTTATAAAGCTCTACTTGTTAGCGTATACAGGGGCCCAGATGCAAAACGAGGTAAAAACATTGCTAAATAGATTTTTTTTACGTGATAATCGGCAAACGAGCAGATAAAAAATCCTGATATATTCATTATATGATGATTCTATCTAAGTTAACCACAAAATACAAACTTAATAAAAATGCAAAAGCATAAACAAAAAAAGATGTAGGTTTGAAAATTGGTCGAGCCATGTGAAGACCTGGTGGAGACCTCCAGCGAAACTGGTATTACAATACAATACTCTTTATTGTACACCTCACATGGTTTTTTTTAATACTGCGGCGGTGGCAAACAAGCATACGGTCCGCCTGATGGAAAGCGGTCACCGCAACCCATGGACGCCTGCAACTCAAAGAGTCACACGCGCGTTGCCACCCCATTAGAAACTAGTACCTACACTCCCTTTTGCTGTGTTAAGTATAAGTACACAACAAAAAGGAGTGTACAAGTTCCAAGGAGGGTTCGGGTTGCCGACTCAAAGGACAATAGATGGAACAAATTAGTTCCGTAAGTCCTGCCGTCGTCAGCACACCGCACCCTCGTTGAGCTCTGGCAGCCTTACTCACCGGCAGTTTACAAGTAATTATTGTGTTGGTATTATGCCAGACATGTCACATCGCGTATATTATTGGCAATTGGGCCCTCTATACAATTATTTTGCAGGTAAACAAAATCGGTAAAGTTCTGAAGAACTTTACCGATTTTCCAACGAACGATATCCCAACAAAGAACAAAGAAAGACTGTGTCTGGAGGTAAATAAGTTTAAATATAAATAGTTAAATAGTACCTCTAATACTCTACTTACCTAATACATACCAGAGATGGGCATTAATCGATTAACTTTTTATTCGACTAATTAATCGATTAAAAAAATAATCGTCAAAATTAGTCGACGATTAATTTATTCGCTATTAACGTTAATCGAAGATCTTCGATTACAACTAATTTATCGTCTTTTTCAATCGATTAAAACTAATTAATCGTCTTATTTTAATCGTTAATCGTTAGTCGATTAATTTTTGCCCAACTCTGATACATACCATTTACATGGAAATATTTGTTTTGAACGACCTCTGGGTTTCTTCTACTCAGAATCAATTGTTTTCCTCGTGATAAAATGTTTATGGTACTTGAATGTTCTCGTATCTGAATATTCTTAATACATTTTCTAAATATTATAAATCAGTACAGTTCACGGTTGACCGTGACAGTTTTGAAACTGTCAAAATATAACTATTGTTTGTATGTACTGAGTACAGACCCATAAGACGCTACAGGAGCGAAAATGCTTTTTTTTTATGGGATAGGAGGCAAACGAGCAGACAGGTCGCCTGATGATAAGCGATCACTGCCGCCCATGGACACCCGAAACACCAGAGGTGTTGGAGGTGCGTTACCGGCCTTTAAGATGGGTGTACGCTCTTTTCTTGAAGATTTGAAGGTCGTATCGGTCCGGAAATACCGCAGGCGACAATTCATTCCACAGTTTAGCTGTGCGGGGCAGGAAGTTTCTGGAGAAACGCACAGTTGAGGACTGCCAGCCATCTAAATGATGGCGATGGAAAGGAGCTCCCCTTTCTATTTGGGAATTTTAGTTCACTATACAAGTGTTATTAACTAGATTTAACGAAAAAAATTGTCCATTCAGAACAACTTAGTTAAAAGATATTGCGAAAAAATCTTTGAAATGGAGATTCCGCTCTCGACTGTTGTAACGAAATTTGAGAATCTGAATAACAATGAAATAAATAATATGTGTCTATTGTTTTTGCAGATTCAGCATTTTATCAGTCATATGAAGTTGTATAAGCCTGAAACTACTATCTATGATTATTTTTCATTGGACAAAACGTTTCTTTTTAGCGTAAGTATTGGAAGCTTTAGATTTCCTTTCACAGCATTTGCTTTCAGGGTGCAAGTTGCTAGAATTAATTTAAGAAGTGGAGCCACGATAATGATCATAAAATATAAAAAGAAGTCTGTTGACAATTTACAAGTCATGTATCAATTCAGTGGATGGCTTTATTTGCATGTCTTTCCCGTCACGGAAACCATAGGGTAACTATTCCGAACCTTTGGGCACATCTCGGACACTGGCGATCAAATATATGAAAGAGGTGCGTTCCTAAGCACACAGTCGTGTAGGTGAACGCGTACCATGCTTGTATTGTATGAGTTAGATATGACAAGGTCGACTGTTCGCGTTTTTGACAGGCGGTAACTGTGAGGTAACCGAGAGGGGGTGGCACTTTCAGCGGGGAGCGCAAGTGGCCATACTGTACCATAGTACTCTTTATTATACTGTGCTTTGGGAGGCGTGCGCAAGTGGCCTTGTATATTACTAGCCCCCGTCCGCGGCTTTGCTCGCGTAAAATTCGAAAAAAAGCGGAATGCTCAATACAAAACTACACCCCCCCCCCCCCATTTTAGGGAAGTGGGGGGTTAGAAAGAAACAAAAGCAGCCTATGCCACTATCCATCCCTTCAACTATCTCCACGTAAAACATCACATCAATTTGTAGGTGCGTTTCGCCGTGAAAGACGGGCAAACAAACAGACACACACTTTCATATTTATAATATTAAGTATGGATTATTAATTAAATTTCATATTCACGTCGAACTCAGAAAATACCGAAACGTCCCGGCTCTTATTGTAAAAAAACTCACATATTAAGTTATTAAATAGAATGAAGTCAAAACACATTCATTTACTTGGTTTAAAAGGTTTAGACGAAGGTCATGTTAATAGTTTTGTAACTGTTTCAGATAATTGCAACGATGGCTACATACGAGATAATTCTGATCCAATCGGACACGGCGCCGAGATCCACCGCCAGCACTTTCACTTACGTTGGCTTTCATGAATGTTGTTTGTAAAAATATAATTCGAATAAACTACTTCAAGTCGTATTTCATTACCTATTGAGTACCTATCAGTGGCGGCTGGTGAAAATTTTTGCTAGGCAATACGGAGCAAAAAGAAACCTACCTTTACATTAAGTACTTCACTAGTAGGTAATCAATTTTAGGTAAGCCGGTGGGAATCGGCTTGAATGGACCAGCCGGTGCTGGTACCTATTGAGGTAGACTCATAGTTTGAGATAACGGAATATTTGAAAAGTTGAAGCGCGTTTGTAAGTGCGTTTTCACATTATCCGTTCCGATATCAGATGTAGGACCGATATCTCATACATTTTAAGCCGCCATCTTTGATTTTTACTATTGAAATCCTTCCGACATCCGATATCGGATCGGATAATGTGAAAACGCACTAAATGTAGTAGGCACAATAGGTCAGCAAACATTTAATTGGCAGCATTGAATCCTTTGTCTAGGTCTTAGACTCCGTAGTTCGATTTCGGCCGATACTACCGATTTCTTGGAACTTATAACTTATAATACTATGTACATAAGTTCCAAGAAATCAGTGGTATCGGCCGAAATCGAAGAAGGAAGGTCTACGACCACTGCTTCTTTGTTTACCCGTTTGACAGATAATTCTAATCTTAAAAGAAACGAAGTATAGTGAGAGCACAATAATGTTCTTACCTACCTTTAACTTATAACAATACTAGCTTCGCTCGCGTTAAATTCAACAAAAATTGCGGAATGCGCCATACAAATTTCCTCCCCCCCAGTTTAGGGAAGTGGGGGGTTAGAAAGATACAAAAAATAGCCTATGTCACTCTCCACCCCTTCAATTATCTCCACTTAAAAAATCACGTCAATTCGTCGCTCCGTTCTGCCGTTAAAGACGGACGAACAAACAGACACACACACTTTACCATTTATAATATTAGTATGGATTTATGCACACAACCAAATATAAAAATAGCTTCTAGAGGTATAATGAATGTGGTACCTATTACCTATTTCATCCTGGAGAAAAGAAAGGAAAAAATCTAAGTCATCCAATGAAGCTGAGACACAATTTACTAAACTTCGTGTAGTTCACAATGGGCTTCAGTCTTCTCTCTTCTAGAAGTAGACGGTTCTAGGTCGATACTTCCACTACGTCACATCACACGTTGTACCAACAAGACCACGTGACTGTGAGGTAATGGCCATTTCAACCCTGAACTTCTTCTTTCTTCTATTCTTTTTTCTTCTTCATGTTTCTTCATTGTTTTATTTGAGAAGTGGACTCTTTGTTAAAAGTGTGAAATTTACCCCTTACGGCGATTATAGAATAACTAGTTTTGCCCGCGGCTTCGCTCCCGTTAGAAAGAGACAAAAGTAGCCCATGTCACTCTCCGTCCTTTCAACTATCTCCACTTAAGAAATCACGTCAATTCGTCGCTCCGTTTTGCCGTGAAAGACGGACAAACAAACAGACACACACACTTTCCCATTTATAATATTAGTATATAGTAAGTACCTATATTAGTATTATGGATAGTGACCGGACATTTCAGAAAAGTGCGCAAAGCCAAAAGTAACACATAGAGGCATTTTAGACACTTTTATGCTAACCCGTATAATGCCCATAGGGTCGTTTTCGACCCTCTGCTGAAAACACGCTACTACTCAATAAAATAAGTAAGAGAATGAGGTTATCACCTCAAAAAATAGAGGAATAGATCTAATAATTATGTATCTAGTGAAAAGTTGAGAACCATAAATAAAATTTACTTATTTAACACATATGTAATTAAATATACGATCGCAAGCAGCAAGTATGCCGAAAGAAATAAAATAAAAATATTTTAATTAAAGATACGATTTCTTATATAAAAAAATATAACAAACACTATGGTCACATCTCGGACACTGGCGATCAAATATATGAAAGAGGCGCGTTCCTAGCACACAGTCTAAGCTCGTGTAAGTGAACACGCACGAACGAAATATGACAGGTCGACTGTTCGCGTTTTTGACAGGCGTTAACTGTGAGGTAACCGAGCGGGGGTGAGCGGCTCTGTCAGCGGGGAGCTGGAGTGGCCATACCGTACGATTATCTAATTCGCTCTAATTCGGACGAGGCGCTTTGTATAATTATGATAGAACTTCACTTACAGGTAAGTTCGTTTAATCATCAATTATACTGTGCTGTGGTAGTTAAAAACTAAGGTAGCCCCGGATCCCGTAAAGCCACTTCTGTAACATCACTAGTAAAAACCATTTGCAAAAACAGACTAGGTACTATGCATCGATGCAAATATCAGTGGCAGCGAATTAACACGTTTTGTTATTGTTTTAATAGGACCTAACCTACAGCACTGATAGCATTCCAGGAACACTAGGCATGCCTAGATTGAATTATGAGAGCTGCGAGCTGGTTCCAATTTCGCCTTGCAACGTATTATGACTAACGTTTATATTAGTTTGACCTACTTAATATTCATGAACATACAAAAATATGTTAAAAAAAAGTTTAAGTTAACGGGGTAATCCCGACCCGACTAACGCCGTGTCTTGCGTGGGCGACGGTCGCCGTCGCGTCTCATACTTCAATACGTCGCACGACCATCGCGCGACGGCGATGCGACGCATACGAAATCAAACCTTATCGATATGGAAGTAGACGATGCGATGGCGAAGGACGCGCGACGGTCGCGTGACCGTCGCCCACGCAAGACACGGCGTAAGCCAGGCCGGTCGTTGGATGTTATAATTTAAAATTGAATCACATGCTGTCTGTCTGTGACTGTACTATCATTCATTTTGATAGTAGTACAACATGAATAGTATCAGATGAAATAACTGAAACTTTTTTCAATGTAGTTTATTAATCAAAGGCAAGGCAAAGATTAGTATTTAGGTAGCTACAATAGTTCATATGTTCTACATAATTATTTTTATATGTAAAGTAATATGTTTTAGCAAAATACAATAGAAAATACCTTTGGCGCGTAGTCAGACTATCTACCATTGATGCTGACTGTACTACTTACTTAATTAATTTACATGGCTTCTATAGATCAAAACTGTAAAAGACTCACATGGTACTGACGAACTGCGCTGGGGCTGGTTACGCACGCGCCGCCTGGATGTCGCTGCACAGTTCTTGCCACTACTCTTAACCTTTAACAACAAAACAGTATATTTTATTTCACTACATCAACAAAAGGAAAGCACTAACTGTAACCAAATCAAAATAAACAAAATCCATCTATGAAAAAAAATACACCAAACATAATTTGATTTGGCACATTTAAACACGCTAAGGGAAACTATAAAGTATGACACAAGACACATTTTTTCAAGTCTTAAAATACAAAATTTAATATAACGTAAGTAATTGTATGTATCGTCCTCTCGAGGTAAAATTTTTCTTGAGGCAGAGGCGTAGGGTTAGAGCCACATTGTGTGTTCACGGGAAAACGTCTTACTTTGTCGATTGCTATAAAGCCGCTTTGTCAGTTTATTAATATAACAAGTAAATCTCGCCTTAATGGTAACCGACAAAGTGGGACGTTTTACTAAACACACTCACATTTATTTGATGTTCATCAGCGCATTGTAATATACCTACTTGAAAAATTAATTCACTTTATCCTTTTTAACCTGTCTGTCTGTCTGTCTGTCTGTCTGTGTGTGTGTCTGTCTGTGGCATCGTAGCTCCCGAACGGATGAACCGATTTCGATTTAGTTTTTTTTTTTTGTTGGAAAGCTGAGTTAATCGGGAGTGTTCTTAGCCATGAAAATTGAAGTATCGTCGAACTGAAAGGTTGTTTCCATCAGCTACGCCCCTCCGTACCCCTCACTTCAGAGTCCATTATGTCGCGGGCGGGAGTTTTTCAAAATTTTGATTTTGCGGTTAGGTTATTTCCATAAAATGTGTTTGTCTTGTCCAATAGATTTTTGATCGTCGATAGTGTCACTAAAAATTAAATCCAGCCAACACTTTTCAGTGAGTTAAAACATCGCGAGGAAACCGGACTAATCCCAATAAGGCCTAGTTACCCTTCGGGTTGGAAGGTCGTGTCAGTCGCTTTCGTACAACTAGTGTTTACACCAAATCTTGGGATTAGTTGTCAAAGCGGACCCCATGAGCCGTGGCAAATGCCGGTAAAAGGAGGATGGAGGACGGTTACTAAAAATTGAATACATACATGAGTTACATGGTGCTGACGAGGCTAGCTGCGCAGGAGTGGGTCCCACGCCGTGGGCCTCGTGCTTCCGTGGACCGCTGACACAGCACTGCAAGGGCATGCCACTAGTTTAAAAAAAGGTTGAGAACTTAACACATTAAATATACCTATTTAAAATAAAAATAAAAATATTATAGGACATTCTTACACAGATTGACTGAGGCCCACGGTAAGCTCAAGAAGGCTTGTGTGGTGGGTACTCAGACAACGATATATATAATATATAAATACTTATATACATAGAAAAAATCCATGACTCAGGAACAAATATCTGTGCTCATCACACAAATAAATGCCCTTACCGGGATTCGAACCCGGAACCGCGGCGTAGCAGGCAGGGTCACTACCGACTGCGCCAGACCGGTCGGCTATTTATTGGTGAAATCTTATTTGGGGACGCGAATGGGGGGTGCAAAAGGAGGCGGTCATCGTTTACCACCAGGCGAACTGTCTCCTATTAATAAAAGACCGATTTTGGCACATCTCATGTCATCCTGGAGTTCCCTTAACAACTAATAGGTAAAATCGCCCAAATTTTGTAGCACACAGTGGCGATTTCTTGGGGACTAAGATTATTTTTAGGTCACTAAACCAATTAAATGCCGTATGATTATATTAAGGTGTCTAATTAAGACGCATTCTTATACGTAGGGTAAACTCGCCCCATTCGGTGACACGCCTAATTCGGTGAAACAACCAAAAATCGTCTTTCGGAATAGTTCTTCAAAGCTTGTATCACCGAATTAGGCGTGTCACCGAATGAGGCGAGCATGAATGAGTTGAGGGAAGGCATGGAAAAAATCGCACGCATCCAGCAGGCTTCCGTACACGTTAGTCGCAGGTTCGAGTCCTGCCAGAGGCGTGAATTTTCCATTTATCCTTTAATTCAAAAATATGTATAAAAGGTGAGTAAAAAGTATGAAGGACTTACATACATGGTGCCGACGAGGCGGGCTGCGCAGGAGTGGGCCCCGCGCCGCGTGCCTCGCGCTTCCGCGGAACGCTGACACAGCACTGCAAGTCAGGGGCATGCCACTTGTTTTTATTTATACATGAAATTAAGTATTAGCTTTACCTCTTAACCGACTAGTGATAATGAAGCTAATGTGAATTGAAAAAGCAGGCGAATAATATAAGGTTTAAAACCAAACAATATAATTTTTAGCTAGAAATGCTAGAATCACTATGTCAAAGGAAACACATATAATTTTCAATAAGTACAAGAGAACCATCTTACTTTAGAACATTGAGCTGGAAAGCGGACGGACAAAACGCAAAGTTGAAGAAGTATGCGTTTTCTCAGTCGAAAAAAACCGGCCAAGAGCGTGTCGGGCCACGCTCAGTGTAGGGTTCCGTAGTTTTCCGTATTTTTCTCAAAAACTACTGAACCTATCAAGTTCAAAACAATTTTCCTAGAAAGTCTTTATAAAGTTCTACTTTTGTGATTTTTTTTCATATTTTTTGAACATATGGTTCAAAAGTTAGAGGGGGGGGACGCACTTTTTTTTCCTTTAGGAGCGATTATTTCCGAAAATATTAATATTATCAAAAAACGATCTTAGTAAACCCTTATTCATTTTTAAATACCTATCCAACAATATATCACACGTTGGGGTTCGAATGAAAAAAAAAATCAGCCCCCACTTTACATGTATGGGGGGTACCCTAATAAAACATTTTTTCCCATTTTTTATTTTTGCACTTTGTCGGCGTGATTGATATACATATTGGTACCAAATTTCAGCTTTCTAGTGCTAACGGTTACGGAGATTATCCGCGGACGGACGGACGGACGGACGGACGGACGGACGGACGGACGGACAGACAGACATGGCGAAACTATAAGTTGACTACGGAACCCTAAAAACTATTCTTGTCTTTTAACACGTTCACTGCGGTACGGGTATTTAGTTAGACCTCTTATATACGAAGTTAAGTCTGGTCTTTCATCACTAGTCATCACACGCGGGGGAGTCATAACCAATAAGTACACACATAAACTCACGACTGTATTCCCGAAAGGGATGGGCAGAGTGCCACTCTTAGCAATTAAGGGTTTCAAAAGAAAATTAAATATATACGTACAGATGTAGTGCGAAAAGGGTTTCCTTCGTATTTTTCCGGAAACGTTCGTATTTGTCATGCTAGTTCAGTCAATGTCAGTACATCTTGTACTGAGACTGAATGAAATAGCATGACACGTTCGTACGTTTCCGTAACAATACGAAGGCGAATCTTTTCGCACTACATCATCATCGTCCTTGCGTTATCCCGGCATTTTGCCACGGCTCATGGGAGCCTAGGGTCCGCTTTGACAACGAATCCGAAGATTTGGCGTAGGCACTAGTTTGACGAAAGCGACTGCCATCTGACCTTCCAACCCGAAGGGTAACTAGACCTTATTGGAATTAGTCCGGTTTCCTCACGATGTTTTCCTTCACCGAAAAGCGACTGGCAAATATCAAATGACATTTCGCACATAAGTTCCGAAAAACTCATTGGCTCGCACCAATGAGCTCCGGAACGAAAGTCGCAGGCACTTACCGCTAGACTACCAGCGCTTACACTGCATCTGTAACTAATTGTAATAATTAGAACCAATGAGTTCAGAACACCTGGCACGTGTCAAATTGCCTGTGAAACCAATGTCGCCATCGTTCCCGACTCAAATCGAACTATACCTACTTAGAATCCTGCAACTTTATACCTAAATACTCAGGTCATGTAGTTATGTACCCTTACCATGAGTTTGCGCGGCCCTTTTTATTGTGGTACTTTTGAAACAGATGCTTTTCGTCGAAGGAAACATCGTGAGGAAACCGGGCTAATAGGCTACTTGCCTCCTAGTCAAATCAGCTTCTTTTTAAAAACTGTCAAAACGAATTTCAACGTCTTGCTGATATAGAATTATAATCGAATTCTGTGACGTCACGGTCAACTGAGTTACTTTATATATCTTTACCTGACTTATTAAATAGAAATTGGATTTAAAAATAACTTCTATCCATGTTTTTCTTATAATTATCTGATGTTTTATTTCGTGCATGGTATAAAATATTTTATTTTAACTACAGTCAAGTTCCTTATTCCAATAAGGCCTAGTTACCCTTCGGGTCGGAAGGTCAGATGGCAGTCACTTTCGTAAAACTAGCTTTTGCCCGCGGCTTCGCTCGCGTTAAATTCGAAAATTACAGAATTCTCCATACAAACTTCCACCCCCCATGTTAGGGAAGTGGGGGTTTAGAAAGAGACAAAAAGTAGACTATGTCACTCTCCATCCCTTCAACTATCTCCACTTCAAAAATCACGTCGATTCGTCGCTCCGTTTAGCCGTGAAAGACAGACAAACAAACAGACACACACACTTTCCCATTTATAATATTAGTATGCCTATGCCAAATCTTGTGGTTAGTTAAAGCGGACCTTAGGTTAGGCTCCCATGAGCCGCCGTGGGTTATCCAACCAAAATGACGATCTACGATTTTTGAGGTACTTTCCCTTCGTGTCCCATGTATTGGGACGTCCTCTACCTACCTACTTAGATCGTGTAGGTGCTCCTATGGCGCTAAATCGTCTTTTCATTAAACGCGCGTTTTCCTAATTTTATTTATTTATTTAAACTTTATTGCACAATCAAAGAAACATGTACAAATGGCGGACTTAATGCCAAAAGGCATTCTCTATCAGCCAACCGTGCAGGAGAAATAATAGCTACCAGAGACAAATATAATCGTGACATCAAACATAAAACAAAACTAAGGTTGAATACTAATACTTATCCATAAATACTAATATTATAAATGGGAAAGTGTGTGTGTCTGTTTGTTTGTCCGTCTTTCAGGGCAAAACGAAGCGACATATTGACGTGATTTTTTAAGTGGAGATAGTTGAATGGATGAAGAGTGACATAGGCTACTTTTTGTCTCTATCTAAAGCGAGCGAAGCCGCGGGCAAAAGCTAGACTAATACATATACATATATGATATGAATTAGATAGACATATATATGATACTAGCTTTTGCCGGCGGCTTCGCTCGCGTTAGAAAGAGACAAAAAGTAGCCTATGTCACTCTACATCCCTTCAACTATCTCCACTTAAAAAATCACGACATTTCATCGCTCCGTTTTGCCGTGAAAGGCGGACAAACAAACAGACACACACACTTTCCCATTTATAATATTAGTATGGATGA
This sequence comes from Leguminivora glycinivorella, assembly GCF_023078275.1. Lineage (NCBI taxonomy): Eukaryota > Metazoa > Arthropoda > Insecta > Lepidoptera > Tortricidae > Leguminivora > Leguminivora glycinivorella. The sequence continues at coordinate 22,039,722 of NC_062978.1, read as the reverse complement.
ATTATCTTCTCTAGACATAAATATAATTGAAAATATTCATGCAATAAGTGGTTATGCCTACATTTTTGCAGCTTGGGGTCACAAAACTAAATTATTACCTGTATTTAAGTAAAATTATAGGTATCAATACATTGTTTACGGAATTTGTTCAATTATGTATGTAATAATTATAAGAAATCTTGATTTGTTTGCAAAGAAATTGGATACCTGTGTTTACCCTGTTCATTATGTACAAGGTTAATTATTACTCCATGTCACATTGTCGTCACTTCATTAGGTACTTATAATTCAGTTAAATAAAGTAATATTATTACAACTAAACTTTCAAGAAGTGAAAATATCGAAATCCCTGATAACGACAAAATATTCATCGTGTCAATTACGGTTGTACGTACCTGACTCATATTGTCATGTCATTAAAGGTTAGATTTGACAAATCTGCACGTCATCACGAATAACACGAAATAGTACATTACGATACAAGTGCGTAAAAAAGGAAGATCGAAACGAGTGAATAAATTAAAACACGACCGAAGGGAGTGTTTTAAATCGACACGAGTTACGAATTTCCTTTTCACACGTGTATCGTACGACGTTTTTCAGTACAGATGAGCCTCCGAAGTTTCGACCTGACATATAATGAACCACTTCTCGCACTAGTGCGTAAAAAAACACCATTTGTACTGAAAATTTATATGAAACACTTATAACCCCATAATAAATATCTAAACTTCAAAATTAATACCTACGTTCTTTAAATCTAATTTGGGTCTGTCACTTGATAAAATACACAGAAATCAATAAATACAAGCTGTTTATTTACTTGAGACAATGAAACATTTAATATTATAAAATTACAGAATAGTTATGTAGATATAAATCTATAGGTATATTTTTTCAATTATTCATATTATATTGTATCCAGTCCAAATAAGAATACACGTTAGTATACATAGAGGGCACAGATGAGCCGCACTGTGAAATCCTATTACTAACTATTCCTGTCAAATAATATGTTCCCTGCTGTTCTAACATGATCGGGCCGCCAGAATCGCCAAAGCACATATCTTGGCCATCGTTGCTTGATGCACAGAGGACTCCAGGTGTCACCTGCTCGTATCTGCGGCAGGTGTTGGGGGATACTAGGCGGACTTGGGCGTAGAGTTTGATGGGCGAAGCTGGGCTGTGTTCGGTTTGGCCCCAGCCGGTTATGGTGAGCGGGGTGCCTTCGTATTTGGGGTCGTTGATGTTGAAAGTCGGTAAGAGGATGGGGCGGATGTATTCTGTAACAAAAATATAAAAATAGATAGACAAATAGTTATTTACCTTTATAGCAAGTTAAGTTTATGCATATGTTTGTAACAGTGAAGAGACTGAAGAGGACATTGAAACTAAAAGCCCTATTAAAATTTTCGCTCTAAATAACCATTTACACACATACTGCTGTAAAACACTATTGTTTTTTTATTAAGTCCCGTGTAGTAACGGGCTATGAATGATCCACTTTCCGTCCGTGGGTGTCGTATGGTGTGGTTAAAGTAGAGTGTGGATTAAAAATTTCCTCACCCACTTTCCATCCGCGGTGGTGCTGTCGTAAAAGTCTGTGGGGTATAGGTTCAATTGTAGTCTGGGCGATGGGGTAGGAACCTGTCAGTGCATATCACGATTTCGTTTTCTTTCAACCCCTTAATTAGGTACTAGTAGTGGCACTAAAACTTGAGCTCTGTTTATTCCTTTTAAAGCCAGTTGCACCAACAAAAATGGAGGGTTAACCCGAGAGTTAACCCACCATTTTATATGGAATTTGACAGATGACAGCCCACTAACCCTGAGTTAAGTGGTTGGTGCAAGTGGGCCTTATGTGTACCTACGCATGAATGAATAGTTTACCTGTGTTAGGAGCGTCTCCTCTGAGCGTCACCATAGCGATGTCGTTGTGGAACACCCTGGGTTGGTACTGGTTGTGGTAGACGATCTTCTCCGCCTGCATGACCACAGTCTGGACGCATTTGCCCCCGACGCAGTCCGTTGCGGTGCGAGTGTCGTATTCAGCTAGGAAGATTTTCACGCTGTTGAAATATAACTTTCATTAGTAAAGGGGCCTCATATTACCGCATTGCTACAAGCGCTGGTCGCCTAGCGGTAAGAGCGTGCGACTTTCGATCCGGAGGTCGCGGGTTCGAACCTCGGCTCGTACCATTGAGTTTTTCGGAACTTATGTACGAACTGTCATTTGATATTTGCCAGTCGCTTTTCGGTGAAGGAAAACATCGTGTGGAAACATGACTAATTCCAATAAGGCCTAAACTACATGATAAAGATATTGTAGCTGTGTTAAATACCTTTCATCACACTCACACGGTAAATCTGCAATTGCACGCAGGCGGAGCGGGAGTTATAGAAAAATCGTTCTCCATGTTATTGATAAGTATTAGTGTAATGAAAAACATCGTGTGTAACTCGAGGCGTAAGAATATTGCACTCGAGTTTTTCTATGGCTCCGGCAAGCTGTCGCGATTTAACTTTCTCGTTTACAATATCCATACTAATATTATAAATGGGAAAGTGTGTGTGTCTGTTTGTTTTTCCGTCTTTTACGGGAAAACAGAGCGACGAATTGACGAGTTGAAGGGATGGAAAGTGACATAGGCTACTTTTTGTCTCTTTCTAACGCAAGCGAAGCCGCAGGCAAAGGCTATTAGTTGTACTATAAAATGAGCTTACTTCTCTAATGTATAGGTGTGCTTCAAAACCACGCAGTGGGCCGCGGTTAACACGTGCCTGTAGCTGATAAGAGACCCTCCACACGCCACGTCCGCAGCGTGGAGGTGCACCACCCAAGGGTACAGGCCTATGCCAGTGGGTCGACCCCCTGAAAACATAATTAATTGTTTTGTCAGTAACATTTTCGTAATCAAACACGAAAGTGATGTGCTACTTCAGTTTAAAGAATTTTTTTTTTTTAACTCTGCTACCGAGTGATAGTCAACATTTATTTATTACCACAGAAAAATACAACATTGATTATGTTGATCTTAATAACCTTTATTAATAACACTTAAAAATTTGGTACAATAAATATTATAAACTAGGCAATAAAAAATAATAATAATAAAACTAAAAATCTAAGTCTAGGCATAGTGCCCAAGATGCTGGCAGCATTTCCTCGCTGAATCGCAATACTTATACGTTGAGCGAGGAAGCTGCCAGCCCTTTTGTCCCCCGTAGTCTCAGTCAGCCGCTTCGCCAAGCACGTCCTTGTATAAAATCTGGGCGCCCGGGCCCCACGGACCGAGGGTCTCGACGCCAAAAGCAACAAAGTTGTAATTGGCGTCGAGACCTCCGTATTTACGTCGTTTAAAGAAATAAGGTACAGCGGGGCAATTTCGCGTGGGGTGAAATGCAACTGATACGTTTTTTATGTTTTACAATGTTTGCATTATTAATTAGAGTGTTATATATGGCACGCGTGTTCAGTGGATACATGTGGAACTCAAAATTAATAGTGTAATAATGGAAAAAATGGATCAGTTACAATTGCCCCCATTCAGTATTTGCCCCGCTGTACCTTAAATGTAATCCGCCGATGCAACGTCACATTCGTCACATACTAAAACATATCATAATGTCTGCAACAAGCTTCGCCCAAAAAACACAAACTGTTCCCAATATTCCCACCCACCCTGCACCAAGCCGACAAAGTTCCCATTATGCTGGCAGCATTCACACGCTGTATGGCGATGGAAACTTGTTTAACCAGCGAATACCCAGAGCGGGGATCAGTAAAATTAGCTCACAAAGTTTTATCCTAACTTGCTACTTAAATTTTGCTATATGCTTTAATTTAGTGATTAATAACGGAGATTGAATATTTAATTAGGTAAGATATATCTGCATCTGGCGGGCAAGCACGGTAGCGTGGTATAGAGCATATCGCGTCGGAGCGTCCCTTTCGAACTTGCGTTCAAGCATGGTTCACAGTGAATGAAACACACAATATACAATATGCTTTGCCTAATGGTTGACTGGTAGAGAATCCCGTACGGCCATTAAGTTCGCCTATTGACCGTTGTGTTCTTGTGTTTCTTTAATGTAATTGTGGGCTACCTTCCCACTTACACCTAAACTTACATTAATAATATATTTACACTTATAATAAAATAAAATCATTAATATATACACATATTTATTTATATACATTTTATACACATATATACATTGACTTACATCACTAAACAAACAAACACAATATTATATTACATTTACATATTTATAATATATACGTTAAGTTTATGTATCGTCCGTCAATAATTTGCCGTACCAACAGGTCGTTGTGTGCTATGCAAACGCGCACCGCGATAGCAGTTCTTTGTTCGCGGGGCCCGGTTTCGATGCGTCCAGTACCGGCCGGCAAGCGCCGCGCCCCACCTCAGTCGATGCACGATACTGACGCGAAACGCATGTCGCTTATGACCGCTAGACGCATTACGATCGCTATCGCTTTGCCTTTGTTTAAACTGTATTTTCTATTTCTTCCGTACTGTTACCTTCTGTGTTTCTATCTTCTGAACTTTGGACATTCCTTCTGTGTTGTAAACATATTTATAGACATTATAATATTTATTGGAGAAAGTGGATGTTTGCATTTTGTGGCTGACCTACGTCACGCACCCTGCCTGCAACCCCATACTGGTGACCCCTGAAGAACACAGGACCGAAGGATATTTACCAGAAAACCGTACGTAGAAGTGTCCAGAAAAATAGATAACAAAAGTACCGTTATGCCGCCCGTCACAGAAGTACCGGCTGGAGTGCCTGTTTCCACTGCACCATCCGTCACTACTGCTCCGCTCGGTTCCACAACATCGACGACGGACTCATCCGATGTTTGTAAGGTCGGAATGCGACTCCCACCTTTTTGGCCAGAGGACCCGGAGATTTGGTTCTCACAGGTTGAGAGTTCGTTTGACGTGGCCGGCATCAACACGGATCTGACCAAGTACAATTATATCGTCAGTCAGTTAGATCGGCAATATGCGAAGGAGGTCAGGGATGTTATCACCAACCCACCGGCAACTGATAGGTACAAAAAGCTGAAAAGTGAACTCATCAGTAGGCTGAGCAACACGACCGAGAAACAAATCCAGCAACTTCTGCACCATGAAGAGCTGGGTGAGCGTAAGCCTTCGCAGTTTCTGCGTCACCTGCAGGCCTTGGCAGCGAATCGTATATCGGACGACGTTTTACGCTTGATGTGGACCAACAGATTACCTGTGGCTGTGCAAACTGTCCTCGCAGGTCACCCAGATGCTTCTATGGACATTATCGCTGACCTTGCTGACAGAGTCTACGATATCGGCCCACGCTGCGCTTGTTCATCGCACGTCGCTTCCGCCAGCTCCGAGCAACCAGGCTCCAGTAATGACGCCTTGGCGAGGGAGATAGCTGCACTCAGGAGAGAGGTTCGCGACTTGAAGATGGACCATGGTGGGGGAAGATCCCGCCCAAGGGATCGTAGCCGCTCCAGGAGGCAGAGCCGTTCCAGCACCAGATCCCAGTCCAGCTACAGAAAATTTCCCGTCTGCTGGTACCATTCCAGACATGGGGAGAACGCTAGCAAGTGCTTGCAACCCTGCGACTACAACAAGTCGGGAAATGCCACGGGCAGTCGGTAATGGCGACTCCTGACCGCCCTGTCACTTCGCGTCGCCTGTTTGTCACCGACAGAAGGTCGAAGCTGCAGTTCTTGGTCGACACCGGTAGCGACCTCTGCGTCTTCCCCAAGTCGTTACTACGCGAGCGTCGAGCGCCGACGGGGTACAACCTCTCCGCAGCCAATGGGACGCCGATCGAAACCTTCGGTTACGCGCATCTCAACCTGGACCTAGGACTCCGGCGCGACTTTCCATGGCGTTTTGTGGTAGCTACGGTTACAAAACCGATTATAGGTGCAGACTTTTTAGCGCACTATAGTATAATTGTAGATTGTGGTGGTAAAAGGCTAGGTCGTATTATAGATAACACTACTAGCTTATTTTCCAATGCTATTGTAGCTACTAATAGTGCTGACATATTTTCCGTCAAGGTCATGAACGGCAGCGATTCTTGCTACCATCAAATTTTATCACAGGAATATCCTGAAATCACACGACCTGCTGGTATTCAACGCACTATACCTCACAACACACAACACCACATTCGCACCACTCCAGGTCCCCCAGTATCCTGCGCTCCGAGACGTCTTGCCCCTGACAAGCTGAAGTTGGCGAGACAGGAGTTTGAAGGTATGTTGGCTAGCGGCACAGCACGACCATCGGAGAGCCCTTGGTCTTCACCACTGCATCTGGCGCCTAAAAAAGATAATGGGTGGCGCCCCTGTGGTGATTACCGTCAGCTCAACGCTCGGACGATCCCCGACAAGTACCCAATCAGGCATTTGCATGATTTTACACACAGCATATCTGGTTGTAAGGTCTTTAGTACGATTGATTTAGTAAAGGCTTACAACCAGATACCTGTATGTCCGGAGGACATACCGAAGACGGCCATCACGACGCCCTTCGGTATGTTCGAATTTCCATTTATGACCTTTGGACTCCGGAATGCAGGTCAGACCTTTCAAAGGTTTGTGGACGAGCTGACACGCGGGCTGGACTTCGTCTACTGCTACCTGGACGACTTTCTAGTTTTTTCTAGGGACGAAGAGCAGCACAAACAGCACCTGCGTGAAGTTTTTACCAGACTTCGGGACTACGGCATGGTTATCAACGTGTCTAAGTGCGTCTTTGGGGCTCCCCAGGTAACTTTTTTAGGTTACCTGATTTCGGAGAGCGGCACCAAACCCTTAGACACCAAAGTCCAAGCCATACGTGACTTTCCACCACCCAAGGACGTCAAGCAGCTGAGGAAATTTTTGGGTATGGCCAATTTTTACAGGCGATTCCTGCCGCATGCCGCCCAAATCCAAGCACCTCTCAACGCACTCCTGGGTGGAGCAGTCAAAGGTTCCAAACCCATCAACCTGACCGGCGATGCTCTGAAGGCTTTCAACGAGACCAAGGAAAGCCTATCCAACGCAGCGTTACTTGCTCATCCCGATTGTCGGGCTAAGCTGGCGTTGGTCACAGACGCATCAGACGTGGCACTGGGTGCAGTACTGCAGCAGCAGCTGCAGGACCAGGTATGGCAGCCGTTAGCTTTCTTTTCCCGGAAGCTCAGTCCGTCCCAGACCAAATACTCACCGTATGATCGTGAACTGCTCGCGATCTACGAAGGTATCAAATACTTCCGACACATGCTAGAGGCGAGGCACTTCACGATCTATACTGATCATAAGCCGATCAGTTTTGCTTTCCACGAGAGGAAGCATAACTGTTCGCCTAGGCAGTTTAGGCACCTAGATTATATATCCCAGTTCACGACCGATATAAGGCATATATCCGGCAAAGATAATGTTGTGGCCGACACCTTATCTCGGATCGAGGAACTGGCGATACCTTTCGATCTGGCCGATCTGGCTAGAGCTCAAGTGTCCGATCCGGAGCTCGCCGAGTACGTGACCTCGTCCTCCCTGCGCTTGGTAAGGATGCCATTTCCGGGTAGTCCGGAGCCTTTGTACTGCGACGTCAGTACGCCGACTCCCCGACCGTTCGTTACCAAGCAGCATCGAAAAGCCGTTTTTGAGAGTCTCCACTCCTTAAGTCACCCTGGACCCAACCCAAGCGCCAAACTGGTAGCACAGCGATTTGTATGGCCCAGCGTGAGGAAGGACTGCAGAGACTGGGCACGAGCTTGCGTGCCATGTCAACGGTCGAAGGTGAGCCGTCATGTGTCTGCACCCCTGGGCACATTTGAATTACCTCGGGCTCGCTTTCAACAGGTACACATTGACCTAATCGGTCCTCTCCCCGTTTCTCAAGGCTTCCGCTATTGCTTGACGGCTATAGATCGCTTTACGCGATGGCCAGAAGTCGTACCAATAGCGGATATCACGGCAGAGACGGTGGCTAAGGCTTTGTTGACTGGCTGGATATCCAGGTTTGGCTGTCCCATAGATATTGTCACAGATCGTGGTCGACAATTCGAGTCCGCACTGTTTCAATATCTATCCAAGGCCATTGGATTCCAGCATAGGCGCACCACAGCGTACCATCCAGCATGTAATGGGATCGTGGAACGCTTCCACAGGCATCTCAAGGCCGCCATTACATGCCACGCTGATGCCAACTGGTCCGAGATATTGCCACAAGTGCTACTTGGTATACGCAGTGCCTTTAAAGAGGACTTACAAGCGTCCTCTGCCGAGCTGCTATATGGCGAGCCATTGCGGCTTCCAGGCGAATTTTTTGATCCTAGCTTGCCTGGTACCACGGATATAACCGAATTTACCGCGCGGCTACGATCATTCGCCTCGAAGTTAAAGCCCACGCCAGCTTCTCGCCATAGCAAAGACAGAATCTTTGTGTTCAAAGAGTTAGCGACAGCTGATTACGTCTTCCTTCGTGAAGATGCAGCACGCGCTCCTCTGACACCTGTATACTCAGGTCCACACAAAGTTCTGGAGAGAAGTGACAAAGTTTTTAAACTCCTCATTAAGGGCAAACCAGTTACTGTGACCATTGACCGGTTAAAACCTGCACATTACCTGGCCGAGGACTTGACACAGCCGGAACCACCGATTGCACCTGTCGCACCTGGAAATGTACCGCGCGAGAGGCAGCATCCTGACCCTGGGCCTAGCATACCTACTGCACCTAGAACTACACGTTCGGGGAGGCAAGTACGTTTCCCAGATTATTATCGCCCTTAACCAGGTCTCTGGGGGGGAGTGATGTGGGCTACCTTCCCACTTACACCTAAACTTACATTAATAATATATTTACACTTATAATAAAATAAAATCATTAATATATACACATATTTATTTATATACATTTTATACACATATATACATTGACTTACATCACTAAACAAACAAACACAATATTATATTACATTTACATATTTATAATATATACGTTAAGTTTATGTATCGTCCGTCAATAATTTGCCGTACCAACAGGTCGTTGTGTGCTATGCAAACGCGCACCGCGATAGCAGTTCTTTGTTCGCGGGGCCCGGTTTCGATGCGTCCAGTACCGGCCGGCAAGCGCCGCGCCCCACCTCAGTCGATGCACGATACTGACGCGAAACGCATGTCGCTTATGACCGCTAGACGCATTACGATCGCTATCGCTTTGCCTTTGTTTAAACTGTATTTTCTATTTCTTCCGTACTGTTACCTTCTGTGTTTCTATCTTCTGAACTTTGGACATTCCTTCTGTGTTGTAAACATATTTATAGACATTATAATATTTATTGGAGAAAGTGGATGTTTGCATTTTGTGGCTGACCTACGTCACGCACCCTGCCTGCAACCCCATATAATAAATATCAAACTAAGAATCCAAAGCAGCTTACTTGTGATATAAGTGTGAGGAGCGTCGTGGGTACCACCGGACCCAACCAGTTTAGACAGTGGACTCCCAATAGCCCCAGTCTGACCCACATCTACCAAAACCAGAACTATCAACGAAAAGAACAACTTATAGGGCAACATTATCAAAATTTCTTCTTGACTTATTCTGGTACCTTCTTCTTTTAAAGCTCAGGAGTAAAATGTGTTAATTACTGAATTACATGCATATTTAAAGGTGAATACAATAAGGAAATTATTGTTGGTGAATGTCGGGTATTTTATTGTTTGGTTTTCCTTTGTTTTTTTTTAAATGTTAATCTACGTGTATCACGGTAAATTTTGTACCACCCTTATATGGATAATATAATAAACTATGACGAATCCCAACTAACACAATTATAATAATTTTTAAGTATGTAGGTATAACTCATAACAGTCACTCGTTTTTCATAGCTTCATTGGTTTTTTAATGCACGTCATTTTATTAACCTGTATAGAATAAACCCATAAGTTTTCTGATGACGAACCCCCATACAATTGGGATACAATATACAGCGTGTAAAGCTAATACGGACGAATCTTAATGATGGTTAGACATAAGAAACGTATTAAATAGATATCTTTTACCAAGGACCATTTAATACTAGACTGATATAGCCCATACAAAAAAGCGTACCCCTGAAAAAAGCTTAGTTTTTGCTTTAAAACTAGATGGCGTTGTTTCGTAACCCGGGAGTGGAAAAAAACATATTTTCACACATATTTTTACTTGTTTTTATATTATACTATGAATAACTATCAAAAAACTTTATTTTAATATCAAAATATTGGCTCAAAACACAATTTTTACAAATTATATTTTTTGGTCGGCCTCGACGTAGTTGTGATCGCTTCGCTGGCTAAGTTTGTTCGCATGTTGTCTAATTATTGCCAAATAAAATGACTAGATGACGTTGGTGGACTAGGAAAATGTCACATCCGTTTCGTTGTTCATTAATATAATATACTTAGTGATAATAAACCTATATGTTGAGCTCAAATACGTTCAACAAAACGCAATCATTGTGCCAACAGATGTGACATCTGACATCCATGTCACATCACAAATGTCATTGTATGATTTATTGAATATTCATAATATGGATATTAAATATTTTAGAATCGCAGCAGCAATGCGAGTAGAGATACAGAATTAATAAATGTATAAATTAATAATTGTATGACCAATGACCTCATACATAAAATTACCAGTTTAGGTGACAGAAGGCGAATCCAATTTGTAAACATTAAATGTGCTAAGGAAAAGAATCTTTCCGATTTTCAACGGGACACGGCTGAAGGGGCAAGCTGGTTTCGACTGCGCCCATGCATCTCCATTGTCCAGAAAGTTCATTCGAAGATCATTTTGCTTATAATAATCTGAGTAATCACAGTGAATGGTTTGACAGTATTTCAGCTAACACGTAGAGAGACTTGCTAGCTTCGTCGGTCAGGCTTCGTCTTGGACACAACGCGGATAGTTAGGCCGCCAGGTGTGGCACTTTGGATTACGTTTTTATAATAAATTAATGATAGTTTGTATTGTTTTGGTAATATATTTTCTACTCGTATACTACTCGTTTGGTACTCGTATAAACCTAAACTGAGATAATAAATGAATAAAAGGAAATAATTAGTGAAACTCTGACATAACATAAGTAATAATTAATGAGACTAAATGCATTTTCACATTATCCGATCCGATATCGGATGTAGGACTGATACCCATACATTACAGGCGCTATCTTGGATTTTTTCCATTTAAATCCTTCCGACATCCGATATCGGATCGGATAATGTGAAAACGGACTAAGACAATAGATACCTTGTTAGTGATATATACCTATGCCTATGTATATCCCACCAAAAACATTCTGTAAAAAATAGCCGTCTCGATGGAGCTGCTTGTTTATCTCTAAAAAGTAATGAAATCTACATAAAGTTCCTTACTGCGATTTCTTTATTATTATAGTTAACTAGCCTTTGCCCGCGGCTTCGCTCGCGTTAAATTCGAAAATCTCACCACAAACTTCCATCCTCCATTCTAAGGAAGTGGGGGATATAAAAAGAGACAAAAAGTAGCCTATGTCACTTTCCATCCCTTCAACTATCTCCACTTAAAAAATCACGTCAATACGTCGCTCCGTTTTGCCGTGAAAGATGGACAAACAAACAGACACACACACTTTCCCATTTATAATATTAGTATGGATGTTGTGTGACTTGGCCGTTGAAGTGTAGTAGTGCTGGCGACAGATTGGTGCAATGGTGTCATGGAGCACCTGGTTATAAACTTCTTTATACCCTTGTGTATAAAGAAGTTTATAAGTTTCATATTCGATGGTCCGAGCTAAGGTTCGTAAAGCCATGAAGCCGAGCTGGCCCCGTAGCCGAATGGCATTTCTCCGACGCCAAACGAAAGCGATACGCCGCTGGCTCTGTCGCGCCAATACGCAAGCGCGATAGAGATAGATATCTACTAGCGCTTCGTTTCGTGAGCGTTTCGTGAGCGATTGTGCCATTCGGCTAGCCACCCTGATAACCATTGTCGCTAAACGCCGATCGAAACGCAGTCTGAAGTGGGTGATAAACGTACGATACGAGCAGGTATGCGTACTTATGGCTCGACGACCTCTTTCGATTGTGTGTCACCGTAAGTACGCGTAAAAACCGCTGCGCATAGTAGTCGACCATCCAACGCGTACTTGCTCGTACGCCTATCACCCACTTGACGTCGCGCCAACACTTTATGGAAAAAGCGGGTTTTCGACAACTACCAATAAGATTTTAGACATTCAAAAATCTTCAATAATACTCAACTGTTTCGGTCGCACTCGTTCAAATATAGGATAGGATTGGTATGAGCGAGACGGTCAGGAGATTGATTGTCAATATGATATCTATCATAAACACCGTTCGAAATGGCCTCATTAAAATCTAAATTTTAAATATATTGAAAGTAATATTACTAATCATTGACGTCACGCTCAAAATGAAAGAGATAGAAAATTTGACAGTATGGTACTCTTTTGCATGATTGTCATAATTCAAAATAAGAACGATGGCTTGCGTTGTAAACAGGGACTGAAACATGACACGGGCCCCTAGCGTCATCTATATACTTTTCACTGTATCACTTGTAATGCCGTTGAACTACCGCGTGCGTATTTTTAAAAAAAAACGACATTTTTATTCAAATGACACTCTTAGTGACATCTAGTGACATAGATTTACGGCTGCCAACGGGGTACGGCATTTAGTATGGACTCTGCTGGTCCTTTATAATCGTCCTTGCTTTTACTATAAACAACTTGTCCATACATAATAATTGGGACCGTTGTCATTGGCTGTCATCGCAACAATGTTTACAGTAATTGCTGCTGAAAATAATTTCAGAAATAAACGCGCTGACAAAATTTACGCTGTAGGTATGTAAACAATAGGTACATACGTATTTAAAATATAATATACATGACATGACATGTGTAACATTTTGTAAATAACCTAACCACAAAATTACAATTTTGAAAAAACCCATGACCGCGACATAGTAGACCGATTTTCATGAAACATGGCTAAGAACATTCCCGACTAACTCAGATTTCAAACAACTAAAACTAAATCGGTTTAGCCGTTCGGGAGCTACGATGCCACACACAAACAGACAGACACGTCAAACTTATAACACCCCTTCGTTTTTGCGTGACAGCTATCTTCAAGAAAAGAGCGTACACGCAGCACTTCCGGTGTTTCGATGGCAGTGATCGCTTACCATCAGGCGACCTGTCTGCTCGTTTGCCTCCTGTCCCATAAAAAAAACATAAGTAGTAAAATATGAGAACGTTCGAATGACGTTAGCAGCAGTGCACGCTACAACGCGCAACCCGAGCCAAGTTAATGGCGTGCATTAGTGCAAGCTAGGCTATTCGGTTTCAAAGGATTCCGACGGCTTGTACAGTGTACACTCTGCCCGCGGCGCCGCTTGACTTGACAAGTAGCTTATCTTTCCTATGTCTTATGCTAATTTTCGATTGTTGCTAAAAATGAGCTTTATCGAAAAAAACATTATAGTTATGTCTTCAAAATATAATATGAAACAGTTTTTTTGCTGAAGACCAAAACTTGAACATTTTGAAGACATCAATACAATGTACTTGAACATTTTTGAAACGTTTACGCAACACATTGGAGTATACTGTTGCAAGAAAAATTAAAAAAAATATCATTAAAACGCAGAATTTTAAGGAGTTTTGGGCACACTCTGATATATAAACAGGCTGCATTGATACCTAGAGACTTTTGCATTTTTTTACACTAAATAAACCATTCATTGGTAATTTCTTAAAAATTAATAATTTTATGACTAATTTTTAAATTCAATAATCACATAACTAACCGCGGTTTGTTCTTAAGCTGAGTTTAGACGAGCAAGTTATTGCTGCAAGTTTTGAGACAGAAGTATATGCAAGAAAGAGATGCAGATATTTGCCACTCACTCTTACCTATAGTTGCGTCTCAAAACTTGCAGCTATAACTTGCTGGTCTAAACTCAGCTTTAAAACAAAATAACAATCATTACATCGTCATTACGAGTCACTAAATTGATTATTAATGGTAGGTATGTTTCCCAGAAAGTGAACAATCCCATCCCATGCATTTTGGTTAGTTCAAATATGAGTAGGTATCTACAGAATGACTCTAGTCACGCTTGACTAGGGCAGGGACGGGCGTATCACCTTCTATATAGAGAGCATCTTATCACCGATCGACCGTTAATTGTCATTTGACGACACGGCATTTGTCATTTGACTAAATTGGTTTATCGTGAATTTTAGTCTCTAACGCAAACTTTTTACAGTCCGGTTTTCAATAAGAACTATTAAAATAGGTATATGACTAACCTGCAGTCTAACCAGCGCAAAACGTATAAAGTTCTACATCATCCATTTGTAAATACGTACTTACTAGCCCTACTGAAATTTAATTGACGCCCGTACATGACGTATATCAGGTATAAAACAAACCTAAATTATGAGTAATCTTCCTGACAATAAAGAAGTGACACATCGAGGTAGAACCCTAAGGGGCTATAAAATAGCCCAGGCAATCAATCAGACATCAGTTCATCGCAGACCCTTGACTTAAAAGTGCCATCATGTATAAGTCAACTCTTTTTTTAACTGCTATGTTAGTAGATATCGGCCTGTGTAGATCCACTACTGGCTTGAATCAGCTGGAGAGTTTTGGACAGCATGAGACGAATACAAAAGGGCCTTTCAATGGACGGCCTAGCGAACCAGCTACTGACAAGAACGCTTCCCATATCCCACCTGATAAATTTATAATAGGTAAGGTGGCTTCCTAAGTAAGGTTGACATTTTGTGTGCATAAAAATTGCTTGCATTAATCTAGCCGAGACGTTTGACACTTCGTTTTGTTTTGTCCTGTATCTACGCTATCGAAAACGAGATGTCATTCGCCCCGGCTCAACCCCGACCCGGTCTAACGTGAGTCCTCCTTAAAATTATAATATTATTATTACCGTGGGCCTCAGTCAATCTGTGTAAGAATGTCCTATAATATAATATTTATTTATTTTATTTATTTATAATAATAGGTAATCGCATAACGCATAACATATGACAACACACCCTGATGACTTTAGAAATGTATTCAAAAAGGTTAGGTTATTTCATTTCGGGCGTAATATTATTTAGAGATATATAAAGGTTTTACAAAACCCGTTGAGATATTTTTTGCCTATTTATTAACCCTTTCGCTGATAGTGCCACGCCTGTCACTACACAAGTACACATAAATCGTCACTACTTTTTAAAAATCTCGTATCTCACGCTGTTCCTCAAAGTTAAAATGCAGTAAGTCTATATGCATTCCATACATACTTACTACAAATTTCTTTTCATTGACAGACGAAGATACAAGTTTTTTTAAAAGTAGTGACGAAATATTGGGTTGGTAAGAAAGTAATGAGCGAATCATAACCAATATTGTAATTTTTATTTAATTTATTATTTTAATCATTTATCAAAAATATAACGGCTTCGTTATCTACTACTTGTCTCCATCGTTCTGGTAAAGAATGAATAGCATCGGCGAAGAAGTTCTTAGGTTTAGATTCAAAAAACTCAGCTATGTACTGTCGTAGATGGGCTTGATCATCGAACTTTTTTTCATTCAAGGCATTGCTTAGCGATCTGAACAATGCGTAATCCGTAGGTGCCAAGTCTGGAGAGTACGGTGGATGAGGTATCACTTTCCAACCTAGCTCCAATAGCTTTAGCCGAGTCACTTTTGCAATGTGTGGGCGAGCATTGTCGTGTAAGAAAAAAACTTTAGCATGCTGTGGACGATTCTGACAGATTTTTTGGTTTAAATTTTCAAGCTGATTACAGTATACTGATGCGGTAACAGTCATTCCACTTGGTAGTAGTTCCCAGTGAATAATACCATGAATATCCCACCAAACGGACAGCATAACTTTTTTCGGGTGAGGCTCTGTTTTTGGTGCCTCTATTCCTTTTTCGTTTGGAGCTAGCCACTGACGTTTGCGTGTGTGATTTATATATAAGACCCATTTTTCATCTCCAGTGATAAGATGGTCCAACCAGTTGAATGTGCGGCGAAAAGACAGAAGTTGTATGCAGATATCGGCACGGCGGTTTAGTTGATCTCTATCAAGTTCGTGCGGTATCCAAACACTGTATTTGTAGTTTTTTCCCAACTCGTGTAAATTTGTTTCTATGGTGACATGAGAGCAGCCTAACTCGGTAGCAAGAGTACGACTCGTTAGCCTCGGATCTCCTTCAATTAAGGTTTTTAATTTGGCTACATCAATCTTCACCGGTCGACCAGACTTAGGTTGATCTGATAATGAAAAGTCGCCACTACGAAACCGCTGGAACCATCGTTTCGCCGTGGCATCAGACACAACTTCAGGAGCAACACGCTGACATATATTACGCACTGCTTCGGCGGCTGAATGGCCAGACTGAAATTCATATAGTAAGCAATGCCTTACATGCACTTTTAATTCGTCCATTTTCTTCCTTATATTAGCTCGGCGACAGCTAGTGAATGACTGACGAGAAACTGTGCGACTCGCCCTTTATATACTTTCGACCATAGAAGATTCTAGAACTCTCTCAAAAATTTTATGTGGAATTCAATCGATCGCTCATTACTTTCTTACCAACCCAATACATACGGACATGCCAGTACGTCAGCGAATGAGTTAATTGACATAAGTTGTAGCCGTTGTAGGTATCTAGTCAATTATTTGCCCTTAGAAGGATTAATTATAATTCAACACGAATAATAGACATATGTATAGATAATGTTTACGAACTATTTCGTGCTATTGATTATGAACTATTTATCGTATGACATAATTAAAAAATTGAAATAAGTAACCTGCAGAATGTCGATTTTTTTAATAATTTTGCATTTATTTTCCAGCGGGCAGACCTACCGGTTTAGCCCAGTACCCGTGGCTGGTCCACATGACTATGAAGATCCATGAGCCCCAGGACACCAACATGGTGGCCTGTGGGGGATCCCTCATCAGCCCAAGACACGTGCTCACCGCTGCCCACTGCCTGGATTTCGAATTCAGAAGTTATGAGGAGTAAGTAGATTGCCAAATGAGCGAAGTCATGCCATAAAGTGACGTTCGGAGTTCGATCGGCACACAGCAGCATTTCAAGACGATTCACTGATTTTTGACACTTGCCGCAGTAATGTCGCGATTCGCGCTTCAGTTTTGTCCGGCCGGCCGCAACAAAACACTAGCGGTCGAAATCCGAACTTTAAATTGAATTCATTGGTTACTTTGACCGTCACAATTCATACCTACTTATGCGTCAGGGTAATAATTCGTATTAAATATAATCGTATTTCGTTCCAATTATGATAATATTTTAATTCCCTATTTGAACAGCGTGAGCGTCTACCTAGCGGAGTACAACACCCAGACCTTCCCGAACGACTGCGTCGGGAGCCAGTGCATCAAGAACCTGGTGATGCACCCGGATATGATCACCATCCACGAGCATTTCGATCGACAACAAGTCCGCAACGACATTGGGATGTTAAGGCTCTCTGGGCCCACTCCTAACTCTGGTAAATTATGAGTAAACTACATTCTTAAGGCACATCGGATTATCAGTCTGCCGGACTACAACTGCCTGTCAGTTCCCCGGCGCTGTATTTTTTACTTCTAACAGGCCTTCTCCGTAAACTCCCAGATGTTAGTATAAAAACCGTGTGTGTTTGGATTTTTGTACTTACTAATCAATAACAGGGTAAATTCACGTAAAAGTAACGTGAGTCATGATGCCATTGTGTGTTTATTTGAACTACAGCTGCAAATTGAAGGATCTATGCATAAATGTATCAGGAAAGTAACACTAATTTAGAGATAGATTATCACTTGACATTGCGTCGTGAAAAAACGGAATATGCCATAAAATCGTGACTCACGTTACTCTCGCCGCGGTTGACCCAACATCGAAAGAATTTACTCTGACACTTTCATACGCTACCGTTTAAGCTAGCTTAGAAGGATTTGCTTGCATGTATGTGTTAGGCACTCATTTGAAAATCCCCTTCCATAATATAAACTGCTTTACTTGCAGAGCACATCCGCCCAATCCCTCTTCCGACTTTCAACATCAACGTGGCACAATACGAAGGAACTCCTCTCACCATCGCCGGCTGGGGCCAAACTGAGTTCGGCCAAGCATCACCCATCAAACTACACGCTCAAGTCCAACTGATCTCACTCAACACATGTAGGAGATACTTCGCGGTGACTAGTGGCATGCTGTGCGCGGCTGGTAGGAACAGACAGGACTGCTGTTTCGGAGACTCTGGTGGCCCGATCATGGTCGAGCAGCAAGGAAACTACCAGCTCGTTGGGGTCGTCAGCTTTGGAGATAGCAAGTGCGGGGGCTCCAAGCCTTCTGTGTACACTAATGTGTTTTCTTATTTGGATTGGATCCAGAAGAAAATGAGGAATTAAGCCAGATCACATATGGATGGTGGTCATTGTGAGGAAGCTTTATATTATGTAAGGTGTTTAATGAAAAAGCCTACAAATCTGGTCAAATTCATTCAACTGGCAATATTTACTCAGCTACCCGTTTTTGTTATTTTTTTATAAAAGTCAATTGAGGGTGGATGAAAAAATCAGATTTGAAGTTTAGTGTTAAAGCAATCCTTTGTCTCGCTGTTTCTTTTAATAAAGTTTTTGGGTTAAAAAAGTGGAGTTTTAACATGTTTGGTCCTTCTAGAACTGGATTGTGAAAGTGTAATAAGTGCTAAGAACAATAGTGTATAAAAGGCTAAGTGTTTATTACTGCGAGTTGGTAAGATTAGACTGTAAATTATAACATTGATTTCGTGCACCAGTGAGGTTAAAACCCTTTATGAACTATTTCACTAATTTGGACATTTAAACAGTGTTTAGTTTATTTTGAACTGCTAATACGTGGACAATAATAAGTCGTAATAATAATTACGAAGTGTTTTGGACTAATACAAATACATTTACGTGGACATTTGTGGTTAAAAACTTATGTCATTTTAACCTGCATATTTATAGACTTTGTAGCCAGATAAAGATAACAAGTGATCTAACTTTACGTAAATTGATCTCGATATAGTACGGGAAAGTGGACTTTGAACTTATTTGTTGTGAATTATTGTCATGGCTCAACTTTGTGCATCACTAAAAACGTTATCGGAACGCATTTCGAAGTTACAAACTAATACTAAAAAGACGTCGAAATCAAGATATACACATGGCTATTTACAAACACGTTTAGAAACATTAGAGTTATTGGTCTAAATATCAAGATCAACATCAGATAATTAAAACTACAGTTACAGAAACTGAACTGGAGCAATTACAATTTAATGCGGAAAGTCTGTACGAGACTACTGAAGATATTTACCTAGAATTTAAGGGATCATTAAAGGATTATTTGTTGGAGTCTTCGAAAGGTCAAGGTCAACCACAAACAAATAATAGTATGTAGAGTTTTTTATCAATGAATGATATCGAGACCACACCTATTAGAACTAAATTACCTCCTTTATCGATACCTAAGTTCGCCGGTAATTATAACGACTGGACAAGTTTTAAAGATTTGTTTAAATCTCTCGTGCATAATAACGTGCATTTAAGTACAATTGAAAAACATCACTATTTAAAAACAAGTTTATCGGGAGAGGCGGAACAACTTCTAAAACATTTTGCACTCACGGAGGCTAATTACGATAAGGCTTGGAGCACACTGGAGAGTAGATACAATAACAAACGTATGATTGTTACTACAATAATTAGCCGCCTTTTAAATCAAAAGAAGATGAACACATAATGTTTTAAAAGCTTAAAGGAGATTTTAGATACTACGAAGGAATGTTTGAATTCTCTCGACAATCTCGACGTAAACACTTCCACCTGGGACGCAATTATCGTACATTTAGTTGTATCCAAGTTGGACCTAGAGACACACAAGCAATGGGAACAGTCACTTGGATCTTCTCAAGACATACCCACATTTACCACTGTGTATTTTTAGAAAATCGTTTTCGTTCTATGGAGATGGTAAACGTCACTCACAAAAAAGACCAACCGCAGAAAAAAGACTTAGCTAAAAATACGACAACTCAAAAACCCACAACTATGAAGTCATTTGTCACAGAAGTAAACAGCGAATGCACTTATTGCTCACAAAACCATTATATTTGCCACTGTAAGGAATTTGCCGCCTTAGATGTTCCTCAACAGGAGGTAGAGCAGGGAGAATTTTCAAAATCTGTCAAATTACCCCATTACACACACAAACACCCTTCACTCACACTACCTCAATTTACTGTGAAAGGTCAGTGACCCTTAATTTTTTTCAAGAGTGTTATTTTGAGTTTGTAGTCAACTACTGACCTCCTTTGAGAAATTAAAACTGTAAAAAAGGTAGCATACAAGAAGACAGAGAAAAAATACGCATCATCTAGCTTTCCTTCTCTGTTCATGTCTCATGTGAATTTAATTTACCTAAATATGTAGATAACGTTCCTTATTCAATTGATTGTTTATCTAGGTGTATTTCAAATTACTATCGACGCATATCTTATCTTATCCAATACTGCCATCGCCATCTGCATCAGACTCTTGATCTTACCCAATTTCCGAGTCCCTTCTCTTAATTTCAGTTCCTTGAGTTGAAAATGTTGAATTGAAACTCATACTTAGTATTAAATAAACCACAAATACATATAAAAATCACAATATAATTTTAAATTATGGCTTGGGCCCTGTACCAGTTGCAGTCGCTACGTCTGTAAAGCCCCTTGTAGTTTCTTTTAAATGGCTAAATACCTAGATGTACACATATCATACACATCTGTGATGTAACTGAAAATTAAAAAACATCGCTCAGAGATAAGGTTCAAATTAGCATGGCAAAAAATACAGTGCAGTCAAAATACCATCAAAATACGAAAAAGCATATGTCAATGTCAATATCACTGCCGTATGCCGTATTTCAGGCCATAAGGGCTGTTTTCTCAAATATTAAAAAATCACAAAAGCAGAACTTTAAATAGTATTTTATGCAACAGGCGTTTAAAGGAGATCAAAAAAGACGAGTGGCGTGGGTAACAATTTGAGGCGAAGCCGAAAATTGTTATTAAGACGCCACGAGTATTTTTTGACTCAGTTAAACACCGTTGCATACAATACTTTTTTTACGACCATGCACTTAGTTTTTAATAGGTTTCTTGAATAACTTTCGTGAAATTCACACTGTTTCCTGTATTTTGACGCAAAGGTTTGCACTGTCAGCTCAGCTGCCCAAAGCCTTCCCGCGCACGCGTGCCGTATCATTATAAGGCGTTGCCATGGTTACAGAGCCAAACAATGCGTTTTCAGTTTTTTCGATACTGCGCGCATGCGCGGAAAGCCGGCGGACACTGGCTTTGGGGAATAGACTTTTATGTAGGGTTTTAAAGATCTATGCACGACCCTGTAAATGACGAATAATATGTAGTTCGGGAGTAGAAAAAAGACTTTCTAGGAAAATTATTTTGAACTTGATAGGTAGAACAATTTTTAAAAGTTGTACAAAAAAAATCTGAACTAAGTTTGTAACTATATGAAAAGTATTTTTTATCTTAGATTGCATATTTTATATGCATATTATCGTAACGAATTTTCTTTCAAATAAAAAGAGAATTATTAGAATAGGTTGACGGTGTCTACCGTAAACTGGGGTTACATTGACCAATTTGGGAATTTAAACTTCTCTAGCTTCTACATTTAATGGGTATTTTTACCCATTAAATGTAGGAGTTAGAGAAATATAAATTCCAAAATTGGTCAACGTAACGTAACTAAGGAAGAAAAAAAATGGGACCATCAACTTTTTTAGTCTTTTCCTGCTAAAAATCTAAAAAGGTAACAAAATAAGTGATATCAGGATTATTGTTTTCTGTCACGATGCCTGCACGTATGAAATGTTTCTTTTTAACCCAGTGGTTGACTGGTAGAGAATGCCTTAAGGCATTATGTCCACCATTTGTACTTATTTTTTTATGTGCAATAAGGAATAAATAAATAAAATAATGTACGCAGAAAAAAAACGATGTAATCAAACATAAACTGACATTGGGGTTACTTTGATACACTATATATTTTTTTAATGATAATTGAATGTAATCCCTTACAAAAGTATTTTATGTCAAGAAAAGATAAAAAAAAATGGTTTGCAATCAAATATTACAACTCTTTAACACTATTTTGGGATTACTTTGATCAAGAATAAAAATTAACATCTTCGAAAAACCAACTTTATTTGCAATTATTTCAATATTTATCACAAGAAGCGATCAAATTATCAGCCTCAACAAGTACCGTGACAAAATCAGACAATAATTAACTATGTGTCATTATGGTAAATGTTACCCCATGCAAGTGATCAAAGACACCCCACAGAGTAAATCATTAGTAGTAAATACCTAGTTTGACTTTATGATACAAAATTCAATACAATGGTAGGTATAGCTGAACACATTTCTGGCAACCTAATATTCACTGTGAACCTTTTACTTTAATACCCACTACGTTAGTTTAGAAGTTTATTTAAACATGAAAAATAGCAACAAACTATGCTAATATTTTGACACGTTATCCGCACTGCCCACGACCATACTTACTTATTCACCGCGTCAGAGCACCATCTAACTATAAAGGTTGGTTAAGGGTTATCATAATATGTGTAGATTTCATTACCGACCACTCATAACATATTAAATCCTTATTTTTTGGTAAAATAAATATAATACGCTCGTGACAGGTCATATTTTGTTCGCAATCCGAAAGAGTCAACCCTTTTCCCTATTCACCCCCTTCCCGACCCTATTCACTCCAACGTTAGGGTGAGCGAAAATTACTAAATAAAACGACATATTTTCAAAGACAAACCGAAGTTCATACTGCCGGAAGATTTTTTGTGTAAAAAATTAGCATGGCACATATAAAAAAAACTGCTATCGACGTTCAAAAGTCGGTTTTGGCCCTATTCACCATAAATTACGTTAGGTATACCCGTTCCGACCCCATGAACCCAAAATCTTCAGAAAACGATGTACTATGTAGCCCAATTTTATTTGGTATTTTGGAGGTAGCTAGTAAAAATAATTTAGTTTAACAATTGTGCGAAAATAGATTCTCATTTGGCCGGTTTTTTTAACCTGGCCTGGTGGCCTAGTGGTAATAACGTTAGCTGCGTAAGCTGAAGACCCGGGTTCGATTCCCGGCTCAGCCACCGTGGGCCTTGTCGTTTTTTCTTTCGTGTATGATATCTATTTCAATATATGTATGTATGTATGTGAACACTTTATTGTACATAAGACAAGTTAGGACATAAAAATACAGTAAAGTTATGATGTACAAAGGCGAACTTATCCCTATAAGGGATCTCTTCCAACCTTTGAGCGAATTGAAAATTTATTATTTATATAAACTTGAAAAAGAACAAATCAAAAATGATTCAATAAAATAATTTTACTTCTTCCCTAGTTGTATAGTTTCATACTTATGATTTTTATTTTAAAGTAATCCGTCTATATTATAGCAACCATGGGTGATTTTTGCGGAGTTAAGTAGAAACGTGGAGGTAGACAGAAGTGTGATTAACATTTCTAAGTGTTAATTTCTTGTATCTAGTCTAACTACGAAGCAATACATTGACGTATAAATTGCGTCCATATACAGAGAGGTCATTCATAAAAACACCACTTTAGGTAAGTTATATATATTTTATACAATGTGACAAGCATTGACCACACATCCCAATTCACCCCTCTTCCGACCCTAATCAGCCCCTTCGTAAACCTACTTGCGCCCCGATTCCCCCCATTCCTGATCCCATTCACCCCTCAGGCCGCGGATGTTTATTCATCCCGTAAAAATTCCCCAACACAGTTGCATCGCTTTCTTCATGAAAACCATTATAAAAATGAAAATATGTCATATGATTTTCTGTTATACATAAACTTTAGAAGTGTATACACATTCAAAAGGATAATGAACGATTAAAATGAGTAAAAATCCAATAAATTTGAACGTCAACTTTGACAGACATGAAACTGTAAATAAAAATGTGTGGCTTGCACATTTTCACTGTAATTTTAAATATTCACACATTTTTTTTAGTAACATATTGTGTATAATACTTTTCACTCAACAGATAACTGTTATTGGCCTAAGACTATATAAAAATACCTATGTAAGTTGAATATTTACGGCTGTTGTCCTAAATACCAATAATAATAATAATAAAAAAAACATAATATATTATTTTCCTACTTTGATTGCGGAAAATAGAAGGAATATGTCAAGAAATATAATAACATTATATACCCCCGGAACCCTTTTCACCCCAAATTACGGTATTTATTAAATTGTCATTATGTAAAATGTCGGAAACTACGGAACCCTACACTGACGCGCTCTTGGTCGGTTTTTCTTCTTAATGCTATGTAAGAGATAATAAAAAATTACACCTCCCAATTTATAATGTTTTTTATGCAAAAAAAAATATTTATTGCTCTCCGAGACATTTCTAAAAACCCCTGACTCAATGGGGATACGACGTTTCATAACAGAGTTCCTATGATCACCTTTCTGCTCCATCATCAGATTAGCTCCATGATACCATAATATTGCATTGTCACTTGATTTACATATGTGTGCAAAATTTCAGCTCAATTGGAAACCGGAAAGTGGGTCAAATTTAGCTTCTACGTTTTGACTCAAACTAACATAACTAACAAGGCAAGTTGAATAAAAGCTTGTACCTATAAAGGCTTCTGATACTAGATTTGCAATAAGTTTACTTGTCATAATTTAAGAACAGATGAGACAGACATATCCAATGACACAAAGTCTATACCGTTTTTGTGAACTGTCAAATCACCTCATACAATTAACGGCTGTAAGGCAACCAGGTAGGGTTTATTATTGCACTTTAATTACATATTAATGATTTCTAGCCCGTAAGATATATATTTGCTTTAACAATGGATAGATATTTATGCGGGTGAGAGTGTAATTTAGGTTTTTATAAAGAATCAAATATTTTTAAGCGACCCGATCGCATACCTCGTAACGGATGTAGCAAAACCATAGCATTTGACAGTTTGATGTCAGGGTTGGCGATCACGATGAATAATTTCTTTACTCTACTGCATACTGCACGTATGATTGATAAGTACTAATAATGATATGATAAGTAAAAATAACCTTACTGACCCTCTTTAGATAAAACCTTGTTTGATTTTCTATCAAAGAAAATAGATTATTAATATGTCAATGTCATCAATGTTAAATGCGTTTAAATGTGTATGTTATTTTATTCATAAGAGCACGCATTTTCGACTTGATGATTCAAATATATTGCCGATTCAAATGACAAGTAGCTTGTTATTTGAACCAAAGAGCACGTAGGCGCTATTTTAACCAAAAAACTAGTTGAACGAACATGAAAACTGGTTGTATTTTCTCTCAGTGTATGAAGTGGAAACATGGAGTGACTATATACAATAGAGAAGAAGGTTCAGATGGATCACAACTTAAATATAATTCACGATGGTGCCTTTCATACATTACATTCATGGATAAGGACGTAATTATACAGAAGCATAGTTTATTTCAAAATTCTGTGGAGGTAAATAAGATGTTTAGTTAATAAAGATATGTTCAATAACATGTGTGTTATTGAACATTCGTAGTACAAGTACATACATAGGTAGTGACAACCCTGACGTACATCTGCTACAGATTTGCCGGTTCGATTACGGGGTATGCCGATCAGATATGTATGCGGATAAGGACCCTCCCACATCTACCGTCTTGCGATCGTAGCGTCGGGCCAACTGTATGGCCGCGCTGACGCGGCGTCTTTTTCCATACAGTTGGCCCGACGCTATACGCTCGCGAGACGCTAGAAAGAGAGACGATGTTTTTGCCGGTCACGGAGCATCACAAATTTTTGCCGGGAACATGTCGTCATATACTTATGACCCCCTATAGAAAATCAGATATTTTTGCACGGCTGTTCATAGTCATTTATGCTGGTCACCAGCTGGTTTTCCATGAATATTTTGGCTAGTTGAGTGGAGGAGTGCCATTCAAAACAAGCGCTTTGTAAACAACGATGTATTTAGGTGATTTATAATTATTATTGTTTTCAACTTACGGTTACGTGTTCGCGGTATGCACAAAGTAAATCTTTAATGAAATTGAGTCATTTTTTTATATACACAATGAAATTTGAACCAGAATCACTATACCTATACCCGCTCGCATTCCCCTTTTTTCTATTCTAAGTAAGAATCGATTAATACGTATCTGAATATGTATGAATAAATTAAATTGTAATTGTTTACATACAACCTGTGAAGTTTGGTTGACAAAATTTGACGTAGGTACTGTCATATATATTTTTAAAATGACGTACTGTTAATACCAGCGTAATGAAAATGTATTCCAATGAGTAAAACAAAACATGAAACTTTTTTCAATTTAACCGAACTAGAATGAAATCATTTATACTCATTCGGTTGTGTTCGTTATTTTCTTTAATAATGTGATATATTTTTATTTATTTTTTTATGCACAAGCCATGCACCTTTAAATTTTAAATGAGATTGGATCTCCACCTGACATATTTGATTTACCCTATTTATTTTGAGCACAGTTTGACACTGGTATGGTTTTTCGTGTACGTACACCATTCTCTGTCAAAATATTTGTCAAATTTAATTGTCAACGCGGAGCGACCGGCGACACGTCTGCCTCCGATGAGCCGCTCACGGCATCTAATCGAAAGGAGAATTCTGACAGCAATGGCGAATGTATGGAAATTTTACGATACTTTAAATTTAAGGTAAAATTTCTTTGTTGCCTTTGAGAGGAAAAATATAAAAAACCTCAAAACTTCTAGTCCATTTATCTGGCTTTTAGAATCACTTAATGTTATAACTAAAGTATTGAATTTTTTTAACAAAGTTTACTAAACGGCGACATACGTCTCATTTTAGGTCAACTTTGCGTGTGTTTATTTATTATACCTTTAAAAATTAGAGATTCTGAATAGTCAAAAGTTGTAGACACACTCTTTAAGATAATAACTCCATTTATTTTATTTCATTTAATTTAGAAATGTGAGCAGCATTTGTTAAACGCCGAATGCACTTTTCGAGGATTTCGTACGACCCCCTCTTAAGAAGAATGGCATTTGTTTTAATTGCCTTGTTAAGGGTCACTCTGTTAATGCGTGTAGGCAGAGCACCACCTGTAAAAAATGTAGTCGACGACACCACACTCTGTTGCACTTCACAAACCCTAACAAGACCACAGCAGTGCCTGAAAGCGATGCAACTACCCCCACCACACCTGAAATTAGCCAAACCACATCAACCGTAGTTTACAAAGCTGAGGTTGACAGCGACAGCGAAGAAGTTATTTTGGCGACTGCGCGCATTGCAGTTAAGGCGAGGAACGGCGACACAATCATCTTGAGAGCACTGATTGATCCGTGCTCGCAGTCCAACTTCGTTACTGAAGCGGTAGCTCAACTACTGAATCTCGAGCGCACTTCAGTCAACGGCAGAATCACTGGTATATCACCTGTACCTACGACAACCAAGTCACAAGTTAAGTTGAACTTCCATGCAGTTAGAGATCCATCACACATAATCACAGCTAAGGCGTACGTCCTTAGACGAATAAATTCGAGATTACCAGCACGAGAGCTCCCATCAGATACCTGGCCTTCTTCTGAGATTTCAGATCTTGCGGATCCACACTTTCACAAGCCAGGGTCTATCGACGTGCTCTTAGGTGATTTAGCATTTTGGATATATAATGAAACGTCTTTAATTTATGTTTGTATGAGAGATCATATCAATTTAATTATGCGACCGAGTATGTTAAAGGGGTATAATAAACAGCCTTTTTTTTGTTCAAAATAATAATCAACGTTTTTACTTCAAGAAAGGTAACTAACTTCCAAGGAACAAATTACGTTTACTCAAATATCATATGACCTGAAGTGACTACTAATATGACGAAATAACTAACTTCCAAAGAACAAATTATCTTTACTCAAATGTCATATGACCTGAAGTGACTAATATGATAAAATAATTATAAACATATATTTGTTTTACAGTTTGGGCAATTCGCCGTTTAAGCAATCCTGATTTGTTTTTGGAATAAATTTAAATATGTAATTCAATTGGCAAATATGGGACATAATAAAACTGCATTGGTTATAAAGCAATGACACCAATATATTTACTTGTTGAAAACACATCAACTACTCGACAAGGGAGTAAAATCATAAACAGGGTTACTATTATGTTTCGTATAATGAAATAGTAAAATATATCTACTAATTTTTAATTACAATTTCATTAGTCAACTTTATCAATTTATTCAGGTAGTTTTCATTAATTAATTTCATAGTTAAATTCAGGTAATTATTATGAAATAATCAGACATAAACAGTGTTGTTGTCGAGTTATTACGAAACACTAACATAATTATTAACTTTTTAAATACATTTTTATTAATCCATTTCATAAATTAATTCAGATAATTTTCATTGAATAATTCCATAAACTAATTCAGATAATTTTCATTGAATAATTTCATAAAGTAATTCTGGTATTTATATTTATTAAATAATCTGATTAAGGTACTTAAAATAATTTCATAAATTAATTCAGGCAATTATTATTTTTTAATAATCAGATTAAGGTACTTATCTCTGTTCGTGGCGCTGGTAGAACTAAAAGTGACTGCTCGCCGACGAGCAGTCCCTTTTATAACCAGTCCAGGTAAACTTGCCAACCGACCCGGTTTCTTTGTCTACCGACATTATTGCCATAAATTTAAATGTTTGAGAGAAACGTACCTTAAAATGTTACAATTATTAAATATTATAATGGCAAATCCAACACGGCCATACTGACAAGTACTTCGATCTCGAAGTACAAAAGTATTTACATAGTTACATATCTTAATCTAACTCTTATAGTAAGTAGCCACAAGCCTTGACATGTAAGCCCCATCACCTGCTGCCCGTGAAGCCAGGCAAACATCAGACTTGTGACCGACCAGCATTTTTTTTGTAGCTGTGGGCCCTGGCATGAAAGCTCCGTCACCTGTTGCGACATGACGTCGAGCAATCATCAGACACACAACCGACCAACAGTATTTTTGTAGCTGTGGGCCCTGGCATAAAAGCTCCGTCACCTGTTGCGACATGACGTCGAGCAATCATCAGACACACAACCGACCAACAGTATTTTTGTAGCTGTGGGCCCTGGCATGAAAGCTCCGTCACCTGTTGCGACATGACGTCGAGCAATCATCAGACACACAACCGACCAACAGTATTTTTGTAGCTGTGGGCCCTGGCATGAAAGCTCCGTCACCTGTTGCGACATGACGTCGAGCAATCATCAGACACACAACCGACCAACAGTATTTTTGTAGCTGTGGGCCCTGGCATGAAAGCTCCGTCACCTGTTGCGACATGACGTCGAGCAATCATCAGACACACAACCGACCAACAGTATTTTTGTAGCTGTGGGCCCTGGCATGAAAGCTCCGTCACCTGTTGCGACATGACGTCGAGCAATCATCAGACACACAACCGACCAACAGTATTTTTGTAGCTATGTGCCCTGGCATGAAAGCTCCGTCACCTGCTGCACCATGACGTCAAGCAATCATCAGACACATAACCGACCAGCAGTATATATATAATTGACAACATTTCATATTTTTGAGTATTACTTTTCATTGTTTGGTTTGAAAGAACTCAATACTAAAAGATACACGTATTTTTTTTTATTTTTCCAAAAACTGCTATTTTAATGAGAGAATCCCTTATTACTACTTCGAGCAGAAAGAGCGTAAGAAGACCACAGAATTATAATTAAACCAGAATGAGTAGTTAGGCCAAAAAGTGTGTCAAGAACGCCTTTATGCGCCAGTGATAAGGTTCAATTTAGTATGGCAAAAAAAAGTGTGAGCTCAGTCCCTATTGTAGGTCGATGAAGAAGACAGCTTTATGACGTTACATGTGTTGTTCCATACACCTAAGAAAACGACAAAATTATTTCCAAAAAAAAAGTTTTAACAGTCAGCTTAAACAGTCCGGTATGTCTGACTGTCAAGTGTCACTGTCAAACTCAAGTGACTTCCCAACTGGAAGATTTTTTGTAATAGTGACAGCTCTAAATCAGCTATTGACGTCACTTCCCCATAACTATTTTTTAAGATTTTTTTATACTAAAAATACGGAAAAAAAAAATATATTAATATATCTCGAAATGGTTTCCGATTTAGGGACACTGAAAATTTTGAAACGTTGTCAATTATACATAGTATATAATATATATTACACATTTTATTACATACGTACATATCCAACACGGCTAATCCGGACTTAAAGCAATCGGCAAAAAAAAGCTACCTTTTTTCAGTTATTTATTGTAATCTTAAATTGATGTAATAGTGTAGCAAGTACACAATAAATATAGCCAGTTTTTTTTTGCGGAATGCTTTAAGATAATCAGCACTTATATGGCCATTTACCATTTTGTATACCATTTTACATTTTCTTTACAGATATAGCATCATCGATAGGTATATCTTTTATCTAGTTTTATTACAAAATGTTTTTATCCTTGTACTGTAAAAAGATACAGTATCCTAGGACTTCAATTAATCGAGCTATATATTTATATTTATTTCTGATTACTTAACGATCAATCAACAAGTGTGAATATTATTATATCTTCCAAACAGCTCGGCCAGTCTGACCTAACGACATAATATCTTATGAAGGGCATGTCATGTAAGGTGCAAATGACGTACAAACTGAAAACCTATCTTCCTTTATTCGTAGCTTATTACATGACAAATATCGCATTATCAGCAACGGTTTTAAGTAAATAGTATACCTAATATATTTATTAAGCATTACAGTATCACATATTAACTATGTAATGAGCTATCTTGAGAAGTAAAGCATAAACCTGACGAATCATCAGGAAAAGAAGCATATAGAATCGTCCACTTATTTATACAGTTATATTTTGAAAATTGTCCCTTTCCCAAAGAATCTTATTTGAACCTATTTACACTATTTTCCGTACTCTATTCAGCATGGAAGATGAATAAGTACCTACCTAGTGACCCTTTTTTTTGCAGTATCTTGTTCTGTGAGATTTTTATTATTGTTCGGCATTTGTGTTTTTATTATTGTTCATAATTTAATTTATTAATCTTATTTTTTTTTGCTCCCCCTTTTTTTTACTAATGACTTTCTTGTTGGGAGACCAAATTAATTTTATTACTTATACGAACCCGCTGAGAACATATTGTAGCAAACGTATAATGTGATATTTATTATGAAAACACAGTGTTTTTTTTTTGACAGTCGCTAGGATATCAGGAAACACCCGGCAGGTTTATTTTTATCGTTTTCATACATTATAAATTTGTCAATCATGTGAGAGACCCGTAGAAACAGTGAAGTCAGTCTCAAGTAAATGACGTCACATGTAACAATAAATAATAATAAGGAATTACAAAGGCAGCCTTTATTACTACGCTTACTGAGCCACTAAATTCATTCCCTGAATAACTCGATAACAGTAAGAGAAAAGACAATATTTTCTTACAGAAATTAATTGTAATTTACCTAAAGAACCGTCCCCTAATATTAACGGAAATCAATAAAAATACGTTGTAGATATGAATCTACCCAAACTCGAAAACCAGGCAAGCACAGAGTAAACTTTCTTTTTAAAGCAAGTTGCGTAAGCCTTTATTTGCAAACATTCCAGATTAAATGTCTATGTGTCTCGCACTAGGTCCATTTATTTATCTACGTATATGTTAATATGTACCTATGTAAGTTCATTTATTGTATCTATGTATGTTTATTTTATAATAGAATCGACTTGTATTTAATCATTAAAATCTCATACTGGCTTTATAATGGCGTCCACCAAACTATCTCTGTTTTGCCCAATGGTTGACTGATAGGAAATGGCAAGTTTAAATAAATAAATAAAACTTTATTCATTTTTGAGCCTAAGATATGCGATAACAGACACACAAACGTGGAAGTAGAATTAAAATCTCAGACACGTCCTTAATCGTTACTTCTCAACGAAAAGAGAAAACAAAATTGTAAACATACTCGCAATGATGATAAATAGATCAGATCAGTAATTTTTCCGAGGTAACAGCAACTTGGAAAAAGTTTCAATGTTAATTGAGTTCAAACTAATAGGGATGTGTGTGTAACAATACTGTTGGGTACTAACAGTAAATTTTATTGCTCCGCAATTTGTAAAATAATTTTGAAATACGTTAGTGCGGGATACAAACGTTTAAGCGTTTCTTAGAATAAGCACAGCATTTTTAGTAGCAAGTTTTGAATCTATTTTTTTTTATTAACTAGATAGGTAAAGAAAGTCTACCATATTTATTAAATAATTTGGTTTAAATTTCAATGCCTCAAACTGTACCTACATGGTGGGCAGGAACAGGTTAAAATAAGCACAGCATTTTTAGCAGCAAGTTTTGAGTCTTTTTTTTTATGATGTAGGTAAGTATGTAACTAAACTACTGTATTTAAATAAACCAATAACTTTCACTTTGAAGCCATGCCACTATTTGAAGAAAGTACTAATATACTACCCTTAAATTTGACATTTTTGCAGGTAGGCAGGGTTAATTACTAATTTGTTTGTTTCTGGTATAGTATAGTTAAATAAACAACAAAAACCGCCTTCTAAAGTAAATCACATATCGATTGCCAATTTTTTTTGTATCGCATTATAATGGCAATCTACTTAATGTTTAACGCAAAGTAATTTATAACATAATGAGTCAGAGTCAAATCCTTGAACTGATCGTTACAGTCTTAAACCTCCTTTTATATTTTGTAGGAAGAAGTATTTTTAGAGGACCATAAAGAAAGACAAAGGTCTCATTCTGGTCAATGTGGAGAAAAATCTTTATATAATGTAAGCGAAAACAAATATTTGACAATTGAAAAGAGAGTATTAAAAAAAATTAAAGCGATTTTTGAAATGTACATATTTGCTTGATAACATCGATATTGAGTCATCAAATTTTTACTTATTAAGTGAAAACTGCCACTTTGCTAAATACATAAACAAAAAAAAATATATTAGTGATTTTCAAATTAGTGTTTCTCAAGAGAAATAGCTAATATTGTTTCGCAGTTATAGGATCACTCCGGATCAGTCGTGTCCTAATACAATCTTTACAAAAAGAACTTATTTACCGAATTCTGTCATTAACAAAATATAATTTATTCCCAAAGGAAGAAACTAAACCAGTATTGATCTTAACCTGTATTGTTCAGTTCTGACTTTTATACCCTTTCTTCAGGATTTAACTGTTTTTCTTTTAAACAACATGATCTAAGATGAGGTAATTTATTTATTCAAGATGTCATAACACTAGCTCTTTCAATAACTAGCTCGATTAACTGCAGTTCCGTAATAAGTAAACAAAATCAGTTTAAAACGCAGTGGGTACAAAAATATTTCTTCAAAGCAAGAATTTTTACATGATAAAGCAGAGCCCTCAGGGCCTTACCGACTTTAATGATCATAACAACGCCAGTCCATTCAGGTTTGCAGAAGGTCCCGAAATCGGTGCACCATGCGTCGGCCGTGCAGCCCCATCATCGCTGTCAGTAGGACCAAATGTAGGAAGCACAATGTTGTGGTATCGGCAGCCCGAAGAAACTGCACTTCGAATGGTGGTATGAAAGTTGATCAGCAGATTTCAATCCGTTATCTCTGAAAAATAATTCACAGTGTTAAAAGATGGCTAGGTAAAACGTATCCCACTTCTGAATTTAGCATTTTGGATATATAATGAAACGTCTTTAATTTATGTTTGTATGAGAGATCATATCAATTTAATTATGCGACCGAGTATGTTAAAGGGGTATAATAAACAGCCTTTTTTTTGTTCAAAATAATAATCAACGTTTTTACTTCAAGAAAGGTAACTAACTTCCAAGGAACAAATTACGTTTACTCAAATATCATATGACCTGAAGTGACTACTAATATGACGAAATAACTAACTTCCAAAGAACAAATTATCTTTACTCAAATGTCATATGACCTGAAGTGACTAATATGATAAAATAATTATAAACATATATTTGTTTTACAGTTTGGGCAATTCGCCGTTTAAGCAATCCTGATTTGTTTTTGGAATAAATTTAAATATGTAATTCAATTGGCAAATATGGGACATAATAAAACTGCATTGGTTATAAAGCAATGACACCAATATATTTACTTGTTGAAAACACATCAACTACTCGACAAGGGAGTAAAATCATAAACAGGGTTACTATTATGTTTCGTATAATGAAATAGTAAAATATATCTACTAATTTTTAATTACAATTTCATTAGTCAACTTTATCAATTTATTCAGGTAGTTTTCATTAATTAATTTCATAGTTAAATTCAGGTAATTATTATGAAATAATCAGACATAAACAGTGTTGTTGTCGAGTTATTACGAAACACTAACATAATTATTAACTTTTTAAATACATTTTTATTAATCCATTTCATAAATTAATTCAGATAATTTTCATTGAATAATTCCATAAACTAATTCAGATAATTTTCATTGAATAATTTCATAAAGTAATTCTGGTATTTATATTTATTAAATAATCTGATTAAGGTACTTAAAATAATTTCATAAATTAATTCAGGCAATTATTATTTTTTAATAATCAGATTAAGGTACTTATCTCTGTTCGTGGCGCTGGTAGAACTAAAAGTGACTGCTCGCCGACGAGCAGTCCCTTTTATAACCAGTCCAGGTAAACTTGCCAACCGACCCGGTTTCTTTGTCTACCGACATTATTGCCATAAATTTAAATGTTTGAGAGAAACGTACCTTAAAATGTTACAATTATTAAATATTATAATGGCAAATCCAACAGGTGCAGTTGTATATGCACATATTATTCTCAACGGAGTAATAAAACACAACGAGTCTCTGGTCGCTTTGAACTCACGATTGGGCTGGCTGGTAAGCGGTGACGTTGCTGCGTCTGGCCATCAGTCACACAACGTAGTTGTGATGCACACACAAGTCGAAGTGGATCAGTTGCTGCGTCAGTTTTGGGAGATTGATGAATATGCACCAAACGTGAAGCCTCTGTCACAACCTGAGATACAGTGCGAAGAGCATTTTAAGAAAACTCACACTCGAAACACTGACGGTCGATACGAGGTTCGACTCCCCTTCAAGGACGAAGACGCTCCAAACTTGGGTAATTCCAAGCCACTTGCACTGAAGCGCTTACATCAGATGGAAAACAAGTTTAAGCGCAGACCCGAGTTCCACGAAGAATACAGCAAGTTCATGAGACAATATGAGTCACTCGGTCACATGGAGGTCGTTCCTGAAGCAGAGAAGAACAAGAGAGCTTATTACTTACCACATTGCGCTGTTATACGAGACTCGAGTCTCACTACGAAGCTGCGTGTAGTTTTCGACGGAAGTGCTAAACCTGTCGATGGAAACTCACTTAACGACGAGCTTCTCATCGGCCCACCACTGCAACAAGACATCCGTGATTTAGTTACTCGGTGGAGACAACACAAGTACTGTTTAGTAGCTGATATACAACAAATGTACCGACAGATACTTATATCCAAGCAAGACACCGATTACCAGAGAATCTTGTGGCGCGAGTCATCAGAAGAGCCGATTCGAGAATATCGGTTACTTACCGTCACATATGGCAGTTCATGTGCTCCATATCTTGCCATAAGAACTCTCCATCAACTTGCAGAGGATGAACGTGAAGAGTTTCCAGAAGCTGAACTTCTAAAAACCGATCTTTATATGGACGACTTGATGACGGGTTCAGCTACAGAAGAAGACACTCAACGGCTTCAAAGTCGTTTAACTGAACTAAGTATTTAAACGTGGCGGTTTTCTTTTACACAAGTGGTCGTCTAATAGTGAAAAAGTGTTAAGTGAAATTCCCGATTCACAAAAAGCATTACAAAGTTCAGTGAATATTAAAATGGATGATTCGGTTAAAGCTCTAGGCATAGCCTGGAGACCACAAAGTGATATATTCGAACTTGTAGTTAACTTAAGAGTTTTGAATGATTCACGGTTATTTTCATTAGACTTATATTGACCGGGATATAGACCGTGATTACCTTTTTTTTGATTTTTGTCGAGCAGTCGATATTTCGACGCAGTTGCATGCATCATGATCACGGAAAACTGACGAAGGCGGGTGGATGTTAAAGTTGCATAGACAGCGCGCGATCTACCCTCCTTCGCGCGCGTCGGCTGCGTTCACTTTCAGCGTTACCACTGGTCGCATTCACACTCGATGGTCTGTCCAAACACACTACACTCACAGTGTCACTACGTTTGTTCAATTCTGACTTCACCGGTTTTTTACACAAACAAATCACTGGATTCCATACATTAGATAGTTTGAAGCCATCCTCACGATTGAAATTTTTATATTTGTGAATCTCAATGGCTTCTCTTACCAATCTCGGTATGTAGTGGCGTTCCGTCGAAATTACCTTAGGACTATGCAGCTCGATCCAATGATTTGCACCCGACTCAATGAGATATTGAGCAATAGCAGACTTGCGAGTATTGGATCCAGCTGCATAGTCCTAAGGTAATTTCGACGGAACGCCACTACACTACATACCTCTGAACATGATGAATGTACCACGTATCTCAATCGATACTCAAGTTTACTTAGACTCATACGTGTGACGGCCTATTGCTTTCGATTTCTTCGGCCATGTAAAGATAAAGTTCTTAAAAAGAATAATAACACATCATTGACTTACCTCACTTCTAGCGAAATTAAAAATGCGCTGAAAACTTGTATTAGAATGTCACAATCTGTTTACTTTGAAAGAGAAATAGGCTTGCTATTACAGAGCAAACCTATCCCAAAAAATAGTCACATTCACTCTTTAAATCCAATAGTAGACAATGATAAAATTCTTAGAGTCGGTGGCCGACTTGTAAATGCTCAAATACCACTCGACATGAAGTCACCTATAATATTACATCACAAATGTAACTTAGCAAAATTAATTGTAATTGATGCTCATGTGAGAACACTACATGGTAGAAACTCGCTAACATTAAATCTTGTTCACCAAAAATATTGGATTTTAAGAGCGAAAAACTTGGTAAAAAAGGTGATTAGATTATGTAAACCATGTTTTACTCAAACTGCACAAACTTTGACGCCTTTGATGGGCAATCTACCACAGTGCAGAGAATCCTTCACGTCCGTTCTTGATCAGCGGCGTAGACTTTTGTGGTCCGTTTACGCTGAAACTGTACTCTGGTAGATGTACCAAAACTTGTAAAGCTTACATAAGTGTGTTCTTGTGTATGGTTACAAAGGCCATTCACCTTGAGCTTGTCAGTTCGCTGTCAAGTGCTGCGTTCTTAGCAGCCTTCAAACGGTTTACTGCTCGACGCGGGCACTGTAAAGAGATATGGAGTGATTGTGGGACTAATTTTGTAAGCGCGTCCAAAGAATTAGACCTCGCGTTCAAGAACAGTCGATCAAATGTTGTTGAAGAAATCTCCCAGCTGCTAGCTAACGACAGCACAACTTGGCATTTTATCCC
Source organism: Leguminivora glycinivorella (assembly GCF_023078275.1). Lineage (NCBI taxonomy): Eukaryota > Metazoa > Arthropoda > Insecta > Lepidoptera > Tortricidae > Leguminivora > Leguminivora glycinivorella. Next base: position 22,001,900 of record NC_062978.1, on the reverse strand, counting down.
CCTGGCGCCCCCCACTTCGGAGGATTGTGGGAGGCAGGAGTTAAGTCCGTAAAAGGACATTTAAAGCGCGTCGTAGGCGAATCTTGCCTAACCTTTGAGGAGTTTAGTACTCTAGCTACACAGGTCGAGGCTTGTGTCAACTCTCGACCTCTTACGTTGATTAGTTCTACCGTTGATGAACTCCCGTTGACTCCTGGTCATTTCTTGATCGGTGAGGCACCGGTTACTATTCCTGAAGAAAGTTTCGTCGACACTCGACCTGACTATTTAAACCGATGGCAAAAGGTGCAACGTATGGTACAAAGTCTGTGGCGACGCTGGCAATCTGAGTACCTTACTATGTTGCAACATCGATACAAATGGTCCCAAAATCACCCCGACATAAATGTTGGCGCGGTTGTCTTAGTTAAAGATGATCGCTTACCTCCTGGTAAATGGCTTTTGGGACGAATTGTGGCGAAGCACCCAGGAGCAGACGGCGTGACTCGTGTAGTTTCCTTGCAATTCAAGGATCGTGTATTCAAGAGACCAGTTACTAAACTGTGCCCTCTGCCACTAGCTGCTTCAGAGCCTTAGTTTTTAAGTGATAGTTTATAGTTTTCTTTGTGTAAATCCTCACTATCTTTAATTGTAGATGTTTGTATTTTCCACTTAAGGACCCATATGGTCCTTGGGCCGCGGCATGTTTAATGAAAAAGCCTACAAATCTGGTCAAATTCATTCAACTGGCAATATTTACTCAGCTACCCGTTTTTGTTATTTTTTTATAAAAGTCAATTGAGGGTGGATGAAAAAATCAGATTTGAAGTTTAGTGTTAAAGCAATCCTTTGTCTCGCTGTTTCTTTTAATAAAGTTTTTGGGTTAAAAAAGTGGAGTTTTAACACTGTTAGACCGACATGTCGGAAAACTGTGAAATTCTGACAATAATAATTAAATAACCTTTTTTGCGTCGATAAATATATATAATTTAACGTATGATAGGAAACTTGAACTAACTTGCGATATTGTCACGTCTGCTTTTGTTGCATTTTTTACTCTTTGGTTTCAACGAAACATGGCCGCCGCAACATGGCGCTTCGGCATGAGTTTATATTGATACATTTTTAAAAAAGTAAGCGTGTTTAAACAAAAATGCAGTAAACCTACGTATGAAAAGTCACTCCTTGGCTTTTGTTAGATTTTCCTGAGCAGTTTGTACAGTACCTCACTACACATGACGGCATTATTTAGACGAAATATTTTTCATTGCGATACGTCAATCTACCACAGCCGTTCGGCACAGACTAAGCGCGGTTGTGCCGATCGGCTCTAAGTGTTGTTACACAAAATCAAGTTGACGTGCCCTCTCTAGTTAACATAATTACTCAAAGCTTGGCGCATCAAGAACTCTACGAAGCAAATCGCCATGAATTCGATTCAACACGACAATGCTAATTTACTCGCCTATTTGGGGAAAATATATTTTAACTTGAATCCTGTTACGGTAAGTATTCCATTGTAAATACAAACACTTCTTAATCACCGAACTTCTGTCCATCCACAGGGAGCATTAAATTAATTCAGTTGACCGTTTGCAGATCGTGAGCGAGCTAGAGCCTCTTCCGGACATGGAGGCGCGAATGAATCGTCTCCGCGACATGATCGCCGCGACTGGCACGCGCGTGGAGACGGACGACTTGCGTGAAGCGGCGCGCGGCGTGCTGGAGCGGCTGAAGATTGGGGTTAGCTACAGACCCGCCGCTCGGCTGCGGGGACCCGTGACTCTCTTCCGGGCCAAGGATGCGGGGGGAGAGTACGCGGGGAGCAAGGACGCGGGAGGCGAGGAGTACGGGCTGCGGGCGGCGTGTGCTGGTGAACTGAGCGTGCAAACGCTGCCCGCTTCACACCGCAACATCGTCGGCGGCGACGCGGCGCAAGCCGTCGCCGAGTACATCTCCAAACTGCTCGCGCAACGCTGACCGAATCACCCGTGTACGGTCAGGGTATTAAATATGGATACGGACAAAGTGACAGAAATATTTACCCACGACTTTATAGCTTATACAATTAGGGTATTCCATTTGATTGTGCCCACAAGAATGTCTCTTACTTCTAAACCCTTACTTCACCACACTAACTGGTAAAACTTTTGATGCTTCGAAAACCGATGAGGAAGTTGTGTGAAGTTGTATCCACAAGAGTGCAAAGTAATTTCATATAAATTTTAACTTGCTATCCTATGCTGGCTGGTAGAATTGGCCTTTAAGGGGCTACTAAAGGAGCGACTGACAGCTCATAGGCCACGCTTGTCAATTACCTCAGCCCCCGCAAGCACGCACACATAGAAGCGCCGAAATGCGTTCCGCGGAGCAATAGCCCAGCTAAAGCTCCATCTAGCTTCATAAATGTAAACTACAACTATCGGCAGTCAGCCAAAGAAAAATATTTCGGCAAAATGACATTGACAATTTCACGCTTCACAGATGGCGTTGTAACTAATATTGTATTCAATTCATTCGCCCAATCTCAAATAACAAAACGAATGGTTCTTAATGTTTCTATCAAAGCTACTATACGTTACTATAGCTTATGGAGTTTTTTCTACACTCCATATTATGCGCCTTAGGAGATTTATAGAGACAGCTATAATATCTATATTAACGAATTATTCTTGGGTATAGGTTTAAGTTTAAGTAGTTTATTTAACCCCTCTTACAAATAACATTTCCTTGCTACCTAGGTATCTAAATCGCGTTGTATTTTTTTTTTATTGTTTTGCAATACTTACTTTACTTACCCTTTGGAATATACCATACGTTCTGCAACACTGCTAGCCCCGTGATGTAGGTAAGTGCGTTTTCACATTATCCTATCCGATATCACATGTAGGACCGATATCCCATATAGTTACGCCGTCATCTTTAAATTTTTCCTTGTACTTCTTTCCTACATATATCCGATGTCAGATTGGATAATGTGAAAACGCACTACGTACCTACAGCGAGTCACTAGCCCCGCAATTCCCGTTTAGTTTGTACATTTGGATCACGTCTCTGATTTGGATAAAAATTGGTAGGCTGATAGTCCATGATGCTGAGCAAGATTCACTAGGTTTCCCAAAATGTCCTAGATTGATTGTATGAAACTAACCTTTTTGTTACCGAAAATGCATAGAAATCTGGTAACAACAAAGGAAGGTTCTTGCTCAGCATCATGGACTCTATCAGCCTACCAATTTTTATCCAAATCGGAGACGTGATCCAACTGTACAAACTTAATGGGAATTGCACAGCCGGCCTCTTCACCATTTTTTAGTTCTATTTTTCACACCCGTGGCGCAGCAGCTACCAGATCTTGCTATGCCACTATGCGAATACAGGTGATGCTATACGGAAACGGTCTAAGGAAACCTCTAGATTTGAAATTAATGAAAATTGGCGTAATTTACAGATTTTGCAAGAAAAAAACTCTGCATTTTAATAACTGTCAAAATGAATTTTCTGAACTTTTTGCTGATACGGAATTAATATGAAATTGAGTTTTACTCATCAATTGTTCTAAAATGATCAATGGACTCTATTGTCAAATTAAAGGTGACAGCTAGTAACTAGAGTTGCCAAAAGCAACTGAGTAGCTACTGACGCCACGGCCAACTCATTTATTTACTTTACATATTTTTATCAGACTTAATAAAATTTTAATTCAAAATGTTCATGTTTCTCGAACAGTTGTCCCTTATGTTTTATTTCTGAATGGTATATAGTACCTACATTACGATACAAGTGCAGAAACTCGTGTGGTAATTTTTGACAGCTTGTTTAGGATTTCCTCTCCGCACGTGTATCGTACGATGTTTTTCAGTGCCTACCCTACATATGACCCTTTGAAATTTCGACCTGACAGAAATAGCCTGGTATGCGAACTTGTTCTGAAAAACACCATACATTTAAGAACTGAAATAGTAGGTACATTATTAACATTTGGCATTTTCGCGAGAATAATCACCAAAAATATTTTTTCTAAGGTAGGTAAAATTTATGGTTTTCCTACTCAGAATCACGAGCCCTTTCGATCTGGGGCAAAAAACAAGAGATAAAAAAATGGTCCCGAAATTTTCTATTATTTCGCATACTTTTCACTTTGTAACCGCAGCACAAAGTGTTTGAAAAATGGTAACGAAGTGGGAAAAATTAAGTTTTTTTTTGCAAATTCAACAAGCTGCAAATTCCACTTCATGCCAATTGAAATTTAAGAAAATTCTTCTTTAGGTATGCAAATTCGTCATTTTAACACAACATGCTGCAAATACTTTTTTTTTTGCAAATGCAACATTTCAGAAATTCAACTTCTGGCTGGACACCACCTCAACTCACTGGCACCTCAGATACTACGCGAAGACCAATCAACATAGACTTACATTAGATTATAATTATATTGTCTTCGGTTAGGACGATAGTTATTTATTACTCATGAAATAAAACTAGCTTTTAATGTCGTCGTCGGAAAACATCAGGATATATTTATAAGTAAATTAATTATACGCGATTTAATCTATTTTCATTCTTAGAAAGAACGTTGAGTTTGCGGTCCCTTCATTGTTACACGGGTCCGAATTAGGGTCCATGTAATGAACGTCCGTGTACCCGTGTTACGTCGTATGTCCAAATTCATGGAATTTAATTTTGAAATGAATATTGCTAATCACAACAATAAATTGCTGTAATATTAAAAAAAAAGATGATAATTGCTTATTATTAACAATAAATATGGCAGGGATGTAACTTGGCAGGAAGAAGAAGTAATAGCTTGTATAATTAATTAATTATGCAATCATGCGCTTATTGTTATGATTTTTTAATGTAAGGTACAGAGGGGCAAATCTCGACTGGGGGCAAATGTAACTGGTCCATTTTTTTCATGTTTTACAATGCTTGAATTATTAATTAGAGTGTCCACTGGGGGCGATACGGGATTTTGTCACTAAAATACCGGTTGAAAATAAGAATTTTCTGAATTCGAACGCGTGAGACTCAAAAACCGGCCCGCTTATATATGGTAGGCGTGTGCAGTGGATCTATGTAGAACTCATCATCATGTATGTAATAAATAAACGTTTCTTAGAAATAAACAGATTTTTTTTTATCATAATATTAATATAAAATGGATCAGTTACAATTTCCCCCCAGTCAAGATTTGCCTCTCTGTACCTTACCTGGTACTATGATTATAACAGATATACCCATTTTAGACTAGCGGTCCCGTATGGTATCACTTAAATTCATTTGATTGAATTGATTGAAGTTTGTGTGTCTTGTAATTCGATAAAAGCTACTAACATTACGTACACTTTGTTTTATTGTAAATTATTAATTTTCTGTATTTACATTACAATTAGGGAACAAATCAAATTATTTAATTGAATATTTTTCGATTTGTTTTTTTTTTCAAGTAGTCACACTAGTTCACACTACTATATATAAATTATAAATTTAAATAGATATCATACACGAAAGAAAAAACGACAGGGCCCACCAGGGGCCACTGGTGGCTGAGCCGGGAATCGAACCCGGGTCTTCAGCTTACGCGGCTAACGTCCTTACCACTAGACCACTCGCCCGCCCCCGGGTGGCGCCCCCGGCTATATTTAAATTTTATTTAAATTTATAATTTCTTTATTTACATTAATTATCGCCTAGCCAACTTACTCCGAAGATGGGGTAGGTTAACTAAAAGTCTGGAGTTTACTTGCGTCAAAAATAAAGGGTTTAGAGACCCGAATAGTTCTTCTATCTGTAACAACAATTATTTTCATTAAATTGATTCAAACATCAAAGATATATGAGCTGAAGCCAAAAGTTAGTCAACTATCCCCGGTCTCCCCTAACCTACTTTTTAGGGTTCCGTAGTCAACTAGGAACCCTTATAGTTTCGCCATGTCTGTCTGTCCGTCCGTCCGTCCGTCCGTCCGCGGATAATCTCAGTAACCGTTAGCACTAGAAAGCTGAAATTTGGTACCAATATGTATATCAATCACGCCAACAAAGTGCAAAAATAAAAAATGGAAAAAAAATGTTTTATTAGGGTATCCCCCTACATGTAAAGTGGGGGCTGATATTTTTTTTATTCCAACCCCAACGTGTGATATATTGTTGGATAGGTATTTAAAAATAAATTAGGGTTTACTAAGATCGTTTTTTGATAATATTAATATTTTCGGAAATAATCGCTCCTAAAGGAAAAAAAGTGCGTCCCCCCTCTAACTTTTGAACCATATGTTTAAAAAATATGAAAAAAATCACAAAAGTACAACTTTATAAAGACTTTCTAGGAAAATTATTTTGAACTTGATAGGTTCAGTAGTTTTTGAGAAAAATACGAAAAACTACGGAACCCTACACTGAGCGTGGCCCGACACGCTCTTGGCCGGTTTTTATTAAATGTAGTCTAACATGTCTACCTATTACATATTATTATGTTGAAAAGGTCTGTTTGTTAATAAATAATTATAACAGATTTTTATAGTATTTTCTTACTTTTACCAGGGGCGGCTCACTCCGCGCTTTTATCGCCGCGCTACAAGTACATGTCGGCGGCCGCGAATTCGCGGCCCATTCAGTGGTGACGACTTTCGCGCCGCGCAATAAAATTCAATGTCGCCTGCTCGCGTGCGGTCCGTTTGTTAATGTAGGTAAAAAAATTAGAATGGCGGCATTTTGTGGACATCAAAGGAGTGAGCCTTCTGTACTTGTACTATTATATATTTTGTGCTTTTACCTCTGTGCGAGGCTAGCGGTCTCATATGGTACCAGCAATCATTCCAAAAACCGAAAGTCACACATTTTTTTACTGAAATATTGTTACCTTTAGTCAAATAAACCATAGATATATTTAAAGAACTACAAACATTGGATTTAACAAAAAACACTCACTCAATGGGGCTAAGTATCTTGATTGTGTACACTTATGAGGACACCGTGAATCAATATACATTTTAAATAAAGAATAACGATTAAATGGCGGTATGGTCTCAGTCGTTGGAGGTATACATACAGTACCTGTACAAGATAAAATATACTACTGTGTATAATGTATAATACAAACTATGCCAAGCATAACCAAATAAGGATGTAATTCTGAAAATAAGTGATTGAAATAAACAATTTGGTAGTTATGTTGTTTTATTTTATATGTATTCAAGGAGAAGAAGAATACAGGTATGCTATGTGCAAATTTCTTTTTTGATGATTTTTAATTGCAAGAATCCATTTGGCCTCAATGGTCTGGAATCCAATTAAAATCGTAGGCAAGCTCGGGTGCCAAGTAAATGATATTATAAGATTAGGAATAATAGGAATGCATCCTTAAAATTAACGTAACTAAGAAAACACCGTGTAGAATATTCATATGTCTTGAGAGAATCTGTATCTCTCTCAGTTTTTCTCACTCAGAAGGTGGATCTTCAACACATCTCGGGTAGTCCGGCGGTTCCTCTTTCTGCAGCCAAGATGAAAGCGAAACCTTGTCCTGATTGTTGACATTTAACTGAAAGTTTAAAGAAATTTAGTAGGTAGTAAAATCACGTTTTTAAAACAAAGATGTCAAATCAGGTAAACAGCTGAACATAAAAAAATCTCTTTAATCAAACTGAAAGAGAGAGAGGCTTTATAACAACAAAAATAGGGTGTGAAATTATTAAGGAATTCGATACGACTGGACGATAATTTCAAGAACAGAGGATTGAGGCCCAAATTAATAAGTAGTTATGACTTATGAATGCTAATTGTTACCAGAACTGGTTTCAGACAATACGTATGTTGTCCCATAAACATAGTAAAAAATCTAGGTATTAGGAACCCTTTTACTCAAAAACTGTCCGTAGTTGAAGCTGTAGACAGATCCTTAGTCATTAACATATTATCTTCATCAATTTTCACAGCTAGGTAGTACCTATCTAGTACGTATAGAGTACCTATCTCTGCTGACATTAGAATCCCCTTAGTCAAAGTCCAATCCATCAGAAAGGTATTAATTTTATTTATAATTTTAAGCCAAGCTCAGTTTAGTCAAGACTAATTTAAAACTGTAAATTAAACATAAACGCACTGGCTAGCTCAAACTAACGTACAAGGTAAATCAACTGATGATTATTTTATTTTACATTTTGTCAGAGTTTCGTTTCCTTTCAACCCCTTATTTGCTAAGTCTGGCATAGAAACATGAGTAGTTTCATGCGCTCTGCCTACCTCTTTATGGGATACAGGCTGATTGTATGTATATTTGTAAATATTATTTTATGTAAACTTTATTGCACAATTCATTAAAAAAGTACAAAATTCGAACTTATTTACTGACAAGTTTTATGTGATAGATCAGTAAAAAACCTGAAGCTGTAAAAACAACCTAACAAAACCATCATATTTAGAATAAAACTGATGTAATATAAAACAAAATTAAAGTTTTTGAAATATAGAACGTTAACTAAGGTTTTTTTAGCAAAGTCATTTTTTAATCTTTAGTATAGTATGATTTAGGGGAGTGTACAAGTTTGTAATGGGGTGGCAACGCGCATGTGATACTCTTTGAGTTGCAGGCGTCCATAGGTTACGGTAACCGCTTTCCATCAGGCGGACCGTATGCTTGTTTGCCACCGACATAGTATAAAAAAAAAATTAAAAAAACCTAAATTATTTAGTTAAATTGATAACCAAGGTACAAATTTTGTTTAGTTTTTTTTTATATTGTGAGATGTGTATCATAACCTAGAGGAACTATACTGTTCAGTTTTATAAATAGTGGCTAAAAATTAGTGGAAATTAATATATGAAATAAAAGTTTATCATAATACAGACTTAGGTATACACCTACGCTTACTTTGTACCTTATGCTCGTTTAGCATGTCGTGTACTGGATATAATGAACTAATAAATATTATGCATTATTTGTATAAAATCCTTTAACTGATGGTATCTGAAATAAAAACTTAGGTACACAGTAAATATAGACTAACTTAAAAATAACCAAATAATCCATCAAAATGAATTCCCACGGGAAGTACGAGTAATTAGTCAACTATGCCTATTACATCAATATTACTCGCTAAATTCTATGGCCAAGGAATGGACCAAGCCTAGGGTTTCCTAGTACTATCGAAGAGGACCTTCTTTATATATTATCTGAAGTAACTCTCTAACTTCACCATACCAGTCCAGTCTACTACATATTAGTAATGATCAATCCTTCTAAGTAGTACTAGTACCTATCAAATACCAGAAGCGATGTTATGCCTTATCGTATACTCCTTATGCTAAGAAATGATGATGGTTACACGTCGTCCTGTAGAAACAAACCCATTCGTTGTTTGTGAAATTTCTTAAAAATATTTATTAACATGTAAATATTTGTCTCTTAACTATTTAAAAACGCACTATAGAATAAATAGCTTTTTGGTTTTTCACCGGGCAAGTTGCCCAGAGATTCCTTGTACTTACTTACTTACTTTTACAGACATGATTTATGTTTTGAAGTTTTAATTATCAATTTGTAGTTATGAAGATGACGGTTAATGCAGTACAAGGATATTTTCCATACCATCTTCGATTCCTATTTCTATATACCTCTATATAGAAAAAAATGGAGTAGGTATATATAATTGGTCGCTTATCTACCTAACAAATAAATAAAAAGTGGTAACGGTTCGGGAATCAGCAGATATCACATACGTCAGTATATCACAGGTCGATATTCAAGTCTCTACACTTTTTATTGCATTTTTCTAAACACTCTCTCATCCGTCACTATCCGATGACATCACGGCGCTTTTTAGTGGCAAGGACGAACCTGTTTAGTCGGACCTGATTACAGTCTTCTAATCACATGTAAAAGCTACCACATAAGTACCATTCTTTAACACATGAGCTTCTTCTACTCCATGCTTTTAACATTGTGCTTAAAACTATAAACTTAAAACTATACATAAATACATACAACATACATACAATCACGCCTGTATCCCATGAAGGGGTAGGCAGAGCACATAAAACTACTCAACTCCTCTACTTAAAACTATGTGTATATTAAAAGACGTAGTACCTTGAAGTTTCTGGGCCTTATAGTATTGTTCGAAAATAAATGAATATTCTATTTCGGAACACCTGAACCTTGCAAAAAAAAATTACCGGATTATCAAATGAAAGTAAGAAAACTAATTAACGTTTGCCTCCTAGATAGTTATGATTACCAAGACCTGTTCTCTGTCAAAAGAAAAAGGTACCCGTTCTAAATGTCTGCTTGTGTATTCGTGTAGTCCCGGCAGTGCTAAGTTGCCGAGGTACCGAACCCGTCCTTTACAGAATGATTTACATTCCTCACTGTTATAAAATTAAAAACGCATCCATTCTACTGTACGTAGAAAGCAAACTGGACTGTACTTAGAATCCGTGAATCCGGACATATTAAACTTGGGTACCCGGACCTTGATAACACGGACCTAGCCACAAATCCGGATTTATATAACACTACATAAAAGCGAGCCAGGCACCTCATACACGAAACGCACATGCGACTGCGATCGATACTGAAGAAATAATAAACTTTAATGTTTAGAGACACATGAAATGATGACGACCGGTCTGGCCTAGCGCGTAGTGACCCTGCTACGCCGCGGTCCCGGGTTCGAATCCCGATAAGGGCATTTATTTGTGTAATGAACACAGATATTTGTTCCTGAGTCATGGATGTTTTCTATGTATATATTTATATAATTAAGTATATCGTCGTCGCCAAGCACCCATAGTACAAGCTTTGCTTAGTTTGGGGCCAGGTTGATCTGTGTAAGGTATCCCCCAATATTTATTATTTATTTATTTATTTACATACACACAAACGCATAAATGAGCAAATCCCTAACATGAGCTATGTGTCACTGAAGGGCTCCTAATCGGATCATCATCAGCAGTCCTTTCATCAATCTCTTAACACGAGCTATGCGTTTTTGAGGAGTTCCGTTCTGATCATCATCAGTACTTCGTCAAATGTAAGTCCTTGCCCTTATTCATAATCCAAAACATTAGAGAGACTTTGGTGATAATACAAAAGTCACTACAAGTGTGCCGTTCAAATTTGAGAAGTTCCCTTGATCTTTCATGGATTGGTATCCAAAAGAGATCACCAAAACTCCAGCATGATCGAAATCTGACTTGAAACCTCAAAGTGCTTAAAAAACTTAACTCGTTAAATTCGTCGTTGAAGAGTTCCGCTCTGATCATCATAAACTGTTCCACTTCACCATATGTGACTGTTTTGAATGGAAATGCATGATGTTCTAATAAAACACAAAAATCACTATATATTATGCGCCTTTCAGACTTTAGGAGTTTTTTCGATTTCTCCAGAATCCAATTATCAGAACTGGCTTTCAATAATATGTACATACACTAAAAAAAAATCGAAACCTGTCTACTTAGTAACAAACATCAAACATTACACACGAATTGATAAATGATAACCTCCTCGAAATTTGGAAGTTGGTTAAAAACACAAGTTTTTAAAATTGATAATTAAAACTAGGTACCTTATATTATTTAAATTACCTTTTACAATTTTTTTTATACCACGTCGGCGGCAGGTAAGAGGAAAAGAGGTCACCGGAAATTATGGACACCTGCAACTCAAGGGGTGTCACATGCGCGTTGCCGACCCATTAGAAACTAAGGACACTCCTTTTTGAAGAATCCATACTGTAGTTCATCGGAAATACCAAAACTATGCTTTATTTCGTGCTACCCTAATAAGGAATTCTGGTAGTGATCGCATACATCGATAAGACCGCCTGTTGCTGCCTTTATTTTCAATGTAATTCTGTTATTAAATTTGTAAACCTGTTATCTTTGTGGGGCAATAAAGAAGATTAACTTATTTACTTACTTAAAAAGTAAAGTAGTGTGTAAGTGCGTTTTCACATTATCCGATCCGATATCGGATGTAGGAAAGATTTCAAAATAAAAAAATCAAAGATGGTGGCGTAAATATACGGGACATGGGATGGGTCCGACATCCGATATCGGAACGGATGATGTGAAAACGCACTAAGAGAAACTATGTAAGAGACATAGAGTCATCGAGTATTTTGCCGAACACGCAGAAAATAGACGGGCCGAACCGCACCAGAAAGGTTCCTTTTGTGCCTATGTTTGGTATGAAACCCTAAAAAAGAGAAAGCCAATTCTTAGGTTTATTTTACAGTTCTGGATTAAGCTTGAGTCTAGCTATATATAAACAATAATAATAACATTTGTCGGACACTATCCCGGTGAGTCACTCGGGCACATTGCACAGACATGACCTCATAACTAGGATAATTCCAGCAGTTAGTATTTTCCATACAATCTTGTGGACCGCGAAGTACCGTACTACAAGTAGGTACTTACCTGCGCCAGTTCTCGAAAATGGTCGAGATACTTGGTTGATTCGACGATCATCGTCGTTTCGGCGAACGATCTCATAGGCAAAAGTGAGCGACACTCGCTAGGGGTGAGATGCAGAAGGCGGTACTCCTGTACACGGCGCGTAGGTCGGTCACCTTGGGCCCTGCCTGCCCCGCTGCTGGATGTATTTAAAAAATAACCATGTACCTGGAGTCTGTCTTTTCCCTTTCTTATACCATTGTTTTTGTATCTTTTGTATTTTTAGCATAAGCTACAGAAAATATTTTGACATACCAACGTCAACGAGTTTTAATCACAGACAACCGCAGAACAGAAAGATCACTGCACAGACCATACAGGTTGTTTGATAGCGAAGTACGTACTAAGTATAAAATATCAAAGAATTATAGCAGAGAACGACATAATTACTTATGTTTTAATAGCCAAGCCGAAACGGCAGATTTAACATTTTAAAATTGTACTGAAACACATCCGACTTATCAGTACGTATAAAACCATGAGTCGTTTATGTAAATGGCCTTGGAGATGATGAAATGAGAAAATGAGCCAAATAAATATCTGTAAGTACTCCTCACACTAATAAATACCCTTGGCGGGATTCGAACAACGGACATCAGCTTTAGCAGGCCGGCAGGGCCAGTCCAATCCAATATGTACAAGGATTTCACTCCAGAGTTGTGGGTTCAAATCCCGTTGCGTGGCCAACCAACTTAAACATTGTAATTTTTTTTATTGCAATATCTATTCTTATTTTTCAATGAATGTATTTTTTTATTTTTGTTTTATTTTATTTCACTTATAATTGTGTAAATTATGTACAACACACAAAACAACATTGTATACATTAGGTTAGGCTCCCTCAGAAAAGGTTTTCTTCATTTGAAGATGAATTAATATTAATTTCTTTATTTTATAATTTATTTGGTATAATAAGAAAGAAAAAAAAAACAAAAAGTAGAAATTTCGAAATAAAATGGAAAAAAATCACCTAGAAGTTAGCATATTTAGCTGATGGCTGGTACCACAGGGCCACGGACACATTATCGTTCCTGTCGAAATTTCATAGCATCTTGTAACTCAAATAGTATAGAGTTTGACGTAGCTTTGGCAATACGCACACATACGTATATATAATAAATATACAAAATGAACGTAGTTTATGGAAAAGGATCTAACCCACAAACATTGCCAATAGAATTTAAACTTTCTGACAATAACAATAGTCATTCATTTCAATGGCAATTTTATGGAGATAAATCCTTTTCGCTAAACTACGTCCAAATTTTCGTAATTATAAATTGTCAAAAACGCTGCGCGATTTGACATAGGTCTTGCCTCCTCGAGGCCCGCCGGCCGTCTGACATTTTTGACAATAAGGACACATGTATACGATTGACGTATGAAAGAAAGAGAAACGAAACCGCATAAAATGGCCGTTTTCTGTTGAATTCATGATATCGTAAATGATGATAAATCTTTGTATATACGATAATAAAAAATATTTCCTTCTACGAGAGACTAGATAATTTGGAAACCTTCACTTTAAAGTAGGTTAGACTGATTAAAGTTGCATATTTTTTTCACAATGTTAGTTAAACGAAAAATTAAGGCCTTACTTTGGATTAAATTTCTATCGAGAAAATTGTAAGCATTCGTGTTTCGAGCTGTACAAAAATTTCAATCATATAGTCAAGATATACATATCCAAAAATCAGATCTCTAGGTTTCCGGGGCTAAGCACACCAGTGAATCTAAAATCCTAATATTTATCGATGCATGGCCTTAAACGGGTAATTCCATGTAGCAGAGTAATGTAAGTGACCAATTATTTGCATGTTTTTTTATTCATGGTGCTAATTTAAATATCAATATATCTAAGGATTAAAAGTAGGCTTATCTAGAGATAAATTAAGACTTCAATTTGCATCATAAATAATAAAAAAACATGCAATGAAGTGGTCACTTACATTACAGTTACGTGGAATTGCCCAAACGATCATTTCGAATAAGAAATGATTAATAAATCAATGGTTTAGGCCTAACTTGATGTTTTACAGTTACTGGTTTCCTCGTGTTGGTGTGGTGAAAAATTGTGTTTCAGTCGGTGACAAATTTCGTTTAACCTTCGTACCTTGAGACCCTCGCAACGCTCTATTCTTTCGCTTGCTAGCTTCCAGCCTAGAGGGCTTTCGTGTTAAAAATAGTGAAATCGCAACCGAGCGCTCGATCATACCGTGTGTGGTATCAAATTAAAGGGCTTTGCGAGTAGTTTATAAATATATATCACATTGTAGGACTTTTTCTACTTGGTCTAACATAATATGAGAAAATGTCCAAAAGTGGTAATAATTGTACCGGTGAAGGCTCGATTTCAAAAAATTGGCAAAAATCAACAATAGCAATTTATAATCACTAAGGCATAACAGCAATTTAAGTAAACGTTGCAGATTAATTTAGTACAAAACTTACTTCGATGTGATGTAGATTTTCAAAGAAATTGTCACTTAATTTTAGGTAATTTCTGAAAAAAATTGAATTCGCCTTAGGCTAGTTTACTCTTTTTCAAAAACCTAAAATAAAAATCTAGTCTGAAATGATTGTGGTACAGGATATACGAATTATAAATTTACCCGTTTTAATATTCAAAATTGTCCAAATTTTACAAATAAGATCGACTGATTCAGCTATATACGTGCGTTTTTCTAAACGTGCATTAGAGAAAAATTCATAATTAATTTAGTGAGATAGTTTTCAAAAATCCAGTCTTATAAAAATCAAGATAATAAGATGCTCTAACTGGAACTTGAATTAAATAAATCTATTGGATAACGGAAAGTTTCACCGACTAAAACTATCAATTTTACATTCTTTTGACGTTTTTTTTGAAAGCAGCCTTAACTAAATAATTATACTTACAGCTTCTTCACTTATGATTACAACAAAATTCGCAGTGATGAGCATTGGCTACCAAGTAGCCGTCAAACTGATTTTATACACTGTCCTCTTTTTGATTTCCGTTAAATCCAACAGGAGACGTTAGCCTCGTTAACAGAAGCTAACGGAATTTCGATTTTTGGGTTTAGTACCGTTTGGTAGCCAAAATTTCGTAACCAGCTAGAAACCGGGAATCTTAATTTCCATTTTGTAGCCGGTTACGTATTGGGCCAGAGTGCCCAGAGTAGAACCGTTAGTAACTAAATTTTGTAACTGGCTACAAATTGGGAATCAATATTCCCGGTTTGTAGCCTGCTACGTATTACCAGCCAGCGTGGTAGATACCGTTGGGTAACTAAGTTTTGTAACTGGCTACAGAACGGGAATACAAAATTCTCTGTTTGTAGCTGGTTACCTATTGGGACCGAGTTACTGATCGAAGTTTCTACCAAATCGAAGCTAGGACGGTGTACATACGGACAGACGGACGGACAGATCGAAACTACATATAAGGGTTCCTAGTCAACCCAGTTGACTACGGAACACTAAAAAATTACTCAATATCAGCATTATTCGAATAATTCATGTATTTCTGACGGCAAAAAAGTCCTATTCTGTAACCAATACAATCATCATCCTCCTTACGTTATCCCGGTATTTGCCACGGCTCATGGGAGCCTGGGGTCCGCTTTGACAACTAATCCCAAGATTTCGCGTAGGCACTAGTTTTACGAAAGCGACTGCCATCTGACCTTCCAACCCGAAGGGTAACTAGACCTTATTAGTCCGGTTTCCTCACGATGTTTTCCTTCACCGAAAAGCGACTGGCAAATATCAAATGACATTTCGCACATAAGTTCCGAAAAACTCATTGGTGCGAGCCGGGGTTCGAACCCGCGACCTCCGGGACGAAAGTCGCACGCACTTACCGCTAGGCTACCAGCGCTTTTAACTGTAACCAATACAATACGGGTTATTTTCTCCCGTTTGGAAGCTGGTTTTGGTAACCAGCTTCCAAACGGGAGAAAATAACCCCGGGGGAAAAATAATCCCGTGTCCCGTGTGTCGTGTGATAACACGGGATTATTTTTCCCCTTTCCAAGCCGGTTACTAAACGTGGTTACAAATCGGTAATGGAAAAGTCCCAATTTGAAGCTAGTTACGAATTAGGATTTTTTTCCCATTTCGAAGTTGGTTACCAATTTTCAGTTATTTTTAGAATTTTTGTTAAATTATGATTATCCAGGTGTGATTATGCAAGCGCTAATTATTACGGGTTCTTAATTGGTAGATTATAACGGAAATTCTCAAGTAATTGTAGAAATTATCGTTTATTGCATGATTAATTATAGTGTATTTTTGTGATGATTTTTCAATACCTAAAAATATGATAAGTTTTTAAAAGTAGCTAAATTAAGTTGTTCTGTTTAAAGAGTATTAATGCTCTTCAAATTTCAATCAGACCAACTAGCCTATGGTTAAATAAAATTAATGCTCCAGTTACAAAAGAAACCTTGTAAATTTATCTAAGTAATATTATATATCTAGCTTAAGTTAAATAAATTAAGTTGTTAGATTGTACCTAACAAGTTTATATTAATATTTTTTTAAGTACCTTTTTCCAAAAAAAATATTTAAATTTTTAATGTGTTCTGAATTCCGGGTTCTTCCAGATAACAAGCCTGATTGTATTGACTGCAGCATCGAAACAAGTAGCGCCACAGTGTTGTCCTAGTTCATCTAGCCTCACTTGCTTGACTGTATGCCAGTGATTCTTCTGAGCCATCTTCTCAGTGCCTAGAGATGTCAGCGAAGCACCAATTGCAGCGACGTTGTGAGCCACACATGCCATGTATCTAGGAATAAAATTGATGTAACTTTTTTAAGGGAGATCGATGATTTAATAACTACGTTAAATCTAAAATAGGCACTCGAGGTATTCTACCACGGATACTATAGTGCTGGTAGTGGTAGGTGTCACTCGTTGTAT
Organism: Leguminivora glycinivorella; assembly: GCF_023078275.1. Lineage (NCBI taxonomy): Eukaryota > Metazoa > Arthropoda > Insecta > Lepidoptera > Tortricidae > Leguminivora > Leguminivora glycinivorella. Next base: position 21,984,553 of record NC_062978.1, on the reverse strand, counting down.
CTCCGCTAAAAGTTAACGGAAATCAATAAAAAACAGTGGGATACTTCACCACACAGACATTGACACTTGACACTGACAATTATAACCCTTAGTTCTGGGTTGATAGTAATGTCGCAGTAAGATAGATAAAGCCGTTATATAGTTATAACCCTAGGGATATAATTATATGTCGTAACATATAGTTAAACGAAAGCGATTCATTGCTATCTTACTAGGAATATAACTATAATACGTTACTAGTTTAGTGATATAATTATATGACTGGATTAAGTTTAGTGAAATGATTGTAGGCAGGTGTGCGGCGGTGCGGCGGAGGTATAGTTATAACCCTAGGGATATAATTATATGCCGTAACATAGCTAAACGAAAGCGATTCCTTATCATCTTACTAGGAATATAATTATAATACGTCTCTAGTTAAGTAATATAGTTATATTACTGGATTAAGTTCAGTAGTATAATTGTAGCAGTGTAGTGCGGGGCTGCAGTGGAGACGGGGGCGGGGGCTTTCCCGCTAACACAACAAGGCAGTCGTTCGGCATCAGTTGTCGTCCACGTCACGGTTGCGTTTTCGTACATAATTATTTATTGAATTTTCGCCACTTTTTCTGTGATATCGTTATGTTACGGCATATAATTATATCCCTAGGGTTATAACTATACCTCCGCCGCACCGCCGCACTCCTGCCTACAATCATTTCACTAAACTGAATCCAGTCATATAACTATATGACTAAACTAGTAACGTATTATAGTTATATTCCTAGTAAGATAGCAATTAATCGCTTTCGTTTAACTACAATACAATACAATACAATACTCTTTATTGCACACCTTGATAAAAAACAACAATACAAAACAAGGAAGCAACACGAACAAAGGTAAACAACAGGCGGTCTTATCGCTAAAGAGCGATTTCTTCCAGACAACCTTAAGGTAGCGGAAATTGATAAATTTACATAATGTCAGTAGGTGTCAGTAAATTCGAAGAAATAAACTTATCGCACAATATAGCTTGAAAAGTAAAAGAATGATTATAGAATTTTGAAGTAGAGGAGGGGACAGAAAGAATTAAATTCTGGGCGCACCTAGTAGAACAGAGATAACTAAAGCGATTTTTAAGATAGCGGGGAGTAGCAGGGTTAAATAGGATAGAATAAAGAAGAGACAAAATGTGAAAGTTACGACGAAGACGGATAGGGAGCCACTTGAGCTGCAAACGGAAGTGAGATACATGGTCATATTTGCGTAACCCAAATATAAACCGAATGCAGACGTTTTGGATACGCTCAAGCTTACTAAGTAACTATGTTACGACGTATAATTATATTCTTAGGGTTATAACTATATAACGGCTATACAGCCGTTATATAGATACCTATCTTACTGCGACAGTAACATTGTTACTTACTGAGTGTCAATATGTCCTTGTGGAACAGGCAATGAACGCCGAAGTGTCACTGTCGATGTCGGACGACAATTGTCACTGTTGTGGAATAGGCCACAGGTTGTAAAAGCCAAATGTTGCTATACTTCTTTATTATTTATTAAGTCAAAATCTTACCTCGCCTTGACTAATTCCGACGCTATGCCTAGTTTCCTGAATCGCGAGTGAACAATCAAACCAATGTCGTCGTAAAACGAGGCTATTTGCAGCTCCTTCATTTTGTTGCGCAGGTCAAATATTTCTTCCAATTTTAAATATAGCCGCATCTCATCAGTTTTTGGCTGGGGAACAAAATAGTGGTTACAGTCACAAGGGAGCAAAATTAGTGCGTTTACACATTATCCGATCCGATATCGGATGTAGGACCGATATCTCATACAATTAAGCCGCCATCTTTGATTTTTGCCTTTGAAATCCTTCCTACATGCGATATCGGATCGGATAATGTGAAAACGCACTTACATCGGTATTTACAGCTCTCACTGACTGAGATTTTTTTATACATAATAATATATGTATGATACAATTTTGTGTCATTTGTAATTTGTAAGGGTATTTAATTGATAATCTGCAACAATTTACGTAAATATTGTATGATATCTTTTTCTTTATTCGTTGAACGAATATCTTGCATTACAGTATACATTGTTGATAAAGTCAAATAACCTTACAAGAAATAAAATAAAAACATAAGTAAGTATGTGTTTAATTTATTACTTAAACCAAACAATTAGGTACTATAAACAGCTGTGTAAATTGAGTTCATGCGTGAGCTAGTAGGTATTCTTTCCACTCCCGTATCTTATTTGTCATTTAAAGTGCCGAGCACTCGTCTTTAAAACCCTACCTTATAAATGTCAAGACAACTCTATAGTCTATTCCTCACAAACACACTTGTGCATACACGTAGTATCTTGGAACCTAAAAACGTACTGCGTGTAAAGACCACTTCATAATACATAATAGTACATTGCGATACTAGTGCGAAAAAACCGGCCAAGAGCGTGTTGGGCCACGCTCAGTGTAGGGTTCCGTAGTTTTTCGTATTTTTCTCAAAAACTACTGAACCTATCAAGTTCAAAATAATTTTCCTAGAAAGTCTTTATAAAGTTCTACTTTTGTGACTTTTTTCATATTTTTTAAACATATGGTTCAAAAGTTAGAGAGGGGGGGACGCACATCTTTTTCCTTTAGGAGCGATTATTTCCGAAAATATTAATAATATCAAAAAACGATTTTAGTAAACCCTTATTCATTTTTAAATACCTATCCAACAATATATCACACGTTAGGGTTGGAATGAAAAAAAATATCAGCCCCCACTTTACATGTAGGGGGGAGGGGGGGGGGGTACCCTAATAAAACATTTTTTTCCATTTTTTATTTTTGCACTTTGTTGGCGTGATTGATATACATATTGGTACCAAATTTCAGCTTTCTAGTGCTAACGGTTACTGAGATTATCCGCGGACGGACGGACGGACGGACGGACGGACAGACAGACATGGCGAAACTATAAGGGTTCCTAGTTGACTACGGAACCCTAAAAAGGAAGTTCGAAACGAGTGGCGATAAATTAAAACACGACCGAAGGAAGTGTTGTAAATCGACACGATAGAATAGTACCTACATTACGATACAAGTGCGTAAAAAAGGAAGTTCGAAACGAGTGGCGATAAATTAAAACACGACCGAAGGGAGTGTTTTAAATCGACACGAGTTACGAATTTCCTTTTCGCACGTGTATCGTACGACGTTTTTCAGTACAGGTGAGCCTCCGAAGTTTTGACCTGGCATATAATGAACCACTTCTCGCACTAGTGCGTAAAAAAACACTATCTGTACTGAAAAATATTTTTATTTATATTTTATTTTTGTTTTTGTTATTTGTAGTGGTTCATTATATGCCAGGTCAAAACTTCGGAGGCGCATCTGTACTGAAAAACGTCGTACGATACACGTGCAAAAAGGAAATTCGCAACTCGTGTCGATTTAAAACACTCTCTTCGGTCGTTTTTCAATTTACCGCCACTCGTTTCTAACTTCCTTTTTTACGCACTTGTAATGTACTATATTAATATAACCAATGTAACTTTACCTGCGAAGTTCTAAATAAGTCCTGTCGTTCCACTGCAATTAGGGACATCAAAGAAACGCCTACTATTTGTGGACCCTCTTCCTCGTCAACGCAACATATCATAGTTAGTGAAGAGGGATTTTTGATCAATTGACTTATTAGTAATTGGTACTCCTGTACCGCTTCTGGGTTCCGTGAAATGCCTGAAAATCAAAATGATTTCGTATATTACCCCGGATAATTATTTGGATACATAAGACGAAAAGGGTCATGATCATGACATTTATGTCATGACAAACGCAGTAGTCAATCCTCCATGGAATTGTTGATGGTGATGATAGGTAAGTACTCCAAACTAATTCATGTCCAATGTAGTTAGCAATGTGCAGAACACTCTCAAATTCCCGTAAATTACTTACGGGAAATTTTCATGAGAAATTACCCATGCAAGTTGCCAATTGCCATTCAGAAAAGTTTCTTTAAGATTAGGATGTACAAGACATATATAACTCCGTATAGACAGATAAAGTCTAAGAAAAAAACGTACCTCAGCAGTAGGTACCATACAGAAAAAGGTACGGTGACCTAGATGGGATTACACCTTTGGGGTACGCTCAGCTAGATGGCGCTAATATTAATATTTGACATTTTAATACATAATTATCATGAAAGCTAAGAATATGGGCCAAATTGTCAAAACTGGGGGCCGATTTTTGAGTCTCACTGTCACTAAAATACCGGTTGAAAACGGTGAATTGCCTATTATTTTCAGTGACAATTTTCTGAATTCGAACGCCGTGAGACTCAAAAATCGGCCCCCTGAGGTTCAAAAGTTTTAAGCCTGTATCAAGAGATGGCAGTCTATGCACTGTGATTACACAATGTAATTTTACTTCGACAGTAACTCTCTATAATACTCGATCCTCTTTGCACATATATACCTACAAACGCAATCTTCACAACAATTGACGATCGCTTCATTTGATGTTTGAGGTTATTAGAAATTCACCAAAGCAATGAACATGCGAAGAACAATACCGCGAACTTTCCATGAGAACATAACATTTTGGAAACTTCTCTTCGGTGCATTGCTAAATGTAGTGCATCGTTTAAAACTTTCAGATTGCTTGTAAAATCTTAAAAAAGTCAAGTAATTACCTGCCATCTTCAAAAGTGTTTCGTCGTGAATGTAATATTTCAAAAACAAATTGACTGCATCGTCGCGCCGATTTTCCGGCAGATCTTGAATCCGCAACTTCACCAGTGAACCATCTTCTCTCGGTGCTTGGAACGTGGACCACACTCGACAAGAGATTTTTCCCCTCTCTAGCTCGGAAACACGTGTTTTGTCCTTTAATATCAGCGGGTAAAAACGCATTTTATCCACTAGTGGGTAAAGTAATTTGACCTTGAATAAAGTCAAATTATCTGCTGTAACATTGATAAAAGTAGGTGAATCTAGTAATAACGATGATTTATCACCTGTGGAACTACTGGAAGCAGTGATAAACACATTTTTTGCGTTGTAGTTTCCTCACTATAGTGAGGGGAAAAGTTTTGTGTTACATTCGGGTGCAAATGTATTTTACTTCTCGTGTGTTAAAAAACTCGCACGTTCAGGATACTATTCTCGAACCACTCGCTTCGTTCGTGGTTCAACTATAGAATCCTTTCACTTGCTAGTTTTTCAATTCTACACTCGGCGTTAAAATACAACTTTGCCCCCTTGTATAACAAATAACTATTGGTCAATATTTGAAGACTGGAAATTGTCCGATTAATCATTCTTATTCAGTATTACCTACAATAGTTATTTGTTACACAAGGGGGCATTAAGTTGTATTTTAACGCCGAGTGTGGAATTGAAAAACGAGCAAGTGAAAGGATTCTATAGTTGAACCACGAGCGAAGCGAGTGTTTCGAGAATAGAATCCTGAACTTAGCGAGTTTTTCAATACACGAGAAGTAAAATACATTTGCACCCGTGTGTAACACAAAACTTTTCCCCTCACTATAGCGAGGAAACTACAACGCAAAAAATGCGTTTATCACTGCTTCCCGTAATTCCACAGGTGGTAAATCTTTTTCATTACTAGATTCACCTACTTTTATCAATTTTAAAAATTTAATTTGTGGATAAAATGCGTTTTTACCCGCTGGTATTAAAGGATAAAACACGTGTTTCCGAGCTAGTGAGGGGAAAATATGATTTGTCAGTAATTTTAAAACACGAACGAAGTCTTTTAATGACACAAGTTGGAAAGAATCCACGTTTCCACGTAGGTACCTACTTATAGCATAACATTGTACAACGCATTAAGGTAAAAGTACCAGTGCTGGATACTAATGCCCAATAGATGACACCCTTCTGTCACATTTATTAACATTGACTTGGATTTTGTTAAGCACTCTGTTACCTACGCCTTATGCGATGGGATTGATAATAATTAATTCACCATAAAGTAATATATGTGCATTACATGGTATGTCGTTACAAACAATCAAATTATATAATTATGTACATAAAAAAAACATAAAATCGAAAAAAAATGAAATTGAAAGTATTTGATTAGCCCCCATGTATCACGCATCATCATCATCCTCCTTGCGTTATCTGACCTGCCTGCCTGACTGCCATCTGACCTTCCATCATCCCGAAGGGTAACTAGTCCTTATATATTGGAATTAGTCCGGTTTCCTCACGATGTTTTCCCCTTACCTCACCGAAAAGCGACTGGCAAATATTAAATGACATTTCGCACATAAGTTCCGAAACTCATTGGTACGAGCCGGGATTCGAACCCGCGACCTCCGGAGTGAAAGTCGCACGCTCTTACCGCTGGGCCACCAGCTTCCCATGCATGCATGTATCATGCATGTCTTCAAAAACAAGTATTGACGTTTTCGGCTCATTTTAGGCCGTTTTCACATTATCCGATCCGACATCGGATGTCGCAACTCGGAAGTATTTCAATAAAAAAATAATCCAAGATGGCGCCTGTAATGAGATCGGATCGGATAATGTGAAAACGCACTTTTACTCTGTATTATTCTTATGAATTATACTTTTCTGAAAAATGCTTCTTAGGTATACTAGGTATTTCAAAAACGATATGGTGCAAAATCACTATATCAGATTTCAGAAAAAAATTGTTTAATATTAGGTACTTACGAATATCCTGACGGTTATTAAACTAGGTGTTATTTATTTAATTATTAAGGCAAACAGCTTTTTATATATAAATGTGTATTAGTCAGCCGCTGTGTTACAAAGGTGGATGTGTTCTGTTACAATCGAAGCGATTTGAAAACCCTTATTATACTCGTAGAAGTTCGTACTTCTTGTCAACAGGTATACCTACAGGATGTATTTGATTAACCTTTTTTCATTTTTCATTTTCATTTTTTTTTTTCAACCTAACCATAAAATTAAAATTTTGAAAAAAACCCCCGACCACGACATAGTAAACTGATTTTCATGAAACATGGCATGGCTAAGAACACTCCCGACTAACTCAGCTTTCAAACAAAAAAAACTAAATCTAAATCGGTTCATCCGTTCGGGCGCTACGATGCCACACACAGAGACAGACAGACAGACAGATAGACAAAGAGACAAACAGACAGACAGACACGTCAAACTTATAACACCCCGTCGTTTTTGCGTCGGGGGTTAAAATAGTTATTTGTTTTAATTATTAATTTAATTTATCAAAAAGTGGAATCTTGAGCGTTGCGAGGGTTTTAAGACACGAAGGTTAAACAAACTTTGCCACCGAGTGAAACACAAAAAATTTCACCACACCAACACGAACAAAATACTGACTATAAAACATCAAACTAAATCAAATCTATCAATTTATTCAATGTTTGTGATTCAAAATCATTATAGGTAGGTAAATTCTACTAGCCAGTTTTAGACATCAAGTTAAAATTTGTATGAAATTACTTTGCACTCTTGTGGATAAAATGCAATTTTGCTATCTGTTTTCGAATAGCAAAGTGAGTCTTTACCAGTTGGTGTGGTGAAAAAATAGTCATATCACATCATGAATTACATACGGTATTAACGGTATGGTACTCGAAGTACCCACATCATCAATTCATCGCGGTTTTTAATCCCCGACGCAAAATCGACGGGGTGTTATAAGTTTGACGTGTCTGTCTGTGCGTGTGTGTCTGTCTGTGGCATCGTAGCTCCCGAACGGTTGAACCGATTTAGATTTAGTTTTTTTTTTGTTTGGTAGCTGAATTATTACGTTATATCAAGGACCATTTAATAATCGTCCTTGGTTATATGAAACACACTTTATATGAAATGACGCTAAAAATGTTTTTGAAACTACGTGTCTTCTGTATTTAGTAGGTGTCAACATGTATAGGGCACATACGTCATACTTAACGTAAATACTAGATGAATTTTGTAAACATCAATGTGTTTTTAGAAGTGTAACGGCAGCTGTTATTGCTCCAGGCATATGTTTAGATTGCTATGAAAATAACTTATTTTTCTTCAATTTAATTTTATTGTCATCAAGATGAATCACTGACTTTATAGCGTAATCCGGTGATTAGTAAGTGTAAACGTGAGAAAACTTCCGGTCACACAGCATGAAATTAGCATCAGATGTCATGAGTTGTGTACAGGCAAAGTGGCAACCCTAGCGTAAACATGACTAATAAAAATCAAGTGCGGGTAGTTCCAAATACTCTTAAATACCTCGAGATGTTGATACAACTCCCCGCCAGTCTGTCTGTGACCACGGACGTAATGTCACGTCCGAAACGTCGGGCCAAATATAAATAAAATAAATATTATAGGACATTCTTGTTACACAGATTGACTGAGGCCCACGGTAAGCTCAAGAAAGCTTGTGATGTGGGTACTCTGACAACGATAATATATGTATGCCTGTTGTTTACCTTTGCTCGTGTTGCTTCCTTGTTTGTATTGTTGTATTTTATCAAGGTGTACAATAAAAAGCATTTGTATTGTATTGTATTGTATATAAATACTTATATACATAGAAAACATCCATGACTCAGGAACAAATATCTGTGCTCATCACACAAATGAATGCCTTTACCGGGATTCGAACCTGGGACCGCGGCGCAGCTGGCAGGGTGTGTCATACTTTCTAGCGGTGACATGATATCGTATGGAATCCAAAGCGACATCAAAAAAATGTACGGAAATTGTACTAAATTGTACGCTAATTTAAAAAAAAAGTACTACACGCATTTACAAGAAAACAATGATCAATATGTCACCGCCAGAGAGCATACTTTCTGGCGGGCGCTATCTATTTCACTATGTAACAGTCCAGTTTTCAGCTTTTTTATGAATCAGAAAAAATGTACGAGAATTGTACTAAGCTGTCCGATACTAAAAAAAAAATAACTACGCGTATTTACAAGAAAACAATGATTTATATGTCACCGCTAGGAAGCAAACTTTCTGGCGGGCGCTATCTATTTCACTGTGTAACAGTCCAGTTTTCAGCTTTTTTATGAATCAGAAAAAATGTACGAGAATTGTACTAAGCTGTCCGATACTTAAAAAAAAATAACTACGCGTATTTACAAGAAAACAATGATTTATATGTCACCGCTAGGAAGCAAACTTTCTGGCGGGCGCTATCTAGGTATTTCACTATAAACATAAACATAACATAAACATAATTTTTATCGAAAACAAGTATTGCATATTTACATTACATCCAACAAATACTTAAAATTATCGATGATTTACATTTGCCCGAACTAGGGAAACCCTGTGTTTCAGGCGAGAGGTACGGCAAAACAAGGTTCAAACTTAATTTAATTTAATTTTAATGTTCACTTACAAAATGTATTTATTTATCATTTATTCATTTCACTACTTAACATGTACTATGTGTATGTAACAGCCCAGTTTTCAACTTTCTTGTAAATCAGAAAATATGTACGAGAATTGTTCTAAATTACATGACAATCTTAGAAAATGTTCATCACATATTTACAAGAAATTTCACCACGCCAACTGGTACGGTGAGCTACATAAGGTAGGTAAATATACCTGTATTCAATTTTGACCTGCATTCTTCCCGAGTAATAAGTTTCGATATGTATAGATATTTATAGACGAGACTGTAAAGGCCCATTTGAGTCTTCGAAAACGGATAGCAAAATTGCGTTTTATCCACAAGAGTGCAAAGTAATTTCATAGAAATTTTAACTTGACGAAGATAATTATATATATAACCATTATGAAATAGGTCAATGGTGCCCCTGACATGCGTAGAAATAATTACAAGTTTGTTCTAATAAATTGTTATAGGTTACTGCTATGTTACTATGCAACAAAAACACACGCATGGTAGTGCGCAGGCCAAGTTCCAGCAACAGGCGGCGCACATGCCATGCACTATTTACACGAACCGTTTCGACCCACTTTTGACCCCCTGTAGCTCAGTTCCTATTCCATTTTCAAGACTCGCCAGCGCTACTACACACAGTCCTTCATTCCAGAATACTTCTAAATTTGAACTTGGCAGGTTAATTTAATTATTTGTATAAATAGATTCATTTAATCTTTTAAATAATTACGTACAGCATGAAAACCTGCCAAGATCAAATTTAGAAGTATTCTGAAACGGAGAACTGTGTGTGGTACCGACTCTTGGGAATTTCATACATTCAGAACGCACAAATGCATTGTCACTTCATAGTTCATCCGCCATTAAATTTCACAAACGTCATTTCGGTCACTTAAAAAAAGATAATTAATAAATAATAAGAAATAAAAACAAACAAGCCACCTTTCCAAGATCATTATAAAGTATTCTATCAGGAAAACTTTACATACCCAATAGCCGATATGAACTTGGCCCCCTTTTTAACAGGTATGTTTTTGGTGGGTAGCACGCCGCCCTTACACCTGTGAGTTTTACCGCTTACGTAAGCGACTTATGTAAAACTTTCAAATGGTGGTTTTTGTATATGCAACTTACGGTAAGTTTTAACTTGGTACTTTCGTAAGCTGAAAACTTTTAAGTGAGATGAGTACGAGTTTGCTTACGGAAGCGACTCACAGTTTATCGAAATAAATTGATAAGTTTTGGCCTTACGAACAAGGCGGTCGTTTTTTTTTTTTCATTTCAACTTTGCTTGCTTGGAACAATGTAGACTTTTAGTAAGTTGAAAACCACAAAACTTCCGTAAGCGAAACTTACGATAAGTTTTTCATAGGTGTAAATGGAACCATCAGTCGCTTACCAAAGATTTACGTAAGTAACTTACATGTGTAAAGGCGGCCTAAATGAAATCATCAATTTATTTATAATTTATGGTGCAAAATCATCATTTATACACAGGTAAATTCTATCAGCCAGCAGACATCAAGTTAAAATTTTGTATGAAATTACTTTGCACTCTTGTGGATAAAACGCAATTTTGCTATCTGTTTTCGAAGACTCAAATGGGCCTTTACAGTCTCGTCTATAAATATCTATACATATCGAAACATTACTTGGGAAGAATGCAGGTCAAAATTGAATACAGGTATATTTACCTACCTTATGTAGCTCACCGTACCAGTTGACGTGGTGAAATTTCTTGTAACTATGTGATGAACATTTTCTAAAATTGTCGTTTAATTTAGAACAACTCTCGTCCATATTTTCTGATTTACAAGAAAGTTGAAAACTGGACTGTTACACAGTGAAATAGATAGCGCCCGCCAGAAAGTATGCTTGCTAGCGATGACATATAAATCATTGTTTTCTTGTGAATACGCGTAGTTATTTTTTTTTAAGTATCGGACCGCTTAGTGCAATTCTCGTACATTTTTTCTAATTCATAAAAAAGCTGAAAACTGGACTGTTACACAGTGAAATAGATAGCGCCCGCCAGAAAGTTTGCTTCCTAGCGGTGACATATAAATCATTGTTTTCTTGTAAATACGCGTAGTTATTTTTATTTTAAGTATTGGACAGCTTCGTACTATTCTCGTACATTTTTCCTGATTCATAAAAAAGCTGAAAACTGGACTGTTACACATTGAAATAGATAGCGCCCGCCAGAAAGTCTGCTTCCTAGCGGTGACATATAAATCATTGTTTTCTTGTAAATATGCGTACTTATTTTATTTTAAAGTATCGGACAGCTTAGTACAATTCTCGTACATTTTTTCTGATTCATAAAAAAGCTGAAAACTGGACTGTTACATAGTGAAATAGATAGCGCCCGCCAGAAAGTATGCTCTCTGGCGGTGACATATTGATCATTGTTTTCTTGTAAATGCGTGTAGCACTATTTTTTTTAATTAGCGTACAATTTAGAACAATTTTCGTACATTTTTTTGATGTAGCTTTGGATTCCATACGATACCATGTCACCGCTAGAAAGTATGACACGGCAGGGTCACTACCGACTGCGCCAGACCGGTCGTCAATATCGGATTCGCCTTTAGCCGACCAAATATCGCTGGTTAGTATGAACATGTGTATAGTTCTTCCGGTCGGCTAAGGCAAAAAAGCCATAACAATAATCCTTTTATTTGTTTGTGTTATTTTATTTGTTGTATTTTAGTATGGGCTCAAGGTTTGAAATAAATGATTTGTTTTTTTATTATAAACTAATAAAAACGGAGTTATTAATTGTTTTGTTCTATTTGATGAGAAAATAGCATGGAGTGTATTTATTTTAGTAAATGAAACACATAATTATCAATCATACAATATGTATTTAATATAAGATACAGTACTTGTGACAGGTGGTCAAACCATAGTATTTAAAATTCTTATAAATCACTACATTGAACAAACTTCAGGGTTCGAAATTAAATTAACATTCACTATTATTATGCCCAAAAATGTGATAAATAAATTGAGGTAGATTACCCATCAACTCGGGGTCAAAATTATAAAATAAATGTCGGATTCACCTTACAGGGGTAAGCAAATAAAGACACGTTAGACATTATACTATATAATTAAAATATCTACAAATTGAATATAAGTAGTGCACACTATTCGGGATACAGGGTTCCTCATATAGTTACTATTGTATTCTCGTCAAACATTTACAATAAAGGAGAACATTCATATAATAAACGCATTTAATATAGGAAACAAGACAATCGCCCACCGCCTCCGCGTCCGCGAACCACATTACAGTCTAACGCAGTAATAACAATACTATACTATTTACATTCTACTCGCTCAATAAGCATCTGTCAACACATTTGGTTAGTGGGCCTCGCTGTCGCCTCGTAGCTCGGAGCTCGGAGCCTCTGCCCCGGGGCTCGTACCGCGTCCATGTCCCGCGTAAACCATCCGTCCCTTCCTCACATACACAAGTAACTACTCCGATCGTAAGAGACGGATGCTTCACTCGACATGAATGCAATCGTGCTTATTGGTCTGCAAGCTGTAATATGCTTCACAACATCCCATACTAACACGGAGCACTAACTTTACCATCAGATTTGTCCGTAAAATAAACAGGCAGTGATATTGTTCACCGGTCAAATACAATTATGAACACAGTCGTAAGTCACCGAAAATAAGTTTTATAAAAAACGTTACATTCGGGGTTTAATACAAAAGAGTCTAGAAAACATCTTGGACTAAATGCTATTACTATTCTGGTGGCAGTGGTAAAAATATAATCTTTCCTCACTTACGAATATATCATATCAATGTATTTTTTTTCGATATAATTTAGTCCCTCGCCGCAGACAAGTTTTCTCAAAATATTTCTCTGTCTAACGAGTCGAATCTCTAACTCTAATCTAGGGGAGCTAGTTTTAATTAATCCGGATATTAAATATTAATTTAACTTTCACATACTTACTCCCACTTGCGTAAACGCCAATCCTTACATACACCGTATTTAAACATTACGAGATGTGGATTGACGAATGATGACGCCCTAAATGTAGCAAAATTAAATTTGTACTTAAGCGTTTTCCTAGGCCACATACTTTTGGAGAATTTTGCCGATAACTGCGTTCATTCCTCGCTCGGTCTTGAGTTCAGTTAATTTCACTGCCATTCTTACTTGAGATCAAATATACAAGTCCATACTGTTAATCGGTTAAAACAAAAAACTAATTTTGTCTTTTTAATTTTGGTGTCGAATTTCACTAAAAAAATTAAATTACAATTTAAAAAAGCGAGCCAATAAAATATGGCACTACGATCAGTGCTGGAAATAATTATGCTAAATTTTAAAATTGAATAAAAAATAATCAGTACATTGGAACGCTCCAAAAAAAGTCTAATCGGTTTAAGGGTAGCATACGATTCTATAGACACACCGACAATCAGGCACCAACTTGACTAATAGAGAAATTTTCCTATTAAACCTCATTCGGGCTCGAGCGCCTCCCGCATCACCTACCCACTCGCGGAGGACATGACGCCAGGCGACATACTAGGCGACTAATGTCTCACGTCGGTCGGTATCGCACGACGGAAGTTGTAAGCAACATCAGACGAAGTCGTGCGACTTCACGAAACTTCGCTCGACATACCTACTGGCGACATCGACATGTGAATATGACCACACCATACGTCGGGCGAAGTCTTGCAACGTCGCGCCACATCATTCGACGTCACAGGCAACAAGTGCATCGAGATATTGAAGCCTAGTATCCCTGACTTTATACTCCTAGACCCTACTGTGGGTCAAACGAGTCAGTGTCTAGCTCAACAAGTGCCGTTCAGTCGCAGCAACGCCCAGGCTCCTACTTACGTACTTACGCTAGGACCGTCTCACACTCATACCGCATGTAGATCGGAATACGATGGTGTTTATTTATTGTTTCGTTTAACATTCAAGTTACACCATACAAGTATACGCACACAATTCACCCTAACTTAACAACTAGAGGCACTAACTAAAAATACTAGCGAGATCGTGTGAGCACAGAACACAATTTTCATTCACTTGTAAATGTAAACCTTACGGCTAAAAAGGCAGTTCTGACAACTTCTGTATAGTAACATCCAAAAGTTTAACATCTAAATTCAGCTATGGACAATATGTCAAAATCAATGGCTAGTAGGTTTGATAACTGACTAATTATTGCATTTCGTAGTTTTCTGACCGTTCGTGTATATTACAAGTTTGTTCGCGTGAAAAATGCCATACAATAACTAAACTATTCGATTTACGAATAATGGAACACAAATATTGCTTTCATATATTGGATCAATATTGAGGATGCATTCAAGTATGGATATTAGGGCAGCAGCATAAGAACTAATACTTCCTTTGCATTGAAGACAAATACCATGAATATGTATTAGAAATACAATCGGTACTTGTGACCGAAAAATCCATAATCAGAATTTTGCGAGAAAATTCAACAATGTAAATATTGAGTAGATTTGCTCTTATGCTACCGGTATGAACGATACAAAAGGTAAATGAGGAATTTCTCAGTAAAGTAGCTTGATGGGAGTCAACTCGGGCTAAATTCAAAGACTTGAGGCTTTCAAGACGAATTGACAAATTTCAAATTGACGACATTAACCCTATCTTACTACTTTACTTTATTATTGTATGTTGTTCAGTAAAAGATTAAATCGCTAATATCGATGCATCTCAATACAGAATTTGTAGTCATTATTATGGAAATTACAATTTGATAATGAACTCTACTCACTTAATTAAGGCTGGTTTTCTATCATTAAAGAACGCACATATACATGTTCGATAAATCCATTGCTGAAAATGGCCGACCAAGAGGAAGGTTTGGGTGAAATTATTATTATAACTTCGTTTAAGAATTTAAGACTCAAGTTACTCATTCTTTTTTAATTACGTACGGTATTATATTTGAAAGCAAGTCATAGGAATTTGTTCGACAAATTACCAAAATTTGGACTCAACAATACGAATAATTAAAATTGATATAAAAGCGTCCCGCAAAGTTAAGCATGTTGAGTACAAACGTATGCGATAGAGCGTTAGAAACTTTTTTCTACAAATCTTGCAGTTTTCCACGAAAGTAGACACAAGAACGGGAAGACACCTTCCTATCGGCAGCGCCAGACTCACTAATGGATCGAACTTGAATGTGAACGCATTGAACACCGGTCGATATTCTATAAGTATCTTATCACAAAACGATTATTGCTAACAGTACTCGTGGCTGCCGATACGGCAGGATACAATTACATTTAACACAACATTGGCAGTGTCGTTTTGATCGGTCGCGGTCATATTACTATTTCGTCACGTCATTCATTAATCAACATAAAACGATTTCATTCGCTAGGAATCGAAACAATATAAACCGCGACATAGAATCCTAACATTACGTAGACAGTTGTCGATTTCGTAAAGCGTTATCGGAAATCGCCCCGGCCGATTAGAACACAACGATGGACAGTAAAACACGTCCAATAATTGAACTCTACCCTAACAACTAACTGCGGGTCTGATATGAAAACGGATTAAAGTGAACACTTGCGCGGGTGTCACAGCGATGAGAATGCGCTCGCCGCTGCGGCGAGGGAGTGAGATGCACTTGTGGAGCGCCGTCCCGCTCTCGCGCCGGAGCGCCGCGCACCCGCACCGCACGTCGTGGTCCCGGCCGGCGCCGGCGGAGGCGCACTCGCCGGGCACTCGGCACGCTCGGCGAACGCGGGGCTCGCGGGCACAGCGAAGCGAACTCAAATATATTCCTAGACAAACGAACTCCCTCCTATCCTAATATGTACACGTCGGCAGTGATACGTGCGCTGGTCGCTCTTATTCTACTTACGTTATAAAATATTCAGACTACTCCCGTCGGAACGACCTTTAACCTAAATCGCCTACGTCGCGTCCGACGCTCCGAACCGAGCTCCGCACGCGACCTATACACTTCGAGCTAAATATTTACACGTCCGTCCGTCCTGCCGTTCAATATCGTTATAAAAAGCAAGCATCAGTCTTGTGAATAAAATTTACCTCCGCTATCGACCCTACGTCTAAAACCGCGGACCGACGAATCTTTGGCGCGAAAATTCCCGACGCGCCCGCCGGGCGGAGCGGGCGGGCTCCTAGCGGGCTAACGAACTACTTACGCTCTCGCGAACGGAGCGAGAGGGGTCCGCGCGACGCGGTCGACTTCTTCGTTCCGGAGCGCTAAAATTAAACACTAATATACCATAGAATCGAGTCTCGGAACCGTCTTCGGCTCGCCGACGGTGAGCGGTCGGCTCGGGCGCCTGCCGCCTACCGGCCGCAGGGCCAGAAGGCGTTGCCGCCGTACTTGCGGCCCTGCTTGCGCTTGGCGGCGCCGCCAGGCGCGGCGCGCGCGGGCTCGGCGGGGAGGTGGAGCGGCGCGTCGAGGGCGCCGCAGTCGTCCTTCTTCCTCAGCAGGTCGGAGAGCAGGCGCGAGGAGGCGCACGTGCGTGTCGGCGGCGGCGGCGGCGCGGCGGGGCGGCGGTAGGAGGCGCAGTACTGCTCGTAGAGCTGCACCTTGGTGTGCGCGGGCAGCGCCGCGATCTCCACGCGCTTGATGCGCCGCACCTCCTTCTCGGGCACCCACTCGTCCTCGAGCCTGCAAACGACAGTTCGTTATATCTCCGGACCGTCCGGTGCCACACCGAGGCGCAGCTGCAAACACAAAATTCGTACAAAAAGTCGAACGCCGATCGAAGCGTCGAAGTTAGAAATTACGCATCGGATCCGGCGCGGAATGAACGGATCGTTCGCTTGGATGTCTTTTAAACCGAACGCGAGATGTCGGTTCGGGTATTGTGGTTGCAGCGTTGTGGGTTGCGTTCCGAGCTTTAACATAACCGACGAGCATGCAATCTATGTAAGCGGAAGTGAAAATAAAATCTACCTCGAAGATGATAGCGTTTAAACTAAATTTTATTAGAAAATGTTAATGCGTTGAACGAATATCACATAAACGAACGGTCTCAGCTTTGAGCTACGTAAAAAGGAATGGCAACCCATCCTAGTTACTAGCAAAAACTTTATATTGACATGGTATTTTACTTGAGTGCTTAAATAAAATACTGCTGTATTAGAAGACGGTAATTCTCAGTCGTCTGATCCATATTCTAATTGCCGCGACGCTTCTATCTTCAGTGGAATTTGAATTCTGATAAATTAGAATTAGAAGTTAGAACTGAAATTCCACTGAAAACAAATGAGTCGCGGTAATTAGAATTCGCCCTTACCTACGTCTTGAGAATGACCGAAGACATTAGATAGTGAAATGCATTCAGATAAAGAGTGTCAACTAGGCACAAGTGTCACAATTTATTACGTCAGTTTATATGCTAGCAACTTTCTGTACGTTCTGAAGTCCCGTGTGGCACTTTTAGGAGGCAACAGAGAGCATGCCAAGCATATGAGGACCAATGCATGTGATGATTGTGCCAATCGGGAATTTATGCGACCAATGTATTTAATAAATTCTGACGCGCTCATCCAATTTCATCCCAGTTTCTCCACCACGTGAAAAGTATCTGGGACAATATGTGACAAAGTCAGAAATATGTTTTGAAGACCATTTCATTTGTAAAGCTTGTAATTTGAGGATTTTTATTGAAGAAATATTCGAATGTTCTGGGATTTTGATTAAATGCACATGGTCCTCGCTTAAAACTATCTAAAGCGCTAAATGTGGTTACAGTGCGTAGCAACTTAAAAAATGAGAAAATACCTTAAAGATCTTGGTTCATGAACAGGATGATTTTTTAAGGCAAATGATGAACTGGTGATATGACAACAGTATGCAACATGGAAAACGATAACAATAGGGAAGATAAGTGAAAATGGTCGTCTAAGGCCCACCTGGATTACCTGACACACACACACAATTTATAGACAAAACTCGAAACTGTCTGCTGGAGAGTAGATTAAAAAATACATTAATAAATTAATGTACAGTTTAATACTAATCGTAAAGCACATTTAGGAGTCCAGTTCACATATTTTTAATGTGTTGATGAAATTCTTGTTAAGTCTCTTAAGATAGCAGCTCGGTTATTCTGGTAGACGGAAACATATCCATGAGCCTGACTTTTCTTTGTGGTTAGTAAATTATTCCAGATTAGGTTAAACAGCGGGACACACGTTTTATATAAACGTATTTCAGTTGCAAAACATTGATTGCACCTGAGGCAAGGTCGTATTATGTGTAATCAGCTGTTACTGCGGCGCCAGAGGCCATCCGTTATTGCAATCTTTGGTGCCTAATACTGCATTAGATACGTACAGGCGTCAAATTGTTTAGATTTAATTTCGTTCGGAATTCCTAATATTGAAGAGTATTTGAAAAGTTATTGTGTACATTTTTTTCATCACTTTTATCAGTAGCACTGTTCAATCAGTATTATGTAATGCCAACGTAACGAGATATAGATTTCAAGAGAATTTTTAAGGCCATGAAGTAGGTATAAAAGTGTCTTAACTAAAATTTCCAGCAGATTGAAAACTGGAGAGTAATCGCAGAGGACCGGAATCAGTGGCGACCAGTCGTGTCGGAGGCCATAACACAGTTTGGGTCGCGGCGCCAGAGGAATAGTAGAAAAGAATTTCTGAATTCCCAAAAGGCCAGGATATTTCTCAACCAACTGACGGCACAAGAGATGACGGTCGCTGCGTAACTCGGTTACGATTTTATCTCGTTTCGTCGGCCTCACTTCGAGTTGGTATAAGTACTCGTAGAGTAACCATATATGAGGCGGCCTCACACGTGCTAGCGGCGGTACTCACACGTGCGGCGGGTAGTAGGTGACGAGCGCCTCGCTGCGGCCGGCGGCGCGGCGCGTGGCCACGGCGCGCGCGAGCAGCGCCAGCGTGTGGCGGCCGGCCGGCTCGCGCAGCGGACACGCGCCGCCCAGCCGCCAGCGCACCGTGCGCGCCAGCTGCCACGCCAGCCGCTCCATCACGCCCGAGTCGAAGAAGTCGAACATGCGCGCTGGAACACGACATCGTGCAATCGGTTATGTACGCTACATAGGCATGGGCTAAGTGGAAACGCTCGCTTCCCTTCATTACTTCATATTCGACCACAATATTTGAAACGATAACCGAAACTTGAAAATTTGTACGAGTCCACCGGTTGCCGAGGCGACAATTGATCCCACATTTTCAGCTTAGACGTATATAACTCCGTATAGACAGATAGTCTAAGAAAAAAACGTACCTCAGTACCATACAGAAAAAGGTACGGTGGATATCGAGCTAAGAATATGGACCAAATTGTCAAAACTGAGGTTCAAAAGTTTTAAGCCTGTGTCAAGAGATGGCAGTCTATGCACTGTGATTACATATTTTACTTCGACAGTAACTCTCTATAATACTCGATCCTCTTTGCTTTCAAGTAAATGGTACCACATTGTCGCTTACCATAACGACGACATTTACTCATAAATTTTAAAGAATAACCGGTTAAAGAGTATTTATGCTTAATCAACAATGTCGTACCACAATTTATGCAGATGACTACTTAAAACTCCATTTCATAAAATGATATTGTTAAAAGCTCGGCCACACATGTGCGTTTTAAGAGCTTAGCGTTAGCGGAGCGCAATGATAGCGGATTGTGAGTGGAATGCGCGCCCCGCTAACGCTACGCTATCAAAACGCTTTTATGTGTGGCGAAGGGTTAAATGCAATTTAGCAAATGTAATGTATTTTTGACTGACCTGACCAAGGCTGCCGCCTATACCGCAGCTTCTTGCCATTCCTGCGGATGAGCTTGGGCGCGCTATCGGCGGCCTTCTTGCCGCCGCCGGCGCCGGGCGACACCTCGTTGAAGTGGTTGTTCACGTGCCTCTCGAGTAGTATCTGGAACCACCAACACGGGTGTTACATGGAATACTTTACGTTTTGATCGCAATGGTTTCATGAAGTCACAATGTTAAAGCGTAGGCTTGTAAAATAAGAAATGTCTCAGATCACATGTACTTAATTATCGGCCGAGGTGAAAAAGTAACGCTCTCAAAACGCTCATTTTTGGCGGAGGCTTTAATATACGAGACAAATAGACATTGTGAAAACAATCTACATTTGAAAAAATACAAGGATGGATCATATTCAGGATACAGCGATATGAGTATGAATCTCATGATCCAGTATAGAAATGATAGATGTCTTAGAACTAGTTAGTTCTAAACAATACTTGATTGGTCATCGGGTGCATCATTAGCGCCTCATCGGGGTGCAGGTAGTAAATAATAAAACATTATCGCTCAATAAATACAACAGTGAACAAGTAAGAGGGGATCGACTACTAGACAACTTGGATACAAAAATAAAAATGCTTGTAACCCACATGTTAACTATAATGGAATCTAAAGAGGATATGAATAACGAAAGTATCGATTCGACTAAACGTAATAGCAAAAGTAAACACATTTCATGTTTTTGTATGAATTTTGTTTGTTCATCGATCAGTCTCGAGTAAATATTTGTTGGGCGGTATAAACAATAAAGGAGGTAAAATGTTCTTCGGGTGTAGCGCACCTTCTTCGCTCCTTCCTTGGGGAAAGAAAACAGCACAGCTTTATTCTTGGTTAGTGTAACCCATCTGGTTAGTAACGTCCTAACGTCGAACTCCTCATATCATCATCCAAATGTGACCGACACAACTACTTACATCACAACAATATTAGAAAGTACAATGGAACATTATGAAATATTAAGTGATATAAAATTTTGACGACATAAATAGTTAAAGAAATTGCTTTAAAGTTGTAGTTGCCATGCGTGCCACATGATCAATTAATGATTGAAGCACTAGCAAACGAAACCTTACGATAGGGGAACAAGTTTACGAACTTATAAACACCAGCTTAGAAGCTGAGCTAACGACAATTTCATACAGGAATACACTAAACAAAACGAGGAGCGATCCTGATTGGATCTAATGATTCGATGTGATTTGAAGAGGATTGAGATGAAATTAGGTAGAAGGAAAAGAAGATATGACGACGACATAGGTGCTATCTTTTTTCAAGTCATAGGTCCGCGTGCAAAAATCCGCAGCATGATTTAATAATTTTGTTTACAATAACAAGACAACGCATTATGATAAAAATAAACTGCTTTAGGTGGGTCCGTGAAGACGGGCCTAAAACTGAACAAAGAAGCGCCCAAATTCAAGACCAACGAAACAAACCTTCAGAACGACAAGACAATAACACATACCGGGCGCAGCGATGAGTACGGTTATTGCAGTACCGTTTTGGCGATCTACATCCTTCGCGCCTAGAATTTTGAGCAAATTCAGGACTAAAAACACATCAAACCTTCAGAACGGCAAGGCAATATCACATACGGACGCAGCGATGAGTATGGTTATTGTGGTACCGTTTTGGCGATCCTTGGTGAGAGATTTTTGGTGATGGTGACAAATGGCCTATAGTGGTTGGGTTTTGAGTGGGAACGTAATTGTACCTGCGTGGAGAACCTGCGGCCGCAGCCGTCGACGATGCACTTGAAGGGCTTGTTGCCGCCGTGCGACATGGCGTGCCGCTCCAGCCACAGCCGCGAGCAGGACGGCTTGCCGCGCACCTTGCACCGCTCCCATTGGCATACGTAGTTCTCCTTCCCCGCTTGCGGTTCTACGTGGATCGACTGGAAGTAAACATTTAAATCGTAAATTTTTCTGAAACTAAATCTACTAAGGTGTTCGTGTGCTACTCTGCAGCGGCGCCACCTTAATGAAATTCAACTAATTATATGTTAAAATGATGTTCGTAAGACGTACAGTATGTACGCGTAATGTTATGACTGTACCTATAGCGGGAAATGAAATAATGGGCTTTTATTGTGGCGCCGCTGCAGAGCATGCTCTGCAGCGGCGCCACTCAGTTCTCATAGATAGAAATTACATCATCTACTTTTTCTTATGGAAATTGATGTACCAATGCTGTTTATTATGTACGTATGGAAAAAATCACTATAACTTAGTAAATTTATGTACTTTCAGTAATTCCGCATTCCGCCTGAACGGTATGAGATAGTATGTAAGGAGGTGTACCTACGGGTAAGCGAGAGGGAGATATATTCCTTCCCGCGCTTCCGCGCTCGGCGCGATTTGCTCTGGGTTTCAATAATTATTATTAAATTTATGCCCCTGTTGTACACTCTGCTTTTCACTTCGATTGCGAGGAATTAATTATATTTTTCTCGGCAATTTACACCACGAAATTGTCTTAAAGCGAAAGAACATAATACATAACCAACTCCCGCCAACTTTTTTTTCAACATGTAATCAGAGTTTCAGACGCTTGGTTTTTTGCCAAGTCAAAAATTTTTTTAACGATAAGTAATCGAATCCTATTTTATTTGATTTACTGAATTTAATGACAGAAAATACGGAATTCTAATAAATTGTAGCAAAAATAAAATTGTGCAATATGTTTTAACTGTTTGTCTCTTGAGACCGATTTCCTTAGTCTTAAAATAGTCTTAACAGACAGTCTTAAAATTCATAACTTGATAAAATCATAATCAGTACAGAAATCAGATCGAGTGCACGGATTTCCATACAATTTCGCGACTGTCCACACACACTCTTGTTTTTTATGATTATGAATTTTAAGACTGTCTGTTGCCGGCCTTAGAAGAAAATTTAACACGCTTCATTATCAGTTTAATATGTAACTATTTACACAACAAAACAAATTAGAATAAACTACATATTTCGTGACACTAACCATAATATAAGTAGGTACGTATATAGTTAATTGCTAAAACAATTTGAAAACTGTATTTTAAATAATTTCACAGTGCTTTCCCGCTACAGTAAACTTTTTTTAATATTTTTATTAAACTGTAGGGACCAAGGTAATATGAAGAACACAGCCAAGTAAACGCAACGTATTTAACCAGTCACTTAATTGTTAGATGAAAAAGTTGTATTTTAATTTTTTTTAAACGAAGTATTAATTATGTATAACAAATAAATTTCGTTTTCACTTCTCATGCTTGAAAAGTGCACCTTTATGTAGTTTAGTTATAAAAAGGACTTGTAGTCTCATGTAAACGTTTTGGTGTTAAACTGTAAGTTTATATTGAAATTAAATAAATGAAATGAAATGTAGTGCGAAGAAGACATAAAATCGCATTTTATGTTCTAGAGCATAAAGTACAATTTTCTTCTAAGGCCGGCAACAGACAGTCTTAAAATTCATAATCTTAAAAAAAAGAGTGTGTGTGTGGAGAGTCGCGAAATTGTATGGAACTCCGTGCACTCGATCTGATTTTTGTACTGATTATGATTTTATCAAATTATGAGTTTTAAGACTGTCTGTTGCCGGCCTAAGACTAAGGAAATCGGTCTCAAGAGACAAACAGTTAAAAAATATTGCACAATTTTACTTTTGCTACAATTTATTAGAATTCCGTATTTTCTTTCATTAAATTTAGTAAATCAAATAAAATAAGATTCGATTACTTATCGTTAAAAAAATTTTTGACTTGGCAAAAAACCAAGCGTCTGAAACTCTGATTACATGTTGAAAAAAAAAGTTGGCGGGAGTTGGTTATGTATTATGTTCTTTCGCTTTACGATAATTTCGTGGTGTAAATTGCCGAGAAAAATATAATTAATTCCTCGCAATCGAAGTGAAAAGCAGAGTGTACAACAGGGGCATAAATTTAATAATAATTATTGAAACCCAGAGCAAATCGCGCCGAGCGCGGAAGCGCGGGAAGGAATATATCTCCCTCTCGCTTACCCGTAGGTACACCTCCTTACATACTATCTCATACCGTTCAGGTGGAATGCGGAATTACTGAAAGTACATAAATTTACTAAGCTATAGTGATTTTTTCCATAAGTACATAATAAACAGCATTGGTACATCAATTTCCATAAGAAAAAAGTAGATGATGTAATTTCTATCTATGAGAACTGAGTAGCGCCGCTGCAGAGCATACTCTGCAGCGGCGCCACAATAAAAGCCCATTATTTCATTTCCCGCTATAGGTACAGTCATAACATTACACGTACATACTGTACGTCTTACGAACATCATTTTAACATATAATTAGTTGAATTTCATTAAGGTGGCGCCGCTGCAGAGTAGCACACAGGTGTTCTAGACTTTGCTGTTTATGGTAATTTGGGATTATGCAATCGTCAAAAATGTCACAATTACAATGTACTAAAATTGATTTAAAGATTTAAAAATATGGATAATTTAAATAAAGTTATGTTCTTTTAATTTAGATTAACCAAAATTTTCTAAATACAGGTAAAAAGTATTTACATAACTCACCTGTAAATGTTCTAAGAGATCAGTGTCGCTTTCAAACTCCTGCTTGCAGTTCTCCCACAGGCACACGGTGACAGAGCCCGAGGTATCGGTGCTGGATGTCCGCTTGTCGTTGCTCGCCTTGATCGGCTTCCGCGGTGGAAAGCGCAACGTTTTCGGCTGCTTCAGGATTGGGCTTTTCTGACTACTCTGCGCTTCTACGGAACTAATGCTAATACTTAAAGATAGAGACGAATCGTCGTCACATTCTTTACTCGTCTGCGAGTCACTAGGCGAATCTATTGACTTGTCGGATCCTGTACCTATTCCCGATTCGGAAGACTCCGTGGTAGTGCTACAGAAATTCGATTCTATCACAGTGCTTTGAATGTTAGATGAAACATCCTTTAGGACAGTAATTTGTGTGAAGATAGTATTTTCTCTCTTAGCGACTTCTTCGACTTTTCTCAAGTCCGTCATCGAGCTGTCTTTCCATTTCTCCGCTTCATCACGGTCCAACTGGTCGTCGTTCGTCTTTTCTGAGCAATAATCATCTACTTTAGATGTTAGACTACTAACTTCTGCAAAAGGCCTCAACGTCTTTTTGTTAGAATCTAGTGGGACGATATTATTGTTGAAAGTCTTGGAGAGCCAAGGAAAATCACACTTTGGTATGAGTACCTCGCTTTGTTCTGGTTCTTTAACTGTGCTGCTCGGTGGATCCGTTCCCTGTATTGGATTGTCAGGTGGTTTGACAGGTGCTATGGGAATACTCCTCGAGTGTAAGGTAGGAGTAGTGAAGTTGGCCACCATAGGCGGCGGTTGGTGCACTATCGTGTTAGAACATGAAGTCTGAGGTGATGGTGCTGGGTTTGTACTGGCGTAACTCCAAGTCTCTTTAACATTCATATTTGGCACAGAAGTAACTATGAAGCCCGGTTGTGGTACGAGTACCGAGTGGCTAAGGTTAACGGCGTAGTTTGGTTTCGGCTGCACTGTCACGCCCATCGTCGGCATCCCTGTTAGATTTTTATTTAAAACCGAAACACCAGACTGACTGGTCGAAGGCATTGTTGGTTTGTTTACATTTGCATATGGTGGTGTCATTGTGTTCCCGAGTTTTAGTAAAGTTCCATTAATTAAAATTTGAGCCTGTTGGTTTTGTAAAGGGTCGTGCCTTTGCGTTGTTAATTGAGGTGTTTGGGGAAGAACAAAATTTGGCATTTTCGCCATTAAATTAGGTATTTGGACTACGGCGCCGTTAAGATTTTGCATTATCGGAAACACAAACTTCGTTGGGCTCTGCACGTTCACGTTGGTCCTGTTGTAAGGATTCATATTATTTGGTTGATGATTGGTTAACGTTTGTGCTGGAAGTCCATTATGTGGTATCCTTAAGGCGGTGAGCATTACGTTCTGTGGTACAGCAACAAATGGGCCCAAATTAGTGGAAGTTACGGTACCATTACACTGCTGAGGAATATTTATTTGGTGGCAATTTTGAAAATTGGTGACAGGCACGTTAAGATTACCCATATTGCCGTTCATAGTCATCGGAACTTGTCGAACACCATTTGGAACGTTGATCTTTGGCGTGGAGTTAGTTTCTTCCGGCACTACCGAGCTGCTTGGCACAGAGTTAACGCAATTGTTTTGTTTCTGTAGCTGAACTTGTTGCTTGAGATTGTTTGCTTTAGACCATGTCAGGTTCTTGCTGTTGGCTATACAAGCCGATGACTTTCTATTAGTACGTTTAGCAGGTTGAGCAGTCTTCCTTTGTGCTTCCTTCTTTGTGGTCGGGCTAGTCGTTACCGGATTTAAACTTAAGTTATTTGAACCGCAAGTGACACCATTCATCCTGCTATCCAATTTTGTTGTTGAACTAACAACTCCATTCATCTTCGCCGTATCGGGTTTAAGGTTTAATAACTTTCTATGTTTCATTGTTGTAGAACTAACTCTAAGACCAACTAATTCGTTAGATGCTGGGATCGGAACTTTACGTTTGGTCAAGTCAGCATTTTGTTTTTTATAGTTAGCAACCCCATTGGCGGATGGGTCAAAGTTTTGCTTTTTGCCGTCGACGAACCCATTCAGGTGACCATTTGACTTCTCTTTGGTAGATGACTCTGGCCCGTGCCTCACTTCCATAAACCCGTTCATGGTAGTGTGAACTTTATCATTGTCTTTAGGTTTACTGTAATCTATCAACCCGTTTCCGCCCGGATTCGTCGTTTTAGGTGGTCCCGACTTTTTCGTAGTGTCAATGACGCCGTTAATCCCGTTCAAGGGTTTTTGCGCTTCGGCTGCATTCTGTTTACTGACGTCGAGTAAAACTTTAGGGCTGAGCGTGTATGACAAGTAGGAGATGTACTTCTCCAGGTCGTGCGTGACGCCGTTTTTGGGGAGGCACTTTTTCTTGGCGTCTTCGTTGTTGAGAGTGGAGGAGTCCCTCTTGAGACCATTCTGGGGTTTCATCTTGTGGCTGAAGAACTCGGTGATGCGGCGGTGGTGTTCCGCGGTGCGCTGGGCCTGGTTGGAGCGGCGGACGGGCGCTTGGGCCGGCAGGCGGCGCGGGCCCGGCGCCGGCTCGCTGACCCAGGGCGGCATGCGCGCGCCCGCGGTCTCCTCGGCGCCGCACGACTCGGGGCTGCGCGGGGACGCCGGCTCGGTGATGTCGCTTCCGCCGCTACCGCTCTCCGATGGACTCAACACAGCCACGCCACTGGAAACAAAACAAATAAAAACATCAATAACCGCTCAACGGAATTCAGTACACAATTTAAGTTAAAACAAAATGGGAACGACAGATGAGATTCGTTGCACTATTTAAAAGTTTTATTTTGTACAGGTTGCTCTCGTTCTTATTATTATATGAAAGGCTTAACAAATACATATTTACATGAACATAAAAGGCTTAGGTAAGACCGGAATTTAAGAGATGACACAAATCCTTTTTACTAAAATAACCCCACCTGAAGAAATTAAGCTTGTGGATCTGGTTTACGTTTTGTTCAATCCAGGTGAAATAAATGTAAATGGCTAATAGATAAGAAACAATAACATGTAAGCGACACCGGTTCTGTAAACGAGTCGAGACGTATATTCCGAGCTTGTAATTCATATCAACAAGTCCGAGGTTAAATGGCAATCAGCTGTTGAATGGGTGCGATTGATCGTATGGGAGGACGCGGGAGGGACGCTAGGCGGCGACTCGCTCGTCGCGAGCGAAGGTGCAATGCCCTGCCGACCAGTGCAGTGACGCAACGCCGCGCTGCACTGACCGCCCGACACACAGTATTATTTTTGGCCGCGTAACATTCATCGCACGTAGACTTAAGAGCGCTATGACAAAAAAAGGCGATATATTGTAAAATGCACAATATTTATCGACAAAATTGTACACTTTACTCATACTAAAAGACAGTGAAAGTACTTGTTTCAGTTAGAACATCTTATTAACTGTCGGTTAAATAAAAAACATATGAAAAAAAAAGCTTTTTCAATTAGTAATGATTGTTTTTCTGATGCTCGTTTAGGAAAAACCGCGTGAAGCACAGAATTCGGAGCTCTTATTATGTACAATTTGATAAGATCACTCTCATAAATGAGGTAAATTTAAGTTCCAAATATCTTGTACTTAAGGCCCATTAAACAATATTTATCATTTAATCCTTTGAAATTGAGAAATTGAAAGTAAAACGAACTCAATTTTGTCTTGAAAATACATCGAAACAAGTGATCATTTCTCCGAAAATCTACATGTTATCGAAGTTATTTTAGTATATAAATAATCTGCACAATGTGCTTAAACTGCTGTTATCCATTTGTCGTTATAATATTTTATCATGATTTTTTGCCAATTTTTTGAAAACTAGCCTTCCTGTCGCTATTTTACCGGCGACGGACGCCTGCGATTTCAGTGCCGCGCCGGAGCTCGAGCAGGTAAGACGTATGTCGCTTTGGTCTCCGAGTTTTCATCGCAAACGTCGAGAATATTTATTGTTGTGTGGGTCGGACGCCTTGTTTCTACACGGGCTATCCTCGCATTGTGTGTGTGTGTAAACAGCGACCAACGAATTTGATCCTAGACCCGTAAATATTTGCTTTTGTAATACTTTGTTATGTTTGAATGTTAAAGTATTACAACGTTGTGATAATAAAAATGTGAAAATTACAATACGGTCAAGATGATAAGACACATCAAGATGGTACTCGGGATCTGATGATGGAGCCAGAAGGTGGTCACCAGTACCAGTGAACCATGTAAGTAAACGACTTCGTGTTTAGGCTCGTTGGGTTCGTCTCAACAAGACCTTTGACAAGAGGTGGTACTCAGGGTCTGATGATGGAGCCAGATGGTGGTCACCAGTACCAATGAACCATATAACTAAACCCAGAGATGGGGAAATCGTAATCGATTCCGGATTACACGATTACTTGATTTTACTTTGTAATCTGACACTACTGGGTGTCAGATTACTTGTAATGTAATCAAGTGAAACGGTAAATTACCATTACATGTAAAGGAATCACTAATCATCTATACAATCATTACTATTACCAATAATTCGGAATCATAGTCGATTCAAAATAACTGAAATTATTGACTTGATTACTTTCAGATTACGAATATGTAGTACCTCAGATGACTGTCACTTTGACACAAAAGTCATCATGGGTGTCGTAAAATAGGTTTTAGGGGGTGCTGATTCCAAAATTAATGACCAATGTGGAATCTGACATTGCTGACTGTCACTTTGACACAAAAGTCGTCATGGGTGTCGTAAAATATGTTTTAGGGGTGCTGATTCCAAAATTAATGACCAATGTTCAATCTGACATTGCTGACTGTCACTCTGACACAAAAGTCGTCATGGGTGTCGTAAAATAGGTTTTAGGGGGTGCTGATTCCAAAATTAATGACCAATTTGGAATCTGACATTGCTGACTGTCACTTTGACACAAAAGTCGTCATGGGTGTCGTAAAATAGGTTTTAGGGGGTGCTGATTCCAAAATTAATGACCAATGTTCAATCTGACATTTCTGACTGTCACTTTGACACAAAAGTCGTCATGGGTGTCGTAAAATAGGTTTTAGGGGTGCTGATTCCAAAATTAGTGACCAATGTGGAATCTGACATTGCTGACTGTCACTTTGACACAAAAGTCGTCATGGGTGTCGTAAAATAGGTTTTAGGGGGTGCTGATTCCAAAATTAATGACCAATGTTCAATCTGACATTGCTGACTGTCACTCTGACACAAAAGTCGTCATGGGTGTCGTAAAATAGGTTTTAGGGGGTGCTGATTACAAAATGAATGACCAATTTGGAATCTGACATTGCTGACTGTCACTTTGACACAAAAGTCGTCATGGGTGTCGTAAAATAGGTTTTAGGGGGTGCTGATTCCAAATTTAATGACCAATATGGAATCTGACATTGCTGACTGTCACTTTGACACAAAAGTCGTCATGGGTGTCGTAAAATAGGTTTTAGGAGGTGCTGATTCCAAAATTAATGACCAATGTTCAATCTGACATTGCTGACTGTCACTCTGACACAAAAGTCGTCATGGGTGTCGTAAAATAGGTTTTAGGGGGTGCTGATTCCAAAATTAATGACCAATTTGGAATCTGACATTGCTGACTGTCACTTTGACACAAAAGTCGTCATGGGTGTCGTAAAATAGGTTTTAGGGGGTGCTGATTCCAAAACTAATGACCAATGTTCAATCTGACATTGCTGACTGTCACTCTGACACAAAAGTCGTCATGGGTGTCGTAAAATAGGTTTTAGGGGTGCTGATTCCAAAATTAATGACCAATGTTCAATCTGACATTTCTGACTGTCACTTTGACACAAAAGTCGTCATGGGTGTCGTAAAATAGGTTTTAGGGGTGCTGATTCCAAAATTAGTGACCAATTTGGAATCTGACATTGCTGACTGTCACTTTGACACAAAAGTCGTCATGGGTGTCGTCAAATAGGTATCCGGAGGTGTTTGAAAACTAATGACCAATTTGGAATCTGACACTGTTGACTGTCACTTTGACACAAAAGTGATCATGGGTGTCTTCAAATAGGTTTTCATGGGTACTGATCTCAATATTAATGATCAATTTGGAATCTGACATTGCTGACTGTCACTTTGACATAAAAGTCGTTATGGGTGTCGTCAAATAGGTTTCCAGGGGTACTGTGCAATGTCAGGTTCCAAATCGGTCATTACTTTTTAAATCATTTCATTAATTTTGGAATCAGTACCCCTAAAAACTATTTGACTACACCCATGATTCCTTTTGTGTCAAAATGACAATTAGCACTGTGAGATTCCAAAATAGTCGTTAATTTTGGAATCAGCACCCCCGGAAACCTTTTTGACGACACCCATGACGACTTTTGTGTCAAAGTGACAGTCAGCAATGTTAGATTCCACATTGGTCATTATTTTTGGAATCAGCACCCCCTAAAACCTATTTTACGACACCCATGATGACTTTTGTGTCAAAGTGGCAGTCAGCAATGTTAGATTCCACATTGGTCATTATTTTTGGAATCAGCACCCCCTAAAACCAATTTTACGACACCCATGACGACTCTTGTGTCAAAGTGACAGTCAGCAATGTCAGATTCCACATTGTTCATTAATTTTGGAATCAGCACCCCCGCAAACCTATTTGACGACACCCATGACGACTTTTGTGTCAAAGTGACAGTCAGCAATGTCAGATTCCACATTGGTCATTAATTTTGGAATCAGCACCCCCTAAAACCAATTTTACGACACCCATGACGACTTTTGTGTCAAAATGACAGTCAGCAATGTCAGATTCCACATTGTTCATTAATTTTGGAATCAGCACCCCCGCAAACCTATTTGACGACACCCATGACGACTTTTGTGTCAAAGTGACAGTCAGCAATGTCAGATTCCACATTGGTCATTAATTTTGGAATCAGCACCCCCTTAAACCTATTTTACGACACCCATGATGACTTTTGTGTCAAAGTGACAGTCAGCAATGTCAGATTCCAAATCGGTCATTAATTTTTAAATCAGCACACCCGAAAACCTATACTCGTGGTATATGCACTTGAAATGTGAAAGTGAAAATGCTAGAATGACATGTAAACCACGAAGTTGTATAGTCATATTGTTCATTGGTATTGGTGACCACCATCTGGCTCCATCATCAGACCCTGAGCACCATCTTGAAGTAATTAGAATTGTATTTGTCTTATTTTATCATCATATTAATATATACTTTATATTAATATATACTTTACTCTAATACTTATCATATAACAAAAGCAAATATTTGGGATGGGATCTACTTTTATAATTATTACTTTAATTTTTTAAATAAATTTTAACATAATTGATATTATTTCGCGCTATATTCTCGTATTTTCGTACAAAATAATGTTTATTAGAAACCAAAAGTTTATATCGAGATAGTAGATTGTGGTTGTTATCAAAATTCCATAGAAAGGATCAAGATTGTTTTGTCCATTATTGTAGTGCGAGCGAGTGCTAGAAAGGCGTGCTAAGAAAGGGTCGGCATATTGGGCTCGCGCGGCGGGTAAAATACCTAATTTCGCCCGACGCCGAAATGTTATAACGCTCTTAACGCTTGACGCAAGTATACTGTGACGAATGAACGAATGATTTTACCCTTTTATTCTACCTAGAGAGCGGTAGACGTTAATATTTTATGCTCTCGTGTGAAGCATATCAATCATAATTTTTAACCTGACACATAAGTAACGCTCTTACTCTTGCTGGAAACAGAAAATGTATTAAAATGCCTTTCGTTTCATCCGAATGACATGAGAATGAGTGAGCGTGTTAAAGAAAAGTTTAAAATGGAAGTCTTTTTCCGAATAGGTAACTTGTTTAAAAGTCTTTTGTGGAGGTGAATCTTCAGGTAAAATAGAACAATGTTGACACGTTATTTGGTAGAAGCGGACGGTTTTGAGTCTTACGGGTGGGTTTGTGGGTGCCTGTTTCCTTGAGAATGTGAGATTAGAGGTTCCCACGGAGAAACAGCGGAGGGTGGCGGGGGTGGCGTCTCGAGTCGTCAAGGATTGCACCCTCGCCCTTTGTGAAGCCGCAATGTACACTTATAGCTAGGGCTACGATCCCCTACTCTTGCACTTCGTTGCGAGCTTTGTCGCTAATTGACCCAATTTTTAAGGGCATTATGAAACATGAAATCATGGCTGCGAGATTGTACTTGGATTTAATTAATAAATTGAGCGAAGCTTCTGGCCTTTGTAACATCCAAAATGAACTTACTAAAGAAGCTAAAGTGAAGCAGCAAGTTTCTAAAACAAAACCGAGAAGCTCATTGTTATTTGACTACCAAACTAGCAACTGTAGGCACCTGATAGAACTTTACTAAACATCTCAACAAACATTCCCTCGAGAAACGAAAAGTTACACCAGTCTCGTGTGCATAAAGCATAAATAACGTATTTACCAATTATCAGGCAGCTCAAGACCGACGGCGAAGCAATGACTAACATCGGGGAAACAGTGGCAATAATGAATGGATGCGAGTATGCCATTAGGTTTAAAGCCACATATTATTGCGCTGTATTCAGAAAGAGTGAGCAAGCGACTACGCTAGTAATTAATTCGTGGAAATAACTTCCGTCCGTAGAAATAGGTTATTTTCTTATAACAATTTCAATTCATAAAGTAACGTCACCAAGTTCATATATTTTAACACTAACATTTTTAATCTAATTCTCACAAAGGTTTACGTGAAACGTAGGATTGGGCGAGCAACGGCGACGCGAGCGTAATAACATCGTGAGATTCGTGAGGCTTAAGGCGACGCGGGCGACGCGGCGTATCACTTATTATAAAATAAATATTTAGGACATAAATGGCAATATCATTCGACATTGACACTGATAGACGTAGTACTCCGTTTGACATTGTGGTGTTGTTTTTCTGCGAATGTGCGAAAGCAAAAGTGGGCGGGCGTATGTAGGTGAGGCGCGCAAGGTCGCCGGCGCCGGATTCGGCCGTCGACCCCGTCGCGCCACTTGCCAATGTAACATTGTGCTCGATGTTCAGACGATTGGTTTGGAGATCGCAGTTATTTTCTGTCTTACATGTAAGCCAACCTAACTCTTCAGGGATTCAGCACAAGCGTGTGTGAATTTGTTAGTTACTACAGATGAAAATGGCAAATTCCTATGAAATATATTACAGTGGTTGACATCGTTACGGTAGGTAAGTATATAGTATATACCCTCAGGTTCCTACTCAGGTATACTAGGGACAGTGTTAAAGGATTCTAAAGCGACTTTTTCCTTACTATTTACTATCTAGGCTGATCAGAAACCTATACAATGTTGAATTCAATTCAAGCTAGTAGAAATGTATTTGTATCGTTTTCTGCCTGATACATAGGTGGTCATTTTCAGAATTTGGGACCCAAAATTTGAGTAAATCGTTAACAAAAATTAACTCGCTATCAGTTTTGTGAAGATAATTAAGCATGAAATTTCAATAAAAATATTGTTTTTGTTTTAATTAAGTACATAAACTTTAAGCGATAATCTATAGGTATTCAGAACGTGAAAAAAGTAAATTTTTAGACAGATTATACGTCGTCACAAAACCGACAGCGAGTTAATTTTTAACCCCCGACGCAAAAACGACGGGTGTTATAAGTTTGACGTGTCTATCTGTCTCTATGTGTGTCTGTCTATAGCATCGTTGCTCCTGAACTGATGAATCGATTTAGATTTTTTTTTTGTTTGAAAGCTGAGTTAGTCGGGAATGTTCTTAACCATGTTTCATGAAAATCGATCCATAGTGGATCGGTCGGGGTTTTTTTTTTCAACATTTTAAACTTGTGGTCATTGTTAACAACATGTGGTACAACACATCCACCGAAGTCGATCGTTCATTGCGTCACTTGTTTTATCAAGGGGGACGCACGTTTGACTAAAATTAATACAATTGTGAGTGTATTTAGTAAAACGTCCTACGTTGTCGGTTACCATTAAGGTTAGATTTACTTGTATCTTTATATGAATAAACTGACAAAGCGGCTTTGTAGCAATCGATGAAGTGGGACGTTTTCCCGTGCACTCTCACAATTATTAAAATATAGTCGCGACACAGTTGTAACCAGAAGTAGGAAAAAAAACTGAACTATGTATGCCATGGATTAACCATGACACGTCAGTTGGATGACGTGAGCGATAAGAGCCTCGACTGCGGTATCAAGTATCCTATGGTGTGTCGGTGCATTTCGTCTCGCTCACACTGCTATGTGACAGGTTGGTGCGAGTGAGATGGAGTGGGTTTAGTTGGATATGTAGTCTTGGATTGATAAGTTTCGCGGAACGTAGTAATTGGTGTAGGAAACTACGAGAAAATACTATGCGTTACGCAAGCGCGTTGCACTTGGTTTATTGTTCTGTGATACAATTACAGGGGGACAATGTCATAGCAAACGGTTGATTACGGCTACATGTTCATCATGATGTACTTACTACTGTGTGGTATATAACTTTAGAACTGAACGCAGAGACGTGTTGTGTTGTTTTGGTAACGTATTGGTTTTTAGTTAAATATGGTTCAACTTTACCGGTTTCTCCCCTTAATTTTTTGATAAGGTATGCGAAAGTATAAGTAAGTATCCATGTAAGCTTTGATGTGGTTCCTTTATGCGTCAAATATTCAATGTTTCCCACAGAGCCGACTTGTTTTACTATTTTGTTTTATTAGAGAAGCGGTACCAATTAAGAATTATGTGAATAACGAATAATAATAACTATTTATCCTAATAGACATTTAAAATTAAAAATCTACTTTAACACAAATTCGAGATAGGTAGGCTTTCTGAGTTCTGTTCATCATAAATTTTGTGTTAGTTTGCCATCGACGTTTATATTCCAAACAGTCACTAAACTGAGTTGGGCTAGAGTATCGCTCATTTTACGACTGGTCTGGCTCAGTCGGTATCGGTAGTGACCCTGCCTGCTAAGCCGCGGTCCTGGGTTCGAATCGCGGAAAGGGCATCTATTTGTGTGATGAGCATAGATTTGTTCCTGTGTCATGGATGTTTTCTATGTATATAAGTATGTATGTATCTATTTAAAGTATTTAAGTATGTATATCGTCGCTTAGCACTAGGGTTTCTGCTCGAGAGTCTCGAACTCGAGACTTCTCGAGACTTTCGGCTTCATTCGAGACGAGAAAAAAATGACAGGTACTCGAGACGTCTCGAGGCCCGAATGTAAAGTACGACCTGAAGTGAAATGCAACTTTTTACCTTCTGCCCGGTCTCATCGCGAGGCGGTGGGGACGGTGTCGAACGGCGGTCATAAATTATAACGAGATAAAGCGATCTATTAAACCTCTCATTCCAACGTAAGCTGGCAGCGACTTTGGCTAGTTTTGACAGCCTCATGTTATTTAAAAGCAATTCGTCATTACACAAAAGTCAGCGCGTTTATGTATCTTGGGTCATTGATAACCTGCGAAGAGTGCTATGGCTAACTTCGACAAGATTTGGAAGAACAGAGGAATCCGACGTCAAAATAAAGTGCGATTATTTCAATAATCTCGATATTTATGTACTTTTGGACTTGGACCCCGAAAAGTTTTGATGTGGCTAAGATTGACGCTATTGAGATGTGGTGCTGGCGAAGACTGCTACGAGTATAACTTGAAAAGCTAGAACTAACAAACATCTCTATTTTGCAAGAACTGAATATCACCACACGGCTCTCTAAAATATGCCAAGAGCGACCCTCAGATTTTTCGGACACATTATGAGAGCACCAATGCATAATATGGCGAATTAATGGTAAACATTCTTGGGGTGGGGCTCGTAAGAGATGGTCTGACTGTGTGAAGAAATCGTGTGGCGACAGCGTATACTGTGCAGTCCACATGGCTTATGACCGCGTTCAATGGAGACACGCTACTTGTGGTCGCGAACCTCGGCAATGAGGAAACGAGGAAGAAGAAGAAGTTATTTTAAACGTTTAATTTCAATGACATTATGATTTAATACATGACATTTTAATTTACTTAACCCGTGCACAGGCGGGGAAGTTAAAGGATTAGGTATTATTTTCAAGACTATAATTGTAGTTTTCTTGTAAAAATTTGATTTATGTTTATTTCAAATAAGATTTTTATTGCTCTTACGCATTTTTTATGATAGTGTGGTGCAATAAAAACTACTAATCATATTGTTGTTTATTGTTTTATCAAAATTTTACCATTTATAAAAAAAGACTCGAGACTCGAGACGACTCGAGACTTTGGGCTCGAGATTTCTCGAAACTCGAGACTTCTAATAGGTCGAGAAATCAGAAACCCTACTTAGCACCCATAGTACAGTCACCTGCATAAATATGTGATGATTTATATACCTTGTCACATTAACGTCTTGTTTGAAATGTCTTGCGAAATTGTCAAACAATTTAAAGCGACAAGGTAAAGAAATCATCACTTATTTATGCCGGTGACTGTACAAGCTTTGTTTAGTTTGGGCACATCTCAGACACTGGCGATCAAATATATGAAAGAGGCGCGTTCCTAGCACACATTCTAAGCTCGTGTAGGTGAACGCGTACCATGCTTGTATGAGTGAGATATGACAGGTCGATTGTTCGCGTTTTTGACAGGCGGTAACTGTCAGGTAACCGAGAGGGGGTGGGCGGCACTTTCAGAGGGGAGCGGGAGTGTACATACAGCGGGAGTGTACATATAGCATACTGTACGATAGTACTCTTTATTATACTGTGGTTTGGGGCTAAGTTGATCTGTGTAAGGTGTCCCCAATATTTATTTATTTATTATTTTATTACTATACAGTCGCTATCATATCGGCCATCATGGCGCCTGAGGTGCTCACACATATCTGAACACATCTCTATTGCCTACGCGTTAGATATTTTTGAATATCGGGCTTATGCCGCCCTCTTATAATGCACGGCCCTAATAGCGGGGCGTATAAAGGCAAATGACACGTCGTCGGGCGCACATGCACGGCAGCGGGGCTCTGATTACAGCGCCGGGGGACTGCTGCGACAGGAAAAGTGTACTGGTAATTGAATAAAGTTTGATAATTAGTTTCCTTTGACAGCCGGCTAGCTTTGAAGAGGGCTTGATAGCGTCTATTCAGTCTCCAATAACCAAAGACTTGATATTGTTACCTTGCCATCACGTCAAAACCAGTCAATTTTATCCCCATTGACGAATAGTTCTGATGGACGTCAAGGTCTCTCTGCTTAGGTTATTAATGGTTTAAGTTCAGTTCTTAGCAGGAGACTTGTACTACATATTTATATTCTGTGGCAGGAGATAGGAACGCATGGTGTCGAGAGCAGCCTGTCATGTGATATCTTCTGCCTTTTAAGTATATTCGGCATATTAAGTGAGCTGCTCAACGGCTTTGAAATACCTTGTTCATTTCCATGAAGGCTAAGTTTCCTAAATATAAATAATAATAAATATTGGGGACACGAATCAAATAAAAATGTTATCATTATTATCAGGAGAAAAATTTACTTCAAATAAGATAACTTCCATGAAAACCCTAAGCCTCGTTTTTCAGAATAAAGCACTTGAATCGACTTGTAACGCATTAATTCGCGTCGCAAAAACAAAACACAAACATGCGCCATTCTTTTCGGACCGCGAAATGGAATATTATTCCGTTTAGTGTGGGAAATTGATCATCGCCCGGGGGTCCGGCCTCTAGGGACGGTCCTCGTCAAATTCCGCCGGGGGTTCCGTACGGTCGGCACAGTCGGAACCCTGCTGCGCAAATGCGGCCCGCGGCGGGTCGCTACTTAATATTGGAATGAATTCGGAACCTTTGTGTATTAAAATACCATACGCGAATACTGATTGCAGTGTCTGAAATTACGTTTTAGCATCAGCTCTCTAGGGGATTTGTTTGATGATGGCTTAAAAGCATTTATGTTGATATTTTTTTATTTAAATCAAAACGCGCGGATTTTGAGTTGTTTATTCATTATTGTTACATTTCCTTCGTTAGTTTTCGATATATTAAATAACCGTAAACATATCTCCTATTATGAATTGTTTCAGAATTTATATTGTTCTGAATGTTCTAAATATTAATAAAATGGTGGAGACGATGTCAACAAAAGCACTAACATTGTCTTTGATTATAATATAACATTTAATCTTTGTAGTGCATCAACGTTGTTGTGTATTTGTGTTTGATTGCCTAGTGCCTACATAAACTGACGCGACGCATGAAGCCCCTCCCACATCGTTTCGCTCAATAAATTTCAAACAAATAATAAAAGCACGTGAAAGGAAACGCGTCCACTTTCTTGCCGGCGCAGTCACAACAGGTTTCCAGCCGCACGAACCGTCTCGTCACATTATGTCACCGTACTTCGTTACCCATTCATTACGTTCAAAAGGAGCGCCGTGAGAATCGTGTCACAAGAGGGGGGGTACGCCACCCCTCGGTCTCCCCTCCCCCACGATTATTATGCTAAGTGTCTGTTGGTTATCGCCGGGAGTTTTTCGCGCATCTGCTATTTATTTACGCGCTCTCTATTCATGGGTTTGTGTAGCGTGCTCGCCCGTGGCAGGCGACAACCTTACAGTTCATTACGCTGAGTTACAAGGCGGTAGGCGTCGTGTCGGAGGAAACTGGGCTTTGTTGCATCGAGACAAGATAAGAGAGGTGATAAGGGTGAAATAGGTTAGCGGGCGCACCCCGCGTGACGATCCTGCCAAACGAGTAAAATGTTATTCGATTGATTTTTGTTGGCTGAAGTGCTTTTAGTGCCGCTTTGCCCTTTACCATACACCGCTCCCTACCTACACAATAAAACTCGAATGTCTTTTTAGCTTTAAGGCTGATTATTCAATCCTTCAATGCAAAAAGGAAAAATTTTTGTTTATGTAATACGCATACTTGTCCTACATAACTTATAAAGAAGTTTCGACGAACCGATCCACAGTAGGTCCACTACACGAGTATTGACCGCTATTGAACATGCAAGGACATTTTCACGCTTTCAGAATTCCAATTTCCTTTTCGCCCGCTTGCCATTTCAGTTACATATACTATACTTTAATACTTAGCTTTAGTTGGGAACGCGTGACATATTTGTTCAATTGAAAAGATAAGGATCGAGTCAAACGAAATAATGCGGCAGTTCATTACTTGACCCCGCATAACGGTAACTGCTGTAATAGAAAAATATAAGAAACTGCCATACTCTGATTGTTCTACTTTTTTTTTGCTATCTTGAGGTATGGAAAACTGAAAACTGTGAATGACTGTGGTATGTGATGTGAATTATGGAAAAACATTGGGTGTTATATGTTTGACGTGTCTGTCTGTCTGTGTGTGTGCGTCTGTCTGTGGCATCGTAGCTCCCGAACGGATGAACTGATTGCTGAGTTAGTCGGGAGTGTTCTTAGCCATGTTTCATGAAAATCGGTCCACTAAGTCGGGGTTTTATTTTTTCAAAATTTTAATTTTGTGGTTAGGTTAGTTTAATATCTAAAATTATAGATTCCTCGAAATCTACGAAGAGCCGATAATCGTTTATGTTAAAAATAACTTATTACCGATTTCACAAAGCGCACTTATGTATAACTGTATATACATTCGTCCACATTTTGTTACCGTTATGTGTGCATACCTACGTCGACTAATAAAGTGTCGTTAAAAATCGTTCTGACAGTGACATTGACAGCCACAAATTCGTACACATTTAGTTACTGTAACAAGTGCACACGACGACTACATTTTGTTATTGTATCAATACGGTCGCATTGTTTGCACGACATTACCACGCGTTATGTCACATTTGACAGTTAGTTACTGATTTGAAGATTTTGCGACCGAAATGGTTGTATGGGCACTTCAGGTCATATGACATTTGAGTAAAGATAATTTGTTCTTTGGAAGTTAGTTATTTCGTCATATTAGTAGTCACTTCAGGTCATATGACATTTGAGTAAACGTAATTTGTTCCTTGGAAGTTAGTTACCTTTCTTGAAGTAAAAACGTTGATTGTTATTTTGAACAAAAAAAAGACTGTTTATACCCCTTTAACATACTCGGTCGCATAATTAAATCTTTAATCTCTCATACAAACTTAAAAACAAAAACGTTTCATTATATATACAAAATGCTAAATTCAGAAGATATATACTTATACTTATATGTATATGTCAAGCTATACGTGTCAGAGCGGCCGCGAGCGCAAGTGCAACAAAGACAGCTTCCGCGTCGTCTGGGCAGGAAATAAGCGGATCCACGGGGACCGCTTTGTCTGAAGCCGTTTTACTTCATATCCGAAATCAAATGCATTTTCCAAACGTTTGTTAATGTCGTTGGGTGCTCGTTAAGTGTTTTGTTTTGAAGTGGAGACTGTTTAGAATTTTTAAAACTTAAGACGATGGTAGATTTTGTGGGAAATTTAGATTTGCACATGGTAAAATATGTAGGACGAAGTTTATGGTCAGTTAGGACAGAATACATTTTTGCCGCTCTTTTTATACAAAGTACCATTTTAATAGGATACTAGAGAGCGTATAATTATACTATCACATCAAAAACTTTTTGAACAGATTATACCCTAGGTATAATAATGTTAGTACATGTGCCCTAAATCTTTTCGTTGGTTATCTACAGACTACAGATTTCCCTTTAATTACTGTGAAATTATTGTGTAATTCAGAAATCACAGATCAAAATTCTAAGCTTCTAAAAAAACACCAATAAATATGCAATACAGGAGGCGTTGACGAATGCAGTCGAACAGAAAGTGAATAGCAAATAAAAGTGGTCGCAGCAAACACGAACCGAGGAAAACTGTCACTGTTATTACAGGTACAAATTGCTCTATTACATTTATTAGGAGGTAGGGCATAGCGAATGATATTCCGCTTTGTGTGGTAGGGCACAGCACAGCGGATATTGTCTCGCTCGAATCTAGAGCAGAGCCCAACTGGGGTAGTTAGTACCTCCGCCTTACAGAAGACCGCAGCCAAATAGCACTAGACCCTACTCATAGTGTTGTGTTCCTGTCGGTGAGTAAGGCTGCCAGAGCTCAACGAGGGTGCGGTGTGCTGATGACGGGAGGACTTACGGAACTAACTTGTTCCGTTTATTGTCCTTTGAGTCGTCGGCAACCCGAACCCTCCTTAGAACTTGTACACTCCTTTTTACTGTGTACTTAACACAGCAAAAGGGAATGTACAAGTTTCTAATGGGGTGGCAACGCGCATGTGACACTGTTTGAGTTGCAGGCGTCCATAGGTTACGGTGACCGCTTTACATCAGGCGGGCCGTATACTTGTTTGCCACCGACGTAGTATAAAAAAAAAAAACTTTACAGGCCCAAGTTTTATGTTGCAGATATGGGCTACCTACCTGACTTAATAACCGGTTATTAGGTACATTTTCTTTTTTCATTATCGCATAAATAGTATTTAGTATCAATAATATTTAAACGTTGGAGTTTTACGTTTTATTTTCGAAGTCTCAGCACTTATAACATCATTTTGTCAAATCAAAATTGGATTCGACTTCGCATGTTCGAATGCGTGGGCGCCTAAGAGCGACAATAACGTCAATAACGACAATAACATTTATGGACCTATAGTAACCTGATAATAGAATAGAATAGAATAGAATAGTTTATTGTTAAAAGAAATTAATACAATCGTACATTATTTGTCCCGTGGCCCCACACTAGGCTAAGCCTGTCACGTGGCAGCCAAAATAAGGTGAACATAACATTTTGGTATTCTAGTAATATTAAAATTATGCGTTAACAATAAGATAGTTGTGTGTGACTGTGTGCGAGTGTGGGTGTGTGTGTCTGTGTGTATGTGTGTGTGTGTGTGTGTGTGTGTGTGTGTGTATGTGTGTGTGTGTGTGTATGTGTGTGTGTGTGTGTATGTGTGTGTGTGTGTGTACATATGTGAGCGGTCAGGTGATGACTTTCAGCAGCATTTCAATTTGCCTACGTACATACCTACGCTGTTTTAATTGAAACAAACGCGACTGGAAGAAGACATAATTCAGAGCGTAATAATAAAACTTCAAACAAGGCTACTCGATGTCTGCTATCACTGGCAGAAATATTGAATACCATGTTACGATTACGACACTGATAAAGTTGGCAATGGCTCTGCTCGTTTACATTATTTTTGTGTGACAAGCTTCCTACATACAACCTTCAGATTTATTATAAATAACAGATGCAAATTGCGAATAAAATGCCGCACGTAGTATCAATATTATCATTTGTCCGCATCGCTGTATGCCTGAAGGATAACCGGTTAGAGATGTCAGTACCTAATATGTACAGACTAGCCCCCTTATTCATAAAAAAATACGGTACCGATTAAGTGCTTAAATTGTATTCCTTTCTAACAAACACAAAAGTCAACATGACAGATAACGGCAAATGATTATTGGCTAATTCAAATTTATGAAGTGCCTATATTCTTTTGTCAAAATATCATTGATTAATATGTCTGATAACATTCATTACATTTTCTTTATTTTCTATAACGACTATTATTTAACCTTTTAAACCGATCAAACCTTGATGACCCATTACGTCTCGACAAAGCTTATTGTTCTAAACTATCTAAACACATGATTTCTTTGTGTGAAAGTGTGTCAAGTGCATACGATGTCTCTATGTGAGTCAGCTATGCATTTGCATCGTTGCAACTAATGTTTCCTGCAATGAATCCGCCGGCCAACAATGGAGGCGGCAAGGCCGACCAGCTCAGAAACTTCTTCATAAATCATCTAAACATCTTTACTCGTATGTCTTTTGTGGTCTCGTTTATATCTATCACCCGTGGAAATGATAAGCGTCACTCTAGAAGTTATTCTGAACATATGTGACGTTTTCACAAATAACTGAGAAGCTAGCCCTGGTGCAAATTCCAATGGGCAAGGCTAACCTCTTACTATAAAATATGTGCTGGCAGGGTTGGAACTGTGTACTACCGACTGGTATAACCGTCAGTATAAAAGGAACTTCGTAGATATGTATCTAAATAATCTAAGAAAGTACCTCTATAACACAAAGCCAAGTTCAAGATCGCGGGGTATCGACACGTCGCTATCAATAAATAATGCAAATCTATTTAGATAACGGCCTTAGTGATACAGATAGTTGGTTTGTCGCGTGTTTATATCTATTTTAAAGATATAGGTCACTGCATACACTCCGCTGCAGCTGCAGCGCTGGCCTTGGCGCGATGACAGCCTGCTCCCGCGCGAGAGAAGGTAGCAAGACACAGGCAGCGTCATCGATATGTGTACACTTTTGTACGTTATTTCCGCGCAGTAAGGCACGGAATGTGTACATGTTTATGACGGCGGGAGTTAAATGGAATTGCGGCGTTTTTCGTTCGGCTTGCAGCGACCTCGTAGACGTATCGTGAGCGGAACAAAGAATGCAACTGGGCGCGTAATATCGTTACGTGTAATGCAATATTGCGGTGCTACTGCAAAAGGCGCCATTTGAAGATGGCATTTGCAGCTTGTCTCACAAATATCACAATATGTATATGTCTGAAAACGATGTAGGAATGGAAAAAGTAATAACTGATCCATTTTTCAAAAGATTATTTAAATCCAACATTAAGACTATACCTACATTGGGTACCTTTTCTTATTAAAAGTCACCGCCGATTTATATTTTAACTAGTACCAATGTATTATTAAGCCATTAGCATATTACATATTTATTGATTTTATACCAACTACAATTTATTTCACAGCGGGTCACATCCGAAACAATTTAAGAATAATAATTATATGCATTA
Source organism: Leguminivora glycinivorella (assembly GCF_023078275.1). NCBI lineage: Eukaryota > Metazoa > Arthropoda > Insecta > Lepidoptera > Tortricidae > Leguminivora > Leguminivora glycinivorella. Next base: position 21,939,967 of record NC_062978.1, on the reverse strand, counting down.
ATCATTCAAACAGGTCAGAGTCTACCGATGTGCCGGCGGTAAGTTACCAAAATTCTGAAATTTTCGACGACGGAAAGATGACGGAAGATGACATTGACATTGTATAAAGAAAAAAAATGTATAGGTACTACAGACATTTACGAAATCGAGGTTTTCTGGTAGATATTCAGCAACGGTAACGCAGCGTATACGCAAGTTTCGGATGGCGGTAAGCGGGCGCGATATCGAGCCAATTAGAGGAAGTCCGCGTCCGGTGTGTAATTAATTAATTAACGCACGTTCGGGGTGTCGCTACTGGCGGCGGCGGCTTTAATGGGAGCCGAGTTTCACATTTTAATATAGCTACACAAGTACGCACTACCTCTACTTCTTACCTCTGGTCAAGTACTTTTACATTACCAACCTTATTAAGTATAATATCAAGATGATAATTACTTATTAATTTGTAAATTTATTAGCTACTAGCTTTTTCCCGCGGCTTCGCTCACGTTAAATTTCGAAAATGGCGGAATGCTCCATACAAACTTCCACCCCTCATTTTAGGGAAGTGGAGAGTTGGAAAGAGACAAATAGTAGCCTATGTCACTTTCCATCCCTTCAACTATACTCCACTTAAAATATCACGTCAATTCGTAGCTCCGTTTTGCCGTGAAATACGGACAAACAAACAGACACACACACTTTCCCATTTATAATATTAGTATGGATGTTTTTTTACTAAATGCGAGCAAAACTCCCGAGTGAACTAAGCTTGTGTATTTAGGTGTGTGAAATATGGATCAAACGTGCAATTATAAACTACTCGTTCTCCTTTCTAATAAGATTCGAAATCTAAAGCTACTTTTATGTTCATTTTAATTCTCCAGGATCCAAAATTTATCAGAAATCCCTTTCGTAAATCTTAAAATCCGATACCTCAATTCAATCGGTACATAAAAAATCGTAAAAAGTCTACTTAAATGGTTTTGTGAACCCTCGCCCTTTTCCTTCATTTGTGCAATTGAATAAGAGTCGTTTTTCCTTCACGTTCGCTTTTCTATAAGAACTCGCAGAAAAATGTCTATGGAGGAAATAATTCTGAACGAAATTATTCATGTACATTTGGATTGAATATCTGATAACGAGGAGTCTATATTATTTGCAATAATTATTAATATGTATGTCAAATGTTTCCATGGTAATATAAATCATTGGTTGCACAGAGTTTTTTATATTGGAAAATAATATGTAGGTATGTAGTTCAATCAGACTAACTATAGGTGTACTAATTAAGTTAATAACTAGAAAAATCGAAATAGACTAGACCCTAAATTAATATGCTACAATTAAATGCGTGAGCAATGAATTAGTACTGACTAGGGTTCTGGAGATACAAGTACATAAAAGTATTATGAACCATATACTGGTGAAGACTTGAAGAGGTGAAAGAACATTTTATGGTTGAAATAAATTTATCATGCTTACTACATCAGTAAAGTTGCTCGTTATTCCCTATCTCGAGGAGGCCATTAAGTGCATAATTAAGCGGTGTTTTATTAGAGAAATATGATGTTTATCGGCATCGTAGCGGGTCCAGACATGGGGGTCATTTGAGTGCCGTCGAACCCTGAACCCTGGCCCGCATGCTCGTCCATTGTCCGCAGAACAATGTCAACTCGTACTCGAGATTTATATCCTTATAAAGTGCCATGAGAAATGCTCGTGACTCCCTTCTTCAGTTTTCTACATATATATCAAATAATTTAATTGGTAATAAGCAAAACATTTAAGGACAAATGACATGAAGGTCGTTGTCTTAAAAGCTACCTAAATTTGACGTAATCTCGATTACCGGCGCTTTTAGCAGCTTAAAAAACCGTACTTTTACGACGGTTATGCGGCCTGATATTCTATCCTGAAATGACTACTGATACAGTCCAATATTAGGACTTACTATGATATATTAAATCAATATCCTACCTATATTGGTAAGATAAGTACGTCAGTAATGTTGGCAACCGATCTGGCCTAGCGCGTAGGGCATTTATATGTGTGATGAGCACAGATTTCCTGAGTCATGGATGTTTTATATAAGTATTTGTATATTATATATATCGTTGTCTGAGTGCCCACAACACAAGCCTTCTTAGGCTTACCGTGGGACTTAGTCAATCTGTGTAATAATGTCCTATAATATTTAGTTAATGTACATTTCAAGAAAATCATCACTTTGGGAGAATTTGTTTGAGGTGTTGTCGTGTTTGGCCGTTGTTGCAACCAACTTAATCAGAAAGTAAGGTACACTATTGCACAAACTACATTTGATGCAGAGCACAGTGTCACGTGAAATTGCGTTGGCAACGTGAAATTCATAATTTCCACACTTAATCGGTGAAGAGTTTCTTAAAAATGCAAAGTCAACAAAAACGTACTAAAAATATTCGATACACCAAAATCATAATAACATTTTCCTATACTATCTAAAATCGGCTTATACAGTACGAAAGAAGCGAAAGTCAAACAAGCAAGTTCTATAGGTTTCGAAGGCACTTTCGTTCGACTACTTTCTTCCTCACTCACCAACAAACGATTAGTCGGCGCGTTTCAGTCATAAGTACTGGCAACAGTTCCTTATTTCAGCCGTGCGTGGACTAGCTTTGTGTCATAACTGCCTGTACGTAGTTGTAATGGCCTTACCTTACTAAAGACAACACGGCTATTGTCTATTCATAAACTGATTTCTAGTCGTCTATAAGGTTGCCTCTATTGTAAATTTACTCTTACTTTGACTATTAGTATGGTGTGGTATGGTGTAAGCTTCATTAGTAGATTAATTATGAGACACAATCATCCTTGCAATTATTTTATTTCTGTAAGAGCGATTTTATTTGCAGTGTATTATGGTTAAATTCCTTTGTGTGTGAATTGTTTATGTGTAATTTTACAAGGTGAAAATTTTTCTTTTTGTAATCCAACAACTGATGAAAGTTGTTGGAAAATCTACAAATACTAGCGCAAATTACTTTGTCTGTAATATAGTTAGTTGTTTGTGAATCTTAGACTGCGCACAAAGCGCATGCTTCGTTACCGTTGCACAAATATCGAAGCAATCGCTTTCTCTGGACTTTTTTGCATATTTACATACAAGTTTGCATAACCTGTTATACGTAGATTCCCAGGTATCCTGACAAGACATCGTTGTTAATTTTATTAATTTTTGTGTAATACTTGTAGTTTATAAGGGATGTTTATAAGAGCGTTTTGCTGTCAGCACCGCTGCTTTCTGGGCATCGACTGTGTAAGGGGATACGATTTCGTATACACATTTCTCATTTGAGAAGAGCGCATATCAGTGGTGTACTCGCATCATCATGATGTTAGTGTTAACATCGGCTTCTAGTTCACCTTCGTCTCACCGTGAAAACTACGAGATTTAAAAGCGTAGGTAACTTCTGTACAAACGTTTGAACTTGTTTTTATATAATTTTAATGTGCATTAGCATAAATTTACAAAGCAAAGTCGTTCTGACAGTGTGCTAGGAGATAATGACGATGAATAGTTAAAGATTTCGGGTAGAACATTACAGTCTTTAGAAAAACCTTATTATGTATATTATGAACTGATCAGTGACCATATTAGTTAGGTATTTCTACCCCTGGCTGGAAAATGTTGTAACAACACTAATTAAGTATCTAATTATTTTAATTAATTCTTATATCAATATATGAATTTAGTTTCCTAAATGAATCACTTATTTCGAGTAAATTAAAACTGAACAAAAGCGCAGCACATTAAAATTTGGCAGGGCGTAAGGGAGAGCGGGGAAACATGTGCAGAGGGTAAGTTGTGAGAACGCCATCATCATTCACCTTTTCGTCTATCGCAGATGGCTGTGGCTATGGTGTAGAGATGAGCTGAATACGGACTTTGCCGAATACAGAATACGGAAGGACCGACAAGATAAGTGTTGAAACTTTTGGCTCTTATCAGCGAGTGCATAAACAGCAGAGCAATTCGTACGTTGGTCGGGAAAAGTTAAGGCAGGATGCAGTTACGGAGTTTCCCATTTGTTACTGTTATTGTAAAAAAATCAGAAACAACCGCACAAGTCACCTCCAGGAATGATATTTTAACTTTTTAGTAAGGCGGCGGAATTGAAAAAAGTCGTCTAGTTTTGAAGTTGATGTGACTGGAGAGTATACTGCTGACTTCTTAAAATCAATAATCGCCAGTCTGCACCGCAGACTGGCGATTATTGATTTTAAGAAAATGATTGACATTGTTTCTTTAAGTACTTTAATTGTACTTTCAAATGATACCAATATTGATAGGTTACGATGAATAAGATTAGAGGTATATCTGCTTGAAACGAATTTTGCGCGAGGTGTAATTTGGTAGACGCCGAATGTATGGGAACGCGTGTCAAGCGGTACTCCCCGCCTACAGGTATGTGCTTGTAGTTTGCTTATTTATTATCCGATCGTAGAAATTTAAAAAGCAACAGATAGCTTAATAATGTAGTTAAATGATTTATTAACATATTTTTTAGCTAAGTGGCCGTTTTGATTGCCTTTTTGAGTCACAAAAATAAAAAAAGAGAGTAAAAAAAAAGTATTTTTTGCATTATTGTTAATTAAAAAATAACTAACAAAACTATACTTTTCACATATAAGAAATCTTAATCAGCATGTTATACGCTTTCAATCGACACCTCATTTTTCAAAATTGGATAAGGGGTTCTTGACCAATTGGCAAAAAATTGAAACCCGGGATCGCGATCTTTGTGACGTCATAGTTAACCCCCCCACAGTCTGAGAATGCGACAAGTCATTATTTCGTACTCAGTAAAGTCTACCGATCACAACGATACCACTTGTCAGCAGTATACTCTCCAGTCACATCAACTTTTTCCGAGACCCTCTCGCCGCTCTACTATTTGTATTTTCTTATTGAAAAAATATTGTCATAAAAATAAGTCTAATATTTATATAAGGTTTTATCAAATTAGTAACGGATATTTTTATGGCTGATAGCAGTGATAGTACTCCGTTCCTGGAGTATATTTATCTATCATAGGTTTTGTTATGTTTTTGGGAGAAACAAAATTGCAACGTTAAAACACCCTGTTAGTGTGATCATTTAATCATCATTGAATAGGTTTTAGTATATCTTAACTGTAACTGGCATGTATTACCGCTGAATCACAATGACATTTTAATACATACAATTGTTGACATGAGTGACATGAGAGATGTTAAACGTCTTGTCAGGTTTTAGATGAATAGTGATTAAATAACAATAAATTTTTTGTTCGGTAAATGAAAACAAAAAAAATCATATGAAAAGTTTATCCCCTATTTACCCTAGTACTAGTGTGCGGTCCTTGAGACCGTTATAGGACCTCGAGTGGCTCAAAGGGTCTCGGCATTGAGCCGATCTTGACCGGCCGTCAACTCTACGACGACTACGACTAGTATTCGGCAACCTGTCCTGCTTCCGGTCCGTTACGACGAATTTGGCGGGGAACTTACGTAATAAATATACCTATTTGTGAATTAGATCGTAAAGAACGTTAGATTAACGCATGTGCGGCTTTTTGTGCAGTTTATTATGTCACTCATAAATTTAATCATAGTATTTAAATACACTTAATGCCGATTTGCCGAAGTTATGGAATACAGAGCATTTCTTGTAAATAAGAAGAAGCAGTTCTTATTTAATATCTTCCATGCACGATTTACAATACAATTTAGGTAAGTACTATTTATAATTTTTAAGAAAACAAAACCGCCGCCATTGGGGTGGTGGTGGTACTTGCGAATGTTGGATTATGTAGGTATATATGTGTAGGTATTTTTTAATGTAAATATTTGATTATTAGATGGAAATACAAATGAATATACGTATACCGTTAAGGTTTAGGAGTTTCCTCAATTCCTCACGAATCCAATATCCGATTTAATAAGAAATCGAGCTTGACAAAATTTGACTTGAAAACTCAAGATGCTTAACAAACTTAACAAAAAAAAGAACAAATCTCCTAACAAATAAAGGTCAATGTTCTGAACTTAAATGCACGCTGTTCTTATAAAAATACCCAAGTCCCTATAAGTGTGCCGTTCAGATTCGAGGAGTTCCGTCTTGAATTCTTGATCATCATCAGCAGCTCCACTGCTTTGTCACTGTTCCGTATGTAAATGCATGCTGTTCTTATAAAAACACAAAAATCACCATATTTCAGATTTGAGGAGTTTCCTCGATTTCTCTAGGATCCCATCATCAGAACTGGGTTCTGATAAAAAATGGGACCAATCTGTATACATATACGTTCAATCAAAATCGGTCCAGTAACGACGGAGACATCGTGGAACAAACATAAAAAAAATACAGACGAATTGAGAAGTTCCTTGAGATTTGGGGCGGCGGTTAAAAATATTAAATTCTCTGTAATATTTTATTTTTCCTAAGGGGAAAATGATTAAATTGTACCATTTGTACCACACCTAATATACGCGAGATCTTTTAAGCGTGACAAATTAAATAAACGCTATTAAATATTTAACATTAGGTACTCGTATCATAATTATGAATCCACCTTTTTATACAATAAACATTCGCACGGAACTCAAATTAACCAGGAACTAATTATAAAAATGCAAATTAATAACTCCCTTATATGTTTTATGGTCACCTGTGTGGTCTTTGCAGTTTTATTGCTACAGCTATATTTATTTAAAACACATAACTAAATTTGTCATAAATAATAATATATTTGCTAGCCCTCAAATGATATGTCCGGTTCCTCTTCGTACATTTTTTATACCACGTCGGTGGCAAACAGGTATACGGCCCGCCTGATGGAAAGCGGTCACCGTGATCTATGGACGCCTGCAACTCAAGGGGTGTCACACGCGCGTTGCCTACCCATTGTATGGTCGTATGTAGGTCAAATTGAAAGTTCTTTACAATAAACTTAAAACATAATTACTTCCTGAATGAACAAAGGCATTGAATCATTATTTATTCATAAATGAAGTAGAGAATAAATATTAATATTTAGTATTCCTGAGTCACGTTTATGACTTTAATGTATGCAAAGAATAATTTCAGCGCGTCAGAGTCTACACGTCATATTATCATATACCTACCATTACATGGAAATGTGGTTTTCCTGTGTTCCCTAATATAAAGTTGTTTCTTATTTCTGTGGTTTTTGACCGAGCACATTTGGACAAATTAGCCGTAATCGTAACCACTATTTTATAACAAACAGGATAATTTACAATTTTCATATTTACTGCACTTACAAAAAGTACAGTTTTACACTTACAAAAAATACAGTTCGAAACGAAGTTCAAACGAAAAGCGTTAGAGGATTGATAAAGCTAGGAGCTAGGATCGTCTTAAGAGCGTTATAACATTTCGGCGTCGGGCGAAATTAGGTATTTTACCCGCCGCGCGAGCCCAATATGCCGACCCTTTCTAGCACGTCTTATCACTCGCTCGCACTACAATAATGGACAAAACAATCTTGATCCTTTCTATGGAATTTTGATAACAACCACAATCTACTATCTCGATATAAACTTTTGGTTTCTAATAAACATTATTTTGTACGAAAATACGAGAATATAGCGCGAAATAATATCAATTATGTTAAAATTTATTTAAAAAATTAAAGTAATAATTATAAAAGTAGATCCCATCCCAAATATTTGCTTTTGTTGTATGATAAGTATTAGAGTAAAGTATATATTAATATGATGATAAAATAAGACAAATACAATTCTAATTACTTCAAGGTGGTGCTCAGGGTCTGATGATGGAGCCAGATGGTGGTCACCAATACCAATGAACAATATGACTATACAACTTCGTGGTTTACATGTCATTCTAGCATTTTCACTTTCACATTTCAAGTGCATATACCACGAGTATAGTTTTCGGGTGTGCTGATTTAAAAATTAATGACCAATGTGGAATCTGACATTGCTGACTGTCACTTTGACACAAAAGTCGTCATGGGTGTCGTCAAATAGGTTTGCGAGGGTGCTGATTCCAAAATTAATGAACAATGTGGAATCTGACATTGCTGACTGTCACTTTGACACAAAAGTCGTCATGGGTGTCGTAAAATAGGTTTTAGGGGGTGCTGATTCCAAAATTAATGAACAATGTGGAATCTGACATTGCTGACTGTCACTTTGACACAAAAGTCGTCATGGGTGTCGTAAAATTGGTTTTAGGGGGTGCTGATTCCAAAATTAATGACCAATGTGGAATCTGACATTGCTGACTGTCACTTTGACACAAAAGTCGTCATGGGTGTCGTCAAATAGGTTTGCGGGGGTGCTGATTCCAAAATTAATGAACAATGTGGAATCTGACATTGCTGACTGTCACTTTGACACAAAAGTCGTCATGGGTGTCGTAAAATTGGTTTTAGGGGGTGCTGATTCCAAAAATAATGACCAATGTGGAATCTAACATTGCTGACTGCCACTTTGACACAAAAGTCATCATGGGTGTCGTAAAATAGGTTTTAGGGGGTGCTGATTCCAAAAATAATGACTAATGTGGAAATTAACATTGCTGACTGTCACTTTGACACAAAAGTCATCATGGGTGTCGTCAAATAGGTTTCCGGAGGTGCTGATTTGAAAATTAATGACCGATTTGGAATCTTGACATTGCTGACTGTCACTTTGACACAAAAGTCGTCATGGGTGTCGTCAAAAAGGTTTCCGGGTGTGCTGATTCCAAAATTAACGACTATTTTGGAATCTCACAGTGGTAATTGTCATTTTGACACAAAAGGAATCATGGGTGTAGTCAAATAGTTTTTAGGGGGTACTGATTCCAAAATTAATGAAATGATTTAAAAAGTTATGACCGATTTGGAACCTGACATTGCACAGTACCCCTGGAAACCTATTTGACGACACCCATAACGACTTTTATGTCAAAGTGACAGTCAGCAATGTCAGATTCCAAATTGATCATTAATATTGAGATCAGTACCCATGAAAACCTATTTGAAGACACCCATGATCACTTTTGTGTCAAAGTGACAGTCAACAGTGTCAGATTCCGAATTGGTCATTAGTTTTCAAACACCTCCGGATACCTATTTGACGACACCCATGACGACTTTTGTGTCAAAGTGACAGTCAGCAATGTCAGATTCCAAATTGGTCACTAATTTTGGAATCAGCACCCCCTAAAACCTATTTTACGACACCCATGACGACTTTTGTGTCAAAGTGACAGTCAGAAATGTCAGATTGAACATTGGTCATTAATTTTGGAATCAGCACCCCTAAAACCTATTTTACGACACCCATGACGACTTTTGTGTCAGAGTGACAGTCAGCAATGTCAGATTGAACATTGGTCATTAATTTTGGAATCAGCACCCCTAAAACCTATTTTACGACACCCATGACGACTTTTGTGTCAAAGTGACAGTCAGCAATGTCAGATTCCACATTGGTCATTAATTTTGGAATCAGCACCCCCTAAAACCTATTTTACGACACCCATGACGACTTTTGTGTCAGAGTGACAGTCAGCAATGTCAGATTCCTCATTGGTCATTAATTTTGGAATCAGCACCCCCTAAAACCTATTTTACGACACCCATGACGACTTTTGTGTCAAAGTGACAGTCAGCAATGTCAGATTCCACATTGGTCATTAATTTTGGAATCAGCACCCCTAAAACCTATTTTACGACACCCATGATGACTTTTGTGTCAAAGTGACAGTCGGCAATCTGAGGTACTACATATTCGTAATCTGAAAGTAATCAAGTCAATAATTTCAGTTATTTTGAATCGACTATGATTCCGAGTTATTGGTAATAGTAATGATTGTATAGATGATTAGTGATTCCTTTACATGTAATGGTAATTTACCGTTTCACTTGATTACATTACAAGTAATCTGACACCCAGTAGTGTCAGATTACAAAGTAAAATCAAGTAATCGTGTAATCCGGAATCGATTACGATTTCCCCATCTCTGGGTTTAGTTATATGGTTCATTGGTACTGGTGACCACCATCTGGCTCCATCATCAGACCCTGAGTACCACCTCTTGTCAAAGGTCTTGTTGAGACGAACCCAACGAGCCTAAACACGAAGTCGTTTACTTACATGGTTCACTGGTACTGGTGACCACCTTCTGGCTCCATCATCAGATCCCGAGTACCATCTTGATGTGTCTTATCATCTTGACCGTATTGTAATTTTCACATTTTTATCATCACAACGTTGTAATACTTTAATATTCAAACATAACAAAGTATTACAAAAGCAAATATTTACGGATCTAGGATCAAATTCGTTGGTCGCTGTTTACACACACACAATGCGAGGATAGCCCGTGTAGAAACAAGGCATCCGACCCACACAACAATAAATATTCTCGACGTTTGCGATGAAAACTCGGAGACCAAAGCGACATACGTCTTACCTGCTCGAGCTCCGGCGCGGCACTGAAATCGCAGGCGTCCGTCGCCGGTAAAATAGCGACAGGAAGGCTAGTTTTCAAAAAATTGGCAAAAATCATGATAAAATATTATAACGACAAATGGATAACAGCAGTTTAAGCACATTGTGCAGATTATTTATATACTAAAATAACTTCGATAACATGTAGATTTTCGGAGAAATGATCACTTGTTTCGATGTATTTTCAAGACAAAATTGAGTTCGTTTTACTTTCAATTTCTCAATTTCAAAGGATTAAATGATAAATATTGTTTAATGGGCCTTAAGTACAAGATATTTGGAACTTAAATTTACCTCATTTATGAGAGTGATCTTATCAAATTGTACATAATAAGAGCTCCGAATTCTGTGCTTCACGCGGTTTTTCCTAAACGAGCATCAGAAAAACAATCATTACTAATTGAAAAAGCTTTTTTTTTCATATGTTTTTTATTTAACCGACAGTTAATAAGATGTTCTAACTGAAACAAGTACTTTCACTGTCTTTTAGTATGAGTAAAGTGTACAATTTTGTCGATAAATATTGTGCATTTTACAATATATCGCCTTTTTTTGTCATAGCGCTCTTAAACACCATGCCATTACATATGTAAACAGCCAGGACGCGTGGCGACTGGCGACACTGGCTACTGCCGACCGAACATTGTATACACGTGTTGCACACATACAACATAGTACCTACATATACATGCATCGTACAACCGCACGAGCGATGCGAATCTAAAAACGAGAGAGTCTCCAATGGCAACGTTCGATCTTTTGCACGGCAATATAAGGACGATCACATTATGATGCGAGACGTGAACGCGTTGCACGTATTTTTAGCGAATGTCCCACGCGGGCGAGATACTCGTAGGCAACGATCCTCGAGGTGAACGACCGACTTATTTTATTACGAACGCATTATAAGCCTAAAGACGTGTTTTGATACTGCCCTCGAGATCGCCCACGTATTAAATGCAGTAATTATGTTTATTTCAGGAATGCCATTTCATTTAGACGGTTAATTCGCTTTGCCGCCAGATTCCGAAGCGATTAAACAACAAAGATAAGACTTGAGGTGTATATTAATATAATATTTAAAGCAAACTTGTTAACCCATAGAGAGTTACTTTTTAGAAACGTGTAGTCAAGTCTGCTAGTTAGTCAGGAAAAGGAGAATTGAGAATAGAAATAATAATCGCATTTCTACGAGTCTAATGTGTAGCGCAAAAAGAACATATTTAATACATACTCATAAACTAATTAGAATTTGTAGTTCATCTAAAATAATTAGATAAAAACTGCAATAAAGAAAACGCACAGGAAGCAAAACTATTATGATAGATTAGTTGTATTATTAAAAGAACTAACATAATATTTATATCACGGTTACATTGAGTGAAGTATTGTTAACACGCTTGTTACAATAATTCCCGCGTTCTGCCGTAAGACAAGTATTATTGCAGCGGTCGGCTGCCGTGTCTGAATTACGTACATCGATAAACGTAATCGGGGTTACTCAGCAACAAATTCAATAATTTTACTAGAAATAGGATAAGGTTTATCAAACTACGACAAGTACTACGATTTTATCACCAACTCTTGATGTGGCATTACGCGAAGTCGCAACAAACATAGAAAGTGTGTGGAAAACCGATTATAAGAATCACAAACACAATCATGATTCATAATTGTCCAATTTTCACAGTCGGAAACTATTAGATGTATGTAAGATGAAGCTTGCGAACATTTGCGAGAAAAGACTACAACGATAATTAGTTTAATATATACTTGTATTAAATTATGTTGCTGAAAAACTACGAGAACGTGATATTAATTGATATAATATATAAATTTCATGATATAAATTTATTGCTTTCTTTGCATATGCAAAGGAAGCAATAAACTTGTTATATGTAATAAATTAATAATAGTCAGTAATGATAGACTGCGATGTACTTAAAAGCGCAGTGTAAAGAAACAATTGAGCAAGTTTATAAGAAAATAATGCTATTTCGGTTATGTTATTACAATGAGCTTAAGAAGGACAAGGATATAAAAAAACAGCTACTTTTATTTGTTATTAAATGTTAAGAAGGGCAACATAATTAAGACGGTTATTTTAATGACAGAGTTTTACAAGTAATCTATTAAAATAAGACATTATTTCAAAACGGCATAATTAAGCGATTAGTGACATACGGACATGTAAATAACTAGTTTTCTGTAAATAACGTGTAAATAACGTGTTTTAACCGAAGCGGTTGGTAATAAAATAATAGCAACGTACTGATTGAAGGTTTGGTTCACGAGTCAAATGTATTTACCTATATGTTAAATAACCAAAAAAAGTACATGACATAAATTAGTTAAAAATACCAAAAAATAAAAATAGTTATAAATGACTACGCTATTAAGTCCCGATTTTAAAAATAATTATGTGTAATAATCGGGAAATAAATTAGTTTTATCTCCATTCTCCAATACTGAACTATCTGGCAAGTTGGCAATTGTGCATAGGAGTATGCATTTCAATTTAGGAAAGACAATTGTAACGAGCGAGCTATCAACTTCAAAAATTAAGACAGTCATCCTTAAAAACTTGCATAAATGGTCAGGAAATTTTGAGAGCACAGTAAAGTTCACGTAACAAATTCTAGTGCCGAATGTGCATTGGGTGCGGAAATTGAGTCAAGGCGGCGAGATTGGTTTGAAATCAAGTTATCGCGCGATGCACCGATGCATCTAGCGGGGCGCGCGTCAGTCGAGACGCTAATTACGCTCAACGACGACGGTGATATTTTATGGAGGTTTATACACGAACTCTGCAGAGATTTATAGAGGTCATTGAATGTTGTTGTGTTGTGTTATGATAAAACTGCACTGCATTTTTACGAATCTATGGATGAGTGGTGAGTGGTGGTGGACTAAACTTTTGATTTGAATGGAAGTTTATATTTTCAAGGAAGATCATAAAACAAGATATTATAAGATCATATTTTGAGATTAGAGTTTCAAGTACCTTTTATCTGCCAAACCTAAAAATCAAAGAACAACAACTTGCTGCCCCTATGTAGCGACTAGTGACCAACATTTTTTGTAACCATTTTTTTGTGTATCGGGTCTACCATAACTGTATTATTTTAATACAAAGGACAAGCCGTGGGTTTTCAACAATGATCATTGCTGAGAAGTAGATGCCTCAGGTAAAGTACTTAATGATGATCTACTATAAACATAAACCAGGCTAGTCGAAGTTGAAAAGCGTACCAAGTATTTAGTAATGCAGAGATTAAGTTAGATATTCGAACAAAATGAAACAATGAAGAAAGTTGGGTCCGGTAATAACTAGGTACTTACCTATTAATTTAGGTTTGATTTCAACGAATGGATGTTTGAAGACAGATAAAGTAAACGGCTACCTAAGTTCAAAAAGTTAAAGAGGTATTGATATTATTTATTTCATAAAATTATATTACTTGTTAATATATAAGAATTATTACTAGAATATTGAACAAATGGAAAATGTTAATATGTATGTGTATAATGATTGTTAAAAGAAAGCAAAAGCTATGGAAAGATTGGAAAGCAAAAGAATAACAGTGATACTAAACATCAATAAAGAAAGAAGTTCAAAATAAATACTCGTGATAACGATAACTTTGAAATACATCCCAACATAGTGTAATCAGAAGTAGGAAAAGATAAAGCAAAAGGCATCGAACGAAAAGGTAAACGACACCGACTTGGAGTTTGTTTATTTTGTTTGTCACACATTGAACATGACTAAACGCTCTCCATGTTGATGCATTCAGACCCCGACAATGGAATGTAACTCACCAATACTGGATTTAAAAACCGGTCCGAATAACATCATTGTTTTGTACTTGAATTTATTCATAAACTGGTTGCTATAATTAGCAACAATACGAGAAAAAGTAAGCAAATTTTAACGTTTAGCTAATTGTCGATACTGTTGGAACTAAATTTAATAAAGGATTAGAAAAATATATATTACATATATAAAACAATATCAATTTCATCAAGATATCAATCTTCCCGCATCTATTTCCCATGCGATTTGTACAAGATCAAAATTCTTCTCAGTGACTAAACTCTGAGATTGTTCCGGTATATTTTTTAACCAAGAGCGGTTGAGGAATTACAAGAAATAAAATTATTCACACCTTGATCATGACATGACTCACGTAAGGGAATAACCAATCCGTGAAGACTGGTGTGCAATGAGTTCCTCGATACATACATCAGACAAGTTTCCACATTAGTCTGTCCTAGGTTCAGTTATGGGCGATTAATTATTGCTGTCGGAAGACTTAGCACAAGGTGTTTAGCACACCTGCCTCGTATTTATGCTGGCACCTTTATCGGTGTAAGATGTCAATTATGGATAAATTCTAAGAAAGACGCATTATGCTAATAAAATTACATGGTTTACAAAACAACATTACTGTCACTTATGTCCGATAGTAACGCTACAACATCAGCATGGGTAAAGAACGTGGAGAAATTTGATGTCACATGAAACTTTACTGTGACTATGTTGCTCCTACATTGGGTTACATTGGGTGTTATAAAATTTTCTATAACATCGTCTGATAGGGACAGCCTGTTATTACGATTTATATTAGTAGCGCCATCTTATTCGAGGTGTAATTTTAAACAGGCAATATTTTATGGACATGAATATGATGTATGTACTCTATGGATTTTGTTCAATTTTACATAGTGGGCAGCACGATTAGCACGATTACTGTTGCTGATCTGAGTCCTGTTATTCGGTGTACGGAAAACTAAACAGCGTCTCAGTGTAGTCGCTTATGTTGAACAAGAAACATACAAATTTCAAATCGAATTAGCAGTAGAAAGATTGCGAATCAAAGTTTGCATGTCTAGAAGATATAGCCGTCAATTTGCGTAATCTCAGTTGCAAGCGTTAGCAATAAATTTGTACATTCCAGTTGCATATTGACTGAAGGCAGCAGTGCAACTTTACTGGTCATTAATATTTATGAACGCAGTGTCCGCATAATCATCCACTTCACGAATTTGCGTGATGAGCGCTGGCTACTGGCTTCCACGGTTGCGTTAAAATTGTGCTCCAATTTTTTGCTTAATATTATGAATTTGTATAGATAAGAACCTCAAACCATTGGCATATTGGCGTTTACGTTATCTGTTCTGTCAAGTTTAATATACGATAATAGGAATGTATTTAATCTTTACAAGGTTGAATGAGTCGTTTTATTTTAGTCATGCTGAAGGGCAGGTGTACCCCCAAAATAAAATTTTGTAAAAAATCACACAGCCAGTTTCGTTGACAAAAACTCCCCTACGCAACGCGAGCTACGCGAAAGGGAGAATGTTATTGTTAATATACCCTAAAAAATAAGTAAGCAAGGTTTTCTTTTTTCAAGGTACACATTTCGATCATATAAATTCTAAAATTTCGGCACTGCTTACCGAAATTTGCCTACAGCTCAAGCCGCCAGAGCAAACTAAAACGGGCACTAGTTTCAAGAATCCATTCCGTCGATAAATCCACATGCATGGTGTTTTTTGGGACCGAGGTCGGGATAATCACCTCGGTCGGTGGCGTAACATAACTTCTCATCGCCCAGCGGCGGCAGCGCGGTCAGCTCCCGGCGATAGCACTGCACATCCTCATAGCTCACACACAACACTGGTAGGGCACGGCACAGGCACTGTTGACACTGATCGGGCACTGGCACTATGTCACTGTCACTCGGGGTCGAGTCTCGAGACGGGCGGCGCGCAGTATCGACGCCGATGCATTGGCGCGGTCCTGGCCGCGCAACAGCTGACGGGAGGCGCAGCGCCCCCCGCGCGCGCCACGCCGCTCCCCGCGCGCTCTTCCTGCGCGCGCAGCCGGTGCGTGCGCCACACCCCTCGTCCCTCGCTTCACCTCTAATCCATTATTTACGGACCGTCGACCGGTTTCAGGCGCGTTCGCTTCGCTCTGCCTGCCGCTTCACGACGATCGTTCAAATTTAATGCCCTTCCTATGTCCGGCCTCTAATGCGATAAGATTACGGGCGTCGAGCTCGGGATCCGCTCGGCGGCTCCAATCCGATCGCATTAAAATAACAAATCACAACAGAAAATGCCAGTAGGGATATAGTCAGGAACATACAGAGCATCTTAATGTTCTAAGTGTACGGTGAACGAACCCACAAAGCAGGCATTGACTGGTACTAAAATCGCCATAATCTGTTGCACGCCACAAATACCTTTTGTGGCACTAAATCAAACTTCAAGCCATAAAAAGGTTGTAAAATTCGTATTGAAAAAAGTAGGTTAAACTCGTCAAGTTCTATCGCGTACCTACGATTTGTACTTACATCGCTCGACATGTAAAGTGCCTGTCAAGTTCTCAACATAAAAAACTTTCTGGTTGACCCCTCTTGTGGTTGGTTTATCTCCAGGATTTATCTTGTTTCCTTGGAAACAAGTTTAGTCGTAAAAGTATTCGTTATCGTCATTCCTAGAATGTAAGGACTGTATCGTTAAGTATAAGGACAAAAAAAACCTGGTCTAAATGTTGACATGTGCATCATTTTGTATTATTATGTTCCGAGAGTATGATCGGAAGGTATTGGTAAGCACTATTTAATATAAGGTCTGATATTTTTTTATTTTAGGGAGTTTATGGTACTTTTATTAAGGTCTAGCAAATAAATTTCGGACAACCCCTATCTGGCTTAATTTGAGAATATTCCAATGACTCTTTGTACGATTTCAACAAACAAAGTATGCTGCCAAAAGTGCCAAAACATATTCTTTAAGAGTCCTCTTCATGGTTGTTCAATTGGGCACTTGCAGAATAAATGCGATGAATTTAAATAATTAAAAAAAACGCATTTTTGAGCAACGTTCCGGATTGCCGTAATTTTTTGATGCAAGCAGGATGAGAGAAACAGATAAAAAAAATTGCCATAGGCCAAAGTCTAATAGACATTCATAGTGTTTGAACAGTCCCTAAACCAGAACGATATAAACACTGTATGATAGATAAATTCGACATCAAAGTCGGATTTAGCGTAAGCGCCATGCCACATTCTCTAAATGGCCGCCATACACAGATCCTAAACCTTATTTTTTTTTAAATAACAGTGGCTAGACTATGTCCAGATATTCTGCTTTGTGGATCATGTGTAGTTGAGGTTCGCACCGTACAATTTTTTTTCGCAACCGTATCGTCTTGTACGCAGTTTGTGAATTTTCTAGTAGCATTTGTCCGAAATCGTAATTGGTATACTCGGGAGGATTTAGTCAATACTGTCTAAACCATATGCGTCGAGTTTCTAGGACAAAATGCGTACCTTATTGCTCAAAGGTTAACTGGAAGAGATCCCTTAAAGGGATAAGTTCGCCTTTGTACTTGTAATAAGCTCTTTTTCCTGTGTGTTGTATTATTTTCTGGTACAGTAAAGTGTTTTACTACTACTACTACTTATTATGTGACTTATTAAGCCCATGTCTTGTTATAAGAAAAAAAAACCGGCCAAGTGCGAGTCGGACTCGCGCACCGAGGGTTCCGTACAAACATTAAAATTATTAAAAAAAAATATATTATGTGATGTAACTAAAAATTTATGGTTTTCGTAATTTTTCCTTTATCTATGCTATAAGACGTTGCTTCGTACCAAATTTCAAGATTCTGAGTTCACGGGAAGCACCCTGTAGGTTTTGATTCCCTTGCAAGTGTCGAAAATTTGCGGCATAAACGGCTGTATCTTTTGATTGCGTTGGCTTAGAAGTTTGATTTTTTCACAGCTTCAAGGGACAGTAGACCTGAGTAATTGATATAAATTTCAGCTTCATACCTCCACGCGTTCCTGAGAAAAAGGGTCTTGACAGACGGACGGACGGACAGACGGACAACAAAGTGATCCTATAAGGGTTCCGTTTTTTCCTTTTGAGGTACGGAACCCTAAAAATATAATAGCAAATAAATACGGCTACTCAAAGTTGTCTTCATACTTAACGATACAGTTTTTACCAAGATAACCATCACCATCATCTTGACTTAGGGGGAATTCTTCAATCATAAATTCATAGATATAAGTAAAAGTACCTATGTGAAATTAATAAAAAAAAGCTTATCTCTCATTTAGCTATCACTAAAGGAGCATATTCTACTCGTATTAAGATTAGTGTTTACGAATTTTAGAGCTTCTTGAATAATAACAATTTTGTCAGTCAGGCCACAGAACAGACAGGCTTACACATTCCTAGTTACAGTTACAGCCTACTGAAACCATGTGTCTCTAAGAGTATGAAGGAAGTGATTTCGTTGCAGGAGATGCGAGGACAGTAATAAGAGCGAACTTAATTAAGTAACCCACTTGAGATTAGGGCGAGCACCAAAATAAACGTTATATTAACAGAACGGAGACCACCACGACGATCGGGCACGCAGATTGCGATCTTCACTACATACAGAACATTAGATACTGTAAAAAGTACATGGTGTTCTCGCTCGGATGGAGGTCTCGCCGGAGGGTAGTCGCAGTGTTCCATTACAGTTCCCGGTAACATTAGCGTCGAGCGAGTGGGCCGCGAGATACTCCTGGATCCACTTTCGACCGACAGCCATAGAAATCACGTAGTTCGCGGAACTTCGTTACCTGTGGACCCGTGTGGCACGCAGCGAGCCAAGGTGAACGTTCGGGCCAAGGACGGCCCCGGGCGGCGGGAGGGGCCGGCGCGCGTCCCGCGCCCCCGAGCACAGTAAAAACGATCCCAACCTTCGGGCCAACCCGGCAAAAAAGGGACCCAAACGGAACAAATAGGAAAAAGGAAAAAAAAAACAAATAATAGGTCTGGCTCAACACAACTGTTGAGGCATTTCGATGGTATAATTAGAAATGATGTACGATTTTCGTAGAGCATGTCACCTGCGCCTACGCACGCGGGTCACTCTGCGAGGCTGCGCGTGCGACTATGATGTAATAGACGAGCGATAAAAACGACTAACGGAAGAGGTGCGGAACAGACCGAACGGACCGCTAATTACTTCGCACAACAGAAAATAGATACAGTACGGTGTTGTATTACATAGTGTTAGGACGTTCAATGGCTTTTAATATTCTCAAGACGGGGTCCTCTTCTCTTCGTTTCAATTATTCATGTCTGCTTTCATATTCTTCAAGCGTAAGCTTAGAGTTTTTGTAAAAGAGTAAGGAAGACTAAAGATTAGGTACGTTAAAATGCCAAGACCACTTCCTAGGCGTCCTGGCCCGACCGGTTTGGCCCCACATTGTAATACTTCCCTAACACAAAAAGAACCGAGCGAAACAGCCGTAGCGCAGTCTCTTACGACTTTCATTATCAATTATCATATCTCGGAGGATGAAAATTATATTAGTGGAAAAACTAAACGGATGCCATCATAGCGCAGCGAGGCATACCTGACAGCAAAAACATGCTCAAGATATAGCAAGACCTGATGCTTTATGTTCTTAGAATTCATTAACAGCATTAAATAATTGATTTCTTAGGGTGTTTCGCAACTTCTGGGAATGTAGGTTTGAGGTCGGAGTTAGTTCATATCCAAGTAACTTCAACCTTCATAAATAGAGTCTC
The DNA here is from genome assembly GCF_023078275.1 of Leguminivora glycinivorella. NCBI lineage: Eukaryota > Metazoa > Arthropoda > Insecta > Lepidoptera > Tortricidae > Leguminivora > Leguminivora glycinivorella. Next base: position 21,919,864 of record NC_062978.1, on the reverse strand, counting down.
CAGAGTCACCCATACGCGCGTGCAAGGAAGCGTGACATTCTGTGCTCCTCTAGCGTAAACGTCGGCGGGTAGGAGGGAAAGGGACGAGGTAATGTTACAGTTAAGCAGGAACTCTATTTATATGCAAATATAACCTCGGAGCCGACACCTGTTTGCGTATTCTCGCCTTGTAGCGTTGTCGCTCGGTCTGCAAGTACGTCCTTTGATGATACACTGGAAATCCTTCGCAGGTTGCAAATCGACAGTGAATTAAATTTGGATTACGCAGAGTTCGAGAGAATCATGCTCGGATTGACGTCCAAGTTAAATTTTGAGAAATTACATAGGATACCTCGTCAGTGCAAGCAAACGTGTTATTTTGGTCGCTTTGGTTAATGACGAGCTTATCTGTATCATCAAGTAGGTATACCAGTGCATTCGGCTTACATCGGGTGTACAATATTCGCAAGTGCACTGTGTCGCCAATTTTAAGATTCATAAGTGTTTTTAAATGTGATGATACTGATGATTCCCAAGTTGGTTCAGTTAGGTATCCTCCTCACCTTTTTTGGTCTCCTCATCTAGCTTGAGCCTAGTTATTAGCCATGCTTGGAAAAAGTATAGGAACTGCAACTGAACATCAAACAGCAGAAGCAATGGTCTATCGTCTTCCAATTCTTGTAAGTTCGTGAAGCACGAACCTATGTGTTGAAAGAGGAAGAGTCATTTTTTTATTGTATTTTTCCCTTGTTTTCCACACTGACTCTACCAAATAAACAAATAAAGATATTCTTTGTAGTCTCCTGCGCCATGCTCTTCACTCTTGTTCACACCTAAACACGTGATTCATAACAGCAGTCATACAGCATTCAAAGTGTTTTCGCAATTAAACGGTAAATAAATCATAAGTTGGCATTTCGTGTTTAAATTGTTTGACGAGCGCTCGGCCGATGTCAATAACACCGTTCGAGGTTCGCGTTTAGAGTAATATATGGCGTGGAGGGCGCAGCGCCATCGAGATCGTTTATCACGGGAGATTGGCTCGGCGTCCTGTACTCAACCCTGCCCAGTATACGGAGGCTCCTGACTTCGTAAGTACTTGGCTTTATCAGAGAGCAGGCATAAAGCGGGTTTCAGGAGATGTTTCGGTTGGAGAATAACGACGATAAATGGACCGTATTTGTCGCCGGGATTATCGAATTGGTCCAGTCGGAATACCCCAGTATTAAGCGATGCATTACATTCTGTAATTACCCATATCTTTAGCTTTGTGTCTATTAAGTTGAAAGATATGGAACAGTTCCGAAAAGATAAGCCAGGATTTATGAATGTGTTTTATCGTTTTATCAGATTTGCCAACGTGTCATTTTATAATCTTTTCCCAGAATCTGATAACAATACACAAGACAATAAACACCTTATTATCTCCAGATTACATAGAAGTTAACTGTCTTCGTGTTAATATTTGCAATAAACTACAGTCGATGGTTGGTTTTGCTACAGGATACAAATATTGAATCAGTGCACCGTGTAAAGGTCTGTAATAATTTTATTAATATTAGGTAAATTTAGGTATACATTACACTTCCTCGTGTTTAGTGCAAATATGATAATAATTAGTATTATTGATGTGTTCTTTACACTTTACAGAAAAGAGAAATCCGCGTCACATTTATCCATTAGTATCATATTTCGCATCCCCGGACGAAGGTCAGCAAAGAGAAGAATCAGAGACCCGTCGCACATTTGTCATACTCGGAGTGCGCGTGGTGTCCTGAGTGCATTTCTATGTACCCTACGGCTGTCCTTTCACAGTAATATATTTGTTTTGTTTACAGTTGCGGATTAAGTAGAGAAACAAGGTGAAATGTGACGTTAGCTTTATATTGTTTTGTTTTACGAGTATGTTAAAAGAGGATTTAATTTTAAAACTTACCTATCATGATATAAAAACCATTATCGTACTTGATAGTGCTCGGTTTTGCTCTGTATTTATATCTTATAATTTGATTGATACGTCGCCTGTGTTCTGAATATTTTCTTTCATGTAATGTGGATTGGTACTGCATTGTACGCGATGTGTAATTTATAAAACGTGTTTGTAGTCGCGTGGCAAGCCGGCTGTCCGTCAGGCTTATCGCCGGAATATCATATCGCGTCACGGAGGCATCGGCCGCGGGATCGACGCCCGCGCCGTCCTTATTCGTCCTTTTGGACGATGCACCGACTAACATACGGCATATGGTTTCGTCGAGCATATTGGTTTATTGTCTGACTTAGAATAGGATAACTTAATTTACCAAAATCGACATACATATCACCTTTTCAGTCCAACGCGAGAAATATATTTTTGATACAGTAATTTGATTGGTATAAGAAAATATATTTGTGACCAAATATGTACCGAAAAAGCGAAAACGTAGGTAGGTACAGAAGTGGAGAATGGAACCTTTACGAGCACCTATCAGTTTTAACACACACACGATTGTTCACCGTAGGTACAGTCATTAAAACAGTAGACCGACTGTTTAGACCGATTGTTAGTTTGTAGAATCGACGATTCCGGAGCGGATAAGCCCAGTTGTCTATTACGGAGATTCCGCCCATCTTCCCCGTTTGCCACCACCTATTTCCGATTCATCCATATTTAGAATCTAGACAACTGTGCTAGAGGTGTTAATTTGTAAAGTATGAATGGACGTATCAATAGCTGTGTGTATTTGCGTAACACTAACGACCGAAGCTTTATGACACATAATTACGTTTTGACCGTCAATTGTACTATAATGTTTTCCATTCTGATGCATTAGACACGGAACGTTTTCAAGTTGAAAACAAACTTGTTATACGTTATGCGAGTTGAAACCGTTTTAATTATTTATATAAATTTTCAGAGGGTGTTTTAGCTTGCAGCCGTGGGCTGGCAGCCTAATTCAAGCTTTGTTAATCAAAGAGCACTCCGACTAGGCTCTGTATTCCTTGTGCTTAGCTTTACTTTGGGCAAATGTTCAGAACAGGAGGGGACCAGTGTATGCTCTGACCTTGAGATCCGTGCAAAGTTAGTGCAAGAGAGGATCTTTGTACTGATTCTGCTAAAAAAATGGTTTTGTGTAAGCGAAGGGAATCTCCTACGTGCTTCCTAACAGACGGGGATTAAATCTCCGCTTAGGCAGCTCCTGAAAAGTGCTTTTAGAATTTGCTTAACTCGTAATGATATTAATAACTCGACAGGGCATCTGAGATTGAGTGAAGAAACAGGAATATTTTATATTTCTAATAGAGCTTTCTCATGTTTAGAGATTTACTTTAGACATCACGAGATCTGAGAAGAGTTTGCATAGTGCTACTTCGCTTAAATTGGTCTTCTACAATGTAGGTAGAAACAACCACCCCAACCCAAATACTGGGGACGCTATTGCACAACACCCTGCATTTTATGATTAAGCACTGAGACTTGGCACAGGTTGTTCCTTGGGTGGCCCTGAGTAGATAAAGATCGGGAGGCATCGAGAGCCCCCCTTAATTTAGGAGGGAAGAGGGGGGAAGGCTGGCGCCACCGCGCTTCCTTTGAAACCATATTTCTCTAAAACTATACAAAATAGGGCATGCAATATATCATTTTCGGATAAATGAAGGACGAGGAATTCATTTTTGGAACAAAAAAAATGTATTTTAGAACAAAAATACAAAATAAAATGGGAAAATCTGAAAACGAGATTTTTTTTTATACATATTATTGCACATTTTATGAAAACTGTAATGGTTTTTTCTAAATAAAAAATATTATTTAATAGCTACATTTATCTAGTTTTAGAAAATGTATAATTTGTTATAGAAATATATTATAGGACGAGTGATAAAAAATAATTTACATCGCCCGATAGGGTGATTTGAATGCTCATTTCAATAAGTTTTGTCAATGATTTCAGGTATAATCACTATTTTTAACACACGAAAGCCGTAATCATTGTAGTTTATGGCTATTTTAGTGATTAATGTACTTAAAATAAAAAAAAATACATTTTTTTTTAAATATTAAAAATGTTATATTTTTTTTAACATTATCCTATTTTGTTCTTTCTACACAATATATATCTAAAAGCAATAAATATCAATAAAAAGCCACATTTATACAGTTTATAAAAATATATAGTTTGTTATATAAATATATTACGAAACGCGAGATAAAAAATAATGAAAATGAAAATTTTAATGTACGGGTCAGCTTGCATTATTCGATGAGGTGAGGTAAAGGTACTACCTGCTATGCAGTGGAGTTCGTCTAGTAATACAGAAATATACTTATTCTAATAACGTTTACACATGTAGGTATAACACGACCCAGTACAGAAAATTGTAAAAGTCCTATAATATAGTTTATTTTGATTGTAAAATAAAATTGCATGTGACATATTGCAAAAAAAATGTCTTAATCACGTTCTCCTCTCCTAAAGCAGTTCTGCATGCATAGGCTTGAAGATTTTTTAGTTTACTAGCAGAATTTAGTTACTTCCTTTGGGCCCCTTAAATCGGTTTTACCCATCCATAAAAGATAAAATAAAAATCGTCATATTCTTCCTTTCAGTATCAATGATAGTTAGTTATGACGCAATAGTGCCATAAAAAATAAACTAGATTCGTATTAGCATTAAACATTAATGATTTTTGAACTAAGACATCGCTTTTGTACAAAGGAGAACCTCAAAAAATGGTCTGACTAGACGAAAACATGTGTATCGGGGCTAGTACTCAAGGCTCTCAAAAAGTGTAGCTATTTTGAGTTATTCAAATAAAACAACATGAATAGTCTGAATTTAATTATGTGTATATCACAACATCCACTGCATAAGCACATCAGCTCCGAACATTTAATTTAAAAAGTCTTTTTTTACGGTTGCCCCTTACGCGGCACTGTTTTTTATTACACCTGCATCCGACAATTTCGAGGCATGTTTCTGCAGCAACAGGCAACGTTGCGGGCAAGTAGGCTCCCAAATCTCAATTGTTACAGACTTTCGTCCAGCCACAAGTAGCAAATAATGGCAAATTTTGAATTGGGTTTAGTTGACCCCATAAATGGACACCTTGATATACCTATAACCCTTACAAAAATGGTGCAAGGCAGCTTTTATCGGTGAAATGCTGTTAATTTGGCGGTCTTTTTTGGTTAATAACTATTTTCGGCACTCGTTAACCAAAGTACAGGACGCAGATCTGGAATAATAAATATGTCAAGTAAGAATTATCCATAAATTATGCAAATCATACAGATAACTACTATTTCACAAGATGTATTAGGATCAGATGTATATATCTGACCTATCATATCAATCGATCATTTCATGTAATATAAATAGTTAAATTCAGACTATATAGGAGTATGTTGTTTAATTTGAAGTACTCTAAATAACTACACTTTTTGAGAGCTTTGAGTACCTTTACCTCACCTCATCGAATCATACAAGCTGACCCGTACCGTACATCCAGATCGCCGTGCCACGTCACTTTCATTATTTTTTATCTCGCGTTTCGTAATATATTTATATAACAAACTAGGTATATATTTTTATAAACTACATAAATGTGGCTTTTCATTCATATTTATTGCTTTTAGATATATATTGTATAGAAAGAACAGAATAGGATAATGTTATAAAAAAGTTATCACATTTAATTTTTTTTTAATTTTTGTATTTTTTTTATTTTAAGTACATTAATCACTAAAATAACCATAAAATACAATCATTACGGCTTTCGTGTCTTAAAAATAGTGATTATACCTGAAATCATTGACAAAACTTATTGAAATGAGCATTCAAATCACCCTATCGGGCGATGTAAATTATTTTTTATCACTCGTCGTATAATATATTTCTACAACAAAATATACATTTTCTAAAAGTAGATAAATGTAGCTATTAAATAATATTTTTTATTTAGAAAAAACCATTACAGTTTTCATAAAATGTGCAATAATATGTATAAAAAAAAATCTCGTTTTCAGATTTTCCCATTTTATTTTGTATTTTTGTTCTAAAATACATTTTTTTTGTTCCAAAAATGAATTCCTCGTCCTTCATTTATCCGAAAATGATATATCGCATGCCCTATTTTGTATAGTTTTAGAGAAATATGGTTTCAAAGGAAGCGCGGAGGCGCCAGCCTTCCCCCCCTCCTCCCTCCTAAATTAAGGGGGGCCCTCGATGCCTCCCGATCTTTATCTACTCAGGGCCACCTAATGAACAACTGTGCCAAGTCTCAGTGCTTAATCATAAAATGCAGGGTTCCCATACAAGACATAGCAATAGCGTCCCCAGTAAAAAGTGTTTAGCTATCGTAGATAATTTCGCTATACGAGTAACTATGTAGATACGCATAGAACTTCAGTCAGGTTTTCAGGAATTTCCTTTTAACTTTTGAAGTCAATCTTACTTTCGATGTCGAATCTTAAATAAAAGTTGGAGTGAAAGTCGTACTTTGATGCCGATCGGTCGCTGAAGGTGTAGTCAAATTCGGAGGGTGAAAACGCCCGAAGGGTCGTAATTCCCAAGCAAGACAAGACAAGAGTGTATTAAAACCAATCCTACTGTAGTATTATGTAGCCTAAAAATCCTTAATAATCAAAAATCAAATAGACTTATCAATTAGCCCTTGAGGGCTTGAGGGGAATTGATTCAGATAATTCCCCCATTAAATAATTAGAACTCCAAAAAATTAGGCCAGGCCAGGTGGATCAAATCTATAGTAACTTCAAGATCCGTACTCCATCAAAAAGTTACAGGAAGCAGCCAAGTGTAAATCGTTCATAGAACATCGAACCTCAAATAATTTCTGAGATTGATGACTTTGTCGCATCTGTTATTCCAATCCAGTTTTTATATTTCAAATAAGTTTCGCCTGAGTTTTATAAGCAGTTGGAACAGTATGGCGCGCCGCGGCGGCACTACACTGTAGCACGGAGCGTCTCCTAGAGTCTGACCTACAAACGCTTCTCCCGTAAATATTTTGTAGCTCGTTCCTTCCATCGAATATTTATGGGCTACGGAGCGCCGTTTTCCGATTAGGATGCCGTTTTATTGCAATATTGAGGGCGTCACAAGCTTATTTCGTACGTCCCGTATATATATCTTTGCATATTTTACAATTCGGGATTGCACCAGAAGGAATTTGTGAAGAGATGGATTACCGGAGTGTTTTCGTGAAATGTTTTGTTAGCTTATTTAATGCTTATGGACAGGAAAAGAGAGAAGAATGAAATATATTTACAAAACTCCGTGATCCGGGTGTAGAAACTGTATAAGAAGCTTTTTCTGATCTGTTAGCTAGTGCCAATTGTTACGTTACGGCCAGTCTTTCACCCGCTTGCTTAACGTGACCGCTTTCCATCAGGCGGGCCGTATACCTGTTTGCCACCGACGTGGTAAAAAAGAAGGTGTTGGTATGCTTTACATCTACATCATAAGCGAAATGTAATTTTTGCAAGGATCACGGAGATGGTAAGCAATTTTTGGTTTCCACGAGACAAAGGACCGGTCAGGCCACACACGGCGCTGATAATTAAACCGTCATGCTGGTGACTGAGTTTCAGCGTCTTTAGTAGACCGTATCCCGTTGCAAGACTGTTTAAGACCGGTCAGCTTGTCAGCAATGTAGGTGCGGCCTAGCCGAACTAAACGCCGCAATTTTCACAAGTGATTAACGTATCGTCGTTAAAAGCAGTCGCTGTACCTACGGTTCAGTTAAAGAAAACGCCCATATGTCTATAAACAACTTGCCTGGCAGTGACACTATTACTCCTTAGTGCGTAATTTCACATGCCTACATAAATTAAGGCCACAACACAACTACATCATTAAACAGCTAGCCAAATTGTTCTACTTTGTAAAATAACCACGCAAAAACACCACGCTAATTAACCCAGTTTAAATATCATGAAGACAAGAATACAATTACAAAGGGAAGAACAGGGGGGAACAGTTTGTATTGTATTGTATTGTAACAGTCTCCCGGAAATCCCAGCAATAAGAGTGTGTTAAACACTGTTGAATAAGATGCAATGTTGTCGTTTGTCAACCAGCCTTTTACCAGTTTGTCAGAGGGGTCCCATGAACCATCATATCCACATCCTCCACCATCTTTGCTCTATCTCATATAAGGAATTTTATAGCCTGGAAAATAGTACATTACATCAGAGGCCGGGAAAATGAGGATTTCCGGCCAAGTGGGTATATACGGCCGAGCGAGCGTGCGAGCGAGGCCGGATAGGGATACGAGGCCGGGAATCCGTTTTCACGCCGAGGCATGTATAGTGCTTTTCTCAAACATACAATGAAATAAAATAAAAATGCTCTAAAGGACAATATTTTATAAAAAAAAGTTACTTTGCAGGCCTAGGCCTAAAAAATAATATGAAATCCCTTTACAGTCCTCTCGAGTTGTTGCGCCCAAAAAGCGATACTTCCCAGCCCATTTTAAGGAACGTAAAGACAATATTTCATTGCATGTTTGAGAAAACACATTTTGTGAAAATAACTCATCCTGTTCTCTTGGGCTCTAATACCAGCGTACTAAAACGACAGATTAATTAATAGTTACAAAGATGATATACTTTGAACGAGACAGTCCCCAGCAAACTAATAATTCCCAGCACTAGTTACTAGGCGCGGAAGGAGCATCGACAGGAAGAGGTCGCAGCTCAGACTGTGGCGACGATGACAACAATTTTCTAATCAATCGACCGCCGACGCCGGTCGCCTGTTTGTCGCCGTGACCTATAATTTTATAGCCATTTATTCCCATCGCTTAGGCCGTGGTCTCCCTTGGCATCATACACAGAGGGTAGGTATACGTACAATAGCAATGTTTCTATAACGTGACGCTTTACGCAGGGCATGGGGTAATAAAGGGAAAACTTTATCGAGCACAAATTTAACATTTAATTGCGTCGGTGACAGCTTCGCTAGATTTTTTAAACTCATTCGCGAAGTGCTTAGAAACGGAGCAGTGTTTTTTGGAATACAGTCATTAGGCTCAAGAGCTAATATCTGAACATTCCCCAGAGCATTTGGTTCGCCGTGGAGCATAAATCGTGTTTAAGAGCCACTAAAGTTTAATATTTATGTGACATTGTGCCGTCAGCGTGCAGTTAGTGTCAGGTGTGTCGATGGAAAGGGCCTAGACTGTATTTAACCAAATGTTCAACTTTAAGTATGATTAGTGGTCGGTGTGAATTAGGATTACTCAGTTACATTGGAATGAATTAATTAATCTTGTACAAATATGTGAATGTCCATAAAAGTCAAAATTTATTTATTTATTCGTATGGCGCATTTACATAAACTTTCAAACAATATGTAGCTAGAATTATAAGTCCACATTCAGGGTCCCAAGCCACGAGATTGCGTCAGGTGTAAATTTAAACAGGTCTTCCGGAGGGCATAGTCAAAATAGGTCATGATTATAATACCAAAAACAAGATATATTTACTCTACTAATAGGTATACAATAGGGTGGAGCGAATTTAAAAATTTTGGAAATATGCAATTGAATACCACTCAAAGAGTGCCTAATTTTATGTAGATTATGAGAAAAAAAATAAAATAAATCTAGTTACATACTTTTGGCCCTCTACCATTAATTTAATAAAAAAATATTAATATTTTTTTGCAAAATATATTTTTTTTAATTTTACATATTTTTTTTACATTTATATATTAAACACCACCTTTGGTATCAGAAATGATTTTAATTTCATTTTTTTTTACGTTAAAACATTTTTTTTCTGAGACCTAAATTTATTTACTATAAACTTGGAATTATCCAAAAAATCCTATTTATATATAACTCGTGCTTAAAAAAATATTCTAAGCATGTGACAGAAAAGCTATCAATCGAAATAAACTCATAGCACATTGAACAACATATCAGTCCAACCAAAATTTTTGGTTATAACGCTTCAAAGTATGCTTAAATTGCCCAATTAACGCCTAAAATGTCACTTTTGGTCATCATGTAAAAGTAGGAAAAATCAAGAAAAACGCAAAAACCCACAGCATTTTATTTATATCTAAAGATGTCCTTTCATATAAAAGACAACCCAAAAAATATATTGTACTTGTTACTTCGTTTATCGTATTTCGCATGATAACGTGATTATTGAGTTAAAAATGAAATATTGAAGTATCATTATTTACTATCATTTAATAAATTTAAACATTATTATGGTTAAATTCACTTAATAACAGGTTCTTTTATATCATAAATTAATAATAAAAAATAAAAATTGACATCTGACATATTTAATTTATTTGTTAATTTTACCTTATTTTTTTTGCTTTTACGGCTGGTAGAGGGCTAAAAGTAGTACCTAATTTTAAATTTGATACCAGAAATATAATCTACTATTTTTTCCACAACTTTCGATACCTATTCCGTTATGAATTTCTAATTTTTAATTTTCTCCATACAAGCACGCTCCACCCTAGTATACAAGTTATATTTATCTGTGGCGCTGTTATCGAGTTCGTAAATAATAGTTCCATTAGGCGGTGACGCCGACACATCTATATTAATTAGCACTAACGATCTAGACCGCGGCTCGCCGCTTGGTGGATTCACGCGACTTTTTTCACAATAATAATCCGATGCCTAAAAGCATCCGGTAAAAAAGGCGATGTCATTTTCATATTATGTTCTTTAACGCCGCGAAAATGAAGATTTAATTTCGTGCGCACGGTGTAATAATCGAATTACTTTAATTTAAGTTGAAACAGATATTTTCAGGGATTTTTTTTACGTGCACGTGAAAAAGCGCTTTAGACCGACGCGAAAGGGTTGTTAATGGGCAATTTTCCGCGCCCCACTCGACTCGTATGTAGGTACATAGATGCACCGTAAGAGAGATAGGGCGGTGTAACGGAAATGTGCCCGCCGAAGCTGCGGGTAGACGATAGGAAGCGTCCTCTCATCTAGTGCCCTATTTATGAGGTTGGATGTACCGTAACTTACTGCTATCTTAATTATGTCAAAGAACATTGTTAGTCATGGTGATAATTACTAGCAGTTAAATCCGAAATAGGGATGGAGAGATAACAAAAGTGATAAATACTTAAAGATAAGCCTTAAAATATAATTCTCTTTAGATATGGATTTTTGTTTTTATGGATTTTCCTGTGGTAAAGGTCGAAAGTTTAATGGCGATAGGTTATCTGCTCAGTGTTTGCTTGACACGCAAAATTTGCCAGTGGTAAAGGTCGAAACTTCCTGAGAATTGTAATAGCCATACAAACAAGAGGAGTTTGTATTGTAATACAGTGAACGGGCAGGATTAGAAGACGAAGAAGTTATTTTTATCAGCGGAAACAGTATAATCAAGATACACGACGTCCCGACGTGTCCAAACATCCGCCGTTTGTTTTACGGAAATCTCACAACTATCACAGATAGCGCTCGATTTCAATTAAACATTTAATACAATAGGCTATTCTCATTCGTCGGAAAAACATAATCTCTTGAGACGTAATGACTGAGAGGTTCTTGTTAAGACGGAGGTACTTTTAAACCTCTTATACATTTACTTAACCCGTATTGAGTAGTTAACTTTTTGAAGACATTTTGTTATTGCGACTACGTATTATATTATCCCTATAGTGTGACAAATCTTAAATTTATACGATAGGATTTGGCACCCAATAATATTACTTCGCCATCATAATTTTAAATAACATACTTTGTACTCTTCAAATGTTATAATCAATTCGTTAGATACATACTACAATAGGGAATCATTCCCTGCAGACCCGTTGTTCCCAAAAAGCTCTACAAATCCCGGTCAGATGAGCACGAAAGTACTTTGTAAACTAATTTAGGAAAGTGCTTGCCTCTAGTTACAGACACTCCCCTATCCTTAACGATGTGGAGAAAGACTTAAGGATCGCAAACCACGTTTTTTCACAAGTGTTTTTGAGGACTTTTTGCCTTGTCACTGATTTTGAATGTAACCAGTTTCAACACGCAAAGAAACGAACCCAATTAAATTCGAAATGCATAATAATTAATACGTGAATGTTAATAAAAATGATAAACAGTGCGCGGTGTCAAGTGTCGTTATGAAATTCAAATTGGTGAGCGCTGGTTTTTTGTAAAGGAACCCTTTGGGATCCAATTATAAATATTTAAAGTGTGTAAACGTAGTCGGTTTGTGTAATTCAATTCGCCGGGCGGTGTAACGTTTCTTATTGACACATCCATTAGGTATTATCGAGCTAGGGCTGTGTATACGTTAGGGCATTTGCTTTTGTAAACATGTGCATTTGTGCAAGACGGAATCCATTGAGACACATTCAGTTCAGTGTGCTTAGGTATTTACGATTGTATATTGTAAGATTTCTAAGTACCTAATATGACGAAATACGTTTCATATTTTATAATCAGGAATAATGACTTTCTTTTTTTAATATTTATTTATTTATAAAATAAATAAATATTGGGGACACCTTACACAGATCAACTTAGCCCCAAACTAAGCAAAGCTATGGGTGCTAAGCGACAATATACATACTTAAATAGATAAATGCATACTTGTATACATAGAAAACATCCATGACTCAGGAACAAAACTCTGTGCTCATCACACAAATAAATGCCCTTACCGAGATTCGAACCCAGGACCGCGGCTTAGCAGGCAGGGTCACTACCGACTGAGCCAGACCGGCCGTCAAATTTATTCTGAGCCTACATTTTTAGGCAGAATAATTGAATGGGTTGAGTTCGAGTCTTATTGATAGCTCAATTTTATGAAACTTCTGCAGGGGTGGACGGTCTATTTAAGGATACATGAGACGAGGCTTCTTATTATTCAATGAACGATCTCTGGAAGGTACGCATTGGTGATTTTCAAATTGGATTTGGGGGAAAATTTCATCCGACTTAGGAGTTTACATTTTTATAACATTTAAGACTTATGCTTTGTCAAGCTTTCAATCTATTTTTTAAACCTGTTTCACGGTGTCAATAAACTTTGTAACTACAAAGAAAACGACTCCGGAAATGCCCTACCCAAAGAATGGTCAAAAAACTTTTATCAAACCTCTGCGAATTATGATTCATGGCATCGCGGCTCGAATATCCGTTTCCGTCGAATTGGCAGTGTTTAGACAAAGCTTTGCACACTAAACGTGGTCGAGTGCGGACTTCCTACTTCATTCCCGTTAGAACCAACACGTGCTTGTATGCAAATCCTTAATCGACTTGTTGCTGGATAGATAATAGCCGTTAGATATACTATATACTGGAGGGAACTAAGAGTTTTCTACTATCTACATACCTACGTCATATCTACGTCTTGGCATGTACATATTTGAAGCCTCCAGATATTAATCAAGACATATACACTACAGAAGAGACTCATAACCATAAGCGTCACGCGAAAAATTAATGCTATAGTGGCTATAATTTATAAGAAAAAAAAACTTCGAGCTCTTTCTAACGATACCCCACTTAACCTAGTTACTTGAAATTTACAGTTTGCCCCCCTTTCATTTGGCCATTTTCTGTAGTTAATTTAAAAAAAGTACTTTCAATTTGTAGAGGTTCGTTAGATGTTCATAAGTATTCCAAATTTCAAAGTGATATCATAAGTATTTCTCGAGATATTTACTAATGTGACAGACAGACAGACAGACAGACAGAGGGACAAAGCGGCGCCATAAGGGTTCCTTTTGTACCTTTTTGGTACGAAACCCTAAAAAACATACAGACGAATTGAGAACCACCTTCCTTGAGATTTGGGGCGGCGGTTAAAAATTGTCACCGTCTGAGACACGTGACTCACGTGAGTCATCAGACTGTCCCTAATTGCTTGGTTCAATGTTTTCCTGAAACCTTAATCATACAGGAACCCTGGACACATCGGAAGTTCACATAAACTCACGTCTGCGGCCGGCCCCGGTACAATGCTTATACTATACAGGTCCGTTTGTTATGCAGCCTAATGGCGGGCCGGGTGCTTTGATCTTCGCGCATGTGTGTGAGCTACCAGCGCACTGTTCGAGGAACTATCGCTAATGCGTGGAATCGAGTGGGTTTCCGTTACCGGCGATGCAAGTGAGAAAGTGCGACAATATTTCTGTCGGTATTGCTCTGTAAGGTATAGAGATGGGCGCTGACGGGTAAATTCCGGGAAAATACCCATATCTACCCAATCTACCCGGTATTTACCCGTATCTACCCAAATGAGCGGGTATAAAAAATAATCTATGAAATTAAAGATTATTCTTAATTTACATGACTGAAATATATTTTTCTACTAAAATAAATATATATATTTGACTAACTAATATTAAAATGTTAACAGAGATTCCAAATATTCCATATATCATGTGTAATTTACCACATTCAATTAAAAAGTTGTATTCCCCAGATGTTTTAGGCCCACTAAGTATTCAAATAACTTACTTAACTTAAACACGGTGGACAGACAAATTCAAATTCATTAGCCAATGAGGTCACAGCTTTGCAAAACGCCAGGTAGTTGCATCCGTATTTAAAGGGTGCAATAAGTCACTTGACCGGTCAGTTACTTTTTTTTATTTTTATTTATGGGATACTTATACTTTAGTTTGTACTTAGTTAAACAAGCGCCACGTCCATGTGTGATTTTAATTAACACTTGCTTTGAATTCGGACTGTAATAATGCCTTCTATGTGACTTCGGCTAGATACTGGACTTCGGCTAGATAGTAGGCTTTACCAAACAAACAGCAAGTAACATTTTAGTGCTATAATTTTGGTTTTCGACGCTAAAAGCTACTATAGATGTCGTATAAAGGTTTTCGCGTGACCACCTGTCGTATAAAAGCCTCCAGTAACACCTTTTAGCTATATAAGCTTGTACCGCTAAAAGGTGTTATTAGGAAGTGATGTAAACGTTTATATCACCATTTTATAGAGCCGCTATAGGCCTGGTCTATAACAGGATCAAATATGACTACTATAGGTCTATATTATTGTATAATAGTGTTAGGAATCACTGCTATGCAATCAATTTGCGCTACTAAGGTTCCCGACAAGCCGCTATAGTTGTTGCGTTATACAGCTAAAAGGTGTTATTAGGAAGTGATGTAAACGTTTATATCACCATTTTATAGAGCCGCTATAGGCCTGGTCTATAACAGGATCAAATATGACTATTATAGAACAATATTACTGTATAATGGTGTTAGAAATCACTGTTATGCAATCAATTTGCGCTATTAAGGTTACCAACAAGCCGCTTATAGTATTTTTAGTAGTTGTGTTTTAACAGATTTAAAACCTAACTATACCACTATTTTGGGATATAGTGGCTTTGGAAAACACTGCTATAGTATTTAACACTGTATAGTAGTGATGTGAATACCATTATAGAGCTATTTTTATAATGAAGTTTTCAGGATACGTTTATATAGCTTTGAAAAGGTTATAGTCGTTTTCTAATGCCTTTTATATCTCATCGCCGTATACGCCACAATGACTCTTTAAATATCACAGACCTGTTGAATAATGATTTCGGTATCTCTTTTAAAACACAATAGCGTTATAGCTGAGTTTACTATATGTTTTATAAACCAAATCAGATATATAAGAGTAGAAAACGATTACTTTTAAATGACAATTTTGACCTTAAAAGGCTGCTTTATGGTGTGGTGTTTATACATCGTAATTATGAAATCAGGCCAAAGATGCGGTATCTGGTTCCATACAGTGTTTTTCTAGAAATAAACTTTAAAAATACACATAGCGACCAATTGTAGTTTAGATTTGTCATACTAAAAAGAAAACAACATTTATTAATACTGTTTAAAAGATCTTTCTATAGTAAAACATTGAAAACAAGTATTGTTTTCTATATAAAGAACTTATAAGTTAAACTGGATCATAGTTAAATTCTCATGCAACCCTAATTGAATCCACAATAGCGGGCTTATGGCAGTGAATGCGTATGATAAGTGATATAGTCGAACTATAAAAGCGTATGTTTTACTTCTTGGATCCATAGTAGAAACTATGGTGCCAATAATTTTATTGTATTAAATTATATTTATTTATTTTATTCAAAACATGTATAAATCGAGGGCGCATTTAAAATACTCCATTAAACTAATATTCTTTTAACGGTAAAATTTCCATCGCATACCTTTTTGCAGTAATGATGGGAGTATACGAAATCCAAATTATGTTAATTGACACTAAACTTCACAAGTTCACACGCCACTTTTCGTTAAGTTCCTCGTTTAGAACAGTTTTTGTTAAATATTACACACATTAAATTATTTTAGAAATTTCGCATTAAAAGGGACGGCAACTGCTATTATAGAACAAAATAACCTGTATACTTAACGGAATCTCAAATGCTACTATAGCATACATTGATACTATAATAGCGTTATTGTGTCCTCTACGTCAACAAATTAGCACAATAGTCATCATTACATCACCATAATAGACCTTAAACGTCACGGATGATACTGCTATAGGCCTATTATATCACTAAATGGCTGCATAATTGCGCCAAATCGGCTCTACAGTACCAATATAGACTATTTATAGGACCATTTAGTGTGATTTAATTTGGTGTCCTCGACCACTATAGGACCAGAAATTGTTACTTGAGAGGAACTATAATAAGCACACAAAATTTCATCCCCATCGGTTCAGCCGTTTAGGAGGAGGAGGTAACAAACACACAAGCATGTCAATGATATTTAACAAATTCCTTATTCAATACAAATACTTCGATATATGTTTATAGAACTATATTAATAAAATATAAATATATTATACAATACCAAGAAAACATTTTTTCACGATTAAATTCAATTTATGACCCATTTTATTACAATATTTATTTATACCCACCCATTAGGGTAGAAAAGGTAAATATCGGGTAGATTGGGTAAATACCCGGTAAATACCCGATATCTACCCCGGGTATTTTCCCGCCGCCCATCTCTAGTAAGGTATGGTAGGAATCACTCAATATGTTGCCTAGAAGATATAATATTGTTTTCAGCAGTTGACGAAGATTTTCATAATTTTAACTATCAATGTCGTAATATTTGAAATATTATTTGTACCTAATATGTATATTTTTCTTTATGTTAGCGTAAACAAACTGTCGGTTTAATAAGAAAATCTTGGTTTCAGAAACGCAGAGCCACCTTACGTTTTAGTACCTATACCTAACAATAGAACTTGAAATTACAATAAAGAGTGCCGAAAATGTCAAAGCCCTTCCAAGAGAGCATTTTTTCCAGCTATCTAAAACTCCTTTAGTATATATGCTTGGTGAACTAATAATAGCCCAAGCCTGTTTAATCCAAGCAAATGTCTTTTTACTAGTCTAAGATCCATCTTTAGACGAAAGCCAAGCCGTAACCGGTACCGCAGTGCCTGGAACTGATTACATCTAGTCTCTCGCGTTTAATGAGTAGGTTAATCTTATCATAAAACAAATCTATCACACCTAGAATATATGCAGAGTTATCGGGTGTGTTCTATTTCCCGGTATAAGTTGTACGTACAGGACCGGTCGGGTAACCCGACCACATAGTGACCAGGTTGGTGTTCCGTTGGCAGCCGCGTTCAACGCTCCGGCAAACCAGTATATTCATGAGGGTAAATACTGGTAACATCTTAAATATGAAATATGTACTGGGCCGCAAAAATGCCCTTTTCAGTATTTGTTAGGTCTTCATATTGGATGTGGATGTGCGTATGGCCGCGTCGCATCAGACCTCGTTAGCTACATGCGTAGCGCTGGCTAATAGTTCATACCCTGGACAATCATCCAGCCTAGGTACTACGATAGATCTACCGACATCCTGGTTTGCCAGAGCGTCGGTAGCAATCGGAACACCGGGCCAGAGTTCTCGTTCGGGGAAGCGCGCGCGTTCCCACGCGGCTGCGCTTGCGCTCGTACTCGTACCTGTGGACAACGAACATGGAATAAGTGTTGGATAATTACTTCATCAAGGGGATGCCGAAGTCGACATTTGAGAGCAAAAAACTTAAGAATTAGCCCCCGTCTAAGTATGTAGCTGTGTATTTTAACTTCACCGTCAGAAGAAATCTGAACTTAGTGCATACAAAACAAACAAGTAAGACTATAATATAAACTAAGGACTTTTTGGAACAAGTACCTATTAAAACCATAGAGTACTAGAATCAAGTAAAGATAAGTTCGATTTTGATAGCACAGTTTGGTCAAATGTTAGTTTGAAGTAAAACGTTCCATGAAATTGCAGTACAGAACAGATTGTCAAAATCGCTGCCAACTTAGGTTGGTCTGAGTATATAATCTGCACACGATATTTCACATAACGTGAAAACAACTTGGTTGGGAAAACATCTCGAAAACCTTCAAAGTTATATGCTATTAAGCTTATCTTCCTCGGCAATCTTTCATCTCTATCATAAATGTTCGTGAAGGTGAAAAATTACTAGCCATGTCAGCAAACTCGGACCTAACCGTAGGAATAACAATAGTCAGTAATTGTCATTCACTAGCATAAGAAAATTAGGAAAATGTAAGAAATTTGAGGTTTCGGTAAATGAGTCAATAAATATAAATTTATTTAAAATTACAAAATGAATAGTAAGGTAATACAATCCTAAACCTCTAAAAAACTACTACACCAATCAATACACTACAACATTAATAATATATCACAACGAAATGAATACAATATGTATTGTGTGTAATAGATATATTTATGATAAAACAAGGTAAATAAGAAGGTATTATGGTTACTTATAATCTCTGTTCTGTTCTGTATATGAATCTGTTGTACACAATAAAGTGATTACTACTACTACTACTACTTATTATAGACATATTTTATTAAATTTATTTATTAAATAAGTTCAAAAAGTCGACTTCGATAGAGGGATATTACAATAGACCCCAATATAATGTACCTCTCTCTACCTATATTCTACCATATCCGTCGAATGAAAGTTTTATCTTAGTGGCACAAAGGATTACCGTGTGCCTAGAAACTCCACCGTACTAATACATACTCCACGTAACTTCCTACCCCACATATCAGGCAGCACCACATATTAGGTGCACATCAAAGGAACCGTTATGCTAGGGCCACGAATCTAGCGAACAACTATGGTAAAATCTGGACAACACAAAATATCCTATTCGCTTGTCTCGATGGATACTCGCGAGTGAAATGAAACTACATATATGTATACCTTTATTACTGGGACCGTATGTATATATATGTTATGTTATGTAGCTACGTTTCCAGATTTCATTCATTAGTTTTCAGATTCATTGTGGCCATTTGGTCAATATGAATGTCATAGTTTCAGTATTCAGTCAACTTTTCATTTTCACTTTCAGTACATTGACAAAATGGCATTAGGTAGTTAATTGTCTCTCACCGATTTATTTCGCATTTATCCCCTCCATGCTCGGGCCAAGCATTCCACTCGATTGCCTTAATGCTATTCAGCGTATAACACATTAGTCAATTAAAATTCAGCAAAGGGATGACGCTCAGCGTATGGGGGACTCAATTCTGTCCCCTTCGGGTGGCAAATATCTGCTAATAAAAATGTTTTTTGTCGTATTGTTATAACTGGGCTATAATCCTCTAAGCATATTTTGGACACGCGATCAAAGACTTCTTAAGAAAGATCCAAGTGGTCAATAGATGATAGGTCCAGCGATGGAAAAAAAAGATGAAATATTGAGTCTTTACCTTTATTACGTACGTAGAGCCGCAATATCTTAAATAATTCATCTGCGAAACAGCACCAGAGAATTTGTTTAGCGGTATGGAGAAACAAAAAAGATCCATTACAACGGGGGGCTCAAACTGCATAGCTGCTCAAATTGCACGGCTGAACAACAGCTGATTTGTATTGTAATATGTATAGTGGCAGTGTGTCGCAAACTTCGTGGCCCTAGCAAGCACGGGAAGCGAGTCACGTGGGTTGCCGCCGCTGTTTTATACGGGTGAGGAAGCTCGCGTCCGGCGCGCGGGCCTAACATCGGCTGTCGTTGCAATCGAGGGAGAAATCTCTGAAGAACCAAACTAAGCTTTCTGGGATTACGCATGGTTGCTATGGATCTCGAGAGCACGTTACACTAGCTTCCGCGACAATACGACTTGTGCAAACCGATGGGGATATAGTTTGCGAGATGCTGGCAAGATTTCGCACCATCTCACCTTGGTTGTGACTTGTGAGAGTACAAATTTTAGAACAGTAATGTGTAAAATAAAAATTTAACTAAATATAACTAACTATACGTTTCTTTTTTTCGTTTTTATTAGTGTATCATTTTTTTATCCACCGAAGCCTTAGTACACATCAATTCCTACACATACAGGGTGGCCCAAAATTACGTTGACAAATAGGGAAATGTTGGTATAAACCAAAATATCGAAGTTTTTGGATATATATATATATATTGTATATTTCTACATTCATATTTCAACAGCATTCATGTCCAGTTCGCAAGATTTGCAATGTAGACCAATTGTGTAAAGACATTTTTTCCAGATTCATAAGCTCGATAAGTATCAGCGTACTTACTTAAATTCACCTAACTGAAAACTATAAATTATAGTTTGTAATCAATCTTAAAACCCTAGCCCGTTAATTGATTATAAAAATTAGGTTATTTAACAAGCTATTCGTACAATAAGTTAGACCAATACTAGAGGTGCAGCGGCATATCGTAAATTTTTTGTTCTAATATTTGCGTTTGTACTTCAAAGCCAAAGAAGGATATTTTAAAGAAGATTCGATTTATTTAGTCAAAAATTATCAAGTTTTCACATTTTAATTTGTAGGACAATCATTCGTGTAAAGACAGAAAAATTATTACACAAACGTTTGTCAACGTATTTTTGGGCCATCCTGTAATACGTTCCTCCCGAACATACTTGTCAGACAACAAGCAAATTGATCAGTAAATCGTCAAATCAGTGCTACAAATCTATGAATTTTCATACTACAGTGTGTTTACGTACTGTTAACGAACCGCTCGCTCGCAACACAACGATATCGCGCGTTTCTAGCTCATCTGTTATTGTTGGGGATACCGCGAACCGCGCTGAAAGCTTCTCATTGTACCTTTGTTCGGTATTGTAAACAGTTTCAAAACTAAGCGTGTTTTACAATAACTTGCGGTTAATTTGAACAATTGAACCATGCTAAACACTACATAATTATGGATCTATCCATGTAGATAGTACATAATATCTTGAAAGTCCTGAAATACGAACTCGGAGAGTTTTGGACTGGCACAATCAAAATGGTCGCAAAAAGTGAGGGTGTTTTGATTTTTTGAGTTATTTTTTATTACTTGTTGTACGTATAAAGCGACGTTGTCGCTCTAGGCCTGCAGACGCACACACTACCAACTAGCCTACCTGCACCTTGTTTGCTGAGCCGGGTCTACTACGCCCGCCAGCTCCGTTCCATTGTCATGTTTGAACAGGAGTTTGAGACCATATTGCGTTGTGTAGTACTCGGGTTTCGGTGTAAATACATAACGAAGGTTTGCCGCGTGGGAAATGTTTATAGATAGGTTTTTTTAGTTTGCTTAAGGTACAGCGGGGCAAATCTCGACTGGGGGACAAATGTAACTGGTCCATTTTTTCCATGTTTTACAAAGTTTGCATTATTAAATAGAGTCTCCACCGGTTATATATGGTAGGCGTGTTCAGTGGATACATGTAGAACTCAACATCATAGTGTAATAATGGAGATAATGAATCAGTTACAATGGCCCCCCAGTCAAGATTTACCCCGCCGTACCTTACAAGGTATGATATTTACGTATATATGTACTTACATATTTTGTTAAATCTGTAAAAAACGGATATGTATAATCGCATACCGTACTCGACAGGCAAAACACAGATTATATTCTACATTTTAAGCAGTCTTCTTAACAAGTTGAATATAAGCTAAGATGTAATGTCAATTGAAACTATCTGAAAGTAAAATTCCCAACACAACTGTACAAGGAAAGGATTTTTATGAATCCAGTGAAAGATTATATGTATAAGAATGTATGTACTTGGAAGTCTCATTGAAATAACTATATCGATCATTTAACAGCATAATGTCGGCACATCTGCGAACTCATAAAATATTTGAATAGATGATGCCACTTTAGAGCCAGCAATATCAGACGATCAGCCGGGCTAAATCGGTCGCTAGTTTAGCCACCACCGATGGCACCGATGAATCAGTGCTCAGAATATTTTAGTGCTATATTGATTGGTTGAATTAAATAACTTTTATTGCGGCCTACGGAAATATAAGTTAATGTTCAATAGTCGTCGCCATGTGATGGTAAAGGTAGATAAAAAAGAGTAATGGCTTAGGACTTTAGTCAGGGTGTGTACTTGAGTAGTTTGCAAAAGTGTAGTGGTAGGTCTTTTAATCGCTTTTAAGAGTGCATTTGCAGTATAGAATTATGTTTTGCGTTTAAGATTAATTTCACCTGTATAAAAATCTTTCAAGTCTTACAAAAAATCACATTATTTCCGTCTCTTTCTGCACTTTGTGCGAAAAGGACCAGATCATGTTCGCTCATACCACCCTTGAGAATGTCCTCTTTTTTCGATAAAAGAGTAATCGATCCATGTGAAATTGATCCTCGAGATCCGTGCGAGCGATGCTGAGGCACGCACTGCGATGCATGCGGCTATAACTATAACTAACTACAATCGACTAAAACTATATTCCCTCATACGAGGGGATGGTTAATCCCCTGTCTATTTCAAACACGTTTCACCTCATTCGTATCTCGTCCAACAAAAAACTTATTAGATTTACTTCTCCCCGCGCGATCGATAAACTGACTGTTGTGATTTGACAGATCTTTTCGGGGTTAGTTGGCTGGGGTTATGAAGTCTAACAAGTTGTGAAAGCCACTGAATTGATAAGTGAAGAAGTGACGTCCCTTGAAAACTCATAAAATATTAACGATGTATTGTCAATTTGTAAGTTAACAAAAAATAAACCGAGCATGGTGAATATGGTGATGCAGTTCATGTAAAGTTTAAGTACAAAATATCACAAGTCGATCAGCAGACAAGGAGTATTAATTTTATAGCACACAACCGCAAGAACATTTGAGCCGCCTAAGCAAGCATAGCCCGTATTTTTAAAATAAAACTCAGTTAATTAAGACAGCGTATTCCCAATGGATCGTCGCGACAATGCAGAATTTGATCGAAGCATCGGCGCAAGCGACGGACGGGCACAGAACAAGACGCACTCGAGGATTGGTGGACTATACTGGGTGGAGATAAGGTTGATGGCGGGGACGTGCTGGAAGAGCGGGTGATAAATGAAAATAGCCGGCGAGGGGGCGGTCTCCCGCGGAGGCTGCCACATGGCGCTATCGACCTGCGCCCGCGGCTGCAAGTTACGAGAGAGGGCGGGAGTGATGTTGGTAACAGAGATTATAGAGGTAGAGGTGTCGCTGATATGTTAGTACCAACAGATATTGCAAGACATATCTATTTAAGATTAACTCAGTTATGAATGGCCGTAAAATCCACCCTGTGGGACTAAAATACTGCTTGCTTTTAGTGCTGTCACTTGTCACTGAGGTGCGTCAACTAAAAGAACAACTAAAGACATGCTCTTATGCTGTACACGTTGCTTAACGATTTGTCTAATCTAATCTATGTGATAAACTTCAGGTTTTTCGCAGCATATTTGCAATACTACGTTATTATTGTTAGTTTCCTTCTAAGAGCGTTTTTTATTAAATGTTACATATGTATGTATTTGTAACGAAGCCCGCTCGCATCTCTCCACTCGAGCCGCGTCTTCGCGCTCAGACGTACGCGTAATAACACACACGCACGCGCCACGCGTGTGACCGACCGCCGAAATAATTGTCCATTACGATTACTCAGTCTGTGGGGGATGTGGACCGAGTTACAATTTTAAGTGGCAAAAAAAATTGACGTATTATGTTTCACGATGATCGAGGCTTTTAATTTGATGAAACTGTAGAATGTGCGAGCAATTTCACATGGTTTATGGCTGTATGTAAAAATGTACAAGTGAGCGGTGGGCTCGTAAACGAGCGTTATTTTCATTTACTAAAAAAATAAATGGCTGATGTGAGTTAACTTTATATGTAACCGACCAGAAAATGCAATTCATATTCGAGTCGTTTTTTAACATGCCTAATAAATCCTCAACTTGTACATGTACACGTTTACGTTCATTCGTTGTTTATAAACTGAAAATACAATATCATATCCTAAAAGTGAGCAAGTCAACGAACAGCTGAGACGGGAATCAAATCTTACAACTATGCTTACAAATAAAAACGTATGTAAAACGTAAGGTCGTAATAATGTATTTCAAACCTCAATAAATTTTATTTACAAACTAATAAAAACGACGTACCGGTGTCGTTCGTCGCACAAGAACATAAATTATTGAAATAAAAATATTGTACTACTGATGTTTAAATTTACTAGGTACTCTACTATTTTTATGTTCCCTCTTATATTGGCTACTACGATACGAAACCATATGAAATAAAATATGTAAATGCATGCACCACCACCAGCCCAACACGTTACTAGAATGTGACATAAAGGTAACTTCCAAAGACGTTATTGAAAAGGATTGTCTTGAGCAAAATGAAAGTCAAAACAATGAACAGTAATCCAAAGAATGACACAGAAAGTGCAAGTGCAACATACGCTTATTTTTTAGACATTTCCACAGGACAATAACACTAATACGTGTAAGTCATAACATCAATGCAGTCGAGAAGGACAGCCCAGGGGTAGCGGGGAAGGGACTGAACTCATAAAACTAAAAATAGATACGACGACACCACGCCTCCTCTACAACACACAACTAACTGAATAACTTTTCCATACAACGCACAATTTTCAAAATCACTGGAAGAGAATCGTTATTCCGGGGGGATAAAAGTGAGGATCCGCTGAGCAGAGAAGGCGGGAATCAGTGGAGCGACTGAAAATGTAAGTTGGTGTTTTGTATGCGTGCGGCGTATACCTATGGTGGCATCTGTCAAAACAATATGCGCCGGAAACAATAAGATACAGCATGTATTCTGATAATGTACTGAATAATCAAGCTGAATTTTATAAGTACCGTTTTTGTTGGGGCTCTCAATTAATACTTTAGCTGTTATGGAGTTATGGCACGATACGTTAATTTTTATGTAATTTCCGAACCGTTAATTTTTATTAGAATTTTACCGTTATACCAGGGAACTCTTGGGAAGAGAAACCCCGCGAGTGCTGCCGTGTTACGCAACTTATGAGTTTCATTTCAATAATATCTTGGTTTTGGCCATTGGGAAGAAGAACACCAACGATTTTGTGAATGAATTCTCTTGAGTACAATAATTAAATTAAATAACATTCAAAGAAGTGACGACTGTGGATATATATAGAATTTTACTGTTATATCAGGGAACTCTTGGGAAGAGAAGCCCCGCGAGTGCTGCCGTGTTACGCGACTTATGAGTTTCATTTCAATAATATCTTGGTTTTGGCTATTGGGAAAAAGAACACCAACGATTTTGATGAATGAATTCTCTTGAGTACAATAATTTAATTAAATAACATTCAGAGAAGAGACGACTGTGGATATATATAGGGCGGCGGGGCAGTTTTCAATGCTTGCTTATACATATACAACTAGATACCTAAGTACTAAATTACAGCCGGCGGAAATTGAGTTCAAAGACTTCGAAGGAAGTCCTGCCACTGATAGCCCGATACCTCAGTCAAGAGAGATTACATAAAACGTTAGAAAAAACTTAAACTTAAGTTAATTATTACGTGCAGCCGGTTAGGTAAACCCGAGTCAAGAATTAAAAGTACGTGACGTAACGGTTACGGGATAGATGTGATTGCTCCACCGCGTCTATGTTAAACTAAAATCCATAATCCTACGGACCAAATTGACAAGTAAGTGTAAACAAATGTTGCCACAGTTTGGCCAGTGTCGTTCTTATCGATATTAAAATTATTATTACACCGTAAATTTAAGGTGCATCCAGACGGTACAATCAAATTGGCAATTTGATCTTTTAATTAATATACCAACTTTTTCTGTGATTTATACCTAATTAGATATAAAATGTTAATTTCAAACCAGCAATAATGTAAATGAAATTTATATATTTATTATGATAGTTTATTGAATCTTTACAAATGAATTATTACAATTTTATCCATCCACTACCTCGAAAACCGAACAAACCAAAATGTTTACGTTTTATTTAAAAGTAACATACGTATTTTTGATTTAAACTAGTCTGTTGTACTTTACAACTTGTCGAATTTACAAATTTCACTGTTCCTGGTAACATTTCATCTGTCAGTCATTTGTCAATTTAGTCCGCAGGATTGTGAATTTTAGTTTAGTCAAGTTATAAAAAGTTCCCGGAGGCCGTGGCTCAAGAATCTCCCCCTAACAGGGGTGAACTTTCGAAACGCTGTTACCGTAATACAGATTAGGTCATAATTTATTTACCCAAAAGTTGTTTTTACTCAACTTATGACATCATAATATTTATAAGGTTTCTGTGACATCATAATATGTATTATAAGGTTCATTTTGGCAAGCGATGGAACACAAACAACTTAAAACAAAATATGAATATGTGATGTTTTCCCAACCATTCTTATCAAATTATGCGAGATGGAAATATACCTAACTCTAGGTATGAGACCAACTCCATAGAATATTTCTTCCATGTAGAGGTAAAAACCTCTTTTTCTGAGCTGGATTATCAAAATACAGGTTGCTTTTTGGTCACCTGCAAGCTTGCTCGAATGCTCCTACAACGTTTTGTGATTCAGGTAGGTAAAAAAATAGGCAAAGCGCACGTAAGTAATTAATGAAAGTGAAAGTTAAAGACTGTGACAGATTAACACAAACGATTATGAGCTAATTTGAAGCTTGTAGAATTTATGAAAATAAAACATTCCTTTATATAAAGAGCAACAATTATTTTTTCATCACACCCGCATTTTAAATGTGCTATTACACGCAGGCGGAGCGTGAGTTATAGAAAAATCGTTCTCCCGAGGGAATAATGAAATTTCTTGTACCGTACTTAACTTTTTTTAAATCTATTTACATATTTTGTACATTGTGATGATAAACATTGTGTGTAACTCGGGGAGTATGAATATTACTAACTCAATACTTTAAATCGCTCCGGCAAGCCGTCGCGATTTAACTTACTCTCGTCAGTAATAATCGACTTCCTCCCCTTGTTGCACAATGTACTATTAAACCCTTATTTCCCCATTCCCGTCACGTCACAAACACGTTGAAAAGCCGCGTCGTCACTTAACCCACAGGTGTAATAGAGTTGCGCGTACACCGTGCGACATACGCAGCGTACACGTGAAAACAAAACAATCAATCAAGTCACGACGCCTATATCGACGGCTGACGGGTAGGTTGTGCGAGGTTGACGCGCTCTAAATCCGCGCCGGCGACAGCTCGCAATCAAACCGTAATCAAAGCTGCCGACGGGGTCGGCTTCAGCTAATTGAGCGGAATCGGTTGATTAAGTTGCAGGCAAGTCAAGTACAGGTATATTTTAGCTGGGAAAGCTTCTTATAGGTAGTGCAGCTTGTTACGTTGCAAAGTTCCCCCGGCGTCCATTTTTGGATAAAATAGAGGTTCATCTCTAAACTCCATACACTCACGCAAAAAAAAAAAAAAAAAACGTTGCAAAGTGAAAAGTAAAATTATCCACTAGTTTCACTGCTTGAATAGCATGTTCCCGGCTTCGTGTTCTATAATGACTAATGACTCAATATGATCTGCCTGAAGAATGTGAGGAGAGACGTCTACGGGCACGAGTCAAGATTGAGTCTCTCAAAACGAGCAGCATGAACATTTTAATTCAGTAAAACCATGTATGAGACCAACATAAACTGTGCACACTTAATGACAGTAACGACATAAGCCAGGGGTATCAGCGCAGCGGTTAGCATACGACAGGGAGATGTGAGCGCCGGTCCGAAGAATGCGTGGAATGTTAAGTCCGCCCCGCCAAAGGGCCCGGAGTGGCCTTCAAAATTAAAACGACAAACATTGGGGCTGTTCACGACCTGGCTGCGTATTCCTTGAACACGGCGAGTGAGCGAGCAACCAGTCGTGTCGATCTTTAAGCTTTACAAACACGGTAAGTTATACTGGTTTCGCCGAGTCTTCTACTAGTCAAGGTATTGAAATGACTGGCATAGTACCTAATTGATATTTTATTTTTCGGTTAATAGATGGTGGACGTCACCGAATTGTCGAGTATTAAAAGGATAGTGAAGTGTTAATGAAATACATTTTCAAGCTATGTTAATTGATAATGAGGAGTTAAACGAAATAAAATTACATAGAGAGAGAAAGAGAGAGAGAGAAAAGATACCAGGACCATATGAGTCAAGCATCATGCGCCATATATGGCATTATTTCAATGGTTTCTACCGAGACTCTTTCTGTGACTTTGCAACAAGGTTTACAAAATAAAAAAATGTTAGAGGACGACGATCTATGTAACGAAGTTTGACAATCTGGATGATTATCATTATTCTTCGTTATCGGAATGCCGAGTTACGTATCAAAACTACGTAGAAGGTTTGTACGAGTAGGTAGGTTGTTAATCTTCCAAAGTGTATACTAGATGACAAAGCGATATTTTTGTATGCGGCGGGTAATTTATCTTCAATCCGTCGTTAGGGCTCTGAGTGCGTTCGACAGTCATGTGTTAACAAAGCATTTTGTTGTGGTATGTAGGGGCTACTAGAGATAGATTTGTTTTGTCGTATCGTATAGGAAAATGTAACAAATTCCACACTCTTAGTACTCTACTGAGTGACGTGACCTTGATCAGAGCGTTGATTATGCACTTTTATGTATACCTTGCTTGTCCATATTTACCTAATCATCTAAACGCTTGCGACATTGACCATGAGCGTTGGGAGGCGCTTGCTGGGAAAAGGTCATCTTGGCGAACTACCATCTATAACGGTGTTAAGGCATTTGAGGATAACCGCTTCAAAACCTTAGATGAAAAGCGCCAATTACGAAAAGAGAGACCTAAGCCCTCCTACGTGTACACGTATAACTCCGCTGGCGAACTTTACACGTGTCAGCGAGTATTTAAATTCGGCCTGGCCAGCCACATTAGAGCACACGCAAGGAAACGTCCGTAAGGCTTATTTAGGGTCGCCGTCATCGAAAACGATGAGGACTATATATATATTTAGTAAATATATATATAGTCCTCTATTTACCCTCTTTTTAGGGTTCCGTAGTCAACTAGGAACCCTTATAGTTTCGCCATGTCTGTCTGTCCGTCCGTCCGTCCGTCCGCGGATAATCTCAGTAACCGTTAGCACTAGAAAGCTGAAATTTGGTACCAATATGTATATCAATCACGCCAACAAAGTGCAAAAATAAAAAATGGAAAAAAATGTTTTATTAGGGTACCCCCCCTACATGTAAAGTGGGGGCTGATATTTTTTTTCATTCCAACCCCAACATGTGATATATTGTTGGATAGGTATTTAAAAATGAATAAGGGTTTACTAACATCGTTTTTTAATAATATTAATATTTTCGGAAATAATCGCTCCTAAAGGAAAAAAAAGTGCGTCCCCCCCTCTAACTTTTGAACCATATGTTTAAAAAATATGAAAAAAATCACAAAAGTAGAACTTTATAAAGACTTTCTAGGAAAATTGTTTTGAACTTGATAGGTTCAGTAGTTTTTGAGAAAAATACGGAAAACTACGGAACCCTACACTGAGCGTGGCCCGACACGCTCTTGGCCGGTTTTTATTTGAAGTTTTATATTAAATCAGGGGCCGATTTTAGAAACTCAAAAAAAAAAAAAATCACTTTTTTGCCAAGAGTTACTTAATTTAGAGCCTAATGTGTCCCACTGCTGGGCAAAGGCCTCCCACCCCCCTCTTTTTCCACTCATCCCTGTTTGGAGCAACATCTGGCCAATCTTTCAAAAAGGAGTCCAAGTTATCCCGCCATCGCCGACGTGGTCTGCCGGTTCCCCGGTTTGACTCGTGGGGCTCCCATTCCGTGGTTATCTTGGCCCACAAGTCGTCCGGCATTCGGCAGACGTGGCCAGCCCAGTCCCATTTTAGCTTAGCCGCTTTTTGAGCTACGTCTATTATTTGAGTCTTAGAGCGCAGCGTGGTGTTTCGGACCCGGTCCCTTAACTTTACACCTAATATGCTGCGCTCCATAGCTCTTTGGCAAACCCCGAGTTTGGACTGCTGAGCTTTTGTCAAAGACCAAGTCTGAGCACCGTAGGTGAGAACTGGAAGTACGCACATGTCCATGAGCCTACGTTTGAGTGACAGAGGTAGGTCTCCCTTCATCAAGTGCTTCATCGACCAATAGCTCTTCCAGGCGTTTTCAGTGCGTCTCTGGATCTCTTTGTCCTGTCGCGCCTGGAAAGAGACTATTTGGCCCAGATAAAGGTACTCCTGGACATATGCGATGTGTTCTCCGTTTATCTCAATCCTACGTTGTGTGCTTTGATTGGTCATGATCTTGGTCTTTGACATATTCATCTTTAGTCCAACATCGAGGCTTGCGTTGCTGAGGTCTTCTAGCATAAGACGTAGCTCAGATGCAGTTGAGGAGAACAAGACGATATCGTCGGCGAAACGAAGGTTGGTTAACCTCTTATCACCGACGATTAAGCCCCTCTCTCCCCAACGAGGCGCAAGTTTTTGGAACACATGTTCTAAAGTGCTGGTGAATAGCTTCGGCGATAGCGGATCTCCTTGTTTAACTCCTTTTTGTACGACGAAGAACGGGCCAGATGATTGAAGTTTTATGGCGGCTGTACTATTGGAATATATGGTTTTTAGAAGTTTGATATAATTAGGCGGAACGTTTTGTTGTTGTAGAGCTTCGAAAATGGAATGATGGGATATACTATCGAATGCCTTCGTATAATCTACGAAGGCAAGGTATATGGGGAGACTGTGCTCTATGCATTTTTCCATTACTTGATTCAGTGCATGCAAGTGGTCAGTGGTAGACAAGCCGGGCCGGAACCCCGCTTGTTCGGGCGGTTGGTGGGTATCAAGCTGTCCTGAGATGCGGTCCTCTATGATTTTTATGAACATTTTGTAGAGATGAGATACAAGGCTGATAGGGCGGTAATTACCTATATCAGCCTTGTCTCCTTTTTATGCAATAATATTATATTTGAATGACACATTTTTTCTGGAATAGTGTAGGTTTTTATAATGTTGTTAAAAAATAATTGAATGTACGGAATCAATGATTGCTCTCCAACTCTCAAAGCTTCTGTAGTGACGCCATCCTCACCTGCGCTTTTACTGTACTTCATTTTCTTAAGCGCTATATGCACTTCGTGTTCCGTTATGGTTGGGATAGCGTCAAGGCTCTCGTAGTCAGTTGCTTGCTCAAGAATTCGAAAAGGGTCGGAATACAGGGTTTCATAATATGTGGTGGCTATTTGTAAAACTTTATTTCGATCTCTGTGTTTGGTCCCAGAGTCATCTTTTAAGCTAGTAATCCAATGTTGTCCTGGTGATACTCCATCTTTGGCAGCCTTTAGTGATTTGTGGTTTATTAGCGCTACTTTAACAAGGTTTGTTTTATGGTTTCTGATGTCGGTGCGGATGCTTCGTTTAACCTGTTTGTCTATTGCTCTATATTCGTCACTATGTTTGGCAAGTCTTAATGCGTGTCTCTGTGCTATGAGTTTCAAAGTGTTTTCTGTTAACTTTTTGAGTTTGTTTTTCTTTGTTTTTATTTTGTTACTGGCTTCTTTTATGCTGGTTACTAAATGGTTGTATTGGTTTTCTATGTGTTCTTCAGTGTAATTATCTAAAGCATTAAAATAGTTACTAATTTCTAAATTAAATTCCTGTTTATGAACTATGAGAGTATCCTTGTCGTGCTTACGTATTCTGTTTTTTGAAATTAGTTGTTGTCTGTAGATTTTACTATTGAACATTAATTTGGCACGAAGGGGTCTATGATCGGAGCTAAATTTGATACTGTTTATTGTTTCTACATTTGTAATAATATGCTTATTGGATGTTAGTATGTAATCTATTTCGTTTTTAGTTCGGGAGTTAGGGGCTATCCAGGTCCAACGGCGATGGGGTTTCTTAAAGAAATAACTGTTTGCGATTTGCATGTTCTGAAAAAAAAAAGCAATATTTAGTCGTCTGCGTTATAGTTATGTAATTTAAAATACAATTTTCAGTATGTTCGTTGTGACAACTACCTAATATGTACAATCTAAAAGCTATGTAGTCTAAGGCGATCATCTTCTTTTGGGCCACAAGAATAGTAAGTAGCCCTAAACCGTCATTCGACAGTCAAAAATGTATCTTGATTTGATATTAAAAATAGTGTATCTCTCGCACACTCATAATGTTCATGTGTTTGAGCTTGGGATAATGTCAAATCGGGATTAGACGTTTAAACTTCGAATGCCTTGCAGTGCGAACACCGCACGGGGCCTCGGCTTTCTCCGAAAACTCATTACTACGGAGCACGCGTCACGTAGGGCCCATAACCGGTTTTATTAGGTTTCACTAACGCCCCGCGGCCGCCCGGCGACGTCTGAACATCCCTTTGTTCCGCCCACTTGCGCGCACTACTTAGGAATTGGGAAACACTAGATTTCTGCTGAGTTATGATCTGCACATGTAATAAGGCCGCACATTGTCTGACTCGTCATTTAATCAATTGTTTTATTTTGTATCTTTTTCTGAGGTGTGGCTGTAAAGAGTATTCTAGTTTATTAAGTATGATCAAATACCTATTTCACACTCCTTATTTCACATGAAGTCAGTTCAAAAAGAGACAATTTTTTCGTATTTCGATAAAGCACTTCAGTCCGACCTAGACTGTCTAAGATGTCAAAACGGGCAACAAAAGAAGCAACAGAACATAAACTTCGAAAACGATAAGCTCACTTAAAAACAAAACAGCAATCCTTTAATAAACTGCAATTAAGCGGGGACCGAACCCTGTAAACACTCTCAACAGACAAGCCAAAATCCACTTTCGCAATTACGGGATTAGGATTACTTGGAACCAGGGCTTCACTTCACCTATGGACATTGTTATTTGTGGGTGGATGAGTAATTGGCATGATTGTATGTACACTGGACTATTAACTATGAATATGTACAATCATTTCTATATAATATAATATTTAACATCCGGATCCGGATTAATTATTAAGTATGTAAGGTACAGCGGGGCAATGTACATATGTATGTATAGAAATCATCCTTAAAACCCGCAAATAAATCTAGGCGGAAAATGTTTTTAACTACAGAAAAAGTTCTAATTAGGGCCCAAATATAAAGCGTGCGAACACGCACGCGATTTTAGTTACATTGAACTATTAAGGTTTCATGTAACTCGTACTGTCTAAAGCAGTACTAAGTCGACAATTGAAACATTCGAACATAACTATTATTGACAGGCTTAAACCGAGGGGTTGACCTCAACGTGACACCAATGCCCTAAATTTAGTTTAAGACGGTAACCCCTCTGGGGATAATAATTGGGAATCGGCGGTTTAAAGTTTGATAACTATTATCCTCCTTAAGTTCGGAGATCTAAAATAGTATTAACTAAATCATGGTTAAATTTAACCACTAGAGATTAATTTGCAGGACATCAATGAAAATATCTGCGTATTTTTCTCGTGAAAGGGAAATGAAAACATTCAATTCAGGTTAGTTTCTCTGAACGTAGTGAGGAAATAACATGAAAATATAGAATAATACGACGTGCGAGGGCAAGCTGACAATGACACGATGAACTTCACCCTCCACAACAAAACGAGCTAAATCTCTTTGAACGTCAGTGTCACACATTATAAAATTGAAAATTTAGAAGGCAATTTCGCGAAGTCAAAAGGAAAATCATATTCCTTTTGGATTGTTTTTATTTAGTTGGGTGTTTGGAAGTTATTTTCCGAGTACGTTAACATTTGTTGAAAGCAAAAGTACTAGGCTCGCATAGGAGCGTGTGAGGTCGGTAGGCCCTCGTCTCGGGTAGACGGCGGGCGGATCGATACGCAGGCCGCATTGTTGCCGCCCCCGCGGCCCGCGGCCCGCGCCGCCTGCACCCGAAATTCGCCCCATTTGATCGCGGAATCAATCGCTTTTGTTGCAGTAACTCGATGCACAACAGCCGCGGGCCAAAGGTTCGAGTCGTCGAGAGTTGTCGAACGGTAGTCGATAACGAAAAAGGCATTAAGGGCCAAATTGAAAGAGCTGTATATACAGATGGCTTAACACGTATAAAAACTATTCAATTCTTTTTTTTATGAGTAACAGCTGTTTTGTGGCGTCAAAGAATAAATGAGCAGGTAAGTACACATATAATCAAGACATGCGTTTTTGTGCATCGAAGGTATAATACAATACAAGTACATAATACCTACTTTACTTTTTTAGGTTTTTTAACAACGATCAAGTTAGTGGCGAAGAACAAGAACAAAAAACTCCGACTATTCACTTACCCTGTGTAATGCTATCAACTGGAATTCATCGACATCATCATCATAATGTATTTAATTCATAAACGAATAAAATATTTAATTAAAAGGTTATCGTGCGTGTCATATTAAATATTAATTGCGCTAGTCTAGAGGAGTTCAGTTAAGTATATTTATAGTGTATTAAAGCCGCATAACTTTAATAAGTGTTCTTATTTTACTACTGTACGTTAATAATGTGTATAATGAGATTAATGAGTTTAACCCCAATAATGAGTTTTATTTTATCCTGGTTCTAATACTGCGTTAACCCATTCAGTGCTGCGTAGGCCATAACGTGTCCTCGGCTTTAAGGGTAAGAGTGTGTGCTTGTATTTCTTCCCCTTATTTGAAGCACATCTGTCGTAATAAGTGTCATAATCATAACTCATAATAAGTATTATCGATTATGATACATGTATTACAATTACAACGGATTAATCCTTCATTTATAGATAATCTGATATTTATATTTGACATATCATGAATATCCTGATAAATTTATGAGGAAATGGTCTCCTACCTACATCGTATCGGAGCCAAAATAATCGGAAGTGTACAAAAAATTGTCGCACGCCTGGCAGCTTCTGCATGGTAGATTGGCTTAGTTAAATCCTAGTAATCTAATATCTGAGGGCCCCCTGTGAACCACGTTTGACGTGTCCCTGTCCCACCTACGTATGAATTTATAAGTGTGATAGAGAGGTAACACACCGAACGTGTTTCGCGGTAGGCCCTCTGAGCGCGGGCGGCTGATCGCTTAGTCCAATTCGATGATAAATTGTTACTGCGATTTGATCATTATTTATCCCATTTCCCGCCCATCGTCTGTGTTGGGTTTGCGGTAATGTAAATTTATGGGATATACCGGATACTAATAGTGGGGTTTTGTCATTTGTTATAGTGTGACCTTTAAGAGCAATTTCAATGCAGAACATACTATTGTAAAGACTATGTTAAATAATCTTATTATATCGCATATTTTCTTGTGGCATTGGATTTGTACGTTCATAGTCGGTTTGGAAAGAGAAAAGCCGAGAAATTTATGGGGTCCAATACATTCCACGACTCTTCACTTTCCGAACAGTCATTTTTTATGATTAGTAAATAGTGCATTAAAACTTCAACGAGTCGGTCGACTGTTTCTAGTTATTTACAAGTATTCTGTCCCGTAAGCTTGACGATGTACCTGCAACAAAAATACACAAAAGTTCAAAAACAATAATCATTCATTTTACATGTATTTGGTGCTTCTGTTTTTGAAATGAATAAAACTATGGATTTCAAAAAAACCGTATCCAACAAGGACACAAAAATGAGGACCTAATGGATAGTGTAAATTTTACATTTAATTCGTAGCAGAGCACACCAAATCTATATATATCTTTGTTGTCTGTGATATATTTAATGATTTACATCAAAATTTGTACTCGTCGACGGCCGTTAACGAGGTGCATATACATGTACACGTACGTAAGTATGTACACGTTAACTCTTGTTTACGTAGCACTGAATATTACTGTAACTAGTTGTTTCCGGTTACTTGGAAATTGTGGAATGTTTAATAAATCATGTCATTATCTTATTTTGTGTGGAAAAACTAAATATTAAAAAGTGCACGAATCAATTAAAATAAAGTATTGGTGCTGTGAAACTATTAAAATTACCTATTTTATTTCGTATCATATGTATATTTATGATTTCTAAGTTGTTTTTTTTGGTGAATTCAGTTAGCGTCAGATCAGCACCTATAACTTGTGTTACATACGATATAAATATAGGTACACCTTCAATAGAATTTTATTCATTAAATTTCAAAGTATATTTCATCATTTCAGGTCGGACGGATAAACACAGAAACATGCAAAATAGACAATACATAGTATAGAGCTGTTCTCATTCGGCCTAAGGACACCTTGGTACTTGGTACGGATTAAAAAAGTTCGTCAACAACTGATAACCATTTAAACAATTAAAGAGTAGGGAAGTCAACACATGCTGTTACAGCTCTGTGCGAGCTATCAACCGACAGAGCCATAAATAATGCACCGACTAGATAATGCATTAGATAAGGATTCAAGTGCATAGCGGACGTTGCGAGCTTTCAAGCATGCCATACTATTTTACAAAACGGTCAACACAATATTAAAGTTAAATAATGGATTTCGCATATGTATGTCAATAAAAATGTGTAATTGACATCAATTTAAAGACTAATTTTATGAAGGCCTATCATGGCGCTGTTTATTTATAAAACATTGAGGAACTAGTTTTAGGGCTTATAAATGTGTAGGTAGGTACATATAAAACCGACTAGTAGAGCTGTCTACCAACTCAAGCAAAAGCGTCTCCGTAGAGCTGCTGGACCACCCTAGGAGTCAAGGCACATTTGTGATCGATGCGGCAGGAAATGCCGATCCGCCATTGGCTTGTACAGCCATCACAACCGATGTAGGCTGTGGACTGCAGGTTCGGCCAGACTAGGGCGTTTTGAATACCTCAGAATACCTAACTCTTACTTAGTCACTGCAAGTGCTGCAACTATCATCAGGAATGATGCCGTGGCCAATGATGATGATGATGATGGGAGCTGTCTAACAAATTCAGTGCAGTATCCTTTCCTTAAAGCTTAAAAGTGTCCGATATTGTCATCTTCATTATCTTAGAGTTACCAGGACAGGAGTGTCGGATGTTAAAGGTACCTAATCTATCAAATAGTCTCGACCAAAAATAATAATTTTACGTATTACGTAGTTCAAAATAAAATAAAATTATAAAGTTAATCAAATTCATGTACAACTAGGGAACAAATCAAATTATTTTATTAAATATTTTTTGGTTTGTTCTTTTTTCAAGTAGTCACACTACTATGTTTCGTGTATGATATCTATTTCAATTTACAAATTCATGTAGTTCCTCCAGTAATCCTGAAACGAATTGCAGGCGGTTGTTGAGATTGCAACACGATACCGTCCTAACCGGCCGAACTGCAACCAAAAGGACCATTGCATCAGTTACATTACGCAAAGCTCGTACAAGCAATGGAGCATAGTAATTCTAATTACACGTATTTGCTAGTGAGCTGGCAGTATCCACAAATGTAATGATTAATGAGACAAAGACGCTAAGTATCGATAAAATACCACCAGCTGGTTTGCAACAATTACGTTAAAGATTTAAAAACTCGAACACCGGAACGCTTATTACTTTAATATTTCAATACATATATAACTGATGATGTTAATGTAGTGGAAAGTACTCAAAGTACGAACTTGACCAGCAAAACAAAAGTTGGGAAAAACTAGCTTAGCATAGAATATCCGTTAAAGATAACGAGAATAATATAACTCGCTTCTGTAGCAATAAAACATATATTTTATAGCTTCGCAAGTTCGCAATGAAGATTCTAAGCTACAAGACAGCGGAAATGAAAACATTCGATTGGCAAATACCAAAAAACAACAAATACAAATAAGCATCAACAACCCAAAAGCAAGCACCTACAGATGTATTAGATAATAGTTTACATCGTATTTACTCGGAAACTTTCGCATTTGTCTTGCTAGTTAGAAGTACTGAGAGTACTAAGTGAGACTGCCTGAAGCATACATGCATATCATGACACATTCGTCGTGAGTTTCCGTGAAAATACGAAGGAAAAACACTTTCCACTACATCTGTAGGTTATATGTACATTTGTACAAGATGAAAGCCGCATGAAAACCAGTTCAGTAGTTTTTGAGTTTATAGTGAACATCAAGACAGACGAAACGTGGCATGGACTTTGTTTCATGTGTATTAACAGCACAAATAAATACTTACCCCCTTATTCATAAACGTTATCTAAAGTTATCAAGCCGATAAAGTTTGTTTATCTCTTTCTATCACACCAATACGTCGGAAAGGGACTAGGGATGTCACGAATGTCGTATGTGTCACATTCGCGAATGCGAATGCGAATATTCAGAATGCGAATGTGCGAATGCGAATGCGAATATCGCTGAATTTCATAAAAAACCAAAATAAAAACCAAGCAATCACCAACACCAACAACCCGCTAGGTAAAAAATTTAAAATGCTTACTATTGGTCAAAATGCCGAGTACGAACTTCACGCCGTACGAATTTGACCTATCTGCGCATGCGCGAGCCGACAGTCGACAAGTAGCAATTGGAGCGGCCGGCGCGGGCGAGGAACAAGCTGCGGCTTGCACACATTCGCATTCGCAAAACATTCGCAACGTTTGAAGCGAATGCGAATGTCAATGCAAATGTTTAAAAGAATGCGAATCATTCGCATATGCGAATGCGAATGCAAATATTCGTAACATCCCTAAAAGGGACAAACGAACTTTATCGGCCTGATAACTTTAGTGTACGTTTATGAATAAGGAGGTTAAAGTTTAACAAATCATTTAAAAAACTAACTGGTATATATTTAAAAAAATACGTTAAGTACAGACTTGTTAATTTTGAGGAGTTGTTTGAATCCTGCCGTTTAATGTCCTCTAGCGTAAATCAAATCTGTCAGAAAACTCTGAAATAGGCATCGTCCAAAACGGGCGACGTCCAAAACAGGCGGTTGCGGAATAGAGCTGTAGGTTTGCGACTGACACTGACCCACCGCAATAGTCGAGTCATCTGACATGCCGTGCTAGACGTGATAAAAACGAATAACCTTCGGAGTCGTCGTAAAAACGCTGATGTTCATAGGAGTGTTACGGAAGAAATCGGAATGATGCCATGCAACTGACTAATTCAAGTTACCGATGTAACAAAGCGACTCATTTCCCTGAATTACACTACCGATAAAATCCAATGGACTCACCACATTCCTACTTTCTAATGCCCAATCGACATTTTACACGAAATTTTTCTTCGCGAATGTTCCGAGTTCTAATGTTGATGTTTGGGGTAGAGGGACTTGTTTTAAATTTTGGGAACATCGGGGTTTATTCGGACTCGAATGAAAGATGATTTTAATCTCATTATTACTTAACCGTAATAAAATTTATTGTAATGTGTGTGTTCCTATTTCATTTCTGAGGTTGTGCAATAAAGTGGATTTGTATTGTATTGTACTTAACACTAGACCAACTGTACCTATATTTAATGTGATTAAGTAAAAACAAGGTAACGACCACATTGTTTGCCGAACGTCATATTAATTTCGAATAAACTGATATGTTAATGCATTTCCAATGCGTATGCGAACAGGTTTTATTCACACACCTTGTTATGTACCTAATGAATAATTTACAATACTTTATTAGGTACGCATAAAAAGCCGTTGTCGTATGTAAAAAGGTTCTCCGAAGGTTGTCAATGCCCTCCGATGTTCGGAACTCGACACCGATTTCCTGTCGCAGGTCGATGTCGCGTACGCGTCATTGTATCGGTGATTTGCATAATTAAATAATATTATGCACTCATTCATTAGGGTCGGCGGCTTAAAAACAGCACCAGGACGGGGTGAGGCAATTTCATAAAAAAATACAGAAGCGTGAGACATTTGAGTGTTGTGACAGTTCAATCTCGGGCCGCTTCCTTCAGCCGCAAAGAGGGAACTCAGAAGCGGAATTAACGCTGCTTGCGAACTTCTAAATTAATCCCCTTGAGGTGGGCAGCCGCGCCGAGTGCGCGAAGAGTAAACATTTATGGTGAAGACTTCAGTCTGCCGAGTTTAGTTCGCGGAATGATCGGGGTGCTTCGCGGAAGAGCACGAGCACCGCCGACAAGATCCGAACGGCCCCGAGGCGCGAGAAAAGCGAAACCTCCCTCAGTTTTCCCCCTCTGTGGGGGCTGGGGTCTTTGTCCCCGCGCGACCCAGTTAATGACCGCCCCCGTAGACGCGGCGCATAACCTCGTTTCGATATAAATACGCCTACACTTGACCTCCAAAAGTTTTTATTAGAAAGCACGTGCCGTTATCGAGATCGTACACGTAATATTTAAACTGTGTAGCGTGATATATTCATCTGCACATTTGGTCTGGAAATTTATAGGTATGTCCTCCTATAAAGGCTTCTATTATAGCTAGAACTAGCAGACAGGTATTTGAATTGTATTGTATTGCGCAAACAGTAACAAATTAACATATTATGATCTATTGTAATCACAGTTTGGAAATAACATAACTTTCACATATAATCCATACCAGACAATACGTAAAATACGTTGTACTCATTTTCACCTTCAGACTGCTAATTTTTAGAGAAAATCCTCAGGTATCCTCGTAAGTTTGTTAGGCAATAAATCTGTTCTAAGTTGGGTTGGGCGAGCAGTCGGTCCGGTCCGGTCGGCGGGCAAGGGGTGGCGGGCCGACGGGGAAGCAACAGGTCGCGAAACAACATTTTAATTGTTCGATGATAACCATCGACGTCACCGGAGCGCGACACCTACACCACTCTCAGTAAGGTACGATGACCTAACCCTAAATGCATGTCGGTTCGTTTACTGATTTTTAAAAGCGGTGTAATTTGCTACGTAATTAACTGAAGGAACAAAGAACTGCACATTAGTGAGAAATATTACTTCGGTCACGCAATTTTAACTTTTCTAAGGGAATAAGTTTTATGTTTCTTTATTACTAACAGAACACCATCCTCCGCAAACTTATTAATAAAGGTACGGCCGTGGCTCCCCACAGTCCCCACTGTCATTAGAATATCGTTTGTACAAGCCAAGATTGAACAATTAATTTAATACAACAAAGGGGCTGTAGACTAACTTGAGCCAGACTAACTTTCATTCAAGTCCGAGGGAGTCAATAGACATTACATTTCAATATCAGTTTAACACCTCCGAGTCAGTCTCAAGACACCAGTTCCCTTAACAATCGGGAGAGTAGGCCCAGTTGAGTTAGAGCTGTATTTCTCGTGGGTGTTGTCAGTTGTAGGATATGAGATGGGGGTCCGTGGGGCTGGTTGCGCTATGGCAACTTATGCCTAGAGCGATAGTTGCATGAAGCGTTGTCTCGCAAACCGCAGCGGCTGGTAAATGTTTCAATATCCTTTGTTTCCAGCGTAGTTTACTAACGTCTTGAATGACACTCGGTATCGTGGCTCTGGGCTGTTCAACCAACTTGGGAGTTCGCAAACAAAAGGTTTCCTTCAGTCAATTTAGAATTCGAGCTACGTACTAACTTAGACATTATTCTCAAATACACTTTCTAATTGTTTTTACCGCATACGGACATGACTTTTAAAGGATATTAGTAGAGCGGCGAGAGGGTCTCGGAAAAAGTTGATGTGACTGGAGAGTATACTGCTGACAAGTGGTATCGTTGTGATCGGTAGACTTTACTGAGTACGAAATAATGACTTGTCACATTCTCAGACTGTGGGGGGGTTAACTATGACGTCACAAAGATCGCGGTCCCGGGTTTCAATTTTTTGCCAATTTGTCTAGAACCCCTTATCCAATTTTGAAAAATGAGGTGTCGATTGAAAGCGTATAACATGCTGATTAAGATTTATTATATGTGAAAAGTATAGTTTTGTTAGTTATTTTTTAATTAATAATAATGCAAAAAATACTTTTTTTTACTCTCTTTTTGATTTTTGTGACTCAAAAAGGCAATGAAAACGGCCACTTAGCTAAAAAATATGTTATATAAATCATTTAACTACATTATTAAGCTATCTGTTGCTTTTTAAATTTCTACGATCGGATAATAAATAAGCAAACTACAACCACATACCTGTAGGCGGGGAGTACCGCTTGACACGCGTTCCCATACATTCGGCGTCTACCAAATTACACCTCGCGCAAAATTCGTTTCAAGCAGATATACCTCTAATCTTATTCATCGTAACCTATCAATATTGGTATCATTTGAAAGTACAATTAAAGTACTTTAAAAAACAATGTCAATCATTTTCTTAAAATCAATAATCGCCAGTCTGCGGTGGTTACAAAGGAAAAAAGTGGGTATGCAATTTGACTGGTTTCCTAGGTGATACCCTAGACGAGTTTAAAAGGGGAGGTAAAGGTGACATATGG
Organism: Leguminivora glycinivorella; assembly: GCF_023078275.1. Taxonomy (NCBI): domain Eukaryota; kingdom Metazoa; phylum Arthropoda; class Insecta; order Lepidoptera; family Tortricidae; genus Leguminivora; species Leguminivora glycinivorella. The sequence goes on along the minus strand of NC_062978.1, from coordinate 21,877,267 downwards.
GTTGTTCTCTGGCCTAAAAGCTATACAGAGGGTCAGGGGAGAAAAAAACTAGGGTTTAAGTTTAGTTTTAAGTTGTTTTTTCTTTTATTTGTTGATTTTATTGTGTTTAATTTTTTTGTAATTTTATCAAGGATACACTTTGGTTTCTTTTGCTGAAAATTCCCTTTTTAGGGTTCCGTAGTCAACTAGGAACCCTTATAGTTTCGCCATGTCTGTCTGTCCGTCCGTCCGTCCGTCCGTCCGTCCGTCCGCGGATAATCTCAGTAACCGTTAGCACTAGAAAGCTGAAATTTGGTACTAATATGTGTATCAATCACGCCAACAAAGTGCAAAAATAAAAAATGGAAAAAAATGTTTTATTAGGGTACCCCCCCTACATGTAAAGTGGGGGCTGATATTTTTTTTCTTTCTAACCCCAACGTGTGATATATCGTTGGATAGGGATTTAAAAATGAATAAGGGTTTACTAAGATCGTTTTTTGATAGTATTAATATTTTCGGAAATAATCGCTCCTAAAGGAAAAAAAGTGCGTCCCCCCCCCTCTAACTTTTGAACCATATGTTAAAAAAATATGAAAAAAATCGTAAATGTAGAACTTTATAAAGACTTTCTAGGAAAATTGTTTTGAACTTGATAGGTTCAGTAGTTTTTGAGAAAAATACGGAAAACTACGGAACCCTACACTGAGCGTGGCCCGACACGCTCTTGGCCGGTTTTTTATGAGAAATGTTATGAATTTCATGGCATTTTCCGATAGACCAAAATTAACTTTCAAACAAGGCCACATAGTCATACTGATACATAGTCATACCCTTAATATTATATAAGTAAAAGTATGACTATGTGGCCTTATTTGAAAGTTAATTTTAGTCTTTATCGGAAAAAGCCATAAAATTCATAACATTTCTCATAAAAAAGGCAACTTTTAGCAAAAGAAACCAACGTGTATCCTTGATAAAATTACAAAAAAATTAAACACAATAAAATCAACAAATAAAGGAAAAAATAACTTAAAACTAAACTTAAACCCTAGTTTTTTCTCCCCTGACCCTCTGTGTAGCTTTTAGGCCAGAGAAAAACCCATATGTCACCCTTACCTCCCCTTTTAAACTCGTCTAGGGTATCAAACCTAGGAAACCAGTCAAATTGCATACCCACTTTTTTCCTTTGTAACCACCACAGACTGGCGATTATTGATTTAAAAAAAATGATTGACATTGTTTTTTAAAGTACTTTAATTCTGCTTTAAAATGATATCAATATTGATAGGTTACGATGAATAAGATTAGAGGTATATCTGCTTGAAACGAATTTTGCGCGAGGTGTAATTTGGTAGACGCCGAATGTATGGGAACGCGTGTCAAGCGGTACTCCCCGCCTACAGGTATGTGGTTGTAGTTTGCTCATTTATTATCCGATCGTAGAAATTCAAAAAGCAACAGATAGCTTAATAATGTAGTTAAATGATTTATATAACATATTTTTTAGCTAAGTGGCCGTTTTCATTGCCTTTTTGAGTCACAAAAATCAAAAAAGAGAGTAAAAAAAAAGTATTTTTTGCATTATTATTAATTAAAAAATAACTAACAAAACTATACTTTTCACATATAATAAATCTTAATCAGCATGTTATACGCTTTCAATCGATACCTCATTTTTCAAAATTGGATAAGGGGTTCTAGACAAATTGGCAAAAAATTGAAACCCGGGACCGCGATCTTTGTGACGTCATAGTTAACCCCCCCACAGTCTGAGAATGTGACAAGTCATTATTTCGTACTCAGTAAAGTCTACCGACCACAACGATACCACTTGTCAGCAGTATACTCTCCAGTCACATCAACTTCAAAACTAGACGACTTTTTTCAATTCCGCCGCCTTACTATATAGCCAAATGGCTATCGACAGCCTCGGAAAATAAGTAGAAAAGTCCGCAAAATTGAATGTATCAGATCAGGTAGGTTTTATTTACTAAGTCGAATCGTTCCGTCGCCGGACGGCAATGGTGCAATATAATGAATTCAAATATCTCGCCCACTCTCGGGCAAAGAAGGCTACATTGTGTTGGTTGGCTTTGTGTCAGCTTAACTCTTAGAGAGGGGTATTCGCTGCAGCGTTTCAAAACCTCGTAGCTGCCGGTGGTCGCCCGACTCGCCAGATGTAACCTCTGACCTGCTTATGAGGACAGGACATAAATTTAATGCCTTAGCAAACAATATTGAGTATGATAGTAGCGAACATTAATATCTTTACAGCGTTAGTTTGACCTATGACCAGACACTGATGTTTATAACGATTACAATATGCTGAAAAATAATTATGTGAGTTGTATGTACAGGCACGTTAGATCCGGATTAAAAGAATCATAATCTTGGAGGTTTATGATTGGAATTCTCAGCGCTTTCCAAAATGAACAATGCAGTGTAATATTTTTCGTTCGTTCTGCTGCGCTATGGAAAACGATGGCACAGCCGTGCGAGTTTCACAATGCATACTGCCTTCTTTAGCTGGCGAGTGTGTTCGCATGTGTACTCGCATTCCAGTGACGGACATTAGTGGGCCGTAAACATGAGTAACAGTGTGACCGGAGCTCTCGAGTTAACTGTCGTTGTTTCGAGGCAATGTGTTATTGTTTCAAGTGTAAGCAAAATCAGGTTAGGTACATTGGTACACGGTTTTCATATTTAAAGTTATAAACAACCACTGGTAAAGGCTAGACGGTGAAATTTGAATCATTAAATACTTAATGATCGTCTCGAGGGTTCGTCTGGCAAGTTCACGGCAAAATGGAGCGACGTATTGACGTGATTTTTTAAGTGGAGATAGTTGAAGGGATGAAGGGTGACATAGGTTACTTTTTGTCTCTAATGCGAGCGAAGCCGCGGAAATAGCTTAGTATTTCTATAAAACAACAAGTTACAGTTAGGAAAGTGTACGAATACCATATTGTATATGGGCCTTTTCAGAATTTGGGACCCAAACATGGCGTACGTTGTTAACAAAAACTCGCTGTCAGTTTTGTGACTACAATAAAACATAAAATCTGTCTAAAAAACAATTTCTTCACGTTCTGAATGTAGATTACTGCTTAATGTTTATGTAATTAACACAAATACAATATTTTTATTGAAATCTCATGTTTAATTGACAGCGAGTTAATTTTTGTTAACGACTGACTGTTATTGAGTATCCTCTTATTTTCAAAGTGCCCCGAGCAAATGATTTCGCAAGAGCAATAGAAGTAGCGGCTGTGCCTTCCTCGTACCTAGGAGCTAGCTAGTATCGCGTTGCATTAGAGTGCAACTGCAGTTATTGCAACAGCGAAGGCCTTGCATTCGCCGACCCACGACGCCGGCCATGGACCAAAATACGCGCTTTCGTTAGCCGAGTCGTTGTAAGAATGATTTAGTGTTTGTGGTGAAGAGATAAGGTTTACAGTTGAAGGTAGGGGTAGGCAGCTTTGTGGGCGGGTGTACAAGATCTAGTGATTGTGGTTTGTCGGCTAGAACGTGAATTGGCCGAGTTGTTTATGGCGGGGAAGATGGCGCAACTAGGACTCGGCCCGAGTGAATCAACTCTGGTTTACTACAAGTATTACAAATCTGCTGAAAATATTTCGTTTACTGATCCTCGATACTTCGTATTATTTTCTGAAGTGCATATAGAATAGAATAGAATATTTATTTGTATTAATTGTTAAATAATCATAGGTCTAAGAAAATCACAAGAAAATCATTATCATTAAGTACATTAAATTATAAAAATTAAAATGATAAATAAATTAATAATTAAAATATAATTGACCAGATCAACTTCCTGTTAATAATAATTATCTCATTACCTAAGGTTTATTTTGACACATTACTCATCGAGAACATCTCACACAGAGTAGTATGCTTTCGTTGTGCAAAACGTTTTGAGTTATATGTATGTGAAGATGCGGGTTCGTGATTCGTGATGTGAATGCTGTAAGTGTAAGCCTCCTTGTACTTATAAAAAAACGCCATTTGTATGAAACATAAAACAAACATAGACAGCATTATACAAATAAATATATATTTATAGTGTAAATAAATACAAACAGGTTGCTTTAGCAGTAAGAGAACTAGTACACGTGTAGATCTCGAGAGCGATCGACAGCAGTTTGCGGCCACAATAAGCACTAGAACAGTCCGAGCCACAGGCAGCACGTACTCGATTTAATTAACGTTCTGCACTCGAGGGTGTTAACGTTATCGTACGTACGAGAATCTTGTAGTTTTGTTTGAATCGATTGGACGTCGTTTGGGTTTACAAGCAGAAATAATATGTTTTCATCACACCCGCACTTTAAATGTGTCATTGCACGCAGGCGGAGCGTGAGTTATAGAAAAATCGTTCTCCCAAGGGAATAATGAAATTTCTTGTACCGTACTTAACTTTTTTACATCTATTTATATATTTTTTACATTGCGAGTGTGATGAAAAACATTGTGTGTAACTCGGGGAGTATGAATATTACTAACTCGAGTCTTTAAATCGGTCCGGCTCTGAGAGTCGCCTTGGTAAATAATGTTGTCTTCAATTCCATTTTGATTAAAAATTTCAATACGAAATACTCAATCCAGGAAACAACACGTGGACACAGAACTAAACATTTGTAGCCGAGTAAAGCGCAGTCAACACGGGCTTGAAAGTAGAGTGAGTCCATTATTGCACCTCCTACATTTCCTGTTGCTTGACACAGACGAACTTGTATGATTTCGCTCTTCGCTTACGTATAATATTCACAGCTCCAGAGTGCAGAGGCCAAGTAACATTAGTGGTAAGAGTAACGCCTCGGGAGTACTGGCAGGACGGGCAGGCCGCCCACGCAGTCGCCTAGACTACAATCCCGTTCACACGGTGTTGCGTCACCGTCAGCTGTAGCTGAATACGTAATTCACAATGACAACATCGCACACGATCATGAGTTTACGTTCTGTTTACTAGTGTGCGCTGGAGAGAGAAATTGATCGGCGCGAATTGAGGATAAGATAGCGCGTGGGAAAATGTGGCACTGTAAACATCATGATCATGGTGGTTGACACTGATCACCTCAACTACAATGGGGCATAAAATAACATCTCTCTTATGAAGATAAAGATTTAGCACTACATTAACATTTTCAGAAATTTATATACGCACTTGAATTTGTGGTGTCTGTTTATTTTTCATGCAAATTGCCTACATATTACTTTTCTACTATACTACTTTTCACCTTAGATGAGTTCGGTGACACTTACAGAAATTCTGAATTAGGTGTTACTGAAAAATAGCACAGAGCGTTCAATTTCCTTGCTGACCAATCAGCCTGGCCGTAACTTACCGACTGCCTATTTGGAAACGCCAGATAGTTAAATGTAGGCCAAATTTGTCCGTAAACCGTAATAATGAATGATAGACTTATAGTCTTGTCACTAAGACTTGGATAAGTAACGATTTAACGACGACTGGACTTTGAATATTAGTAGACGGTTTACAACGTTAACTAATTACGCAATTAATGTCAATCATAATTAAGTCAAATTTGTAAGTAGATAGAGATTCTACGTCAGCGACCTGACAGGCTATCAGATTATTACATATGCACATCAGTATTAATTACATAATAAAGATTAAAGAGCTAATTAAAATAACCAGTAATATGTATAATATACTAAACAGGCTAATGATAAACAGCTGTAAAGGAAATAATGACTAAATATCTGACACAAAAGATCACGTTTTACCTGGAGTCCCAAAAAAAGGAAACGCAGTGAGACCGATTACTGCTTCAACAAACTTGCAAGAAACAATAAAGAGGCTATCAAATAAAAATCAGCAGACTATAGCCGCGAGGGCAGTACAACCAAAATATTTATTTAACAGCCCGACTGTCGTTGACAATAGAAACGTTAAGACAAAGCTATTTAGAAAAAGTTAGTCGTCCGGAACAAAAGATCGTTTCCTCGAAGCGGGTAGCAAAGGGCCCAGTAAATCAACGTAGGCGAATAATAAAATGCCTTCGATGGCTGTAATAAAATGGAAGAGCCGAGCCGTTTGCTTAGGCCGACGATATTGGTGTAGTCCGTTAGGCGGTGCATTGTGCAAGCTGTAGACTGTCTTCCATCGAATGTTACGTTTATTGGAGTCTACCTACCGCTGGTAGGGGCTTTACACTTTTTAGGGTTCCGTAGTCAACTAGGAACCCTTATAGTTTCGCCATGTCTGTCTGTCCGTCCGTCCGTCCGTCCGTCCGTCCGTCCGTCCGTCCGTCCGTCCGTCCGTCCGTCCGTCCGCGGATAATCTCAGTAACTGTTAGCACTAGAAAGCTGAAATTTGGTACCAATATGTATATCAATCACGCTAACAAAGTGCAAAAATAAAAAATGGAAAAAAAATGTTTTATTAGGGTACCCCCCCTACATGTAAAGTGGGGGCTGATATTTTTTTTCATTCCAACCCCAACGTGTGATATATTGTTGGATAGGTATTTAAGAATGAATAAAGGGTTTACTAAGATTGCTTTCTGATAATATTAATATTTTCGGAAATAATCGCTCCTAAAGGAAAAAAAAGTGCGTCCCCCCCCTTCTAACTTTTGAACCATATGTTTAAAAAATATGAAAAAAATCACAAAAGTAGAACTTTATAAAGACTTTCTAGGAAAATTGTTTTGAACTTGATAGGTTCAATAGTTTTTGAGAAAAATATGAAAAACTACGGAACCCTACACTGAGCGTGGCCCGACACGCTCTTGGCCGGTTTTTATTCCACTAATGGTCACTTCCACCTTCCCCCATAATTCAACATTCGTAACTAAGCTAAGACCAGAAGTATATATTCAGTATAACAATGAGTGTATCGTATATGTGCATTCAATAGTAAATAAGAACGTGTTTCGTAATATTCCGCACATAAACCACTACCCGCTCCAGTGGCCATTTAGGAAACTATATCCGCGAGTGCAGTGCAATTTAAAAAAAAAAAAAAAAAAAATTTAATCTGTTTATTTCTAAGAAACGTGCATGCATTTATAATATACTTAACTGCTAATCTTAAATTGAAAAGATGAAACCTCGATCGGTGCATAAAACGCGCTTTTTAGTAGCGGCCGTACTAAACTTAAGTAACCTACATAATAATAACTGTTAGTGACTTGTGTTGGATTTCTCGCTTACAAACAATAAGCTTTAACAATAATATTGTGTATTGAGGTATAAAATGTTTAACAACGTCATATTAGTATTATGGAGTTGTATTTCAGTCGGAACAATGCAATATTATTTACGTAGTGTGCTAGTGTGGAAACGAAGGCTGCGATAAGAGGACCTCCCGAAATGATTATAGAGGGTCCACTCAAACCCACCTACATTCCACGCGTATTATATTCATAAGTGGAACTTGAAGTTATATTCCTATTGGTTACGCGACTAGTTTACAATTGAGCTAGTGTAAACTGAACTGGATATTCGTAATCTATGCTATGCGTAATGCCTAAATATTACATACAGCTGTTTTCAGCTTTTTGATTATCCTAAAATGCAACGGATGCAGGCTGTTGGCACGACATTCCCATTTCTGTGATGCACCACCGGATAAGCAAGCAATCGAATGAAGCAAACTTATATAATTTTGGGTCTCTTAATAGGTTGGATGTTGTAAATTTACAAGTATCATTGGTAGTCTTCGGGTTTACTTTAGATTCTTGCTGGAGACTTTCCAGTTGGAATAAGATTGATTACCAAACCAGAGCACATACTACTCTACATTTCTCAATTTCACTATCACATCTTCGATTTAGTCAAAACGTGTACCGTGAGATTTCATTCCGTTCAGTCGCTTCGCTTGCCTTCAAGCGACTGAACGGAATGAGATCGCACGGTACAGGAGCGAATGGCAAAGCCTCGTTTTGGAGGCCAAGATCCACTTCGGGTCGCTGAGTCAACCAATGTATCGCAATAATTTCAGTAAAAACAGTCCGGTCGCGGAAAGGTCTGGTCATTCTTAAACTATTACGTTCACACACATTAAGTTAGTTGGCGCTAACTATGACACAAATTTTACCTTCGTGCCAATTTAGATCACCCGTGTTGCTGTGACCTCTGACACTGCAGAAATCTCCAACTTTAATCTTCTAAGCTTTGTGGACATGAATCTTGTAAACAAGCTAAGTAGTGTCTTCGACTTTGCTTCAGCATGCAATAAACATTCTCAATCCCCATTGCTGGTTCCCGAGGAAGAGGAAGACCGAAGATGAGATGGGCAGATACCATAGCAAAAGACATGAGAGCCTGCGACGTTTCAGTCGACGACACGTCCGATCGTGCGAAGTGGAAGGAAAGGACAGGAAAAGCAGACCCCAAAATCAGATGGGAATAATAATGCTGAGGAGAGAGAAAGAGAATCCCCAAATCAATGAACAGTGGCCGCCGTGAGCATCCTTACCTCGCGATGGGAACAGCACAGCAGTCGCGGCGCGGCGGGCAGTTGTTGATTCTCTCACAATTACTCCGGGTGCGTGACTCGGGAAGCGACGCGACCGCTGCACGCCATGGCCGTGCTACGTGCTCAATTATCGTTTACCTAAAACTGACTTACTGTTAGGTTTTGTTCCAGTTTTTTTAATTGGTTTAACTAAAAAAAATATGAATATGAGCAACAGTAAAATGCTTACAAAGTGCCTGTGCACAAGGTCAGCAGCAGTCAGCACTCAACAGTCCATAATATTTAAGTCATTATGACTTAAAATTATTGTATACTAGTTATTGTATTATTGTTAGAAAGAGACGAAAAGTAGCCTATGTCACTCTCCATCCCTTCAACTATCTCCACATAAAAAATCAGGTCAATTCGTCGCTCCGTTTTTCCGTGAAAGACGGACAAACAAACAGACACACACACTTTCCTATTTATAATATTAGTAAGGATTGTATATCTACAATTCCAAACTAAGATTTCAGTCCATTAAAAAGTCCTAGATTTCTGATACAATTCCCTGAACTTAGAATGGTGGCAATTACGGATTTTACCTTGTGTAGTCATTTATAGATATGACCAAGCGCAATTTGATCTTGAAATCTCTCTATGAAAGTATTGAAAGTCAAGACAGTATAGTGAAACCGGCGTAAATAATCTGTTGTTCTTGGTAAAAGGCAAACAGGGGATAATAAAGAAGTAACGATGAAATTAACGCGATCATTACTTCCAGCCTGCGCCTTTGACGACGTTGTATATTTTCATTTATTTTGCATAATACGGAGCCGTTAAATATACGACGTTTGTATATTATCTGTTATCAGTATGCATTTGCAAAGCTCGCAAATAGCAGAAACGCGAGAGCGGCAAATTCTGATGGAATTTGCATATTCGGTTACCGGTGGGAGATTTTAATCTGCCGCGATAAAATGTAACCTGCATGCTGCACACGTCTGACGTTAAGAGTAACGGTTAACATTTGAAGAGCTCCGGGAAAACGTGACAATCCATTTTATCACTTTAAGAGGAAATGGATTTAATAAAAATACCAATATGTTATTGCATACCTTGTGGCATTCCGCAAAATAACGCGTAGAGATTTGTAAATTAAATTTGCATGTTGATGTGATTACAGTATAAGCTAATAGCCAGGTAGCATCTGACGCTGGCTAGTTGGTATACAAATCAGCGATCATCAGTGCTGCAACATTATTGCAGTACGGAAGTGGATCAACTATATACCACTTCGTGTTTCACACAGGATTACAGAGGTAAATTGATGAGGTTTACAGTATTAAGGTAGACATATAAAGCCGGTTAGGCCGACAAACAAAGCAGCTTTAATGCCTATTTAAAGCCACCGAGCCGATGTTTGAACACCATTTCGATTCTCAGTCTGGAGACCAGCCGACCTAGCCGAAGTGACAATCGTTGATGCTCTATAGCTCCTAAACAGAAGATCAATAGGTAAAGCTAGCTACGAAACGCTCGGGCTTAAGCGATTGTGACGTTGTGTTCGGAAGATTACAGGGAATCGTAAATTAAATAGGCAAAGTGATGAGGTTTACAGTAGTAAGCTAGATAGCATCTAAAACCGGCTCGGTGGGTAAACAAAGCGGCGGTCAACGCCATCGATGCACCGAGCCCGTGGCCAAGCCTGAGCATTGCAGTCCGCAAGTAGGCGAACTCAATTTCGCCGCGCATTCAGATTGGTGACGCGAGCGCAGGCGAACTGTTTTCGGCTAAACCAGCGTAAGAGTTACCTAACCGCAATGAGTGCAGAACAGCAAATCCACTTTAATCACAATAGTTCTTCTGTGTAGCCCGCTATAGTGGTTTTAGTGTCTTATTGTAATTTTCGAAACTTATCTTGGTCTAGAAAATTTTGCTGAATGTTTGGTTAATGTAAATACTTTCCTTAACAATATTATTTTTATTATGAGTTCTTATTCAACTTGCAGTATTTTGGATGTAACTGGTTCACACGAGTCCTCGACTCTATATTGTTTAGGCATTGGAGCTGGTCGTCTGCCCCCACGCGGATAGCAATCTGCAATAATAAATTCCTGAACATAATGGCAAGATGGTTTTGTGTCCGCGAATGGCTTTATACCTACAGAGCTTTATTACTTTTACTACTTCCTTTGGGGATCATTATTAGTTTTTCATTAAACAATAATTAAACAATAGTCTCGATCGTAAATCTTCGTGTTAATTGCTAATAAGGCTAATTATGTAAGTTTAATTTACACGTGTAGGTTTATGTAAGTATGGATAAAATATCTTATACTTTTAAACGAGCAATTCTTGTATATTTATTTATTTATATTATATATACCGACGATCTCGGAAACCGCTCTAACGATTTCACTGAAATTTGTTATGTGGGGGTTTTCGGGGGTGAAAAATCGATCTAGCGTAGCCTTAGATCCCGGAAAACGCGAATTTTCGAGTTTTCATGAGTTTTTCTTTCACGTTAGTACATGTAAAATATGGTCGTTAATTTCGCCGCGCGCGCATCGATTCCGCTTAGCTCAGTCGTACGAGGTCGGTCTAATGTACGCAGATAGATCGTAGGTGTCAGTCAGGGTTTCGAATCCCGGCCAGAAATTAAGTTTTTGTTTTTGTATTTATAAGTTTTTTTTGTCTTTAGATAAAAAAAAAACTCTTATAAATATGATATATTAAAATAGAACCGAGCGAAGCTCGGTCGCCCAGATATTATGTGTTTAAATGAGGAATGCATAGTTCAATACCACTTTTTTCTAATAGTTTAGTAGTAATCTCAGGTGCACGGCATTTCCTAATTTCAAAATGGATACATACCTACTAATTAAGATTTAATACAAAAACGGATTACTATTCCTTACGATAACATTTTTGATTACGATGCAGCCGCCTAAAACTAATAGCCAATTTCCTCACATTTTATATCAATTGGTACATACTTGAGAAGTTGACCTTATTATTGAAAGCCTTATTGTTGAAAGCTTGTGACTGAAAATGTAAAATATTAACAATGGCTTATGTCCTTTTCGTTCAATTTTCTTTTAACTCAGGTGAACATTTTGAATTGATATTTTTAAATAGAAAGTGGTGGAACATAAAGTTAGTCGGCTTCATTCACTGTAGCTTATTTTTAGCACTGAGATCTTTTACAACAATTATCGTGTACTCTGTAACCATTTCAAAATTACTTTGAAAATACTTCTAATTATGTTTATTTTATTTATGTTCGTCATGTATGATTGCCACCGGTTAGATTCGGAGCTCAAAAGCTAACAGGGTTAGAGAACCAGGGTTCTAATTTCTAATGGACGGTTTCCACCGAGGCAGGCGGAAATAGTGCTCGCAGCCGATTCACTACGCCGATTACTCACGCCAATACTATTAGGGTATTGCGCAAGGAACCTCACCACCACTGTAAGCATTACCTCTGGCTGACTAGCGACTTGCCTCGGATTGTTATGGATCTTCTGGTCTGGTCACAGTAATGCCGGACACGCAGAATCGACTGGTCTATGATCAGTATGCAGATTCAGTCCGTGTGAAGTTAAGATATGTGAGGGTTCACAATTCAGCACAAGATGATTCACAAACGTTAACTTGTTTGTGAGCTCATGCCAGTAAAATTTGACCCCAACTACACGACCCTACCTGGGGTGAAGGCTGACCAAGCCGCAAAAACCTGTCTGTCTGTTAGACAAGTCAGCCATTAGGTACATAATCAGGAAAGCAGGTTGACGAGGTACAACAATGGTAATGGTATGTAAAAAGAATAATATTATAGAACGTCATCCCACTCTTTTAAACCCTTGTTAGTTGTTAAGATGGTGATGATCACTTTGATTTCGTTGCAATACTGACATTTTTTAAATCTCTAATCTCTGATCACGTATAGCCAAACCAAACCTTGCAATCTACACTGAGAACTGACTCGTGATCATATTATACATTCTAGTGCCCGTGTTGTGAGTATGAATAGGTCATCTTGTCAAGTGAAACTAGATGCCGAGTTGCCGACGATAACATAAGCAGATTTTTAATTTCATGGATCATGTTTCTCTATGGTATAAATAAAACAGACACATAAAAAAACCTACATGTACATGCAAAAAAAATTTACCGTTCCCTGAAAAAGTACAAAGAATTTCGTATCTTAATGTTGAAGAAAATAAATAAATTAAAAAGGTTTCTGATTATATCATACTGCAGATGAAAATTCTTTTTCGTAAACCAACATCAGTTTTCAGCCGAGGGTTAATTAAAACAAAAAAGTAATTACTCGTAAAAACCATTGTTCCTTAAATAATGTGTGTTTGCATTTGCAACGTTAAACGTACCCGACTCCGTAATATAATTCTGTATGCATATTCACATTATATTTTGGTATCAAGCTGGCCCATCTTTCGCCAACGTTTGATTATGAATATTTTTAATAGCCGGGGTGGGGTCACGGATTGAACAGAAAAAGATTTAATAAAAATGTAAATACCAATGAGCTTACAGTTATCGATTTAGGAACGTATGTATCGAATCGTATTTGTAATAAAACTGAACGAGATGTAAGCCATTACAACGTTCTAAGTTCTATTCCGAGGGTGGCAGTAATGTCACGGCCGAGTCTAGAAGCTAGACTGTATCTAGAACACAACACGATGTTGAAATCACGCGCTAACGATTTAATAGTAGTTATCGCAGTCTGCCTTGTGGCTTTTACAGTGAATGCAATATAAAACACGTAAAGGTCAAATTATCCTTAAAGACAAACAAAAACTCGATTTAATTAAAAAAAAGTTTAGGTTCCGTAGGCAGTTCCTCTAAAACAATCAATATGCTATAAAATGAAAAGTGTATCTCGCCTTGGGCCTTGACATTACTTTGTAATCACTTCTTAATTACTTTTCGTTTGATGCCAAGTCACCAAAGTGTAAATTTAAAAGTCGAAGTGTGACATTAAATTCGGTAGCCCATGAGGGGGGAAGGCGGAATGCGGCGGTGCGGGGAGGGAAGGGTCCACACAAAAACTCCGGGACGGTACCTGAGCTGCCATTGACCTCGCTTCGATTAGGCCTGCACGGCATAATGCATTGGTGCAGCACGCCTAATCCGTAGTTTTTCTTGCCGTGCTTTTAATTCTAAAACGTTGAACAGACCGTGAATTAATTTTAGATTTATACTATTTTTTTGTATATCTCAAATTGATTCAAATTGTTAATATGGTTAGAACAACGATGGAAAAATTATCTAGGTACTTACACTCCGCTAATTACGGCATAAATAATTTTCCATCCTTACCTGGAAACAAACAAATAAAATGTATCATTATGTATTCCAAAAGAGAAAAAGGAGATACACGAAATGTACTTCATTAGGGTCTAATTTGTGTTAAAAGTTGGGAGGGGTTCGGTATGCCGTTTATTATGCAAGGCGCGTATAAAGCTTGTCACTCTGCGAGACTTACCTTTGCAAGAAGTTGCTAATCGCTCTAGTCCAACATTTTTATGTGCAGTCAGAAGAATTTCTTAATTAATTTTTATCACAAGTTTAATCAAATCAATTGGCTTTGTTGGGAACGTGTAATGAGAACAAAATCATCGATTGGTCGATTTTGGTTAAATAAAACTGATATGCTTGTCGCGTGCGAGCTGATTGGGCAGGGACAATAAATACCATCGGGGAAACAATACACCGGAACTTGTTTTAAAAACATGGACTGAATAAATTCGTTCATCATTATGAAGTCCAAATAGTTGTTAGGGTTGATCACTAGCATAAAGCAAGGTTTGGACCAAATAAACTTCATAGAGTTGATATACGAGTGGTCGTTGCCGGCGTTCCGTTGTAGGAGATAGTGTTGAGATCGTTTCCGTCGTGTCTGTCGTCGCTTACACGTCGCATTTGTCTTGTCTTGTGTCTTTGTAGGCAGCTATTTATTGCCCCCTATTTGTGTTCCCGTGATCAAATGCCGTGCTCGCAGTTTGATCTATGTCTGAAACAAGTTCATTAGCTCCTGTTCTAATTTTAGTGTATACTTTATGTTAAATCAAAAGAAACGGAAGATATTCATTCGTGGATATCTTTTTAGGGTTCCGTAGTCAACTAGGAACCCTTATAGTTTCGCCATTTCTGTCTGTCCGTCCGTCCGTCCGTCCGCGGATAATCTCAGTAACCGTTAGCACTAGAAAGCTGAAATTTAGTACCAATATGTATATCAGTCACGCCAACAAAGTGCAAAAATAAAAAATGGAAAAAAAATGTTTTATTAGGGTACCCCCCCTACATGTAAAGTGGGGACTGATATTTTTTTTTTCATTTCAACCTCAACGTGTGATATATTGTTGGATAGGTATTTAAAAATGAATAAGGGTTTACTAAAATCGTTTTTTGATAATATTAATATTTTCGGAAATAATCGCTCCTAAAGGAAAAAAGTGTGTGTGTCCCCCCTCTAACTTTTGAACCATATGTTTAAAAAATATGAAACAAATCACAAAAGTAGAACTTTATAAAGACTTTCTAGGAAAATTGTTTTGAGGTTCAGTAGTTTTTGAGAAAAATACGGAAAACTACGGAACCTTACACTGAGCGTGGCCCGACACGCTCTTGGCCGGTTTTTTTTTCTTTACTTGAATATTAATATTTTTAATGGACATAAAAAATCTAACAGCATTGGCACGAGACAACATTCCCCTAAATCTAAAAGGGTGAAGTTTTGTTTTCTTATAATTTATTACGTGTGTCGAGGCAGGTGTGGACGAACAATGTAACGTCGAGTACAAAGGTGCCATTATAAATCAACTCGACCAATCTGTGCAGACAGTCCGAGTCTAAAATTGGTGTTGAATCAAATACCGGATCAACAACATCTTCCACTCCAGCGATTATGCATGGTTTGCTCAAATTTAAATCCCTAACTGCTTTGGCGTTATGACCGAGTGTTGTACCAAACTTGCAATAAACGCGTTACGTCTGAATTCCTAGGGTTGCCAAAAATAAAGCATTTAACGAGCTGACTGATTACACAATATTTTAATTTTCGATAAGATTTCGACTAAATATCAAAACGTGGAGAATTTTTGATCAGATTGATTTATAAAATCTGATCTAGAAAAAAAGAGTCTTAAAATAAAAACTTAAGTCTATTTTGCCTTTCATTAATTATAGGTATTAGGAATAAATTCAATTCCATTTCTCAATTAAATAACACCCATTCTCGTCTTTTTTTTTTGTTTAGCTTTGTTTGCGTTTATACGTTTAGCTGACGTATCAAAATGTTGAATAAAATTTATATCAATTTGTGCAGTTGCATGCAGATCTGACAACCTTACTTTAGATTAGCATAGCTCCCGTCCGTCAATTTGTGATCACACTATTTACGTGCAATTCACTTCACAAGAGCCGAGCAACGATCTGCCCACAAGTGCGGTAATTACAAGTGAAATAGTGGTAATAAAATGTCACTTATTGCCAACGATGCCGTAAGTGTTATTTACAGTATAAATTATAGCCATAAACCATTAGTGATTTTATTGGCTTCCTCCGTAACGTGGGGGCCGAATTACATATGTTTCACATTATGGAGTGGAGGGAAGTACTAAGTTTTCATTATGAAGAATCTGAAATTTGAGATGCAGCGTTCAAAATCTTTTTTGAATGAAGATTTACTTTCCGTGTATGTTAAATATGAATATGAGGTTAACTATATCTATATCATAATTATGATTGCTAGGTATTTTGTTCACTGTAGCGGAAAAGATGATTATGGTTGGTGACTCTCTTTTCTATGATCTAATTTTATTTTGACGATAGCGTCAACATCGCTAACGTGTTTCGGGTTCCCGATAAATTACAACGGAAGTGCCACACCACAGAGCACCTTTTACCTCATTAGGTCCAAAATCCACATATGCTAGCTTGCTAGCATTTTCCTTTATTATACGGCATAAGTTATACTTACAAGTATACATCATTTATTATTCCCTTCCCCAAGTCTAAAATGAAATTACGCTTGCGTTCTCGCAGGCTTTTCCTTGCATGCCACAAGGTAGGTACGTGGTAGGTACTATGTATACGAGGTCGTGCATTATTCCTAGCGTACCACAAGGCAGTGTGCTGGGGCCTGCCTTTTTCCTAAGGTCTAAAAATCAAATTACGTCTGGTTGCGCCGGCGCGGTAATTACAGAGGCTCGTGATTAATGAGCAATCAGACCCTCGCTCAGGGCATTAGGGTTGTGCTTCTTTTGTATATTTTGAGAGATCTCGGTGATTATCTTTGTTGTTCAGATTTCGAATAAACGGTGGTTTGGATGTTGTTGAAATAGTTTAATTCGTTACCTTAATTACTCAGGGTATGTTACAATATTGAATATATTGAACATACTAATTTACTAAAACTTTGTTACTTAATAAACTTGCTGTGAAATTATTATGAACTTGTGTTTACCATTTTTTTCATTACCTAGACGTTTATTTCGGCTAACTAATTTAATTTATGCTAACACACGCTAAGGGAAACAATAAAGCGTGGTATTATAGCAACAATGGCAACCCTACACTATTTAATTTATGTTTCCAAATAATAAAGCAAGTAGGACATTGGATACAAGTTCGCAACTCGTTGCAGGAAAGCCTATTATTCAACGAGCAGGAGATATCTGCGCTTTGTCATCGTTTCTTGGCTCCTGTAGGCTCCTCTCAAAGGGATTCCAACAGCTGAGTCTCAACTGATTAATGTTAGAAGGAAAGTTTTAAAACCACGTAATGACGAATGAGTTGCGAAATAGGGTTTTACAGTACATATGCTGTTATTTTACCGCAATACTGCGCAAAGCAGTAGATACTTCATGTGCCTGTCTCTCTACACTTAAAGGTGTAATAGATACGAAACATTTGTGAGTGTGCACGGGAAAACGTCCCACTTTGTCGACTGCTATAAAGCCGCTATGCCAGTTTATTCATATACAGATACAAGTAAATCTCGCCTTAACAGTAACCGACAAAGTGGGACGTTTTACGAAACACACTCACGTTTTAAAACGACGACACGACACGATTTAAACTCTAACTTTAATTTATCGCTAATCTTTTCGAATTTCATCTTTCCCGCACTTGTATAATAATCATAATAATATTCTTCATTTACTGAACAATTTCACACACTTCATCAATCAAATATATTTTTAAAACAGTACATAATTTGCTTGCCTACTTACAGTGAGTTCTTTTAGGTCTTTTATATAAGGAGTCTTTTGTTTTACAGAAAAGTGAGCAACTCAGAGCATTAAATACTATTTATAATTAATACTAGTTATTTCATATATCTGTGGTGAGCAATATTAGACGGAAAACTCGGAAAATCATTGTTCCATATAACATTGTATATGCTGAAAGGGAAAAAAAATCATTCCTAAAACAAAAATTAATTTATTCCGTACAACTCAAAGGTTACATAAAGATTTATTAAGATTCGAAGTTGGTATTTTTGGACTTTCTGTCTCGGAGTCCTGCGGGGAATTGAATTAATTTTGCACTATAATTATGCTGGGTTGAGTTCGTAAGATTGCGAAGGAGAGAACTTAGGGTAGATATATACATTGAAACTGCACATACATTAGCTACATGTAGGTAGTCATGTTACAAACAGTTGTGCAGGTTACAGGGATATTACAAGGTAGACACGGGACTCAGGATGCTGTTGGCGATTGTAAACAAATACTATGGTAGTTAAATTATATGTTCTTTAATAGGAAAGTGTTATATTCAAATAAAACATAAACAAATGCGTTAAATCATAATAAAAAGAGAGGAAAAGCCACCCGAGCTTCCTGCATAATAGATCCAAAAGTTCACAACTATCCGTTTCGCAGCCCGCGGGTCTGTTATAAAATGCAACTAATTAATACAGAGTCAAGTGAAGTGCGGGGCGAATTCGGGCGTGAACAACGAGTAGAATGGCTAGTTATTAGTGGTGTCATTTTACACGCTTGCGGATTGATCCTTCTAACGAACCAGTATAAGAGCACCTTTATAATTGAGATGTGATAGGTTGATGTGACTGATATTCACCAATCAGATTGTATAATGAAATACAAGCTAAAATACTATTCAAACATTAACATTTAGTTCGGCCATAGTTTAGTTACTTTAGTTGACCATGTTCTCATCAGTGCTATGTTATGTGGAGCAAAGAATATGACAGGTCTATTAATGAGATCTACATAACACATCTCTGGTGGAAGGGTACCCTAAGACACTCTCTGATTTTCGTAAACAGTTATCAACTCTTTTCCGAGTGGAAATAGATTAAATTTGAACCTGATGCGCTAAACTCTAAAGGAAGTTGCCACTTTCCGGTTCCGCTAAACAGAAAAATACTCAGTTCAGTCAACAAAACTTTAGCTTACTTTTAGAAATTTCTTACTTTATTGCTCTAGCTACGTCATAATTATAATATATCATCTCGAGGTCACGTAATGCTGGTCGTTGAAGTGCATCCAACGAGAATGCACTTGTGTAGTAGGAACCCGGTGTGCAATTAGAGGGGCGAGCGGTGCAGTGCATCGTTCGACAGTGGAATCTGCATAATTGTATGCGGAATCAACTTTACGGTTGTGATGATAGGTTATTTTATACAAAAACTGACTATCTACGCAAAATAAAGAGAGACTTACAAGTTTTATGCTTTTTATAGGGTTGTTACACTTGTTACTTGTTAAGTACCTAGCGAAACCTTAGGGACCATCCACACTCATAAGACGCATGTCTCGGGGCGCGCAACGGACGTCTCCGCCACGCCGCCTAAATGTAATTCAAAAAACGTCTCTTCGTGTGGCGGAGACGTCCGTTGCGCGCCCAGAGACACGCGACGCTTAAGTGGGAACGCTACCTTAGGAAGCTAGAGATGCGTATAGAAAGTGGGAATCCGTGGTTATTTGGTTAAGTAAGAACGATATTTTTATATCAAAACTCCCACCTGCGGAAACTGAACAAATATTTTCGTTATAAATTTAATCTCTTGAGTTTATACATAACAAGTGAAAATATCTTGTTTTTCATCTTTAACAGTTAATCCAGATTTTGTCATTTTGTTTGAATTAAAAACAAGTTACAATTTACAGAATAATATGCTACAACTGTACTGACAGAGGGAAAGAAATCGTGATCGATGTCTTTGAAAACGACTTTGTTTATTTTAACTTTCTGTTCTCACATATTTCGCAGCTGTTACTTTAATATAAAAAGCGAAAATCTTAAAAAAGCATTAATGAAACTATCAATCAAATAGGGTAGATCAATAATTGTTGTCGATGTGGCCCGCCCTACCCTCCTCGGCGACAGTGGGCCCTGGTAACCCAATATGCGATACGCGAGGGCAGAACAAAAGTATAATTATATCTGGAAGAGCTTTTCATTTTTTCAGAGAAAATTAAAAAATATAAGTAATTAATGAAGAAGTTTCTGTCACGCCTAAGGATACCGAAGACCGGGCAAAGTGGAGAAGACTGAGCAGGAAAGCGGACCCTGTCGCTAGGCCGGGTTGAAGCTAAGAAACGCTAGGTTGAAGAAGAATGTGCTTAATTATCGTCACAAAAATTGACAGTGACTTAATTTTTGTTAACAACTCACGCTAATTACGTCCCAAATTCTGAAAAATGCCCCTATACGTAATTTTTAAATACGGGTGTTAGTGACACAACGGGTGCACAACGGTCTTTACAAAGTAATACGTCAATGATGGGAAAATTGAGAAAGAATTATTCACGTAAATCGGAAACATATGACGACTCTTTTATCAACTTAACGTATGATTAATAAAAACAAATTCGGTGTCGACGTTATACTGTTGGTTGGTAATAACTAGTGACAGGTATCAATTTATAGTTAACTAGCTTTCGCCCGCGGCTTCGCACGCGTTAGAAAGAGACAAAACGTAGCCTATGTCACTCTCCATCCCTTCAACTATCTCTACTTAAAAAATCACGTCAATTCGTCGCTCCGTTTGGCCGTGAAAGACGGACAAACAAACAGACACACACATTTTCCCATTTATAATATTAGTATGGATGACACATGACACGCATATAAATAAAACGAATTAATCTACGGAACCCTTAATAAAATACCCAAAGATATGATTTATACTGTAGATGTTTATTTTTATAAACAAAAAACCATGAAAACAAACGTGAATAAATGCAGGCAGAATGATCTCACTATTCAGGTACCTAAAAAAGTATTGCTTGTCTCTTCCAGTTAGTCCGGCGTACGTTTAAAACGAAGAAGGGGCGGTGTGTGAACAGACCGGGTGGGGTCGCTCGGACCCCACGTCACATCACAACAACCACGGGCTATTGCTTACAAGCTTTACTAAATATTTCTATGGGATCAGTTTTTTTTAACTAAGACAAAAGTTTGTTAGTGGCAGTCGTGGTGCGCTATATCATTTATCGTTTATCAATATAAACAAAAATGCAGATCCTAAATGTAGCCGTATAACATTCGGTAGACTGAACCGATTTGACTAATTTTGGTTTTGAAGTACTTTGTGATATTCAGAGAAAGTTTATAAGGAAATGCATCGTTCATGTAGGTAGGTAAGTTCACTGGGTCAGCTACTTATTCATATTTAAGGAAAATCAAAAGCAACGAGTGCCAAAATTCGCTCAGTTAACTTTTGAATCAATTCGAGGATATAGGGTTCGAGGATATACATATATATATCAATATATAGCAACCAGCTGCGTTCAACGATATATATCAATGGATATGAATATTGAAATACAAAAAAGGTTTTAAAAAATGTAACATTGTTAAAAATAGTTTTCTTTTTTATTTATTTATTTATTTAATCTTTATTGTACACAAAGAAAGAAAAACTTATAGTACAAAAGGCGGACTTAATGCCAGACAACATTCTCTAGCATTTTTTTGTGTTTGTTACTGTTTTTCTACTAAATGTTATGGTTTTTAGAAGACTAAAGCAGTATTCATAAATAATGCAAAATAATAATATGCCTTCCATACAAAATTGATATAATTATATCAAAGTTGATATATATCCGATATATATCTTAAATATCCGATATTTTGATATTTTTTATAAACATCGGATATTTTCGAACCCTGGTCCTATTGTATTGTAACTACTGACGCGAGAATTGTAACTACTTACTTAGTTTTGCAAAATCGAGACGGTCGTCATGAAATACCATAATAAAATTAGTAAAATACTAGCGTGAAGCAAAATTAATATGTATACGTATTCGTAGGCCACATCTTCACATCGGCTAGCCTGTGACGGCTGTGACCACGAGTAAGCCCATTTATATTTAAAAAAAAATCTTTAGTATAGATGCGTTGAACAGATCGCATCCCCAACAAAAGCCGTAAAGGGTTGTTTGGAGAGTCGCGTGCGCAGGCCACGTGTGTATAACGGATTATGCTAATTTATGCAACGTCCATATTGGACGCAGGATTAAATATGTTTGGAGAGTTGCGTTGGCGACTAAAACGTTTTACGAGGTACTTTCCGCAATCAGCAAAATAAATACATACCACGAGTAGGTGTATAATTTTAGTCTGTATTCAAATTAAATTCTAATTAATATGTCGTAATATAGAACTCTTTGTAATAGGTAACAGAAATTATGTGTTCGTTGCTTTCAACTCAAAAATATTTAGTTTTGTGTCAGGCATCTAAATCTAACGCCAACATAATTTCATGACTTAGAGAACTGTATCTAACATACAAGAATAAACGTAGTAAAATAATTGGTTTGAATACTTATTATAAATATAAGGAGTAGGAATCATATTGAATCGAAATCGAGAAATGACTACAACTTTAGAAAGCTTCATTTACATTGCAGTTTTTTAGACTATGCAATTCAATTTCTTAAACCTCATCAAAATTGTATTGCCCTTCGACGCATATGAACATATAAAAACATAATGAATTTTATTTCGACATGTTAATACATATCCGTCACGTCAAACCTGTCAAATCGTTAAAAAGTACCGATGTTGTTATTATAAAAAATTTCATTGCATACGTTACTAATAAAGAAAACATAAAATCGTGTGAACCTAACAACAATATCCGAGGCAAATTCATTGTTGTTTATTTAGGTAATACGCAAAATGCGAGCGCACGTGCCACCCCCAATCTCAACCCTTGGTAGGTCTACCGTGTTTGAGATGCAGTTGAATTGGAGTGAAATATGCCTTATGATTGAGGTACGAAGGGTATTTGTAGGTGTGGAGTGTGTGGTGAACAAGTCGAGTCTTTTAGTTTAAAATTAAATATCATTGTTCGCGGGCCTTATTAATGCAATGCCGAGCTTTTGCGAGCGACGTAAGGCGCGGAGTACTTGATGGATTTATTGTCAACGAGATTTACTTTGTCATCAATTTGAAAAAGTAATGCAAATGTGAACAGTGTACAGTGGACTACAAAGAGATGTATACACTTTTTCACCTTATTACAATGCAATATCTGGGCGACCGAGCTTCGCTCGGTTCTGTTTCGTATCCTTGACCTGTGTCGCCATCTAGTTACTTATATAGTACCTACTAGATAGAGCGAAAGAATTCTCAGTCTTAACAACACAACTACTCCACACGAGATGGCGCGCGTTTCGCCACAAAAGCTCAAAAAGTGTATTTTTCTATTCGTGTTAAGTATTATTTTCATTTATATGAAATGACTTGAAAAAATTACAACACCTCGCCCGCGAATCATAAGTTACTTAATGTTTGTTGTTTCGTATACGAGGCTTTGACCTGTGTCGCAATCTAGTCTTTATAACAAATAGTACTTACATCGACCGAAAGAATTCGGTCTTAACAATACAAGTACTGCACACGAGATGGCGCGCGAAGAAAAACGCATGAAAACTCGAAAATTCGCATTTTCCAGGACCTAAGGATAAGTTAGATCGATTTTTCACCCCCGAAAACCCTCATATAACAAATTTCAGCGAAATCGTTAGAGCGGTTTCCGAGATTGTCGGTATATATAAATAAATAAATTAATAAATATACAAGAATTGCTCGTTTAAAAGTATAAGAAAGAAATAAATAAATAAACAAGAATTGCTCGTTTAAAAGTATAAGATAAGGTGAAAAAATGGATATATCTCTTTGTAGTCGACTGTACATATATGTTAACGTGGACTACAGATCAACTTGGTAGTGTAGTGTAGGTAGCTTGTGCATTGAGATGCCAATTTAATTCGAAATAATACGATTACCTATAATAAAATAAATTACTTAGCTAATAATTGCTTCATAATTTAGAAGCTCATACCATCGAATTTCTAGTAGGTAATATGAAATCAAAACCCTGGAGAAACCATGGAATCAAATCAAACCTCGCTGCTGATAAGAAGGTTGACTTTATTCTGCAATATAGAAATATAGTGCCCATTATCCATGGGTCACTTGGGATGAAGTGAAATAAAACCGAACAAGAATATCATTGAAGAATATTGTAAAATTGATTCAATTTTCCACGTGACTCGAATGTCCACGAACATCTGTCTAAAAAACATGGTTCTAAAAACTACCCCGCTGACACGTGATAGATCATCTTATATGAAGTTAATTGGAAAACGCCTACATTGTTGCGGTCAATCGGAGCGCCCGAACTGCTCAAAAAGATCTGGACGCGCACCTTAACGCGTTGAAATTAGAGGTGTTCAGCCATTTGTGAGCACCTCATCCGATCAGATATATATTTGATGGTGCTGTACAATGCTAGCGGGCATCAGGACCGCGGGACCGGCCAGATGGCCCCGCATCGATCCACGCACGGCCGAACAGCCCTGTTTATTGTTAATCGCAATCTCGACTAGCGATTACCATAACCATTGTTGCGCCGTACTATTACTACACATGTTATCGTTTAATGAATGAGTGACGCGGCCGAGCAAAAAGCGCGTATTTACTAGAACGGCTTGTTTTATTGCTGGTTTAGTTTCGTGGCAGTGATTAAGAGCTCGGAACGTAGTCGGGTTTTGTTCTAATGGTGGAGGTAATTGAGACTTTAGTGGAAGGAAGTGAGTTGAGTGAGTCTGCATCCGCAGTGTAAACTTGATTATCGAGCGACATGGACTCAAAAAATAAACCGTTAAGATCATATGTCTTTCTAACAAGCAACACGGCTGGCCGAAAACAAAGGAACCGCTACCGTGACTCTATGCAAGTAAATAACATAAGATATTGAATATAGATATTATAGGTGCGTACAAAAATAACATTCATATATCGGGGTGGGTTCAAACAATAACAAAAAATAAGCGAGTTAAACCCGCCGCGACATTCCCACGGGGCAACAATTAGCTTTTGATGTTTCGCCAAATTCGTGGCGGGCCAGAGAGGCAGTGAAATGAAAAGCCGCACCCTACGCGGGTTCCGTAGGCATCCGTGTCTCGTGTTGTATTAAGGGATCACTCTGGTGTTTGTGCAGAATTTTAAAACGGCTACGAATTCGGAATCGGCTTAGCATAACTTAGAAAAGCTTCTACGAATCTTGCGAGTAATTTCACGGGGTACGGCGTCACATAAATAATCCAAGTTTGGGTGGGGAGGAACTGATAATCCTGGCAGTGGAAGGCAAGTGAAGGCCAGCGACTAATTGCGAGTCTCCGGCGGTAATCCGTTCACAGCGGGCGACCTCCAAATTAAAAACCCCCGGACAACTGGCCGGCCCCTGTCCCGGATTATCGCTCCCACGGCGGCAGGACCGCCTACTAGGGTGAACTTGTAAAACTTCGCGAGAAATTCGAAATCCAGAGATGAAATAGTAATTTATCAAAGGATTTTGAAAGTCCCTAGGAGCGGAAGTGAAGGATGGATTCCCTTTATCGTAAATTGCAGCCGTATGCTTATCGAAAATTCTTGGGACAGCGAAAAGAAATCTCCAAGAGACCGGGGCGTTAAAGGATTTCCATACTTTGAAGCAAGTTGGGAAATGAATCACATTAATGTTTATGAGATAGTTTCATACTTGATCATATTGACCAAAGTCATTCAGTAATATTTATAAGGTAGTAAAAGATAACATCCGAGCGTATCGTGTGGTTTAGGTGCCTAAACGGAGAGTGCGATATTAATATTCAAGCAGGCTTTGGGCGAGCTGGTCCCTGTGGTAATAGCGCAATTTACATTAAAGTGCAGCGAACAGTACAGTAAACACAGCCGAATGCGCAATTATGACAAGATAATAATGAATTTACTATATCGCTTAGGGCACGCAGCTGCAGCCTTTAGCTCTAGTTTTATACGCACTTAAAGGTTACTTCATAGTAAATGATGGCGGTATAAAAGTTTCACATTGCGCGGGCGTTGCATCGTGGCCAATTACGAGTTAGGAATAGATTAATAACGTTGTTTAATTTTCTCAGGGAGCCAATCGGCCGTGCAGCCATTTCCGCCATAGTATCGAACAGCTGTTGTAAAAGGTTACGCCCTTATCCTTGCACCTGCCTCCCCGCCGATGTCACTTCACCCCCCTGGAGCCTTAATTATAATCCTATTAAGGAAATCGTTTCATCGCCTCTCGAAGCCTCATTGACATCCAGGCCCTCTTTGCATTATTTAGAAGGTTTTTATTATTCAGGTTTTAAGACACTGCGATATAGATTACATGGTAACTTCATTATCGCAGTCCTTTTTTCGGTGTGGGTTTGCGAGGATATTTTCCAGTATGCGGAGGACACGTGTGCCGCAGATATCGGCACGATAACAATCGAGCTTTCGTCGAATGTTATTCACAGCCCCTACAAATGTTTGCGCCAAGTTAAAAAGGTTCGTTAGTATCGGCCGATACACGTGTGTGAGGGGTACGATTCCACAAAAGGGGTTTCGTTTTTTCATTCATAACAGAAAAAATCACCGACAATGACCAGATTAGAGGTGAATAGGAAGGGCGGCTATTTTTTTTTCTTTCAATGCGTTTAGTCGATGATCTTTTCCCTTCAGAAGCAGGAAAAGTTTTGCGCGGCGGAGAATGTTTTAATTAAAAAATCCACTGAAAGTCGGCGAATGCCCGGCAGCGCTGTGTCCCGATAGCGTCTGCGGAGGATTGTATGTTTTTTTCAAGTTCGGTACACCGAGTTCGGGCGGAGTGCCGTTCAATATTAATCAACTTTTACAGCAATTATTGGAGAGCAAGAGCTATATAGGTACAATTGTGCAAATGGTGTTTCAAAGTAAAGAAGCTTCTATTGAAAGTTATAGCTGTATAATAAAGTAAGCGAAACAGGGCACCTAATAAGTAGTGGGTAGATAAGTGAGCGTAATTTTACCGCGTCCGTTGCTCGAGGCGCACACGCGAGCTGTTGCGCCCAGCTCTGATCTAACTTTAACAACCGAAAATAACCATTATCATTAAAGCGATAAGGAAGAAGTATACGCAACAGATTGCTGTCAAAAAATGGACAGGGAACTGCTTTGTGACTGTGGCACTAATTTTAGTACCGTTATGATATGGAAACTGCTTCCGAGTTTAGCATGTCGAGTATTGTCGAGATATGCAACTGTTTGACATATCGTTGAGTGTTGTGTGCACGTTGAAGATTAGATGGCATGGCAGCGATACGGAGGACAAATGAGGGCGAGTGGAGCATGCAATGCAGCGGCGAATGGCATCTCAAGACCCGCAGCTATCAGCGCTCAGAGTCCGCACAAAGGAGGACAGCTATCGATCGCGAGTTCGGTTCGTGACTATTGTTCGAGCCGCGAATGCACCACTACCGTGTACATCTGTTTCGTTCCTTTTTGCCTCACCCTGCATAATGAAACCGGCCCATTGTGAGGAGAACATCCACAAAAGAACACGCACTCTGGCGTTGGGCCCGTATTTTATAAGAAAAAATAACAGACGCCTCGAGGCTAAATGGTGGGCGTCAGCCGTGTCGGAAACGAGAAAGTCGATGCAACTGTTATGACATACGCGGTTCGTTAAGTGTTATTGAAAATAAACAACGGTCGCGTTAATGAAACCAATTCAGATTTCGCGTATCACTCCGACATTTTCATTTCCATATCGTGAACGAACGGAAAGGAATGAAAATTTAAAAATGCTGTAACTGTTTATACGATCGCACGTTCATGATAATGGTGATGCTTTATTTAACATCGACGCTGCGAATTAATCAAGCAATTCACACAGTTATAAATGTTAATGTTTCAATTAGGCACCTAGACTAGCAATGACTGATATTTTATACGATTAGCTAATGTTAACTTAAATAAAGTACCTACGTATTGCATAAAATAATAGATATTTATATATTACACACGCAATTTAAGGACACAAATACAGTCAGCAGTTAATAAAAAGTGGAATGTTATACTTCATTAAGAAATACAAAAAGTTAGGTTTACTTATTTCTTTTATACCTACGTAAAACTGAGGTGACTCGGTAGAAGTCGGCAGAAAATAAATATTGGACTACTCAAGTTTTATAAACCAATAAATATCGTACATTGAGGCACATTTACGCGAAAAATATGCTTTTTATTAAAATACTTAATTTCAAGCACAAGTAAACAGCAGATGTTTTGGTGAACGAATGCACCAACTGCTATTTATATAAATATACCGCAGAATTATCCGCGGCAAAAGCAAATTGCTAACTTGCAATGTAGCAGTAATTATCATGTCTGACATTCTTGAAATTCGCAATAACATTTCTAAAATGCGCTAACATATTAAATATACTAAATAAGGAATAACTCAGGAAGCGGTAAATTATTCTGACGGAAAGTTAGATTCCATTTAAAACATGTAGGGTCTGAAAAACTACAATATGCCCGACAGGCCGCGGTGGCAAGCACGGTTTAACGAAAATTTAGCACGAAACAGGCATAATAAAAAGTGTATTATAAATGCGGGCTCAGTGGAGTCAAATTGTGCTTCCCCCGAGCGCCTGGGCCGGCGATTAAGTGCACTTAATTCCGTCTAAATGTTGCCCGTTGGGGAGTGCGAGGTTGCTCCCGAGTCTGGGCTCGCTAGGGCACGCACACGATTCGCGCGACCTTGCCAGTTTTTCTTGGGCCATTACGCGATTTCCTTACCGAACATTAGCCGCATTAATGTTTGCTAAAAAGTGACAGGAAGGTATCAGAAAAACGCTTACAGTACGCAGCACCTCATTTATGGAAACGGATGATAACTTTGATATTACCCTATGTGACCGTAGGCTGCTTGAAAAAAACTTGAAAGCATATGATGAAAATATTATAGAGACGGACGCGTTATCTAGTAGTTTTCACAACTACATCCATTGTGCATAACAAACAGGGATTAGTAAAGCTATTAATAATAAATTATATAATAAATGCAGCTTTAATAATTAAAGCACACACATGCAGACATCTAATTTGGCGTACATTATTTAAATGAACTATGCATAAAGCAGAGGGCCGGAGCAGCCCTAGGGCTTCAGTGCCTGCTCCCTCGCGTGAGCCGCGGATCAAAATTTCTTCCATGTCAGGCCAAATCGCTTCCAACTCGCGGCGCGATTCATATCTTTACAACAAATTTGGGTGCTTACTAACAATTCAGACACGCCGTTTAGTTAGGATTTGGTTTCCGCTTTACAAATTGACAAAAAGGCGCTGTTGTGTGTCAATATTGCAGTCAGTTTTGGCTTTAAAAGTCAATTTGTAACAATTTGCGTTATTAAATGTTATGTTCTTGAATTGCTGATCTTATCCTTCAATCAACTCTTACTGGGACAAAGTCTTCAAGGATATTGTAGTTAATTGGTCGTCAAGTGAAGCGACGGCGAATTATCCAGCCTTAAACTTGTCCAAAGCACATGACCAAAGCGATCAACCACCGGGATCATTAAATGTGCAACATTTTATCGAAGCGCATGACCGCTTTTTGCAGCTTTTGCCGAATTATGGCTGCTTCGGCAATTCATATTTAATTGACTGTATGTTTAAGTGTAAAATGCGATGTGTGTAACATTGGAGATTTGTATGGGGTATTCCGACAAAGCTTTACGTTTATGATATATACCGGCGGCGATATCTGTGGGCAGGTGTGAGATATGTGGTGCCGAAGATCGTTGTCATTTTATACTGTCAGAGCGTTAATTACGATGATAATTCCGTGTCGATAAAAACGTAAATAATTCGCAAGTCGGCACAACAAGCGAGATCAAGACGTTCTCAAGTGTTCTCTTTATTTTCCGATATCTTGATACTTATAACAGAAGATCCTTTATAAAAGAAAATAAAGCTAGTGTAGTGAAGTTAGCAGACGGACTAAAGAAAATCGAAGATATAAACTAAAGGAAAACACTAGTCTGGGTATTACACTAAGCGCAAACTATTAGACAAGTAGACCAAAGTGGTTCTTAAGCATCTTAACAGCAGGGCTTCTTTAATGTCCAAGTCTGTTGTGTGCATGCACTTTAGATATTAATATGAGACGACTAAAGTAAAAGGTCCCATTTTTGCCGCTAACCATAAGGACGAAAATTGCTCGTGTAATTTTACGAATTATACTTGTTAGAGCGTCTCTTATGCTTCAGCGAAAAAATGGTTACCTTTTGCTTGAGAACGGCATGTTTCCCGAGCTCGGCTTAAGTCACCACAGGCGGTTTAGTGTACCTTATAAACTCAAGTTAATGAAGACACGCTTAAACGCATTTATCAATAATGATGTTAACGAAGTCTTAAACAAGTATGCTTTATGAGCTCATAAATATTACAATTCCATTAACTAAACATAATAGTTTAACATACATGATAATGATAATATCGACTCAGCTGTATAGATCGCACTCGATTTTCTGGTATTCGTTGTAGCAGTTAATACTACGTTATTTTCTTAGATTTTCCGCTTTAGGAAGCAAGCAAAGCGACGAAAATTTTTCTTCTTCTTGATAAGAAAAGTGTTGGTGGCTTGGTAGTCATGCTATATAAAACCCACGCCTTTTTGCTGATCCTGACCATACATATAACTCTTAATTTGTAGCGTTACTCCGCACCAAATACGTACCCCAGACGAAAGCCCGCACGCGCTCTGGAGAACCATAATACAAATTCCACTTTTTACTACTTTCTGTAATTGGCTCATGTTTTCAATTCCATCCGACAACAGCAAAGCATCAGTTTTTCCCGTCTAATTGTGGGGCGTAAATCTTGGCATGGACTTTAACTACGTGCTCAGTTACGAGACAAGAGGGCATATCTGTCAGAAAAACCTATCGAACCCATTTCAAGTATTTCTGCTATATTGAACTAGCAAATATGGTTCGCGGCGAAGATCGGATGGCTGTATAAGGCGAGAAGGCGCGGGTAAATAAGTGCGACGCATGAAATGTTTCCAGGTTGCGAGCCTGAGTATTATAATAATGTGCGTTTGTGTTTGTAGATGTAGTGTTGTTTAGATATTTTCTTTAGAGGTAAATTATGGATATCGCGTAAGTTAAAGCAGAAGCCAGCGAAGCGTAAGCATGAGTCGGCCACTGCCACCGCCACCCACGAGGGCCGCCGCGGGGCTTGCGGCGAGACGTCTCGAGTACGAGCTACCTGTGTTTCCTAAACACCACTCCAGGCATTGGCAAATTACTGATGCAGATATCTGAAGGGTGTGACGCAGCTGCCACTTGATAGGTCACATGCAAATAAAGATAGTGTCAAGTCGTGCCAGCTTGGAGCGAATGCGGTTGGGCTACATGTTGCGATAACATATTAGCTCTACGTATAAGCGGTACTTGCCAAGATTAACCACATTCATTAACTTAATGAAAAACCCCTGACTAATAAGACGTAGTGTACAGTTAAGTAATTCTAGACCAAACATAAATAAACACGTATTAAACATAATTACATTGTAATTGTGTATTTATATATTCAAACAGTATACTCGTGCGCGATTATCACACAATCAGTATTGTATGTGCAAGCATGGTAAGCGGAGAACCCCGGCTAGATAATCCCAGGAACGGACCCATGCGGCGCTTGTTTCTTACTAACTTATGACTTACGCATAACTATTGTTCGGAATAAGGTAATACGGACATCAAGAGTTCACCTTACAATACAGGCAATAAGAGTCAATTTATTAAGGGCTACTGTTTGAGAAACCAATTTGACTCGCAAGCGTAGGCGAGATTTATAACTGCTTCATTTTGAATAAAGTCCAACAAGATTTTGAAATACTTATAACTGCAATGCGCAAGAAAGAATTCCTCGAGACCGTGGGTCGGCGAAATAACTGGTGGTCGAGACGTGTAGCTGGATGCAGCGTCGGCAAAAACCTCCATCGCGTATGCCATCTGCAGAGTCGGGGGGGACGATAAAAACGCTCGCACTGCGCATGCGAATATCGCGTTGCGTCCGAGTCATACCAATGCTGTTAGCATCCGTTTACACTAAACAGTACTAAGAATACAGCAGCGGTTACATTCGTATAACTAGGACAAGCGTGACTATGTAAACGCGGGTAAAAATAATCTGAACGGCATTGGCAATGACACATGAACGCCGAAATTCGTCTTACATAAGTCACGATTGGCAAGGTCAATGTCGTCGAACAAAGATCGCGAAAGTGATCCGTAGTTACGTAGGCCGGTGGGCGCGGATAATTGCGGCGTAATCGGTGTAATCCATCCAGCGCGACTGGGTACTGGTTTCCATATACGGCGCGCAGCTTGCAGCCGCATAGAAGAAACAGCTGACCGCCGGCACGCGCCTCGAATGCATATTAATGCAGACACAAAAACATGTATAAAATCGAAATGTTCGTATGAAATATCGAACGAGTCGGTTGCAGGCGCCTCGATTATGCAATCGTGGGCAAACGATAAATCTAATATCGACACTTAGTTCACCGGATAGGGACATCACATATCAGTTGACCAATTGCGCCTCTTTTTCACGGCAAGCTGCATTCTGTGAGGACTTTCATAGATAATTGATAGATACTTATCGCCATCTATACACGCTTTTTCCTTTCTATTCAATTGTTACCGTTTTTAAAAAAAGTTACGAGGACGTTGTTAAATGTTTTATAATGAGCAAAACCATGTCGACGATTTATCATCGTCATGCGCTGGTGGTCTAAATATTTGTTTTTTGTTTGGTATTGTCATAATGTGGACCTGTTTCAAGTTCAGTTATAATTAAAGAGATTTAATTCAGAGACTGAATGATAGGGACAAACATTGCTATTTGGACCCTCAGAGTAAATAATACAATGAGAGTATAGGAGGGATTCATTGTCCCGTTCGCATGGTAAGTGGGGCTGTGACATTTCTCCCCCGCAGCGTTGCAGCTGCCCTCTCATTACTGCCAGCGATCGAACTGCCATCGTAATTAGGTATTTATCGTAAATTAATTTCCACATAGCTTCATAATTAGACGTCGTCGTTTGAATTTCATCACCTAAT
The DNA here is from genome assembly GCF_023078275.1 of Leguminivora glycinivorella. Classification (NCBI taxonomy): domain Eukaryota; kingdom Metazoa; phylum Arthropoda; class Insecta; order Lepidoptera; family Tortricidae; genus Leguminivora; species Leguminivora glycinivorella. The sequence goes on along the minus strand of NC_062978.1, from coordinate 21,844,369 downwards.
TTTTTATCGCTTTTATCAATACTGGGGACGCTATTGCACAACACCCTGCATTTTATGATTAAGCACTGAGACTTGGCACAGGTTGTTCCTTGGGTGGCCCTGAGTAGATAAAGATCGGGAGGCATTGAGAGCCCCCCTTAATTTAGGAGGGAAGAGGGGGGAAGGCTGGCGCCGCCGCGCTTCCTTTGAAACCATATTTCTCTTAAACTATACAAAATAGGGCATGCGATATATCATTTTCGGATAAATGAAGGACGAGGAATTCATTTTTGGAACAAAAAAAATGTATTTTAGAACAAAAATACAAAATAAAATGGGAAAATCTGAAAACGAGATTTTTTTTTATACATATTATTGCACATTTTATGAAAACTGTAATGGTTTTTTCTAAATAAAAAATATTATTTAATAGCTACATTTATCTAGTTTCAGAAAATGTATAATTTGTTATAGAAATATATTAAAGGACGAGTGATAAAAAATAATTTACATCGCCCGATAGGGTGATTTGAATGCTCATTTCAATAAGTTTTGTCAATGATTTCAGGTATAATCACTATTTTTAACACACGAAAGCCGTAATCATTGTAGTTTATGGCTATTTTAGTGATTAATGTACTTAAAATAAAAAAAAATACAAAATTTTTTAAAAATATTCAAAATGTGATATTTTTTTTTAACATTATCCTATTTTGTTCTTTCTACACAATATATATCTAAAAGCAATAAATATCAATAAAAAGCCACATTTATACAGTTTATAAAAATATATAGTTTGTTATATAAATATATTACGAAACGCGAGATAAAAAATAATGAAAATGAAAATTTTAATGTACATCTTACGTTGCATTATTCGATGAGGTGAGGTAAAGGTACTACCCGCTATGCAGTGGAGTTCGTCTAGTAATACAGAAATATACTTATTCTAATAACGTTTACACATGTAGGTATATCACGACCCAGTACAGAAAATTGTAAAAGTCCTATAATATAGTTTATTTTGATTGTAAAATAAAATTGCATGTGACTTATATTGCAAAAAAATGTCTTAATCACGTTCTCCTCTCCTAAAGCAGTTCTGCATGCATAGACTTGAAGATTTTTTAGTTTACTAGCAGAATTTAGTTACTTCCTTTGGGCCCCCTTAAATCGGTTTTACCCATCCATAAAAGATAAAATAAAAATCGTCATATTCTTCCTTTCAGTATCAATGATAGTTAGTTATTGCGCAATAGTGCCATAAAAAATAAACTAGATTCGTATTAGCATTAAACATTAATGATTTTTGAACTAAGACATTGCTTTTGTACAAAGGAGAACCTCAAAAAATGGTCTGACTAGACGAAAACATGTGTATCGGGGCTAGTACTCAAGGCTCTCAAAAAGTGTAGCTATTTTGAGTTATTCAAATAAAACTACATGAATAGTCTGAATTTAATTATGTATATATCACAACATCCACTGCATAAGCACATCAGCTCCGAACATTTAATTTAATAGTTATTTGTTATACAAGGGGGCAAAGTTGTATTTTAACGCCGAGTGTGGAAGTGAAAAACGAGCAAGTGAAAGGATTCTACAGTTGAACCACGAGCGAAGCGAGTGGTTCGAGAATAGAATCCTGAACTTGCGAGTTTTTTAACACACGAGAAGTAAAATACATTTGCACCCGAGTGTAACACAAAACTTTTCCCCTCACTATAGCGAGGAAACTACAACGCAAAAAATGCGTTTATCACTGCTTCTAATAGTTCCACAGGTGGTAAATCATCTTTATTACTAGATTCACCTACTTTTATCACTTTTAAAGCAGTTATTTTGACTTTATTCAAGGTCAAATTACTTTACCCACTAGTGGATAAAATGCGTTTTTACCCGCTGGTATTAAAGGACAAAACACGTGTTTCCGAGCTAGTGAGGGGAAAAAAGTATTTTTTTACGGTTGCACCTTACGCGGCACTGTTTTTTATTACACCTGCAACCGACAATTTCGAGGCATGTTTCTGCAGCAACAGGCAACGTTGCGGGCAAGTAGGCTCCCAAATCCCAATTGTTACAGACTTTCGTCCAGCCACAAGTAGAAAATAATGGCAAATTTTGAATTGGGTTTAGTTGACCCCATACATGGACACCTTGATATACCTATAACCCTTACAAAAATGGTGCAAGGCAGCTTTTGTCGGTGAAATGCTGTTAATTTGGCGGTCTTTTTTGGTTAATAACTATTTTCGGCACTCGTTAACCAAAGTACAGGACGCAGATCTGGAATAATAAATATGTCAAGTAAGAATTATCCATAAATTATGCAAATCATATAGATAACTACTATTTCACAAGATGTATGTATTAGGATCAGATGTATATATCTGACCTATCATATCAATCGATCATTTCATGTAATATAAATAGTTAAATTCAGACTATATAGGAGTATGTTGTTTAATTTGAAGTACTCTAAATAACTACACTTTTTGAGAGCTTTGAGTACCTTTACCTCACCTCATCGAATCATACAAGCTGACCTGTACCGTACATCAAGATCGCCCTGCCACGTCACTTTCATTATTTTTTATCTCGCGTTTCGTAATATATTTATATAACAAACTATATATTTTTATAAACTGTATAAATGTGGCTTTTTATTGATATTTATTGCTTTTAGATATATATTGTGTAGAAAGAACAAAATAGGATAATGTTAAAAAAAAATATCACATTTTTAATATTTTTTTAAAATTTTTGTATTTATTTTTATTTTAAGTACATTAATCACTAAAATAGCCATAAACTACAATGATTACGGCTTTCGTGTGTTAAAAATAGTGATTATACCTGAAATCATTGACAAAACTTATTGAAATGAGCATTCAAATCACCCTATCGGGCGATGTAAATTATTTTTTATCACTCATCCTATAATATATTTCTACAACAAATTATACATTTTCTAAAACTAGATAAATGTAGCTATTAAATAATATTTTTTATTTAGAAAAAACCATTACAGTTTTCATAAAATGTGCAATAATATGTATAAAAAAAAATCTCGTTTTCAGATTTTCCCATTTTATTTTGTATTTTTGTTCTAAAATACATTTTTTTGTTCCAAAAATGAATTCCTCGTCCTTCATTTATCCGAAAATGATATATTGCATGCCCTATTTTGTATAGTTTTAGAGAAATATGGTTTCAAAGGAAGCGCGGAGGCGCCAGCCTTCCCCCCCTCCTCCCTCCTAAATTAAGGGGGGCTCTCGATGCCTCCCGATCTTTATCTACTCAGGGCCACCCAATGAACAACTGTGCCAAGTCTCAGTGCTTAATCATAAAATGCAGGGTTCCCATACAAGACATAGCAATAGCGTCCCCAGTACAAGGCGTATATGTCAATAGACTCCTCGGCATCTGTAATGACAAATTTCCATCACAAAAGGGTGGGTTCACATGCTTCAAGAGCAATAAGGACGTTTTTATCTGAAATTCAAACGGAAATCTGTCCTATTGCAGATGAAACTTAAGAGCGCTATGACAAAAAAAGGCGATATATTGTAAAATGCACAATATTTATCGACAAAATTGTACACTTTACTCATACTAAAAGACAGTGAAAGTACTTGTTTCAGTTAGAACATCTTATTAACTGTCGGTTAAATAAAAAACATATGAAAAAAAAAGCTTTTTCAATTAGTAATTATTGTTTTTCTGATGCTCGTTTAGGAAAAACCGCGTGAAGCACAGAATTCGGAGCTCTTATTATGTACAATTTGATAAGATCACTCTCATAAATGAGGTAAATTTAAGTTCCAAATATCTTGTACTTAAGGCCCATTAAACAATATTTATCATTTAATCCTTTGAAATTGAGAAATTGAAAGTAAAACGAACTCAATTTTGTCTTGAAAATACATCGAAACAAGTGATCATTTCTCCGAAAATCTACATGTTATCGAAGTTATTTTAGTATATAAATAATCTGCACAATGTGCTTAAACTGCTGTTATCCATTTGTCGTTATAATATTTTATCATGATTTTTTGACAATTTTTTGAAAACTAGCCTTCCTGTCGCTATTTTACCGGCGACGGACGCCTGCGATTTCAGTGCCGCGCCGGAGCTCGAGCAGGTAAGACGTATGTCGCTTTGGTCTCCGAGTTTTCATCGCAAACGTCGAGAATATTTATTGTTGTGTGGGTCGGACGCCTTGTTTCTACACGGGCTATCCTCGCATTGTGTGTGTGTAAACAGCGACCAACGAATTTGATCCTAGATCCGTAATATTTGCTTTTGTAATACTTTGTTATGTTTGAATGTTAAAGTATTACAACGTTGTGATGATAAAAATGTGAAAATTACAATACGGTCAAGATGATAAGACACATCAAGATGGTACTCGGGATCTGATGATGGAGCCAGAAGGTGGTCACCAGTACCAGTGAACCATGTAAGTAAACGACTTCGTGTTTAGGCTCGTTGGGTTCGTCTTAACAAGACCTTTGACAAGAGGTGGTACTCAGGGTCTGATGATGGAGCCAGATGGTGGTCACCAGTACCAATGAACCATATAACTAAACCCAGAGATGGGGAAATCGTAATCGATTCCGGATTACACGATTACTTGATTTTACTTTGTAATCTGACACTACTGGGTGTCAGATTACTTGTAATCAAGTGAAACGGTAAATTACCATTACATGTAAAGGAATCACTAATCATCTATACAATCATTACTATTACCAATAATTCGGAATCATAGTCGATTCAAAATAACTGAAATTATTGACTTGATTACTTTCAGATTACGAATATGTAGTACCTCAGATTGCTGACTGTCACTTTGACACAAAAGTCATCATGGGTGTCGTAAAATAGGTTTTAGGGGTGCTGATTCCAAAATTAATGACCAATGTGGAATCTGACATTGCTGACTGTCACTTTGACACAAAAGTCGTCATGGGTGTCGTAAAATAGGTTTTAGGGGTGCTGATTCCAAAATTAATGACCAATGTTCAATCTGACATTGCTGACTGTCACCCTGACACAAAAGTCGTCATGGGTGTCGTAAAATAGGTTTTAGGGGGTGCTGATTACAAAATGAATGACCAATTTGGAATCTGACATTGCTGACTGTCACTTTGACACAAAAGTCGTCATGGGTGTCGTAAAATAGGTTTTAGGGGGTGCTGATTCCAAAATTAATGACCAATGTGGAATCTGACATTGCTGACTGTCACTTTGACACAAAAGTCGTCATGGGTGTCGTAAAATAGGTTTTAGGAGGTGCTGATTCCAAAATTAATGACCAATGTGGAATCTGACATTGCTGACTGTCACTTTGACACAAAAGTCGTCATGGGTGTCGTAAAATAGGTTTTAGGGGGTGCTGATTCCAAAATTAATGACCAATGTTCAATCTGACATTGCTGACTGTCACTTTGACACAAAAGTCGTCATGGGTGTCGTAAAATAGGTTTTAGGGGTGCTGATTCCAAAATTAATGACCAATGTGGAATCTGACATTGCTGACTGTCACTTTGACACAAAAGTCGTCATGGGTGTCGTAAAATAGGTTTTAGGGGTGCTGATTCCAAAATTAATGACCAATGTTCAATCTGACATTGCTGACTGTCACTCTGACACAAAAGTCGTCATGGGTGTCGTAAAATAGGTTTTAGGGGGTGCTGATTCCAAAATTAATGACCAATGTTTAATCTGACATTGCTGACTGTCACTTTGACACAAAAGTCGTCATGGGTGTCGTAAAATAGGTTTTAGGGGGTGCTGATTCCAAAATTAGTGACGAATTTGGAATCTGACATTGCTGACTGTCACTTTGACACAAAAGTCGTCATGGGTGTCGTCAAATAGGTATCCGGAGGTGTTTGAAAACTAATGACCAATTTGGAATCTGACACTGTTGACTGTCACTTTGACACAAAAGTGATCATGGGTGTCTTCAAATAGGCTTTCATGGGTACTGATCTCAATATTAATGATCAATTTGGAATCTGACATTGCTGACTGTCACTTTGACATAAAAGTCGTTATGGGTGTCGTCAAATAGGTTTCCAGGGGTACTGTGCAATGTCAGGTTCCAAATCGGTCATTACTTTTTAAATCATTTCATTAATTTTGGAATCAGTACCCCTTAAAAACTATTTGACTACACCCATGATTCCTTTTGTGTCAAAATGACAATTAACACTGTGAGATTCCAAAATAGTCGTTAATTTTGGAATCAGCACCCCCGGAAAGCTTTTTGACGACACCCATGACGACGTTTTGTGTCAAAGTGACAGTCAGCAATGTCAAGATTCCAAATCGGTCATTAATTTTCAAATCAGCACCTCCGGAAACCTATTTGACGACACCCATGATGACTTTTGTGTCAAAGTGACAGTCAGCAATGTTAGATTCCACATTGGTCATTATTTTTGGAATCAGCACCCCCTAAAACCTATTTTACGACACCCATGATGACTTTTGTGTCAAAGTGGCAGTCAGCAATGTTAGATTCCACATTGGTCATTAATTTTGGAATCAGCACCCCCTAAAACCAATTTTACGACACCCATGACGACTTTTGTGTCAAAGTGACAGTCAGCAATGTCAGGTTCCACATTGTTCATTAATTTTGGAATCAGCACCCCCGCAAACCTATTTGACGACACCCATGACGACTTTTGTGTCAAAGTGACAGTCAGCAATGTCAGATTCCACATTGGTCATTAATTTTGGAATCAGCACCCCCTAAAACCAATTTTACGACATCCATGACGACTTTTGTGTCAAAGTGACAGTCAGCAATGTCAGATTCCACATTGGTCATTAATTTTGGAATCAGCACCCCCGCAAACCTATTTGACGACACCCATGACGACTTTTGTGTCAAAGTGACAGTCAGCAATGTCAGATTCCACATTGGTCATTAATTTTGGAATCAGCACCCCCTAAAACCAATTTTACGACACCCATGACGACTTTTGTGTCAAAGTGACAGTCAGCAATGTCAGATTCCACATTGTTCAGTAATTTTGGAATCAGCACCCCCGCAAACCTATTTGACGACAGCCATGACGACTTTTGTGTCAAAGTGACAGTCAGCAATGTCAGATTCCACATTGGTCATTAATTTTGGAATCAGCACCCCTAAAACCTATTTTACGACACCCATGACGACTTTTGTGTCAAAGTGACAGTCAGCAATGTCAGATTCCAAATCGGTCATTAATTTTTAAATCAGCACACCCGAAAACCTATACTCGTGGTATATGCACTTGAAATGTGAAAGTGAAAATGCTAGAATGACATGTAAACCACGAAGTTGTATAGTCATATTGTTCATTGGTATTGGTGACCACCATCTGGCTCCATCATCAGACCCTGAGCACCACCTTGAAGTAATTAGAATTGTATTTGTCTTATTTTATCATCATATACTTTAATACTTATCATATAACAAAAGCAAATATTTGGGATGGGATCTACTTTTATAATTATTACTTTAATTTTTTAAATAAATTTTAACATAATTGATATTATTTCGCGCTATATTCTCGTATTTTCGTACAAAATAATGTTTATTAGAAACCAAAAGTTTATATCGAGATAGTAGATTGTGGTTGTTATCAAAATTCCATAGAAAGGATCAAGATTGTTTTGTCCATTATTGTAGTGCGAGCGAGTGATAAGACGTGCTAGAAAGGGTCGGCATATTGGGCTCGCGCGGCGGGTAAAATACCTAATTTCGCCCGACGCCGAAATGTTATAACGCTCTTAAGGACCCTTTACCCATAGTTTTCATCAAGTAAAAAATCACTTTTTTGACAAATGGAATCTAGAGACTGTAGAGCCACTATTAAATTTGACATTTTATGAGTTTGAAGCGGACCATTAAATAGCCAAAATTTATGACGACAACAGCCAACCCATAACATGTCATCGCTCATTGGTGAGGCCTCTCTTCGAGTACACTTATCCCGGTCCTAAGCCAATATTATCTAGAAATTTATATTAAAAATTGTAAAATGTAATGTAATGTAATGTTGTTCTTAAATTTTTGTGATCGTTTTAACTTACATTTTTTCAATTTCGAAATTGAAAAAAAACATTTCTTTATGAAGTACATACTGCTCCTGCTCTTCATAGTAATTACTTGTAGGTACTGAATAATGTTGACTTAAATTTGTCTCTAAATACGATATTTATAGCAGCTGTTCATCGCACGTACGAGACCACTAAATGACATTAACTCAATAACCGGCCCGTCGTATGAAATGCCCAACAAAAGAACATTTCATTGTTAATGGTTCATTAAATAATAATAGAAAAAAAGGTGATAAGTACAAAAATAATAACAAAGTATAATAACGTACCTAGTGGTGAAACAAAGATATGTTTTTATAAAGTTAATAAAGAGGAATCGATAATTTCAATATAATTGCATGGTGTATCAAGTTTGGTTTTTTTATTCAATTCTAGCGAGCATTATGTAAACCAGCAGGTGGTCTTAGGTCGTCGACTTTAGACCTATGGTGTGATCTGGGCTGAAAGGGTCTAAGTATGTGCATAGAAAAGGTTTATAAGCTTGTTTAGTTTATGATGGTTGTAGTTGTTGTCGCGTGCTTTAATGCTGTTATATCAGGTTGTGTAGACGATCTATTAGTACATTGGTATTTTATTAGTTAGTAGCAGATGTCGACATTATCTGTCGACGCTTGGCTTTTTACAGCTTTCCCGACACTAGCGGCCGAATACCTTTACGGATTATCATTATGCATATAATATGTATGCACTTAACATTTTAAAATTGATTGCAGTATTACACGATTTGTATACATTTTTATTCTACATATATGTATCTTACAAATTTTATGACAAAATCATGTTTATAATTATGTGCGCTGCACTAGATATACTGGTAAACATATTACCAGTATATCTAGTGTTTTTGTTTAGAAGATGCAATCATCCAATCATGCATCAAAATAGCGATTGAGAAAAAATAAGCCTATAAAAAGCGTCCTAACCAAAGTCAAATGGAACGGCTGAACCGACGTACCTACTCGAAATAATAAATAATATTTTAGTTTCTGACGCTGGGTTAATAATTATTTGTTAGTTTTGAGCATAAATGTACTCGCAGAACTTTCATGAGTTAGCCTAGTTATGGGCATGAATCTTGGCAAATTTTCATCCAGATTAAAATAACTAGAGGTGAATTACGGGCGGATGTTTGTTTGGATTGGGAGAACTCTTTGCAGGATACTTTGTCCAGTCCAGTTCCGTGTAAATGCTGAAGTAAGGTCGATAAGACCTTATGGACAGGCAGGGTGGGATACAGAGGGGCCATTAGCGAACAGGTCGCGTAACTTCCACGTTTATTGGGGACAATGGTTCCTAAACCGGCTGCAGCACCTGCTTGGGGACCCGAGGGGCTCGGAATTTCTTTCAATAGGGTGCTACTGGTTTATAAATTTATGGATTCTACGGCGGACCAAATTGGGTGAATTTTTGTCCAATTATATTTTGCGAAATTTATGATGTATCGTTGTTACTGTTTAAATTTTCGCTGTAATGTATGGAAGCTGAAATAATTATGTTTTACCAACAGCAAAATACAATGTATTTTCCTTATAAATAGAACACCTAACACTAGATCATTTCTCCAGGTGTGAGCGTTACTTCACATTATTTGTGACATTCCATGCCTCGTTTTGCTCCATGTTTGTATGATATGATCGAAAACCACAAGATACACCATGCATTTTACTAAATAAATAAATAATAAAAATAAAACTGATAAATCTTCCTCACTACAAACCCTGTTGTCTTAAAGTATGCAACGTGTAATTCCTTACACAACCCACTTATTATTTGAAATCGAACCATGCTAATTTTGTCCACCCGATCATGAACCGAAAACTTATCCACTAATTGGTACCCCGATCTACCCACGACGGAGTCGCACATATATCAGGGGGGCATTAACGAAGCCCGCGAACCATGTTCTGCATGTAAAATGATTAACTGAACTTTAATATAAAAGTATAGTTTTTAATTGAATATTTAAATATACGGATGTTCTCACGTTAATATATCGCGATTGCATTAGTTACATGTTTCGAGTCATATGGAAATTGTTTCCGCTTCGTAATATATTCTTTCTATCGCTTTTGCGTAGGTATCTAGATATGGTGCGACGGAGCCAGTTGCGTCAACAATTGAACTTTTAGCTACAGGACAGGAATTACAGGATGGTTTGGTTAGTTTTATCTTTTTAAATAAAATGGACTAGGTCACAGCACTCACAGCCGAGAACGAAGCTTTGTGAACACGGAACACGGGACCGGGCGGGCGCGGGCGGGAGAGAGTCGCAATTATAAACGGTGAGAGCCGCCGGCCGAGGGCCGAGGTGTCGAGATATGGCGATATTATCGGAGCGTTTCGTTTAACGTTGCCCGATGGGTATTTAATCGAGGAATTTAATAAAATGATCAAGTCTGCGTGGCAGTGATTTATTTTAGTTAGTTTCAGGGGTGTTTCTCCTCAATTGGTATTTACATTTTACACAACGTATATTGCATATATTGCACCTACATTAAGTATATTGCTCAAATCTCAATGCGTTCGCAAGGAAGGGGATAAGAAAATGAGTGGTATTATAATCACAGATTTCTAGATTTTCTAGCCCATCGTCCGTACTTCAATTGATCCCATATCCGACAGTCTATTCCTACGACAGGAGGAAAAGGGACGGGAAAATTGGTATTTACTATTTATTGCACCAGAAGCCTTCTCCGAGTTAGCTTGTCCTTGTTAATTTTATTATGCTTACAGCTTACTATGTGTATAAAAAGTTCAATAGCGCACACACATAAATTGCACTAAAATAAAGAATTTTTTGTATACCTATCAGTGGCGGAGCGCCGATACAACTCGATTCCCAGGGGTTCCCTAAAATTCTCTAGTATCTGTAGAAGTCCATTACAAAACAGATTCCAAAAACCCCTTTACCAACCAACTTTACCAACGAAAATTTTCACGCTCCGCCACTGATACCTATCGTCCAATTTTCCAAGATATAGAAGGATTGTTGTCCATATTTACTATGTATTGACAATTTTCATACCAAGGTACAGTCAACCAATTGGAACCCTAGGCCACTATAGAACTATGTCATAGTGACGTTATACTTAAATCAGATTATAAGAAATCTCTTACTGCTTGTCGTTTTGACATGGTTGTAGAGTGGCCTAGGGTTCCAATTGGTTGACTGTACATAAGGAATATTTCTACTGTTAGGTATTTCCTAGTTTGGTAATTATAGAATAGAGGGACATTCCAGCGTATTGTCATGTTCTTGGCTCTAAAGATTTCAAAAAATCCTGAATGACGCGTCGTTATAAAGGTGGGTGTAATGCTAGTTACCTACTTACCTACATTTTTCGACGATATTGGGTCACGAAATTCAATGAAGTACAAGCATTTACCTGCAAACAAAATATAACATATTAATATTACTCAGAGACAAGATTTTGTGTCACAGCTGTCATAAGTTGTACCTATCGATTATAAAATTTAATTTAATTTATTTATTTCATTCAGACATCAAATGGTCCAAGAAATGTGTTAGTTAAGTCGCCTATGATCTACGTTAGTACCAAAATCGAATAAGTAATATTTAATAATTAAATGACATTCAAACTGGCATAGTTGAGGAATGTAGAACCTAGTGTCCTACTTAGTTTCTAAGATGAGGTAAGTACGTTAATTTTTAAGTAGTACATATCTTAAAATCTTGCAAACATACATACATATGTAACTAATAAGTATTAGAAGCTATAAACACTTTAGTTCAAATATTGTCCTAACATATTTGCATGCTTTATTTCTACTAACAATAGTACTCACATAAGACACTACATGTAAACAGTAAGGATTAAAGTTAGAACTGAGCGCAGCGCCAACAAACTGGTTATTCCCGTTTGGCGCATTAATTGTATTGTATAAGTGTAATTGTTTATTATGAATAAATAAATAATAATATACGTGGGCCTACTGTTATTATCTTACGTGGAATCAAGTGGTAAACAAGCCTACGTCACGCGGGCCCGGATCTGTTTCAGGGTCCATGAAATATTGATGCACAGGCCGTCTACCGTCTCAGCTTTCAGCTGCACATTCGCATATATTTACATTGACGTGATGTCAACATTTGTAAGGTGTTGACACAAAAAAGTTTACGAAGATTATTTTTAATATATTTTTAGTCTAAATGTCATATTAAATGTACCATTCCACCAGAGAAGTCTTTGAACTGTACTCTTATAACTTACATGCCTCGCACATGACAGCTGGGTAAGGCGGACACTGCGATTTCATCAACATGATAAGTACCGATTTAGATAAAGCGGTCATAATCAGTTAAATACGTATAATTAGGCACTTGCGTTCAATTTATTTATTAGCAATTAATTTTTAAAACTTCTTTAAAACGCAGTAAACGCGTTAAACGTAGCGCATATATAAATTTATGCGCAATATGTTTCGAAAAAGGGTTATCGGCATGTAATAAATTGTGGTGGACGTGTCATAAGATTATAAATGGCGACAATTTGAGGATCGATGTTCAAAATTTAAACATTCCTTAATTAGGTTCCTACCGATACAAGATATGATATTTATGAAGGAGTACTTTACAAAATATGCAAGCAGCGCCACCTTTAAAATTGTAGCTCTATAAATTACGTATCTCGCATCTATATTACTTTATTTAAGCTTTTAAAAATACTTCATATGAATATGTTATTTCTGATATTATGTTTGACGTGTTTAAAAATATATTAATATAATATGATATTTGTGAAGTGCGTAATCTGTTATACCTATAATAGAAGTTTGAAATGAAGTAATTTTCAGAACCTTCAGAACTAGCTGTAAATATTACAAGTAACTTTAAAATTTGACTGTATTATTTAATTTTATTAACATCTTAACTTATCAAAATTGTCCGGGCTACATGCCAATTGGCGGCCAAGTTAAATAGGCGCTAAGCATGATAATCTGAATGTGAGCCATTATTTCCTCAAACATATTTTTCATATTGAAATAACAGAAGATTAGATTAGATTAGATTAGATTTCTTTATTTCATGATAAAAATTACACTATAAATTTGCTACATGTCAAAATTATGTTTATCTTCTCATCATGATCGTCAAAAATTACATAATAAATTCCAAATAAAAATAATTGTGTCTCCCAAATGAGGATCGTCATTTACAAAGAAAGAAAATACACATGCCAAGCTAAATAAAATTAATAAATTAAGTTACAATATCATGAAATTATCACGAAGCAAGAAAATATTATATAACAGAGAAATATAGGTATAATTATATCATCGGTCATTAAAAATTCAAATCCATGTACTTATTTACAGAGTACATGGGGTTATCTAACAAAAGGTTTCTCAATTTGCGCTTAAATGCTTCGTCACATGGCTCATTTCTCAGATCGGCAGGTAAGTGCTCATAGTAAGTAGGGCCGATGACTCGAGGGTTCTTTCTTGAAAGTGCCATGCGACGGGGGACTGTTCTCAGACGGCCTGTAGATCGAAGCTGTTTGCCCGGAAAGTCTATGCGTGCAAATTGGGATATATTATGTCTAACATACAGCAGTACGTCGAACAGATATTGTGAGTAGTGCGTCATTATACGTTGAGAACCGAAGAGCTCTCTACAAGGGTACCTGTCTTTTACACCGGCAAGTGTACGTATTGCGCGTTTCTGCATTATAAGGACTCTTTTTGCATCAGTAGAATTGCCCCAGAGCAGTGAGCCGTATGCCATGATAGAATGGAAATGCGCAAAGTACACCTGCTTTAAGGCTTCTGCCGAAATAAGAGGCCTCAGTTTTCTCAACGCAAACGACGCACCACCCAACCGATCACAAAGATTGTCTACATGGCACTTCCAATTTAGAGTATTGTCGATCAGGAACCCTAGAAACTTACTCTCTTCGCACATGGTCATTGGAAAGTTAGCCATGCAAGGTGGTGGTTGAACCTTTCGACCAGAGAATAACATAACATTCGATTTGGAATAGTTAAGTAACAGTCCATTTGCTGAGAACCATGACTGCAATTGGTGGCAAGCGTCATTAATGTTTATTGCCAGCTGGTCATAAGAACTTGCACTAACCAATACAGTCGTGTCATCCGCAAACAATACAGGCAAGCCAGCTTCAATGTTCGACGGTAGGTCATTTACAAATAACCAAAAACAAGGTATTTCCAAGGGACGAACCCTGTGGAATACCTATATTTATGCTACCTATGTCAGACTGAATTGACTTGCCGTCAGTGAGTATTTTCACGACTTGTTTGCGGTCTGACAAAAAAGAGGTAAACAGCTCATGAGCTGTACTATCCATTCCGTACATCTTCAATTTCTTCAGCAGTAATTCATGACTAATGACGTCGAATGCTTTTGACAAGTCACACAGTATTGCGGCAATCTTATCCTTATCGTCTAACCCTGTCATGATAGAATCGAATATCCTATACGTCGCGGTGGTTGTCGACATTTTTTGTCGGTATGCGAACTGGTTTTCCGTAAGTAGGTTATTCGATTCTAAACACAGAACACCCCACTAGAAGCCAAATGCAAGCGATATTGTTCGAGACGCAAATCACCAATCCTTGCGGGGTGAGGCGGGCGCGCACGGTGCTGCCATTGGTCGTTTCAAATAATGGCGCGCCTTTATGATTAGCAGTAGGGATGGGAATGGGACATGTCTATTATAGACAATGGTACCGGTACCAGTACTGTGGTGAATTTGTTTTGCAACAAATTATAATATTATAATTAAATTATAATAAGGCCTAGTTACCCTTCGGGTTGGAAGGTCAGATGGCAGTCGCTTTCATAAAACTAGTGCCTACGCCAAATCTTGGTAGTAGTTTCCAAAGCGGACCCCAGGCTCCCATGAGCCGTGGTGAATGCCGATGCCGGGATAACGCAAGGAGGATGATAATTGTGATAGCATCTCAATAAAAATCATTCTAGTAACTAATAACTAAACTGTGCATTTTTACTTACGTTTACTAAGTTAAATAACCAACTAAATATTCTAAACTAATCAATGAACTAAATACCACTACAGACTCTACAGATTCTAGATAATTATTCACTATTACAAATCTGCTTTCTTTTATATTTCATAAAATGGTAGCACATGGTACGAACGGCAGTACGAAGTTCCCGCAACAGACATAAACTAACATGGCCCCATGCCTAGTCGTTTACGTGAAAGGAATAGCATATCACATTGTTAACCCGGTAAAGAGGGATGGACGCGCCTCGGCGCCGCTCAGCACAACAATATTGACCAGTATAAATGAACTCCGCGGACAATAAACAATATTCAACAAAATAATTAATTTGACTTAACTGTGGAATGTTGTTCCATCTTTTTTACATGTAGAAGTGTTAGAAGACTTGCCACACCACTTTATGCTGTAAGAGACCATTGTTTGCAACCAAAATTGATTATTTAAGATTTTTTCCCGAGCGGACACGGACACTGTTAGCGGGTCGTATACTTGGGCGCTACTGATCGGTCTCGCACGCGTTCAAACTTTTATAAACCTGATTTGTCGTATGCTTGGTGACCGCGAGTCGCCCTGTAAGGGCCATCTTGTTGTATTGATCTGTGATTCTAAATGAGTCATAAGGTGAGACGACAGGATTGATTCTACCATTTTAGAAATGGTGGGTACTATTGTAATAGGCCTATAGTTGTTGACGTCACACCTGTCGCCCTTACCCTTGAAGACTGGACAGACTCTCGTGTTTTTCAGCACATCTGGATACGTACCAGTTTCAAAGATAATGTTTATGAGGACGACAAGTATGTCGGCAACAACCGGCCACAAACATAGAATAATTTTTGGTGAAATGTCAAAAGCATCAACGGTATTCTCCTTTTTCAACATGAAATGCAAGGTTCTGGTCAATAAATCACGGGTGACGACTGGCAGAGTGTAAGAGGGTATATCAACAGTTTCTAAATGCCTCTTAAGATAGTGTGTTGATTGCTGCGTGTCATTCTGTATGGCGTGATTGCTCCCTATACCTAGAAAGTGTGTGTTAAACGTGTGTGTTAAACGAAGAGGAAAAGAAAATTCTGATAGCATTCCCCTATTTTAAAAAGTACCACTCTGATTCCAATATCGATAATGGAAAACGGACACATTTCACAGACCAAACCGAGTTTAAAGCCCGAAAACTGTCGAGTCAGGACCACAAATGACAATGGACGTGAAGAAGCAAAATTAAACAATATTACTGGTGACGGTTAGGAAAGAGAAGGAAACCATTTGGTTTGAAGTAAAAAAAGTCTCCCCTCGACGAGCATTAGGGGAATGTAAGTTTGCATCGGCCTGTTGAATAATGTTTAAATAACATATCATGCTCGTATCCATTTTCACATCATTGTTTCGTCCACATTGTTTTCATGCATGCCGTTTAAATTCATTGAAATTCGAGAATTCCAAACTGTTTACGTCTCGGTCATTTCATCGGTAGACGCAGCAGTCAATAAAATATGGGGTCACTTCATATGAAAACTTCGAGCGCATCATTGATGATATCATGAAATGTAATCATTATGGGATATGACGGAGTGTCTATTTCGATTCGATCAAGCGATGTCAAAGTGACATTTGCTATATATATATGTATATTCGTCGTGTTACTTGCACCTTATATCCTCTATGATGATTTCGTAGTCATAGCTGGCTAGTTGTACCTACACTAAATCAGTCTCTAATAAGTGTATGTAGCCACACCAATGCATTGGAAGCAGTAGCAATGCAACGAGATCGCACAGCAATCTGCCATCTAAGGAGGGGCGGGCCCCAAACGTATCGGGTTGCTAGGATTAATTGCTGTTTACCCCAGGCCCGAGGGCAAATATTCCGAATTATATCACGCGAAATTGAGGACCGTTGTAATGCCAAATTAATAATGCCCCGCAACAGCGCAAGGTAAAATTTTGTGGTTGAATAGGCTGTGAAGCTGTGATTGCTGTGAAGCGTACTTCTGTTTAGAAATCTTACGGATTTACGTCAATTTAAATTTCAAATTTGGATACTTTGGTTCGCGACTGGCCGGAAGCATAAAATCGGAGCTCGTGAAGCTTTGTGCGGCAGTTTGACATTTACATAGGGAATCAAAATAATAACACAAACCGTTTCATTTGGCATCTATTTCAGTATACTGACAGTCTTTGACCAAGGCACAGTAAGATACACACTTGATTAGCATCACTTGCAGTTCCGAGCGATTAGTATTAGCAACAACATAAAATTTGCGTTATGATGATGTTATAATTATAATAACTGAAAAATCTCCCAAGCGTGGCGTATCGATTCACTTACGATGAGGCGAAACCAACGAAATCGAGTAGTTTACATGGTTGCCAGATCTTTTTAATAATTTTAGATTCAAATTTACACACGAACACGATACATTTTGCGTGCAGACTGTTTATCAAATTTTTAAGTTTTTTTCAAAGTCTCGTTTGATTTATACAATGTCACGGATTTATTTTTCAATTCGTAGTATTTAACTATTCATGCATGACGGTTGGCGACCAAAGGATTTTTTGTAAATTTTGTGCTGACTTTTGAGAAACGTAAAAGATGCAATTTTTTCGTTGTAATTAAGTTAAGACAATAATTGAAGTAAAACATTTATTTTAGGCAGAATTTCATGACATAAAGCCAAAGGTCCACGAATTGATCGGGCAAGTGGTCAACGCAATGAAAGCTAGAGATTATGGACATTTGGACGCGGCATTCGGGAGATTAACGTAGGATTCTCTCAATTCTCGAGCCCGAGCAGGAATTCTATTGGACAATGCGGCGATGTCTGCCGTGATGGATGGGTTTCAATAAATTGTTGACTTGGCTCCCTATGCAAGTATGCACCCGTATTGAGGGACCCGATTCACCCGATATAGACTTCACGAGTAAACGTTTAGTATAATATTAGTATTTGGGCGAATCAACTTTTTGACCGACATTTTTGGTGTCTCTGGCGTTACTCAAAATGTCTCTGAAGTTACCAAGAAATCGAACTTCTAATGAACAAAGTTTCAGTTTATTGGATTTAACAGTTAGGGTTATGTTTTAATATACAGGGTAAAGTGAAAAATACCAATAAAATTCATTATTTAAGGGTGAAATTTCACAACTATGTTAAGAATGTGCGGACAGATTTGAGTCGGTCAAAAAGTTGATTCGCCCATTTACGTTGTCTTATCGATGACATCGGCTAACACTAAAATAATATACGTAATAGGCACATACCATACATACTTTTTTTAGATATGTATCGTTAATTAAAGCGGTAACTAGATATATTATGATTAGCTACGCTAACGGACTGATTGGGGCTGAGGACTTGGCTGTTTGTAACTTAATTGGCATTATGTTCAGTAGGCAAGTAAAATGTATTTAATAGGAAGATTTAGTCCCAAAACAAATTTTTACAGTCTAAAATTAGTAGTTATAGTCGACCTACCAGTTTAATATCTACTATTCTCTGTGTAAGTCGCCATCGGACTGTTTAATTATTTATAATTTCCCGGAGGGAGGCTACGAACTTAAACTTTCTTGTGTAACTGTATGTCGTAGGTCGTAGTAGATTATGTCCGTGCAATTTTAACCTGATAAAGCCAGAAACATTCGAATCGACAGCATAAACCAGCTGTATAAATAGTCTTAACGAGTTTGTTGTTCGTTGAACGGCTCTATTTGTTAGCCGTCCTTGCACGTCCTTTGATGAAAAAAAAAAGAATCACGAATTTACAATGCTAGACGTCTGGTGACGTCACGTTCATGCAGCCCCGGGCCATTATCCGAGTTAATCGGTATGCAATTTAGATAATAGTGAAGGGTACCCAGTCGGTCAGTAATTACAGATTTGGGTACCGGCACCGAGGCTTGCCCTAATCACAAATAGCTCTACACCAACGTATGGGACAAATTGGATTCAAATGATTAGTGCTTGTGGCCGGATATGCCCTAGGTCCTGGGTACATTTGTGGCGCGAGATAAGCGCTGGCGGGTATTGTACCTTGGGACGTTATATTAACTTTAACTACACCTATACACCTACACAATACACCTGTATTATTTAAGAATAAGCCACTGACAATGTCCCTTATCACATGTGTCAGAATTTATGAGAATTCGGTTTACCTCGAAGATGTTATTGTATCCGACCGATCTTAGGTCCGTTAATAGTGTCAGCCTAAGTGCGTTTTCACATTATCCGATCCGATATCGGATGTCGGAAGGATTTCAAAGGCAAAAATCAAAGATGGCGGCTTAAATGTATGGGATATCGGTCCTACATCCGATATCGGATCGGATAATGTGAAAACGCACTAAGGTTGTGTCAAGTGTCAATGTCACTGTGAAACAGGGCACAGGCGTTGGTCCCTGTAATTGTTGAGCCTCATTGATAATTGATAGTGCAGGAAATGTGCAAAGAAAATGTCAGAGGTAAAAGAAACTTGGAGTCAGCAGGTGTTTGTTTAGCACCTGTACGGTATAGGGACGTCATTCCGTTTTATAGCACACTCGATATTGAACAATCAGAAGTTTATTAGAATGTTTTTTAATTAAAAAAACCGGCCAAGTGCGAGTCGGACTCGCGCACCGAGGGTTCCGTACAAACCTGCAAGGTTTACAATTATTAAAAAAAAATATATTATGTGATGTAACTAAAAAATTATGGTTTTCGTAATTTTTCCTTTATCTATGCTATAAGACGTTGCTTCGTACCAAATTTCAAGATTCTGAGTTCACGGGAAGCACCCTGTAGGTTTTGATTCCCTTGCAAGTGTCGAAAATTTGCGGCATAAACGGCTGTATCTTTTGATTGCGTTGGCTTAGAAGTTTGATTTTTTCACAGCTTCAAGGGACAGTAGACCTGAGTAATTGATATAAATTTCAGCTTCATACCTCCACGCGTTCCTGAGAAAAAGAGTCTTGACAGACGGACGGACGGACGGACAGACGGACAACAAAGTGATCCTATAAGGGTTCCGTTTTTTCCTTTTGAGGTACGGAACCCTAAAAAGTATGAAATTGTATAGTGTAAATTGGTATTCATTCTCAAACACGTGCATGCAATGCAAACACAAACATGGCAATGACTAGAACCTATCCAAAGTATGCAAGCCAACACTGTCATCTGCATAAATTTGTTAAGAGATATTCATAATTTGAAAGAAACAAATACATACATATATTAATTTTCCTGTAAAAATGTTTTAAGGATGGACATTTTTTTCTCAATAATCAGAATAGCCAATAAAACTAAGTATATAATAACTGGTACTGAATTGAATAGAAGAAAATACAGCTAGCTACAACTATCAATATTTTGACGGAAAGTCATTTTTTCATTTCATAAATTTCTAGCGTATTCTATAACACGAGAGCGAGTCTAAAATGCAATTTCGATTCGACCGATATAATAAACACTCCCACAAACAAAATAGGTATAAAGATGCTACGAGTGCTACGACCACGTATCGAACACCAAGTCCGCTACAGCCTCTCTGCATTTCTTAGATTAAAATAGGCCATTATTAAGACCATGGTGAATTTAATCGTAAAAATCAGACCCGGCTATATTGTTTTCATTCATGAACATTGTCTTGTTTTAAGAAGTTGCTGCGCTCATAACATTCAAAACCAATGGGAACAGAGCCTGTTTCACGTACATCATATACACAGTTACCAGGTTTAGACCTTAAATCGATGCAACCAGGGGCCTATTGCATAACAATTTACAACTCATATTACAAGCGGTAGTCCCCCTCCAATTCATTTTATAAGAAAGAGAGTTCCACTTGTAATACAAGTTGTAAATTGTTATGCAATAGGCCCCTGGTTTATAAACGGTCTGCTAAACCTGTGTCTACATTTGGTACCTACAAATAGTTTGTGCCGTCCGTCACATAGACGGGCCAGCCGATAAATGCATTAGCGGGAACCGGCTTGTTCTTCACATGCCCTTTGACTGCACTGATTCTTACTGACGCGTCTGTCCGTGTGGGTGTGAACAGATAAGAGCACTAAAACTATATACACGTCCTTTTCTAACCAATTGGAGTAAAGCTAGTGTAGGTGAGATGGGGAGCAAGGTTTCGAATTTCGTGTGCAAGTAGGTCCCAATGTCGCGTTATAGTTGTAATGTGAGATACGACAACGAACGCGCATCCAATGGCAATATCAAGCGCAATGAAGACGTGTTGTTTTGGATGAAATATTCTTACCCCCTTATTCATAAACGTACACTAAAGTTATCAAGCCGATAAAGTTCGTTTGTCCCTTTCCGACGTATTGGTGTGATTGAAAGGGACAATAGTACATTGTGCAACAAGGGGAGGAAGTTGAATATTACTAACGAGAGTAAGTTAAATCGCGACGGCTTGCCGGAGCGATTTAAAGACTCGAGTTAGTAATATTCATACTCCCCGAGTTACACACAATGTTTTTCATCACACTCGCAATGTAAAAAATATGTAAATAGATGTAAAAAAGTTAAGTACGGTACAAGAAATTTCATTATTCCCTTGAGAGAACGATTTTTCTATAACTCACGCTCCGCCTGCGTGGAATAGCACATTTAAAGTGCGGGTGTGATGAAAACGAACTTTATCGGCTAGATAACTTTAGTATACGTTTATGAATAAGGGGCCAAGGGGGTTAGTTTCACCAGCTTTTGTTACTCTTGAGAGTATAACCATTATAACCAAGGATGCAATGTATCGTTTACATCGTCAGTGATCGTTTACAGTGCAATGATTTGCACAAGTCTGATTTACGGCGCATAACATTACTACCGCCTTACATATGTAACGTATATCCATTTGAAAGCTGCCTTTAACTTGTACTTTACTCTAAGAAAATAAGGCACACATGTGAACAAGTTTTCGTATGCATATAAGTTGAATTATTAACATTTATCGACTTGTAATGTGGTTTCATTGGAGATAGAATAATTTATAGCAGATTACGCTTTGACCATTTATGATAGTTGATGACATCGACAGGGAATAAGTTTCCCATGTTGAGGTTATTTATAACTACCACTAAATAAACGAAAAAATACTCACAATTTCACATGGGACTGATACCGAAACTGCGATTTTAAATTGTATGTCTTTAAGGACAACATGGACAAGGCCTCTATGTCTAGCAGTGGACGTCATTCTCTTCTACGTTTGCGTTTGCATCTACGTGTTGCGTCATAATTCATAAAACCTGGCATGAGTTTATGTACTTGCAATCGCCGACACAGCTTATTTCTGCTAGTCTCAGTACAAAAAGCAGTACCTAAGGTTGATAATTCATCAGCATGTCAGATGCAACCGTTTCTGAGATATTATGATTACCTAGGATCATGTAGGTACTTAATTCCTATAGTTGCATTGGCCTAGATAATTTGTAGTTTCATACACCAGGCACGATAGAACGCATGAACCTTAGTAACAAAGCAGTTATAGGTACCTATCGAAAGCAGAGTCATCCAAGGTTGTTCACATTCCACGTTCACTTAGACCAGGGGATTAATCCAAACGCTGACCGTATATAGTCTAAAACCCAGTATAAGATTTGTCTGGAAATGAATAGTTGTTTCACTTGTTGGTAAGTCATGATACACTGGTAAAGTTAACGTTGGAATACATGGGTAGAGCCTAGACTTGCGTGATCCGCTCGGGATACGATACACGATCTTTAAGAAAATACAGCAAAGTAGGTACCGCTGGTAAATAGTAATGAATGACGTACTAAAGTAAAAGCTTAAGACATAAGCTGTGACTGAATTGCCTTGATGCACTTGATGCTTGGCCTCTTTTGTAGTTACTTGTTCTGTATACATATAACATGTAAAATGGTGCAATAAAGAATATTTACTTACTTACTTACTTACTTACTTAGAGATTAACAGTCAACTCTGGCTCTGCAAGACGTAACGCTAGACGTCGCCATTCAAAACTTTTAAATGCTCGTATTTGCGCAAATCCTTGTCTCCATTTCTACACTAGTCCGTAATGTCGAACTATTGCCATCTACATCAAGACAATCACAATTAGTCAGCTTAAACAGATTCGGAAATAGCGAACACCTGACAAAAATAAAACACCGACTAAGACACTCACTTATTTTCTGATCAAATACGAAGAGTTGCCGATAGAAGTCGTTATTCAAAAGATAAACAAAGTCACTTTCTTGTAACAGGTAACCTTTTAAACTTTTTCGTCATTAATAAAGGTCGGGTATTTTGAGTTACCAAACAAAAATATGAGGAACAATTGTAATATGTACCTATTACATAATTACAATTGTTACTTATTTTATCCCCCTTTTATTGCGATTTCGAAAGGCAGTCCTCAATAAGACAGTTACATAAAGTCAAAAACCACACAATGGTTTATTTTAAGGATTTCAGCTCTAGTGTTACGCAGACAATACTCAAGGGCCAAGGAGTAAAAATATAAACAATAATGAAAGTTGAACGACCAACGATGACTCAGATTCTACCTGCTCATATATTATTTAAAATTGCCTTTTGAGCGCGACTTTTCTGCTCACATGAACCAGTATATCTTGTTGGTTGGTAAAGATAACTTATAGTCATTATTACTACTGAAGTTTACGGATAAAATGTTTGATGGCAATCACAGAACTTTATTTATATAGAAGAAACAAGTTCATCTATTTGTATAGGGGCCGAGCGTGTCAAATTTTGTACTGAAGTTGTTTCTTGCCTGTAATTTTAAATATGTCTCAGGCTCTTGATTGTTCATAATTATTGTGTTGTTGCAATTGAATATCACGTAACGAGGCATTTTTTATGTTTTGATTGACTTCAACTTACAAAAATTGACGCCCGAAAGCTGCAAGCTGCGATTAAAGACGGACAACTCAGTGGATTTCACTGAGTTCATTTGACACGCTAAGTAGACACGATTGCTTGATCTATGGTATATATGACATCTGTGATGGCAATCGATCACAATCCTATCCGGAATACTAAGAGTATTCTGGTTGTAATCTTGGGTGTTTTGATCGAGCTATGTATTCGCCGAGTGGAACAGTATCCCCGACCGGACTCGTAGTTTTATTATTGCTCACAGTGACTGTGGAATTTTGTCGACACCGATGGTAAGAACTAATGACTGAATTCCGATCGGCCGGTCCGTTCCAATATGATAGCGAATTTCTGATAAGGATGACGGATCGATAATGATTTTTGGGAAAATTGTTGACTCGATGTTAGATAGATGGTATTACATACGCGTATAGCTAATTAACTATACCTATTCATCAGTCTCTTCTAATGTCCGGGTACTTTTGTGTTCCGATTACGCGCGGTGACTTGCGAAATACATATTACGATAAAAAGTTACAAAATCCACTCGATGCGATATGACGTATGTATCGTGGAACGGAGGACGTATACCAACAGTACCAGCACTAAGCAAATCTCTCCTCCTTTTTCCTCTATCTTGGTCTTAGGTTGTCTTTTTTCGAAGGCGTCATCACATCTGCATGAGATGTTATTAGGTCACTAAGGGCCGGTTGCATCAAACCGTCTGTCACACCGCTAACGGTTCGTTAAAAAGATTGTATGGGAAATTCCATAGACGTCTGCTGCCTGACAATGATTTGTGTCTGTTTTTGGTTGATGCAACTGGCCCTAAGTAAAAGACTAACAGCATAGAAATTATCGACTAAACCAAAACTTTTATAAGCCTATACCTGATGTATATGCTAAGGAATCAGTGCAATAGGTATTATTATAATCTCAGGTTTCATCATTTCATGTGCAGTAGTAGTAGTAGTAGTATATTAAGCATAAATTTTTAATTTCCCATGAAAAGGGAAGGTTTCATATTTCATGTAAATAAAGCTTCTGATAGAAATCTTCCTCATGCACATGGAACATACTCGTAAGGGCCCTTTTAATGGAAAAGTCACAAATATTCATGCGATTTAGTGAACAAAATCAGATGGTCCGTATATTGAGTATGCCGACATTGCCGACGCATGCGCGGTGCGGTTAGGGTTGCCGATTGTGTAAATGAAGAATCCATGAACATTAACATAAAAGGCACACTTACTTCCGCTACAGATAGGTATCTACATAATCTACAGTAATTAAAATTATAATATAGGTCAGATTCTTTCTCATTATTGATATTTAGTAAAATGTATTCTGTTATTTTATAAATAAGCAGATAACATTTTTCTATTTTCCGATCGATTAGACATAGATAAAATTAGTAAATTTTTAATTTCAGTACATTTAGTGTTTTGCTACTTTTACACCAATATTTCAATTTGTTTATTTGTAACCATAATATGTCACGCCTGGGGGCCGATTTTTGAGTCTCACTGTCACTAAAATACCGGTTGAAAACGGTGAATTGCCTACTATTTTCAGTGACAATTTTCTGAATTCGAACGCCGTGAGATTCAAAAATCGGCCCCCTGGCAGTGTTCTTAAGAGGCTGACATGTCACATGTCAGTGTCAGGCCCAATCCTGACACATGGCAACATTGACAACCCTAGACGCGGGCCAATGCGCCCGCGCTTCTAATGACAGGGGACGGCGGCGCGGGGGAGGGGCGACCGGTCGCGGGCCGCGCTGTGGTAAGTTATCCCCTGCGGTTTGTAGGTTAGGGTCGTTGTAATTTCTAGTTTTAGCTGTGTCAAAGAAAAGTTGATCGATTTTAAAGCACTATTGTAATTTTGGGAAAATTTGTGCCACGTAACGTATTTTATTTTTATTTAAATTTATTAGTTCGACAAATGTATAATTATGTTATCTCCTTAAAAAACGCGGGACACTAGACCACAACGTTAAACTGGCATGACGTTGTTAAATAGTTATGTATGTACATATTCTAAACTAGAAAACATAATCAGATTATTGAGAGCTGCAGACGACTTAGTATTTAATATTATCATGCCTACACACAACTCCACCTTGATACCGTCACATAAAGTGTGAACATATATTATTGTGTATGCATGCGTGCATAATAAGAGCGTGGACTAGTTACATACCTCCGCGCGTCCGGGAACCCGTTCGCTGTCCCTCGACTCGCCCGGTTAGAACTCCTAACTTTTTTTTTTTTTTTCATTTTACTGTTCACCCTTTGTGGCTTAGGCTCGCGTGAACGCCCTGCCGTCGTTTCGTGCTGGCTGGCTGTTAAAAGTTTCGCGCTAGTTCAAATTGCACTTTATAGAATTTTGCACTAACTAGTGTGGATTTAGTTGCTTTATGCACGAAACCGTTTGTGATTCTCTAAACTAAACCTTGCTGTGCGCAAAACTACCAATATTTTTTTAGGGAAGTACACGACAATGTGTTCATCTCGTCCTATTTGCTACTTATTTCGGACTTCGGTCACTACTAAAAAAACCTATAATATGTATATCTAAATTACATATCAGGACGGATAGGAGGCTGACGTATTAATCTGTGAACACTGAACACAAATAATCCGAAAAATTACTCAGTTTGTTTCCAATATTTCAATAACACGATATAAGTTACATAGGTATATAGGTATGTTGGTAACAAAAGATAAGGCAAGTCAACAAAGTTCAAATACGTAATACTACTTAATTATAGTTTTATCGTTTAAAAAAATGGTGTAGTTAGTTTATGTACTTATTACTCATTACCCCTAATGTTATTTCAAAAATATAAAGTAGTTAACTAAACTTAACATATCCCAGTGCACGCATTATTATATTATGTATTTAAGTTGACTGACCTCTGATAAATATGTCAAGGAACTGATATGTGCTAATGCTAGTACAGTTTGTGTGTTCTTACTTAGTGGAGATACGAATTATATATGTAGTTATGTGAATTATATGTGAATGTCGTTGTATATAACGTATAACATAACACATTATGTAATTAACAATTATATTACTGTTTATTTATACACAATAGGTAATTTATTTCAATTACATAATAAAACACAGTCGTATTCTTTCTGAGGCGTGCTACTGGAATACTATTTGAAACGTGAAGGTCATGTGTGACAAATAGGAGACATTTTTTTGCAAATCTCTATGTTAACTTGATGGGGAGAATTTTGTTCTTAAATACCTATTACGATTAAAAAGAACCACACAAGTCAGGATCTGTTAAATCTCAAAATTTTACATAACTGGCCGCAATTTTCTTAGGATTTAAGAAGTACTCACTGTGTTAAAGTCGAGTAGAACTGTCATGCCGTGTTTATAACAAATAATTTTCATGCAATATCAAATTTCCCGACAAGAAAAAATGGTGGCAAAGATAATTTGTACTCGACTAATTTAGCCTATCTGGCCACTATATTTTTAGATTAAAGACTTGCACTGGCACTGGCTAACAAATTAAGTACACCATATGTAGCCGACAAAATGGTGACGAATTATACGCAATCTAGGTCTGATATTTAGGTCATTGACAATTAGTACTTAGTAATTATTTAGCATAACTCTTGTCTGTCAGCATTTTTGTTAGTAATAATTTGGTATGTACAGTACAGTCACCGGCATAGATATGTGATGATTTCTATACCTTGTCACATTAACGTCTTGTTTGAAATGTCATACGAAATTGTCAAACGATACGACGACAAGACAAGGTACAGAAATCATCACTTATTTATGCCGGTGACTGTATCGACTAATGATAATCGGGCATTCATGACATTATGAATTTCAATAATTAAAATCTTAGTTAGTCAAACAAAGGGATCCGTATACTTAATATAGGGGTTTCAGGATATGGGTGAGCACATCTATACTGTTTAATCAATTATTATCATATCAAGCCAGTGGTTACTAGGTATAGTAGGTATTAGGCTCCATGCAGGTAACTGTACATGTAAAATAACTACATTAAATAAAATTGAACAGCTTTCGTTCCGATTATAGGTATACAAACAAAACACTATCAAATGCCATAATACATTCCACAATTTTTATTTATCACATACAGGTTATTTTACGTGGTTTGTGTTAAAAATACAACGACAGAAACGAATGCTGCTCTTTATTAATTTTATATTTATACAGTGTTTAGTATTGGTACTAATTACTGAACATTTACCATAGGCCCGCTCCAAAACGGTAAAAAATTACACTCAATGTACATATTATATTCTGCTACATTTGCGTGGCCATTTAACAGTAGTCTGCTTTCCTTAAGTGAATATATTATACTGTGTAGCTGTAGACTGTACAAGTGCACATCTATCTATTCAACTAAAATACTATTCTATTAAAAAATTGTCACGCAAATGGTACCTATCAGTCTTGTGATGAGAATGGGATTAGCGATGACTGGTTTGCTATTGTACCAGCAGCGGCTGGTCCGTACAACCCGATTCCCACTGGTTTGCCTAAAATTTATTACTAGTAAAGTACCTAATGTTAAGGTAGGTTTTTTTTGCTCAGTCTTGCCTAGCAGAATTTTTTACCAGCCGCCACTGATATGTACACATAGGTCAAAGTTTGTATGAAGCTATGAAGTGACAGTTATCTCAATCTCAAACTAATCGCAGTTCAGTAATACATTTGCGAGGCCATTTTTAGAAGCTTGAATATAGGTAGTGAACCTCGAAACTCGCCAGAAATTGGGGCGCGTTGCCACGGTGGTTTGTCATGTCGTGATAATGCCAGTTAAGTGGCCATATGTGGGTCACCTATTAAGGCTCGATAACGCTATCTATCGTTGTCTAGCTTAGGTGTGGTTGGTGCGTTGCCGTTAGCTATTAAACACTTTACACACTTGACTGTTGTTGATTAAACTTCGCAAATGAAGCCTAAAATCTGAAATGTCTACTAAAGATTCAAATTTTTAATTTTTTTATTTCTTTATTATTTCATAGAATTAGTTTGATACTGTATATTTGTGAATGTATACGGAACTACAAAACAAAATCATTTAATGATTATGCGGTACCTTTAATTAACGCAGGTTCTAGGTAGACGTTTTGCTTTGAATAGGATTGATAAAATTCCTACTACAAACCCTAGTACAAATACCTAATACTAGAAAAGTTTCTTGTAACATCTTAAAGTACACTGCCTAGTGAGTTAAAGGTAATTTACCAAAATGTATGTAATATCAAGAAATCTAATATGCAGCAGGTAGCCATATTCAAGTGGTAAAAAAATAAATATCATTACATCATACTTTTCGGTACTCAGTGTATGACACACTTAAAACTTGGTTTGTCACACCTGAATCACCTGATATCACTTTAGACAGTGTTTGAATAGTGATATCCTCGTTATCAATCTGAAGAATAAAATATTATATAGAAACACTAACCTGTTCTTTATAAGTGAGAACCTGTAATTGGCTTCGTAATTTTATTTTAGATTGTATTGATAACTTCAGCTGTTGGTTTTCCATGTATGTAATAAAAAAAAAACTTAATACTCAACTGTTAAACAAGATCTGATAAATATATATGACGACCGGTCTGGCTCAGTCGGTAGTGACCCTACCTGCTAAGCCGCGGTCCTGGGTTCGAATGGGTAAGGGCATTTATTTGTGTGATGAGCACAGATATTTGTTCCTGAGTCATGGATGTTTTCTATGTATATATTTATCTATTTAAGTATGTATATCGTCGCTTAGCACCCATAGTACAAGCTTTGCTTAGTTTGGGGCTAAGTTGATCTGTGTAAGGTGTCCCCAATATATAAAAAAATCCGAATATCCTACAGGGTACATGCCCAGACCAATTCTATTATTAAACTAAAAAACATGGTATGGGTTTTGTATAGATTTCAATCTCAAAATAAATTTAAACAAAACCCATAAATGGTTGTATCTTTCTTATCAAAATAACAATATTTCATTATATCATCTGGAACATAAAGACAAAGATTACATTTTTATCACAACTGACATTTCAGTGTTATTTTTAGTGACCTAGAGTTTAATAGGCAGCCAAGTGAGCCAAGTTCAACTACTGATAATTTTGCAATGGGTATGATAATTTTGGGTAAATAAACTATGTTAATTACTCCACGTTCATTAAAGATAGTGACTATCAGGCCACCGTTTCACAATCGTCATGCAGAAATGATAAGTACAACATATTACTACTTTATTACAGAACCTCAAAATACATGCAATGGAACACACACAACATTAATTCATAAATTCAAGAGGTTTTTTTTTTTTAATACCACGTCGGTAGCAAACAGGTATACGGCCCGCCTGATGGAAAGCGGTCACCGTAACCTATGGACGCCCGCAACTCAAGGGGTGTCACGTGCGCGTTAAACAAAAGGTGACCTTATTACTAAAGAGTGACCTCTTTCAGACAACATTGTTAATTAGATAATGTAACAAGTGGTTATGTATTGTATTGACGTAACATACTGTGATTACTAGCCAAGAAATGTACAGAAACCTACGACTGCTCCGCAAGCATCTTCTGACAGAAGAATTCAAATAATGTTCACCATCAGAATATATGTAATTATATGTATTAGTCTATCTTTATATAAATTTATATAAGTATTAGTATTCAACCTTAGTTTAGTAAATTTATGTTTGATGTCACGATTATATTTGTCTCTGGTACTCTGGTAGCTATTATTTTTCCTGCACCAACATATATGTCTCTGTTTAACCCAATGGTTGACTGGTAGAGAATGCCTTTTGGCATTAAGTCCGCCATTTGTACATGTTTCTTTGGTTGTGCAATAAAGTTTAAATAAATAAATAAATAAACCTGTCAATGCTAGATGCCAAAAGTCGGCAGACATGTCAAATACAACAAACGGTAACAAAGCACCTAAAACTACTGTATATTATTATGATTCATGCACTGTGTAAGAGATGATATGAAACAAATGTAAGCAAATGATGTGATGATGGGAGATAAAGGTGTGTGGAAGAAGAAGACATGCTGTTCCGACCCCAATTGAATGGGATAAGGGCAAATGATGATGACCTGTAAGGGCCACTTGCACCAACGAAAATGGAGAGTTGATGATGATGATGTATTCCTGTTATCCCTCACTAGGGACATAGGGCTCTTAGAAGAATCTTCCACTTTTCACGATCCTGGGCGACTGCTTCCAAATCCTTCCAGCCTAGTCCACTTGCGCCAGCCTCCTTCTCCACTGACCACCTCCACGTGGTACAAGGCCGTCCTGAGAGAATGGAGAGTTAACCCTCCATTTTATATGGAATTTGACAGATGACAGCCCACTAAACCTGAGTTAAGTGATTGGTGCAAGTGGGTCTAAATTATTAAATGTTGTCAAGACAATTTGAATTGCTTATTGCTTGATCTAAATTCTGGCCTATAAGGCATCCGAGCCTATTGAAAGAAAGCAGGAAATCTGAAAATGACCTCACAAAGCATTTAAAGTTTCATTTAATAAGTTTGGAGTCAAAAATAATCTAAAAGAATCCCGGACTGCAAAGATCTAGGGTATGGTTAATACAATTTATTTTACAAAAGTAGTATTTAACCATTTGTACGCTTCTGTCAAAAATTTGTCATTCAGTTAGCCACCATTAGCATAATATTAACGGATAAGCATCCCATGCCAGGAGTAGAAAAGAAAGAGAACATACTAGAGAATATACATTAACAACTTCAGATCTGTTCAAATGTGTAATTATGTATATGGAATTGCTTGATAATAATAAACAATGTTATTATATTAAAACAGAATGAAACCTTACTACAATAGTATTGAGGAGACACGGGAAGAGCCAGTTGTCATTTAGAATGTGGCTTGTGCATTATGATAACCTTGTTGATGTTACTCTACTCATAATCATAATTTCTATGTAAAAAATATTATTATGATATAATGCAACTCTTGTAATATGGAAGTCAGACTTAAGAAGCAATTGTGTGTCTTTTCTGTCTGTTACCGCAATTTTTTTTAACTAAAACCAACAGGATAATACAATAGATCCTTGAAGATATAAAAGATATTCTGTAAGGAAGCTTAGCAAGATAATAATTGAATGATTTGAGTGAGACCACGAATTACAGTTAGCAACCATTAATTAAGTAACACAATAACTGGTTCTCAATGAGATTAACTCATCAGACTGGCACATCACACGCCTCTACGCCAGCACTTGCGTAACAATACGTGTATACATAGTAACAAGTATGTCTATGTAATCATTACGAGCGCGATCGCCGATTGGTTCTGTTATCACGGCGCGTCCCTCGTGCCGCTCTCAGGCCATTCAACCGAACTCGCTACGACCCACCAATACCTTCGTCTACAACTACAATGACCATGACATCGAAACCAGCACAATAGCCTCCGGTCACTGGAGCATTGACTCGCAGGTTTCGATGCCGCCGACAACAAACTTTATCTCCGACTTTGAAACTTTTACTCAAATTCCTAACAGAAAACAGAACAAACTCACCTGTCAGAAGACTCCGAGCTGTCGTATCTGTCGAAACATCGCTTCTTCCTGTCGTCCCCGTTCTCCTCGATCACTTTAGTTGATTTTTCAGCGGTCTCGGAGCCCACCGCAGCGGAATCATCCGCGGCCACGCCGCCCGAATCACTTTTCTCACAGGTTTTTAGTTCGGTATAGAATGATAACTTCTTTTTATCACCTTCAAACGTTTTATCACTACACTTTTTTGAGTCACCGTGTCCTGTATCTGGCGCGGAAAAAGTTATTTTTTTCATTAATATCGGGTCGGCGCCGTCCTCGCGCGACCCATCCGCCATCTTTAAGCGCGCGAGTGTTTTGTCACAAGTTTCCGATGCGAGCCGCCGGCAGCATTGGCGCTAGTGTAGCGGGTGCACGCGCGGGGTAAAGGGTGAGGGGGTTCAGCGGGTGTGACGTCACGGCGACTGCGCGCGAGAGAAGAGCGCAGTGACGTAACGACTCCGCCCCTTGCATGTGCACGGGTGCTGTCATTGGCCGCGCGTTACGCAACGCGCGGGCTTATTCAATAAGCGCGCGAGAAGGGAGCGTAGGACTCGACGCGATAGGGAGGCCCGTCCCAGCCCTAAAACGCGTACAAATAATGCAACATAATTACGAATGAGCGTTTGTTGCGCTGCCTGTTCCTGCTTACACATGCGTCCGATCACTTCACACGCACGCCCCGGCAGCGAGCTGCAAGCTCGCGGCTGCAGCCGAGCCGAGTAACAAGTGCATCGTAATATTTAAATTAATGACACGTTCCACCCCTCTGACCCTTTTTATATTCTTCGGTTATCAGAAGTAGGCAATTAGTCACGCTTTACGACACACAATCAGAATCTAAAATGATCACTTACCTACATTTTTAACTGTAAAAATTTACCTATAGCAACTACTAACGCATATCCTTTACACTTGAATTCACAGCAGTGTAAGTCATCATCATCAATACCTATAATTAAATACGAATCAGTTCGAAAATAAATAAAGTGAGTTTATGGTGTAAAAATTAATAAAAAAGTTACGTATTGTAATAGGTATCTAAATGTGAAGCAAAATTTTGTCTAGGTATGTTGAATGTGTAGATAGAACTGAATTTTAAATTATGATTTTTAATGATTAATATTCAACACCTGTAACACCTTCAGAATCCCAGGTGGCCATAGGTTACGGTGAATGCTTACCATCAGGTGGCGTGGTGGCTCGTTTGCCACGGTCGTAAGAAATACATTAAATTTTCTTCATTTTGGTGAGATGATTTATTCTGGGTTTCACTCAGAGGCAAATTGCCCTCATGTGCCTTGAAACCATAGAAACTCAAAATTCCACATTTCGAACACCCGCTAACGCTCTTGGTTCATTATAAAACCTTTTATTTGCTAGAGTATCAATGTTAGCCCAAGCGTAGATAAGCGGCTAAGCTCCAACTTGACCTCCCTGTAAAAACAAATATGTAAGTAGAACAGAAAAAATCGTCTCATAAAAATATATGGTACTTACTACCTACGCTCTTATTACACCAGACCAGAGTAAGATGCTATGGGACATATTTTTGAGTAAGATTGTACGTACACCCATATCTTTTCACCTCACTAGCTCGGAAAGGACTTTTTTATTCTTTAAA
The DNA here is from genome assembly GCF_023078275.1 of Leguminivora glycinivorella. Taxonomy (NCBI): domain Eukaryota; kingdom Metazoa; phylum Arthropoda; class Insecta; order Lepidoptera; family Tortricidae; genus Leguminivora; species Leguminivora glycinivorella. The sequence continues at coordinate 21,810,190 of NC_062978.1, read as the reverse complement.
AACAGATAGCAAAATCGCATTTTATCCACAAGAGAGATATTTGAAATCCTAACGTGTCAATTGTAAAGGCATGTCCCAGACAGGACAATTTTCTCCACAGGGAGAAAATTGTCCTGTCTGGCTTAAATTGTCTTAACAAATCATGTGATGCGAACGTAAAAATAATTTAAATAATTTGATATCGGATTGCATCCGACTAAAAATATAAAATTCACACAATTTTATAACATGATTTTACCATAAGACACTTGAAATCTAACAAGGAATTGTATTTTTGACTCTTCCATTGTACTTATTCAGAACGCACCTTAAGTAACATTGCAATCTCAAAACGCGTGAAACGGAACGCACCCTAATAGATTTTTCTTCTTGATTCTTAATTTGAAACTTTTGTGATGTCGGTCGGTGCATCGTGCATCGTGGAAATTGTAATAAACGCAAATTGACTTATTTCTGTGCAATTATGTTCCAGTTGTTTTTATTGCGTGTTTCCTCGCTTTAGTGAGGTGAAAAGTTGTGTGTTACACACGGGATGCAAAGTTATTTTACCTCGTGTGTATTGTAACACTCTCTACGCTCAGGATTCTATTTTTGAACTACTCGCTTCGCTCAGGATTCTATTTTCGAACCCTAGAATCCATTCGCTAGTTCGTGTTGCAATTCCACACTCGGTTAAAATACAACTTTGCTCCCTTGTATAACAAATAACTATTGTTGAACTACGAGCGAGCGAATGTATTCTATGGTTGTAAAATAGAATCATGAGCGAAGCGAGTAGTTCAAAAATAGAATCCTGAGCGTAGATGTAATGTAATGAAAAATGGCATTTACAGATTTTGGAAATAACATACAGGGTGTGAGAAAAAGGGCATTTTTGACATACCTACTTTTTTTGACGCCTATCGATCCCATCCCTATCCAGGATCAAAAGCTTGTATGGGACCAAAAAAAAATTCCGGCTCGAAAAGTCACAAATCGCGAAAAACTTCTCATTCAATTTGGTACGAAAAAAAAAATTTTTTTTACGTATTGTTTATTTGATGCCAATCGATTCCATTCCTATTAGTACTGGACTTAATAGAAATTGAAAGTTGTAGGTCCGTTTTTTACATTCATAATTTTCAAGGGCTAAACTATAACAAAAACTCAAGTGTAGCGCGGTCAACCACTCATGAGTCGACCTCTCGACTCAACAATATTGCTTGACCTCTAGGTAAGTACCTCGGTTTTTTATTAGTTTCAAGTAGGACTCATTGTTACATTACGGGTAAGTAAGTATCTACCTACCTACCTTTTGAAACTCGGTTTAATTAAAATACTTGATTTTAATTGACTATAATATTTATAATTAATTACCAAACATACAATATGCACCTATTCTAGGTACGCACGTTCCTACTTGTAATTTTAGGTTGAGTAGGTATTTTTAAGGGGTCATTCATTCTTACCTAATACGTCGATGGTTTTATTATTAGATTATAACTTATAAGTTCATAAAAAATAGGTAGGGTTAACTAGATACCTATTTCCGGATAGGGGGCGAAGGGTGATGTCTTCATCAATGATACAGCGGATGTTCTTGAGATGTATAATTCGGTTTTCAGGTTACAACAAAGGTTTAACTTAATTATCTAATTAAAAGATAGAGCGGCGTGTGCGCTCGTTGTAGTGCGAGACAAGAAGAAGGGCGTGTCGGGGGTGGTGTTGCCAGACTAGAATTTACTCGGCCGTTTAAGGCACACATTTACACGCCACACCACCCCCCCACGGAGAAGGATAACATAAGAAATAATAATAGTCTAGAATTACAAAACTAGAACTAAAAGGTAATTAAAAATAACAATAATCATCTTTCTCTTTGAATCTTACGTGTCGGCCTGCACGTGTGGTAATTGGCCGATCACGGTTGGTTGTGGTAATAGGGAGGAGCGGGTCCAGCCGGCTGCGGATGAGGTACAACCTGAGGCTGTGTAGCCACTGTAGCAGCTGGCTGCGGATGAGGTACATCCTGAGGCGGCGGAGCCACTGAAGCAGGAGCACCAGAATCGACAGTCTCCTCTGTGTCCACAAAAGCTGGTTTGACACGATCGACGCTCACTACAACCTCTTTGTTCTTAACTTCCAGGGTCAGGGTTTTCCCGTCCGTGGAACGCCTCACTACAGCAAAAGGTCCTGTGTAAGGGGGTTGCAATGGGCGTCGTACAGTGTCATCACGTAGAAAAACGTGTGTCGCCGTGGGCAAATTTTTAGAGATGAAAACGGTCCGGGTAGAGTGTCGCGAAGCAGGAGTCGGACGAAGAGCACTCATCTTGCGTCGCAGCTGGACGACGAAATCAGCAGGATTGTCGAGTCGGTCTTCGTTCGACTCAGCGACTAGCATCTCCCCGGGCAGACGGAGAGGCTCCCCGTAGACCATCTCGGCAGCGGTAGCCTTCAAGTCCTCCTTGAAGGCGGTCCGCATTCCGAGAAGAACGAGAGGGAGAGCGCGTGTCCACGAGCCTGAATGGCACATGAGTGCGGATTTAAGCTGGCGGTGGACGCGCTCAATCATCCCATTAGCGCAGGGATGATACGCGGTTGTGCGTACGCGCTTGGTGGCGCAGGTGTGCAGCAACCGCCTGAAAAGATCAGACTCGAACTGGGTGCCCTGGTCGGTAGTTATTGTAGCAGGAACACCAAAACGAGATATCCACCCCTGCACGAAGGTATCGGCCACCTCGTCGGCAGTAATGGAACGCATCGGCCACACTTCTGGCCACCTGGAAACCCTGTCAATGGCGGTAAGACAGTAACGATAGTCATCGCAGACGGGAAGGGGACCAACAATGTCGATGTGGACGTGCATGAAGCGTCCAGATGGTTGCTCGAACGTACCTAGAGGTGCTGAGGTATGCCTTGAGACCTTACTACGTTGGCACGCAAGGCAAGATTGAGTCCACCTGCGACAGTCCTTTCGAATGGAAGGCCATACATACCGGTTAACCAAAAGTCGAGTGGTGGGTCTAACGCCGGGGTGACTCAAGTTGTGCAACTTGTCAAACACCGCACGACGAAATGAAGGGGTCAGATAAGGACGAGGCTTGCCAGTGGAGACGTCACAAAGGATGGAGATGTCCGTGCCAGGTATAGCTACGCGTGTGAGCTGAAGGCTGGAGTTACCTTGACGTAAATCGGCAAGTTCTTGGTCCTCTAATTGTGATTTAGCGAGCGCCTCGTAATCTTCCTCTAACGAGACGGCTTCGATCCGCGACATCGCATCGGCCACAACGTTGTCCTCCCCTTTGATGTATCTGATGTCCGTTGTGAATTGGCCAATGAACGACAACTGGTTCAGCTGCGACGGCGGAAGTTTTTCTCTACGTTGTACGAAAGCGTACAACAGCGGCTTGTGGTCAGTATAAATGGTTACATGTTGAACCTCGAGAATATGGCGGAAGTGTTGTACGCTTTCGTACACCGCGAAGAGTTCTCGATAGTATGCTGGCCACTGAGATTGCTGGGGGGTCAACTTTTTGCTGAAAAAGGCAAGAGGGCACCATTGGTCGTTCACGAACTGCTGTAGGCAGGATCCGACGTGGACGCTGGAGGCATCCGTGAAGAGTCCCAGAGGTGCATCGTTGACCGGGTGTTGGAGTAGGGTCGCGTTAGACAGGCTTGACTTACACTCCTCGAAGTTTGCCAGAAGCTCGGGTGTCCATGGGAACGGTTTGGCTCCCTTGCCATTTATGGCTACTACGGCATCCACAAGAGGTGCTTGGCATTTCGCGGCGTGCGGGATGAAACGGCGATAGTAGTTTATCATGCCAAGGAAACGGCGCACGCCTTGAACGTCTTTTGGAGGGGGAAAGTCAATAAGAGCTTGAATACGGTCCTGAGGAGGGCGAGTACCTTCAGCGCTCACGTGGTATCCCAGGAACACTACTTCCTTTGCGCCTAAGACGCACTTGGAAGGGTTGAGAACTAGCCCATACTCCTGCAACCGCTTGAACAGGATTCGCAGATGTTCCTTGTGTTGAGTCTCGTCAGCCGAGTAGACAAGTATGTCGTCTATATAGGGGAAAACAAAGTCGAGACCCCGTGTGACCTCATCGATGAACCTTTGGAAGGTTTGACCTGCATTTCTTAACCCAAATGTCATGAAAGGGAACTCGAAGAGGCCAAACGGGGTGACGATGGCGGTCTTAGGTATGTCGTCCTCAGCTACTGGGATCTGGTGGTACGCCTTTACCAGATCAAGTGTGCTGAAGATGGTGGCGCCTGCGAGGTTATTCGCGTAGTCGTTGATGTGGCGCACTGGATAGCGGTCGGGAATAGTCCTGGCATTCAGTGCGCGATAGTCGCCACATGGACGCCAGGACTGGTCTTTCTTCGTTGTCATGTGCAGTGGAGAGGACCAAGCACTTTCGGATGGCCGAGCTACCCCTATACGTACCATGTCCTCTAGTTCCGCCTTGGCAGCAGAAAGCTTCTGAGGTGCCAAGCGTCGGGGACGGCAAGAAATGGGTGGGCCTTCTGTGGTCCTAATATGGTGCACCGTATTGTGTTTGACTAACCGCTGAAATCCAGGAGGCTTAGTGATGTCAGGGAACTCCGCAAGCACTTGTGCAAAAGGAGAGTCCCGTAGACTGATGGATTTGATGCTGGGCTGTGTGACAGTAGCTGTAGAGCAAATGGTCTTGAGACCTGTCTTACCGTCTACAAGGCGTTGGGTATGGCAATCTGGTAGAAGATGGTAGTGAGCCAAAAAGTCTGAACCGATGATAGCTGAATTAACTTCTGCCACAACAAACTGCCATGTGAAATCCCGTCGCAGCCCGAAGTCCAGTCTCAAGTTGACAGTACCGTAGGTCAGGATGGTGCTACCGTTAGCTGCTCTAAGGTCCCACTCAGTGGGTCTCCTCGGCTCTCTGAGCCAGCGGTAAGGGTAGCAGCATAAATCTGATCCGGTGTCGATGAGAAATTGGTACTTTGTCACCCTATCGGTGACAAAGAGACGGCGGCTGGTCGGTTCCATAGAGCAGCAGTCAGGCCCCGCCTTTACTGACCGCTGTTCTGGTTTTCCGACTTCCAGTTGCAAGGCGGGTTGCACTTGGTCGCCTGGGTGTTGTACCGCTTGTGGTACCAACATAGTCGGGTAGCATTGCTGGCCGGGGTGTTACTTCTGCTTCTGCTGCGCGGTCTGGATCTGTTGCGAGATCTCCCCCGTTGTTCTCTGGTAGACAAGGCAGCAACCTGTTGGGTTAATTGTTCAAGACGCTCCATGACAGCATCAAAACTGGGCTGTGGAGCTGTTACCTTATATACCTGTGGGCTTGGATTCACCTCCATGATCTTGTCCGCCAGCTCAGCAAGCTTTTCTAAGCTTATGTCTGACTGGGCGGTGAGTATAGCCTGGACCTGCCCCGGCAGCCGCCTCATCCAGAGCTGTCTCAGGATGGTATCGTCCTTGGCTGTACCTGCAAGAGATTGAAGGTGGCGCAAGAAGGCAGAGGGCTTGCGAGTCCCGAGCTCCTCACTACTCAAGAGTCGCTCCACCCGTTGTTGCTCAGAAACAGAAAGGCGTCTTATGAGTTCTTCTTTCAAGATTTTGTATTTGTCTTCTTCTGGCGGGTTCATTATGACATCTTCAATTTCACCAATTAGCCTTTGGTCGATTATACTAATGACATGACTAAATTTAGTGATGTCGGTTTTAATGCCGGCGAGATGGAACTGAGCCTTGGCCTGGGCGAACCACACTGCTGGACGGTCGGCCCAAAATGGAGGCAGCTTGACAGTAACACCACATACACCTTTAGATGATACCACAGTGTCAGCTGTTGCAGGCTCAGTTTGCTGGGCCTGGGCTTGAAGAGCCGCATTTTGCACCTTTAAGGCCTCCAGCTGATTCCGCAACTCCTCAAGAGACATTTTAAGATTTTACCACAACCAAAGAAGAAATTATGCAGACATAAAACAAAACAGAAAACACAAGCTTAAACTTAAATTTAAAAGTACAAAATTATGCAACAGAACAAAGTCAGGCGTTGAAAATGAGCATAAATTTAAAATGCAGCAATAAAAGTCCACACTGCACACACCAAACAGTTTTAGTTGTTAGTTTTAGCACAAATAGAGACGTTAAAATTGTAAATAAGTAGTAGTTAATCCGGGTTATTTGTTTGTACACCAAAGTTAGTTGTTTTCCAGCACCGAGACGTATTTATATAGCAATATTGGTTAGTTTTGTTATTATTTAGGCACTGGTTATCGCAAAGCACACACACTTTTGTTATTTTCTTGAATTAGTTGACGAAAAACACAGGAATTTTTTTTTTTTTTTTTTTTTTTTTTTTTTGCTTTGGCTTTTACTCCCTGCCAATTTGCACAGGGTGAATTTGCCAATGTCAGTGTTGGCTTGGTGTTATCGTAGCTTTGACTTTCACACGTGAGGAGAATGTTCGGTATTTTTATTTTTTTTTTATTTTTTATGAAGGATGTGAAGGGAAAACCTAAAACAAAACATTTGTTATGAACGTCACTGACAAACACATGACAACACTTACACAAATTGATTAGCGAAGAAGCGGGAAGCGGATGACAGAATGTTAGTAATGCCAACATGAGGGAAATGAAAGAAAAGAAAACCATATTATATGTATAATAGGAATAAATGAAGTAATAGAATGTTATAGATGAGAGTGAGAATGAATTTACGTTATTTATAGTTTAATGTTATTTGTTTGTAAATATTTAATTAGGATAGAAGTTAAGGTCGAATCCATGTAACAAAGTAGCGAGCTAAAGCATATAGGTCGTGGTACACTTTCGGGCAATACATCGTACAGTGAGTAGCTACACATTGAACAAGAAAAGAAGATGTGATCCAAGTTACCCTCCTCTTGCCCGCATTGGCATAATGAGTTCGCGCGGACACCAATCATAGCCAGAAATAACGGAGTGCATACTTTTCCCAATCGCAACCGGCAAATTGTGGATATAACCCATTTAGGAGAATTACGAAAACGATAGAACCACGGCTTCCGAGTGATACGAGGTTGCACACATCCATAGTGCTTGCCCGTCTGCAATTTCGAGATATCCCATTGCTCCTGCCATGTGGCAAACATGTCTGCGAGTGCGCCACTCAAAAGGTCAGTACTGTAAATTACCGATTTCACTGAACCAATGTCGATAGCTTGCCTTGCCCATGTATCAACCATCTCATTGCCATTAATGCCACAGTGGCTAGGAATCCAACTCAGAACTATGGTTAGACCCTTTGACTCACACCTGCGAAGTACGGTTTTGATTTCTAAAATCAAAGGGAACTTTATTTTCATTTTAAATTGGTTGCCAATTATAGCCTGCAGGCAACTTTTACTATCAGTAAAAATAATAGCTTTACTAATGTTGTGTGTCTCTGCATATTTGACAGCCTCAAGGATAGCAACTGCTTCGCCTGTAAAAATTGAAGATTGTGGAGGACATTTAAATGGGAGAGCTATATTGTATCGAGGAATCCACACTGCTGCTCCCACGCAACTGGTCGCATCCATCTTGGAAGCGTCAGTAAACATCGGTAAGTAATTTGACCATTTTTCTAAAAATTTATTGAATTTATTGTTTGCTCCTGGATCATTTTTGAAAATGCCTATATCTAATATTACTTTAGGAGTATATATAAGGGTTTCAAATGCTACTTCAAATATGGGATTAGTACCGGATTTATATAAATTGGGGTAGATATTAATTAATTTGGAAAAAGATATTACTGTTCTTGGGAAAACTTTAAAAGTCCAATATCTGTTTTCAGTGACCTCCAGCGCCAGCGGCCACAAGCGTGGAAGCATCAAGTGGCTATAGTATGAGCTGCTCTTGATTAAGAATCTGTCCGCAAGATACTGTCTGCGGAGAGCCAGTGGAGGGTCAACACTTTCTACCTGCATGCCATTCTTCGGAGAACACCTCATAGCGCCAAGTATAATCCTCAAGCATTTTGCCTGGATGAGGTCTAGTTTGTCAAGGCCATCCTTATTGCAAGGTTCCATTAAAAGTGACCCATAATCTATATGACTGCGTATGATGGCATTATATAGTAACTTCTGGCAATAAGGATGAGAACCCCACCACACCCCGGACAGTGCTCGTAGTATGTTGATATTTTTTTCACATTTACCTATTATGTATTTGTGGTGCAGAGTGCCAGACATTTTATGGTCCAAAATAACACCTAGAAACTTTACAGACTCCTTACTCGGAATTCTGACACCGTCATAGTATACATCAGTTGTTGGCATGTTCCTTCTGCGGCTAAATGTAACAGTACAACTCTTTGTCGGAGATAGAGTAAGCCCATGGTCACCGAGCCAATCCCCAAGGTAACCCAGAGCCGTGTTCAGACTAGCAGTTGCTTTATCCATTGACTTTGCCATCGTATATAAGACAAGATCATCAGCGTACTGCAAGATGTTACAGAAGGATAAGACAGATTGTTCTAAGTCATATGTGTATATGTTGTAAAGAAGGGGGCTGAGTACCGATCCTTGAGGGAGACCTCTCCACAAAGTCCGAGGAGGACAATAGGAGTTGCCTTGTCTAATTTTGATAGACCTGCCCATGAATAGCGAGGTGACAATGTGTACAATCTTCGCGGGAATGCTCAGTTGTAGCATTTTAGCCCTGAGCACCGGAAGAAGCACATTGTCATATGCAGCAGAGATGTCGAGGAAACATCCCAGCAGATATTCGTTTTTTGATAAAGTAAGTCTAATATCACTCGTTAAAATGTTTAGGCTATCCATAGTGCTACGCCCCTTTCGGAAACCGAACTGTGTGTCTGCTAAAATTCCATTGTTTTCCACAAACCATTCAAGCCTATTTTTAACCAAGTGTTCTAATATCTTTCCCATTGTTGCAGAAAGAGCGATTGGTCGATAGGAATTAGCCTCGTCTGGGTTTTTAGACGGCTTTAGGATAGGTATGACTACCTGGGACTTCCAATCTGCTGGAACCTCTCCTGTGTTAAAGGCATGGTTTATGATGCCAAGCAGATATTCCTGTCCGGGAGTATTTAGCTTAGACAGGAAACAATATGGAATCCCATCCTCTCCAGGTGAAGTATTCCTTAAACCATTAATTACCAGGTTAAGCTCTGAAAATGAGAAGGGCTGGTCGAGAGAACAGGAGGAACGTGGCAGCGGGGGGATATCAAACAGGACGCCTCAGGGACAGTTGGCGGGGCAAGCCTATCTGCGAATTCTGCCATCCAGGGGGAATCTATTGTTGGTTTAGATTCTGGATTAAATGAACCCCTAAATCTCTTAATATTTCGCCATACAAGAGATGGAGGGGTTCTAGGAGATAGGCTCTCGCAGAACCCCTTCCAGCCCCTCTTTTAGCCTTTGCTAAGAAACGTTTTGTATGAGCCGAAACTTTTTTAAAAGTAATATAATCGTCCAAATTACCGGATTCATTGAAGAGGCGCTCCGCATCGTTTCTTTTTTTGATGGCAGTCGTGCAATCTGCATTCCACCATGGGGGGGAAGGAATTTTAACCCTGGCAGGCTTCTTTTTCGGGATAAATTTGTCGGCAGCTTCCAAAATGATATTTTTGAAGTACGTATACTTTCCCTCTTGATCCATCTCAGTGGGGTTCCTCTCTTTGATACTCTCTTCGACAAAAAAAGCATAATTGGGCCAGTCTGCTGACTGTATTTTGTATTTCAGCAGCGGCTCTGGCGGTGGTGAAGGAGGATCGACGTTGGTTTAGTGATAATTATCGGAAAATGATCACTACCATATGATTGGCGCAAAACCCTCCACGATAACAAGGACGATAGGTTCGGCGAACATACAGTCAGATCCAGAACAGATTGGGGGTTCTGACCTGGGTAAACCCGATGCGTGGGGGTACCGTCGTTAATGACTCCCACGTTAATGTCATCAAATAAATCCAGCAGAGCTGTTGAAAAAGCATCGGAATGGTATGATCCCCAAGAGATATTGTGGCAATTGAAGTCTCCTAGAATTACCAGAGGGTGTGGTACAGATGAGAGAATAGAATGCAATTCGTCTATATCAACTACCTCAGTATGGGGTATATATACAGAGATGAAATTAATGCCCATAACCTTTGCAGCTACGGCATTAATCCCATCCGAGTGGGGAGGGATAGAAATTTGAGAAAATGGGTAACAATGTTTAATCAATAACGCACATCCAGCACGTCCGTCACTACGGTCCTCCCGGAGGCACGAGAACCCCGGTACTCTAAAAAGAGCCCCGGGACGTAACCATGTCTCCGAGATGGCCGCAACGGACACAGCATGATCATTGATCAACTGGGTAAGTTCTGGTTTCTTTGGGATGATACTCCGACTATTCCATTGTAAAAAGTTGACCTGGTGACCTATTATGAAAGGTGAGTCGCTCTGCAAGTGTGACCATTAAAGGCGCAACGTCGTTCGGTAGAATGTCGCTCCATTTGGCGATGATATTTGTTAGTAACTTCAAACACAGCTCCATTAGGTCCTCCTGAGGGGTGACTCTATTGTAAGCACCATTCAGGGCCTGGCCATTGGGGAGCTGTGGTGGGGGAGTACGAACAATATTATTGTGGGCCTCTCTGTCATAACCTGGGAGAGGGGGACCCTCGCCCGGGGCGCCCGATAAATGGTCTTACGATAAGATGTCGTAGGCGGGGATGTTGGCATAAACGTATGGCAGGGTGACTCGGACGATCTAGAAGAGTCTGGAATCTGCTCAAACATGACTCTCGCTACGTCAGAGTATGGGCGGCGTACTGATGAGAACTGAGCAGCTGCCTCTGCATACGAAATACTCTGTTCAGACATAGCCAGTTTGATGGCTTTCTGCCGACCAAATTCGTTACATGTCTTGTCAGTCGCATAGTGTCTGCCGGAACAGAATATACATCTAACATGTTCAGGAGCAATGTTACATCCATCCCCAGGGTGTTTTTGTGAACATTTGTAGCACCTAGCATCAGACCGGCACTGTGCTTGGATGTGACCAAACCTGAGGCACTTCCTACATTGGATTATTGGCAGCTGATACACGTCCACAACTAATGAGGTGTAGTATGCAAAAATTTTGGCAGGCAAGCTTTGACCCTCAAAAGTTACTACTACCGATTGAGTCGGAACCCAAGACGGGGAGCCATCATCTTTAAGTATCTTCCGTTGAAGTCGACGAGCTTTAAGGATCTTCCCTTTACCTTCTCTAAGGGACGTTCCATTGACCAATTCCTCCATAGTCCAGTCTGAAGGAACTCCTCGCACCACTCCCATTCGAGATACATGATATGAAGGGATATCAGCTATAAACTTATTTTTGCCTAGAAGCGGGTGCTTAAGGAAGTTATTTGCATCCGCAGCTGTGGAGAAAGTGACCGCTACTCTGTTGCGACCCACCGATTTAATGCCACCGTCCTTCTGGATGTTATTGACGTTTGCCTGAGTTAGTAAAAGGCCTACATTTATGGGTTTTAGAGTGGCACTGGAGGAAGGGGCGGCCTCTCTAGAGACATGCACTATGAAAGGTCCATCATCGTTGGCACCATACTCTCGTGATTTGCTGTCTAGACTGGGGTGTTTGTATAGATGCGGGTTAAATTCAGTTGAGTTACTTTTGTTTATTTCAACTGACTCTTTTTGACTGTTCGCATGAGACTCGACCATCCTACTAGTACCGGGCTCCTCAACTGCACTATTTGTATTACCCGACTGCTTTTCGGACTCTGCCGGGTCAATTACAATTTTTTTGGGGGAAGGCTCCAGCTTGGTTGGTGATAAATCCAAGTTACGCTTGCGCGTGTATTTCTCCCAGTCCATACCGTTATCACCATCCTCGTCTGGAGGCTTCTCCTTCTCGTTGCCGTCCATCTAAACTAACCTTTGGTTTTATGTATTAATAAACCACCACCTGATTAGAAAATAAGGAAAGTTGTTTTATTTACGGGAATATAACCTAAAAATCGAACCACTCACACAACGCGCTACTCCTCAAGTCTCCGACAGTCAACACAGGAATTGAGTGAAAAGTTAGGTTACTTGCGTGACACTTGACACTGACAGCTGGCAGGCGGGAAAACGTAGGATGACGTATGTCAAGTTTGACGTTTGAAGCTTCGTAGCGTGGACGGCGCCCACCGGGTGTGTCCTTGACCTTGATGAATTTTTCCACCGAACAGAATCTCGAACCAAAGTTGATGATCAATCGCAACCACTTCACTGTTGCGATGCTGGCGACGATCCTGCCCTCGATATCCGGATGAGGAGGCAGGGAGCAGACACAAAAAACTACTTGCGTCGCTCAACCTGTCGTCGTCACTCACGTCGTAGTCACCAATTTCCGGATAGGGGGCGAAGGGTGATGTCTTCATCAATGATACAGCGGATGTTCTTGAGATGTATAATTCGGTTTTCAGGTTACAACAAAGGTTTAACTTAATTATCTAATTAAAAGTGTGACGTGTGACGTAAAACCAGCAAGTTCGTTTATGTGAGCTCTCGCTAAATTAAATTATAAAATCGGTTAAAAATAACTGAAACTCACCAATGATCAAGGATAAACATAAAAATGATATCAAGGAACCAACTGAAGATGAAAACAACACTCCGGTAAGCCGTTTTTGATGTAAAACTTATAAAAATCAAACCAAAACAATGACTGTTACATTCAAATTACACGCACACAGAGACAATTTTCAAAATAACAATTAATTTTTCTAAAAAAAACGAAGAAAAATAAGGGTTGCCGGCTGTGCCGTTTGACTTAATGACACATCGTTCTGACTCTGACGTCTAACTGTCAGCGTGACATAACAAAACGGTTTCGTTCAGAAATTGTGTACAAAATCCAAATATTACGAATACACGTTTAAGAAGACTGCTATCTTGGAACATTATTTAAGTCTATAAAATGTCTCTCACGTGCGCAAAATGCAAGGAAGATGTACAAAATAAAGACACCTTAAAATGTTCGAAATGTGATCAAATATTTGATATTAAATGCGCTGGAAGATCCAAAAAACTTTTCCAATTGATGACAACAGATAGAAAGAAAAATTGGTCATGTATTTCATGTCGAACTAAAAAATATACATCAGATACATCTAGTACTAAAAAACTCTCTGATATCACGACCAAAAATATAGACAGTAGCAACGTAACTACAAGAAGGAAAAAAACACCATTAGTGAATACCTCTTTGAAGGTGGCGTCACCGTTAGAGTCTTCGCCGTCTGCTAGTATTGAACTAGAAGCGAACGCTGAATCACCATCAAGCATAATACATCACCAAAAGGAAAAAACCTCGGAACTAGCAGCAGCCTCTCCTTTATTTACGAATGATAATACACTGGAGGAGAACACTGAATTATCAACTGACACCATACATCATGAAACACCTTCCTGCTGCTCCCCAGATAATAACATTATAACTAATATACCGACAGAAAACTCCTTTCATTCATTGCCGGAGTTTGAAGATATGGATTCCTCATCGTCAGTACAATCAACACCGAATCGCGAGTTTAACAGAAGCTGGTCGGAGCTAAAAGTAAACAACAGCTACATTGTAGAGGAACTAAAAGGCAAAATAGAAAATTTGAACATCAAACTAGACTCTGCTGAAGAAGAGATAGAAAAGTTAATTTCAGAAAATTATGCTCTCACAAAAAAACTAACTGAATCGGAATTGAGAATTAAACAATTAACAGACATATGTATGTCTACATCCTCAAAAAAATCTACAACTAAAAAAGCAAGGAAATCGATAAATCGTACAAAGCTTGACTTTGTAAACTGTACTGAAGGACAAAGAAACAGTACAGCTCATGAAGTAGATGAGTCAATCTCAACTCCAGCTAAGCCACAACATGCGCGGGAAGAAGAAACAATACAGCCACACGATGTCGAATCATTATCTCCAAGGGTATGCGAGGACACACCACTGAATCCAGAACAAAAAATTAAAGTTGCAAATACAATACAATCTAACAGAAAAAATATGAATTCCTACAAAATGCAATCTATGAACAATAATTTAAAATTTTATATTCGTCAATTTCGAGAAGACAATGAAATCAGAATGAATAAAGGTCTTAACAGGCGTAAAATAATTATTGGGGCTGATCAACAAGGGCGCCATGTTGGTCAACTGTTACATGAATTATATGGCGACTATTATGATGTATTTTGTTACACATTTCCAGGGGCAAATACTAGACATGTTGTACAGTCTATACTGAGTTCAGATATTAAACTGACTACGGATGACTTTTTGGTATTACTGACAGGTGTTAATGACAAGAACCCGTACGAAACGTTTGCCAATCTGTACCATTTCCTACAGACTAAGTACGATACTAATGTTTATGTTACACAAATTCCATATAATAATTATTTGAACACAACGAAATTAAATGAAATGGTCTACTTTATAACTAGTCAGTTTAGCAATGGCACATTCGTGAAGTGTAATTATGAGAAGCTAAAACGAAATACGCAGACAAATTGGTCTACTATAGCGGAAAGCTTCATTCACGCGATAGCATGCAGTATTTATAGCCCAACAGATCAATTTACAAATCTGCGTAACAATGGTCCCCTGACAAAAACCCTAGAAGATAAACCTTTGCAAAAAACTGAAAATAGTGACACAAAAAACGATAGCAGTAAAAAATCTGAAGAGAATACAGCAACGTCACCGAACGCAGAAACATTTTTTCGTCCATAACTATTGCCATTCAAATCAACAATTCAGAAATCGTAATATATCAGTAAAGCAGGATCAAGGAAATAGCTACAACAAAAAATCGTATCTTATTATATGTAGCCATTTACGAATACTCCATCAAAATATTTCTGGTCTAATAAACAAAGGTGATGAACTATCAGTGCACCTAAATACACTAGACAGTCAGCAAAGACAAATAGATGTAGTAGGAATCACAGAACACAATATGACAGCGGCAAATAAATATCTCTTAACAATACCTAATTTTTCCATTGCTACGAGTTTCTGCAGAGAAAAAAGAAGAGGTGGGGCATGTATCCTGGTACGCGATGGACTTCGTTACAAAGTGCTGGATAGCATTAAGAATAACTCTGTGAAGTGTCTCATTGAGTGTTGTGCTATTGAACTTTGTGATTACAATATGGTTGTTGTTTGTATTTATAGAGTGCCTGGGAGTTGTCTCGATACATTTCACGAAAGACTTGAAAATATTCTTAACATATCATGCGACAAAAGAAATCGACAGGTAGTGATCTGCGGGGACTTTAATATAGATACGTTACAAGAAACCCGAATAAGTCGTGATCTTAAGTTTCAGTTGATAAGCTTTAATCTAAAATTAGAACTAAAACAAATAACAAGAGCTAGTAGTGGGACTTGTCTGGACAACTTTGCTCATAATGTAAAGGGAGCTAAAGGCGAAGTGATAGAATTAGCGTTATCCGATCATGCCGCACAAATATTATCATGTCCTGTAAATAAAACAAGTATTTTAAAGTCATGGTGCATTCGTCGTAGGGACTTTAGTAAACATAACTTAGATTTGTTTAACAGGCATATTCAGAGTTTGAGTTTTAGTGATGTTTTAACATCAAATGATGTAGATGAAGCATACAATAACTTTCTACACATTTTTAAATGTCTGTACGACCTTTGTTTTCCTTATAAAATCATAAAAAAGACGTTAAAAAATAAACCTAAATGGATTACGAAAGGAATTAAGGCATGTTGCAAAAAGAAGAGAGAATCGTTATGGTATTATCGGCGAAATAAAAACGAGGAAACCAAAAATGCATACCTTTTGTATGCCAAAAGGCTGAAAAAAATTATCAAAATGACAAAGATTGCGCAAAATAAACATTTTATAGTAAATTCAGCAAATAAGTCAAAAGCAACATGGCAGGTAATAAACCAAGCGAAGCATAGTCTACCGAAAGAACCACTTACTAAACTAAATGTTCACGAAAAATGCTATACAAAACCATTAGATATTGCAAGTGCTCTAAATAATTTCTTCGCTGACGAAATAGAAGCAAACAGTAATAAACATCACCAAACATACTGTACTTCTAAAATAAAAACGAGTCCTAACTCTTTATTTCTAACTCCTACCTCTCCATACGATGTGCGCAAGACTATATTATCATTAAAAAACACAAACAGTGTAGGTTTTGATGACATAAACACTAAAGTAGTAAAATACGTACGTGACTCAATTTCAGTTCCACTGTCATACATAATCAACCTATGCTTCTCTAAAGGCGTTTACCCTAATAGTTTAAAAACTGCTACAATAAGACCACTGCATAAGAAGGGTGACAAGGAAAACGCGAGTAATTACCGTCCAATTGCCATTTTGCCGACATTCTCCAAAGTTTTTGAAAAAACGATATATGACCTCATTTACAAATTCTTAGATAAATACAGATTGCTGATTGATGAACAGAAAGGTTTCCGAAAAAACACCTGTATTAACGTAGCTATATATGATTTAATAAACAAAGCTCTTAGGTGTCTTGATAATAGAAAAGCATCTTGTGCCATATACATGGATATGTCCAAGGCATTCGACTATGTAGACCACGACATCCTTCTGAATAAACTGAATAAGTACGGAATTCGAGGAAACGCCTTAGATCTCCTAAAATCGTATCTAGAAAACAGGGAACAGTACACTGTTATTGACCAGATATGTGTGAAAACTGGAGAGGAGATAACATATGCGTCGGAACGCCGAAGAATCAGGTATGGCGTACCGCAAGGTAGTGTGCTGGGTCCACTCTTATTTATTCTCTATATTAACGACATTACTAAGTCAATACATTATCCCATGATACTGTTCGCTGATGATAGCACCATATTTATAGAATTAGATACAAATAGTGACTATGAACGTGAGGTCAATGATACCCTAAAACAAATTATTAAATGGTTAGAAACTAATAACTTAAAGGTTAATATAGACAAGACTTGCCTAATGCAATTTAGTCAACGAAAATCAGTCCCAACATTAAATATTAACTATGCCGGTAAAAACATAGCCAAGGCACATACAACAAAATTTTTGGGCATACATATGGACAGTGACATGTCCTGGGAGTCACATAATAAAGAAGTGTGCAAAAAAATATATCAGTTTTCTTTTGCCCTCTATAAGCTTTCAAAGATTTGTGACCGAGCTACAGTTTTGACAGCATATCACGGTTTTGTGTCCTCAACACTTAGATATGGTATTGTGTTTTGGGGAAACTCCTCGTTCAGAGAATTAGTGTTTTTAGCTCAAAAGAGATGTATCAGGGCCATTGTAGGAATATATCCCCCACAAAGCTGTCAACCACACTTCATATCACTGAAGTTGCTCACTTTTCCCTGTTTGTACATATTTGAATGTTGTTTATTTGTCAAAAATAATCCTAATTTGTTTAAATTTAGAAGGGCACCGTTAAGGTTAAATTTCCGCCCGAGAAAACCTGAAATAGACATAAGTAGAAGCAACACTGCCCTAATGCAAAAGAATATTCTAGTCATGGGACCGAAATTGTTTAATAAACTTCCTGAAGCATGGCAAAGCTTACCTGCAAGTAGGTTCAAGGGTGTGCTGTACATGTTTCTTTGTAATAAATGCTACTATAACGTTAATGAATTTTTAGATGATGAATGTATAACTTTGACATAAATACCATATATTTTTTTTCTGATTTTTCCCTGACATTGCATGTGTACTTTGAATATAAATTATTTAGTGTAAATATTATGTAAATGTATTTAGTATTAAGGTAATTATTTTACGATCTGCTTTGTAAATATATTGCCAAATTATATTTCGTACGCCTACACGGCTCATCATGGCTGATATAAACAATATAACCTATTGTCACCTAATTGTTACCTGTGATGACGAAATAAATATATTTGATTGATTTGATTGATTGATTGAAAAGATAGAGCGGCGTGTGCGCTCGTTGTAGTGCGAGACAAGAAGAAGGGCGTGTCGGGGGTGGTGTTGCCAGACTAGAATTTACTCGGCCGTTTAAGGCACACATTTACACGCCACACCTACTTTGTTATTTGTAAACTAGTATCTAGATATTGTAAGTAGGTACCTACCTACATAATCAAATGCACAGTCAAGTGTAAAGATATGGGTGTACGTACACATCTTACTCAAAAATATGTCCCATAGCATCTTACTCTGGTCTGCCGGCGTATCATGCTGCCAATTTTATCACTTATCCACGTGGATAAAGCATCCTTCACGCTTTAGCAAATAGGTCAGTGTGAGAGTGACAGATGTCTTATCCACGTGGATAAGTGATAAAATTGGCAGCATGATAGCTGGTGTAATAAGAGCGTAGGTAGTAAGTATCATATTTTATGAGACGATTTTTTCTGTTCTACCTACATATTTGTTTTTACAGGGAGGTCAAGTTGGGAGTTTAGCCGCTTATCTACGCTTGGGCTAACATTGATACTTAGTAGACCGATTTTCATGAAACATGGCTAAGAACACTCCCGACTAACTCAGCTTTCAGACAAAAAAAACTAAATCTAAACCGGTTCAATCGTTCGGGAGCTACGATGCCACAGACCGACACACACACACACACACAAACAAACAGACAGACAAACAAACTTATAACACTCGTCGTTTTTGCGTCGGGGGTTAAAAAGAAGTTGTACAGACTTTTTTTAACCACTGGCATATCCAATTGAAGGGCCTACCGAATACTAAGTTCAACGTATTTTCTCCTTGACGCACTTATTGAAAATTGTACTAGTGCAAGAGGGAGAGACAACACATGGTTCGCGGTAAGCCCCCTAATATCCGACAAGTGGGGCTGGCTCTCACGTTCGCTTAATTTGGATAGAGGCGACATCTAGTGTTAACTGTGAGTACTCTCATGGACAATGTGCTAACTACGAACGTTCTCCTGTTGCATTGCAGCAGCGTATTTTCAACGTTGGTACCTTAGTACCTATGTAGTTTATTGTTTTGCCACTAGGAGATACATGTACCTAGGTACCTACCTATCAGCTACCTATGTTGTAACTGTTGTAAGGTAAGTGGCGACAATGTAATCTATTAGCAATAGTTATTTGTTATACAAGGGGGCAAAGTTGTATTTTAACGCCGAGTGTGGAATTGAAAAACGAGCAAGTGAAAGGATTCTATAGTTGAACCACGAGCGAAGCGAGTGGTTCGAGAATAGAATCCTGAACTTGCGAGTTTTTTTAACACACGAGAAGTAAAATACATTCGCACCCGAGTGTAACACAAAACTTTTCCCCTCACTATAGCGAGGAAACTACAACGCAAAAAATGCGTTTATCACTGTTTCCAGTAGTTCCACAGGTGGTAAATCATCTTTATTACTAGATTCACCTACTTTTATCAATTTTAAAGCAGTTAATTTGACTTTATTCAAGGTCAAATTACTTTACCCACTAGTGGATAAAATGCGTTTTTACCCGCTGGTATTAAAGGACAAAACACGTGTTTCCGAGGTAGTGAGGGGAAAAGATAATTGAGTAGGTATACAGTGTTTTGTATGTGGTACAATGTGGGGAAACCGGAAACTATAGTGGGTGTGGGTCCCAATAAAACATTGGTATAGAGAGCAGTAAGTATTCATATTCTTAAGGCTGCTTTCAAAAAAAACGTCAAAAGAATGTAAAATTGATAGTTTTAGTCGGTGAAATACTACACTTTCCGTTATCCAATAGATTTATTTAATTCAAGTTCCAGTTAGAGCGTCTTATTATCTTGATTTTTATAAGACTGGATTTTTGAAAAGTAACTCACTAAATTAATTATGAATTTTTCTCTAATGCACGTTTAGAAAAACGCACGTATAGAGCTGAATCAGTCGATCTTATTTGTAAAATTTGGACAATTTTGAATATTAAAACGGGTAAATTTATAATTCGTATATCCTGTACCACAATCATTTCAGACTAGATTTTTATATTAAGTTTTTGAAAAAGAGTAAACTAGCCTAAGGCGAATTCAATTTTTTTCAGAAATTACCTAAAATTAAGTGACAATTTCTTTGAAAATCTACATCACATCGAAGTTAGTTTTGTACTAAATTAATCTGCAACGTTTACTTAAATTGCTGTTATGCCTTAGTGATTATAAATTGCTATTATTGATTTTTGCCAATTTTTTGAAAACGAGCCTTCACCGGTACAATTATTACCACTTTTGGACATTTTCTCATATTTTGTTAGACCAAGTAGAAAAAGTCCTATAATGTGATATATATTTATAAACTACTCGCAAAGCCCTTTAATTTGATACCACACACGGTATGATCGAGCGCTCGGTTGCGATTTCACTATTTTTAACACGAAAGCCCTCTTAACCTCCTCAAAAATCTTTTCAAACTGTAGGTTTAAAAAATAAATTACGATCATTTTAATAAAAATATATATTTTTATTTTCAGAAAAACATTCAAGACAAAACACGTAAAATAAATAAAACTATTGCTATTGAACAAAAATTACAGTAACTTGGTACTTCGTTAATTCATTACACTTTTACATAATATGACGATTTGAGGATTTATAAGGAAATGTTCTGGAATAAATTAGTACAGTAATACAGTAGTATTGGAAATATTATTTGGAATAATCAGTATAGGTACATTAGGCAATATCCTTCAATTGATAGGTACATTAGGCAATATCCTTCTGAGTCTGTTCGGAAAGTGAGTTGTGGAATGTATTGGACCCCATGCATTTCACTCTTCACTTTCCGAACAGACTCTATTGAACACAAATGAGGTTTGGAATGTATTTTATTTGTTTATACTGTGTGTCACATTTTCAGGGAATTTTAGGTCAATTGTACTCAAAATCACGAGCGCTCTCTATGTCAATAGGAGACAAAAAGTGTCCCAGAATTTCTGTAGGTACATCTTTGTTACTTCATCATCTTTTTTACCCCGCACAAAATGGGAAATGATAACAAAATAAGAAAAAATCGTATGGGACAATTTTTTACCTATTAGGATTGAAAAAGCCCGTGATTCTGAGTAAAATGGCAAAAAAAAGAAACTCTTTTAAAGTAAAAAGAATCACACAAAGTTCGACGTTTTGGTGACAATGTACCTTTTAATTGAGTAGGTGACAAAAATTTTTTATTTTTTTTTAAATTTATTTACTCAAAAAAGGTTACACAGTATTATTCTAATTATAGTATTTTCGCCAAACTGTATGACAGTTTGTTGGCGAATGCAAGCACTCACTATTATTTCCTTATCGTCACTAAATAAACTATTATTAGAACCTTTTTAATGAGGCATGCACACCAGAGGGAGTTATGGAAATCAAAGGGGAGAGGCATTTGGCCAGCAGTGGGACACTAACAACGGTATAATTAAAAAAGGTACCTTGTAGGTATATGTACGTAATATATGTATTAGGTTACGTAGCTGCTGCTAATGAAGCTTATAATCAATTCTTAGATTTGTTTCAACTGTTTTATGACTTGTGTTTTCCTCATACTAGATTAAAAATTACCTCAACAAAAAAACCAAGATGGATCTCATCAGGAATAAAAAAATGTTGTTTAAAAAAGAGAGCCTTACTTTGGAAATGTAGAGTATGCCCTGACGAAAATAACAAGAGGCGTTTTAAGCAATATTCTAAGCGTTTGAGAAAAGTGATAATGTTGACGAAAAAGTCCCAAAATGATTATTACATAAAATGTTCATCAAATAAATCTAAAGCTACTTGGAATATTATCAACAGCACCAAAGCTGTTAATCCCAAGGAAAATATAAACCATATAAGATGTAACGGCAACTTGATAACAGATCCTCAATTAATCGCACAGGAATTCAATGATCATTTCATAGATCAAGTAAAATTGATTACCGATTCTAATGATTATAATACTGCTGTAATAAACAATAATTTAGATAAGCAATATAGGCATAGTACATTGACATTTAATTCATCACGTTCCTTATTTATGCAATCAACAAGTCCGCAAGAAGTTTTAAACATAATATATTCTTTGAAAAATAGCAATAGTACCGGTTATGACGGAATATGCACCAAAGTCATTAAGAGTGTTGCACCTATATTAGTATACCCAATTAGTTATATTATAAATTTATGCATAGAGCAGGGTACCTTTCCAGAAAAACTGAAAATAGCAATTGTGCGACCGCTTCATAAAAAAGGGGAGAAAGAAAATATTGATAACTACAGGCCAATTGCACTTCTTCCAGTATTTTCTAAAGTCTTTGAAAGGGTATTTTATAGTCGCATTAGTTTATATTTTGAATCTAATAACTTATTTGCGCAAGAACAAAAGGGATTCCGTAAAAATAAGTCCATAAACATGGCTATTTTTGATTTATTAAAAGTAATCGTGTCGAATATGGATAAAAGACAACCAGTTTGCGCCCTGTACATGGATTTAACTAAGGCCTTCGACTTGGTAGATCACAATATTTTAATGCACAAGTTGTACTGTTATGGTTTACGCGGAAATACCTATGATTTGATACTGTCATACTTAGCTGGTAGGAGACAAATGGTTCAAATAGACTACATAAGCTTAAAAACGAAATGCGAGGTTACCTTTTCATCTAAATACAGAGATGTCACACGTGGCGTTCCACAAGGAAGCGTATTGGGGCCATTACTATTCCTCATCTATATAAATGATCTCCCACAGTCCGTTGAGCACCCAATGGTTCTCTTTGCCGACGACAGCACATTGGTATAGAGAGCAGTAAGTATTCATATTCTTAAGGCTGCTTTCAAAAAAAACGTCAAAAGAATGTAAAATTGATAGTTTTAGTCGGTGAAATACTACACTTTCCGTTATCCAATAGATTTATTTAATTCAAGTTCCAGTTAGAGCGTCTTATTATCTTGATTTTTATAAGACTGGATTTTTGAAAAGTAACTCACTAAATTAATTATGAATTTTTCTCTAATGCACGTTTAGAAAAACGCACGTATAGAGCTGAATCAGTCGATCTTATTTGTAAAATTTGGACAATTTTGAATATTAAAACGGGTAAATTTATAATTCGTATATCCTGTACCACAATCATTTCAGACTAGATTTTTATATTAAGTTTTTGAAAAAGAGTAGGGTAAGATGGTTGACAGTGGATCACTCCATTTTTCAGAAGCCATATCTCAGGAATGGTTTGACATATTTACATTTTGTTTCGACTCTTATATACATCATTTATTTAAGATTTATTGTGTTGTGGTTTAAAAGCTATATTATGAGACATGTATGGTCACTAACGCTTTTTAAAAAAAATAGAATTTGATCCACTGTGCAACAGGGGGTGTGAACAATGGATATACCAGTGGTTTACAGTGGACCAAAGAGAATCATATCAGAAAGATAAGGGGAAAAAGAATGAAACAGAACATGTATTATTTTTTATTAAAATAGTCAATACTAAATATCAAAACCTAGTAACATAGGTGTACTGATCATCTAACTAAAAGATCCAATTTCTAAGAATTTCAACTTTACTGCCTTAGAAGCTTAGTAAATAGCCATACAATAAAACAAAAATAAATATTTCTTGTTATCTAACTTAAACTTTATAATGTAAGAAAATTAGAACAATAATTATTATGCGTATATAAATAATTAACTACTCAAAATGCTTTTATGGGATCAATATTTCTGAAATGAACATTTTGACCATACAACATAAGTAAGAGCCACATAAAAATAGTCTTCCAAGATTGTTTAATGGCAGCCTATGCTTTTTCCACTCGTTCGTTTGGTATTCCGCCTTCTTTTCTACAGGTGACCCTTTTCCGCAGCAGTCTGTAACATAGCAATGTGTACTAAATCTGACCCACTGTGTACTTGACCCAGATGACCCAGTGTCAACCCACACGCGAAAAAAATTAAATAATTAGAAACAAATACAAAAAAAATATTTATAGCGGAAAATGTTAAAACACACAATAGCTTTTTAATCAAGTTAGTAATAAAAACGATAACAAGACATTCAATGGCACATAATTCGAAATTATACGATAATATCCAACTTACGTAAATATGCTACCCGCGGAGTGATATCACGTTCACACCTGCACACGACGTTCTGTTCGCGCGGTCCCGTGGGCACTGAGCTAGTAGGTACGTGTTGGCCAGAGGTATCCAAGGCGCGTAATAAACTAATAATAGTGTATTTAGATTCGTCGTAGTGTGCGTGACCTATTGTGCACCAGCGACCCACTGTCAACCACCTTACCCTAAACTAGCCTAAGGCGAATTCAATTTTTTTCAGAAATTACCTAAAATTAAGTGACAATTTCTTTGAAAATCTACATCACATCGAAGTTAGTTTTGTACTAAATTAATCTGCAACGTTTACTTAAATTGCTGTTATGCCTTAGTGATTATAAATTGCTATTATTGATTTTTGCCAATTTTTTGAAAACGAGCCTTCACCGGTACAATTATTACCACTTTTGGACATTTTCTCATATTTTGTTAGACCAAGTAGAAAAAGTCCTATAATGTGATATATATTGTTCCGTCGAGGAACAGAGATTTTTAGTTTTAATTTCTTTTCTTGATATAGTTAAATAGTTATTTCATTTTCATACATACAAGGCAACACAATTTTGAAAGAATACTTTTTTCCATGTATATGTAGCACAGTTTTTTGGAGCTGGCAATTACAGAAGTCCCAAAGCGACTTTCCGGTGCGCCTGCCCCGCCACCTGGCGGATATATAAGAAAAAACTCTCTCTTCGACCGTGCGAGCGCCATGATCTACGCTCCCGTTATTACGAATTAAAAAATAGTTATCGGTGCACCGGCGCGACATAAACGTGAAAATTGACATTTTAAGTGATATTCCGACCAGTGACCTAAGCTTCCGTTTATATGTGACAATCGTTTTAGTGTGAGGATTTTCCCAAAGTGTTTCCACGTGGCCCCACAAGCGCCTCTGGACAAATGTAAGTAGCCTCACCAATTAAACGCCGCTACATATAGTTTTTTGATCCGTTCGATCCGGATTTTTCTTTCTCACGTTGTGTTGCCCGTGTATTTTGCGGTATTACGTACCCATCATTCCAATTACATACGTTTGTAGTTCAATTTTTCATTGTAATTTCCGCCATCTTTGCTCACGGCAAAATGGTACCGAATCCTACAGACGGTGTCGAAACCGACACATCGTGTATGACACAAGATTTATTCGAGCGAGATCTAATTCTCGACGAATTAAAACGAACATTACAGTTCGCAGCAACGAATATAGAACAATTTCGTTCAAGAACTTCCGATTTAACAGCGCACCAGCGAAAGTTTACCAAAATTCAAACTAAGATCGAAAAGGCATTAATTAAGTCTAATAGCTTCAACAAAGAAGCCAACATTAAGATTCGAAATGATTTCAACGATTTATATTACGCGATAGTTACGTATTTAAATAACCTAAAGGAGGTAGATGTAGAAAAGCGGCGAGCGAGCCGCATTCCTGTGCCTAGCCAACACGACACGTTTATGAACGACCGTCGAAACTTGCCTAAATTGTCGCTTCCTGAATTTCACGGTGAACCTACGGGCTGGCCCGCCTTTTTCGACTTATTTCAATCGTTGGTCCACAACAACAATGCCTACACTGACGCGGAAAAGTTTAGGTATTTACTACTTTCGGTTAAAAACGAACCATTTAATTTAATTAAATCAATTCCCATAACGGAAAGTAATTATTCAATTGCGATCGATGTTCTAAAATCCCGTTATGACAACAAACGCATTATTGCGTCACAACATCTAGATAAATTATTCGATATCGATTCTTGTTCCGCGCGCTCATCAGTTGTTGCTATGCGAAATTTGCTTAATGTTTACCACGAAAATATTAAAGCACTTGAAGTTTTGGAGTTTCCGGTTAAAGAATGGGACTTCGTTCTGTTAAATTTATTATTACGTAAAATTCCCGTTAATACGCGAAAAGAATATGAACGTTCTTTAACCAACCCAAGTGAAATACCTAAAGTCCAAACCTTAATAACATTCTTAGAGCGCGAACTTACGGCGGAACAGATGATTACAGTTTCCCATATACAGTCCACAAAAAATAATTCCTTAAGTACAACAAATAAAAATAATTTAATTTCAAATCAAATTACACCTAAACGGGTTTTAATTACGAATACGTCAGACCAAACTCGACCGTATGTCGATACGAATAAGGTTCGATCTTGCGTGAAGTGCAAAGGCTCGCATGCCCTTCACAAATGTTTGGAGTTTTTAAATTTGTCTACTAAAGATAGATTCACATTTGTTCAAACAAATAACATTTGTTATAATTGTTTATGTTCCGGACATGACTTACGTAATTGTAAATCAAGTTTTAAGTGTCGTAAGTGCAATAAGAAGCACCACACCTTAATTCATTTAGATTCGGACCTTACGCGTACGCGACCCTTCCCGGCGAACAATGAAGCCGCGGAACTAGTTGCCGTCTCGCTCGCTCTAACGGAGCAGTCGCAGCCCGGCGCGGGCGCTGTCTCGAGCCCATCAGCTGTTCACGGCGTGAATCAAAATAATCTAGGTTTAGGTATTGAGCCTCATACGGTGTTACTGTCAACTGCGTTGGTTGACCTTTATTACGAAGGTAATAAAATTGCTACAATTCGTTGTATGTTAGACGGGGGCTCACAAGCAGCTCTTATTACTGAATCGTGTATGCAACGATTAAATTTACCGCGACGAAATGTCAGCGAGCCGTTGGTAGGTGTCGGTGATTTACCGCTCAACCCTAGGGGTACCTTCGTGTGCTCAATTTCGCCCAAGGGCAAACAAAGTCCAAGTATTCCTTTGGAGGCTACTATTTTGTCAAAATTAACCCGTCAAATGCCTAGTGTACCACTAGCACCGTACGGGGAATGGCCTCATTTGCAAGGGCTCGCTCTAGCCGACCCTGAATTTCATAAACCTCAGCCGGTTGACATGATACTTGGCGAGGACATTTTCATGGATGTCATTCGCGAGGGTATAGTCAGGGGTAAACCTGGCACACCCACAGCAATCAATAGTGTATTTGGTTATTTACTAGGGGTAAAGTCAACTTTACTTCTAATATTTCGACTCCACGCCATACTTGTTTTACGTCGTTCGACAACGACAATCTCGAGAAGTTTTGGGAGCTGGAGTCAGTTCCAGAGATGCGGAGTTACACTCCCGAAGAAAAGCTATGCGAATCCTTTTTCCAAAAGACGCATACGCGCGATGAGACAGGGCGATACATAGTTGCTCTGCCATTCAAGCCCGATGCACCGCCCCTCGGCGAGTCTCGGCAAATTGCTCTAGCACGTTTCCACAAACTGGAATACCGTCTAGAACGAAACCCCCAGCTGAAGGCGGAGTATCACGCGTGCCTCCAGGAGTATGTGGATCTTAACCACATGGAGCTCGCGGACGATAACCCCCGCTGGCGCGAGTTATTACATCCCGCACCACTCGGTGTCGAAGATTTCCGACACTACCCGAACTCGTGTTGTCTATGATGCTGGTTGTCGCACAACGAGTGGCTACGCGCTCAATGATGCGTTGCTAAAAGGGCCTAAGTTACACTTAGACATAGTAGATGTACTTCTAAAATTTCGAGTACATAAAGTTGCATTTTGTTCTGATATTAAACAAATGTATCGGAATATTCTTGTACGTGAGAGTGATAGGGACTTTCAGCGCATCCTGTGGCGCAAGTCGCCAGAGGAACCTCTGCGCGATTATAGGCTGCGTACCGTTACTTTTGGTATCAGTAGTTCCCCTTATCTCGCCTTGCGCACAATTAAACAGCTCGCGCATGACGAAGCCGAGCGTTTCCCGCTCGCCTCGCCAGTCCTCCTAAATGACGTGTTCGTCGACGATGTGGTGACCGGCGCAGATACCTTAGCCGAAGCCCTCAATCTGCAGCAGGAGCTGATAGGTATTTGTGCCACGGCCGGGTTCGAATTGCGAAAGTGGCAAAGTAACTCGCCAGCCATTCTCGCTGCCACGCGACCGACAGAGTTTCATGGTGAGCGGCGCGAAAATGTTCATTTTGCCGAAATGGAAAATGACAAAGGGGTCAAGGTCCTTGGACTTCAATGGAATCCAAGATCTGACGCATTTAGTTTCAAAGTTCAAAGTTCTTCGCAGGCCTGTACAAAGCGGGCGATTCTTTCCGAAATTGCAAAAATTTACGACCCCCTCGGGTTATTATCTCCGGTGACATTGTTTGCCAAACATTTAATTCAATTGCTATGGTTAGCCAAAATTTCCTGGGACTCAGAACCCCTATCGATATTACTAACTCATGGACGAGTTTTATTAACGAGCTACCGCTCCTATCGCAAATTTCTTTTCCTCGTCATATTTTCAATACTGACGACTTCGATTCAATCGAAATTCACGGATTTGCCGACGCAAGCAAAATTGCATACGCAGCATGTGTTTATATACGTCTGACGGACAACACCGGGCGAGTTCAAACCTATTTAGTCATGGCTAAAAGTCGCGTTGCACCTCTTCGGGTATGCCTTACTATACCTAGAATGGAATTGATGGGTTGTGTAATCCTATCAAAATTAATTGAAAGAGTTATGCATCTTTACGGTGGTCACATTCACCCCGATCAAGTGTACGCATGGTCTGACAGTTCCGTCGTGCTCGCGTGGCTTCAGTCACCCCCGCACGAATGGAAAACGTTTGTCTCGAACCGCACTAGTGAGATTTTGTCCCGTGTCCCGGCGCGCTGTTGGCGTCACGTCCCGTCAGCTGATAACAGCGCTGACCCGGCGTCTCGCGGTCTGCTCCCCGCCGCGCTCGTACAAAATGACTTGTGGTTCCATGGTCCTACATGGCTCCAACAAAGTCGCGACTCCTGGCCTATACCAAAACCGGTGGTAAACACGAACGAGGAAAAACGCAATACACATGACTCGGCAAGTCTTAGTTATGCATGTGTGTCCACATTGCCTCCTTCCCCGGACGACGACACTCTTATAACGCGATTTTCGTCGCTAGGTAAATTAGTTCGCGTCACGGCAGTCATATTTCGTTTCTACAATAAATGCAGGAAACATAAACAAACATTCCCAAAGTACGTCACCGTACCAGAGTACAATTTTGCATTAAATCGACTAATATTGATTACACAACAAAAAGTGTTCGAAGACGACATTAAGAGGATTTCGTCAAATAAACTTCCGTCAATTCGTTTGCGGCGTCTCACGCCCATTATAGATAGGGATGGTTTGTTACGCGTCGGCGGACGTATTCACAAATCACTTTTACCTTTTGAATCAAAACATCAATTGATTTTACCTAAAAGACATCCTCTTACAAATCTTATCATTGACGATGCGCATATAAAGGAACTACATGCCGGTTCGCAGTGCGTGCAAAACTCGCTCTTACAGCGATACTGGATTATCTCTGGTCGTGATATTGTTCGCCTCCGCGTACATCGTTGTATCAAATGCTTCCGCGCTCGACCGACTCGCTGCCAGCCGCGCATAGGAATGTTACCCTCGGTTCGGCTACGCCCCGCACGTGTGTTTAGTAAAACGTCTTGTGACTTTTGTGGGCCATTCTACGTACGCGCTAATAAGGTTCGTAATGCAAAAATAATAAAATGTTACGTTGCAGTTTTCGTATGTATGAGCGTTAAAGCTGTACATCTTGAGTTAGTTTCCGAACTTTCCACGGAAGGTTTTTTAGCTGCGTTGCGACGTTTCACGTCCCGTCGAGGATATTGTACGGATATATATACCGATTGCGGACGTAACTTTGTTGGTTGTAATAATTACCTTCAAGAGTTATATATTTTTTTACGTAATGATTCGGTCATGAGTGCCCTTAATCAACAAACTTTAAAACAAGGATTAACTTGGCATTTTCAACCACCTTATGCTAGTCATTTCGGTGGATTATTTGAAGCGGCTGTTAAGAGTTTCAAAACTCATTTACATCGCGTAATAGGTACACAAACGCAAACATATGATTGTATGCACACTTTGACGTGTCAAATCGAAGCTGTATTAAACAGTCGTCCGCTCTGCGTTCTGAGTTCGGACTCCGCGGATCCTTTACCTCTTACGCCGGCCCATTTCTTAATCGGTGAGCCCTTAACGGCCCTACCGGACGTTTCTCTGATAGACGAGAACCCTAATCGTCTTACACGTTGGCGCTGGATACAGCAAGCTGTCCAGCATTTCTGGCGTCGATGGAGTCGTGAATATCTCCATCAACTGCAACAAAGTACAAAGTGGCTTCAAGACCGCGGTCCCGCCGTTCGTGAAGGTACTGTTGTTGTGGTATGCGACGACCACCTGCCGCCGCTGCAGTGGAAACTCGCGCGTGTTCATGCTGTCCATCCGGGCAGCGATCAAGTTATTCGCGTCGTAACATTGAAAAGCGGGAACACGTTGTTCAAACGACCTGTTGTGAAGGTCTGTCCCTTACCTTTAGAATAAACTTATACAATCGTTACGACTCTTAATGTTAAGTTAAATATAAGTTTCATAAAATATTTTGGTATACTTTCGTATAGTTTCTTTTTTTTTATTTCTTTTAAAAGTCACTCCGTGTCTTTTAAGGTGAGCGGCATGTTCCGTCGAGGAACAGAGATTTTTAGTTTTAATTTCTTTTCTTGATATAGTTAAATAGTTATTTCATTTTCATACATACAAGGCAACACAATTTTGAAAGAATACTTTTTTCCATGTATATGTAGCACAGTTTTTTGGAGCTGGCAATTACAGAAGTCCCAAAGCGACTTTCCGGTGCGCCTGCCCCGCCACCTGGCGGATATATAAGAAAAAACTCTCTCTTCGACCGTGCGAGCGCCATGATCTACGCTCCCGTTATTACGAATTAAAAAATAGTTATCGGTGCACCGGCGCGACATAAACGTGAAAATTGACATTTTAAGTGATATTCCGACCAGTGACCTAAGCTTCCGTTTATATGTGACAATCGTTTTAGTGTGAGGATTTTCCCAAAGTGTTTCCACGTGGCCCCACAAGCGCCTCTGGACAAATGTAAGTAGCCTCACCAATTAAACGCCGCTACATATATTTATAAACTACTCGCAAAGCCCTTTAATTTGATACCACACACGGTATGATCGAGCGCTCGGTTGCGATTTCACTATTTTTAACACGAAAGCCCTCTTAACCTCCTCAAAAATCTTTTCAAACTGTAGGTTTAAAAAATAAATTACGATCATTTTAATAAAAATATATATTTTTATTTTCAGAAAAACATTCAAGACAAAACACGTAAAATAAATAAAACTATTGCTATTGAACAAAAATTACAGTAACTTGGTACTTCGTTAATTCATTACACTTTTACATAATATGACGATTTGAGGATTTATAAGGAAATGTTCTGGAATAAATTAGTACAGTAATACAGTAGTATTGGAAATATTATTTGGAATAATCAGTATAGGTACATTAGGCAATATCCTTCAATTGATAGGTACATTAGGCAATATCCTTCTGAGTCTGTTCGGAAAGTGAGTTGTGGAATGTATTGGACCCCATGCATTTCACTCTTCACTTTCCGAACAGACTCTATTGAACACAAATGAGGTTTGGAATGTATTTTATTTGTTTATACTGTATGTCACATTTTCAGGGAATTTTAGGTCAATTGTACTCAAAATCACGAGCGCTCTCTATGTCAATAGGAGACAAAAAGTGTCCCAGAATTTCTGTAGGTACATCTTTGTTACTTCATCATCTTTTTTACCCCGCACAAAATGGGAAATGATAACAAAATAAGAAAAAATCGTATGGGACAATTTTTAGGGTTCCGTAGTCAACTAGGAACCCTTATAGTTTCGCCATGTCTGTCTGTCCGTCCGTCCGTCCGCGGATAATCTCAGTAACCGTTAGCACTAGAAAGCTGAAATTTGGTACCAATATGTATATCAATCACGCCGACAAAGTGCAAAAATAAAAAATGGGAAAAAATGTTTTATTAGGGTACCCCCCATACATGTAAAGTGGGGGCTGATTTTTTTTTTCATTCGAACCCCAACGTGTGATATATTGTTGGATAGGTATTTAAAAATGAATAAGGGTTTATTACTAAGATCGTTTTTTGATAATATTAATATTTTCGGAAATAATCGCTCCTAAAGGAAAAAAAAGTGCGTCCCCCCCCCTCTAACTTTTGAACCATATGTTCAAAAAATATGAAAAAAATCACAAAAGTAGAACTTTATAAAGACTTTCTAGGAAAATTGTTTTGAACTTGATAGGTTCAGTAGTTTTTGAGAAAAATACGGAAAACTACGGAACCCTACACTGAGCGTGGCCCGACACGCTCTTGGCCGGTTTTTTACCTATTAGGATTGAAAAAGCCCGTGATTCTGTGTAAAATGGCAAAAAAAAAGAAACTCTTTTCAAGTAAAAAGAATCACACAAAGTTCGACGTTTTGGTGACAATGTACCTTTTAATTGAGTAGGTGATAAATTTTTTTAATTTTTTTTTTAATTTATTTACTCAAAAAAGGTTACACAGTATTATTCTAATTATAGTATTTTCGCCAAACTGTATGACAGTTTGTTGGCGAATGCAAGCACTCACTATTATTTCCTTATCGTCACTAAATAAACTATTATTAGAACCTTTTTAATGAGGCATGCAATGCACACCAGAGGGAGTTATGGAAATCAAAGGGGAGAGGCATTTGGCCAGCAGTGGGACACTAACAACGGTATAATTAAAAACCGGCCAAGAGCGTGTCGGGCCACGCTCAGTGTAGGGTTCCGTAGTTTTCCGTATTTTTCTCAAAAACTACTGAACCTATCAAGTTCAAAACAATTTTCCTAGAAAGTATTTATAAAGTTCTACTTTTGTGATTTTTTTCATATTTTTTAAACATACGGTTCAAAAGTTAGAGGGGGGGACGCACTTTTTTTTCCTTTAGGAGCGATTATTTCCGAAAATACTAATATTATCAAAAAACCATCTTAGTAAACCCTTATTCATTT
This sequence comes from Leguminivora glycinivorella, assembly GCF_023078275.1. NCBI lineage: Eukaryota > Metazoa > Arthropoda > Insecta > Lepidoptera > Tortricidae > Leguminivora > Leguminivora glycinivorella. The sequence continues at coordinate 21,777,150 of NC_062978.1, read as the reverse complement.
TTAAATACCTATCCAACAATATATCACACGTTGGGGTTGGAGTGAAAAAAAATATCAGCCCCACTTTACATGTAGGGGGGGTACCCTAATAAAACATTTTTTTCCATTTTTTATTTTTGCACTTTGTCGGCGTGATTGAAATACATATTGGTACTAAATTTCAGTTTTCTAGTGCTAACGGTTACTGAGATTATCCGCGGACGGACGGACGGACGGACGGACAGACAGACATGGCGAAACTATAAGGGTTCCTAGTTGACTACGGAACCCTAAAAAGGTACCTTGTAGGTATATGTACGTAATATATGTATTAGGTTACGTAGGTCTAAAAGGCATAATTATTGCAGGTACAGCTTGGCAAAAGAGTAGAAATGGATCAATGAAGTGTCACAATCTGTCAAAATAGTTGCCACATGCAAGACGATTTACGTAGACGGTGGCGCCCCTATCATTATCTACTCTTTTTTGCCAGGCTTTACTTAAATACAAGTATTATGGAATACGGCCATGCTTTCAGCACAGTATAATAAAGAGTACTATCGTACAGTATGGCCACTCCCGCTCCCCGCTGAAAGTGCCGCCCACCCCCTCTCGGTTACCTCACAGTTACCGCCTGTCAAAAACGCGAACAGTCGACCTGTCATATGTCACTCATACAAGCATAGTACGCGTTCACCTACACGAGCTTAGACTGTGTGTTAGGAACGCGCCTCTTTCATATATTTGATCGCCAGTGTCCGAGGTGTGCTTTCAGTGTAAAAAATGTACAGCTGTAAAACTTGAGCCGCGGTATAAGAATTGTAGGAAATTTCTATACTTTACTTTCACTCAGGTATAAAAATATCCTGAATTAGACATATACATTAAACTAAGACATTATTATTTGTTCGATTCTTACGATAAACAATAGGTAATACTTAGGTGGTACATTTAACTATAATAAAATAGGCACAAGACATAACAACATTTATGCATTTTATAGACAGGTATCGGCAGGAGAGAACAGGTACATCATGAAATCATGTACAGTTAGCTGCAAAAGTGCATGGCGAATTGATCAATAAATCATTAATTTCTCCATGCAATTTCGCAGCTGACTGTACATGTTCGATGCTTAGGGTCCTATCAAATGATACGAGAATTCGCATGTAAGTATTATTAGAGATGTAGTGCGAAAAGGGTTTCCTTCGTATTTTTCCGGAACGGTTCGTATTTGTCATGCTAGTTCAGTCAATGTCAGTACATCTTGTGCTGAGACTGACTGAAATAGCATGACACGTTCGTACGGTTCCGTGACAACACGAAAACAAATCTTTAGACATCTGTACATTGCGCTTTTCAATTAGTAACATATGTAGCGGATCAAACAACGCTTCAGAACTACCATTTTGTAACCGCTAAGGAAAAATAAATATATGTGCGCAATCCAAGTAAAATCGCATGCAAGTTCGCGCGCCGTCTACGTCTAAATGAGCCCTTAAGAGTATATAGTAAGAGCATTTCAGTAACTTATAATAGTATTTTATGCAACTGGTGGTTAAAAGAGGTCAAAAAAGGTGAGTGGCGTGGGTAACAATTTGAGGCGAAGCCGAAAATTGTTAATAAAGACGCCACGAGCATTTTTTGACTCAGTTAAACACCGTTGCATACAATACTTTTTCTACGACCAAGCACTTATTTTGAAAGAAAATTAAAAATCAACAAATACCTACTTTCAGTCATCTTAGTTATCTAGTGGACCGCCTACCATTTTGAATATGCAGTTTGAGTGCAAACATGAAAATAAAACTGTCTATGGTATGGTTCTTTGAAGCCTGGCCACTAAGACGAATCGAGCCGAGTTGAATCGAGTTCTCATACATTTGAATGCGATTCGACGCGTCGCCAATGAACGCAGCAAAAAACGAAGGAGTCTCGAGCGAATTGGTTTGTTAAGTTGGTAGCAATGTATTTACTGAACTGTAACAGCTATATCGTGCTACTGCTACTAAATGTTTTCAGGGTATAGACTAGATAGACTTGTCCTGACATCTTTTATGTAGGGTTTTAAAGTTCTATGCACGACCTTGTAACTCACGAATAACAGTACGGGAGTAGAAAAAGACTTATAACAAAATTTAAATAGGTTAATAAAAAAGATGTTTACTTAAAATGCATCGAGTTTGAATAATACTAAAATAAATAATAAAATATACTATACACGTGTTAAATTGTGTAGTGTTTTTATTTATTTATTTATTTATTTATTTTTATTGTGTGCGTGAGCTCCAGTGCCGATACCCACAATTAAATTAGGATTAGGACATTCATAATAATCTCGTGAAAGCACCAAAGTATGTAAAAAACTCGAGAAAAACGCCGAAAACAATACGCATATAAAGTATGATGAATTACTCAAATAATTCAATGCAAACATATAAAAGGTGAAGCGATATGGTAAAGTAAAAGTTGCTAGGTGAATCACCTTGAAGTAGAGGTATACATTTATATGTAAATGTAATATTTAAGTAATTTGATCTCGGTTATTTTTTCTTAACTTTTTTACATACTTTAATTAATACATAACTTAACTTAACTTACTATAAATGCTTAAAATCTAGTGTAACTTGACATTAAACTACTTTACAAACTATTATACGCATAAACTTCTCTCTCTTTACCATATTACGTGTAGGTATTCGATAAATATATTCAGATAATAATTTGTCAAACTTTATCTCATTAATGTTATAGCACCTGAGTAATTCAATATAATTTTATACTACTATTTAAAATACTCCTATGTATCTCTCAACATCCTCCTTGCGTTATCGCGGCATTTGCCACGGCTCATCGGAGCCTGGGGTCCGCTTTGACAACTAATCCCATGTTTTGGCGTAGGCACTAGTTTTTACGAAAGCGACTACCATCTGACCTTCCAACCCGAAGGGCAACTAGACTTTATTGGAATTAGTCCGGTTTCCTCACGATGTTTTCCTTCACCGAAAAGCGACAAAAATACTTCTATCTCTATAAACATAAAATATAATAACGCCTTTTACCACTTGTACTATTACATAGAAGCTTTCAATTATTTTTTTTAAACGCAAAACTTTTAAATTCTAATGGGATTTATATTACACTCACATAGTGTAATATAAATCTAGAATTTTACGTATTATAGTTACCCGTACGTATACTTTAGTGTGGCTGACTACTTGGGCAGCGAATAGTTTGGTTTACTGCGGAAAATAAAAAACTACGAAATACGTAAGGTACAGCGGGGTGAATCTCGACTGGGGGGCAATTGTAACATATGTAACTGATCCATTTTTTTGCATTATTACACTATGATGTTGAGTTCTACATGTATCCACTGAACACGCCTACCATATATAACCGGTGGACACTCTATTTAAACAATGTAAAACATGGAAATAATGGACCAGTTAAATTGGCCCCCCAATACTGGCTGTACCTTACTGAGACTGACTGAAGTGGTCGTAACAAGTAGGTAAGTTTTATGAATGTTTCCGACAAAGTGCTAATTTTACTACTTGGGCGGTTATAAATTATAATACTTCTGCTCTGCACCAAGGATCCAGCGATCCAGGGGTACTTCAGCCTCCCGGCCTGGTGCCGTAGCTGAATGGCATTTCTGCGTCGCGAAACGAAAACAAAACGCGAAAGGTAATCTGGGTCTGTCGCGCCAATACGCAAGAGCGATAGAGATAGATATCTACGAGCGTTTCGTTTCGTGAGCGTTTGTGCCATTCGGCCACGCACCCTGGGCTGGGCACACACATGACCACGTGACCCCCCGAGCTCGAAGCTAGATGCGCCCTTGCTCTGCATATCGTAGCGGCGTCTGCTGCTGAGATTTTAACTTTATAGATTCGCATACCTAGAAACTAATTTTTCCCCTCACTAGCTCCGAAACACGTGTTTTGTCCTTTAATACCAGCGGGTAAAAACGCAATTTATCCGCTAGTGGGTAAAGTAATTTGACCTTGAATAAAGTCAAATTAACTGCTTTAAAATTGATAAAAGTAGGTGAATCTAGTAATAAAGATGATTTACCACCTGTGGAACTACTGGAAACAGTGATAAACGCATTTTTTGCGTTGTAGTTTCCTCGCTATAGTGAGGGGAAAAGTTTTGTGTTACACTCGGGTGCAAATGTATTTTACTTCTCGTGTGTTAAAAACTCGCAAGTTCAGGATTTTATTCTCGAACCACTCGCTTCGCTTGTGGTTCAACTATAGAATCCTTTCACTTGCTCGTTTTTCAATTCCACACTCGGCGTTAAAATACAACTTGTATAACAAATAACTATTTCCAAATCCCATTCTAAATCTTATCTCGTCTCAAGTCCACAATGCAGTAGGCATCATACCCTCCATACTAGTCGTTCTTGGCGTCAGCACCTCGTTGCAAAGGAAGTTTAGTGGCATATCGACGAGATTTCCCTGAATAAGGTCTATTTTCCTGTTCGCGAGCGCCGGGTCGCTGTGCCAGAGGGTCTGCTTGTTTTCTTCTTGGTACTTCTTTAGTTCGGAGAAGGAGTGGACGGCGTCAGTTGGTAGGCAGTGGAATACCTGGAACAACAGATTTCTTTTAACTATAAAACTCCCGTGAGAAACAGCGTGAGTATGCGTCGCGCTTCCATTTATTTTTTTCAAAGTTATCCACCCAATTTTTTTGTAACATAGGTATTTTTTACGCGATTCATGCTCAGAATCGCGAGCTCTTTCGATCCTGATAGGACAAAAAAAATGTCCCAAGATTTCCATACATTTTTCAAACCTTCCATTCCGTTACCGCCATAAAAAATGTATGAAAAAATGGTAACGGAATGGGAAAATAACCTTGGGACACTTTTTTTCTCCTATTAGGATTGAAAGAGCTCGCGATTCTGATATGAGTGCGAACCACATAAAAAATTCCAAAAAAAAAAGGGGTGGGGACAACTTTGAAAAAAAAAATGGCCCAAAGGCGGGGTTGCCACTCTTGAGGAAGATCCTTGGAAATGGATCGCAACAAATGTCGAACGTTATATCGACTTAACACGTGAGTAATCCGCTTAAAATATTTATAAACAGATTTATTTTTGAATAGAAACATACCGTTCTACGTTCTTATTTTTATCTCGAATGACGACTTAAAGACTGTTTCAGATGAATGGCGCTTCACAAACATTCCAGCTGTGAATATGACTCCTAAAAGCCTTGGAAGGTATAATATACACAATAGTATCTTGCAATAGATTTAGTATAAAGCGCATATGACAATTAGGGCCCATATAGACAGTACGAGAACTCGCATACGAGTTTTATTACATTGCGGTATTTGATAGCTGTGCAAAATTGTATGTGACCTCAACCGCTCGCAATGTTACTAAAATCGCATGCGAGTTCGCACGCCGTCTAAATCAGGCCTTAGAGCGTGATGGAGTAGTGTTATCTCTATCACTCTTCAAGAAATAAGATTGTTTTAGATGAATTTCGTTCCGCGGACCTTCCAGCTGTGAACTTGACTCCCAAGTCTTAGAAGACACAATAAATAGACTAGTATATCTGCAGCTGGACTCACCTCCTCATAAACATCGGTGTTCCTCTTAGAGAAGCTCTGCCACACGAGCCTGTAGAACTGCTCGGAGCAAGGATCGTCCAGGTTTATTTCCACTCGCTCCAGGTCTTCCTCCATGAGCCCCAGGTGTTCCCTGAAGAGGCGTTTCCTGAGCGCGCCGGCAACGCGTCCGCAGGGGAAGGTTTGCCCATTCATTGTGCCGTCGGTGAAGCTTTCATCCTGAGGTAAAAGATAAATTTTTAGTACTGGACTGTAGTAGCTGATATCCGTAATAAACATTGCAATTGAAGAAGAAAATAACTATTGTTATACAAGGGGGCAAAGTTGTATTTTAACGCCGAGTGTGGAATTGAAAAACGAGCAAGTGAAAGGAATCCTGAACTTGCGAGTTTTTTAACACACGAGAAGTAAAATACATTTGCACCCGAGTGTAACACAAAACTTTTCCCCTCACTATAGCGAGGAAACTAAAACACAAAAAATGCGTTTATCACTGCTTCCATTAGTTCCACAGGTGGTAAATCATCTGTATTACTAGATTCACCTACTTTTATCAATTTTAAAGACGTTAATTTCACTTTATTCAAGGTCAAATTACTTTACCCACTAGTGGATAAAATGCGTTTTTACCCGCCGGTATTAAAGGACAAAACACGTGTTTCCGAGCTAGTGAGGGGAAAATGTATTTATCAAGTAGGGCTATTATAATGCTCCTGATTGATCACTCAAGAGAGCTAACTTGGGTCGACAGGACGCCCTCCTGCAGTCACCGGCATAAAGAAGTGATGTTTTCTGAACCTTGTCATATTAACGTCTTGTTTGAAATGTCATATAAATTGTCAAACGATTAAAAGCGACAAGGTACAGAAATCATCACTTCTTTATGCCGGTGACTTTACATATATACATCGGTCATCCTAAATCGTTCGGGCGGATAGACTGGAGGCGGATCTCTATGAACAACTGAACACGGCGTCGGCGAAAGCTGGTGTGATACCGCTTTAGGCCTGGCATAGTGGCGTGATCTTATGTTAGAGGCAGTATATTATACAGCGCCCATTAAACAAAGCTACCCCGGCTCTAACCCTAGAAGATTTAGAATTGATTTAGGTATGTTGATTGAAGATTGAAGTATATTACTTTGAAGTTTAACTTACTTGCAAAAGGACAGCGATTTCTGAGTCCCTAGTCCCAATCATGGACCGATCGTTGATGTTCGCACTCCCGCAGATGATCGTCTTGTCGTCGGCTATGAGTAGTTTCGAATGCACGTATATGAGCTCGGTAACTGGTTCGCCTTCGAGCGTGGAATGTGTGCGGAGACCGTGGAACGTGATGTATTGCGAGGGGTCAGAAACGTCCGCTTCGTACAGGCGAGTTAGAATAGCTTCCCGGCTCCTGAAAGAAGATTGTAGGGTTTAGAGCGATTGTGAGATTAAATCCTTAGTTTGCGAGTAACTTTCGATCCTCGACAATAATGTAACTCGACAGTAATGTATGTGTTGCTAGCCAGTGAAACGATATTTAGAACACTGGTTTTATGAAATTTTTAGGTAATGTACAGCGGGACAAATCTCGACTGGGGGGCAATTGTACCTGATCCATTTTTTCCATTATTACACTATGATGTTGAGTTCTACATGTATCCACTGAACACGCCTACCATATATAACCGGTGGACACTCTATTTAATAATGTAAACATTGTAAAACGTGGAAAAAAATGGACCAGTTACATTTGCCCCCCAGTCGAGATTTGCCCCGCTGTACCTTACGCAAATGCTCTAATAGACTGATAATGCTACCTTCGGGATACTTGCGTGCAGGGAGGTGCTCGAAGGTCCCCCCAAAAACGAGGAACGACTCGAGTCTGCCTACATATGCTCTGGTAGACTGATAGCTTCAGCAGGCAGAGTTGGCATCATCTCAAACACTTCGGCACTGGTCCGACTGGTATATTAATAGCTCACCGCTGGGCGAGTAGCTATAAACATCGCCGTGTCTCTTTTATTTACACGGGAGTGAATATCTTTTGTTCGTTTTTATAGCCGATAGCTATAAAAACGTTCGTTTTTATAGCAGATATTTGTTCCTGAGTCATGGATGTTTTCTATGTATATAAGTAAATAAATAAATAATAAATAAATATTATAGGACATTCTTACACAGATTGACTGAGGCCCACGGTAAGCTCAAGAAGGCTTGTGTTGTGGGTACTCAGACAACGATATATTTAATATATAAATACTTATATACATAGAAAACATCCATGACTCAGGAACAAATATCTGTGCTCATCACACAAATAAATGCCCTTACCGGGATTCGAACCCGGGACCGCGGCGCAGCAGGCAGGGTCACTACCGACTGCGCCAGACCGGTCGTCAATAAGTATTTATACAGGGTGTCCCAAGACTATGGGACATGAACGGAAAGTACCTTAAATATCGTAGATAGGGTATTTTGCTACAAGAAGACTTTATTTTATTTTTAAAACTAAGTAAAACTCCATTCATAGATTTTTAAATAATTACATGGTTAAACCGGGAATCAAACCCGCTACACGAGAAAAAAAAAACATCCTGTAATTTTGTCATACCGATCGATAGGCTTCATCATAAAGATTATCTTTCTCTAAATAACATAGTGTCGGAGATAAAAGGAAGACCATGAATTTTAACATTTTACATGGCAGACTCCTTAGCCTTAAAATTTGTCCATACATTAAAAAAAAAAAAAAAAAAAAATTTTTTTGAATGCAGTTTTACCAAGTTTTAAAAATAAAATAAAGTCTTCTTTCAGCAATATATCCTATCTGTGATATTTTAGGTACTTTCCCTTCATGTCCCATGGTCTTGGGACACCCTGTATATTATATATATCTTTGTCTGAGTACCCACAACACAAGCCTTCTTGAGCTTACCGTGGGCCTCAGTCAATCTGTGTAAGAATGTCCTATAATATTTATTTTTATTTTATTATAGCTCATAGTTTACTAGCTCGCGGTCGGACCAGTGCCTTCTAGCAGGTTTCTCATTCAGTTATCTACAGATTTGACAGTTTCCAAGTACCTGCATATACTCTGATAGTTCCAGTGTGTGACTGCATGCAGGGAGGTCCCCGAAGGCCCCCCCACTTCCCCCTCGAAGCCGGGCAGCAGCGGCATCACTACAAATACGCGGAACGTCTCCTTGGCGCGGTGCGCGCGCATTATGCGGTTGAACAGGGCTTCTCCTATCTGGAATAAAAGTTATGGATGGTTATTTGGATAAGGACCGGTTTTCGCCATACGAGCGGGCGGTCATAAACCGGTTTCTGACGTAGTGCGCCATTTTTTGTCTAGTAGCAAATGTGTCAAGGCAAAAGGGTGCAACTTTCATTCTCTGGTGAGCCTTTAGGTGGCTCACGATGCTTACCTGCCCGTCTTACGTAATTTTCAAGCGCATTTGGACATGCCAGTACATAAAATAGTTCAAAAAAATTGCGGTACAAAAATTACATAAATCAATTTCAGCCAAATAATTATGAATTTACTGGTTGAGCAGAAGTAGATGTAAAAGACCGAAATTTATTAAGGTGACCCTTAAACATTATATGTAACAAATACGTACCTAGTTCCTCACAACCCGGCTCGTTCGCGACAGTGTGATAAAGAACTGGTTTTCTATGTAGATATAGCGCTGTGCATGTGTGATGACCCTCGTATACTTCTTGCATACTTTGCTCCACCGTACGTATTTACCTGATATCTAGGATGCATTTACCTGGTTCCTCACAGCCTGGCTCGTTCGCGACAGCGTGATAAAGAACTGGTTCTCGATATAGATATAGTGCTGTGCGCGTGTGATGGTGTCCACGTATGCTTCGTGTATACTTTGCTCCACTGTATCAGGGTCTAGGAATCCGCAGGACCAGCTCGATACGCTGCGGAGAACCTGAAGAAGGAAAACGAAATTACATATAAATGTCATATACTCGTAGGTACAGTCAACCAATTGGAACCGGCTACTGTAGAACTATGTCATAGTGATGTTATAAATCAGATTTTAAGAAATATCTTACTGCTTGTCATTTTGACATGGTTGTAGAGTGGCCTAGGGTTCCAATTGGCTGTACCACAGTATAAGGACGACCCAATAGTGAATCTCCCGCGATCGGTGTTTGGGTCTCTCGCGTACTGGCGCGACCGGCATCATCCGGTTCCACATGTACTCTCTGCACCTCGCTGCGTGCGAGCGCTACTCAAGGACAAACCGCGCGGCGCAAAATTTGTTAGAAGAATTATTACTGGTTTTATACTGTGTAGGCACATCTCGGACACTAGCGATCAAATATATGAAAGAGGCGCATTCCTAGCACACATCCTAAGCTCGTGTACGTGAACGCGTGCCATGCTTGTATGAGTGAGATATGACAGGTCGGATGTTCGCGTTTTTGACAGGCGGTAACTGTGAGGTAACCAAGAGGGGGTGCTTTCAGCGGGGAGCGAGAGTAGCCATACTGTACGATAGTACTCTTTATTATATACTGTGGTGTAGGTACTAGGTACTAACAACATATTTTTAACGACGTCTTCGGACATATTTTTAAATTGAAGGAAAAATTGACAAATTAACACCTCCGGCAAGACTCGTACCTGCGACCTATGGCTTTGCCGGAGCCATCGCTTTCACCAACTGAGTCACGGAGGCCTGCTAGATGTGTGCAAATTCTGCGACGTCTTCGGCTTTAGTGGTTAATTTTCGTCTACAGGTTGACAAAAAACAGTAATCTTTCAAAACAATATGTATGAGAAAACTGGACGCCATTAATTTCTACTCTTTTTTGCCAAACTATAATAAGTATATCAATCACACATTACATATGTTATTATGAGAAACTCTAGGTCCGTGGGGTCCCAGCGCGAAGAAGTTGTTCACAGAAATCGCGAAGCGTCTGATTGAGGTAACTGGTGACCGAAGAGCTGGCGATTTCCTCGCACAACGTATCAGCATTGCGATACAGCGAGGAAATGTCGCCAGTATCCTTGGCACAATGCCTCAAGGGCCTATTTCAGACATTAGCTAGCTTTTAAGTTTAGTCTTAGTTTCTTATATAATTATGTAAATATGTTCATGTAAATAAAGAGGTTTACACTGTTATTGTTACCTGACAGGACATATTGTGGATGTCAGTGTTCAGATACTTTTCCAACTCGGGCAATAGTTTGATATCCGAATAAGTCTTCGGCAGGAGATATGGGTAGCTCGCATTTTGTCTGTAAAATTAAATCTATTAATTACACAAAACCAATTTATATGAAATTGGGTTAATCAACTTTTTCTTGCCTGTTATTGCCATGGTTACGGTCCCCTGAGTCACGCTGGTTTTATGCAAAATTATGCTACTTAAACTATTAGTAGAAACATTTTTCTGGTGTTAGCAAGCCCTTTCCTTAATTTGCCACCTACAAACATGGACTACATGCATGCTGGCATAATTTCAGTAGCATAATTTTGCATAAAACCAGCGTGACTCAGGGGACCATAACCATGGCAATAACAGACAAGAAAAAGTTGATTCACCCAATTACGTTCAGCAGCGGTATTATATGGTAGTGTAAATGTATGAAAAGACTAAGTGGCGCGCGCCTGCACTATATCATTTGAAAACTCAAATTTTTAACCCATAAAACGTCGTTTTTCAACATTGTGTGACCCTTTCCTAAGGTAATTATCTAAGTGACGCGTTTGCTGACTGGTCTTTCCAAGTTTGATAGCGTTCCATCGCTGTATCATCTCTGCCACACACTCGACGAGCGGCGTGGGAAGTAGGAAGAGGCATAGTGTGGCCGCGCTACTCGTCATGTCACTCGGTTTTCTGGCGCGAGTCAAAGGACCGGCAACAACCTAGTGCGATAATCGCGCAAGTAGGGCAGTGTTTGGCCGGAGGGGGGAACATCGTGGCAGCACTCCTCGGACACTGGCGATCAAATATATGAAAGAGGCGCGTTCCTAACACACAGTCTAAGCTAGTGTAGGTGAACGCGTACTATGCTGGTATGAGTGAAATATGACAGGTCGACTGTTCGGGTTTTTGACACGCGGTAACTGTGAGGTAACCGAGAGGGGGTGGGCGGCGCTGGAGTGGCCATACTGTACGATAGTACTCTTTATTATACTGTGGTGGCAGCGCGAGGAGCATAATGTGGCAGAGGTATATGAAGTGGCTCGATACGTGCCTCGCAATTTTTACCATGACTCCGACGCAGGGTTGCCAACCGTAAAGCAAAATACCTCGTACGTATGCAGCTAAAATTCTCGTATTTAGACTTTCAAACCTCGTACATATAAAAAATATTATTATTATGCATCGAAAACGTGTTTAAAACAAAATTAAGCATATTATACTATCGGGACCACTCCGTACCTAAGAAATGATCGCACCGCACCGCGTCTGTGGATTTTTTTCACATAAGTGATAGCGATAAAAAAAATAACACTTTCTCGCTCTCACTTTCGTGAAAACATTCCAAGGTGCGGTGCGGCGTGGTTGTTGAAGCGATAGCTTCCATAGACAATCATCGCGTAAATGGTGTAAAAAGATGCAAAATGCTAATAATATATATCCAATTGGCCATATTATCAAAATCTCGTACATATTTGTACGAGGTTAATAGTATCCTCGTACCTCGTACGTAAGACCACAAATCTCGTATTTGTACGAGGAACCTCGTACGGTTGGCAACCCTGCTCCGACGACGTGTCACGGCATAGGAATTCGACATTTAGTTCTACTCCAGTACATTAACTCACCTGGCTTTTTCAAGTTTGATAGCATTCCACCGCTGTATGAAGTGCCTTGATACATCTCTCGCGGCCGCGCCTTGTATTACGACCCCGATGTCGTGCCACGGCATTCTGGGCGTCGAGTTGCGGTCCACAAGGTCTGTAATGAAAAACGTTAGTTAATTTAGTGTTCTGTCTTGGTCTTATACTATTGTAATGAAGGACAATACAAGTGGCCCAATTCACAAAGCTAAAAATTACAAATGGAAGTCTCTTTTTATCTCTTTTTAACAGCGATACTTGCAATTTTGTAATTTCTAACTTGTAAATTGCGGTTTTATGAGTGAGCCAACTGATGGGTGGTAATGGCTTGCTGACGCTTTTGCTTCAAGTAGTGGATGTATTAGTATCGCTACTCAATACTAGATGTCACTTGTTTCGCGTCAAACGTATTGTTCAACTATTTGAATTGATTGATTTGACTAATTTTTGACAGCTTCCGCTTGTAACATTAGTTGAAAATTATAACATATATATTAACAGACTTTTTACCTAGATGAAGGTACTGTATTCGATTGCGACTTTTTTTCTAACCAACAAAAGACAGGTCCAAGCTGTTAAAAGTCTTTAACGATGAAGTTTGTTTCTTAGTCTTTCCCTATCAACAGTTTGGAGTTGCCCTCGATGGCCTCCAGCCTGTCTTTAGTGCTCTCTGTGATCACTCGACCTTCTACCACTTACACTAGTACCGCTACTTGACACTAGATGTCACTAGTGTCGCGTCCAACCAAAACATTGCTCAACACAGGCTTACCAACAAAAGGCAGGTCCAGACTGTTAAAGTCTTTAACGATGAAGTTGGTGTAGTCTTTCCCTATCCACAGCTTGGAGTTGCCTTCGATGCCCTCCAGCCTGTCTTTAGTGCTCTCTGTGATCACTCGGCCTTCTACCACTTACACTAATACCGCTACTTGATACTAGATGTCACTAGTGTCGCGTCCAACCAAAACATTGCTCAACACAGGCTTACCAACAAAAGGCAGGTCCAGACTGTTAAAGTCTTTAACGGTGAAGTTGGTGTAGTCTTTCCCTATCCACAGCTTGGAGTTGCCTTCGATGCCCTCCAGCCTGTCTTTAGTGCTCTCTGTGATCACTCGGCCTTCTACCACTTACACTAGTACCGCTACTTGACACTAGATGTCACTAGTGTCGCGTCCAACCAAAACATTGCTCAACACAGGCTTACCAACAAAAAATCAGCGGTGTAGGGACTCTGGCACTAGACCAGGGCCTCTGGAAGGATTCGTGGTAGAATCTCCGGCATCCCATGGCTCCTTCATAACAGGAAGAAGGGCGACGTAGGAGTGGTTTTTAGTGGATATACCTCCTCTCCTCCTCTCCCTTGGAGAGGGCGGTAAGTAGGAGGGAGTCCCACATATCCCCCCAATGGCTTCCCTGGCCGGGGGGAATGCGTAACGCATTTTACCACTCCGAAAAAAAAAAAAGGCTTACCAACAAAAGGCAGGTCCAGACTGTTAAAGTCTTTAACGATGAAGTTGGTGTAGTCTTTCCCTATCCACAGCTTGGAGTTGCCTTCGATGCCCTCCAGCCTGTCTTTAGTGCTCTCTGTGAACACTCGGCCTTCGACCACTTGAGCAAGTGGCGTTGGCTTGATAATGCTCTTACTTCTGGTCACCATTCCCTGGACAAATGAAATTATTTTAGATTTACACAAGGGTGACAACCCTCAGGGTCAAAATTCCCTCTAGACACAGAAGGCTAAGCCTATAGATTTAGACAGCGGGTAGTAATCTAGTAGCAACCCTTAATCCGAGAAGATCCATATTAACTTTGTAAGTCGGGACTTTGTGTATACTCTGGAACAGGTCACAATTTTCGACTATTCGAGAGAGGTATTCGAGAAATAATGACCTGATTCCACGACTAAATAGATTTGGCCTAAGAGTTTTGAATGATTCACGGTTATTTTCATTAGACTTATATTGACCGGGATATAGACCGTGATTACCTTTTTGATTTTTGTCGAGCTCCCGATATTTCGACGCAGTTGCATGCATCATGATCACGGAAAACTGACGAAGCCGGGTGGATGTTAAAGTTGCATAGACAGCGCGCGATCTACCCTCCTTCGCGCGCGTCGGCTGCGTTCACTTTCAGCGTTACCACTGGTCGCATTCACACTCGATGGTCTGTCCAAACACACTACACTCACAGTGTCACTACGTTTGCTCAATTCTGACTTCACCGGTGAAAAGGAAAGGAACAGAAACCGGAAAGTGAACGCAGCCGACGCGCGCGAAGGAGGGTAGATCGCGCGCTGTCTATGCAACTTTAACATCCACCCGCCTTCGTCAGTTTTCCGTGATCATGATGCATGCAACTGCGTCGAAATATCGGGAGCTCGACAAAAATCAAAAAGGTAATCACGGTCTATATCCCGGTCAATATAAGTCTAGATTTGGCCTATTCAAAATTTCAAAAAAAAGTAGATATGTATAGGTTGTTTTAAAACAAACCAGCCTGCTTAGCCAAGGTGACAACCGCTTGTGCTTTGACAACGAAATGCTAATGCTAATATCAGCCATTCTCAAAGTGTGCTCCGCGGACCCCTAGGGCTCCGCAAAGCCTCTCTGGGGGCTCCGTGTGAATTTTGGGTACCTGATATGCAACTTGAACTCTCTTCCATAAAACCAAATATGCATCAATTGTTAAAAAATAAAAAAACTGCTTCATGTAATACCTCACATTATAGAATCTAGTGATTAGATTTTACTATCATGATTCCTTATTAAAATAAAGATTGCAATAAAAAAAAAATTAAGGGTTCCGTCAGATGTTTTACTTTCTAAAAGGGTTCCATGGGAAAATATGTTTGAGAACCGCTGCTTTATATCATATTCATATTAGAGCGACAGACGCGACAGTGAAAGTGGCGTTACGTAAGCAATTGTATTGGCTTCACCGCCGGGAAAACACTACAAACTGCTGCGAAAATGCTGGCAATAATTAGTCTAAAAGTACAGTCAAGTGTAAAAATATAGTTGTACATAAATATGTGCCACAGCTCTTGAGCCGGCGAATTACATAAAAACTATGGGATATACATATTTTTAAGCAACATTTGTACATCCCACAGAACTTTATTTATATAGAAGAAACAAGTTCATCTATTTGTATAGGGGCCGAGCGTGTCAAATTTTGTACTGAAGTTGTTTCTTGCCTGTAATTTTAAATATGTCTCAGGCTCTTGATTGTTCATAATTTTTGTGTTGTTGCAATTGAATATCACGTAACGAGGCATTTTTTATGTTTTGATTGACTTCAACTTACAAAAATTGACGCCCGAAAGCTGCAAGCTGTGATTAAAGACGGACAACTCAGTGGATTTCACTGAGTTCATTTGACACGCTAAGTAGATACGTTTGCTTGATCTATGGTATATATGACATCTGTGGTACATCCATATTTCCAAACTTGACTTCACTTTCCGGGTTATTTAACAACTAGCTTATCCTGCAGCTCAGCTCGCGTTAACATCGGAAATTGCGGAATACTCCATACAAACTTCCACCCCCCATTTTAGGGAAGTGTGGGCTCAGAGACAAAAAGTAGTGTATATCACTTTCCATCCCTTCAACTATCTCCACTTAAAAAATCAAGTCAATTCGCTGCTCCGTTTTGCCATGAAAGACCGAGAAACAGACACAAACTTTCCTATTTATAATATTACTAGCTTTTGCCCGCGGCTTCGCTCGCGTTAGAAAGAGACAAAAAGTAGCCTATGTCACTCTCCATCCCTTCAACTATTTCCACCTAAAAAAATCAAGTCGATTCGTCGCTCCGTTTTGCCGTGAAAGACGGACAAACAAACAGACACAAACTTTCCCATTTATAATATTATAAGTAAGTAAGGATAACTCACCTTAGTAGTCAACGCATCAGTGAGCAACACCTGATCATTAGACTGCGCATATTTCTCCGCCTTCTTTCGCTCCGAGTCATCGAATTCCCTCTCACTCCGTTCCTCCTCGTACGGGGGGTACACTATACTCAATATGCCTTTAGACCTAAAAAAGTTAAAAGAATTAAAAAATTAAAATCAATTCAAAGGAAAGGGTAGTACAGATGTAGAGCAAAAAGCACAGAACTTAATTTAGATAGAAGAAACAAATTCATATATTTGTATAGGGGCCGAGCGTGTCAAATTTTGTACTGAAGTTGATTCTTGCCTGTAATTTTAAATATGTCTCAGGCTCTTGATTGTTCATAATTTTTGTGTTGTTGCAATTGAATATCACGTAACGAGGCATTTTTTATGTTTTGGTTGACTTCAACTTACAAAAATTGACGCCCGAAAGCTGCAAGCTGCGAGTAAAGACGGACAACTCAGTGGATTTCACTGAGTTCATTTGACACGCTAAGTAGATACGTTTGCTTGATCTATGGTATATATGACATCTGTGGCAAAAAGGGTTTTCTTAGTATTTTTCCGGAAACGTTCGTATTTGTCATGCTAGTTCAGACAATCACAGTACATCTTGTACTGAGACTGACTGAAATAGCATGACAGGATCGTACATTTCCGTAACAATACGAAGGCAAATCTTTTCGTACTACATCTGTACCCGAGTATAGTGACCGCGTATATAATCTCAATGTTTAGAGATTTTGCAATTAAATGTACTTAACTTAAAATTAGAATAAATTTTTCAGCAATAACTAGATTTTAATTTATTCTGACGGCCTAGCGGTAAGAGCGTGCGACTTTCAATTCGGAGATCGCGGGTTCGAACCACGGCTCGTATGTTCCAAATGAGCTTTTCGGAACTTATGTGCAAAATGTCATTTTATATTCGCCAATCACTTTTCGGTGAAGGAAAACATTATGAGGAAACTGGACTAATCCCAATATAGGCCTAGTTACTCTTCGGGTTGGAAGGTCAGATGGTAGTCGCTTTCGTAAAATTATGCCAAATCTTGGGATTAGTTGTCAAAGAGGATCCCAGGCTCCCATGAGCCGTGGCAAATGCCGGGATAAAAGGAGAACGATGATGAAATAGATTTAGGTAAGTAATTCTTTTGTTTACCTCTCTGTTATCTTGTTGAGAACATTCCTCCTTTCCACAGGGCTATCATCTTTGTCTGTCCTTGTGGATTGTGTTATAAGCAAGTGGTCGCCTGGTTGCAGTTGAGGAAGGTCAGGGTCTGGGGTATTGGGTTCGACGGTTTTTTGTTCTTCAGATTCTGTGCTTTCGATTTGGATGGTACTGGAAAAGGTAAACATTATTTAATATATAATAAATAGTTATACAACTAAATCACAAACTTAGGAAACTACGATCCGTAAAAGGTCTATCTATGACTGTGTTTAGAGTGCTTGGCAAGTTCCAATGTGACCTCTCGGCTGATTTTGTATGTAACATCCCACGTAAAGCTAGACGTTTTCTTTTTAGTTTGTCTAAGTTTCTGCCAATGCACATTATTCCTTAGAGTTTACTCTTAGTGTTAGCACGAACTGACATGTAAAACTTACACTACTTAAAAAGAAAGTAAAGTAAAGTTTGTATGTAATTTTTTTTAAAGCGAGTGTGCACTCGTTATACTTAATAGGTACCTAACATTTTATTTTTGTTTTAGTTATATTTCTCTAAAGTGAAATGTATAATTTATTTATTTAAATAAAGATCTATAAACCTAAAACTTACTCATTAGCCCCAATAATGATATCTCTAGAGTGTCTGGCGAGCTCAAGAGTGACGTCCCCTCCGTTTTGTGTGTGGAACATGCCCCCACCTGGGGAACTGGACGTTTTCTTCTTGGTTTTTATAGAGTTGGCGGTGTGCGTGATGTTGCCTAGGTCAGTCAGCCTGAAAAATAAGATAACATATTTAAAAGTATTTCATTGAAAATTATCCAAAAATACAAAATATACATAAAATTAGATATACCGTAATTATTTATGATTAAATATTTATATATTACTATTTATGATTAAGCGCTGGTAATAGCCTAGCGGTATTAAGTACGTGCGACTTTCGTTCCGGAGGTCGCGGGTTTCGAAGCCCGGCTTGCATCAGGGGGCCGATTTTTGAGTCTCACTTTCACTAAAATACCGGTTGAAAACGGTGAATTGCCTATTATTTTCAGTGACAATTTTCTGAATTCGAACGCCGTGAGACTCAAAAATCGGCCCCCAGGTCAATGAGTTTTTAATTTTTCAATGAGTTTTTCGGACTTTGTGTGCGAAATGATGGCGAAATGTCATTTGATATTTGTCAGTCGCTTTTCGGTGAAGGAAAACATCGTGAGGAAACCGGACTAATTCCAATAAGGTCTAGTTTACCCTTCGGGTTGGAAGGTCAGATGGCAGTCGCTTTCGTAAAAACTAGCAAATCTTGGGATTAGTTGTCAAAGCGGACCCTAGGCTCCCATGAGCCGTGGTAAATGCCGGGATAACGCAAGGAGGATGATGATGAAATATTTATTTGTTTTCTGTGCTTTATTGTGCTGTTATGTTCTATGTACCTGATGCCTGATCTTTTAGGCGGAGTTCCATGACCTCTATATTTTCGTGGCGTGCTCAAAAAAACATGTTCACCTCTGGTTTTACATACTTGTCGATACCTAAGGATGCATCCTTCCGCCTGCGGACTTAACACAAGCGGCGCCGGCAATCATTGTTGAGAAATTCACCTTCTTACAGTGGGCCCAGAACAGGACACCCTCGCGGGTTAGTACCTACTCGTATGAATACTTTCTCTCTTTCTAACCTGCGTGCGTAGTCGAATACACTAACGCTCAAGAAATGAAACGCTCGTAGATCTATCTCTATCGCTCTTGCATATTGGCGCAACAGCGCCAGACTTTTCGCGGCGTTTCGTTTTCGTTTCGCGTCGTAAAAATGCCATTCGGCTACGGGGCCTGTGTTTATAGCAAAGACATATATAACTCCGTATAGACAGATAAAGTCTAAGAAAAAAACGTACCTCAGTACCATACAGAAAAAGGTACGGTGGCCTAGATGGCATTACACCTTTGGGGTACGCTCAGCTAGATGGCGCTAATATTAATATTTGACATTTGAACACATATCAAGCTAAGAATATGGGCCAAATTGTCAAAACTGAGGTTCAAATCTTTTAAGTCTGTGTCAAGAGATGGTAGTCTATGTACTGTGATTACCTCTGGTGTTTCGGGTGTCCATGGGCGGCGGTGATCGCTTACCATCAGGCGACCTGTCTGCTCGTTTGCCTCCTATCCCATAAAAAAAAATACTTCGACAGTAACTCTCTACAATACTCGATCCTCTTTGGTTTATAGTCATCCCGCCGTCCGTAGCCAGGTCGATGCCGCCAATAGCACGGTTCGACCACAACGATTTTTTCGTGATGCGCCCAGAACAGAACATTTTTCATCTCTTTCTAACATGTGTTATGACTCATTTCCCTTCTCTCTCTCACCTGTGTTTGTAGTCGTCCCAGCGGCCGTAGCACATATCGATGCCGCCAAGAAAGGCGACGCATTGGTCGACCACGACGATCTTTTCGTGATGCGCCCAGAACAGGATACCCCCCCGCGCGTGGTCTGGGTGACGGAAAACCTACGTTACCAATGTTGGAGTTAACCTTTTGACTGCCACAGTTTTATGTAAATTCATATTAGTAAAGTTATAAAGCTTATAAATGTTGGTGGCGGCCGAAAGAATAACCGTTTCATGGATATTGACACATATTAGGCTGGTTTTAGTGTCAAGCGGACCGGTCCGCGCGATCAATTTATACGTATAGTATGAATTTTCTGAGATGAACTTTTCGGTTTTGCCCTAATCTGTTAAACAAAGGCCTTTGTTTCTATTATTCGCGGCGGTTAGCTCCCGTTTCCACAGCACGTGCTAAAGTGTCAGTGTAGTTAAAAAACAACTATCATGGTAGCAATAAGGTTTAATTTATTAAACAGTTTGTAGTGTGCAGGCAGCTTTTTTTGAAGATGACAAAACGTGTTATCTCCGAGAGGGCTTTTTATGGATTTGAACCTTATTGCTATCATGATAGTTGCTTTTTAACTACACTGAGACTATAGCACGTGCCGTTTAAACGGGAACTAACCGCCGCGAATAATAGAAACGAAGGCCTTTGCCTTTGTTTAACAGATTAGGGCAAAAGCGAAAAGTTCATCTCAGAAAATTCATACTATAGTTGATGCTGTCATCCGCGCGGACCCGGTCGCTTTACTCTAACGGCCCAGCTACGACATTGGTCTAAGCGCGACAGCGGTGAGCGGCAGCCATACGTGCGAATTAAAAGTCCCATCGCTGTATCTCGATCCAATGTATGGCCGCCGCTCACCGCTGCCGCGCTTAGACCAATGTTGTGGCTGAGCCGTAAAACGGTCCCTGATTTGAATACATATTAGTCTAGTGCGGAACGCTCCGCGCGGTTGATCCGCGTAACACTAAAACTAGCCTTATTATTTAAATTAATAATTATTAGATTAAGTTCCAAGCATAGAAATGAGCGTTAACTCACCATAGAACGTCATATTTTGGCGAGATATATAAAATTTATAAAAATGTAGGTACTTTATGTTGTTTTGAATAATAAGTAATAAAAAAGGGACTTAATCGCGTAAGACTTACGTTTATAATTACGAGTAGCTCGAAAAACTTTAGATGTACGAAATGTTGATCGGACTCCCTGCCTGTGACCACGTATGTAATGTCACGTGCGAAAGTCGAGCCAAATATAAACGTACCTAAGACTTACGCGATTTAATTTGATAATATGTGTGAAAATCGTGTTAGTTTAAATCAATATATTAACATAATGTAGTTCTAAAGAATGAGATAGATAGATTTTTCTAACCGTCTAGCTGCTGTGTTGCAATAGTTATGTAAAGCATATTGTCAATTTTAATAAATGTTAGTGGCGGTCAAAAGGTTAACCGTTTCATGGACACTGACATTTAATTACAAAAAAAAAGTAGATAGAGTTTTAACCTCATCGACACACAGACAGAAATATAATTCGAAAAGCACTCAAACTAAAATTTGAACAATATTTCAGATTCTTACGAATGAAGAGTTACCTTAATATTTTCGCTGGCCAGTCTGCTTTTGCTGTAAAAGCTGTTGATGCCAAGCGCCATCCCAACTTCCTTGTACAGCATTATGAAGATCTTTACTCCTTGGGCCTGAAAAAAAAAAACGATTGTTAATACATTAAATGAGCTTAGAAATTTCGAACGCATAATGTAGTGCTTATGCAAGCAATGCGAGCATTTTGTGGATGGAAGGAGAACTAATCGCGGAGTTTCACCTGACTCATTCAATCAACTCTAATCCTACCAATGACTGCGCCAGTAGCCTTAATACATGTAAACTCATTATCCAGCCTCCGAGAGCCATCCAGCATATCCAGCCTTCCAGTATCAATGTAATAGCAGTTGTATCGTTGTTATAAAAAAAAAACACTTACCGCTTTTCTCTTCAATATAGTATCCAGCCTCCAATAGTTTCCATTTAACGCCGGCCTCTTCATACAGATCTCAGGGCTGAGCCTCCAGTCAGCGATGAATATCTCTTCCTTAGAGAGTTCCATACCTTCTGAGATTGAGTGAACCTCAATCTCAGAAGGTACGCTAATAATTTATAGCTATCCTACCACTGACTGCGCCAGTTAGATATAACATTCACCGCTTTTCTCTTCAATATGGTATCCAGCCAGCTATGCTAGGTATTACGTAAACTCACCGCTTTCCTTTTCAGTATGGTGTCCAGTCTCCAATAGTTTCCATTCAACACCGCCGCTCCAATGGCCGCCGCTCACCGCTGTCGCGCTTAGACCAATGTCGTGGCTGAGCCGTCAACGTTGATAATGTGTATGTACCACTGACTGTATCAGTAACGATGTTTTATCGAACGCACTTACCGCTTTCCTCTTCAAGATCGTATCCAGCCTCCAATAGTTTCCATTTAACGCCGGCCTCTTCATATAGATCTCCGGGCTGAGCCACCAGTCAGCGATGAATATTTCCTCTTTAGCGAGCTCCATGGCCTCGGCGACGGCGGCGAGGTAGGGCGAGCCGTCCACGAACGTGGCGGCGGGCGTGGCGGCGCGCGGCGGCGCGAACGAGTGGTGCACGTTGGGGTGGGTGAACTCACGAGCTGCGACAACGAGACAGTCACTGTAGAGCATAGAGGAATAAGGCCGATAGTCCACTATCATATGTTTATCATAGAAATATGATTATAGGTCTGTATGCCTCCCTTTTTCTTCAACGTGAAGAAAAAGGATAACATGTTGCCTATGATCATATTTCTACGATAAACATATGATAGTGGACTAAATATCGGCCTAAGTAAGGGAAGAGTTGAAACTCCATACATCAGTGAATGCGGGTTATTTCCATAGGCATAGTTAAGTGACATTTAGCGACAATCACGCGTCAAATAGCGTGAATTATCAGTACCACTACTCGATACTAGGTGGCAACTGTGACTCGTCTGCCAAAAATGTAATATTAGAACAGTTTACAACTTATATTACAAGCAGAAGGAATTGAAAACAGAAAACTGATTAATACTATTGTAGTGAGCATTAGACTTTTCGTTCGTCGCGACAAGTAGCAGTGTTGATAATTTACGCCAGTTGACGCGTGATTGTCGCTAGATGTCACTTAACTATGCCTATACAAATAACCCGCATTTACTGATGTATGGAGTTACAACTGTTCCGTTACTTATTCCCCTATGCTGTAGAGCTTAGTAAGCTTTTCAGACCCGACGAGTGAACAGTAAAAAAAGTGCGAGAGATGCCTCTACTATGGTCGAGGTGAACACAGATTGTAGGCTTGTGTCGTTCACGAACTATGAACTGTTAGGAATTAAATCCCATCAATGACCGAAATGAACTAAATCTTTCCGTGCTCTGTGAATCGGTCTTTGCTCATTTAGTTCTTTATAGGATCAGCGAGCGCGAGCGGTTTGGATTGAGAACGAGTGTGTGACTGCGCCGACCGAGAGCGAGCTATTTAGCAGAGCA
The DNA here is from genome assembly GCF_023078275.1 of Leguminivora glycinivorella. Taxonomy (NCBI): domain Eukaryota; kingdom Metazoa; phylum Arthropoda; class Insecta; order Lepidoptera; family Tortricidae; genus Leguminivora; species Leguminivora glycinivorella. The sequence continues at coordinate 21,753,756 of NC_062978.1, read as the reverse complement.
ACACAAAAACGTCAAGTTTTCATAATATTAAGTTTCGGTTACTTACAATCTTTCGGCTCGGAATTGTTATTATCTGTGGACTATTCGTATCATTTGACACTATTTAGTCCCATTCGTTCTGATCTTTCCGACCGCAGTGGTCTTTGGTCTGGCTGAACTAAATGAGCAAAAGACCTAAATGAGTGAACTAGTTCGTGGGAGCGATCGACCGAGATCGGAGCGCTCCGAGCAACGAACGAAACGGCACAAGCCTAATAGATTGTAACTCCAAAGTGAAGAAATAAGACGTACAAACTAAGAGTCGTGGTCCAGGTTTCGTGGAGCCGGCGCCGCGGCCCCGTTCTCGTGTTATATGAATCCAGATTTGCATCCCGTTCGGAACGGACGTCATGGTCCGTAATTAAAGCCTGTGTTACAAGGATTTTGACGAGTCCATGTTAGTGGTCGTGTAAGTTCGGAGCCCCTACGTCACTAAACACAGGGACACACGGGTAGTAGGTACAGACATCGGGAGCCCTTAAACCAATATTAACTTCGAGAGCAATTCTCTTGACATGAGGTTTTAACCTTCATTTTCTTTAACAACATACCCTAACATACATAAATTATATGTAGTATGCGCATTTTTGAGTTTCCTACTCTAGGAGGTGAATTTTAAAAAATACAAAGAATATACTACTAAAGCTTCAGTGCCACTCTTGGCAAATAAGGGGTTGAAAGAAAACGAAACTGTGACATTGCAGTGACAGGTTGCCAGCCTCTCGCCTACGCCACAATTTAACCCAAGCCATATTCTTATTTGCCAAGAGTGGCACTGAAGCTTTAGTAGTTTCATGTGTTCTGCCTACCCCTTTATGGGATACAGGCGTGAGTGTATGTACATACATACCATGTATGTACCAAGAATATAGTAACAAAAGATGATTTACCGGTCTGATTGGCCACCGCCTTGAGGTACTGCATCCACTCCTTGCTCTTCCGTTTCGTCCAGCACTTGATGACCATCTGACGGCTCTGGTTCAGGATCTGCAGACCGTGGTTCAGGCCAGTTGAGTACATGCCGCTTGACACTTCGAAGCTGAAAAATAGGTTTACTTATTTATTTAAACTTTGCACTATTTGCACACACATGTATAAAAAGTACCTGGGGCCCATTTCTCGAAGCTACAAGCAGGGGCGGCTCACTCCGCGATCCATTCGCCGCGCTACAAGTACATGCCGGCGGCCGCGAGTTCGCGGCCCATTCAGTGGCGACGACCTTCGCGCAGCGCAATAGAATTCAATGTCGTCTGCACACGTGCGGTCTGTTTGTTAATGTAGGTAAGAATTTAGAATGGCGGCGTTTTGTGAACATCAAAGGAGTGAGCCTTCTGTACTTGTACTATTATATATTCTGTGCTACAAGTTACAATTTACAAGTGGTATATAGTCAATGTTTAATATGACAAGTTGGAAAGAGACTTCCGCTTGTAACTTGTAACATTCAGTTTTAATGGGCCCCTGGGCGAACGAATTTCGCTCGCAGTTCTATTCGATGATATTTTGCGTTTAATTATGCGAAAGAAAAACACATGAAAACTCGAAAATTCTTGTTTCCCGGGACCTAAGAGTAAGCTAGATCGATTTTTCACTCCCAATAATAACAAATTTCAACGACATCGTTAGAGCTGTTTCCGAGATCGTCGGTTTATGTAAATAGATAAATAAATATACATGAATTCCTCATAAAGGTACTTTAATATGTCTTCACATAATGTTTGACGACCGGTCTGGCGCAGTCGGTAGTGACCCTGCCTGCTACGCCGCGGTCCCGGGTTCGAATCCCGGTAAGGGCATTTATTTGTGTGATGGGCACAGATATTTGTTCCTGAGTCATGGATGTTTTCTATGTATATAAGTATTTATATGTTATATATATCGTTGTCTCGGTACCCACAACACAAGCCTTCTTGAGCTTACCGTGGGCCTCAGCCAATCTGTGTAAGAATGTCCTATATTTATTTATTTATTTTATTTATTTAAAATGTTTGAATGCCACGCATTGATGTAAAAAATGTAACTTTTTGACAGAACTATATATTTTATTTATTATTATAACTTTCGAAGCTTTCTGTAGAGAAGTCAAATTGGTTAGTTCAAAATACGAACATGTGTATTAGCTGTTCATTTTATGGCATGTATGTGGGTGAATCAACTTTTTCTTGCCTGTTATTGCCAATGCCATGGTTACGGTCCCTCGTGACTCAGGGGACCGTAACCATGGCAATGAACCAAGCATGAATATTATTCCTTGCAAAAATGAATACTCGATTGAAATGTTAAAATTTGTTACTTGATATTTACTATGAAATCGTGAAATAATGACGATTGAATAACAATTTAATAATGTATCCATCTTGAAAATTAAACCAACAAAAGTTATTCAAATATTAGCACATGGCTTGACCTTCAATAAAAAATACTCACATTTCAATGAGCTGCATGGAATAAAATAACAGATTGTTATTAAAAAAAAAACTACATAATTAATATCAAAATGCCTAGCAAAAAAAAATTGTTTCAATTTTAATCATGTACAATTGTCGATTTTGTTATCATTCTAACTTTGACAGTTTCATAATTATGGTAGGAAAAATAATCAAAACATAGGGCCATAACCACTAGAATAAGCGAATTACAGAATTTCAACTTTCGTTTCACTAAATTATATTTCACAATTTGGTATATTATCGAGCGACAGTGTACGGAAAACATTCTAAATAAGTTCGAGATAATTTTACATACTTAAATCCAATTGCAAACTGTGCCCATAAGATTTATTTCTCCGAAAGATTCACTTATCTACAAAAAAGACAGCGAGCTCCGTATCTTTTGCGACTTGTATTTATAAAAAACATGTCGAACAGGTTTTGTATTAGTTTACTTACTTAGATCCTACCGCAGACTGCGCCAAATAGGTTTGAACGCACAGTTTTGTTTAGCCTTCTCATGTGTAGCTTAACTTCAAACTTGGGTAAGTCCATTCTGCTTTAAATAAATAAATAAATATTGGGGACACCTTACACAGATCAACGTAGCCCCAAACCAAAGACATATATAACTCCGTATAGACAGATAAAGCCTAAGAAAGAAACCTACCTCAGTAACATACAGAAAAAGGTACGGTGGTAGATGGCATTACATCTTTGGGATACGCTCAGCTAGATGGCGCTAATATTAATATTTGACATTTTAACACATATCAAGCTAAGAATATGGGCCAAATTGTCAAAACTGAGGTTCAAAAGTTTTAAGCCTGTGTCAAGAGATGGCAGTCTATGCACTGTGATTACACATTTTACTTCGACAGTAACTCTCTATAATATTTTATCCTCTTTGCCCCAAACTAAACAAAGCTTGTACTATAGGTGCTAAGCGACGATAATTATACATACTTAAATAGATAAATACATACATATATACATAGAAAACATCCATGACTCAGGAACAAATATCTGTTCTCATAGCACAAATAAATGCCCTTACCGGGATTCGAACCCAGGACCGCGGCTTAGCAGGCAGGGTCACTACCGACTGAGCCAGACCGGTTAAGGATGATTATATAAAAAATACTAGCTTTTGCCCGCGGCTTCGCTCGCGTTAGAAAGAGACAAAAAGTAGCCCATGTCACTCTCCATCCCTTCAACTATCTCCACTTTAAAAATCTCGTCATTTCGTCGCTTCGTTTTGTCGTGAAAGACGGACAAACAAACAGACACACACACTTTCCCATTTATAATATTAGTATGGATAATATTGATCTGAAAGATTAACCTTATATCCATACATCGGGGTTTTGGGAGCGGGAATGAATTCGTGTATTTGTAACTCTGTTTATAGTCATTTGAATTACTGAAATATACTGTAACTGGCTCCAAATGTACCTAGAAATGTTAAAGTAATGTTTATCTTTTTCACCATTTTTGGGCTAGTGTAAATCATTCCTGCTCCCAAAACCCCGATGTGTGCTTATAGCTGAATGGATTCACCCAAGTTTGAAGTTAAGCGACAAATGTGATTGTGTAAGACCTGTTGGTGGGTACAAAATCTCTTCTTATAATGTTTTAGACTCACCCCTGGTCGAAAAGCATAACAGCCTTGACGGACCCGTCGCTGGGTCGCAGGTAACCGAAAAATGTGTCCTTGACAAACAGCCATCGCTCCTGCCACTTCGCGCACACCAGACCGGTGCAGAAGTAGTTACACCTGCAATTGACAACGTTTCAAAATTTTCAATGTCCCTAAATCGAAAACCATTTCGAGATATACGCTTGTAGATCACATAAATATTTTTTTTAATTTTTAGTATAAAGAATCTTAAAAATAGTTTAAAGGGGAAGTGACGTCAAATAGCTGATTTAGAGCTGCCACTATAACAAAAAAATCTTCCAGTTGGGATGTTACTTGAGTTTGACAGTGACACTTAAAAACACAGTTCGTAGCAAAAATATCAAAAATTTCATAGCTTAGTCTATGGTTCGTAGTCATTCACTATTGGTTGACAGTGACACTTGACAGTCAGACATACCGGACAGTTAGAGCTGACTGTTAAAACTATTTTTAGAAATGATTTTGTCGTTTTCTTAGCTACCATCCACACTCATAAGACGCATGTCTTGCGGCGCGCAACGGACGTCTCCGCCACGCCGCCTGAATGTAATTCAAAAAAGTCTCCTCAGTACATTTTTTTTTATGGGATAGGAGGCAAACGAGCAGACAGGTCGCCTGATGGTAAGCGATCACCGCCGCCCATGGACACCCGAAACACCAGAGGTGTTGGAGGTGCGTTGCCAGCCTTTAAGATGGGTGTACGCTCTTTTCTTGAAGGTTTGAAGGACGTAAGACGCGCGAGGAGACGTTTTTTGAATTACATTCAGGCGGCGTGGCACGGACGTCCGTTCCGCACCTCAGGACATGCGTCTCTTAAGTGTGGCCGGTCCCTTAGGTGTATGACACAACACATGTGACGTCATAAAGTTGTGTCTTGACTTTTGTAACTTACGCTCTTTCTGCTCGAAGTAGTAATAAGAAGGGATTTTTTCATTAACATAGCAGTTTTTGGAAAAATAAAAAAATACGTGTATCTTTTAGTACTGAGTTCTTTCAAACCAAACAATAAAAAATAGTACAAAAATAGGAAATGTTGTCAATAATACATCACTATTACTACAGAATGACATGATGTCACGACCCTCCACATTGAGGGAACGACTAAAGAAGCACTAGATAGTATAACAAAGTCGCTGCCCGCTGTCTGTCTGTCTCCATGTGTGTTTAGATCTTTAAACTCCTCCTTGCGTTATCCCGGCATTTGCCACGGTTCATGAGAACATGGGGTCCACTGTGGCAACTAATCCCAAGATTTGGCAAATGCACTAGTTTTACGCGACTGCCATTTGGGACCCATTTCTCGAAGCTACAAGTGACAATTTACAAGTGAGACAAATTGGAAAGAGATTTCCGCTTGTAACTTTCAGTTTTGAGAAATATTCCCCTGACCTTCCAACCCAAAGGGTAACTAGGCCTTATTGGAATTAGTTCGGTTTTCTCGCGATATTTTCTTTCACCGAAAAGCGACTGGCAAATATCAAATGACATTTTGCACATAAGTTCGAGCCGAGATTTGAACCTCTTACCGCTAGGCGACGATCTTTAAAACTAGGCAATCGATATGATTGATGGCACCTCATCCGGCCGGATCGCTAGTTGATTGTTAAGTAGTTAAACTTTCGAGAGACTAAACCACATAACTATATTTAGATAGAAGAAACAAGTTCATCTATTTGTATAGGGGCCGAGCGTGTCAAATTTTGTACTGAAGTTGTTTCTTGCCTGTAATTTTAAATATGTCTCAGGCTCTTGATTGTTCATAATTTTTGTGTTGTTGCAATTGAATATCACGTAACGAGGCATTTTTTATGTTTTGATTGACTTCAACTTACAAAAATTGACGCCCGAAAGCTGCAAGCTGCGATTAAGGTGGCTCGCTTAGGTTACCCGAAGCTCAGGCTGCGTTAGATGGCGTTAATCTGCAAATTGCCAGTCTTATTTTTTTTGTGGAGTCGTACAGGCATTTATATACTTTCAATTATGCTTCGCGAACATTTAATATTAAAATTGACGTATTACACCAAACATTCAACTTCTCATTGTAACGTTAATCCCCTTAATGTAGATAAATTTACTATTTTACACTATTTTTAAGCACCACTCACACATACAAACAGTGTTTTTGTATTCCTTCTAGTCGATAATTTCACGCGGTGACAGCTTGTTTAAATAGCCTTGCGGTAAATACGTGCCATCGCATGATTTGCATGGAAGTACTGGGTTCGAATCCAGGACTTTTTCTCTTTTTTTTTTTTTTAATACTACGTTGGTGGCAAACAAGCATACGGTCCGCCTGATGGAAAGCGGTCACCGTAACCTATGGACGCCTGCAACTCAAAGAGTGTCGCATGCGCGTTGCCGCCCCATTAGAAACTTGTACACTCCCCTTTGCTGCGTGTGCACAGCAAAAAGGAGTGTACAAGTTTAAAGGAGGGTTTGGGTTGCCGACGTCTCAAAGGACAATAGACGGAACAAATTAGTTCCGTAAGTCCTCCCGTCGTCAGCACCCCACACCCTCGTTGAGCTCTGGCAGCCTTACTCACCGGCAGGAACACAACACTATGAGACACTATTTTTTGTTTTATACTCGTACAGTAGTTACTGAGCGTTTTCCACAAAAAAGATTAAAAACCTATTCTCTTACATGGTAATAATTTTTGGGTTCGTCGAACTCAGAATTTCTAACATAATTATCCTAATCTGATATTTTTAAAAATTCCAAAAAAGTATAGATAAATTTTAGTTTCTAAACTACGATTCGAATGATTTTTTTTTCTAATTGTTTATTTTCGATGGAGCAAGGGTATTCAAATCGCTTTTGAAATCTTAAATTAGTAAATGAAAATGCAATAATTAACTGAGTAACGTAATGCTTTAAAAACTCAAGTGGACTTTTTTTATCTAAGGAGTAATTTAATATTATATTTAGCGAGGGTATTAAAAGTTGTGTTTTATATCTCAACTTAATAAATAGAAAATCAAAATGACAATAAAAAAATCAATATGTTCTCTAAGATAAAATTGATACCTTCGGCTCTCCATTCTTGCTCGGTCAATAAAAAATACGAAATTTATATCCAAAAAAATACAAAAAGTTTATAGAATCCTGGGAATCGAACGCACCTTCACGGCGTGACAGACGACTATTCACCAACGACGCCATTACATAACACGCTGTTACCGATGAAATTGGGCTATACATATATAATTATTTAAATATAAATAATAATGTCAAATCCATACTAATATTACAAATGGGAAAGGGTGTGTGTCTGTTTGTTTGTCCGTCTTTCACGGCAAAACCGGTGCGACGAATTGACGTGATTATTTAAGGGGATTTAGTTGAAGGGATGGAGAGTGACATAGGCTACTTTTTGTCTCTTTCTTACGCGAGCGAAGCCGCGGTCAAAAGCTAGTTTATTATAAACTAGCTTATACCCGCGGCTTCGCCCGCGTAATAAAAGTATTCATTAAGATTTTCATTTGGATCCGTAGGGACCGTAGGTTTCTCTGTAGGTATATTTATCTGCGATTATTTCGATTGCACATAATACTTTTGCTTGCAATGATTGTAGAAATATTACACATCGACCACAGCGTAGGTAATTCTATATACGCTGGGGAAACCTTTATAAACATCCCACATAGCCCGTATTTCGACACTATGATCGGTGGGTAAAAAGTACTTTTTTCTATTATCCCTTACAATTTTTTACATTTTGCTTATACTTATCGCAAACGTAATCTTCAAGCAAGCAAACAACGATCGTCTTAGAGCACATTGATTGTAAGAGACCGCCGACCGATTATCCGTATCCCTCTAACGATACCCATATTATCCGTATCCGTATCCGTATCGCTATCGCTACCGCTATCGCTATCGCTATTGCTATCGCTATCGCTATCCCTATCGCTATCCCTATCGCTATCCCTATCGCTATCCCTATCGCTTTCCCTATCGCTATCCCTATCCCTATCCCTATCCCTATCCCTTATCAAGATGTTTAATGATATAACACTTTAAGTTCTCGCGCTTTGTACACATATTTAAAGTCACATACAGGTCGAACGCGATTAATTAACATTATTTTTACCTTTTTTCCCAACGTTTCGGCCAGGTTGCACTGGCCGTGGTCGCGGAAGACTGACGTCCCAGCAAAATGTCACCGGAGATGTAAACAACACAAAACTACCCGATATTCATTTATATAAATGTTCGGGGTAGACAAATAAATATAATCTACCCGCTTTTAGTTAATGTTTATTTCCCACCATGTTTATTTTAAAGGTAAAAATAATGTTAATTAATCGCGTTCGACCTGTATGTGACTTTAAATATATGTTTAATGATTTCTTATCAAGTGCTAAAATATAAAGTTTCATGGTTTTATCTTTTAAAATTAAGAAATCCCATACAAACTTTCAACCTCTTTTTCAACCCCTTCATCCCTTTTTTTCGAAATAAAAAGTAGCCTATGTTCTGTCTCAGGGTCTAAAGATTGTCTGTTCCAAATTTCATCAAAATCGGTTGCGTGGTTTAAGCGGGAAAGCGTAACAGACAGACAGACAGAGTTACTTTCGCATTTATAATATTAGTATGGAGATATAAACGGGTAGAGTGATATTTATTACCTATTCTACAGAAATTATTGCATCTGGCTTTGAATATATGTACTGTTCATTTTTATATTAAAGGAAAAAATGGAAAAATTTACGCTTCCGGCGGGACTTGAACCCGCACCATTTTTGCAATCCGTGCAATGCTCTTACCAATTGAGCTACGGAAGCCACGCCGGACTTCGCAAATCTTTCCATGCCTTTCCTTTTGTGTTTTCCATTTTTTCCTTTAATATAAAAATGTTTAGAATCGTTAGCAGACGTTTCTGCTTAATAAAAATTAATTATATGTACCGTTTTCAAGGAAAATATACCACATTATTATTAGGACGAGCTTGTATCGTATTTATACGTTTAACCTCTTATGTCCTGACCTGAGTTCCTTTAATAACCTAACCACAAGAATACATTTTTGAAAAAACCCCCGACCGCGACATAGTAGACCGATTTTCATGAAACAGGCTAAGAACACTCCCGACTAACTCAGCTTTCAGACAAAAAAAACTAAATCTAAATTCAGGTTCATCCGTTCGGGAACTACGCTGCCATAGACAGACACACACACAGACAGACAAACAGACAGACAGTCACGTCAAACTTATAACACCCTGTTTTTGCGTCGGGGTTAAAAATATGTTGCGAAAATATCTTTAAAACGGAGGTTCGCTCTCGACTGTTTCCTCCTTCAAAACTTAATCAATCAGAACGAAATTTGAGAATCTGAATAACAATGAAATAATCTGTGTCAGACCGTTTAGTTTTTTTCAGTTCAGCTTTCAGACAAAAAAAAAACTAATCACACACAGGCAGACAGACAAACAGACAGACAGACATGTAAAATTTATAACATCCCGTCGTTTTTGCGTCAGGGGTTAAAAAGGAATTCGAATTTTGAACTACAATGGGATTAAACAAAGTTCCAAAGTCAACACCGCAAAATTGAGTCTGGGTGTTAGGGGGATATATGGATAACCTGTTAGATCATCCTTCAACAACCGACAACCGACAATGTGATACCTTTTACTTGAGACCGTCAAACATGGCTAAGAACACTTCTGACTAATTCAGCTTCCGAACAAAAAAAAAACTAAATCTAAATCGGTTCATCCGTTCAGGAGCTACGATGCCACAGACAGACACACATACAGACTAACAAACAGACAGACAGGCACGTCAAACTTATAACAGCCCGTCGTTAAAAATCGAAAACGTCAAAAACTCACAAGGCGCTGTTCGTCAAAGGTAAAATTCATAAATATTATAATTACTAGCTTATACCCGCGGCTTCGCCCGCGTAATAAAAGTATTCATTAAGATTTTCATTTGGATCCGTAGGGACCGTAGGTTTCTCTGTAGGTATATTTATCTGCGATTATTTCGATTGCACATAATACTTTTGCTTGCAATGATTGTAGAAATATTACACATCGACCACAGCGTAGGTAATTCTATATACGCTGGGGAAACCTTTATAAACATCCCACATAGCCCGTATTTCGACACTATGATCGGTGGGTAAAAAGTACTTTTTTCTATTATCCCTTACAATTTTTTACATTTTGCTTATACTTATCGCAAACGTAATCTTCAAGCAAGCAAACAACGATCGTCTTAGAGCACATTGATTGTAAGAGACCGCCGACCGATTATCCGTATCCCTCTAACGATACCCATATTATCCGTATCCGTATCCGTATCGCTATCGCTACCGCTATCGCTATCGCTATTGCTATCGCTATCGCTATCCCTATCGCTATCCCTATCGCTATCCCTATCGCTATCCCTATCGCTTTCCCTATCGCTATCCCTATCCCTATCCCTATCCCTATCCCTTATCAAGATGTTTAATGATATAACACTTTAAGTTCTCGCGCTTTGTACACATATTTAAAGTCACATACAGGTCGAACGCGATTAATTAACATTATTTTTACCTTTTTTCCCAACGTTTCGGCCAGGTTGCACTGGCCGTGGTCGCGGAAGACTGACGTCCCAGCAAAATGTCACCGGAGATGTAAACAACACAAAACTACCCGATATTCATTTATATAAATGTTCGGGGTAGACAAATAAATATAATCTACCCGCTTTTAGTTAATGTTTATTTCCCACCATGTTTATTTTAAAGGTAAAAATAATGTTAATTAATCGCGTTCGACCTGTATGTGACTTTAAATATATGTTTAATGATTTCTTATCAAGTGCTAAAATATAAAGTTTCATGGTTTTATCTTTTAAAATTAAGAAATCCCATACAAACTTTCAACCTCTTTTTCAACCCCTTCATCCCTTTTTTTCGAAATAAAAAGTAGCCTATGTTCTGTCTCAGGGTCTAAAGATTGTCTGTTCCAAATTTCATCAAAATCGGTTGCGTGGTTTAAGCGGGAAAGCGTAACAGACAGACAGACAGAGTTACTTTCGCATTTATAATATTAGTAAGTATAGTAAGTATGGATGGATGGGAAAAGCTGGGTACTCTATAATCTGAAGTGGAAGAATTTGTTGTTTCACCAAAGATAATGTGTGTTTGTTTGTTTGTCCGTCTTTCACGGCCAAACGGAGCGACGGATTGACATGTTTTTTAAGTGGAGATAGTTGAAGGGATAGAGAGTGACATATGCTACTTTTGTCTCTTTCTAACGCAAGCGAAGCCGCGGGCAAAAGCTAGTACAGCACGGGTAGCATGGTCGCGCGATAGACGATAAAATATCAGGCCGTCCCTGTCGCACTATTAGCAAGTGCGATTATAGGGACGGCCAGATGTTTTATCATTTATCGCGCGACCATAATTGCCTGCCTGGACCAGATTATATTGATGATAATTATTATTTGTAACCATTTAGTTAATATTGTCTTCAGTTACCGCGATAGTTACTCATGAAATAAAAACTATGAAAACGGATTAAATCGCGTATAATGAGTTTAAAATTCATCCCGATGTTTCAAACACTTTACAGCGTTCGTGGTCAACGGGTGACTGAGGAAAAATTACAATGTGCAAAAGCTACCCATATTCTTGTATATAACCATTTAGTTGTTGAAGAAAAACATTCACACAACAATAACATAGGTCAACCAGCTCAGTAAATGCAATACTTTACTAATACTATGCCCACACTATGACCTATGTATAATGTATTATACCAGACGTGTAATATTTTATTTTATCAACAAAGGCATAATAAAGGATTGTATTGTATTTTTGTATGAAAATAAAAAATAGGAAAGCAATATAGTAATAGTCAAATATTCCATTAAAAAAATAAAAAATACTTAATAAATCCATAAAAGTTCAAATGATTAAAAAAAACTTCGAACTCGAACCCACGATCTTCTGCATCATAGTCGGTCGTTTGACCGAGACGCCATTTCGATTTACATTAGCAGTGTCGAAATACACGATATGTATCTTTGTTGACAAAATGCGTCATTATTTCTGAGTCTGCTTGAGTTAACTAAACCAATATCTTTAAATAATTACTTGTCAAGAGCCAAATGTCACTGATGACAATGTCAACTAAAAGTGCGCGAAATATGACGGCTCTGTGTCTGTACACAAAATTTGGCACGCACATTTACGTAAAATTAATAAAAAATTCACATGGATTTGTCCATGATTTCTGTATGAAACAATGTATTTCATTCACTACCGCGACGACGGATAATGTATAGTAGATGTATGCGCATATTTTTATTTAGTTGTAGTGTGCGGTGACTAAATAAATGGTAGATGTTTTTTGTATGGAAAGCGAGCCACCTTAAAGACGGGCAACTCAGTGGATTTCACTGAGTTCATTTGACACGCTAAGTAGATACGTTTGCTTGATCTATGGTATATATGACATCTGTGGACTAAACACTTTAATTTATGTTAATCAATCGCGTTCGACCTGTAAGTGATTATTAGACTTATATTGACCGGGATATAGACCGTGATTACCTTTTTGATTTGTGTCGAGCTCCCGATATTTCGACGCAGTTGCATGCATCATGATCACGGAAAACTGACGAAGGCGGGTGGATGTCGGATGGATGTGTGTGATCCTGCATGCAACTGCGTCGAAATATCGGGAGCTCGACAAAAATCAAAAAGGTAATCACGGTCTATATCCCGGTCAATATGTACAAGTCATTCAAAACTCTTAGTGCTTATTGAATTATCTCACCTGACACATACAGCTGTCCCTAGCAGTCCGAAGCAGTTGCAACCAGCCTGCCCGGGTTGAGTAGACCCGGTACGCTTTAGCACCATGCCCTCTTTGCCCTTACACCCGAACTCTGATATGAACGACAGATTCGATACCTCGAGGAATTTTACCTGTTGACAGATAAATACATTGCTGAATATATAATAGTTTGAAATTTAAAAAAAACAGGCATCTGCAATATTTGACGGGGTTAATTTACAGAAGGGGGGAAGGTTTCGGGTGGTCTTTTCAAATCGTTTTCGCATAGCACAGGATCTGGTAGCTACCCTCACTGACCCACTATCAAAATACACCTTATATTAAAATAAACAAAACAATTGTCCGTTTCATATACATGTTGGCTGGTTGAATTTTCTTGTGGATTGGTATAATTTTGCTGTTACTTTATTTATTATTGCAAGCGTATTTTTATATAAACTAAATCCAATTCTTTAATAGTAGGACAAGATATAAAATCCCACTTGGCAATCCAACTTACCGTCTCATGATGGTTCCTATAAATAGAAATATTGAGTAGATTGTACAAATATTCTTCTAGCTGCTTCATTCTAAGCTGGATTCCCTCGTATGTGACCATCACCTCTGGTTTCTTTGGAAATCTGGAGAAGAAAGAAATTCCTTTTTAAGGTCATTCGTTTATAATATCTCAGCAACAGTGGCACACAAACTCGAAATCTGGTTTGGCTTGTTATATTCTAATAATGTCTAATCAATAAGATCCCCGTTCCGAGTCATGGCTTGTCCAACAGGTCTCCATCGCCATACAGCGGAGTAACGCTGCTAGCGTGATGGGTACCTTTGGACCCGGCATGGCACGGAACGGGTTCCTTTAGGTAGGTATATATACTACTTTTTTTATATAATTTTACAAGCGTAAAAAATATTAATTAGTATTATATTAAATAATAAAAATATATGTCGCAGCGAGAGCTACGCCATCTATTGGTGCAGCTAAGAACAACGAGTCGGTGCTGCTACTTTAAATAATCCTATCGTGATATCGAAATGTCAAGTTGACACTTGAGCGGAATCGATTTTGCAAATGGCAACATTGAGGAAAACTGATCATTCATTCGATGCGAGGAACGGTTGATTTTGGGGAATGAAGTTCGTTGTGGAGGTTAGAATCAGGGTCACTTTTCCGTGTGACCACGCAGCCATTTGCACGTCGCGTCCGCTGCATTTCGTTATCCGTTTGCATCAACGAGGTAGTGTGACTTTATTGTGATTTAGTGATTGAATCTGTTAAATTAAATATTGTGGAATCGATTTCAAGTTTTATTTCAAAGATTAAACATGGAGGACGAGCCATCCGATGAAGAAATTATCTTCAATCCGACATATAAATAAATTAGGTCCTGACCACCGGCAGGTCGGGCCCCGCTGCTGATGATTTGTTTTTTTTTTTTTAGTATGAATAGGTAGACGTTTGACCATGATCACATCTGATGGTAAGTGATGATGCGGTCTACGGTGGAGCACGCTTACCTATGAGATACCTATTTACTCTTGCTTTAAAGAGACCTGGATTGTACTCATGTGACAACACAGACTCAGGCAGGGCATTCGACTCCTTGGCGGTTCGTAAAATAAATGTTGAAGCGAAACGCTTAGTGCGTATTTTTGGAATACTAACCGTGAAGCGATGCCGTATTGCCGATTGTCTGGTGGTCCTAATGTGAAATGGGGACGGAGGAATTGTTTTACCTGGGTAGTGCGCCTTTCCTTTTTCGCGGACGCGCCATTTTCTTCGACTGGCTTCGTGGCAAGGCCTCTAGTGCAACCTGAAAAGTATGTGCGTAAACATTTATTGGACATTACATTATTAATGCCTGTTAAAAATTGCTGAATTTATTTGTTTCACTCATTTTAGTCGCAAACGAAAATATAATTTTATTTTAACAGAGTTTTTGTGTAACTGCGCTAAGAAAAAGTGAGTGATTCTTGTCCTAACACTAACAGACAATAATAGCATTAGTTTATTACAAGATATCCCATTCTGGAACTGCCTTTTTAACTCATCATCCTCCTAGCGTTATCCCGGCATTTGCCACGGCTCATGGGAGCCTGGGGTCCAATTTGACAAATAATCCCAAGATTTGGCGTAGGCACTAGTTTTTACGAAAGCGACTGCCATCTGACCTTCCAACCCCAAGGGTAAACTAGACCTTATTAGAATTAAGGAGGTAGGGCATAGCGAATGATATTCTGCTTTGTGTAGTAGGGCACAGCACAGCGGATATCGTCTCGCTCGAATCTAGAGCAGAGCCCAACTGGGGAAGTACCTCCGCCTTACAGAAGACCGCAGCCAAATAGCACTAGACCCTACTCATAGTGTTGTGTTCCTGCCGGTGAGTAAGGCTGCCAGAGCTCAACGAGGGTGCGGTGTGCTGATGACGGGAGGACTTACGGAACTAACTTGTTCCGTCTATTGTCCTTTGAGTCGTCGGCAACCCGAACCCTCCTTTGAACTTGTACACTCCTTTTTGCTGTGTACTTAACACAGCAAAAGGGAGTGTACAAGTTTCTAATGGGGTGGCAACGCGCATGTGACACTGTTTGAGTTGCAGGCGTCCATAGGTTACGGTGACCGCTTTACATCAGGCGGACCGTATACTTGTTTGCCACCGACGTAGTATAAAAAAAAAAAAATTAGTCCGGTTTCCTCGCGATGTTTTCCTTCACCGAAAAGCGACTGGCAAATATCAAATGACATTTCGCAGATAAATTCCGAAAAAGTCATTGGTGCAAGCCGGGACTCGAACCAGCGACCTCCGGAACGCCGAACCAGCTCTTCAACGGCCTTCTTAACTACAAGGATAAAACTAGAATACTCCACTTGGATTAGATGCCAGAGAGCACTGTTGTTACAGTGGGCTAAATGCGTTTATTACGCGCTTGTATCCACTCCCTTCCTTGTTGTGAAACTAGAACAATAGTGCTCTGCCTACCTCTCTTGGGAATACAGTCCAGGGTTTATGTACCTTCTCAGCTTTCTCCTCATCGTGAAGCGTATTCTTGAAGCTGGCTCGACGCGATTTGTGCGTTTTCGTGGGGAAGGGGATGTCGAGCGACGCGCGGTACAGCGTCAGCTGTTGGTGCAGGTACAGAATGTGCTTGTAACGCTTGCGAACTGTCCAAGAGAAGTCGCCGTGCTGGAGGTTGATTGTGTATCTGTGGACCAATGGTTTTTTTTTTATAAATAGGCTTACTCTTGGCCACAGACTAGCCGAAGGCAAAGACGTGGCCTACGATGGAGTGAGCTCGCCCAGAAGATGCCTGTTCACTCTTGATTTGAAGGTTGCCGGGTTATATGAGCTCGGAAATATAGCCGCCGGCAAGAAATTCCACTCCATGGCAAAGCTTAAACCCTTATTTAAAGTCCTAGTTCATAAAAAATTAATAGTTTAAAAAACACTATAAAACACGCTTTTATAAATGCACGTAAAAGCCAAAAATAAATTATGGATCGTTCAAGTTGTCTCTATTTGTAAGCTGAAGTTTAAAAACTATGTGCTTTTAATTATAATATTTGATTGTAAAAGCGTGGGGCGCTGGAACAGGAAAGACTTTTTGTATAACTTGCTGATAAATCAAATTATGCTATGTTACGGGAAGGAGGTTACACAGATTGACGCGCTAACTGGAGTTGCAGCATGACTAGTAGGTTCTACATTAAACAGTCAAATCAATTAAAAGTCAGTGTTCAAAGTAGGTACCAGTTTGTCGAACTCAGACAAAATATGCGCTAGTAGCGAGGAGAGTCGACAGTCACCGACACTTAGAACGCCGCTTTTTTCCGGTAATCAAAGTACAAAAGGGGAAAATGTCTACAGTGACAGGATGCAGAGTTCTTGTTCGTGGACGAGATATCTTTGGTTCTCTTTGGTAACCCTTAGGCGGCATATGTAAACGTTATGTTCTTATGCAACTTCATTCGCCAGGAAGTTCGGATTAGTATTTGTTTACAAGAAAGTCTTTCCTGTTCCAGCGCCCCACGCTTTTACAATCAAATATTATAATTAAAAGCACATAGTTTTTAAACTTCAGCTCACAAATAGAGACAACTTGAACGATCCATAATTTATTTTTGGCTTTTACGTGCATTTATAAAAGCGTGTTTTATAGTGTTTTTTAAACTATTAATTTATTTTATACTTTTTAGTCATTAATAATGAGATACTTTTAACATTTATACATAAATTTATTTCAAGTAGGCTGATTTTACATGCCATTTGTGGCTTAACGTGTACTTATTGCTAATTGCTACTTAATAATAACTAGCGGCTACCTTCTTATTACGGTATTATCATAAAAATGTTTATACCTAGTAAGTTATCCGTAAAAGATAGACAATATAGACATGTGTCATCGCGGACTTTTTGAAGACATTAGAGAGACATACTTTCGCCATACATTGTTTTGAAGCTCTCAGCTAGTGGGATTTTGTTTGACTCGATTAGAAAATATTGTCACATTTCAACTAATTCAAACAAAATTTAAGTATTTCTTTTTTGCCGAGCCCCCCTTTATTTGCTCTTAAGGGTCACAGGAAAACCATTACCCAACTTATTTTAAATAAAACGTTGATCTTTCTTTTATGCGGAGGGCCCCCCTTTGTTTGCTCTTAAAGGTCACAAGAAAACGCTAACCCAACTTATTTTAAATACTACGTTGATCTTTCTTTCATGCGGGGGGCTTCGCCCCCCGAGCCCCCCTTTTCTTTACTCTTAAGGATCACAAGAAAACCTTAACCCAACTTATTTTAAATACAACGTTGATCTTTCTTTTATGCGGGGGCTTCGCCCCCCGAGCCCCCTTTGTTTGCTCTTAAAGGTCACAAGAAAACGCTAACCCAACTTATTTTAAATACTACGTTAATCTTTCTTTTATGCGGGGGGCTTCGCCCCCGAGCCCCCCTTTTGTTACTCTTAAGGGTAACAAGAAAACCCTAACCCAACTTATTTTAAATACAACGTTTATCTTTCTTTTATGCAGGGGGCTTCGCCCCCCGAGCCCCCCCTTTGTTTGCTCTTAAAGATCACAAGAAAACGCTAACCCAACTTATTCTAAATACTACGTTGATCTTTTTTTCATGCGGGGGGCTTCGCCCCCCGAGCCCCCCTTTTCTTTACTCTTAAGGATCACAAGAAAACCTTAACCCAACTTATTTTAAATACAACGTTGATCTTTCTGCCTGTGTGGTGACGGGTTAAGAATTTCACCTCCCCCTTTCTTCCCGTGGGTGTCGTAGAAGGCGACTATGGGATATGGGTTAAATTGTGGTGTAGGCGAGAGGCTGGCAACCTTTCACTGCAATGCCACAGTTTCGTTTTCTTTTAACCCCTTATTTGCCAAGAGTGGCCCTGAAGCTTTAGTGGTTTCATGTGCTCTGCCTACCCCTTTATGGGATACAGGCGTGATTGTATGTATGTATGTATGTTGATCTTTCTTTTATGCGGGGGGCTTCGCCCCCCGAGCCCCCCTTTGTTTGCTCTGAAAGGTCACAAGAAAACGCTAACCCAACTTATTTTAAATACTACGTTAATCTTTCTTTTATGCGGGGGACTTCGCCCTCCGAGCCCCCCTTTTCGTTACTCTTAAGGGTAGCAAGAAAAACCTAACCCAACTTATTTTAAATACAACGTTTATCTTTCTTTTATGCGGGGGGCTTCGCCCCCCGAGCCCCCCTTTGTTTGCTCTTAAAGGTCACAAGAAAACGCTAACCCAACTTATTCTAAATACTACGTTGATCTTTCTTTCATGCGGGGGCTTCGCCCCCCGAGCCCCCCTTTTCTTTACTCTTAAGGATCACAAGAAAACCTTAACCCAACTTATTTTAAATACAACGTTGATCTTTCTTTTATGCGGGGGGCTTCGCCCCCCGAGCCCCCTTTGTTTGCTCTTAAAGGTCACAAGAAAACGCTAACCCAACTTATTTTAAATACTACGTTAATCTTTCTTTTATGCGGGGGGCTTCGCCCCCCGAGCCCCCCTTTTCGTTACTCTTAAGGGTAACAAGAAAACCCTAACCCAACTTATTTTAAATACAACGTTTATCTTTCTTTTATGCGGGGGGCTTCGCCCCCCGAGCCCCCCTTTGTTTGCTCTTAAAGGTCACAAGAAAACGCTAACCCAAATTATTCTAAATACTACGTTGATCTTTCTTTCATGCGGGGGGCTTCGCCCCCCGAGCCCCCCTTTTCTTTACTTTTAAGGATCACAAGAAAACCTTAACCCAACTTATTTTAAATACAACGTTGATCTTTCTTTTATGCGGGGGGCTTCGCCCCCCGAGCCTCCCTTTGTTTGCTCTGAAAGGTCACAAGAAAACGCTAACCCAACTTATTTTAAATACTACGTTAATCTTTCTTTTATGCGGGGGCTTCGCCCCCCGAGCCCCCTTTTCGTTACTCTTAAGGGTAACAAGAAAACCCTAACCCAACTTATTTTAAATACAACGTTTATCTTTTTTTATGCGGGGGGCTTCGCCCCCCGAGCCCCCCTTTGTTTGCTCTTAAAGGTCACAAGAAAACGCTAACCCAACTTATTCTAAATACTATGTTGATCTTTCTTTCATGCGGGGGGCTTCGCCCCCCGAGCCCCCCTTTTCTTCACTCTTAAGGATCACAAGAAAACCTTAACCCAACTTATTTTAAATACAACGTTGATCTTTCTTTTATGCGGGGGCTTCGCCCCCCGAGCCCCCCTTTGTTTGCTCTGAAAAGTCACAAGAAAACGCTAACCCAACTTATTTTAAATACTACGTTGATCTTTCTTTCATGCTTCCCCCCTCGAGCCCCCCCCCCCCCCCCCTTTTTCTGTTCTTATCTTCCGACACCATCATCAGGCCTTGAAACCTAATCGTAGTCATAGTTCATTACAAGACTTTTCTAAGAAGCCCAAAAACAGCTATGATACGATGTTCCATCATGTAGTTCCAGTTCATATCTTCCGGCTCCATCATCAGACCTTGAAACCTAATCGTAGTCAAAGTTCATTACAAGACTTCTAAGAAGCCCAAAAACAGCTATGATACGATGTTCCATCATGTAGTTCCAGTTCATATCTTCCGGCTCCATCATCAGACCTTGAAACCTAATCGTAGTCAAAGTTCATTACAAGACTTTTCTAAGAAGCCCAAAAACAGCTATGATACGATGTTCCATCATGTAGTTCCAGCTCATATCTTCCGGCTCCATCATCAGACCTTGAAACCTAATTGTAGTCAAAGTTCATTACAAGACTTTCCTAAGAAGCCCAAAAACAGCTATGATACGATGTTCCATCATGTAGTTTCAGTTCATATCTTCCGGCTCCATCATCAGACCTTGAAACCTAATCGTAGTCAAAGTTCATTACAAGACTTTTCTAAGAAACCCAAAAACAGCTATGATACGATGTTCCATCATGTAGTTCCAGTTCATATCTTTCGGCTTCATCATCAGACCTTGAAACCTAATTGTAGTCAAAGTTCATTACAAGACTTTTCTAAGAAACCCAAAAACGGCTATGATACGATGTTCCATCATGTAGTTCCAGTTCATATCTTCCGACTCCATCATCAGATCAGCTCAACAGTACCATATTATTGTATTGTCATCGGAACTACATATAGCTGCCAATTTTCATTACGCTACGACTCCTGGAAGATGGTTAAATTAGCTTCCTTAGATTCCATTACATACATAGTTACATACACGACGACCTAATAAAAGCGTGTTAAAAACAGTGGTCGTACACTCCTTTCGGACGGATCCGGCACAGCTACGCAGAAATCATTAGGATTGCCGTAACTTGACGTCCCTTTGCGTGCGCTACCATAGATAAGATAATTGCCATGATTTTTTACGTCCTTGTGTGTGAAGATTTTTGACTGCCCTAAATAATCGAAAGAAATAATACTCTGAAAGAGACAACACGATTCTGGTGGCCTTATTGTACGGTAGTTACTACTCTTTATTCTGTGATAGTATAAAACTTTACAAGCGTCAAGCTTTTTTTCTTTGCTATGTTAACATGGAGTTAACATAGCAAAGAAAAAACCGGCCAAGTGCGAGTCGGACTCGCCCACCGAGGGTTCCGTACCTACAAAACTATTAGGTACTTTTACGTTACTCACATAAGTCTAAAGACTGGGCTAGGCTAGAAGTATAGGTTCTCTAATGAGCATAATTGTGTTTAGCGCCACCTCTCGACGAATTCGCGAACTAATTAGCACAGCTTGCGTGAGGTCTTTTATAATGTTAACCAAATTCAACATTTTTTATTTTATTTTAAAGTAGGTGTTTTATGTAAAATTTCGTACACTAAAGTTATCCAGCCGATAAAGTTCGTTTGTCCCTTTCTATCACACCAATACGTCGGAAAGGGACAACCGAACTTTATCGGCTTGATAACTTAGTGTACGTTTATGAATAACGGGGTGAGTATTACCGTACTGTAAAAATGTAATGTATACGGATTAATGAATTTAATATAGATAGGTAATTATTGATATGTGGCAAAACGAAGGAAATTGTTTACACCTTCGCAATAAGTATCTAATGATATTTTTTTAATTTACCATGTTACTTCACGTACCTACTTAGGTACTTATTTTAAAAACTCTAAAAATGTCTATTGAGTTTCTGTCGCAGACCACCATGTGGCTTCTGCATATTCTGCGCTGTGATAGAGTTGCCATAGTAGGTATGTATATATTGTATAATAGGCAACAAGAGGCAAAAAACATATTGTGCTAAAATATTTAAAATACCTACAGTCATTTCCGAAACGTGTGAATTCATGTCAATACTTTCTTTTATCAGTAATATTACACGGAGTAGGTAAACGTTTCGTGGCAGCGGCAGCGCACACTGCAGAGAGCGCACGTGGACACCGGCGCGGCGCCACAGAATATATAATAGCACAAGTAAAGAAGGCCCACTGCTTTGATGTTTCCGAAATGCCGCCTTTTTAAATACCTACAACATTCTTACAAAGAAACGAGCCGCACGTGCGCGGCGTCCGGTGATAGGGTTACCAATGGATCCAAACGAATTAATACTCATATTAAATGTTATATTATTATATTCAAGTCTTGAGTACTTTCTAGGTATATACGCTGTATTTATATATTTTTGTTCAAGGTTCCAATATCACAAGCCTTATTGAACTTTTCCGTGGGACTTAATCAGTTAGATCTGTATAAGAATATCTTTTAGTATTTATTTTATTCAATATGTCTATTTAATTAAGTATTATTAGCCATTCCACCCGCGGACATCGCTTAAAAAACCTCGCGACGTAAAGTAACAATAGAAAGTGCGAACGTGCATTCCGTGAGAATGTGCGCCACCCCTGAGTAGGCCGCGAACTCGCGGCCACAGCTCGCGGCCGCCAGGATATACTTGTAGCGCGGCGATAGGATAGCGGAGTGAGCCGACCCTGGCGGCGCCAGCGGACGCGTCTGTGTGCGTGAGCTAGGTATGCATACAACTACAACTGCTGTAGGCACCGCCCCCCCCTCAGCGCGTCCTCTGCGGCGCGGCGATAATCACCTAGCCCTAAGGCCCTGGTTTCTCTGGCCCGTCACACGCGCCCGGCGGCGTTTGGATGTGAGCCGCGTGTGCCGCTGTGCCACACGCTGTCGGTCGCGGGTGCGTGGGTTTTCTGACCCTTGGTCACCCGTCGTCGGCGACGGAACTCAGAAGCTCTGGTAGACTGATTTTTGAACTGTTGTGTTGTGCTCTGATCAAAATGAATGCAAAAATACTTACATTGTAATTCTTAGAGGAAGAAGATTATACGCGACTTAATCCGTTTCCATATAAATATTGATATTACCCAAAAAAAGAGACGGTCAAACGATATTTTCGTATGAAACCGGCAAAAAGAAAGTGAAATTTTTAACTTGGTACTCAAACACTTGCATTGTAGTAAAGAAAAATTTACATCATATATTCGATTAAGTATATCGAAAACAGTTCACAGAAGTACAATTCATCCATTGAATTACTATGTACTAACATACTAGAAATTACACCCCAAACAAAGTCTGTGCTCCGGCCGGCACCGCGCGGCGCATGCGTGGGGAGGTACCGTGTCATACTCATACTCATACTCATTTATTTATAATATTGTTACATATTACACGTCACAATTGATTTAGGTACATAATTATTATATGGTATATTAAAATTAAAATTAAAATTAGAGTAAGACGACCAATGACCACCTAGACGCGACACTCTTAGTGTAGACCTTTTTTATACTTTTTGTAAAATACTAACCCCCTTATTCATAAACGCACACTAAAGTTATCAAGCCGATAAAGTTCGTTTGTCCCTTTTCGGCGTATTGGTGTGATAGAAATGTGATTATGTTAAATTATGAATAAGGGGGTAAGTAGTTTAATTTTAGCACTATCATACATTGTGCTATGTTTAAGTTCTACTAAGTGAAACAAAAATACATTATTGATTTTTTTCATATACCTACTTTAATTACCCTTGAAGAAAATCATAGGTTATTATTGTATGAAAATATCGATTACAACTCGTGTTAGAACTGTGTAGTATTCATAAGTATAACGTGAAATAAATTTAACATTTCTCTTTTATATATTACAAACAGAATATAATCACAATTACTATACTTCATTACCTACATGTCAAGTCTGTGCGATTATGATGCGATTAACACGTTCGCGGACGCTCAGTCGGGTCTCTGGGACACCAATATTTTGTATGGGAATTTTTCGACTGCTATAGCATACCTGTCCCTAGACAGCTTATATTAGGGTTATTATGTGACGAGGAACGCTATAGCATTCGGATGCTATAGCATACCTGACAAAATACAGAGGTAAAATGTGATCTTATGTGACACCGTATGCTATAGCATACGATGCTATAGCATACCGTGACACAATACTGAGTCAAAATGTGATCTTATATGACACCGCATGCTATAGCATACGATCCATAGATGGTGATACAGCAGATTCATACTGTAGAATCATATCAAATAAAACATTTAGTGTTTCTGGCTGCGGGGATGATGCCCACAAATAAAAGTATAAAGCTTGTTCACGAATACAGAGTTTTTTGGTACAAGAAGAATTGTCTAAATGTGTATCTCCTACAGACTATTTTGGAGTACCTAACTTTCGTCAGAACTGTAGTCACCCGTTTCGTCATTGAGACTAGAATAATGTTTGTTCAAACCTGCTGTTGTATAGGTGCTAAAGGCCTTCGTTTGGTGCGATGATTTCTGGGTAGAACTTATCCACTACCTCTCACTACGCGATGATTCGCCCAGCTTTATATGCTATTTTACAAGCATCTAAACCAAGTTCAAGTAGTTAAACACCAACAAAATTCACTCAAAAAGATATAATTTAACGTAAACAGTCAGTATCAACCAGAAATAGGGTTTATTCACAATTATATGAGCAAAGCAATGACTAAAAATTACTCAAATAATAGGTGTAAACATGCCTCGGTTTTCTTAATTTATCATAACCAAAATCACGGTGTATTATTATAAAACGACAGTGGACATGTTTGTTAACAAAACCGCAACACAAAATTATATATAAACTGTAAAAATAATTACTTATGATTTTTTAAACAATCCGTAAAATTGCGTTTGCGCTCGAAATTTGGCCACATTTCACGGGCCAACTCCCGGTGACACTCGCGGGGCTACTGCGCAAATTTCCATACAAAGAGGTATTCTATAGCATACGCGTCACAAAATGGTGAACTCGATCTGTGACGCCACAGCATATTTTTTAACTGCGATAAAACTATGTAATATTGCAGTATGCATACTATGATTCTAGTGAATGGTAGAGGAAATGTTGGTGAATAATATTATACTGTGAACAAGCAGATTACTAAGCAAACAGACGCAGAAATTCAAACCAAATAACGTATTCTATAGCATACGCGTCACCAGAAGGAGTACAAAAACGTATGCTATAGAATACGCGTCCGCGAACGTGTTAATCTATGATTTCGTTCAACAAAATGGCAGCGATAGCTTCGCGTTTGAGGAGCGCGTCCCTTCATTGAAATAATTACTTAAAGATCGATTAACATAGCGTGTATACTAACCGATTAAATGTGACACGTCAGTTTTATTCGATTTTCTCGTATGGCTTAAACAGCATCTTGTTGCGCAGGAAGGCATTTTTACATTTTATTTGTGTGCAGGCAGAAACATAAGTCCAATGGACTTATGTTTGTAGCGCAAACGTTTTGCTCGCAGTGTCCTCTCTAGTATTACCTCAATGAGTTCATCATTATCTTTAGTGAAGTCAGTCATTTTCCATATCAAGACGCCACCCGCCGTCCGTTGCTATTGTACAAAACGAATACAGACCGTCGCGTGCGGCGTGTGACCTTCGCCCGTCGAACCACCCGCCGCCGGCAACGTTTCAAAGAAACCACCCTCAAACATTTCCGAACAAAACATTCGAACGTCGTCAGTCGCGGACCCGCGTAAAAAACCACAACACGTTCTATGAACATTGGTCAAGTGCGAGTCGGTTTTCGGCTTTTCCATACAAAGAACTCATGAGCGCCTGAACGACTGTGATGGCAAAGTTAACTTTTCGCACTTTCAAGACTTTACGTATATATCTCGGAAACGATAAGAGATAGAGCAAATTGGACTTCAGATTTGGGCTGTCGTTGGCACAAATTCTATGTTTTCGTCAACAGAGACCTTTTTTGGACCGATTTGAACAAAATTTTGCTCAGTCCACTTACAAACGGTCTTAAGCGCCTCCTTTTTAGTAGGAACTTAAGTCATTTTGGCAAACGAAAAAAAAAAATTGAACAATTTCTAAAAAGAATAAGACAGAAATGAATTTCTTTCTACCTGTCCATCACGCTTACAAAATTTTAAGACGTTTAGTAACTGCTTGCAGCGTCAGTGGGTGAAAATCTTAATTTGAGTTTTTTTCTCGTAAGTCCGACTTACGCTTGACTGTAGATTTCTAATAGGTTTTCCTGTAATCTACAGGTAGAGGGCTATCTCGTGTATTTTTTTGAAAATTTTACGCTAAGTAGTTTCGGAGATAAGGGGGGGGGAATGGTCATTT
Organism: Leguminivora glycinivorella; assembly: GCF_023078275.1. NCBI lineage: Eukaryota > Metazoa > Arthropoda > Insecta > Lepidoptera > Tortricidae > Leguminivora > Leguminivora glycinivorella. The sequence continues at coordinate 21,727,686 of NC_062978.1, read as the reverse complement.
TTTGTCTATTTTCTTAAATTACTTCTAAAATACCAAAATTAAAAATTAAAAAAAAATATATTTCAAATGCTCATAAAATTCTCTTTCATTTGATATATAACACAATATAGTTTTAATAACTTTGATTTTTAATTTTCAAGTTTACCCCCCAAAAGTGACCCCTATGATTAAATTTCATTTAATTAAATTACATGTCCGTCTTTGGGCCACAGGTTTACATACGTGTGCCAAATTTCAAGTAAATCGGTCCAGTAGTTTCGGAGAAATCGGCTGTAACAGAGGGACAGACAGACACACGAGTGATCCTATAAGGGTTCCGTTTTTCCTCTTTGAGGTACGGAACCCTAAAAAGTAGAAAGCCTTAATGCTTTCCTTAAGGTTCATATTTGGGTTTGTAGCGTACGTCCTTAGCGAACATAGACAGTGACCGGCGTTCATGTGTGGGAATGAAATATCTGATCGCTGTTACTGACTCCCACTTATATCCGCTACTCAACGCTAATGGCTCAGCCACGACATTGGTCTAAGCGCGACAGCGGGGAGCGGCGGCCATACATTGAAGCGAGACACAGCGATGGGACTTTTCATTCGCACGTACCTATGGCTGCCGCTCGCCGCTGTCGCGCTTAGACCAATGTCGTGGCTGGGCCGTAAGGCCGCCGTAAGAAGTGACCGGGCGGCCGGCCGCAAGTGGCATGAATATCAAATCTTATCATATATAGACTATGGACGAAGGGGCATAAAAAAACAATGACTAATTCGATAGCTTCGATTAGATTAATGGTCAAGTGTTAAAATGGAATGATAAACATAGCTAATTAAAGCATTGGGCAAGCAGATTACGATAATCCATTTTGTAGGTACTAATATTAGGGTGACCTTCCTCTAAAGATGTTTTACGTGTTCTCTTATCATCCACTAATGGGTAAGTTGACCCCGCTCATATGCTATGTGGACATTGTGCACCAATGAACATGATTAGTGTAAACCTCAAAGCATATAGCTGCGTGTCGCAGTTGTTAGCTTATTAGCCGCCTTTACACAGACGCTCTATCGCGCGTGATACAGCAATCGCGTGTGAAAGAATGCGCGTGTAAAGCCGACGGGAGGGGAAGAGAAAGACCGCGCAATTGCGTGCGCTGCAGAGGGCGTGCAATCGCGTAGTTGAGGTTGTCTTTACACGTACGTTCATTCGCGCGCGCAACATGGCGGACATACGCTCGTGGACTAAAGAATTAGTGGTTGCAAATTCTCTTTACAAATCGATACTATTAATAACAATAAACAATGATAATGCGGTCTATCGCGCACGATTAGCCTTTACACTCACGCTCTTTCCGTTCTCAAAAACTTCGTCGCGCGAAAGAACGTAAACATCAAAAACTAACAACACGCAATCGCGCGCACATCCTTAACCGCGCGCTATCCTGTGCGCTCCGGGAACGCGCGATAAAGCGACTGTGTAAAGGCGGCTATTGATCCTACAGTTGTGAGCGTGCGTGATGACTCGACTCGCTGGTCGTTCGGATGTCCACAGACAAATGATGCGCGTGTATTGCGCAAAAAATTACAAATCGCCCGGCATGTTTGATCTCCTTCTTTCCTATATATGTGTTGGTTGAACAATTTCAAAAAGTCTCTAACTTGCGTTCTCAATAAAAATTGAAAATTCACCAGTTACAATGTTCCACCTACTAAATGATTTTTTATCGAGTAGAAACGTCAACTAACGATGCTATTAAGTCATACGACTTAATCGTATTTTTCATCATTGTAGTTTGACATCAATACCATTACCAATAACTACATGTGCTGGGCTAGCACATGCTTAACAGGGTCCTAACTGGCCCAGCCTCGCGAGGCACAACGTCCGTCCTCATGCGCGCACGTTTGCCTCGCCCGAGCTTTGTGCGGCAAGATGGCGGCCCTCGGTCATCTGTTCAAAACAGTGAGACGCGAGGCGTGCGGCTGGTGTGGCGTGAGATTATGCCTCCGTGACATACAGGCGCGGATCTAGGCGCGAGCGAGTGGAGCGGCTGCTCTAGACGCCAAACCGTAGGAGGGGCGCCAAAATGGCAAATGACAAAAAAAATGCCTCGATTGCATCTTTTTTAACCCCCGACGCACAAACGACGGGGTGTTATAAGTTTGACGTGTCTGTCTGTCTGTGTGTGTGTCTGTCTGTGGCATAGTAGCTCCCGAATGGATGAACCGATTTAAATTTAGTTTTTTTTGTCTGAAAGCTGAGTTAGTCGGGAGTGTTCTTAGCCATGTTTCATGAAAATCGGTCCACTAAGTCGCGGTTGGGAGTTTTTTCAAAATTTTAATTTTGTGGTTAGGTTATTAATTTAAGATTAGCAGTTAAATTCATAAAAATTAAAATTTTGAAAAACCCCCGACCGCGACCTAGTGGACCGATTTTCATGAAACATGGCTAAGAACACTCCCGACTAACACAGCTTTCAAATAAAAAAAACTAAATCGAAATCGGTTCATCCGTTCGGGAGCTACGATGCCACAGACAGACACACACACAGACAAACAGACAGACAGACAGACAGACAGACAGACAGACAGACAGACAGACAGACAGACACGTCAAACTTATAACACCCCGTCGTTTTTGCGTCGGGGGTTAAAAAGCATGTATGTTTCTTAGAAATAAACAGATTTTTTTTTTAGTTTCTTAAAAAATATATAACTGCAGAACCTGATCTAGTCATGTGTTAGACATGCATGCGGATTTACATTAAAGGAATGACGTACGTATGTTCACCTGTCCAGTAATCTAGCATATTAATTACTATCGCGGCCAGTACTTGATTGATTACGATGAGTAATGCACTTCACTTGAAGCTCATCACTCTCATCAGACCAATTACCTTAATTATACGTGCTGGATGTTTTCAATACATTGTAGTCTTATAGAGTGCGCTATTTTATTATAGTTAATATAATTTTTAACCCCCGACTCAAAAATGACGGGGTGTTATAAGTTTGACGTGTGTCTGTCTGTGGCATCGTAGCTCCCGAACGGATGAACCGATTTAGATTTAGTTTTTTTTTGTCCTAAAGCTGAGTTATTCGGGAGTGTTCTTAGCCATGTTTCATAAAAATCGGCCCACTATGTCGGGTTTTTCTTTTTCAAAATTTCAATTTTGTGATTAGGTTATATTATGTTTAGTAATAAAATCAAATGTTAGCCATTGTTGGATGAATGCAGTCATTTCTGTCGGGATAGTTTGGTCTTACGAAAAAACTTATGAAGTATAAACTTCTAGCAGGTAGTGCTTGAGGAGTTTTGTAATTAGCAAAATGGTAATCATTAGTATGACATCAGTTAAATTTTAAAATGGAAATCGTATAATAGATAAATTTATTAATTAACCGTAAAAACCTACTTGGAAATTAAAATGCTGTTTTCTGTTTACTTTTTACAACAACCCACTTCCAAAGCACAAGAAATGAAAACGAAAATGATACTGATGATGATGATAATTTATCGATACTCACAAATTAGGGTTAAGTAGATGAGTGGTCACGCTGCGCTCGTTCTCCTCTATTCTGACCTTTATTTCCACGCCGGGAATGAACACTTTCCTGTGCACCGAGTTGAACTTGACCGGTGGGTCGTGGACGGTTTTGTATGGCACGGAATTGGTTTGTGTGGCTGAAACAAGGTATTTATTGATTTAAACTTTGTGGCACACTTACAAAAAAAGTACAAATGGCGGACTTAATGCCTTAAGAGGGTTTTCATGTGAAAAATAGTCAAATCGCAACCAAGCGCTTAATTATACCGTGTGTGGTATCAAATTAAAGGGCTTTTTGAGTAGTTTACAAATATATAACATTTTCTACTTGGTCTAACAAAATATGAGAAAATGTCCAGAAGTGGTAATAATTGTTTCAAAAAAATGCCAAAAATGTATAATAGAGATTTATAGTCACTAAGGCATAAGAGAAATTTTAGTAAACGTTGCAGATTAATTTAGTACGAAAATAACTTCTATGTGATGTAGATTTTCAAAGAAATTGTCACTTAATTTTAGGTAATTTCTGAAAAAAAAAAATTAATTCGTTTTAGTCTCGTTTACTCTTTTTCAAAACCTTATAATAAAAATGTAGTGTGAGAAGTTTGTTGTACAGGATATACGTATTATAAATTTACCAGTTTCAGTATTGAAAATTGTCCAAATTTTACAAATAAGATCGACTAATTCAGCGCTATACGCGGGTTTTCCTAAACGTGCATCAGATAAAAAATCATAATTAATTTAGTGAGTCAGTTTTCAAAAATCCATTCTTATAAGAATCAACATAATAAGATTCTCTAACTGAAACTTGAATTAAATATATCTGTTAGATAACGGAAAGTGTAGTATTTCACCGACTAAAACTATCAATTTTACATTATTTGACGTTTTTCTTGAAAGCAGCCTTAAGGCATTCTCTATCAGTCAAGCATAGGACAAAACGGAAATTATCGAAGGAATATATGAATAAAATATTGAAATAAGTATATAGGTTTTTTTTCTAGATTATTCAAGAATCCTACTGCTAGGCAAAGGCCCTTGATTTCGACTGCTCCCGATTGGATGATTCCTGCGGCATGATTAGGTATTTTTTAATTTATTGATAGATTAAGTTTCCGTTTTATAAAAAAAAACTAACTATTTTGGCTCAACGATCCAAATGAGAGATCGCCACCTGTCCCGATCCTGCGCAGCCTCTTCCGTTTTATCCTATAATATATTAGATAGATCGTGTCGTCCAAAAAGCGCGTCTGCGCGTCATTATCAAAAGAGCATCCATCTCAAATGGCGGCAGCGCACCTTCAAGTCTTCTGGTGTTTTGGGCGTACATAGGCGACGGTGATCGCTTACCATCAGTCGACCTGTCTGCTCGTTTGCTCTCTCTCTCTCTCTCTCGTAAAAATGTCGGGAATGACACCAACTATAGAACTTCGTTGGAAGAATTAAAGTAGTGCCTAGTAGTACTCACTGCCATAGGTACAAATTACAATCTCCTGGGTCTTAAAATGTTTACTTTCTTCTGCATCTACTGCAAGCGAGATGTATGTATGTATACTATTTTTCCTTTCAAGCAGCTGTAACGCTAAACTATTGAAGCAAAAGAAATCGTGTCTTTGTTTAATTTGCTTCTACCTATTAAAATAAAACAAACAATCTTCATGCCTATCAGAAGGTAAATACTAAGCAAATCAACAAAAGCTTTACAATTCATAGATAATACATATTCATAATGACACTTGTAATTATTTAATATCGGTTATCTACAATATTTATTAGTTGTGTTCCTTATCTGTATCGATGAGTAATAAATATAAATTATATTAGCTATCGTATCACGTATACTTTTACTGCTCTCTTAGAACATGTATTTCTTAAAAATAACTCAGAGTCATATATTTGTGACATGACCTGGAATACACTATAAACAGTATAATAAAGAGTACCTAGGTCACTCCTCGGTCACTGGCGATCAAATATATGAAAGAAGCGCGTTCCTAGCACACAGTCTGAGCTCGTGTAAGTGAACGCGTACTATGCTTGTATGAGTGAAATATGACAGGTTGACTGTTTGCGTTTTGACAGGCGGTAACTGTGAGGCAACCGAGAGGGGGTGGGCAGCACTTTCAGCGGGGAGCGGGAGTGGCCATACTGTACGATAGTACTCTTTATTATACTGTGCCTAGGTACTATCATACAGTATGGCCACTCCCTGTTTCCCGCTGAAAGTGCCGCCTACCCCGCTCTCGGTTACTCACAGTTACCGCCTGTCAACAATGCGACCGATCGACATCAGTCGCTTCCTTCCCGCTCTTCCCAAAAACACACTGCAGCGTCGGCCCGAGCTCTCAATCAGGGTAGAGCGAAATGGAATTATAGGGCGCTGGTTACTACTTACTATCAAAATTCAAACGAGGCTGTTCATATCATTTGCCATTGTGGCGCCCTTCCTATGGTTTGGCGCTTAGAGCGGCCGCTCCATTCGCTCTATCTTAGATCCGGCCCTGCGAGTATGCACAAATGCGTTTCTAGGGAAATAGACTGTAGAATTGTCTTGACATGACAAATAAAAGTACGGGAGTAGAAAAAAACTCACCAACAGCATCAGTCTCCTCCTTCCCGATCTTGTCGGCCTCGATGATGGACAGCGACTCCGGGACCGCCAGGCTCAGGTCGAAGTCCGAGTCCGGGCCGGGGCTGGACTCGAACTTGGCGAACATCTGCAGGCAGTCCTGCGCCGACGAGGGCGTTGGCGTCTCCATGCCGTAGTTTGTGTAGCTGTATAGTTCCTCATCTGGAATTGAATTTTGTGCTTGTGAGTTGCTTGAATTCAAACTCGGGTAATAGACGGTACAGTCACTCAGGGCCGGATCTAGGGTACAGCGAGAGGAGCGGCCGCTTTCGGCGCCAGACCATAGATGGGGCGCCACAATGGCAAATGATAAAAAAACAGCCACGTTTCCGATTTTCGATTTTGGTAAAAAAATGGTAAACAAAGGCGTCATAACTCCATTTCGCTCTATCCTGGTTGAGCCGGGGCCGCTGCTGGGGCCGGCGCTCCAGACACCAGCAATAACATATTACCTATTCTTCGTAGGCCGCAAAAGATGTGCCACTTTATTTGAAAGGTTCGTAGTAGTAAATAATAATTTCTTACACAAATTAACTAAACCCCACAGTAATAAAATCACCAATACAAGCTTATACGCAGTATGCACTACACGTAATAAAATCACCAACTTCTATAGGGCTATGACGTATACATAAGGTGAATACTCTGTGGTATGTCATTATGGAATGATTCATCAAATTATAAGGACAGCCCGAGATGAGTTTAACAAAAGAAGTGAGTCTAGAGATTGTGTTGTTCGTCATGTAATAGGTGTTAGGCACTGGTCCCACCATGAGCTAGTAAACTATGAGCTATCGACTATAAAAACGAACAAAATATAATCACTCCCGTGCAAATAAAAGAGACACGGCGATGTTTATAGTTACTCGCCCAGCGGTGAGCTATCAATATCGCCGTGTCTCTTTTATTTGCACGGGAGTCGGGAGTGATTATCTTTTGTTCGTGTTTATAGCCGGTAGCTCATAGTTTACTAGCTCGCGGTGGGACCAGTGCCCTAATGGGGTATAAGTATTAGGTTAGGGCTATTCTCTATTCTATAAATGGGGATATTAGAACTTTTAGCGTCAATCTATTTATTTATTTAGACTTTATTGGACAATAAAAAAAGTACAAATGGCGCACTTTATTCCTTAAGGCATTCTCTACCAGTCAACCATAGGGCAAAACAGAAACCCATGACTATGTTTTATTACTTTCATTAAAAAAGTGCCTGGCGAATTTATTCATAAACCTCTCCATGCGATTTCGCAGCTCATTGTACTACTGTATTGTATCAAGTAATCACAGGAGCAGTTATGTTTTATGTGGAAACGTGAAACGTAATCTTAAAATTATTTTTTTCGCGTTTTATATAATTACGTTTGTAATATACACTGATATTATTAATAAACAGCATTACGTAATATAATGCTATAACATTATGAACTGTCGCCTGCGGTAATTTCCCGACAAATACGGCATACATAAAGATCATACCCTCATCTTAAATGTCGGCAATGCACTGACAACCCTTCCATAGGCTGCGGTAATCACATACATCAGGCGATTCGTTTGCTCGTTTGGCTCATATATCATAAAACAATATACTATTCTAACTACAGCAGATTTCATTCTGGCACACGCCTATTATGAAGGTTCCCTAAATAATATTTAGTAAACATGATACTTTCTCAATGCTAAACCTAAAATTAAACAGAACAGAAGGTCGATCTGGCCAACTAATTCGACACAAAACACATTTAGTTTTTACTGTGAAGGTTTAATTCAGTTGTAGGAAAACTTTTTTTCATTAGGTGTCATGAAGACATGGGCCAGATTCACACCAACAACAACAATGCATTTTTAGGGTTCCGTAGTCAACTAGGAACCCTTATAGTTTCGCCATGTCTGTCTGTCCGTCCGTCCGTCCGTCCGTCCGTCCGTCCGTCCGTCCGTCCGTCCGTCCGTCCGTCCGTCCGTCCGCGGATAATCTCAGTAACCGTAAGCACTAGAAAACTGAAATTTGGTACAAGTATGTATATCAATCACGCCAACAAAGTGCAAAAATAAAAAATGGAAAAAAATGTTTTATTAGGGTACCCCCCCTACATGTAAAGTGGGGGCTGATTTTTTTTTTCATTCCAACCCCAACGTGTGATATATTGTTGGATAGGTATTTAAAAATGAATAAGGGTTTACTAAGAGTTTTGAATGATTCACGGTTATTTTCATTAGACTTATATTGACCGGGATAACGCTGAAACCCCCCCCCCCCCCCCCCCCCACCCAAACGCCAGTGGTAACGTTGAAAGTGAACGCAGCCGACGCGCGCGAAGGAGGGTAGATCGCGCGCTGTCTATACAACTTTAACATCCACCCGCCTTCGTCAGTTTTCCGTGATCATGATGCATGCAACTCACAGATCAATACAACAAGATGGCCCTTACAGGGCGACTCGCGGTCACCAAGCATACGACAAATAAGGTTTATAAAAGTTTGAACGCGTGCGACACCGATCAGTAGCGCCCAAGTATACGACCCGTTAACAGTGTCCGTGTCCGCTCGGGAAAAAATCTTAAATAATCAATTTTGGTTGCAAACAATGGTCTCTTACAGCATAAAGTGGTGTGGCAAGTCTTCTAACACTTCTACATGTAAAAAAGATGGAACAACATTCCACAGTTAAGTCAAATTAATTATTTTGTTGAATATTGTTTATTGTCCGCGGAGTTCATTTATACTGGTCAATATGGTTGTGCTGAGCGGCGCCGAGGCGCGTCCATCCCTCTTTACCGAGTTAACAATGTGATATGCTATCCCTTTCACGTAAACGACTAGGCATGGGGCCATGTTAGTTTATGTCTGTTGCGGGAACTTCGTACTGCCGTTCGTACCATGTGCTACCATTTTATGAAATATAAAAGAAAGCAGATTTGTAATAGTGAATAATTATCTAATTTAGTTGGTTATTTAACTTAGTAAACGTAAGTAAAAATGCACAGTTTAGTTATTAGTTACTAGAATGATTTTTATTGAGATGCTATCACAATTATCATCCTCCTTGCGTTATCCCGGCATCGGCATTCGCCACGGCTCATGGGAGCCTGGGGTCCGCTTTGGAAACTACTACCAATTTGGCGTAGGCACTAGTTTTATGAAAGCGACTGCCATCTGACCTTCCAACCCGAAGGGTAACTAGGCCTTATTATAATGTAATTATAATATTATAATTTGTTGCAAAACAAATTCACCACAGTACTGGTACCGGTACCATTGTCTATAATAGACATGTCCCATTCCCATCCCTACTGCTAATCATAAAGGCGCGCCATTATTTGAAACGACCAATGGCAGCACCGTGCGCGCCCGCCTCACCCCGCAAGGATTGGTGATTTGCGTCTCGAACAATATCGCTTGCATTTGGCTTCTAGTGGGGTGTTCTGTGATGCAACTGCGTCGAAATATCGGGAGCTCGACAAAAATCAAAAAGGTAATCACGGTCTATATCCCGGTCAATATAAGTCTAAGGGTTTACTAAGATCGTTTTTTGATAATATTAATATTTTCGGAAATAATCGCTCTTAAAGGAAAAAAAAGTGCGTCCCCCCCCTCTAACTTTTGAACCATATGTTTAAAAAATATGAAAAAATCACAAAAGTAGAACTTTATAAACACTTTCTAGGAAAATTATTTTGAACTTGATAGGTTCAGTAGTTTTTGAGAAAAATACGGAAAACTACGGAACCTTACACTGAGCGTGGCCCGACACGCTCTTGGCCGGTTTTTTACTACTTAACCTGGCAGCAGAAATTAAAAACTGGCAACATCGTCGTGTTGTCTCGATTTCTCACACTAATTTGATGAAAAATTATGACACAATGTTGTCACATTTTAATTTCTCTCTTTTGCCAAGTCCTGGGCAAATCACACATTATTTTGAAGGACCGATGGAGAGTCGGAAAAAACCGTCTAGTGGGGCGGATATGGCAAAGCGGGCCAAACTGATTGCGATATCACAGCAAATACTAAATAAGCAAACACTAAATAGTAGGCGGTATTTGTCTTGTATTTGTCTTGTATTTATATTAACATCAGCATCTTTAAATACAAAATACAAAATCATTTATTCAGCAAATAGGCCACAGGGGCACTTTTACATGTCAACATTACAGAGTATTCATTAAAGTTAAACAAATGAAATTAATATATAGAAATATTAACTAAAAATATTAATCATAAGCAAAGTAGCTATACACTGATATAGAATTAGAGATGTATAAAGTCTCTAAATGTCATATTATTACTAACTATAATCAATACATAAAAAAAGTGCAAACAGATACAAAGATAAAAGAAATCTATAATACTTCAATAGTTGTAAAAGACTGAATAATACAAGTAAAAATATTATACTTAATCAAATAATCCATGGAGATGTATAGAGTCTCCAAGAGTCAAATTTTATAAAATTAAAATATTTAAAAGTAAAAACCTTTGTCAAATCATACAAATTTTAGAAATTTACAAAATAAATATGAGTATGTGTCTATATGAAGTCTAACTAATGGTCTTAGGAAATCCCAGAATCATATTTCTGAACTACATATCGGTTTTTCTAACATTAGGTTTAGGCAAAGTTAAATTGGATATCGGAATTTCCTATCCAGATAGTCTAGAGAAGGCAGAGAAGCTCACAATCACGGGACGCATGGCAAGGAAGCGAAGAAGTGGAAGCATGGGTACACGTTTGTTGGGGATATTACCAGGTTGATGATGAAAACTATTACTTGTACCATCACATTTACTTTATTCACTTATAACAAACATATTAACAACCAATTTACAATAAATAATTCAAGACTTCTTCACTACTACTCGTCTGTACTCGAACTGGCCACCGTCACTGCTTGTCCGCCATTTTTATAACATTCCAACATGGCGGAAACCCAGTGACTACTATTAGTCAATTGATATTCTTTAATACTTTCATCATAAATGACAGTAAGATAAATCAAAATAAGGCATTAATAAATAATTACTCTAACAGCTCGGCCATCCTGTTCGAGGCGAGACCCTTCGCCAAAACTTAATGTGAAATAATTCAAAAGAAAGACAATATCAGTTTATACAAGAAAGATTATAAAAGTGTAGTATAATATGCATTTGAAATAATTCTTAAACAATAGAAATACAAAACATCACTTCACTTCATACCGATACCTTTACCACATAATTACGATATGCTATAAAATGGATTTTTAAATATTTCCATAAATCTTATCAAGAAATATAGGCCCGTGAAAAATAAATATATGAATAACATTAACTTCGATACAATTAAATTAATTACATCTAATTAAATTCATCACATCCAATTGAATTCATTACATCTAATTAAATTATGATAATTAAATTAATTTCACAAGTTATAAACATATTTAAGTAAACAATGCAACACTTCACTTCACACTTCACTCGCGAAACAAGCAAAAAGAACATATTTACACGGTTTTATGACATCACCACCTTATCACACGATTGAATGAAATTCCCGTGCCGCCACGGGCTTCGGCAACATGATGTACCCGTCCGCTGCAACAGCATCATGGGCCACCCAAGCTCTGTCAGCCTGGATAGTGCTGCCGATGCTGCTCATCACGGACGCTGGACATTGCGCCGCCAGACGCAAGCTCGCATACCATGCCAGCGTATGAGGACCCACGGTGGACGATCGAAACAGAGGTATCTTTACCCTGACCCTCTCACCTGGGCACTCCTGGGTCGGAAGTGAATCTACACCCCGACCCTCTCACCTGGGCACTCCTGGGTGGTAAACGAATACCAGACCCTGGCCCTTTCACCTGGACGCTCCTCGGTCCTTGATCTGAAACTTGCAACACTTTCTTTAGGAACATAATTTCGACTGTCTTCGAAATTATGGTAAAACGATTATGGTTCGGTAATCAATTCAATAAGTCATAATGTATCGATAGCCGTTATGATTAATTAAATTATTGTCATCGCCTATTAATATATCTACTGTTTATATATACTGAGTATATTCAAGATTTTTCAGATGTATATATCATACACATTTACAGAATCTTTAAATACTCAAATGACCTGTCAATAAAATATCGCGCCTAGTTAATATTTACCACTTGTAACGTAAACATATTATATTACGCAACCATTTAAGACTAATCGCAAGTACACGACTACGGTGTAGGTCCTTATTATTATTATTTTTATCCTGTTATTATTATTATTATTTTAGGTACTAGCTAAGATTGATGCAATAGTATGCCGAAATAGAAAAACTCTTTGTACATATACTATTTAGGTTACAGGTCAACAATAGCGACACCCGTCAGACATTATATACATAATCTCTTTTTTTTTTATATATATACCGTGTCGTATGAAAAACCAAATACGATATCCGACGTATCTTTATTCGCGCTGATTACAAGCCGCAAGTGGTAAGCAATTCATTTAATTATCAAAAGATCTATTCACACATAAAGCAAGTATATATTTTCTTTTCATGAAGAGCTATCGCGAATTTAAAGACAAAAGATTATTAATGTTTGCTCTCTAGATTTCAAATTGCACATTTTCAATTTATTTCTTTTATCTATGAAAGGGAAACTAGTCGTTAGTAACGATTTTATTTTAAATCTAATAGGTCTCTTCATAACCGATACAAAGTTTAAGTACTTCACTTTTAATATTTTACGAGCTAAACCTGCTAGGTAATAAGTTTTATATGTTATCAATAAAGTCTCTTTTTTTGTTACTTTATTCTTGATCACCTAAGACTATAAAACATGTAAAGAACTGGATACACGTATTACACGTAGCCAAAAGATAAATATGTAATTATTGCTGTACTGCTTTATCCAATCAAAAGTCGCAAATAATATACATTCTGATATTAAGGCACAGTCATTTATGTTGTACTTTTATATTAATGTTTCATGTATTTATAAAGGTTGAAATGAAAGTCTTTCACGTTCATCAACGTGCTTAAATGTTATGCACGTATATCCACGCGCTTTGAATCTCGCACGTTCATCCACGCGCTTTAAATCTCGCACGTTCATCCACGCGCTCTAAATCCCGCACGTCCATCCGCGTGCGTCAACCATATTCCACAAGATACGATTCATTGTGCAATACCCTGGCTCAAGTCATTATTTTATACTGGGGCCAAAATACTCGAGTTTACGCGTACATATGACTCTATGACCTACATATGACTGACTCTACATATGACTGACTCTACATATGACTGACTCTACATATGACTGACTCTACATATGACTGACTCTACATATGACTGACTCTACATATGACTCTCTACATATGACTGACTCTACATATGACTGACTCTACATATGACTGACTCTACATATGACTGACTCTACATATGACTGACTCTACATATGACTGACTCTACATATGACTGACTCTACATATGACTGACTCTACATATGACTGACTCTACATATGACTGACTCTACATATGACTGACTCTACATATGACTGACTCTACATATGACTGACTCTACATATGACTGACTCTACATATGACTGACTCTACATATGACTCTACATATGACTCTACATATGACTCTACATATGACTCTACATATGACTCTACATATGACTCTACATATGACTCTATATATGACTACATGTGACCATCACCCGTCATGTCACATGCACCATAATATATAAGCATATCAAGATTGAGTCGTTATTCTCAAGAAGCAAACAAATATTACTAATAGTCTGAAACATGTCTTAATGAAATACACCATAGATGTAATTTTTCGATTTCCCATCGAATTATCACCCACGATCACCATGGTAAAATGCGAAGAATTTTATTTTATACGTTACTTATCACTGGCCATTATAAAATAGTATTCATAAATGTGGTAGCATACCGTCAATAATCAAAATGAGATCAATCAGTCCAATTCGTGAAATAAAACGTTGAAAAACAACACATTTCAATTCGTTGAGTTTTAAAACTTTAAAACGCTAAACATTTTTATAACGAGTTATCATAAAATATCTGAAGATGATTAGAGATACAACTTACTCTCCATTATTCATACCAGGGGTTGGCAACCTTATTATCAAAGTTGTTTATTTAAATTCAGTACTTAACAGAATTAAACTACCCACAATTGCACAACTTCAATTTTAACGGTTAATATAATATGTTAAATTCACTATTAAATATGTATTTGCAAATGAACAGGAATCGTTTTTGTTCAAAATCGTACTTAAAGCATTAAATATCAAAATTAAGAACTGCATTATAATTCTCAGTTTGAATTGAGATCAACTTTTCATATAAGTATACATAATTTTTACCAATCTTGTGTTACCGGACACGAGGGATTAAATTATTGAAGTACTTTATGAGAACATATTTTACACAGCGTATTTCATTCAGTATGAATGTTTAATTGTTTATCTGATCTGTATAACTTGATAAGCTCGAATATGTATAATTATATTATAATAACAGAATACAACAGCAGGACAATTGCCTCGTTGGAATAAACTACACCACTTTTCGGAAACAACATAAAATGGCTTGTGTTTAACAACTCGAGGCATCGTTAAATAAAGCAGTCGTTTAATCAGAACTTTATTTCTATTGATAAGATACAAATTTACTTTACTCATAATTCCACGATTTCCTTATGCCAATTAATTTATGAAATTTTACTGTCACAAACTGAATGACGTATCATATGACGGCGCTTATTGTGTATCCAGAATATACTAGTCATATAGTTATCAGATTTATGTGTTTCAATAACTAATGGGCAATGTAATGTTACACACCTTTTGTAAAAAGATTTTTAGGTACAAAAGTAAGTCATATTTTAAATAAAACAATAATGAGAGCTCATCAATTTATACTGCCATGAGGGTAGATTATCAAACCAGTTTCAGAACATGAAGTTTAATTTTAAGAAATAAATATAATACATGTCTCACTTACCAAAGCAATTTAAATGCACGTTTCGTTAAATAAATCCGTTACATTATTTTGACTAAAAAAAAAACCTTACACTTGTGCGGCGTGGCAAAAATCTTATCGATTTTTGTTTCGTCCAACTTCTGAACTGTTGGGGATATTACCAGGTTGATGATGAAAACTATTACTTGTACCATCACATTTACTTTATTCACTTATAACAAACATATTAACAACCAATTTACAATAAATAATTCAAGACTTCTTCACTACTACTCGTCTGTACTCGAACTGGCCACCGTCACTGCTTGTCCGCCATTTTTATAACATTCCAACATGGCGGAAACCCAGTGACTACTATTAGTCAATTGATATTCTTTAATACTTTCATCATAAATGACAGTAAGATAAATCAAAATAAGGCATTAATAAATAATTACTCTAACACGTTGCGCAGACAGAATAACGTCTGTGACAAAGATAATAAATAATAATAAATAAATATCGGGGGCCACCTTACACAGGTCAACCTAACCCCAAACTAAGCAAAGCTTGTACTATGAGTGTTAGGCAGCGTTCCCACTTATGCGTCGCGTGTCTCGGGGCGCGCAAAGGGCGTCCGCGCCACGCCACCTGAGTGTAATTCAAAAAGCGTCTCCTCAGTACATTTTGTATAGGAAGGACGTAAGGCGCGCCGCCAAGCGGCGCGGCGCGCGCCCCGCCGCCGCCACGCCACCTGGGGCGCGTCTTACGTCTTTCCTATACAAAATGTACTGAGGAGGCGTTTTTTGAATTACACTGAAGCGGCGTGGCGCGGACGCCCGTTGCGCGCCCCGAGACACGCGACGCTCTGGTGTGGCCGGTCACTTAGGCGACGATATACATACTTATATAGATAAAATACATACATATATACATAGAAAACATCCATGACTCAGGAACAAATATCTGTTCTCGAACCTGGGACCGCGGCTTAGCAGGCAGGGTCACTACCCGCTAGGCCAGACCGGTCGGTGAGAGAAACTCACAATCATGGGATGCATGGCAAGGAAGCGAAGAAGTGGAAGCATGGGCACACGTTGCGCAGACAGAATAACGTGGGTCAGTATCAAATTTACCTTATCGCTAAACGACAATATAGCTGAAACGTCTGGATTGTATTATGTCGTTGTGACCACTTAGACATGAATGCTAAATGCCTATTTAGCAAAACGTCTGGAACTCATAATGTTACAATTTAAAATGAGCTAGCAGCAAAACTTCTTTATCTTCGAATATCTTTATTACTTAATTGACATTAACGCTAAATGGTCCGGTAGCAAAACGTTTGCAACGCAAAATACCCATGGAGCAAAACGTCTGGATTGTGTGACGTCCTCATAATTAAATATGACAAACAAATTCTAATTCACACGTATACTAATTATTTTACTTCAGACATTTCATGACGTTATGCTACTAACTCGTTCTGTGTTCATGTTAATCAACTTATATCACTTTCGGCTTATTGGGTACTAGCTTTTACCCGCGGCTTCGCCCGCGTAATAAAAGTATTCATTAAGATTTTCATTTGGATCCGTAGGGACCGTAGGTTTCTCTGTAGGTATATTTATCTGCGATTATTTCGATTGCACATAATACTTTTGCTTGCAATGATTGTAGAAATATTACACATCGACCACAGCGTAGGTAATTCTATATACGCTGGGGAAACCTTTATAAACATCCCACATAGCCCGTATTTCGACACTATGATCGGTGGGTAAAAAGTACTTTTTTCTATTATCCCTTACAATTTTTTACATTTTGCTTATACTTATCGCAAACGTAATCTTCAAGCAAGCAAACAACGATCGTCTTAGAGCACATTGATTGTAAGAGACCGCCGACCGATTATCCGTATCCCGCTAACGATACCCATATTATCCGTATCCGTATCATATTATCCCTATCGCTATCGCTATCGCTATCGCTATCGTTATCGCTATCGCTATCGCTATCGCTATCCCTATCGCTATCCCTATCGCTATCCCTATCGCTATCACTATCGCTTTCCCTATCGCTATCCCTATCGCTATCCCTATCCCTATCCCTATCCCTATCCCTTGTCAAGATGTTTAATGATATAACACTTTAAGTTCTCGCGCTTTGTACACATATTTAAAGTCACATACAGGTCGAACGCGATTAATTAACATTATTTCTACCTTTTTTCCCAACGTTTCGGCCAGGTTGCACTGGCCGTGGTCGCGGAAGACTGACGTCCCAGCAAAATGTCACCGGAGATGTAAACAACACAAAACTACCCGATATTCATTTATATAAATGTTCGGGGTAGACAAATAAATATAATCTACCCGCTTTTAGTTAATGTTTATTTCCCACCATGTTTATTTTAAAGGTAAAAATAATGTTAATTAATCGCGTTCGACCTGTATGTGACTTTAAATATATGTTTAATGATTTCTTATCAAGTGCTAAAATATAAAGTTTCATGGTTTTATCATTTAAAATTAAGAAATCCCATACAAACTTTCAACCTCTTTTTCAACCCCTTCATCCCTTTTTTTTCGAAATAAAAAGTAGCCTATGTTCTGTCTCAGGGTCTAAAGATTGTCTGTTCCAAATTTCATCAAAATCGGTTGCGTGGTTTAAGCGGGAAAGCGTAACAGACAGACAGACAGACAGACAGACAGACAGACAGACAGACAGACAGAGTTACTTTCGCATTTATAATATTAGTATGGAGTATGGATAGTATGGATGGATGGATGGATAGTATGGATGGATGGATTCTAATCATAAGGACCATTTATATTTCCAGACGTTTAACTACTTGTCCATTCTAATTCTTAGTCATTCAGCTAAATTGACGCTTTGCTGAGTGTGTATTATACTTTTATGTCGTCGCAGTTGAATGGACTCTATGCTGACGGTATATTTAACTTTTATGTCATCTAATTGAAATGGTTGTTTAGCGATAAAGTACATTCGATAGTGACCCAATAACGTCTGTGACAAAGATCACATTGCAGGCCAGCATGCACCGGGCCCAGGATCGAGTGGCGTGGAGACAACTGGTGAAGTGTCCACATTTGTCACGTCCCTCAGCCATGAGGATACGACAAAAAAGAAGAAGAGAAGATTAAGTCATTATATTACCTGTTAGGTTGTAATTGTAAATAATTGAATATATTATGTTATTTTTCTGGGTTCTGGCTCATGGATTATTTCAGACGAACGGATTTAAGTATTTTTTTATCATATAAATAAGTTTGCCCAGCAGTGGGAAACAATATAGGCTATATAAAAAAAAAAAAATAAGTTTAGATGGTAAGACAAAAGCATACTTGTATCCGATACATTTTTACAATAAGATACCTAGTCGCATTACAGACTTACCAGACCATACATTCAAAACATTTGTAAAAGCATGATTATCTGAAAGATCTTACTATAATGTGTCAGACTATTTGAAGGACAAACTTGTTTGGGTGAATTGCAAAATTGTAACTTTAGAATAAATAGGTATAAGCATTAGTGTACTAGTAATAAGTGTAGTAGTTATTACTTATTAGTAAGTAATAACAGTTGTTTTAGTTATAGGGAAAAATTTACGGACATAAGTGTATCTTGCATACCTATATGGGAAATAAATAAATATAAATAAGTTACTACTAAATGTTAAATAATAAAATCAACATTTATTTTGTCTCTAATTACATTTTAAATGTCATTGTTAGCATTGTAGCCTGTCATATGCACCAGGCATGCGTATCAAAGTTACTGAACATGCAAAAATAATGCATATACTAATGCTATACCACGCGATATAGGCTATAACTCGAACATGCTTGCCCACCTGGATAGTTTTAACACATTTTCCGGTAAGTATGAAGACAAAATGCACCCGACTGGCGGGTTGTTGGGCATAAATATGTTAATGAAATGGTTGTTCTGTTATTTTGCCTGATAAGGTATTTATATGTTACTGCAATGCCTTTGCTGCACTTTGCAAGGGCTCATACACAAATGCAAAAATTCACATTTCAGTTTTGAGAATGTAACTTTGACTGTATTACAACAGCTGTATAAATACTATAGTTTACACTTGTGACACTTTGGTTAGTACAGACATTTTAAGTTCTAGATCAATACAAAAAAAACCTGACAACCATACCTCATAGTTGATAACAAAACTACCATGTTATGGATAATAAATTCCTGATATCAGCAAAGCACTTAAACCACTTCACACACATAGAACATTCCACTTTTAACATTATCAAAATAAACACAATATTAAATTTGATTTCATTGCAATATCTTTTAAAGTGTAACACTACTGTGAGTGTGAGCAAGTCACAGAAATTGAAAAAAAAAAAAACACTGGAAACTTAGAACAGCTGTGTTCACTTCACTATTTGGCCATTTTTTTCAGCATTTGGGGTGTTTATGTAATAAAAAGAAAACACTACCTCGTTTGATTAGGTTGTGGAAGCTGAGTGTTAACTCTTTGGAAGCCATATGTTCCTGGCAGCTATGGATTTGTGGAAACTTTCGCAGGTGTGCACGGCACCCGTTCGCGCGGTACGTAATGTGTTGTCCATTACACGGTACAAATTTCACACTTGTGTACATAATCTCCTGATAAGATAAATTGTAAGTGATATCGCATATCGCATCTCAGTTTAATGACAATAGCCATGGAAATCGGTTGGTTCCGCGACGGATTTAGCAAAAAAATTACCTTGGTGAGGAAGACACGCCTCAATGCACAAGGCTAAGCTTTTTCAATCAAAACAAAGTGAAAATTACTTACTAATAACTCGATAGAATAGTATTCCAATCTCAAAGGTTATTTGGCCATGTTGAACTAGTGTTTCAGTGAGATAAATTGAGATTACAACTGTTTTAAGTTAAAAAGAATAAAAAACAAGAAATTATCGAATCATGGGAACCATTACTCATTAGTTAGTTCAAGGCGATTTCAATAAAAAAAACTCTGTTCAAATTCAAAGCCGATGACGTCAACTGTCACCAGTGGTAATAAACCGTTTTATGTTTGTTCATGTCGCGTCTAGTTCTAAAGTGCCAAACATCCTAGTCAGCAGAATAAAGCTCGGAACACACTACGCGGACGTCCGTCGTAAAACGACCGCGACCGCGACCTATCAGTGTGCACGGAACAAAAGATCCAGCGAGCCAGATTTCAATCGGACGTCCATGCGCTCAAGGCCACGTCCGCGTCCGTCGACCGATAGTTTGCACGGTTATGTGTATTTCCATTGTCCAGATTCCCGTCCGCGGTCGATTTACGACGGACGTCCGCGTAGTGTGTTCCTAGCTTAAGATTTTTTAGGCGAATTGTTTTATTGAAGGGATACTTTCAAGCATATAAACCCATGCCGTGGTGGCATTCATTGGATTTTTTACTTTCTAACAATTATATAAAATTATAATTGATATTACCAGACCGCAGAGTGTCATTGTCAGACGAAGGATTAACATACAGTTTCTTTTTTATATATACTACGTCAGTGGCAAACAAGCATACGGTCCGCCTGATAGAAAGCGGTCACCGTAACCTATGGACGCATTATAAACGTTAGACTCTCGTCCTACGTGGATCGCCAGATACCGAGTGAACAGGCGGGCTTTGTGGCTGGTAAGGGTACTCGCGAACAAATTCTGAACGTCCGTATTCTTATCGAAAAGTGTCGTGAGTACAAGAAGCCGATGGTCCTATGCTTCATTGACTACGCTAAAGCGTTTGACTGTGTTCAGTGGAAGGTCATGTTTGATGTGCTGGTGGAGATGGGTGTACCTGAACACCTTGCTTACCTAATACAGAATCTGTACCTTGAGGGTTCATGCTTCGTGAAGCTGGAGAATCAGAAATCAAATGATTTCCATACAGAACGGGGCGTCCGTCAAGGCTGCATTCTGTCACCCAAGCTTTTTAACCTGTACGGCGAACAGATCATGAGGAAGGCACTTGACGGCTGGGAAGGAGGTGTTTCAGTTGGAGGTCGATTGATCAGTAACCTGAGGTACGCAGACGATACGACAGTAGTTGCGTCGAGTGAAGTAGAGATGGCGGATCTTCTGAACAGAATTGAAGATGAAAGCGCTAAGCTCGGACTTAAGATAAACCATTCCAAAACTAAAATAATGGTAGTTGACAGGGCAAATATACTTCCAGTTACCGACGCACTTCGCCAGTACGAAAAAGTTAGCGAGTTTATGTATCTTGGGTCGTTGATAACCTGCAACGGTGGCAGCACTGACGAAATACGCCGTAGAGCCGGTATGGCGAAGAGTGCTATGGCTAACCTCGATAAAATTTGGAAGAGCAGAGGAATCCGACGTCAAACTAAAGTGCGATTGGTTCGAGCACTTGTCTTCTCGATATTTATGTATGGTGCCGAGACTTGGACCCTAAAAAGCTGTGACGTGGCTAAGATTGACGCTTTTGAGATGTGGTGCTGGCGAAGACTGCTACGTATACCTTGGACAGCTAGAAGAACTAACATCTCTGTTTTGGAAGAACTTAATATCACCACACGCCTCTCCAAAATATGCCAGGAGCGAACCCTTAGATTTTTCGGTCACATCATGAGATCACCAATGCATAATATGGAGAAGTGTATCATCTTGGGGCGAATGAATGGTAAACGCGCTTGGGGTGGGGCTCGTAAGAGATGGTCTGATTGTGTGAAGAAGTCGACTGGCGGCAGCCTATACCGTGCAGTCCACATGGCTTATGACCGCGTTCAATGGAGACACGCTACTTGTGGTCGCGATCCTCAGCATTGAGGGAACGAGGAAGAAGAAACCTATGGACGCCTGCAACTCAGGGAGTGTCACTTGTGCGTTGCCAACCCATTAAGTTAAACAAAACAATGCATCTCTATTGAGTAATTGAGAGAAAAACTAAAACTGACAAACAAATAGTCTGTGCCACAAAGTGAATTAACATAAATAATATAGATCCATAGCTTTTGACATAATTCTGTTTCACATACCTACCTAATATTTTTGGGCGTAAAATATTTCTAAATTCACTTACAGTAAACGGTAATAAGCAAGAAAGAGACAACACTCTACGTAGACGAAAAATTCATTCTTTATCGGTACCGGCGGGTACTGTAGCAAATATAACATTTATCAGTAGTATCAGTACTGTCAATATACGTAAATTCACGTAGATGATATAGTTATAGTTACAAAAGTTATGTCAAATAGATTAATAGACGAAACCCGTAGCTTATGATAAAAATGCAATACTAAATACTTAAATATACAACCTGTTTTCATTGATTTCCGTTAACTTTAAGGGAAGGCTCTTTAGGTCAATTACAATTAGTTTCTCCAAGAAACTAGTGTCCAATTCTAACTGTTATTGTGTTATTCAAAATATATATTGAATGGTTCAATAAGTGTAACACAACCTTTATTACTTCCTAACAGTATTTATTGTGACGCTAGCTGTTATATTATTCTTAAGGTTTACTCATTCTTAGTCAATAATTACGTATGAAAACGAAAAAAAAAAGAAATGTTTTATCAAATTTAGCAATAAAACATTATACCGAATGGTTCCTATTCATGTGCGCAGCGACGTGTTGAATTTATCGGAAAACAAAAAAGTTTCTCGAAAATACATTAAGACAAAATACATTTTAATAAAACCTTGTAAGCTTATAAAATTGTTGTCGACCTCTGTACCACCTGACCACTGTCAGAACTGACAAACTGACAACTGACACTGACCAATGTGACGTAGTGGCAGCGTTCAGAAACGGATAAAACATGCCGTTCAGAAACGTATAATATTTCGTAACACAAAGTTCGTATATTGCGTACATATCTTAATATTTTACAAATGTTACCAATAATGGCTCCCCACAGACAGTCTTAAAAATTCATAATCTTAAAAAAAACTTGTATGCAATCTGACAGTTCAAACTGACACTGACAAGACACTGACAGATCTGAACTGTCAGATTGCATACAAGTTTTTTTTAAGATTATGAATTTTTAAGACTGTCTGTGGGGAGCCATAAACCTATACCAATAACACAGAATACATATTAGTAGGTACAACCAATACCTAATAAATAATACGCAAAACTGAGGATTGTTTTATTTATAAAGGTGGCAATTTAAAAGTGTGTACTGTGTACTGTGTGGGCGCCACCGATTAACATTATTTTAAATGTCGTGGTTTTTTGTTGATAATGACGTTTAGTGTAGAACATCCGGACATAACACGCAAATCGAGTTGAAC
Source organism: Leguminivora glycinivorella (assembly GCF_023078275.1). Lineage (NCBI taxonomy): Eukaryota > Metazoa > Arthropoda > Insecta > Lepidoptera > Tortricidae > Leguminivora > Leguminivora glycinivorella. The sequence goes on along the minus strand of NC_062978.1, from coordinate 21,704,242 downwards.
CGCCGATAAAGAAAACAGGAAATTTTCAACGAGTGGCGATAAATTGAAAAAATATAATTATGCGACCAAAGGGAGTGTTTTTAAATCGACACGAGTTACCAAATCCCCAATCGTACGACGTGTAAAGCTAGGAACATATTACGCGGACGTCCGCCGTCGCGCGACCGCGGACGCGGATCTAGACAATGATACACTTAACCGTGCAAACTATCGGTCGTCGGTCGTGGACGGGGCCTTGAGCGCACGGACGTCCGATCGAAATCTTGCTCGCTGGATGTTTTGGTCAGCCGAAGCCACGTCCCGAAGACCGTGCACACTGATCGGTCGCGGAGTATCTTCTTAGTGGTTTGTGGTCGCGGACGTCCGCGTAGTATGTTCCTAGCTTTACAGTACCTACATATGGCCGTTTGAAGATACTTTGAAGTTTCGACATGACAAATAATAAATACCTACTACTTCCATGGGGTTATTGGGGTTCCAGCGCAAACAAGCTTTTCACAGAAATCGCGGAGCGTCTGGTTGAGGCAGGTATTACGCCGTGGCTTGCGTGGGCGACGGTCGCGCGATGGTAGCGCGACGGCGATGCGACGCATACGAAATCAAACCTTATTGATATGGAAGTATGAGACGCGACGGCGACGGTCGCGCGATCGTCGCCCACGCAAGACACGGCGTTAGATAACGGGTGACCGAAGAGAGAGAGTAAGAGTACTCTTTACTATACTGTGGTAAGGGCCACTTGTACCAACGAAAATGGAGGGTTAACCCACCATTTTTATGAAATTCGACAGATGACAGCCCACTAACCCTGAGTTAAGTGGTTGGTGCAAGTGGGCCTAATTGCGATACAGCGAGGAAATGTTGCCAGCATCCTTAGTATAATGCTCAAGGGCCTATTTTAAATACAAGCTAGCTTTTAAGTTTAAACTTAGTTTCTTATATAATTATCTAAATATGTTCATGTAACTAATTTATAATTTTATACTTACTTTTAAGTACTTTATTAAAAATATTGCTGTGGGATCAATGATAGAATCCTTCAATTCTTTCAGGATTCAATTTACGCTCTCTCTGTAAATGTGTGGTTTTGCTCCCTCTTAGCACGATCTACAATTTCAGAACTGAAGAGTACACTTTTCTTCCCTCACAGCAGCACTGCACTGATTTTCCTTTATGTTTAAATATTTCTTGCCAGCATTACAATTTGAACACTACGCTACGTTCTTAAATAGAATTCTGAGCGTACGTTACTTGGTATGTTAAGGATTCAATTTATATATTGTGACTTCTGACTGTTCCTTATTACTTATTAGCTCGCATTTAAATTGCTCACGAGTTTCACGATAGCGAACACGGATCTTAGTGTAAACATTTATTTATAGTTTACAAACGTATAACATATAAGTTAATTCCTCGGGTTTCAGGCATACTTATGTAAATATAAATTGTCAGTCACTTGAACAAACACACATTATATCATGAAGTCATTTATACCATTTTAAACGGTAACGGATAAGGTTTCATTAGACTCATTAGAGTAAACGACGTGGATCATGCTCCACGGTTTTCTGTTGGTGTCATTTATATCAGGGTCACTGGCCGACCTGAATATAATAAGTGCGGTGGCCAACCTAACTTTCAGGCCGTTCCAGAATATCACCAAAAACAACAAGGATTTTATCCAGATTGCCGCTGAAAATGAATACAAAGCTGAGAAGCACGAAGTGACAACAGACGATGGATACATACTCACCATGTACAGGATACCGCCCGGCAAGAACTGCGCCAAGAAAACTCCATTGCTGCTGGTTCATGGCCTTCTCCTATCGGCCGAGTGCTTCGTAGATTCGGGGCTGGATGCGCCCGGATTCCTCTTAGCTCAAGAGTGCTATGATGTGTGGTTCGGTAACGTGCGAGGCAACTTTCATTCCCGCAGACACGTCACTTTGGATCCTGATCGTGATTTAAAGTTTTGGAAGTTTTCAGTGGACGAAATGGGACAGTATGATGTTCCCGCCATGATCGACTATGTGCTGGATGCGACAAGCGTCAAAAAACTAATCTATATTGGCTATTCACAAGGCGGTGGCAGCTTCTTCATAATGAACTCTGAGAAACCAGAGTATGCTGATAAGATTAGTCTTTTCATTGGTCTAGCGGCAGCTACGCGACAATATTACACCAAATCAGTACCTTACAGGTCGCTTGTGAATGCTATAGACTCACTACAATCTCCTTTGGAAGCGTCTGGGGTTTGGGAGGTCGCGTCCCGAGGTTTGCCTATTCAAGGAACCCTGGAGACATTGTGCAAAGTGAAGTTATTAGCAGTATTTTGTAATCTGGGAGTGTCCGCTGTAGATTCTCCTCATCCTGGATCAATCACCTCGAAAACTACTCGAAGAATGTTCGAGCACGTCCCAGCCGGAACATCCATCCAAAATCTGGCCAGATACGGGCAGGCTATGAATGAAATCCGATTCGTCAAATTTAATTATGGCTTTGAAGAAAATTTGGAAGTTTACGGTGTGGCTGAACCTCCGGAATATGACCTGGGAATGACTACGATGCCGGTCGTTCTCTTTCACGGCAAGTCTGACCACTTAGTGGACACGAGAGACATGGATTGGGTAGCCAGGCAGTTACCGAACGTGTTGGAGTACGTCACGGTAGCGGATCCGCTGTGGAACCATTTTGACATGGCTTTTAGCCAATACTGGAAAGATCAAATTTTTCTTACGATGAAAACTTATTTAAATAGATATGTGAACAGTTATTGAAATAAACATGTTTTAATTAATACAATTTTACTTACTTACTTACGGATATTTACTTATTACATTGAATTTATTTTTTATTGGGTTATTCGATGTATTATAGGCTCTAAGTCTGTATCGTATATGTACATATAAGTATAGCTCGTGTCCAGAAAAATATTCTAAGCATGTGACAGAAAATTATAGTATGGTTGAGGAAATTGATTCTCCAGAAATTTGCGGTTCAAGTAAATTTGATTGGAACATAATTAATTATGCTAAGATCTGTCAAACGTAAAGTTAACCGTTAATTACTAAAGAATCAATTTTTTCGATCGTTCATTAATTCAGCAATTCCCGTCAACTTTGTACAATGCCACGTCAGCAAATTTTAATTGATCCTATTTTGTTACCAACATTTAGTAATATAATTCGACTTTCGTAAGATATATAGAGGATAATTGTTATAATTAAGAAAATATCAATACTAGAGAACCTTAAGGCGATATATTTCCGTAGACGCTGCGCGCACTCGTTTTTTGAAGCCGTTGATGATGAAACATAGGAAAACGCAATGGGAAAATCTGAAAACGATATATGTTAAATTTCAGGATCTGGTGAGTATGTTATGGAGTTGAACAACATGAATGTTACAACTTCGCTCGATAGAAAATTACTCCAAAGTTACCTCTTCTCTTAACAATAAATCGTTCCCATGGCTATGATAAGAACTTTTTTGACTTGTTTTTTACATCAATATATAGGTAATAAGATTATCTAGATGAATCTGATGAGTTTATGCCGGTAGCGTCATTAAAATAATATAATATTTACCAAATACTACCAAATCCGCAAAGGAAAGATGGAACAACTATGAACCCAATTTTAAGACCTGTTACTAATCCTGTTTTTGCAAAAAAAAAATTTTTTTGAAAATTGTTTTGAAATTGAAAACATTTTCGATGGCACTTATGGCCTCTTCAGTCGCGCGGCGGCGCTTTCAGAGGATGGACCTGTGTCAGTTTTCTCCGCGTGGTCACGTGACATCAAAACAATGGGGAACAAAGCTTTGAGGAGGCAGAAAAAATAATTGCGTGCTAGAAAACAAATAAATAAAGAAAATTCTAATCAAAGCCCGTGAAAAGGTAAGAAAATGATAATTTATATATGCACGTAAGTATTTCATTTTCATATGATGTTATCAAGTGACATTTACGATATCTAAACATCATAGATTTTAGAAACCCCTAGATGACGGGTCTGTGACGTCATTACAGCACAACTTTTCCACGTAGAAAATATATGACTGATGTCCAGCTAGTGAACAAACTTATGCAAAATTTTCATAAAAATATTGAATTGTTCGAAAGAAAAGGCGGCGGTAGGTACAGTACTGATTGAAGTTCAGGTACGGTAGGTATTTCTGTCTTTCAAAATTTGGTATAAGGTTAATTAGATCGTGCTACCCTCCGTCTATATTTTTTCTGTGTCTATGCCAAACATGTGGCCAGCCTGACAGAAATTTTGTTTGACAACTATCGCCATTTTTCCACAATAGTTAAAAGATTTCAGTATTTTAACTTCTCAATAAATTTTTATGAAAGTCCATAATCATAGATTGATAAAGCTGGACAATTTTTTTATATTTTTATTTGGTGGGTATGATTACGGTACTTGATATTTAAACATATTTGTCTAATTTGCAAGATTATATGAATCCTTCAACAAGCTGTCTGACTCCTTTGACAATAGTTGATACTTGATATGAATATTACTTGAGAATTCAAGGTAGGCATAGAATGGTATTGATAATTTATCCTGTGCTGGGTTGTATGTATTCCATTTGGAGGTACGGTAGTGGCGGTAGTGCCCCCGCCAACACGAGTCAAGCGAAGAGAAAAGCTGTTTTCTTGAAGCATTTTGTCGTTCTTCTGAATCGTCGAATTTTGGGTCTGGTTTACAGATAAATATAATTGTCAGGATATGATATCAATATAACTTTATTAAATAGAAAAAGTTTCAATTGCATAGTTTTCATACTTTAGATTTTATTCATATCTTAATATAAATAGCACAGATTTCATCAGTGACTGGCTGAGTGACTTCATCATGTTTGAAGTTGTAGGTTCATAAACAACAAGAATAAAATTCGAAACTTTGGCATATATAAGGTCCTAATTTATTAGTTGCAGATATTTTAACATATGATACTTTACATTAAAATAATTAACTTTAAATATAAATTAAGAAATCTTTTCATGTAACTTTTTTGATTTCATTTTCCTAACAAAAAAATTAATTATAATTTCGTCTAAAAAAAATCATCATGTGCATTATCACATGTCACAATAACACTGTCTGTCATGTCAACAATTGTTTGCTGTAAATGTCGTAAAGGTTCGGCGGGAAAACTGCACATGCAATGGAAGTGGCCAGTTACAGTTAAGTGGTACGTAAAAGAGGTACTAGAATCTGTTCAATGAGTTTTCATTTAATAATCACATAAACAGGGTGTTTTTACGTAGCAAATTTGTTTTTCCGTTTTCTCCAAAAAAACATCGTAAAAGCTATAATGTTTCACGGTTTAATATACTCCAGAGACCGAGTACTATCAGCTGTAAAAATATCTGCATCTAATAAATTAGGACCTTATATACAGCTTAAAGGCTTTCAATATGAAAATGAAAAAGCGTTATTTATTCACGACTGACAAATTTTATGTGTCTTTTTAAACAACAGTGACATGACATAATATCTTTTTACATAAAGTCTATGGTCAAAGAAGCTGATGGTTACTGTGTTCCGTTAACAATAGGTTTATAAGAAAAAACTTCTACATAAAGTAGAAAACACGCCGAGATGTTAATCTTTCCCCTCCTCCCGCCTCCCCATTTTTATGTCCCCATTTTCGGTTTTTTTATATATTCAGGAAAACCGTAAAAGCTACGGTTATGATGTTTAGGAGAAGTAGACCAGGTATATTTCCATAAAATTCTCCACACAGTATTATCTTTGCAGGTAAATAATTGTAACTCGTAATTTTCAAATTATGCTCCTATTTATTATGGGACTAATGATGAAAACGCAAAAAAATCTATTGTATACATTTCGACTGTTATGATACAGCTCATTTCTATGGAACATCTAATTTTTTTTTCGTGGTTTCAGCATTGGACCCTTAATAAAAGTTGTTCATAATGACATCAAAAGTCACTATGCAAAGTTTGAATGGTCCTTTTCATTTCACCCTGTCGATCTGTAGCTAAGTGCGATTACTAAGAAGTTTCGACGATGGCAGTTGGAGAATCCGAAAAAATCGATAAAATTGATTGTAGCTTAGGGACGTCCTTAAAAGCAACGACAACGCTGACCAAACATACTGTAACTATAAATCATTCGTATTACTTACACAAATGATGAAACCTAATAAAAAAATATAAGGCGGTGATCGTTTACTATCAGGCGATACAGCTGCTCATTTGCCTCCTATTTCATGAAAAAACTAAGAAAGCCCAGTTAAAATACGGCGATCATTATACTGCGATCCGTCTGTGTCATGCTGCCGCGCGAATTTGAGTTCCCGCGTGCGACAAGCGAACAGAGCCGCGCGGGCGGGGCGGCCCGGACGCCGCGCACCTCACCCCCTTGGTTTGGTTAGTTTGACAGATCATCTCGCCTTAATGACGAAATAAAACTTGATAAAATCTCAATTCATCAACAAAATCTTGGTAACAAAATAGGAATTAATAAAAACAAATTTAACTTTTCCCTTAATTTTTGTACAAAGTTGACGGGAATTGCTGAATTAATGTTTGGTTCATCCAAAAATCCAGAAATGAAAACGCCTAAAAAGAAAAATGCATTTGTTGCATTTTATTTATATCTAGAAATGCCATTTCGTATTAAATACTACCTATCCGAAAATATATTAGTAAATTCCTGTAACTTTTCTTTATTTTTTCCTTTTTAATCTTTAAAATTAATTTAAACATTATTATGGTTGACTTAATACAGGCTCTTTATGTTTTGGGACTCTTACTTCTCACTTGGGTAGGTATGTATATTTCTCTTATCTCTCAAATACAGAGTATACAGACGAAACACCCGCCTCTGTCCCGCCCTTTAACTTTCCCCCGGGAGTCAGGACCGGTCAGAACTATTCAAGCCTTCATCGTCAGCATAGAGGATGTGGCTAAAGCACTATTTGAGACGTTTTATAATGGGTGAGCCACTTGGTTGGAATTTTCTCATTAAAATAATTGATGTCAAGTTCGACTGGCGATAATGGACAATGGTTTGGTTGGTTTGGCGGGGTTTTGCCACTTTTGCCGTAAAGACAAAATGGGATGAAGTAAATAAAATAATAAAACAATACTTTTAGATTCATGCGCTTTTTAATTAATAGTTGAACCGGTGGTCAAACTGGGCTATTAATCCAAGTAATTTTATTGTATTTATTCAAATACTTTTTTATCCCAATCATAAGTTGTTGTTTCCAGTATTGGCCAAAAGCCATGTCCATATGATTCCACTGCGGGTCCTTCATCGTGTCGTACTCCAATACGTTCGGCAACTGGCTAGCCGTCCAATCTGAGAAATAGGTATGCCGTGGGGTTGATATCGACTAAGGGTGGCAGGTTCAGGAATAAGACACGTCCGTTCGCTAGGATATTTAATCGAGACAAAGGAATCTATTTCTACCCACCTATATGTTACATACATATATTGTTGGCTAGTACCCACATACATCACACCTCCCCACTTAATTATGAGTGCCTATACACCATAGTATGATATAACTAATAAAGAAAATATCTTAATGTAATTATACTTAATCTATTTCTAATCTATGCCTACGACTTGGCAATGGCCTAAGCGCCACCGGCGATCGCGCTGGTGGCTGAGGGCGTGGGGAAGGATTAGCCGTAACGATTTCATCTGGTGTTTTACCAGGTACTTCCTCTCCCCTTACTGTCTCGGCCCCCACCTCACCCAGGTCCGTCGAACCACCAGCATGCACCTCGGGAGTCTCTAATTGGCCATCAGCTTGCTCATCACCGTCGGCCTCCTGCTCCGAAGGACACGTAGATATAGAGCTGATCTGCGCCTTATTTGATCTACATGTCTAACTAGAAGTCGCCCGTCTCCGTTGTCTAGGGTATACCTACGTGACCCTTCCTTGCCTACTACTGTACCCTTGATCCATTTATCGGCACCGGTATAATTTCGCGCCCAAACAGTATCACCGGTTGCCAAGTTCCGCTCCGGGATGGCGCTCTTCGCGGCCTGGACCTGGCGGCGTTGCGCGTCACGTACCCGGTCTTCCAACCCGCTCTCGCTACGTAATAAGTCTAACCTTGATCGTAAATTTCGTTTTTGTAAAAGCATTGCTGGAGTTTCACCTGTGGTACTATGTACGCTATTCCTGTAAGCTAGAAGGTAAGTTTGTAACGCTATGTCTACATCTACCCCGTCCCTAAACGCTTTCTTTATGGCCCGTTTACACAGCTTCACGGCTTGTTCCACGGCCCCGTTGGACGCCGGATGGTACACAGGTGAAAAAGCTTGTTCAATGCCATTCTGGGTCAAGAATTGTTTGAATTCTGTACTTGTAAAGGGGGGTCCTTGATCTGAAACCACGACCGACGGCAAACCAAAGCGAGCGAATGTCGCCCTTAGTTCCTTAATTACAGCGGACGAGTTTGTGCGTGACATTTCAAACGCCTCAACCCATTTGGAGCTCGAGTCGATAAGAATCAAGTAAGTCTTGCCTTTATATTGTAGGAAATCTACGTGAATCCGGGTCCAAGGCCGCGTAGCGTAGATCCATGGACTCGGCGTGGCCCGTGGTGGTGCGACGGCCTCCAACGCACAAGTCTCGCAACCCCTACTTAACGCCTCAACATCCGCGTCTATGTTGGGCCACCACACGTAACTTCGCGCCAGTGATTTCATTTTAATGATACCCATATGACTGATATGCAACTGTTTCAGTATTTTTTCACGCAATGAATTAGGAATGGTCATACGATATCCCCACATCAAACACCCACGGTCAACATATAACTCGTGCCGTCTTGAAAAGTACGGCTCCAGCTCCTTGTCTGGACAACTTGACGGCCACCCCGATTGCGCGTACCCGATTACCCTACTCACTAGTCTCACTACTCTATCTTTCGCTGCCGCGACCCGTACATCATTATTAGTTACCGGAAGGAAGCTCTCGACGAAATTTATGTACGTAACTTCTTCATGACCGCCCGATGCCCTCTCTCCCGTCTGCGGCAATCTTGAGAGCGCGTCCGCACAATTCTTTTTCGATGCGACATATTCAATTTGATAGTCGTACCCCGACAAGAGCACCGCCCATCGTTGAATGCGAGAAGCTGCCATTACCGGAATTCCGACTTTATCTCCAAAAATGTACGTCAGGGGCTTGTGATCAGTTCGTAATATGAATTTACGTCCGTACAGGTATTGGTGAAACTTACGAATTCCGTATATGATAGCTAGCGCCTCCCGGTCTATTTGCGCGTACGCGCGCTCCGCCGCTGTAAGGGTACGCGAGGCGTAGGCCACGGGCCGCTCTCCGTGCTCTGTGACATGCGATATCACCGCAGCGACCCCTACTCCAGACGCGTCACATGTGAGCACCAGTGGCAATTCTTCTAAGTAGTGTGTTAGCACTTGACTCGATCCGAGTGCCCTCTTGATTTCATCGAAAGCTGCCTGACACTCTTTATCCCACAAGAACCTAACTCCGCTTTTTAATAAATTATATAATGGCGCCATTATACTACTAACATTACCGACGAATTTCGCGTAATACATTACCATGCCTATAAACGCCCTTAACTCCGATACGTTACGCGGCGCCGGCGCGGCCTCGATGGCTTTAACTTTTTCCGGGCAAGTATGTATGCCGTCTTCACTTATTACGTGCCCTAGATAATTAATCGATTTAGCGAAAAATGCACATTTCTCTTTTTTGACGCGCAACCCGTATGCTTGCAACCGCTCAAACACTTTAACTAAATTATCAATATGCGATTCCGTATCACTACCCGTGATAATCACATCGTCAAGGAATACCCCTACGTGGGGCAAGTCCGCAAACATTTGCTCTAAACGCCTCTGAAATATTCCTGGGCTCGAAGACAGCCCATATACTAGCCGGTTATATCTGAATAACCCCTTATGAGTGTTAATCACAGTATATTTTCGAGAATCGTCCAGCTCAAATTGTGCGTAAGCCTGGGATAAGTCGATTTTGCTAAACCGCTTTCCCCCGTACAAGCGTGCTAACAAATCCTCTACCCTAGGTAACGGATATCGGTCGACTTCTATTTAACGTCAATTTATAATCAGCACAAATTCTAACATTACCGTCCTTCTTCACTACCGGGACGATGGGAGTCGCCCAGTCGGAGCGGTCGACGGGGGTGAGCACGCCGTCGCGCACCAGCTGGTCCAGCGCGCGCTCCACCGGCGCGCGCAGCGCGTACGCCAGCGGCCGCGCGCGCAGGAACACCGGCCGCGCGCCCTCCCGCAGGTGGATGCTCACGCGACCGCCGGTGAACCGCCCCAAACCATCCGCGAACACGTCACAAAATCTGGAACTGAAATCCGCCAAGTTAAACTCATTTTCATTTATCTCTGTACTATTAACATCGCAAGGTTTGCAACTTTGCATGGCGTAGGTATTGACACATTTAATTCCGCCAACCATTGCCTACCTATCAAAACCGATTTGGCGTTTTCAATTACAAACATCTCAAAATATTTATGTCTATCTTTATATTTTACAAGCGGCTTTACTACACCCACCGGTTTCACAAGCTCTCCTGTATAATAACGTAATCTTACATTACTATCATATAGCATTAACTGCGGAAACAATTGTTCGTACACTTTTTTGCTGATGCAAGATATTGCACTACCTGTATCACATTCCATCTCAAGGTCAATGCCCTGCACATTTATTTTCATAAAAATAGGTTTGTAATCCGCGGCTCTAATGTTATTAACATATATAATAATTACCTCGTCACTCATGTCACTGTCCTCACTATATGTTTCACCCTGCCGGACCATGTTCTTCACCTCCATGCTGTGAGTATCCACCATTAACGGACACACTCGCTGCAAGTGTCCCTGCTTGTTGCATACTTTGCACACATAACGCGCGAACCGACAGGTTTCCGTGCCGTGTGTCCCGCCGCAAGCGTTACAGTGTGCGTCACGCCGTTTTCCCACCGACGCCGCCGTCCCCGCCTGCCAACCGCTGACGCGGCCGCCCCGGCCTGCGCTGGCGCCTCGCTCTGCGCCCCGCGGTTGCCATGGTCCCCGCGCGCCGTCCTTCCTACGCCGTGACGTACTCGCCGCTATCGCTTGACATGACGCCACCGTGCTTGTCCCGTCGCTAGCAGGCTTTCGAGACCCATCAACCATCGCGGCGTCCTTCTCGGCTGCTTCCATACTAACTGCCAGATTAAAAGCCTTTGCGAAGTCTAGCTTATCCTCAGCAAAAAGCCTCTGCCGAACGGTCTCGCTGTGAATTCCGCATACAAACTGATCCCTCAAACTATCTTCTAGCCACGTTCCAAAGTCACACGTCTTAGACATTCTTTTTAAAACTGCCACGTAATTAGACATCGATTCGCTATCTCCCTGCTTCCTATGTCTAAATTTATAACGTTCTGCCAGTACACTGGGTTTAGGTTGTAAGGCCTGATTTAGACGGCGTGCGAACTCGCATGCGATTTTAGTTACATTGCGGGCCGTTGAGGGTACATACAATTTTGCACAGCCATCAAATACCGCAATGTAATAAAACTCGTATGCGAGTTCTCGTACCATCTAAATGGGCACTAAATGTTTTTCTAAAATGGTGGTCAATTCGGTGAAAGTCTTTGAAGTAGGTTTATCTGGCGTACACAAGTTTACTAAGAGTTCATAACACTCGGCACCAATCACGGTCACTAAAGTAGGCACTTGCAACTCAGTTTTAATGTTGTTACACAAGAAATACTGTTCAAGCCGTTCTACATATAACCGCCAATTGTCCGACGCGATCTTAAACTCGCCTATCTTGCCGATTGACATTGTTGTCTTTTTTTTTTCACAACGCGCACAGCACACGCACACCAAAGGTCCGATAACTCGTCGCCACTGAGAAATAGGTATGCCTAGGGGTTGATATCGACTAAGGGTGGCAGGTTCAGGAATAAGACACGTCCGTTCGCTAGGATATTTAATCGAGACAAAGGAATCTATTTCTACCCACCTATATGTTACGAGGGCTGATTGGAAAGTTCGCGGCCTGACCATTAAAAAAAAAACTTAGTTTCTTTACATACAATACTAAAGCAATCATACAGGTCATCTTTTAAAACCGTTAGTAAAGGTATTCCACAAGGTAGTATTCTTGGACCTTTGTTATTCGTTCTCTATATTAATGATTTGCCGAAAGCCACTTCGAATAAAAGTATAATGTTTGCAGACGATACAACTTTAGTAATAAAATGTAATGACAAAATTGATTTTGAACGCGACATAAATAATTCTTTAATGGACATTATCTCCTGGATGAAAGAGAATGAACTACAAATAAATATAAGTAAAACTAAATATATGTAATTCTCTTCATATAACTCAAGCGATATTAATATACGTGTAATTAATGATAATGAAGAAGTCGAGAAAGTTGACACCTTTAAATTTTTAGGAATAACTATAGACAACCACTTGAATTTGAAGGAGCATATTGAACAAGTTTGTAAAAACCTTGATAGATTTGTGTTTGCACTAAAAAGGTTACGAAGTACTGTCTCATTTGAAGCTGCACTTACTGCTTATCACGGGTATGTATCGTCCGTTTTACTTTATGGCCTGATACTGTGGGGCAATGCAGTAGATATTGATAAGGTCTTTATAGTCCAGAAAAAGTGTGTCAGAGCCATCTGCAATGCATATATCGACGACTGTTGCGTCCCACTATTTAAAAGTCTGCACATTTTACCCTTGCCATGTCTATATATACGAGAAGTCTGTGTATTTGTCAAGTCGAATCCGCATTATTTTAAAACTCGGATTCAGAACATGGAAAGAAAGACAAGAGTAAGAGTATTGAATGGATTAGCCAAACCGCTGGGGAAAAAGTACATTTATAGACGAAATGCTTTTAACATGTGCATCGAAATTTACAACCACATTCCCGAAGAGATAAGACTACTGCAAGGTCCTCTCTTTAAGCGTAAACTGACGAGCTGGTTATTGGACAAATGTTATTATAGTGTTAAGGAATTTATTGAATGTAATGGAACTTTTGTATAATGTATAATGTATAAAGTATTGGTTGATGTTAATTATTGCCGGACTTCATTTTATTGACTTGATTTATTGGTATTGAATGTATTATGTTAGATTATTAATTTAAAAATGTTTTGGTAAATTATGTGTTAGGTTTATATTTAAATCAACATTTGCATGCCTGTATGTGGGCCGAATACACTGAACACAAAATTATGTAACACCAACACAATGTAACTGTATTCTGGCAAATAAATTATTTGATTGATTGATTGATTGATTGATTTCTGCCGTCATTTTGAACTGTCATTATTTAGTTGTCATCCCGCGAAATTTTAATTAAATGCAATATTTTAAAATAAGTTTTTCCTCTCATTTAAAAATACGTGTAAGCAGTTTTTTCACAATGGACAATTTGGAGCAACGTGATGTAATTAAATATCTTCATAAAAAAGGATTGACTGCGAAACAAATTTATGAAGATATGCAGTGTACATTAGGGCAATCCGGTCCATCATATACGATGGTAAAAAAGTGGGCAGCTGAATTCAAGCGGGGACGAGTCAGTATCGCAGATGACCCTCGCTCCGGGAGGCCAACTACTGCGACCAATCCAAATAATGTGGCAACTGTATGCAAAATGATAATCCAAGACCGACGGTTAAAAGTGAGAGAAATAGCCGACATCGTAGGCATCTCCTATGAAAAAACTCAAAACATTATAGTTAACGAATTAGGGTTTTCCAAGGTGTCGGCGAGATGGGTTCCAAAGCTCCTTTCAGTGGAACAAAAAATCACTCGTCTAACAATTTCACGCGACTGTCTAGACCTGTATGAAGCTGACCCTCAAGACTTTTTGGACAGATATGTTACTATGGATGAGATATGGGTTTACCACTATACGCCCGAGACTAAACAGCAATCAAAACAGTGGGTTCGTGCTGGATCTCCGCCACCCAAAAAGGCAAAGGCCATTTTGTCGGCAAATAAAGTTATGGCATCAGTGTTCTGGGACGCAAAGGGTGTAATAATGGTTGACTATCTCCAAAAAGGTACGACTATAAACTCGGACTATTATTGCGAACTTTTACGTCGATTACGTCGACTTTTACGTCGACTTTGAAAGTAAAAAGACCTGGAGTGCTGACAAAGAAAGTTCTTTTCCACCAGGACAATGCACGCGTGCATAAGTCACTAAAGTCAATGGCAGAAATTCATAATTGCGGGTTTGAATTATTGCCGCATCTGCCTTATTCACCCGATTTGGCACCATCGGACTTCCATTTATTTCCAAACTTAAAAAAACACATGGGTGGTAAGAAATTTTTGACCAACGACGAGGTCCAAGCTGAAGTGGATACCTATTTTGAAGGCCTGGAGGAATTTTTTTTTAAAGTGGTATAATGGCTTTGGAATCCAGATGGAATAAGTGCAAAGACCTTAACGGGGACTACGTAGAGAAATAAAAATATTATAAAAAAACTTTGGTTTTGATTTCATACTTAAGCCGCGAACTTTTCAATCAGCCCTCGTACATACATATATTGTTGGCTAGTACCCACATACATCACACAATCCATATCCTTCGTGTCCACTAGGGCTTCCAATACCGGGATCCCGGTATCTCGGGATCCCGGGATCCCGCCTTTTTTTGGGCCCATTTCAATACCGGTATTTAATTTATAGCCTAGGAACCATCCGGTCTTGCTACTACTGGGAAAATAACTTAATTCTATAACAGTACTTTTTATGTCACCAAAAATTAAGTTTGGTAATTTGAAATAGTTTTTTTAGTTAAGCCACCAAAATTTGTGACAAAAAACGTATAATAGAATAAAAAAAAAAAATATTTTAATTCACTAAAAATCAGGCGAAAATGGAATCAGGACTTTTGTTTTAAATTCGACTACTTTAATTTATGACCTTTATAACACATTAAGAAACCACCTATTTTTGTGAATGATACTTCGTAGTAGCAAAAAGCGGACTAATTAAATCAGTTATGACACAAGCAATAAAAGGACAAGTGAAGTTATGGTTGTTTTGTATATACATTATGTGTTGAAACACTATGAAAACTGAAACCACCCCAAAAACAAGACGGATGTTCAATATTTTACTAGCTCGGAATAACATTCACGGCAAAAATTACATAAGCAAAAAAATTGGAACAGACTTTTCGTTAGGATCATAATAAAGAAGAATAAAAATTAATCCACCTTTAAATGCTCGCCAAGAAGCGCTAAAATCACATACGTACGTACTGAAATAAGTATTTTCATATTCTTCTTGCCTACAAACTCTCTACCATTGACGATGTAATTTCCTGCATTATTTCAAAAGTGACTCATGTGTTCAACCGCATTTTCATTACATCATGGTATAATAATATATTTCGTCGCCACTACTATCGCTTAAATAGCTCAGGTTGTACTAGCGTAACGTAAAATGACGGACGGTCCTGATGTCGTGGGTTCGATCCCCGGCAGTCGAAATGAACTTTTTTTGGTTTTTATTTTTATTTTATTTTTCTTTTACCCCCTTTATTTAAAATATTGTTTTTTTTTGTTGTATATAACATTTTATTTAATGCTGTGAGTAATTTAGGTACAGTCAAGATATTTAATTCCCTAGCCATTTTAAAATGTTATTAGACACATGTAATGCAATAAGGTTGAAAACTGTATTTCAGTATTAGTATTGATTGAAGGTAACCTAAGGTTCAACATCGTTCCTCCCCGCAACCGCAATACTCTGTCTTAGCTAACCATCGCTAGACGTTATGCCCTTGTAATAAGGATTACAAATGTACAGTGACAGTTGTCCGGTATGACTCATAGATTTATATATTATTAAGTTAGATTGAGTTGTTAGGCCAAAAAGTGTGTCCACATGAGAGGGTAAAGTTGGGGCTGGTGTCCCTCTCGCACTTATTGCGACTGTCAAAATTATTTGAATGACGTCATCACTGTCATTATTTGGGGATACCAGTCAATATTCAAAGTTACTACCAAATCTACTAATACCGAAATTAAAGGTTTTTTTTAATTGCGCAAATCTTTGGTTTTATGGCTTCATAATAATGACTTACCAATTCGCTACAAGGTATTAATATTCTTGCCTCGATATAATACAAAAATAATTTAAGAAGTTTATTAACTTAGTTATCATACAGGTAAAAACACTACTACTATAGTAATCTCTTTAACACTGGTCACACGTGCGAGAGGGACACCAGCCCCAACTTTGACCCTCTCATGTGGATACACTTTTACTATCCTAATAAGAACGTTTTTCTGCACCGGTGATAAAGTTCAATTTATTATGGCAAAAAAAGAGTGAGCTCAGTCCCTATTGAAAGTCCATGGTATGACTCAATGAAAAATTGGCTAAATAGTAATCGGAAAACAAGCAAAAAGGGTAGAATATATTCCTATAAGTTATTTCGTTGGATTACATTACAAAATGAATGTATAATACTCGTTGTAATTGTATAGATTTAAATAAATAATTTTATTAGTTCAAATTAATGACCGTCAAGGAACAAAAACTAATTGAGTCGCTATTAGACCGTTTTCACATTATCCGATCCGATAACGGATGTCGGAAGGATATCAATAGATGAATCCAAGATTCCGCCTGTAATGTATGGGATATCGGTCCGACATCCGATATCGGTTCGGATAATGCGAAAACACACTTAGGTCTACATTTTACACTTTTGAAAACCAAGATTAATTAGAGTCAGTTGTATGGTCGGTATGTAGTGTAAATAAAAAGTCGAAAAGTAGTAGGTTCTTTCTATACTTTTTGCTATGTATTTTATATTTCAATAGGCAGGCTTCTGTACCCATATTACAGTACTTTCAATATGTGCTATCCTATAATTAAATTCGGACACTCGCGTAGACACTTCTAATATTATTTGAATGGCATTACCAACATTAAATCTCCTTTTGAAAATAAATTTTAAAGAATATCCCACTATCTGATCAGATCAGAGCCAGGTATTTAATTTAAAACAAATGCCTATAATAAATAAATCCGATTAACCTTTGGGTTGTCTGCTGTCGAATTTAATTATTTTCATAGAAAATATTTTAATTTGTATCCTTCCAGCTCGAGATTCTTGGAAGCCCTGTAAATTTTTCTTTGTGACAACTAGATATGACATGTCAGGAAATTTATACATACATACATTACATACATTTATTGTAATAAACGTAGTACAAGTGACCAAGATAAAGATGATACAGTAGGGTATTTTTAAAGTTTATGTAATGAAGAAGTAAAATTGCGGCCTTTTTTAGGTATTTCTATACTTATTATATATTGGTAGCGGCTCCATTCGTTCAATATTCGTTCGCAATTCATTTTGACATTTAAGTCATTTGAGCATATTATGACAAAAGGTATTTTGATAAAGAGTTTTTAGTGTGTCACAGTTCTATTTGCAATTTTGATACTTAGGTCTTTATACACTAAGTTGGTTATGGCATGAACGATTTTTTTCCTAAGCAGATAAGAAGTTAACGTTATTAGCATCAACAAGAATGGTATAAATGCAATTTAGACCCAGATTTTTAAAACATTTTTGTTATGAATTGTGCGTCCTTGTATTTAATGTCATTGCAGTAGCTTGTACTTATCAACTTATAATATAAATAAAACATAAAAAAAAATGAATTAAAAAAGCTGTAATATCCGCACCTACGTATGCGACGACTGAGATTTGAACCCGTGACCTGTGGCTTGTAAGTCTAACGATAATCGCCGGGGCTATACCTGGCCGTGACATATGGGTCGAAATTAGACTTTGCATAGCTTTCGCGTGTTTGTAACAAGCGTTGCTTCAACGATTCTGAAGAATGGAAGAATACATTTCACAAGATGACGGAGATCTGTCAAATGGTAGAAGAGAAAAACGTGAGATAGATGTATGTACTGACAAGTATATACTCTTTTCGACGACTGTCAAATCGTATGCCTAAAATAAATATGTAATTTTTTAAATTACTTTGGACTTTATTATCGGTGGGAAATGTCTGTTTTTAATCTACCTAAAATATTACTTATGTAGAAATAGGCATGTAATGAGGAGGAACACTCAAAGGATACGACAGATGGCGCCACCCTATTAGTCCGTGAGACGTGAGAGCGAGAAGCTGATAATTAATTATAATAATTTTTTTCTCTCTCTCTCTCACATATGAATGACAGTGACATGCCTAGACTCTTGCATAGGCGCCGCCTGGCGGGGTAAAATGTCAGTGTGCCTCCTCATTTACGTTAATGTGTAATAGAAGAACAGAATAAAAAGCATGCGACACGGCTCATCACCTACTCTCGGCCCAGTTCCACTGGCGTGGTGGTTTGCCATATGAATTCCTAAATGTAAGACACTAAGGTCCAAACCAAACCACGCAAAAAATGTAAATATATTATTAAATTAAAGTATTAAATAAAGGTCAAACTTATTGGGTGGATTATCATGCTGTTAATATTGTTAAATAGGGACAGTAAAAGTCAACCTCGTACTATTATCTGTTCCTAATTTGCCCGGTCAAATATTTAGATTTTTTTATTTCCATATAAATATATTGGTGGTTTTTATATGCTAAATATCTGAAATATTATGTGCTATTCATTTCTGCTTAAAAATATCTGTTGTTATATTTGCTCTAGAGCACGTTAGAAAAAATTCAAAAATTCTATATCATTAAAAAAAGTCTTATTTCCCGTCATATATTTAGGTGGCTTCGGGTTGTAAACCTTAAAACTGATTTTTTTTTACATGTGTCCACCATTAAATGACTGTGAGGTATTTTGCCGAAAGAAAACGCTTATTTTTTGGGCGTAGTTTTTTTTAATATCTTCCATTCCAAACTATTGGTGGATTCGAAAATATAGGTTTTTTAAATTGCGATTAAACGCTGTATATGAAAAAAAACTACTGTTGTAGAATTATTTTCAAAAATATCGCACCGTTCTTAGGCTATTAGCAATACCGGGATCCCGGTATTTTTAAAAACTAACAAATTATGCCAAATTAACGTAAATTACTCATCAAAATAAATTAATAGTTTAAAAAACACTATAAAACACGCTTTTATAAATGCACGTAAAAGCCAAAAATAAATTATGGATCGTTCAAGTTGTCTCTATTTGTAAGCTGAAGTTTAAAAACTATGTGCTTTTAATTATAATATTTGATTGTAAAAGCGTGGGGCGCTGGAACAGGAAAGACTTTTTGTATAACTTGCTGATAAATCAAATTATGCTATGTTACGGGAAGGAGGTTACACAGATTGACGCGCTAACTGGAGTTGCAGCATGACTAGTAGGTTCTACATTAAACAGTCAAATCAATTAAAAGTCAGTGTTCAAAGTAGGTACCAGTTTGTCGAACTCAGACAAAATATGCGCTAGTAGCGAGGAGAGTCGACAGTCACCGACACTTAGAACGCCGCTTTTTTCCGGTAATCAAAGTACAAAAGGGGAAAATGTCTACAGTGACAGGATGCAGAGTTCTTGTTCGTGGACGAGATATCTTTGGTTCTCTTTGGTAACCCTTAGGCGGCATATGTAAACGTTATGTTCTTATGCAACTTCATTCGCCAGGAAGTTCGGATTAGTATTTGTTTACAAGAAAGTCTTTCCTGTTCCAGCGCCCCACGCTTTTACAATCAAATATTATAATTAAAAGCACATAGTTTTTAAACTTCAGCTCACAAATAGAGACAACTTGAACGATCCATAATTTATTTTTGGCTTTTACGTGCATTTATAAAAGCGTGTTTTATAGTGTTTTTTAAACTATTAATTTATTTTATACTTTTTAGTCATTAATAATGAGATACTTTTAACATTTATACATAAATTTATTTCAAGTAGGCTGATTTTACATGCCATTTGTGGCTTAACGTGTACTTATTGCTAATTGCTACTTAATAATAACTAGCGGCTACCTTCTTATTACGGTATTATCATAAAAATGTTTATACCTAGTAAGTTATCCGTAAAAGATAGACAATATAGACATGTGTCATCGCGGACTTTTTGAAGACATTAGAGAGACATACTTTCGCCATACATTGTTTTGAAGCTCTCAGCTAGTGGGATTTTGTTTGACTCGATTAGAAAATATTGTCACATTTCAACTAATTCAAACAAAATTTAAGTATTTCTTTTTTGCCGAGCCCCCCTTTATTTGCTCTTAAGGGTCACAGGAAAACCATTACCCAACTTATTTTAAATAAAACGTTGATCTTTCTTTTATGCGGAGGGCCCCCTTTGTTTGCTCTTAAAGGTCACAAGAAAACGCTAACCCAACTTATTTTAAATACTACGTTGATCTTTCTTTCATGCGGGGGGCTTCGCCCCCCGAGCCCCCCTTTTCTTTACTCTTAAGGATCACAAGAAAACCTTAACCCAACTTATTTTAAATACAACGTTGATATTTCTTTTATGCGGGGGGCTTCGCCCCCCGAGCCCCCCTTTGTTTGCTCTTAAAGGTCACAAGAAAACGCTAACCCAACTTATTTTAAATACTACGTTAATCTTTCTTTTATGCGGGGGCTTCGCCCCCGAGCCCCCTTTTTGTTACTCTTAAGGGTAACAAGAAAACCCTAACCCAACTTATTTTAAATACAACGTTTATCTTTCTTTTATGCAGGGGGCTTCGCCCCCGAGCCCCCTTTGTTTGCTCTTAAAGATCACAAGAAAACGCTAACCCAACTTATTCTAAATACTACGTTGATCTTTTTTTCATGCGGGGGCTTCGCCCCCCGAGCCCCCCTTTTCTTTACTCTTAAGGATCACAAGAAAACCTTAACCCAACTTATTTTAAATACAACGTTGATCTTTCTGCCTGTGTGGTGACGGGTTAAGAATTTCACCTCCCCCTTTCTTCCCGTGGGTGTCGTAGAAGGCGACTATGGGATATGGGTTAAATTGTGGTGTAGGCGAGAGGCTGGCAACCTTTCACTGCAATGCCACAGTTTCGTTTTCTTTTAACCCCTTATTTGCCAAGAGTGGCCCTGAAGCTTTAGTGGTTTCATGTGCTCTGCCTACCCCTTTATGGGATACAGGCGTGATTGTATGTATGTATGTATGTTGATCTTTCTTTTATGCGGGGGGCTTCGCCCCCCGAGCCCCCTTTGTTTGCTCTGAAAGGTCACAAGAAAACGCTAACCCAACTTATTTTAAATACTACGTTAATCTTTCTTTTATGCGGGGACTTCGCCCTCCGAGCCCCCTTTTCGTTACTCTTAAGGGTAGCAAGAAAAACCTAACCCAACTTATTTTAAATACAACGTTTATCTTTCTTTTATGCGGGGGGCTTCGCCCCCCGAGCCCCCTTTGTTTGCTCTTAAAGGTCACAAGAAAACGCTAACCCAACTTATTCTAAATACTACGTTGATCTTTCTTTCATGCGGGGGGCTTCGCCCCCCGAGCTCCCCTTTTCTTTACTCTTAAGGATCACAAGAAAACCTTAACCCAACTTATTTTAAATACAACGTTGATCTTTCTTTTATGCGGGCGGCTTCGCCCCCCGAGCTCCCCTTTGTTTGCTCTTAAAGGTCACAAGAAAACGCTAACCCAACTTATTTTAAATACTACGTTAATCTTTCTTTTATGCGGGGGCTTCGCCCCCGAGCCCCCCTTTTCGTTACTCTTAAGGGTAACAAGAAAACCCTAACCCAACTTATTTTAAATACAACGTTTATCTTTCTTTTATGCGGGGGCTTCGCCCCCGAGCCCCCCTTTGTTTGCTCTTAAAGGTCACAAGAAAACGCTAACCCAAATTATTCTAAATACTACGTTGATCTTTCTTTCATGCGGGGGCTTCGCCCCCGAGCCCCCTTTTCTTTACTTTTAAGGATCACAAGAAAACCTTAACCCAACTTATTTTAAATACAACGTTGATCTTTCTTTTATGCGGGGGCTTCGCCCCGAGCCTCCCTTTGTTTGCTCTGAAAGGTCACAAGAAAACGCTAACCCAACTTATTTTAAATACTACGTTAATCTTTCTTTTATGCGGGGGCTTCGCCCCCGAGCCCCCTTTTCGTTACTCTTAAGGGTAACAAGAAAACCCTAACCCAACTTATTTTAAATACAACGTTTATCTTTTTTTATGAGGGGGCTTCGCCCCCGAGCCCCTTTGTTTGCTCTTAAAGGTCACAAGAAAACGCTAACCCAACTTATTCTAAATACTATGTTGATCTTTCTTTCATGCGGGGGCTTCGCCCCCGAGCCCCCCTTTTCTTCACTCTTAAGGATCACAAGAAAACCTTAACCCAACTTATTTTAAATACAACGTTGATCTTTCTTTTATGCGGGGGCTTCGCCCCCGAGCCCCCCTTTGTTTGCTCTGAAAAGTCACAAGAAAACGCTAACCCAACTTATTTTAAATACTACGTTGATCTTTCTTTCATGCTTTCCCCCTCCCCCCCCCTTTTTCTGTTCTTATCTTCCGACACCATCATCAGGCCTTGAAACCTAATCGTAGTCATAGTTCATTACAAGACTTTTCTAAGAAGCCCAAAAACAGCTATGATACGATGTTCCATCATGTAGTTCCAGTTCATATCTTCCGGCTCCATCATCAGACCTTGAAACCTAATCGTAGTCAAAGTTCATTACAAGACTTCTAAGAAGCCCAAAAACAGCTATGATACGATGTTCCATCATGTAGTTCCAGTTCATATCTTCCGGCTCCATCATCAGACCTTGAAACCTAATCGTAGTCAAAGTTCATTACAAGACTTTTCTAAGAAGCCCAAAAACAGCTATGATACGATGTTCCATCATGTAGTTCCAGCTCATATCTTCCGGCTCCATCATCAGACCTTGAAACCTAATTGTAGTCAAAGTTCATTACAAGACTTTCCTAAGAAGCCCAAAAACAGCTATGATACGATGTTCCATCATGTAGTTTCAGTTCATATCTTCCGGCTCCATCATCAGACCTTGAAACCTAATCGTAGTCAAAGTTCATTACAAGACTTTTCTAAGAAACCCAAAAACAGCTATGATACGATGTTCCATCATGTAGTTCCAGTTCATATCTTTCGGCTTCATCATCAGACCTTGAAACCTAATTGTAGTCAAAGTTCATTACAAGACTTTTCTAAGAAACCCAAAAACGGCTATGATACGATGTTCCATCATGTAGTTCCAGTTCATATCTTCCGACTCCATCATCAGATCAGCTCAACAGTACCATATTATTGTATTGTCATCGGAACTACATATAGCTGCCAATTTTCATTACGCTACGACTCCTGGAAGATGGTTAAATTAGCTTCCTTAGATTCCATTACATACATAGTTACATACACGACGACCTAATAAAAGCGTGTTAAAAACGTAAAATTTCTGCATCATGATGGTCACTACACGCGTAAATCTTGCTTGTTGCTCTCTTTTCTCGATTTGACACATTCTCTGTTTGGTGTTTTTGCAAGATTTGTATGAAAATGATAGTTTTTTCGATGATTACCCAGATAAAGAATTAAAGTTACGCGTCAAAAGCATTCATTGAGGAGGGTCTGCCGCGAACAGTTTTTGACACATTTGTCGCACTTGTGACTTCGCACGTAAGTGTGACAGAAAAGCAACACGTCAAACGTAGTTGTAATAGGCCATAGATCCTCTGTAAACAAATCGCCTTGATGCATCTATATTGGTTAATGCAAACGAACTAACGTATACCGTAGCTACTCTATTTTCACTGTTGTACGTGTGCGTTAGTGTGTTGAACTCTAGCTGAAAACTTTGCCGTAACATTCCCGATAGTAACGAAATAGGGAACTCACTACTCAACTATCAAAATGAGGAAAATTACTTTTCTTATACGTAAATGAAGTGTTCCTATTCCGCGAAGTAATCTTTTTGATTTTGATTATCATGGATTTCCGCAAAGTAATGTGTGATTCCATAGATTATTTCTTAATGTGATTTTTAATAATCTATGTCGGACAATTTAGCTTTTTTTTTATAAATGGGCTTACTCTTGGCCACAGACTAGCCAAAGCAGAGTCAAAGACGTGGCCTACGATGGAGTGAGCTCGCCCAGAAGATGCCTGTTCACTCTTGATTTGAAGGAAGGGTTATATGAGCTCGGAAATATAGCCGCCGGCAAGGAATTCCACTCCTTGGCAGTGCGCATAAAAAAAGAAGAAGCAAAGCGCTTCGTGCGGATTCTTGGCTAATTATTCAATGATTTGGTGGTTTTATTTTATTAGTGCTTTAGCGCCTCTAGCGCCACGAAAAACAAAAATACCACTAAATTGTACCATAGATATTGATTACAATGTGTTTAAAAAAAATCATCTCATGTTCTAATTTCAAATGTCAATGATGAAACTATAGAGTGTGTGTAATCGAGAAATGCTCTTAATGCTTGTTATTTAATAAAGTGATACTGATATTATAGTTAAATCTACAGTACAATGGGGGATGTCTGAAAATTTTAAAATCGCCTGATATTTTTTCTGGTGATAGGAATAAGCATTTCTATTTACAGAAAAAAGTTACAGATTTTTTGGTAGCACCATACATTTTATAAAAATAAAAACGTGTTGCTCGACTGCGCGTACGACCCACTTCGGCAGTTATGAGATTTGTCTGTCTTTAAAAAAATTCCATTTTGAATCTGTGCTGGCCACAGACACTGACAGTTGATTGTCAGCTTGACATTTTTCTCGGAGAATTCATAAGTTTCATAACCATATCTGGTGAACTATTTATTACTGTTTTCGACTCATTTTCTCTCCCTGGCCTCTGATTTTGCCTCCTTCTACGACTACCTTCGCTCTCGAACCCCGGACCGTGATTTTACTGGCTTAAAACGACGACCTTTGATTTTAAACCCTGGACCTGATTCTACTTGCATTAACGAAGACGTGTGCTTGCCCTGCTTGCTGCCGACGGCCTTTGCGTTGAACCCCGGACCTGATTACAATTTTTAAG
The DNA here is from genome assembly GCF_023078275.1 of Leguminivora glycinivorella. NCBI lineage: Eukaryota > Metazoa > Arthropoda > Insecta > Lepidoptera > Tortricidae > Leguminivora > Leguminivora glycinivorella. Next base: position 21,679,202 of record NC_062978.1, on the reverse strand, counting down.
CCCATTGAGTTGGGAAAACGTGGATAGGTACTAGCGATTTTGTAAGAGCTAGTTCATCTAATTTGCCAAAATGTGGAACAGCGACAAACACAATGCCTGTGAAGAAGAAATTGATGAAAGATGCAGAGATATTTTGGACAGAGAATGTGTATCCCATTAATTTTGAAAAGTGCAACTACATGTTATTAGAGTGTAATAAACATAAATTTGTCTTGATCTATATTAACATTATTACTCATTTTAGCACCCATAAGTACGTTTTCACATTATTCGATCCAATACCGGATGTTGGACCGATATCCCATACATTACAGGCGTCGTCTTGGATTTTTTCCATTGAAATCCTTCCGACATCCGATATTGGATCAGGTAATGTGAAAACAGGCTAACTCCTAGTAGTGATTCATAAGCGCACCTGCCTACAGATGAGAACTAGAGAAGGACCTGTGCCCTAAACAAATAACTTTAGATTGTTGGTTTATTGTCTGCTTTAAGTAGTTAGTGCTCAAAAAGGAAATGAGTTTGCGATGTGACGCCTACTGCTTTTCACATCACCCATTCAGAAAGGGTACTTTTCGGCCCTGTTAGGAGGGAATTAAGTGACACTTTTCTGTTCAATAACTGTCTGGCCTGTATAAAATATTAACGCCACGGAAAGTGTTTGCACATAAGTAATAATCAGTAATCAGTAATTCTTTATTGCTATCATAGGTACATAAGTTGTTACATTTCAGTAGGTATAGCACAGCTATGAACCCTGTAAGGGCACTGCAAATATAGTTCTTAATAACTAAAAATCTTAATACTTATAATCTTATAAATCTTAATACCTATATTGCTATGAGAACATTTTTATGTTGCAACATATTTTAATATTATGTATAAAAAATTGTGTCGATTAAGTGCATAATATTTTTACAACAGACCTGATTCATATTTTAGTATTTTGCTTATATGATATGAAAAAAAAAGTGTCAAATGGTAGCAATAGTAGATTGTGCAACAAGGGAGAAAAATGAGATATATATCTTGAGTGTAGCAAGGTATTCTTAAATTTAATCCTGAGCGTAGTGAGGGATTCAAGTGTTAAGACACAAGGTGGAATTAAATTTGCTACACATATTAACATCAACTTTTAGGAAATTTATATATAATGATATGTTATATGAACTTTTAGGAAATTTATATATAATGATATGTTATATGAACATAAAAAATGGTATGTTATGTAACCATGTAAAAAAAATGTGTCCTTGAAGGGAAAAGTATCACTTTGGTCCCTAATAGCAAAGAGGAAAAGTGCCTCTTTGCACCCTCCTCCTCGCAGTGCAGGGAAGAAAATAACCCTTTCTTTTCGAATCCCAGTCACTACACTCAGTATTCAATTACATATAGAATACTTCACTTTGTTCACAATTCCATTTATATCCTCGCTATAAATATGCAATTTTGCTCCCTCGTAACACAATCTACTATAGTGCTGTTAATCATGCTTTAACAGTATGGAGGGCCATAGAAGAATATGGAAAGCCATAGCCGACTGAATTTGATAGTAACTTGACAGTAACTCGACACACATGACACACCTACAACTCAGAAGTAAAATAAAACAACACAATAAAATAAAGCAATTGTATTTTATTATAGGACATTGCAAATTATAAAAAAAAATGTATTTTACCATATTTTTCCTATTGGTCTATCCAACAAAATACACATTTTATAAAATGCCACCGTGTCAGATATTTATGGCTTTCTTTTTTATGATATTATTGCCAGCGTGTAACTGCATTTTAAGGTTGGTAAACAAGACACGGTATCTTACACTCAGGTGGTCTTCACAGCAAAATCACACTCTGGTTGGGCAGTTCCTGCCAACCTATTGAGACCAACTTTCCTTCAGCTCCTTTCTTAATATGAACAATTTTAAATCTGGGTTTTTCTGGTTGGTTTTAGAACAAGTTGGTATAAAGCATGTTTTGGGATCCTTATATCGTGTTTATGTACTTGTATTCATTATAACAAATAGTGTCCGGAACTTAAAAGCGATGATCGTCCTTATATCAAGCAAAATCAGAAGTCAGGGAGGCAAAACGGATCGTAAACAGTTCAGCAGGATCAGGTCCAGTGTTTAAAAGCAAACGTCTTCGTTAATGCAAGCAGAATCAGGTCCAGAGGTTAATATCAAAGGTCGTCGTTTTAAGCCAGTAAAATCAACGTCCGGGGTTCGAGAGCGAAGGTAGTCGTAGAAGGAGGCAAAATCAGAGGCCAGGGAGAGAAAATGAGTCGAAAACAGTAATAAATAGTTCACCAGATATGGTTATGAATTCTCCGAGAAAAATGTCAAGCTGACAATCAACTGTCAGTGTCTGTGGCCAGCACAGATTCAAAATGGAATTTTTTTAAAGACTAAGACAAATCTCATAACTGCCGAAGTGTGTCGTACGCGCAGTCGAGCAACACGTTTTTATTTTTATAAAATGTATGGTGCTACCAAAAAATCTGTAACTTTTTTCTGTAAATAGAAATGCTTATTCCTATCACCAGAAAAAATATCAGGCGATTTTAAAATTTTCAGACATCCCCCATTATACCATTAACACCGACTATAAAATGTAACACTGCATGAATGAGACACAGCTTCCTAGTATCATAGCCATATTAAAGAAGAGGCGACTGAGGTGGCTCGGGCATGTGTATCGAATGGAGCGGACTCGTTTGCCGCGTCAAATCCTGCTGGAAGAGGTTGCAGATGCAAAGAGACCGGTCGGACGGCCAATGCTGCGCTTTAAAGATTGCGTGAAGCGTGACATAGTCACATTTGATATTCCATGCAACCAGTGGCAACGACTGGCCGAGAACCGACCCACATGGCGCCGTGTTATCCATGACGGTCAATCCAAGCACGCCAATGCCTGGTTTTTCTCCTTGAATGATAAACGCATGAGGCGTCACGAGCAGGCCTCTAACCCCCGCCCATCTGGGGGAGCATATACCTGCCGTGTGTGCGGACGAGGGATCCTCTCTTGAATTGGGCTATACGGCCACGAATGTAAGTGTCGCAAGGATGCTGCTTGAATCGTCTGTTATAGATGCAAAGGCCTGTTATTATTAAAATGTAAAAGGTTCTATTCCGCACGAGCTTAAAGAGAACGATTTGGCAAAAAACATGGTTTGCTATGGCCGCGTCTTCTTGCAAAATGTCCGATCTGGAGGCGATATCTAACTTACAGAATCACCTGAGTACAGATCTGGCGCTCTTTCCCGCTTGATTTTATACTGCGTCCTCAGTCCCACTCACAACAAAAATAAAGAGCACAGGGCGTAGCCGTTTGAACTATGTAGGTATACTTAAAAACAATAAAAGTTGAGCCGACTTGGCCACATAAGTTTGAAAAACCGTTTTGGGTCAAAATCGAAACTTTTTAAGTTGGAAATGTAATCGATTTGACCCATTTGTAAGAATTGTAAGTCGGATTAGCAAGATTCTGCTGTAGTATAACACGCATGAAAATTAACAAACGAGATTTTGAATAAAATTTGTTATTTTAAGCAAATTACTTGGTTTTTATATTTTCCTGATTTCAATACCGGGATCCCGGGATCCCGGTATTGAAATCGCCAATACCGGAATGAATACCGGTATTGGAGAATGTCCGGTATTTGGAAGCCCTAGTGGTGGTATAATAATATAAGTATTTATCTACTATTGTTATGAAAAGACGCTGGTATTTTATTTGCCAAATAATAGCCTATGTTTGCAAAAAAAGAGTTAAAACATTCGCATACGGCTCCGTCTTAGTAATAGGACCATGATCTGTTTCAAGTATAGGAATTGTAGTGCTTTTACTGGCTTTATTATTTGCCAAATCATTAATAAGTTTCCACATTTTCAAAGGTTTTCTTCTTACTGTCTTTCAACGCTTTCAGGTAATATTGGCTTTTAGTTAGTTGCTTATATCTGTTTCTCCTTCGGATTTACGGCGTGCAACTGTAGCGGCGTTTAATTGGTGAGGCTACTTACATTTGTCCAGAGGCGCTTGTGGGGCCACGTGGAAACACTTTGGGAAAATCCTCACACTAAAACGATTGTCACATATAAACGGAAGCTTAGGTCACTGGGTTTTGATATCACTTGAATGTCAATTTTCACGTTTATGTCGCGCCGGTGCACCGATAAATATTTTTAATTCGTATTAACGGGAGCGCAGATCATGGCGCTCGCACGGTCGAAGAGAGAGTTTTTTCTATATATCCGCCAGGTGGCGTGGCAGGCGCACCGGAAAGTCGCTTTGGGACTTCTGTAATTGCCAGCTCCAAAAAACTGTGCTACATATACATGGAAAAAAGTATTCTTTCAAAATTGTGTTGCCTTGTATGTATGAAAATGAAATAATTATTTAACTATATCAAGAAAAGAAATTAAAAACTAAAAATCTCTGTTCCTCGACGGAACATGCCGCTCACCTTAAAAGACACGGAGTGACTTTTAAAAGAAATAAAAAAAAAGAAACTATACGAAAGTATACCAAAATATTTTATGAAACTTATATTTAACTTAACATTAAGAGTCGTAACGATTGTATAAGTTTATTCTAAAGGTAAGGGACAGACCTTCACAACAGGTCGTTTGAACAACGTGTTCCCGCTTTTCAATGTTACGACGCGAATAACTTGATCGCTGCCCGGATGGACAGCATGAACGCGCGCGAGTTTCCACTGCAGCGGCGGCAGGTGGTCGTCGCATACCACAACAACAGTACCTTCACGAACGGCGGGACCGCGGTCTTGAAGCCACTTTGTACTTTGTTGCAGTTGATGGAGATATTCACGACTCCATCGACGCCAGAAATGCTGGACAGCTTGCTGTATCCAGCGCCAACGTGTAAGACGATTAGGGTTCTCGTCTATCAGAGAAACGTCCGGTAGGGCCGTTAAGGGCTCACCGATTAAGAAATGGGCCGGCGTAAGAGGTAAAGGATCCGCGGAGTCCGAACTTAGAACGCAGAGCGGACGACTGTTTAATACAGCTTCGATTTGACACGTCAAAGTGTGCATACAATCATATGTTTGCGTTTGTGTACCTATTACGCGATGTAAATGAGCTTTGAAACTCTTAACAGCCGCTTCAAATAATCCACCGAAATGACTAGCATAAGGTGGTTGAAAATGCCAAGTTAATCCTTGTTTTAAAGTTTGTTGATTAAGGGCACTCATGACCGAATCATTACGTAAAAAAGTATATAACTCTTGAAGGTAATTATTACAACCAACAAAGTTACGTCCGCAATCGGTATATATATCCGTACAATATCCTCGACGGGACGTGAAACGTCGCAACGCGGCTAAAAAACCTTCCGTGGAAAGTTCGGAAACTAACTCAAGATGTACAGCTTTAACGCTCATACATACGAAAACTGCAACGTAACATTTTATTATTTTTGCATTACGAACCTTATTAGCGCGTACGTAGAATGGTCCGCAAAAGTCACAAGACGTTTTACTAAACACACGCGCGGGGCGCAGCCGAACCGAGGGTAACATTCCCATGCGCGGCTGGCAGCGAGTCGGTCGAGCGCGGAAGCATTTGATACAACGATGTACGCGGAGGCGAACAATATCACGACCAGAGATAATCCAGTATCGCTGTAAGAGCGAGTTTTGCACGCACTGCGAACCGGCATGTAGTTCCTATATATGCGCATCGTCAATAATAAGATTTGTAAGAGGATGTCTTTTAGGTAAAATCAATTGATGTTTTGATTCAAAAGGTAAAAGTGATTTGTGAATACGTCCGCCGACGCGTAACAAACCATCCCTATCTAACATGGGCGTGAGACGCCGCAAACGAATTGACGGAAGTTTATTTGACGAAATCCTTTTAATGTCGTCTTCGAACACTTTTTGTTGTGTAATCAATATTAGTCGATTTAATGCAAAATTGTACTCTGGTACGGTGACGTACTTTGGGAATGTTTGTTTATGTTTCCTGCATTTATTGTAGAAACGGAATATGACTGCCGTGACGCGAACTAATTTACCTAGCGACGAAAATCGCATTATAAGAGTGTCGTCGTCCGGGGAAGGAGGCAATGTGGACACACATGCATAACTAAGACTTGCCGAGTCATGTGTATTGCGTTTTTCCTCGTTCGTGTTTACCACCGGTTTTGGTATAGGCCAGGAGTCGCGACTTTGTTGGAGCCATGTAGGACCATGGAACCACAAGTCATTTTGTACGAGCGCGGCGGGGAGCAGACCGCGAGACGCCGGGTCAGCGCTGTTATCAGCTGACGGGACGTGACGCCAACAGCGCGCCGGGACACGGGACAAAATCTCACTAGTGCGGTTCGAGACAAACGTTTTCCATTCGTGCGGGGGTGACTGAAGCCACGCGAGCACGACGGAACTGTCAGACCATGCGTACACTTGATCGGGGTGAATTTGACCACCGTAAAGATGCATAACTCTTTCAATTAATTTTGATAGGATTACACAACCCATCAATTCCATTCTAGGTATAGTAAGGCATACCCGAAGAGGTGCAACGCGACTTTTAGCCATGACTAAATAGGTTCGAACTCGCCCGGTGTTGTCCGTCAGACGTATATAAACACATACTGCGTATGCAATTTTGCTTGCGTCGGCAAATCCGTGAATTTCGATTGAATCGAAGTCGTCAGTATTGAAAATATGACGAGGAAATGAAATTTGCGATAGGAGCGGTAGCTCGTAATTAAAACTCGTCCATGAGTTAATAATATCGATAGGGGGTTCTGAGTCCCAGGAAATTTTGGCTAACCATAGCAATTGAATTAAATGTTTGGCAAACAATGTCACCGGAGATAATAACCCGAGGGGGTCGTAAATTTTTGCAATTTCGGAAAGAATCGCCCGCTTTGTACAGGCCTGCGAAGAACTTTGAACTTTGAAACTAAATGCGTCAGATCTTGGATTCCATTGAAGTCCAAGGACCTTGACCCCTTTGTCATTTTCCATTTCGGCAAAATGAACATTTTCGCGCCGCTCACCATGAAACTCTGTCGGTCGCGTGGCAGCGAGAATGGCTGGCGAGTTACTTTGCCACTTCCGCAATTCGAACCCGGCCGTGGCACAAATACCTATCAGCTCCTGCTGCAGATTGAGGGCTTCGGCTAAGGTATCTGCGCCGGTCACCACATCGTCGACGAACATGTCATTTAGGAGGACTGGCGAGGCGAGCGGGAAACGCTCGGCTTCGTCATGCGCGAGCTGTTTAATTGTGCGCATGGCGAGATAAGGGGAACTACTGATACCGAAAGTAACGGTACCTACCGACACCGAGTGGTGCGGGATGTAATAACTCGCGCCAGCGGGGGGGTTATCGTCCGCGAGCTCCATGTGGTTAAGATCCACATACTCCTGGAGGCACGCGTGATACTCCGCCTTCAGCTGGGGGTTTCGTTCTAGACGGTATTCCAGTTTGTGGAAACGTGCTAGAGCAATTTGCCGAGACTCGCCGAGGGGCGGTGCATCGGGCTTGAATGGCAGAGCAACTATGTATCGCCCTGTCTCTTCGCGCGTATGCGTCTTTTGGAAAAAGGATTCGCATAGCTTTTCTTCGGGAGTGTAACTCCGCATCTCTGGAACTGACTCCAGCTCCCAAAACTTCTCGAGATTGTCGTTGTCGAACGACGTAAAACAAGTATGGCGTGGAGTCGAAATGTTAGAAGTAAAGTTGACTTTACCCCTAGTAAATAACCAAATACACTATTGATTGCGGTGGGTGTGCCAGGTTTACCCCTGACTATACCCTCGCGAATGACATCCATGAAAATGTCCTCGCCAAGTATCATGTCAACCGGCTGAGGTTTATGAAATTCAGGGTCGGCTAGAGCGAGCCCTTGCAAATGAGGCCATTCCCCGTACGGTGCTAGTGGTACACTAGGCATTTGACGGGTTAATTTTGACAAAATAGTAGCCTCCAAAGGAATACTTGGACTTTGTTTGCCCTTGGGCGAAATTGAGCACACGAAGGTACCCCTAGGGTTGAGCGGTAAATCACCGACACCTACCAACGGCTCGCTGACATTTCGTCGCGGTAAATTTAATCGTTGCATACACGATTCAGTAATAAGAGCTGCTTGTGAGCCCCCGTCTAACTTACAACGAATTGTAGCAATTTTATTACCTTCGTAATAAAGGTCAACCAACGCAGTTGACAGTAACACCGTATGAGGCTCAATACCTAAACCTAGATTATTTTGATTCACGCCGTGAACAGCTGATGGGCTCGGGACAGCGCCCGCGCCGGGCTGCGACTGCTCCGTTAGAGCGAGCGAGACGGCAACTAGTTCCGCGGCTTCATTGTTCGCCGGGAAGGGTCGCGTACGCGTAAGGTCCGAATCTAAATGAATTAAGGTGTGGTGCTTCTTATTGCACTTACGACACTTAAAACTTGATTTACAATTACGTAAGTCATGTCCGGAACATAAACAATTATAACAAATGTTATTTGTTTGAACAAATGTGAATCTATCTTTAGTAGACAAATTTAAAAATTCTAAACATTTGTGAAGTGAATGGAAGCCTTTGCACTTCACGCAAGATCGAACCTTATTCGTATCGACATACGGTCGAGTTTGGTCTGGCGAAGTATTCGTGATAAAAACCCTTTTAGGTGTCATTTGATTTGAAATTAAATTATTTTTATTTGTTGTACTTAAGGAATTATTTTTTGCGGACTGTATATGGGAAACTGTAATCATCTGTTCCGCCGTAAGTTCGCGCTCTAAGAATGTTATTAAGGTTTGGACTTTAGGTATTTCACTTGGGTTGGTTAAAGAACGTTCATATTCTTTTCGCGTATTAACGGGAATTTTACGTAATAATAAATTTAACAGAACGAAGTCCCATTCTTTAACCGGAAACTCCAAAACTTCAAGTGCTTTAATATTTTCGTGGTAAACATTAAGCAAATTTCGCATAGCAACAGCTGATGAGCGCGCGGAACAAGAATCGATATCGAATAATTTATCTAGATGTTGTGACGCAATAATGCGTTTGTTGTCATAACGGGATTTTAGAACATCGATCGCAATTGAATAATTACTTTCCGTTATGGGAATTGATTTAATTAAATTAAATGGTTCGTTTTTAACCGAAAGTAGTAAATACCTAAACTTTTCCGCGTCAGTAGGCATTGTTGTTGTGGACCAACGATTGAAATAAGTCGAAAAAGGCGGGCCAGCCAGTAGGTTCACCGTGAAATTCAGGAAGCGACAATTTAGGCAAGTTTCGACGGTCGTTCATAAACGTGTCGTGTTGGCTAGGCACAGGAATGCGGCTCGCTCGCCGCTTTTCTACATCTACCTCCTTTAGGTTATTTAAATGCGTAACTATCGCGTAATATAAATCGTTGAAATCATTTCGAATCTTAATGTTGGCTTCTTTGTTGAAGCTATTAGACTTAATTAATGCCTTTTCGATCTTAGTTTGAATTTTGGTAAACTTTCGCTGGTGCGCTGTTAAATCGGAAGTTCTTGAACGAAATTGTTCTATATTCGTTGCTGCGAACTGTAATGTTCGTTTTAATTCGTCGAGAATTAGATCTCGCTCGAATAAATCTTGTGTCATACACGATGTGTCGGTTTCGACACCGTCTGTAGGATTCGGTACCATTTTGCCGTGAGCAAAGATGGCGGAAATTACAATGAAAAATTGAACTACAAACGTATGTAATTGGAATGATGGGTACGTAATACCGCAAAATACACGGGCAACACAACGTGAGAAAGAAAAATCCGGATCGAACGGATCAAAAAACTATATGTAGCGGCGTTTAATTGGTGAGGCTACTTACATTTGTCCAGAGGCGCTTGTGGGGCCACGTGGAAACACTTTGGGAAAATCCTCACACTAAAACGATTGTCACATATAAACGGAAGCTTAGGTCACTGGGTTTTGATATCACTTGAATGTCAATTTTCACGTTTATGTCGCGCCGGTGCACCGATAAATATTTTTAATTCGTATTAACGGGAGCGCAGATCATGGCGCTCGCACGGTCGAAGAGAGAGTTTTTTTATATCCGCCAGGTGGCGTGGCAGGCGCACCGGAAAGTCGCTTTGGGACTTCTGTAATTGCCAGCTCCAAAAAACTGTGCTACATATACATGGAAAAAAGTATTCTTTCAAAATTGTGTTGCCTTGTATGTATGAAAATGAAATAATTATTTAACTATATCAAGAAAAGAAATTAAAAACTAAAAATCTCTGTTCCTCGACGGAACAGGTTCCTTTTGTACCTTTTTGGTACGGAACCCTAAAAATATATAAACACATTTATGTACGGCACATTTATTCCTATAAATTAAATTCCTGATTATTTTCTATTTCTAAAATACTCTCATAATCATCGTCTTCGACGACGGTGTATTCGATGGGAGCTCCGTTGCATACAAATTTGAAAGCAGGAGGGTCTACTTTTTTCTGCAGCTGACTGTACTATAAGGCTACTAGGCAAGCTTCGTGGCCTAAACATGGTACTCAACTGAAAAGCTATGTACAGTGAAACCTGGTTAAGTGAGACCTGGATAAGTGAGAAACCTCTTTAGTTGGGACCCAAGGTGTGGTCCAGACACTTTCGCACCGATTTACCTCTATTAGTGAGACAAAACAGACCTCTATAAGTGAGATTAGCCTTTCCGATTTTATAGTCACATTTCTCTCTATTAGTGAGACAGAGTGTGTATTTTACCTCTGTTACTGAGACTATATTTGAAATGTATATGTGAGTGTTCGGCCCTAGATACGAATGAGATCGTACGTAGATATGTGGACTGTAGGTATCGAAAGGCGATCAGCTGTTTTCGCCGATCAGCTGATCGGGTCATAGGGGTGAGAGCAGGACGGGCAATAACACACTGCTTCCTTTCTTCTAGTCCGGAGGGCTCGGGAGGGTTGCTTCTTCTGGCGCGGCTCGAACAAACTGACGCCGGAGCGCGATCGGGGCTCGGTTTTATAGCCGAATCCCGGCCGATCGCGCCCCCCGCGTGCATACCCTTCTAGCGCCTAGGCTGCGCGCGCATGCGCTCTCCCTAGCCCTTCAGAACTTGTCTTTATTTTAATAAACTTTATTACTACTACACTGATTTGTTTTATTTATTCTTATGCAATCGATTTTTCTTATTCTAATTTGAATCTTATAAGATTCTAGGTCGGGGCTCAGGCCGCCTAGGCGACCTGAGGCCCGCCTCTTAAATGAATGTAAGCAGAGATCAACCATTTATTTTCAGAGTTACTTAAGCTAAGTTATCAATTAATTTACAATTTTGAACTTATTTAAATGACGTCTCCGGCGTCGTTCACATTTCTCCCGCCGTCGCCGTGCGATCCTACTGGTAGAACGACGATCTTCTTGGTGGGCCGGCGCAGGACGTGACCGCGGCTCGTGGTGACGTCGACGACTCGTACTACTCCGTCCTTGCCTGGATACGTCTGCGTCACTCTCCCTCGCGGCCATGTGTTGCGTGGGAGGTTGTTATCGCACACTATGACGACGTCGCCGACGGCTGGTTCGACGCCCTCGCCGCGGGGCTCCCGCCGGTGTTGAAGTAGAGGGGCGTACTCGCGCACCCATCGGCGCCAGAAGGTGTCGGCCAGGTATTGGGCGCGCCTCCAGTGTTGCCGCGCGCTCTCATCGCTGTCCTTGAAGTCTCCCGGGGCTGGGGAGTGGCAGTCTGGCCCGAGCAGGATCATGTTCGGAGTGAGCGCGGGCGGGTCCTCTGGGTCGGTCGCGACATAGGTCAAGGGTCGCGAGTTGACTGTAGCCTCGACCTCCGCCATCAGGGTGTGTAGTGTCTCATCGCTCGGGCATCGCTCGTGCAGCGTGGTCTTCAGGGCTTCCTTTACTGATCTCACCATTCTCTCCCACACACCAGCCATGAAGGGTGAGGAGGGGGTAGGAAACGCCAGTTGATGCGGCGAGCGTGGGCGGCCTCTCTCATGGCCTCCGTCAGCTCGCGGTTCGCTCCCTTGAAAGCGGTCCCGTTGTCGCTCCACAGCTCCGTGGGGCAGCCGCGGCGAGCGATGAACCGGCGCAGCGCGTTGATGGCCGAGTCGGTGGTTAGTGAGGCGGCCACCTCTAGATGTATGGCTCTTGACGTCATACAGGTAAACAGCGCGACATATCTCTTCTCTCGGTGTCGGCCGACGGTCACTTCAAGCGGGCCGAAGTAGTCAAGCCCCGTGTATGTGAAGGGCCTCAGGTGATGCCCCAGCCGGGCGGCAGGTAGGTCCCCTGTAGGCGGGCCGGCGGGCTTCGCCTTGCGTAGTCGACACTCGGGGCAGCGCGCGATCACCTTTTTCACCGCAGGTCTTATCTTCGGTATGTATACACGTTGGCGAAGCTCGTTGACGACGGTCTCGGTGCCCCCGTGGTGTAGCCGTTCGTGCACGTGGGAAACATATAGATATGTGTAGTGATGTTTACCACACAGCACTATGGGGTGCACGGCGTCTTCGCTTATGTCGTCGGCGGCCGCTATTCTGCCGCGTTGTCGTATGATGTCGTCTTCGTCGAGATACACGCTCAGCTTGGCTAGCCGGTCGTCCTTGTTCGGCGCGAGGCCCTCGGCTATGCGCTTTCTCTCTCTTGCATAGCTATCTTCCTGCGAGGTTCGCACGAGTACTTTCTCGGCCGCGAGTAGGTATCTGGCTTCTAGTATTATGTATTTTCTCCTCCGGCTATTCTCGACCGTCTTGGGTACGACGGGAGCGCGCTTGTCTCGTTTTCCCCAGGTGCTGTCGCCGTCCTTGTTTGCGCGCGTCCTTTTCCTTCGCGCCGCGGCGATGCACTGTGTCGCGAGTGAAGCGCGACTTTTCTGTCGTTCGCGCAAGAGGTCGATGAACTGCAGCACCCGTGCGGCCGTGCGTAATAGGCTTGTCCACTTCGAGAAGTTTTCGATGGCGGGCACGGCCGCGCGGCTTTTTCTCGGCGTCGCGACGGAGCAGCAGACTTCTTTTTCTTCCCCTGTTGGCTCGATTTTCATCTTGTTTTCTTGCGGCCAGGCCTCCTCCGGTTCGTATAGGAAGGCCGGCCCGGTGAACCATCTGTGTCGGGTGTCGAAGTCGCTCGGCGCGGCGCGTGTCGCGTCGTCGGCCACGTTGTGTGCTGACGGTACCCATCGCCATTCGTCTTTTTTTGTGTAATCTTCGATTTCTGCCAGGCGGTGCGCGACGAATGACTTGTAAGTGCGGGGTTCTGAGCGTATCCATGCTAGGGCCGTGCGCGCGTCACTCCAGTATGTTCTACTGTTGATCTCGAAGTCGTGCTCGTTCCCGACGGCCTCGGCGAGTCGCACGCCCAGGACGGCCGCTTGGAGCTCAAGTCTGGGTATCGAGACGAGGCGCGTGGGCGTGACTCTGCTCTTGGCGGCGGCTAGAGCGACCTTTGTTGTGCCGTCAGCTCGGGTCATGCGCCAGTACACAGCGGCGGCGTAGGCTTCTTCACTCGCATCGACGAAGGTATGTAGCTCGTACTTGGGCGCGGGCGCGATATCGTAGCATCTAGGTATCGATAGGTCACCCAGGTCGCGCAGATGTTGCAGCCAATTTCCCCAGCGTTCACGCAGCTCTTCTGGTATTTCTTCGTCCCAGGCCGTAGTGTAGCGCCACGTGTCTTGCATGATCCTCTTCGCGGGCGTCGTCACTGGCGAGATGAGGCCCAGCGGGTCGAATATTGACATGATGATGCTGAGGGCCTCTCTTTTCGTAGGGGGGCGTTGACCTTTGATCACTTCTGGCGGCGCTCGTCTCGTATTGAGTTTGAAACGAATGCTATCCTCTCGCGTGTCCCACAGTAGGCCGAGTGTTTTCTCTATCTCGCTCCCGCCGATAGAGACGGTGACGCCCTCTCGCTCTTTCTTGCCGATGACCTCGGGTTCGTTCGTAGCCCAGCCGCGCAGCTCGAAGCGAGCTTTCTTGTGTACGTGGTTCACTTCGCTCGACACTCTCTTCGCCTCTTCTATGCTGGGGAAGCTCTGCAGGTAGTCATCCATATAATGATTTCGCTCGATCGCCCGCGCGGCCTCTGGGTGGCGGGCCGCGTGCTCGCGTGCGTTCCTATTCTTTATATACAGCGCCGTGCAGGGGGATGAAGAGGCGCCGAAGATGACTGATGTCATGCGATATTCTGTCGGGCCGCCTTCGCGTCGATCGCCTCGCCACAGGAAGCGCAGCGCGTCGCGGTCCTCTTCTCTTATTTTTATTTGCATAAACATTTCCTTTATGTCCGCTGATACCGCCACGCCGTATTGACGGAAGCGCATGATAACGCCGGGCAGCGACTGCAGGAGATCGGGGCCCGCGAGAAGCATGTCGTTGAGGCTGCGGCCGTGTGAGGTGGCCGCGGCGTCGTGGACTAACCTTATCTTCGGCTTCTCCGGGTTGCGCACTGCGAAGTGGGGCAGGTACCAGGTTTTCCCGCTGCTCGGTGTCGGCGCGAGCTCGGCGTAGGCGGACACAAGCAGGTTGTCAACTCGTTCGGTGTACTGCTTCTTCAAGTCCGCGTCGCGATCCAGCTTCTTCTCTAGTGTGTGTAGGCGTTTGAGGGCGTCGGCGCGGTTGTCAGGTATGTTGATGTCTTCCTGTCGCCACAGCAGGCCGGTCTCGAAGCGCCCGTCGGGGAGGCGTCGACTTTTCTCTTCTAGCGTTTTCAAGGCTTGCTGTTCGGGATCACTACGGGGCTTCCTCGGCTCGATCGAGAGTGATTCGAGCGCAAAGAAGTTCTTCATCTCGTTCTCGATGTTCCCGCCGGGCTGTATGCGCGTAAGGTGTGCGCAGCAGTGGGCTACGGGTATCGCTTGTGAGTGGCGACAACCGTGTAGTACCCAACCTAGTAGCGTTTTAGATGCTACTGGCTGATCGCGCCGTCCTTTTTTCAACTTGCGCGACACAACGAGTTCCCAGTTGTCTTGTCCGAGCAGTATTCCCGGTGTAGCGTCTTCATATGTCAACAGGTGCTTGATGTCCCGCAGATGTTCACAGTCGTCTATCTCTCGCTCGCTGATCGTTTGAGTGGTGAAGTCAAGGCGCCCAACTGTATGCGCGTTCGTCACTAGCTGCTCGTCCCCTCCGTGTTTGTTGCGTATGCGGACATCCACTCTCTTGCTCTTCTCGTACGCCATCTCGTTCCCGCCCACACCTTGGACCCACATAGGTTCGGTGGGCCCGTCAAGGTTGAGGGCGGCGGCGATCGCAGAGTCGATGATAGTCACTGTACTGCCTTCGTCTAGGAGCGCGAACGTAGCCACTTCCGAGTGCGGCCCCCGGAGTAGTACTGGCGCCATCTTGAGGTAGGCGCGGCTCGCCCGGGTCGCGGCGTGTACGGCTTGCTTGACGGCTATGGCCACGACCTCGTCGGACTTGCGGGGCTGCGTCGGCTCGTTCGAGGCGGCGACGGTGTCTGTCGGGGCCTTCTCGTGGTGAAGCAGCTTGTGGTGACGCATAGCACAGCCTTGATGACCGCAGGGCTTGGCTCGGCAGACGAAGCGGCGATGTTTGCTGACGAGGCACCGATAGCACATATTGTGCTTCTTCGCTATTTCCCACCGCTCGTTCGTGCCCAGCTTAGTGAATTGCGGGCACGTCGGCAGTTGATGGGCGGACTGGTCACACACTGGACAGGGTAACTTTTCTTCTTTTGTTTTCTTCACTTCGGCGACGGCTACGCAGGTACGCTCGGGCTTCTTTTTCGTGGCTCGTGCTTCCTTGGGCTCCGCTATGGTCTCGGGCGGGGCATAGGGCGTGCACTTGTCAGCTTCGTTGTTGAGGAAGTCGGCTATCTTCTTAAGTTCCGGCGTGTCTTCATCACTCGCGGCGTAGTCGTACCACTTACTTTTTAATATGGGCGTTAACTTTTCCACTATAGACCTCAGTAACTCGGGGTTGTGAAGATACTGAGGCTTCTTCAATATCTCGATCGTTGTCACGGCGTTGGCGATACGTCCGGCGAACGTGCACAGGTCGCGCGGGCTCTCGGCTAGTCGTGGCAAGGCCTTTATTCTCTCCATCTCGTTCAGGAGTAGTGCGTCGGGCCTCCCGTAGCGGCGTTCCAGGGCCTTGATGATATCGTCTGGACGCGGCTGGCTGATGAGGAGTGCACTGACGGCTTCTAGGGCGGCGCCTTTGAGGCTCTTTCTTATGCGAGCGACGTTTTCACTGTTCGCGAAACTAGGCGCCGACTCGTTGTAAGCGGCTTTGAACTGTAACCACTCCGCGCACTGTCCACTGAACGACGGCAGGTCTGGCAGGTACTTCCTGTTCGATCTGTTCGCTTGTAGGGCGTCGGTCAGGGCTGCTGCGAGTGACGTCACATCCATTGTCTGCTTGTGGTGCCGCGCGCGGTGCGCAGGGGGCGCGCGGCGTGGTGTTCGACCGCGTCTTGAATCGGGCGGTCGAACCAATCGGCTAATCTCTGGGGCCGAGGTCTTCCTCTTCTTGTTCGGAGTCTTCACCCGACGAGGAGAGGTTTCTTCTTTCTTCTCTGATTTTTGCCAGCGTAGCTTGGGCTTCGATGCGCTTGAGCTCCAGCTCGGCTAACTTCTCCTTGGCTTCTAGCTCCGCGAGGAGCCTCTTGCTGGAGGCCTTGGATCGGTGTGACCGAGCGGGCTTAGCGCACCTCTTCGTGCCGAGCGGTGGAGGCATCAGCTGTTTTTCGACGATCGTGGCTATGGTGCTGGCGGCGGGCGTGGCTCTGATACCAGAGGTGTCGGCGGGCGTGGCGGCGACGGCGGCATCCTCGGGCGTGACCTCTTCTTGGGCCGCGCTTGTATCCTCCGTGGTTGCTCCTGATTCCGTCGTTGCTTCTGTGTCCGCCGTGGTTCCCGTGCCAGTCGTGGTGCCCGTGGCGTCGGTGTCGGACGTGGCGGTAGTGCCGTCCGTCGCGGTAGTGCCGTCCGTCGCGGACGTCCCAGCGGTAGCGGACGTGTTATCGGTGTTCGTATTAGTGCCGCCGCTGCCAGATGATTCCTCCCGAGCTCCGTTTCTGCTTCTAGTTATTGCCATCCTGCCCTTTTTCTTCTTGCTTCAGAGATCCGGCTTCGCTAAGGACCAAACAATGTGAGTGTTCGACCCTAGATACGAATGAGATCGTACGTAGATATGTGGACTGTAGGTATCGAAAGGCGATCAGCTGTTTTCGCCGATCAGCTGATCGGGTCATAGGGGTGAGAGCAGGACGGGCAATAACACACTGCTTCCTTTCTTCTAGTCCGGAGGGCTCGGGAGGGTTGCTTCTTCTGGCGCGGCTCGAACAAACTGACGCCGGAGCTACTACTACTCGTGTCATCTTACACTCCTCTCCTTTCTGGAGGGGTGTGAGGAGGCCATTTCAGGGCGAGGCCCTTTTTGGCTGCATCTTGCGCGTGCCGCAATGGCGGCACGGTCTGTCGCTTAGCCAGTGGTTTGGCTTTCTTTCTTCTTCTTCTTTGTTGATGTTTGATTGGCCATCATGGCTTTTGGTCATGTTGGCCAGTCTGCGGCTTTTTGGCTACGAAGCTAGGTCTTCGGCATGAGCTCCCGTGGTTGGGCTCTCTGCCGGCGTGCGTCTGGTGGGCGGGCGTGGAGGGGGGCTATCCCTCTCAAAATCTCGTGTCGTGACATGTCGGCACTGGTGAACATTTTGCTTGTCAGCTGGCTCACAAACTCGTCCAGCTTCTGGTGCTTCAGGTCTCGGAAGATTGTCGCATTCCGCACGTAGCGTGGGGCTCTAACTATTGTCCTGAGGCTTAGCGTCTCTTGAGCCCTGAGTCTCCGCCTATTAGACTCAGCCGTCCTGGAGTACCAGGCCGGAGACGCGTAGGTCAGTCTTGACCGTATGTAAGCCTTATAGATCCCCAGTTTGGTGCGGAATGGGAGGCTGCTGGAGAGGACTGGTCGGAGTTTAGCGCGGGCGGTCTTCGCTCGCTGCACCACTTCGTCCACGTGGTATTTCATCGTGAGGCCCCGATCGATCGTGACCCCCAGGTACTTTGCCGTGTGCTGCCACTGGATCTCTTCGCCAAGGAGCTTGAGTGGCGGCGGGTGGTTCTTGGCTCCAGATAGGAGCGCCTGTGTTTTTCCGACGTTTACCGCGAGCCTCCATCTGGTCAGCCAGTCAGGTAGGACGTCAAGCTGTCGTTGGATCTTGCGGGCGGCGTGGGCTGGTGAGATTGATGCCACGTAATACGCAGCATCGTCAGCAAACAGTCCCAGCTTGACGTCGCCGACCACCGGGATGTCGTCGGTAAATCTCGCGTACAGGGCTGGTGAGAGGCAGCTGCCTTGCGGAACGCCCGCCAGGATTGGGCGTTCGGAGGAGATCTTATCTTCCACTGCCACGTGGAAGCGCCGCTGGGTCAGGAAGGAGTGTAGTACGCGCATCACTCGACGTGGGGCCGAAGACGTCGACAGTTTGTCCAGCAAGCCCTCGTGCCAGACCCTGTCGAAGGCCTTCTCCATGTCGAGGAACACTGCCACCACATGCTCCTTCCGGTCCATGCGCTCTGCCATGAAAGATAGCACGCGCGTCAGCTGGAGGGTCGTTGAGTGCTCCGATCGGAATCCAAACTGCTCCGGCCTGGGCTCGATGTGTGGTTGGAGCTTGGCCAGGAGCAGTTTCTCGAATACCTTCGACAAGGTACTCAGCAGCGTGATCGGTCTGTAGCTAGCCGGTTTCCTTCGGTCCTTTCCCGGTTTGGGGATCATTATGACCCGGCCAAGTTTCCAGGACGTTGGGAAGTGCCCCGTGCGCAGTATCCCGTTGAAGAGTCGCGTCGTCGCCGCTATGGTGTGCTGCGGCAGGTGACGCAGTGCCTCGTTCGGGATTGAGTCGGGGCCTGGGGCCTTCCTGGGGTTGCTCTTCTGTAATGCTCTCTTGACTTGGCCGGGGGTGAAAAAGACCGGATCTTCGTCTTCTTCTTCCTCGCTCGGCGGCTGCTGGAAGTACCTTGCCACTCTTTGCTCCACTTCCCTCGTGTGGTCCAGGTTAAGAGTCGGGTTTGGTTGGAACTGTCGTTCCAGACTGTCTGCGAACAGTTCTGCTCTCTCTTCTGCTCTGTATCGAAGGACCCCTCCTTCGTCGTGCAGCGGTCGCACAGGGTCTGCGGTTTGTCCCAATTGTCTGCAGAGACGGTGGATTGAGGGCGGCATGGTGCCGTCAATGCTGGCGATATGGGTCTCCCACTCCTGTGCTCTATGGTTCCGAATCTTGAGCTTAGCGAGCTCCACCAGATGGTTTAGCTCCGTCTTCATTGTTGGGCAGCGGGTGTTTTGCCACCTCCGTCGCAGCTGGCGCTTTTCTGTCAGTAGGTCCCTGATCTCCTGGGGCAGTGGTTTGCACCTCTCGCCTGCGGGGATGGTTTGCGAGGTGGATTCTATCGCCAGCTGGATATTGGTGGCAATGGCGTTCGCTGCTGCTTCTACGTCCTCGGCTGTGTTGATGGGCCCAGTGGTGGGGTTGGTTAGGGCCTCCGAGAACGCCTCCCAGTCTGTCTTCCGTCTCGGCTTCCTCTTCGGGACGGAGTTTGGGGCTGTGTCCAGTGTAAGTAATATTGGTCGGTGGTCAGAGGGGAGGTCGGGGAGAACCTCCTGTGTCATGGCAGCTGCTACGTCTTTGTGGACTACAAAGTCGATGATGTCGCAGGTGTTGTGATTATCAGGGAAGTGCGTTGGCTCCTCAGGTCCTGATATATCGAGGTTGTAGTCCACTGCTGCAGAGTGGCCGCCGGAGCGCGATCGGGGCTCGGTTTTATAGCCGAATCCCGGCCGATCGCGCCCCCCGCGTGCATACCCTTCTAGCGCCTAGGCTGCGCGCGCATGCGCTCTCCCTAGCCCTTCAGAACTTGTCTTTATTTTAATAAACTTTATTACTACTACACTGATTTGTTTTATTTATTCTTATGCAATCGATTTTTCTTATTCTAATTTGAATCTTATAAGATTCTAGGTCGGGGCTCAGGCCGCCTAGGCGACCTGAGGCCCGCCTCTTAAATGAATGTAAGCAGAGATCAACCATTTATTTTCAGAGTTACTTAAGCTAAGTTATCAATTAATTTACAATTTTGAACTTATTTAAATGACGTCTCCGGCGTCGTTCACAGTATATGAACTTAATTGTTTGTTAAGAATTTTATAAAAATTTACCTCTGTATCTGAGACACAGTCAATCTATGACCTCTGTAACTTGGACTTCATTGAAAATCTACTTCCATATTTTTAATAATTCTTAGCTTATCTTTAAATTACGCGTTTGATCCTTTTTGTGCTCAGATGAGTTTAAGGGTTTTCTTGGTTATTTACAGTAATTAAAACTAAAATCTCGATAATTTACATAAAAATATAAAAAAAAATACTTTCATAATATACCTATAAAAGTTTTAAGACACAATGACGTTAGTCTTATATTTTATTTAAATACAAGGCTGATTTACCTTTTCTTTTAAGTAGTATACAACTAATAATAACTATATGCAAAACACCTTATTTATCACCTCTATAACTGGCATACCCTCTATTCTGGCCTCTATTAGTGATACCCTCTGTAAATGAGACAAACATTAAAATTTTATTATACCTGTCTAACTGCCCTGAATAATTGGAATACCTCTTTAAATGAGATAAATTTTGTCGTCCCTTGAAGTCTCAGTTATCCAGGTTTCACTGTATTATATCACGATTGTATAAAATATTATTTACTAAATTAGCTTAAGCGTCGGATGATGAATAGAATAAAATCATCTCGACATTTATGTATTTATTTCACCTTTAAAAAAAAGTCACTTTAGGCACTTGTGCCACCAAAGATGATGGGACAAGTGCCATAACAAACGCTTTAACTTTCTGAGCAGTAAAGATAGGTAGGCTTGCTAGGCTACTTACTTGGCCGGCGCGACAACCCAAAATGAGTCTCTTTTTAGAGGCCGCTCCAAAAAATGAAAAACAGTTTTTTTTTATAAATAAAAAGGGGTTTTTATTTTCATTAGCTCCGTAAAATTGTTGAGTGGTTGAACGTCTCTAGTGGATAAAACTCCTTGCTTGCCATGTGTGTAGCGTTGTCCGCCAGGCGGTATCCCCATAGATCCATCGCCTGCTTGCATGCCGTCTGAAATGATGGCGTTATTGACAAACATCAGTCAGTCAGTTCATGTTCAGAGTAGCCGAGGTGAGAATCATTATCATAAGTCGACAATCGTTAACTCTACGTGGCCATCGAATTGTAGTCTAGCTTTGTTGTGCCAGTACAGAAGAGCCATATTAAGGAGAGCTAGCTACCATACGTTAATATTTATGTATTTCATTGACATATGCACTTCAATAGATTTTGTGTATTCTGTCCCATGAGTCCCATCACAGAACATTCTATCGAATTTGAATAACAGTCGAGTCGTGAAATGTGATGGGGTCCAATACATTCCACGACTCTTCACTTTCCGAACATACTCTACTATAAATTGTGCTTGTTCAAATTAATAAAATATTTGCAGCAACAAATAAAAAGGTACCTGAATCTCCTCAACATAGTCATAATGTAAAATATTCTTCCACTTAAACGGGACATCACGGGACACTCTGAAGGTGGCGTATGCTCCCCCCGCCTGGAGTGTCGTGTGGGTCTCCAGAAACTGTTCAACCTCAGGCGTCAGAGCGAGCCCTAAGAACTTGAACAGCCGGAGCGTCGTCCTTTTGGGTTCTAAAGATAAGTCTTCCATACGTAGTACCCTGTTAACCAGAACATCTATTACTAGATGCAATTGTGTTGATTAATAAATATAATCTAAGATGAGCCGACGGTTACACACGCACTTGTAAGAGTTTAATTGTGACATGGTTGCATCTGTTGATTGCAAACAGAGATACTGATCTACAATAGAATCAAGATTAAACACAACTAAGGAATAATGTCTAATGATTCATAGTTGTAAGCAGTAGTAGAAGTTGACTAGTGGACTACCACTATCACTAGATGGTAGACACCTAAAATGAAGACGAAGATGCGGATCCCACCTTGACCCCCAGCGGGACTGATTACTTTTTCTTTGGTATACGATATCCATTATAGTTTATAAGATTAGTTACGTACATAAGCCTGTTTGGATATTGTTGCTGTAGTTTTTTCGCAGCTATATAGTCGCTTATCATGTCAGCACACAGCAGTTCAGGCTGAGAGCAGTCTGGACTAGTGTTTTTACAGAACTCCACTCCTGTCCCTTGCCGGGACTGCATGACTGCTCGCGGGTCGCGAACCAACAGTACCACTTTTACATTAAGGCTGAAACGAGAACACAAATATTTTATAGAATAATGTGTGAATCCTTAAGGGTCCCCCCACATCTAGCGTCTCGCGAGCGTCGCGTCGGGCCAACTGTATGGAAAAAGACTTTGCCCATACAGTTGGCCCGACGCGACGCTCGCGAGGTCTAGATGTGGGGGGACCTTAAAATCTATAAGACGATTGTGGGGCCTGTTGTATTGTATGTATCTGTATGCTGGGCGACAAAGGTGGAGGATGAAAGGAGAGTACACGTAGCGGAAATGAGAATGTTGAGATGGATGTGTGGAGTGACCAGAATGGATCTGATCAGGAGTATATCAGGGGAAGTTTGAAAGTTGCGCCTATAACGGAAAAGATGAGGAGTGGCAGGTTGGCGTGGTATGGTTATGTAATGAGGAGGGATGAATGTCATGTAGGCAAAATAATGTTCAAGATGAAAGTTGATGGATGGAGAGGGAGGGGTAAACCCAAACAACGATGGATGGATTGTGTGTAAGAGGATATGAGAAAGAAAGATGTGAGTGTTGAGATGACGAAAGATAGAGGAGAATGGAAGAGGAAGACGTGTTGTACCGACCCTACATAACGTGGGATAAGGGTATATGATATGATGAAGGGTAGGAGGAAGAAGAGGAGTGTGAAACCTTACAACTCGAAACGAAACTTCATAGAGTCAACATCCTTTTTTGCTTTCACTTCTCCCCTTTACACAAAGTCAAAGTACATGTGCCAGCTTAGCGTCTGATGATAATAAATAATGCTAGAGATGGGCCGAATATTCGGTAAATATTCGATATTCGGCATATTCGGCAAGTTTTTCAATGTTCGTATTCGGCCGAATAGTTCGGTTATATTGCCGAATATTTACCGAATAAACAAAGTAAATAAATAGCGTAAGTTTTTTCGTAATTTATCGGATAATGACATCTTATTTCAGCATTCTAAGTAACCACCAAAGGGAGTTAAAAATGCGTTAAATAAAAGTACCTACAGTAAGTAATTAATTATGTTAGAAATTAAAATAACGTAACTTAAGATACA